>NC_059533.1:1889906-3176464 GCF_905147795.1 Pieris rapae | reverse complement strand
GTGGCCTCAGTGTGGCACGCTAGCATTCGCTGCCCGGACGTTGACTAGAGTGGTCGTTGGTTTCGAAGCCGCGTACTGTGAGTTCGTTCCATGTTATTTTTATTCGGTGTGATTTTTTGTTATTGTTTTAAGATTGACGGTTGTGTTTTTAGAATATCTAAAGTCGTGTTGTTTTGTTTGTATAAGTCAGTTTTAAGATAATTTTAGTGTGATATTGAAATTACCGCGTTTTCTTAGTTTGTTCATAAAATAACTTCTTAGGTTATTTCGAATTGTTTTTATTATATTTAATTTTTACTTCTGGTTGCTAAAAATATATATTTGAGAGCGGAAAATAATAAACAGCACAAATATGTGTCTCCTCCAACTCCTTTTTCTCCCCTTTGGACTAGAGCATTGGGCCATGAGGTTCAGGTGAACAGGCGCTAATTAAATATTGAAGTTGGCGCTTGGTAGTAGAATCCGGGTGACACCTGAGTTGGTGCTTTCCTCAAACTCTTTGAATTTATTTCAATTTTCTGTTAATCAATTTTATCTATTATCTGTTTAACATTTTTTTTTTACATTGCTCGAACGCATTCCAGGTATGGCATCGACGATTCGCAAAGCGATACATTTCGGAAAGCAGTGGAACGCTTGTGCCCGGCGTTCGTCCAGAATAAATCCGTTTGGTTGCCATCGGACATTGCGATGATCCCACCGGAATTATTGCAGGATTCGGTGTCTCTGTGCCGGGCTGTCCAAAATCCGGGCGAATTTATAATAGTTTGCCCAAAAGCCTATTCATCTTCAATTGCCACGGGATACACAATATCCGACTAGTGTGTACTTCGCTACATTGTCCTGGATACATTGTCTCGGTGAAACGTTTGATGTAAGTTGAATGTTTATTCTAGTAAACTCAAAATATTCATCTAGGTAAACATGTACTACACTTATGAACGTCAAAAAAAAAACAAATTAAATTTGCATTTACAACCAGTTCGCAAGTCGAGGGCGTAGAGCGGGTAAGAAGAACTGGCAAGAAACTTTCGCCACATTTATAAAAGGCTTTATTAATTAATTTAATTTTAACAAGGGCTTTGAATTTATTTACTGACAGTTCTCTAATTTCGGTTGGGAGTTTGTTGTAAAAACGAATACAAGTAAACACACATTTGCACACACACACACACGCGCACACAGTAAACCCTAATTAAATTTACTTTCAATAAACGTCACTGAGACGAATAAAAAAGCACTTGACGATATGAACAATCAACAATTGACAAACAAGATAGCGGACGTATATATTAGTATATTATAATCTGTGTAATTTCAAAAGAATAACAATTACCGTGCGGAAAATGTTCTAAATGAAAGTGTCGGTTTAATTAGGTGTTTAAATTTAGATACTTTTTCAAACTCGGATGAAGATGCAGAGAGTCACATATCTCTACTCGTCGCCAATGGATCAAGCTGCTCGGAAAGTGACTGGTCGTTGACGATTCCAATCGCTCTAAATTACCATGAAACTGAACGTCGCTCGATGTGTTATCGCTCAGTGCCCCGATGCTGACTAAGCCTTTAAGGAGAGTGTCTTCGGAGACAGGAGGAGCGACAGAGACCGTCTTTTAAGCATAAACTTCTTTGGACTCGAGACACAAGACCCGACAGAGCTATAAACAGTTTCGTCTACTGCGGAAGACTTGTTGAATTTTCTAAGCTCCCAACGTCTCCTATATTAGAAAATAATAGCCGAATGTAATGAATAATTGATTAAAACCAAATGTATAGATAGAAAACATTTATTGTAGTAGTGTAAAACATAAAGACTATTAACTAACATACATAGAGAAAATTTTACCAGAAGCGTCCAAATATGGTTTATGCAAAGTTATACCACCTGATGGATTCACACCACCCTGTAATCTTGATGGGACTATGAACTTTAATGTAACCAACCACTACGTGCAACGGATGTTCAAACGATATGGGCCAGCTGCCAAAAAGTTGAGCACTTTCAAAGCCGTCTTGGCGTCGCAAAAAGTGACATTTAGGCGACCGCCACTACTAAGCGGCTTGGAAGTGGACTTACCATATTTATTCAAGCTAGTACAGCAAATGGGTGGCCTAAAGAAGCTAACAAAAATAGTACAATGGAACAAAGTTGCCGAGCAATTAAAGTGTTGTAATAATTTAAAAAATCCCGGTCAAAAAATTAAACAAATTTATGAAAAATATCTACTAACATATGAAGTGATGACAACGTTGGAGAATGAAAATTTGATAGAACAAGTGGAACGTGCGAAAGAAGTCAATCAAGGATGTTTAACCGTGCACGAAGTCCTTTGCAGGCATAAAAGCAAATGCTGGAGCCAGGTGATTCGACAGATAATTATTCGTCTGATGAAATCCCGACAAAAGATCGTTTAGTATTAAATGCCCTTGCTGAGACTGAAGACTGCATTGTTCCCGGTCGATCAATGAATCTTCACGCTTTTCAAAAAGTGGCAGAAGTCGCTTCCAATGCATTTTTGTCTTCCACAACTCGGAAAACAAATTCCATGGAAAAAGTATATTGGGACCTTGTCTTGTCGAGGACAAAGCATGTCTGTGTAAACGCAGCTTCCATAGACACGGGTGCCGCAGATTATGGGTTCCCAAATAATGATTCCACCGACCATTATAGTAGACATCCTTGGAACTTGAAGGTGAGAGATCATTTTGAAACTCAATATTCTTAATAAGTTTATCTAATTTTAACATTAAAAGAAAATTATATAAAATGTAAGTAATAACTGCAATTTTGAGTTGTTTTCATATTTTACTAACACCGTAGGTATTGGACAGTATTAAAAATTATATGGAAAGTAAAATATTATTGAGTTAAATTGTGTTATTGATAATAGCTGAGTTTAATCATCCGACGTTTGTCGTTCGTTTTTGCCGCGCACCACCACTATGTGGAACCAGCTAGACACTGAAGTATTTCCAAAGCAATTCCTTCTTCTTCTTCTTGGGGTTCTTCAAGAAAAGAGTGTACCAAAAGCCAGCACGAAGCGCGAACCCTCTGGAATTAATAGTGGCAATCGACGACGGTATTACTTAACATCAACAGGACCCGTTAGACCCCTGCTCTATAAAAAAATGCTGACTGGCATAGTACGTTATAGGGGCTTTGCCTTGGTTTGATCAATATTTATTTTACATTTTCTATAGCCACTACTTATGTTAAATGCATTTAAATTCTTATTAATCGTATTCATTATTTCAGTGTATCGGTAGGGAGATACAGAACATGTTAAGTTTCCTGGGTCCCGTGGTTGGAATGACTGCGCCCACATTACATCTGGGAATGCTGTTCTCGACGAGTTGCTGGCACAGAGACCCTCATGGCCTCCCATGGATTGGGTATATGCATTGTGCACGATAGAAGTATATTTAAGAAGTTGCATATTAAACGTTGTTGCGGGGGTGCGGTGCGTGCGGGGCGCGACAAGTTGCACGACCGGTTTTGTAGTAAATTTTGTTCACTTCTTCTCTTCGGCGCTGGACTTCGTGTCGTCCCCCCGTTCGCTCAGCTACTGCACGACATTGAACATTAACACGTGTTTTATTATTCGTTTTCGTATCGATTCGCAATAAGAACATTTTTTGGTCTTCGAACCGGATGGACATTAAAAGATGGATTTCTCGAAATACGTAGTGAAATATCTATTCATTTGTTTAGTGTCAAGTGATAGTGCACGTGTTGAATATAGTTAACATTAAATTCGTTTGTAATTAGTTGTGTATTGAATTGTTTCGTTTTAGTGGTTCCTTAATATAGTGTTCGTTTCGTTAAAATTTTATATTAAGTGATCAACATATTACGTATCTAATTGCAAGTTAACTATTTAATTAATCGAGCGTGCCTACCGTCTAACTGTCGAAATAAACGTCGAATTTAGAGTTAATAAGTTTGAGAATATTGTTTTGTAATTGTGTAAAATAGAACATGATAATTGTGTTGTGGATACGAGTGGGGTGAGATATTTAATTAAATTATATTTAAGTAAATACGACGTGTGTTGTGCTTTGAAAATATAATGTGTTAAATATTTTATAGTGTGTATTTGTAGTGCTGTACTGACTCTAAAACAGTACTTGCCTGGTTACGGTCGGGCCCGCGGGTTTTCAAACCATTCGTTGCTCACCGAGTAGCTAAAATAGAAGAAGGAACGAAAGTAAATGAATGGAGATGGGTACCAACTGCTTTAAATGTTGCTGACAACACTACAAGACAGGTACCTCGAAGTTTCAACAGCGAGCATCGATGGTTTGAGGGACCAGAATTCCTTTATTCGTCAGAAGAAAACTGGCCCCAGGAAGAAGTGGCAGAGATTGTTGCTACGGGAGAGGAGCGCGTGGCAGCAATAAATAATAATGTAAAGCCTTGCTTAAAAGAGTCCCTTCCAGAGGCAACAAGATTCTCCTCTTGGATCCGTCTCATTAGAAGTACTGGAAGAGTTCTACAATTTATCGGATTATGTGGCCAAAGAAGACACGCGAAGACAGTATCTCTGGAAGCACATCACATAAAGAAAGCCGAAACATTATGGTGGAAAGCGTCACAAGAAGCATGCTTTGAAGAGGATTTGCGGCGGCTGCGTGGCAATCTTCCTGTCGGGAAAAACAGTCGACTTCGAACTTTAAGCGTTTCAATAGACGAAGAAGGAATCATACGTTTAAAGTCACGAATAGAATCAGCCCCAGACCTGCCAGAGAAACAACGATCTCCTCCGATTTTGGACGGAAATAGCTATTATGTCCGTCTGTATATCGCCTGGATACATTAAGCTAACCACCATATAACGTATATTACAGAATCGCCGAGATCCCAGGAGCCGTAGCACCGCCCCTAAGCTTGGTGACCTAGTCCTGCTGGTGGACGACGCCATTCCTCGTAACTCTTGGCCCAAGGGACGCGTCACCGCCACGTACCCCGGGAAGGATGGAGTCGTCCGCGTGATAGAAGAACGAACAAAAGCTGGACTCGTCAGACGGGCGACTAAGAAGGTCATCGTGCTCGCGTCAGAGGGTGCATGAAATGCACGGGGGGGAATATGTGCACGATAGAAGTATATTTAAGAAGTTGCATATTAAACGTTGTTGCGGGGGTGCGGTGCGTGCGGGGCGCGACAAGTTGCACGACCGGTTTTGTAGTAAATTTTGTTCACTTCTTCTCTTCGGCGCTGGACTTCGTGTCGTCCCCCCGTTCGCTCAGCTACTGCACGACATTAAACATTAACACGTGTTTTATTATTCGTTTTCGTATCGATTCGCAATAAGAACATGCATAGTGGAAAGAAGAAAGTATGGTATGTGGACGTATATTAAATTTTATTGATTTTTTACAAGACAATTATTCTAGATCAGTCTTGTCAGTGTCTTGCATGTTTTCCTAATTTTTGGATTTAACGCCACGCCCACATAGAATGAAAATTTTTGATGAGACCTACTCGGGTAACAATGATCTCGGCTCTTCCATATACAGTGTAAACTCTTTATAACGAAACTCGAGGGACTGAGCATTTTTTTGTCGTTACATGGAGTGAACAAAAAAAAAACATGTTAACAGTTTCAAAGTAGTTTTACGAATGATAATAAGATAGGTACCCAGTATGCTTGGTCGAAGACCATCACTTCCGAGAAAACAATGCGCCATACTGCATGTGTACGAGGCAATTAAGGATAACAAAAGCTAGACCGACCTCGGATGTTTTGGAGCTTCAAAGTCTTTTGTTACCTGATAACATAACATAAACAATAATACCGATAATAAATATTTACTGTCTACAAATATAAACACATTTCTTCGTAATAGTGAATGGCGTATCGCTATAAAGAGTGTTTCAATGTTTGAGTTTTAACGCATACCAACCAACTTCGGCTCACTCCAACGTTATAGGGAGTTTATCGTTATAAAGGATAACGTTATAAAGACTTTACACTAATATTATAAGCGGAAACTGAACAGAGGGCAGTAGGTGGTTTCGATCCCCACCCGCTTACTATAAAAGAAAGGCCTCAGTGTGGCACGCTAGCATTCGCTGCCCGGACGTTGACTAGAGTGGTCGTTGGTTTCGAAGCCGCGTACTGTGAGTTCGTTCCATGTTATTTTTATTCGGTGTGATTTTTTGTTATTGTTTTAAGATTGACGGTTGTGTTTTTAGAATATCTAAAGTCGTGTTGTTTTGTTTGTATAAGTCAGTTTTAAGATAATTTTAGTGTGATATTGAAATTACCGCGTTTTCTTAGTTTGTTCATAAAATAACTTCTTAGGTTATTTCGAATTGTTTTTATTATATTTAATTTTTACTTCTGGTTGCTAAAAATATATATTTGAGAGCGGAAAATAATAAACAGCACAAATATGTGTCTCCTCCAACTCCTTTTTCTCCCCTTTGGACTAGAGCATTGGGCCATGAGGTTCAGGTGAACAGGCGCTAATTAAATATTGAAGTTGGCGCTTGGTAGTAGAATCCGGGTGACACCTGAGTTGGTGCTTTCCTCAAACTCTTTGAATTTATTTCAATTTTCTGTTAATCAATTTTATCTATTATCTGTTTAACATTTTTTTTTTACATTGCTCGAACGCATTCCAGGTATGGCATCGACGATTCGCAAAGCGATACATTTCGGAAAGCAGTGGAACGCTTGTGCCCGGCGTTCGTCCAGAATAAATCCGTTTGGTTGCCATCGGACATTGCGATGATCCCACCGGAATTATTGCAGGATTCGGTGTCTCTGTGCCGGGCTGTCCAAAATCCGGGCGAATTTATAATAGTTTGCCCAAAAGCCTATTCATCTTCAATTGCCACGGGATACACAATATCCGACTAGTGTGTACTTCGCTACATTGTCCTGGATACATTGTCTCGGTGAAACGTTTGATGTAAGTTGAATGTTTATTCTAGTAAACTCAAAATATTCATCTAGGTAAACATGTACTACACTTATGAACGTCAAAAAAAAAACAAATTAAATTTGCATTTACAACCAGTTCGCAAGTCGAGGGCGTAGAGCGGGTAAGAAGAACTGGCAAGAAACTTTCGCCACATTTATAAAAGGCTTTATTAATTAATTTAATTTTAACAAGGGCTTTGAATTTATTTACTGACAGTTCTCTAATTTCGGTTGGGAGTTTGTTGTAAAAACGAATACAAGTAAACACACATTTGCACACACACACACACGCGCACACAGTAAACCCTAATTAAATTTACTTTCAATAAACGTCACTGAGACGAATAAAAAAGCACTTGACGATATGAACAATCAACAATTGACAAACAAGATAGCGGACGTATATATTAGTATATTATAATCTGTGTAATTTCAAAAGAATAACAATTACCGTGCGGAAAATGTTCTAAATGAAAGTGTCGGTTTAATTAGGTGTTTAAATTTAGATACTTTTTCAAACTCGGATGAAGATGCAGAGAGTCACATATCTCTACTCGTCGCCAATGGATCAAGCTGCTCGGAAAGTGACTGGTCGTTGACGATTCCAATCGCTCTAAATTACCATGAAACTGAACGTCGCTCGATGTGTTATCGCTCAGTGCCCCGATGCTGACTAAGCCTTTAAGGAGAGTGTCTTCGGAGACAGGAGGAGCGACAGAGACCGTCTTTTAAGCATAAACTTCTTTGGACTCGAGACACAAGACCCGACAGAGCTATAAACAGTTTCGTCTACTGCGGAAGACTTGTTGAATTTTCTAAGCTCCCAACGTCTCCTATATTAGAAAATAATAGCCGAATGTAATGAATAATTGATTAAAACCAAATGTATAGATAGAAAACATTTATTGTAGTAGTGTAAAACATAAAGACTATTAACTAACATTGTATCACAAAGAACGGTTCGGTGGCCGTCGATACGTAATCTTATACTAAAATAAGTCCTGAGTACATACCTCAAGGTTGCTCCTTGTTAGGGCGAAAGGCACAAAAAAACACGTCAGCTGTAAGGATGGATAGATGGTTAGTTTTGGGAACAAGAAATGTTAGGACTGATGCTGTACCTTGCCTTACAATAATAGTTCACGAATACGCACAAAAACACTCACTATAATAGTCTAAATGGAGGACGTAACTATTGACAAGAAATTCACAAAAAAACACTATAAAATTGCATCTAACTGTACGCAACGAATGTTCAACCACGACACGTTCACAATGCGAATGCGCGGATCAGCCGAGTTAAAAATATTTTTGGGACCACCCTCATGGCCCTCAATTAATTTTATAAACTAAAAATGATTCTATACCGAACAGTCCCCCGTCCCAGTCAGGCTTAACATGACTGAGTCCAAAACCGGAGGCTGGTAGCAAAGGTTATGCCACTGGAAGACGTGACAAGCAGGCCACGGCTCTTTTTAAAACCGATTCCCCAACGCGGACCTCGGCGACTCGTGGGGTACCATCTGCACCCGGGAATAGTTTAATAATGCGACCGCGTCTCCAAGATAATGGTGGCATATTTGGTTCTTTGATAAGAACCAAGTCCCCAACCTTAGGTGGATCTGTTTTATCTATCCAACGAACTCGTTGCTATAGGCATAGTGGAAAGAAGAAAGTATGGTATGTGGACGTATATTAAATTTTATTGATTTTTTACAAGACAATTCTTCTAGATCAGTCTTGTCAGTGTCTTGCATGTTTTCTTAATTTTTGGATTTAACGCCACGCCCACATAGAATGAAAATTTTTGATGAGACCTACTCGGGTAACAATGATCTCGGCTCTTCCATATACAGTGTAAACTCTTTATTTTATTTTATTTTATTTATTTAAGTATTCCTACAGCTAATACATTAAACAATAACCAAACAATTACATAACACACAAAAGCCAAAACGGAATACACATATAAACAGAAACATAACATAACAGTTTTACAAAGCACAGAATCGAGATGGTAAATCAAAACATATATTCAACATGAAACAACAAACAAAGCCATTATTGGTAAAAGTTACCTGAATTTTTTAAAATATTTTTTTAAGAATTTTTTAGTCACATTAAATATATCGATTTGCTGGTAATTTATGTTGTAATCTGTAGGTATGCGATACATAACCGAGTTTCGTAAATAGTTGGTCTTAGAACGAGGAATCTCGAATAATTGGATTTGCCTTGTATTGGGTGATGAAGGGGTCTTAAATAGTAAAAGCGATAACAAGTCAGGGCAGTCAATAAAACCATTGCAAATAGCATGTAAAAATATAAGGTCGCATTGTTTACGTCTACATTCAAGGGATTCAATACCAAAGTACTTGCAGGAATCCAAGTAGCTACTAAACTTTTGGAAATCCTTAAAACTTAAAAACTTAAGGAACTTTTTTTGAATGTTTTCTATTGCTTCAATGTATTTCTTGTAACTGGGGGACCAAACAGTGCTTGCATATTCTAGTGTACTCCTAACAAAAGCAAAGTATAGACATTTTATACAATTTATGTTATTGAAAGATTTGCATACACGTTTGACGAAGCCAAGTTGTTTATATGCTTTTTCTGTCATATTATCTATATGATTAGAGAAACACATTTTATCATCTATTAGTATCCCCAAGTCTCTAACTAAATTCACTTCTTTAATTGTTGTATCTCTTAATTTATAACAAAATTGTATTTTCTTATGTTTGCGAGTAAAAGTAATTTTACTACATTTTCCAATATTCAAAGAAAGTTTATTTTTTCTGTAATAGATTTCCAATCTACTAAGATCCTGCTGAAGCTGAACACAGTTATCCATAGACTTAATTTTTAGAAATATTTTTTTGTCGTCTGCAAACATGAGAAATTGTGAATACTTGAAACAACTTTTTATATCATATAATAAGCTGTAAAAAGTCAAGTGACGTGTAGCAGTGGGGTATACTGGACTAAACTGGTTTTCAGGCTATATAAGCACGGCGCGCTGTATGGTCGGGCGCACTTCTTCGACGCTCGCACTAGATATAGGACGTTACTATTGTTGTTGAAATTGTGGTTAATTTCGTGTAATTTAATTTGGTTATTTTTAGTAATTTTATTTGTTAATTTCTTACTTCAGTAGTGGGATTCGTTCTCATTTCTGATTAGTTTAAATTAACGCCCACGTGGTTTTATTTTAGTCAGTTTGAAACGCGAGTGTTATACGTTTAATAAAAATAATGGAGGGTAGGCGGTGAACACGTAAAAAAAAGACGGTGTACCCGTCTCTGGGCTTGAAGAAACGTTACAGTCGATATTAAACCGTCAACCGACGCAAGCGACTGAGCTATGTCCACCAGTGGTGTCACCACAACAGTGCTCAGCAACACCACCGCGAGGGGATCGGCCCTTTGCACCGACATGCGCAACACCATCGGATTTGCTGCTTTCTTCCTTAAGTGACACTCGTTACCACCTGGTACTGACGGTTCGCACAATGGTACTGAGAACGCTCCGGTGCCAAGTTCAAGCAGCGCATGCAAGTCAAGCACTGATCTGGTACTTAATCAGGTGACCGACAAACTAGTAAGTGCGTTGAGCACAATTCTGGTAAGATCTAACTCCATTTATATTTCTAATTTTGATCCGTCTTTCAAATATTTCGATATATGGTGTTAGCAGGAAGACTGCGCGGTTGTCTAATTATTGGGATGACCGTGAGTGTGTATCTCTGATTGGATACTGTTTGAAAGGGGATGCTAAAGTGTGGCTAAATGAGTGGCTTAGTAATGATCATAGTTGAGAGAATTTAAATAGCTTTTTCCGTAGCGAGTAGACTTAGCAAATATTTTATTCGACGTAATGACAACAGACTCTGATAGTTATCTCACGTATTGCGTGTTGTACGAGGAATGAGTGAAGAGTTAATTGTCGCAGTAGTTATTCGGGGTATTAAGGACCCACAAGTTCGCGCCGCCGCGACTTGTGCTAATTTATCATCGGAAGGCTTAGTTAAATTCCTCTCATTATATACCAAGCCCCTAGAACCGCGCTCTATAATACAAAATCACGTTAAAAGGCCAAATTTGCGAGATAATTTCTGAAAACGAGATAATTTTCAGTCTAATATTAACTGTTCATGATTCATATAGGGAAATTGGTCATATACAAATTTTGTGTCCTAAAAAAACTAAGTATGAAACCGCACCAGAGACTCAATCTACAAACAATTCAAGTTTAGAAAAAAGGCTAATTCTAATATCAAAATTATTTGCACATTTTGTAAGAAGGTAGGACATAAAACGGAGGACTGTTTTGTTCGACAGCGTTCCGAGTCGAGCGGTAGGCTAAATTAGTTATAGTTTACCGCCCTTATAAAATGTCGTATGATGAAAAATTACGCGTTAGAGATATCATAAAAGATGTGTTAAATCAATAAATAATTAGAGATAGAGATTTGTAAAGAAAAAAAGCGATTCAGATAGGCTTTGTGTCGACTTTAAACTTAAAACTCAAAGACACTTAAAAT
This sequence comes from Pieris rapae, assembly GCF_905147795.1. Classification (NCBI taxonomy): domain Eukaryota; kingdom Metazoa; phylum Arthropoda; class Insecta; order Lepidoptera; family Pieridae; genus Pieris; species Pieris rapae. The sequence goes on along the minus strand of NC_059533.1, from coordinate 3,164,991 downwards.
ACCCGCTTCCGTTAATTGAGGACCATATTGTTTGGCTAGGTAAAGCTACCTATTATATTTACCTTGATATGGCTACTGGCTTTCACCAGATAAAATTAAATAAAAAACATCGACACCACTCCGAGATTCGTAACACCTGAGGGTCACTATGAGTACATAAAGATGCTATAAGAATTAGGCAATGCACAGGTTGTATATCAACGAATTATATCAAATACGTTACGATTTTACATAGATTCAGGCAGAGCCCTTGTGTGTTGTAATTGTGTATATGACGTATTATTACCTAGTAAAACAATAGAAGAGGGTATACCTAAACATTACATGATGTGTCAGAGATGGGGGTAAGGGTAAGGGACCCAGACAGGCTTTTCCATTAATTTAAAAAAAAATGTAACTTTCAGACTACGGAGATCGAGTATCTATGCCGAGTCATTAGCAATGGTCAAGATATGAAGACATCGTGCATTGCGAGGTTGACTCGCAAGGGTGTGCATTTCAATGGCGGCGATTTTGTATTTGTGCCAAGCTGTTGGTAAGCTAGACTCCTGTATGCGCGGACCATATGTGGTTTTAGCGACGTTGTCGCAGGACAGATATGAACTAAAATTAGTCGCTGGTTCTTATGGTAAAGCTGCCGCGGAATACATGTTGCCCTGGCGCGGGGAATGGACCCCTGATGTGTGTGCCGCATTCTTTGAGAGTAAGTAATTTTTACTTGCCTTTTCAAAACTTATGTATGTTGATAAATGTTTGTGAGAACTGTAATTTTATTAGGACTGCTTATCATATAGGTAGTACCTATTTTGGTAAAGACCTGCGGGAGTCTTGTGTGATAGTAATGGAGTCGCTCTTACTATCAATGGCAATGGATTCGCTCTTGCTTAGTGTGATGTACAGTAATGGAGTCGCTCTTACTGTTAAAGCAATGGAGTCGCTCTTGCTTAGTGTGATGTACAGTAATGGAGTCGCTCTTACTGTTAAAGCAATGGAGTCGCTCTTGCTTAGTGTGATGTACAGTAATGGAGTCACTCTTACTGTTGATAGCAATGGAGACGCTCTTGCTATGTAAAAAAAAAAAAAAAAAATGAACTAATGTTGTGTCGAGAGTAATGGATGCGCTCTTACTTTCGATGAAGTTATGTTAATTTAACGTTATAATAACAAAAATCATGTAATTTTTAGGTGGCGCTGATGATGACGATAGTCCTTCACCACAACCACCGCACGTGATACAAGAGTCATCAGCAGGTCAAGTTTCAACATGCCAACCTGCCTATCATCACACGGGCGAGGACGCACCGTCGTCAGGAGAGGCCGAATAAGCTGTAAAAAGTCAAGTGACGTGTAGCAGTGGGGTATACTGGACTAAACTGGTTTTCAGGCTATATAAGCACGGCGCGCTGTATGGTCGGGCGCACTTCTTCGACGCTCGCACTAGATATAGGACGTTACTATTGTTGTTGAAATTGTGGTTAATTTCGTGTAATTTAATTTGGTTATTTTTAGTAATTTTATTTGTTAATTTCTTACTATATAGATAAGCGTTGAATAACAACGGACCCAGTATGGACCCTTGAGGTACACCAGATGTCACATTTATAAATGTGCTCTTATGCCCCCCCGTAACTACCGCCTGCCTTCTATTGGTTACAAATGATTTGATCCACCTGTATAGATCTCCACGAATTCCTAGCGCTAATAACTTATGGAGGAGAATGACATGATCGACCCGATCGAAAGCTTTTTCGAAGTCCGTATAAATAGCATCTACTTGTTCTCCTTCGTCCATTCCCTTTAATATATACTCGGTAAAAACAGTCAGGTTGCTGACAGTTGACCGATTTTTCGTAAAACCATGCTGCTGTTGTGGTAGTTGTCTTAGGATAAGGGGACTTAACGTTTTACTAACTAATTTTTCAAATAATTTGCCAAATGAATTTAGAATCGAAATTGGTCGATAATGTTCTATTTTATTTCTAGATCCTTTTTTGTGGATTGGAACAATGTGGGCTTCTTTCCATTTGGATGGGAAGCTACAAAATATATTAAGCGACTGATTAAATATATTTGTCAAAGGTTTTGAGAGTTGTCTATAGCATTTTTGTACAAAAATTGAAGGTATTCCATCGCTGCCTGAACCTCTATTAATATTTAAAGATTTCAACTCTCTACAGACTTCATCCTCAGTTAGTACTACTTTGTTGCATATGTCGTCAGATTCAGGAAGGTGTTGAAGATTGTAATTAACATCAGGGGCTTGGAAAACGCTTCTAAAAAACTTGTTGAACCCTTCGCAAGCTTCTGCTTCAGTGTAGTACACTTCATCTCCGAGAATCATTGTGCTGGGGTAGCCTGGGCTGCATTGGCGTTTATTTCTCAGATATGACCACAAAGCTTTGGGATCCTTACTCAAATTATTTTGGATACTCTTCTCAAACATATCTAAGCACTTTTTGGATACAAGTTTTTGCCTAGCGCGTAACAGCGAAAATTCATCGTAGTCTCTTGGATTCCTATAAGTTTTCCACCGTTTGTGAGCTTTTAATTTATCTTTTATTATATGAATCAAAGACCTTGAGTACCAAATAGGAAATTTACTTTTACTAATATTCTGGCTCTTAGGAACAGAACTTGAAATTATTTTATTTAAAATTACATAAAAATTATCTGTCACTTCATCAATAGTATCTCCAATTAAAACATTTACCCAATCAATATTCGACAACGCTTTATTAATATCCTCATAGTTAGCGCGACGAAAGTTATATTTTATTCGTGCTTTTGGGATGGTTTCACGTAAAACTAAGTCGGTAGCATCGATTTTTAAGCAAGGATGATATATGTCAGATTTTACTAGGGCCATATCAGTTTTTGAACAGTCGATGGAAACGTTACTTAAAATTAAATCTAAGACATTATTACTACTATTAGGCGACAAATTATGTTGTTTTAGGCCGGAAATATAAATTTCATTTAAAAACATTTCGGAAATATTTTGTATTTTAGAGGTTCCTTTTTTTAATAGAATGGGCCCCAAAGGCGTCCAATTAATATTTGGGAGGTTAAAGTCACCGGCTATTATAAAGTTATCGTTTAAATTTGTGTCTATTATGCGGCTATACGAGGAAATAAACGTTTCAAGTCTTTCAGCCTGCATAGAATCTGGAGGTATGTAGACAAGGCCGATGTGGAGATTGCGCCGGCTATTGACTGCCAATGAATTATGGGGTATAGTTATCCAGAGTGTTTCAACATTATTGCAGTTCCACTCAGGCCTTTCATATGCTTTCAATTGACAAGATACATAGATGAGTAGCCCTCCCCCTATATTTTTACCGGAAGTTTCTTTCGTTCTGTCACGTCGAAACAACTGGTACCCATCACTGCACAGTTCATTGTCATAAAAACTGCTATTAAGCCATGACTCGGTTATCAAAATAATATCAAAAGTACAAGTAAGAAGATTTTGATAAAATTAATTTGTTTTTGTACGCAAGCCACGAACTTTATAACGAAACTCGAGGGACTGAGCATTTTTTGTCGTTACATGGAGTGAACAAAAAAAAAAACATGTTAACAGTTTCAAAGTAGTTTTACGAATGATAATACGATAGGTACCCAGTATGCTTGGTCGAAGACCATCACTTCCGAGAAAACAATGCGCCCATACTGCATGTGTACGAGGCAATTAAGGATAACATAAGCTAGACCGACCTCGGATGTTTTGGAGCTTCAAAGTCTTTTGTTACCTGATAACATAACATAAACAATAATACCGATAATAAATATTTACTGTCTACAAATATAAACACATTTCTTCGTAATAGTGAATGGCGTATCGCTATAAAGAGTGTTTCAATATGTGAGTTTTAACGCATACCAACCAACTTCGGCTCACTCCAACGTTATAGGTAGTTTATCGTTATAAAGGATAACGTTATAAAGAGTTTACACTAATATTATAAGCAGAAACTGAACAGAGGGCAGTAGGTGGTTTCGATCCCCACCCGCTTACTATAAAAGAAAGGCCTCAGTGTGGCACGCTAGCCCCGCCGTCGCTAACAAACATAGAGTGCTCTGTGTTACGCGTGGCTATGACCGGTCATCAGCCGATTATTATCGCGTCGGTGTATCTCCCTCCATCTAAGGACATCTTAGAGAGCGATCTCAGGACTCTGTTTGCGCTGGGCCCCTCGGTCTTATTGGTCGGGGATCTCAATAGCAAGCACGGGGACTGGAATAGCTCAAAAGAAAACCCTAACGGGCGAGCCCTCAGTAGGCTTATTGACGTGCTCAATTTCAATGTCATAGCCCCCATTCAACCGACTCGTCGCGGCATAACTTGTAACGGCCTTCTCTCAACGGACGTCTTAGACGTAGCGGTTCTACGAAACGTAGCACTACAGCCGCGTAGCGTAGAAGTGATACACGAATTAGACTCAGACCATTTCCCGGTTCAATTTGAATTCGGCCCACCTAATACCCAAGAGAAGAGGTACAAGTCCATTGTCGACTGGCAGAAGCTAGACGAGGCCCTCAAGCCCGTCGAAACTTCTGACCTCTCTAACATCCTCGACGATTTAGTCTCGTCCGCTCACGCGTTAGACGCGATCTCCTCGGTCACAAATTACATTCAGACCAAGGTCGCCGAATCGTCCCGGAAGGTCCCAGATGAGTTCGCTCAACGCTGGGAGCTTCCCCCGGACGCGAGGCGTCTGTTGACCGAGAAGAACGCGGCGACTCGCGCCTTCGCCAGAGCGCCGACCGACGATAACCGCAGAGCACTCCGCGCCTCGCAGCGCCGAGTCAAAGAGCGCATGCGTGAAATAAGAAACGAACGCTGGGACCGTCTTACCAGCGAATTGTCACCTTCGCATACGGCCTATTGGTCTCTCGCGCGTTCCCTTAAAACCGATACGGTGGCTTCTATGCCCCCTCTCAAGCGTCCAAATCTGCCTGACGCATTTGATGACGACGAAAAAGCCGAGTGCTTAGCCGTCAACCTAGTGGAGCAGTGTACGCCGTATCTCGACCATAGCGACCCGGCGCACGTCGAACACGTGAACCGCGAAGTCGAACGCATAGTCTGCCTGCCTCTCCCGAGCCGCTCCCGCCTACGTCGATCGCCGAGGTCAAAACTCTAATCAAGAGTTCACTGCCTCGTAAATCTCCAGGTCTCGACGCCATCTCGAATAAGGTCCTCCGGTGCCTCCTGCCCCATCTGATATGCTTGCAAGTGGCCATATTCAATTGCCTACTGGAAAACTGCACCTTCCCGGCGCAGTGGAAAGAGGCCATTGTCATAGGTATTCACAAGCCGGGCAAGCCTCGTAACAATCCCACCAGTTACCGCCCTATCAGCCTTCTCAACACGCTGAGCAAGCTGTACGAGAAGGTAGTGAAAAAGCGCCTCCTAGACTATGCCCTAGAGAAGGGGCTCATTCCCGATGAGCAGTTTGGCTTTAGGCCGGCCCACTCGTGCGTCCATCAAGTCCATCGGATCACGGAGCACATCCTTTCAGGGATGAACAGCTCACTGAAACCGAGAGCCACGGGTGCGCTCTTCTTCGACATAGCGAAGGCGTTCGACAAGGTGTGGCACAACGGCTTGATTTACAAGCTCTACCACCTTCAAGTGCCACTGAGACTCGTGCGTATCGTACACGACTTCTTGTCCGACCGTTCAATTCGCTATCGCGTGGAAGGAACGTTATCGTCTCCTCGTCCAATCAGGGCCGGAGTACCGCAAGGCTCGGTCCTTTCGCCCCTTCTCTTCACGCTGTATACCGGCGACATCCCTAGGGCTCCGAATGTGGAGCTAGCCCTCTATGCCGACGACACCGCTCTCTATACCACTCATAAAGACAGAGGTGTCATCGTGGATAGACTCCAGACCGCAACCACGTCGCTAGGCGAATGGTTCCGGAAATGGGGCTTCCAATTAAATCCCGAGAAAAGCGTTGCAGTTCTCTTTGCCAGGGGCAACCCCGGTGCTAACGCTAATACTCGGGAAAAATTTCTCCTCAAAAAAGAGGTCACCCTTTACGGACAAGCCATTCCATGGCAAAAGTCCGTCAAATATCTAGGAGTCACGCTCGACAGCGGCATGTATTTTCGTAAGCATGTAGCCGCCGTTCGCAAGAAGGCCGCTTTTGTCCTCTCTCGCCTCCATTACCTCCTAAATAAAAGGAGTCACATGTCCCTTAGACACAAGGTAACCTTGTACAAGGCCTGCGTCCGACCGTGCATGACTTACGCTAGCGTAGTCTTCGCGCACTGTGCCCCCTCGTACATCCATCGGTTACAGGTGCTACAGTCGCGTTTCATGAGAATCGCGACCGGCGCACCCTTCTACGTGAGAAACGTCGATCTCCACTATGACCTGGAGCTCCCTACCATAGCCCAATGGATGAAGTTGGCGTCCAAACGCCACTTCGACAAGGCTAAACACCATCCCAACCCACTGGTGCGTAAAAGCATCAAACCCCTTCCCGACTAAAAAGGCTCGCAGGAGGCCCCGACACGTACTAACGGATCCGGATGATCCAATCACAGTAGCTAACGATAAATTAAAAGCCGCCCGCGCGGCCAATAATAATAGCAGTAGCAATAGACAGATTAGAGTTAAAAACCGCCTTCACCGGGGAAGGCGAGGACCTTTACTTCGCACTTCGCTCACTCCAGTGAGCTTCCGTCCTGCCCTTCAGGCGATTGACCCCCCCGCGACGGCCCAAGCCGAGGTTCGAGTCTCACAGGAGACGCCCTTGCGCGAGTCGCGGGAAACCCCCCCTTTCCGGCTGAGCTAAGCTCGCCAAACAGCCCGTGCTGAGCTGTAAAGGCCCTTCAGGCCAACAGCGAGATTCCATTCAAAAAAAAAAAAAAAAAAGGCACGCTAGCTGCCCGGACGTTGACTAGAGTGGTCGTTGGTTTCGAAGCCGCGTACTGTGAGTTCGTTCCATGTTATTTTTATTCGGTGTGATTTTTTGTTATTGTTTTAAGATTGACGGTTGTGTTTTTAGAATATCTAAAGTCGTGTTGTTTTGTTTGTATAAGTCAGTTTTAAGATAATTTTAGTGTGATATTGAAATTACCGCGTTTTCTTAGTTTGTTCATAAAATAACTTCTTAGGTTATTTCGAATTGTTTTTATTATATTTAATTTTTACTTCTGGTTGCTAAAAATATATATTTGAGAGCGGAAAATAATAAACAGCACAAATATGTGTGGTTGCGCCAAATTCGCATTTTTTTTATCTTAATGGTTGCTCAATATACCCATCCTTAATGTCCTTCCCTATGACGGCACTAGTACCGGAACGGGCTGTAGGTGACGCACAATAATGCGTCGACATTTAAGAAAAAGGGAAATTGAGCAGCGGGTAGTATTAATTTGGTCGCCTCGCATTGTGTTGATATTTGGTTCGAACTCCGCACGCTCGTATCGTTTCATTTAACCTTATTAATTATTTATCTTGTTTATTGTAATAATTGTTTTGTGATATATATTATATCGTTACATACTTTTTCGGTGTCTGTGATAAAGTTAGTGGAAGAAGCTCAAATCCAGCAGCAAGAAGCCATATCCAGCCATAAAAAAGGAAGCCCAGAAGGTTGAAGGTACTGTGCCGTGTCCTTTCTTTCTTTCTCCAATATAAGATCCAAATATTGAGCAACCGTATTTAGAAAATTACAGTCCACTTTAAATTGCAATAAATATAAATAATATAATCAACAACCAGCGCCGCCATTTTTTTTTGGTCCTTTTCGAGCCGTATATGTATCATATCTCTTAGTTAGGCATATTTATTTTCGTATATTTTCTTTCAATTTTGTTCGTTAGGTGAAATTGCCGGTGGGCATTTTTTATTACCTGTATAACGACAATTTTAATATAGATTTTAAATATTATATGTATTTATATCCGTATTTCATATCCCGTATTACGTATTTACGTATTTAATAATATATTGTGCCTGATTTGGTGAGAATGATCATGCGTAACATTAGTACCTACATCACTTGTTTCTAAAAATTGTTTCATAGTTAACAATCGAAATAAATCTGTTTATAGTTTAATTTAATCGTATTGTTCATATTTAATTTTTTTATTTTATTTTATAAAGTTAATTTTGAAACGATTAATAATTATTTGTAGATAATATGGACAAAAGAACAAGAACAAAGGCCGGTGAATGTTCACCAATCGAGTTAGAACATGTTCAAAGTTCCATATTATTATTACAAGCCCGACAAAATTCGTATTTTTCTAAGATGGAATCATTATATGATTTGTCGTTAAATATTAATAGTAAGGAAGACGAAAAAAAATTTCCAAATTAAAACGTTTAATATACAAGTACTTCGTAGTGAATTTAATGAGTTAGTAACTCAATTAAATATTGAACAAATGAAGCATAACCCTCAGTTCACTCCTTCTTTTCAAACATGGGAGTCCTTTGAGGACCTGTACGTAACCATACAAAGTAAGCTGCAGGAAATTAAAAATACTTCACCTGAGGAGAAATTAGATCACCCGAAATTGAAATTGCCTCCAATTAAATTACCACAGTTTAATGGCGACCCAAATAATTGGACGTCGTTTTATGAAGCCTTTAATCATTTAGTGCATAATAATGGGTCAATTTCGAACTCAGAAAAGGTGTTTTATCTTTGTGGGCAACTAACAGGTAAGGCCCTAACTGTGATCGCTGGCATAAATCCAACCGCGAATAATTATAATTTAATTTATTCTACCTTGGTTGATAAATATCAAGATATACGGTCTCTCGGCTTTCAGTATTTAGATAATATTTATAATTTCAAAACATTAACTAGTTCTTCTACAGAGGGTTTAAATAATTTTCTTGATAATTTTGTTACATCAATCGCAGCATTTGAAAACCTAGAAATACCTAATAAATTGAATTTTTTATTTTTATTTTTGGCACTTAAAAAATTAGATAACGAAACAATTATTTCATTTGAGAATTCTGTTAGAAAAGAAAAATTACCCTGTTACACGCAATTAGTTATGTTTTTAAGAGAACAGTGTAAAGTTTTGGATCGAACAAATTCTATTATTATTAAACCGGCTAATAATAAATATGCCAAAACCGTGAAATCTTTTGTAACTTCTAACTCTGATCAAACTAATTTAAAATGTCCTTTATGTCATAGTAAAAATCATGATCAGTTATACGGTTGTCCTGATTTTTTAAAATTAAATGCAAAAGAACGATTCAATATCATTAAAAAACGAAATTATTGTGTGAAGTGTTTTAGCGTAAAACATAAAACCACAAATTGTAATTCTGTTAAAAGTTGTAAAACATGTAATTCTAATACGCACAATACATTGCTGCATTTTTCGTTAAATTCCAGTTTGTTCAATAAACAGGAGAAACCGTTCGAACCTGCTATCGATGGACTGCGATCAAACGCGCAAGCCATTGAGTCGCAGCGTGAGTCATTGCTAGTCGACAGTACCCCGCGCGTCGCGTCTGGCTCCTTTGACGAACCTAATAACAATCACGCGCCGATTTCTCTGTGTTCATTGCAGAATGAAGCGAATACTTTAATATCACAACCGTCAACGGTTTTACTTGGTACTGCCCGCGTATGTACTCTTGATATGCGTGGTAACCCGCATTTTTTGCGTTGTCTTATAGACAACGGCTCTCAAAATCATTTTATAACGACTGAGTGTTGTAAAAAGTTACTATTAAATTACAATACGTTTTCCGAACCTATGTTTGTGAACGGGTTTGGTGGCTGTTCGAATGATATAATAGGAGCAACCAATATTGTTATATCCTCTCGTTTTGATAAAAATATTAAATATTCTATTAATTCTTTAATCGTGAAACGCATTACGGATTATTTACCCACTTCTAAGGTTGATAGATCGAAGTTGGAGTATTTGTTTAACGTACCGCTCGCCGATGATATATTTCATGAACCCGGTCAGATTGATATGTTAATCGGTGCGCAGCTGTTTTCGAAACTACTCAAGCAGGGTCGTATCCAGGGACCGCCTGATATGCCTGATGCTGTTCAAACCACATTTGGTTTTATTTTAATGGGTGAAGCGCCTATTTTGTCTACAAATTTTAATATAAAAAGTTCATCGGTTTTATGCGCTTACTCGAGTATCCCTTTAGAAAACATTTTGCGAAGATTCTGGGAGCTTGAGGAGCCGTCATCTAAGTCTTCCGCTGTCCTTAGTGAGGAAGAGGAAGAGTGTGAACGCATATATAAGACTACCACGTATCGTGAATTGTCAGGTCGATATGTTGTTGCACTTCCATTCAAGAAAAGCCCTCTTAATCTGGGTTCATCTATGGACATAGCTAAAAAGCGGTTTATGTCACTCGAACGTAAATAACAGTCATCGCCTAGTTATCGTGAGGCATACGACAAAATATTCATTGAATATCTGGAAAAAGATTATATTTCTCCTGTAGTAGATCAGTGCGACAATATAGGTTACATTATTCCACATCACGGTGTAATTCGTGAGTCATCTATAAGCACCAAAGTTAGAATGGTGCTCGATACCAGCGCGAAGACTGATAATAACATATCGATTAATGATATTTTACATGTCGGTCCTAACTTACAGCCTGACTTATTTGCAGTTCTACTTCGGTTTAGAACGTTCCCTATCACCTTTTGCGCTGACGTTAAACAGATGTATCTACAACTGAAAACCCTTCCTGAACATAATAAATATCAACGCGTTTATTATAGATTTGATCCGTCTGATCCGTTACAATTATTTGAATTTAAGCGCGTTTGTTTTGGATTTTCTTCAAGCCCATATTTAGCGCTTCGGACTTTGAAACAACTAGCCGTTGATGAAAGGGCCAAATATCCTTTGGCTGCTGACGTTATTGATCGTGGTAATTATTATATGGACGATATTTGCTGTAGTTGCGATTCGATTCCCGAAGCAGTTGAAGTATCCTCTCAACTTATTAAAATGTTTTCAGCTGGTGGATTTGATCTTTTAAAATGGTCTAGTAATTCTGAAAAGTTACTTTCTTCTTTACCTTCCCATCATTTGCATCCGCAAGCAGTTCATTTTGACTCAAATGAGTTTCATAAAGTTTTAAGTGTAAAATGGGATTCAAAATCAGATACCTTCTCGTTCGAAGTAAGTAACTTAACTAATGTCACAGCAACTAAGCGTAATATGCTTTCTATCATTGCCCGTTTATGGGACGTGCTAGGTTTTGCCGCACCTTTCATACTATACGTAAAACTTCTAATAAAGGAGCTTTGGCTTTTAAAACAGGATTGGGATGAGATCCCTCCTCATATTATTAAAGCATGGGAGAAATTCTATAGTGATTTATCATATATCCCTATTCGTAGACGGGGTAGTAAAAGTGAAAAGATTTATATCTGCGTATTTATATGTCTTGTGACAAGAGCGATTCACATAGAAACCGCAACTGATTTAAGTACTAACTCATTTCTGAATGCTTTAAAACGATTCATGTCGCGCAGAGGTCCAATCCAAGTCATTTATTCCGATAATGAAACTAATTTTATTGGTGCACGTTCCTATTTAAGCGAACTTCAAAATTTAATTTTTTCTAACGCATTCAGTGAGGACTTTCGCTGCGTATTAAACGAAAATCGTATTACATGGCAAATGATTCCGCCTAACGCTCCACATTTTGGTGGTAGTTGTGAAGCGGCAATCAAAAGTGTAAAGACTCATTTATACCGGGTGATAGGTGATCAAATTCTAACGTTCGAGGAGTTCAGCACGGTACTTGCACAGATCGAGGCAGTGATGAACTCGCGGCCACTGTGTCGCACGCTATCCAATGATCCTTCGGAACCTCTCGCGTTAACACCCGCTCATTTTTTAAACTTAACACCGCTTAAGTATCTACCAGCTAGAGAAATCGAAGAAGATAGGTTACATTTGCTTTCACGCCATGAGTTAGTTGATAAGCTAGTGCAGTCCTTCTGCAAGCGCTGGAAGGCTGACTACCTTCATACATTGCAAATGCGGAACAAGTGGAACACGCCAGTTAACCCAATTTCTAACGGTGATGTTGTTATTGTTGACAATGCACCGCCGCTTCACTGGCTGTTAGGAATAGTGGAGGAAGTTTTCCCTGGTTCAAACGGTGTCACGCGTGTGGTCCGCGTTCGTACGGCTACAGGTTCCTACATACGTCCTGTAGTACGTCTCTGTCCCTTACCTCGAGAATAGTTAGTTTACATTTGTATAGATTAGATTAATAGATCACTAGGTAGATTAGTAAGCTTAATGAACTTTTCGATTATTGTATTCTAGTTTATTTTATTTATTTATTTATTTTTTTTTTGAAGGCCACCCTTCAAGCCCGGGGGAATGGTTGCGCCAAATTCGCATTTTTTTTATCTTAATGGTTGCTCAATATACCCATCCTTAATGTCCTTCCCTATGACGGCACTAGTACCGGAACGGGCTGTAGGTGACGCACAATAATGCGTCGACATTTAAGAAAAAGGGAAATTGAGCAGCGGGTAGTATTAATTTGGTCGCCTCGCATTGTGTTGATATTTGGTTCGGACTCCGCACGCTCGTATCGTTTCATTTAACCTAATTAATTATTTATCTTGTTTATTGTAATAATTGTTTTGTGATATATATATCGTTACATACTTTTTCGGTGTCTGTGATAAAGTTAGTGGAAGAAGCTCAAATCCAGCAGCAAGAAGCCATATCCAGCCATAAGAAAGGAAGCCGAGAAGGTTGAAGGTACTGTGCCGTGTCCTTTCTTTCTTTCTCCAATATAAGATCCAAATATTGAGCAACCGTATTTAGAAAATTACAGTCCACTTTAAATTGCAATAAATATAAATAATATAATCAACAACCAGCGCCGCCAATGTGTCTCCTCCAACTCCTTTTTCTCCCCTTTGGACTAGAGCATTGGGCCATGAGGTTCAGGTGAACAGGCGCTAATTAAATATTGAAGTTGGCGCTTGGTAGTAGAATCCGGGTGACACCTGAGTTGGTGCTTTCCTCAAACTCTTTGAATTTATTTCAATTTTCTGTTAATCAATTTTATCTATTATCTGTTTAACATTTTTTTTTTACATTGCTCGAACGCATTCCAGGTATGGCATCGACGATTCGCAAAGCGATACATTTCGGAAAGCAGTGGAACGCTTGTGCCCGGCGTTCGTCCAGAATAAATCCGTTTGGTTGCCATCGGACATTGCGATGATCCCACCGGAATTATTGCAGGATTCGGTGTCTCTGTGCCGGGCTGTCCAAAATCCGGGCGAATTTATAATAGTTTGCCCAAAAGCCTATTCATCTTCAATTGCCACGGGATACACAATATCCGACTAGTGTGTACTTCGCTACATTGTCCTGGATACATTGTCTCGGTGAAACGTTTGATGTAAGTTGAATGTTTATTCTAGTAAACTCAAAATATTCATCTAGGTAAACATGTACTACACTTATGAACGTCAAAAAAAAAACAAATTAAATTTGCATTTACAACCAGTTCGCAAGTCGAGGGCGTAGAGCGGGTAAGAAGAACTGGCAAGAAACTTTCCGCCACTCTTTTAAATCGCCAAGTTTTTTAATGCAAATTGTTCGCCACATTTATAAAAGGCTTTATTAATTAATTTAATTTTAACAAGGGCTTTGAATTTATTTACTGACAGTTCTCTAATTTCGGTTGGGAGTTTGTTGTAAAAACGAATACAAGTAAACACACATTTGCACACACACACACACGCGCACACAGTAAACCCTAATTAAATTTACTTTCAATAAACGTCACTGAGACGAATAAAAAAGCACTTGACGATATGAACAATCAACAATTGACAAACAAGATAGCGGACGTATATATTAGTATATTATAATCTGTGTAATTTCAAAAGAATAACAATTACCGTGCGGAAAATGTTCTAAATGAAAGTGTCGGTTTAATTAGGTGTTTAAATTTAGATACTTTTTCAAACTCGGATGAAGATGCAGAGAGTCACATATCTCTACTCGTCGCCAATGGATCAAGCTGCTCGGAAAGTGACTGGTCGTTGACGATTCCAATCGCTCTAAATTACCATGAAACTGAACGTCGCTCGATGTGTTATCGCTCAGTGCCCCGATGCTGACTAAGCCTTTAAGGAGAGTGTCTTCGGAGACAGGAGGAGCGACAGAGACCGTCTTTTAAGCATAAACTTCTTTTGACTCGAGACACAAGACCCGACAGAGCTATAAACAGTTTCGTCTACTGCGGAAGACTTGTTGAATTTTCTAAGCTCCCAACGTCTCCTATATTAGAAAATAATAGCCGAATGTAATGAATAATTGATTAAAACCAAATGTATAGATAGAAAACATTTATTGTAGTAGTGTAAAACATAAAGACTATTAACTAACATACATAGAGAAAATTTTACCAGAAGCGTCCAAATATGGTTTATGCAAAGTTATACCACCTGATGGATTCACACCACCCTGTAATCTTGATGGGACTATGAACTTTAATGTAACCAACCACTACGTGCAACGGATGTTCAAACGATATGGGCCAGCTGCCAAAAAGTTGAGCACTTTCAAAGCCGTCTTGGCGTCGCAAAAAGTGACATTTAGGCGACCGCCACTACTAAGCGGCTTGGAAGTGGACTTACCATATTTATTCAAGCTAGTACAGCAAATGGGTGGCCTAAAGAAGCTAACAAAAATAGTACAATGGAACTGCGAACTGGAAATATCTGCGTATTTATATGTCTTGTGACAAGAGCGATTCACATAGAAACCGCAACTGATTTAAGTACTAACTCATTTCTGAATGCTTTAAAACGATTCATGTCGCGCAGAGGTCCAATCCAAGTCATTTATTCCGATAATGAAACTAATTTTATTGGTGCACGTTCCTATTTAAGCGAACTTCAAAATTTAATTTTTTCTAACGCATTCAGTGAGGACTTTCGCTGCGTATTAAACGAAAATCGTATTACATGGCAAATGATTCCGCCTAACGCTCCACATTTTGGTGGTAGTTGTGAAGCGGCAATCAAAAGTGTAAAGACTCATTTATACCGGGTGATAGGTGATCAAATTCTAACGTTCGAGGAGTTCAGCACGGTACTTGCACAGATCGAGGCAGTGATGAACTCGCGGCCACTGTGTCGCACGCTATCCAATGATCCTTCGGAACCTCTCGCGTTAACACCCGCTCATTTTTTAAACTTAACACCGCTTAAGTATCTACCAGCTAGAGAAATCGAAGAAGATAGGTTACATTTGCTTTCACGCCATGAGTTAGTTGATAAGCTAGTGCAGTCCTTCTGCAAGCGCTGGAAGGCTGACTACCTTCATACATTGCAAATGCGGAACAAGTGGAACACGCCAGTTAACCCAATTTCTAACGGTGATGTTGTTATTGTTGACAATGCACCGCCGCTTCACTGGCTGTTAGGAATAGTGGAGGAAGTTTTCCCTGGTTCAAACGGTGTCACGCGTGTGGTCCGCGTTCGTACGGCTACAGGTTCCTACATACGTCCTGTAGTACGTCTCTGTCCCTTACCTCGAGAATAGTTAGTTTACATTTGTATAGATTAGATTAGATTAGTAAGCTTAATGAACTTTTCGATTATTGTATTCTAGTTTATTTTATTTATTTATTTTTTTTTTTTTTGAAGGCCACCCTTCAAGCCCGGGGGAATGGTTGCGCCAAATTCGCATTTTTTTTATCTTAATGGTTGCTCAATATACCCATCCTTAATGTCCTTCCCTATGACGGCACTAGTACCGGAACGGGCTGTAGGTGACGCACAATAATGCGTCGACATTTAAGAAAAAGGGAAATTGAGCAGCGGGTAGTATTAATTTGGTCGCCTCGCATTGTGTTGATATTTGGTTCGGACTCCGCACGCTCGTATCGTTTCATTTAACCTAATTAATTATTTATCTTGTTTATTGTAATAATTGTTTTGTGATATATATATCGTTACATACTTTTTCGGTGTCTGTGATAAAGTTAGTGGAAGAAGCTCAAATCCAGCAGCAAGAAGCCATATCCAGCCATAAGAAAGGAAGCCGAGAAGGTTGAAGGTACTGTGCCGTGTCCTTTCTTTCTTTCTCCAATATAAGATCCAAATATTGAGCAACCGTATTTAGAAAATTACAGTCCACTTTAAATTGCAATAAATATAAATAATATAATCAACAACCAGCGCCGCCAATGTGTCTCCTCCAACTCCTTTTTCTCCCCTTTGGACTAGAGCATTGGGCCATGAGGTTCAGGTGAACAGGCGCTAATTAAATATTGAAGTTGGCGCTTGGTAGTAGAATCCGGGTGACACCTGAGTTGGTGCTTTCCTCAAACTCTTTGAATTTATTTCAATTTTCTGTTAATCAATTTTATCTATTATCTGTTTAACATTTTTTTTTTACATTGCTCGAACGCATTCCAGGTATGGCATCGACGATTCGCGATACATTTCGGAAAGCAGTGGAACGCTTGTGCCCGGCGTTCGTCCAGAATAAATCCGTTTGGTTGCCATCGGACATTGCGATGATCCCACCGGAATTATTGCAGGATTCGGTGTCTCTGTGCCGGGCTGTCCAAAATCCGGGCGAATTTATAATAGTTTGCCCAAAAGCCTATTCATCTTCAATTGCCACGGGATACACAATATCCGACTAGTGTGTACTTCGCTACATTGTCCTGGATGCATTGTCTCGGTGAAACGTTTGATGTAAGTTGAATGTTTATTCTAGTAAACTCAAAATATTCATCTAGGTAAACATGTACTACACTTATGAACGTCAAAAAAAAAACAAATTAAATTTGCATTTACAACCAGTTCGCAAGTCGAGGGCGTAGAGCGGGTAAGAAGAACTGGCAAGAAACTTTCCGCCACTCTTTTAAATCGCCAAGTTTTTAATGCAAATTGTTCGCCACATTTATAAAAGGCTTTATTAATTAATTTAATTTTAACAAGGGCTTTGAATTTATTTACTGACAGTTCTCTAATTTCGGTTGGGAGTTTGTTGTAAAAACGAATACAAGTAAACACACATTTGCACACACACAAACACACGCACGCACACGCACACGCACGCACACACACGCACACACACACACATACACACACACATACACACGCGCACACAGTAAACCCTAATTAAATTTACTTTCAATAAACGTCACTGAGACGAATAAAAAAGCACTTGACGATATGAACAATCAACAATTGACAAACAAGATAGCGGACGTATATATTAGTATATAATAAGCTGTAAAAAGTCAAGTGACGTGTAGCAGTGGGGTATACTGGACTAAATGAATGGATGGTCTGCCTTTCGGCCCGCTTCCATGCAAAGGACGCACACGGGTTTGCCCTCGCAAGTCGCGGCCCGGTGGCCTGGTTGTGCGCAGCGGTAGCAGAGATTGCTACGATCAGCGCCAAACGTGCACCGGCTGGCTACGTGCCCACTTTGAAGGCACCGGTAGCACCTAATTTCCTTGCGTTCCAGTAAGGTTACCCTTGCTGCGACCCAGCCTATGAGTAGTCGTCCCTCGGTGATTTTCTTGGCCGCAAGAATTGGACACCGAACCCAGGCTCCAAACAATCCAGTTCTGTCTGGCCGAACCTCACTCACTATTACTTGTTCGCGGTTGCAGCCCCCAATCTCCGCTATCGCCTTTTTGATATCGTCCGACGTTACAGAGTCATCGAGGCCAGCCACTCGTACCTCGGCACACTTCTCCGGCCTCGACACACTCACCCCGCTAGCATAGATTTCTTTCAGTTTACTGGCAAGGGCATCGGCCTTGTCTCCACTGCGTGATCCGGGTAGCTCTAGTATCACCGCTCCCGTCGCCGCCCGCTTAAATTTGACGGCTTCTATGCCCAGATCACTTAGTTTAATTTTTTCGTTTGCCTCCCGTAGTACAGAGGCGTAGGTCTGTTCTTTTTCGGTGATTGTAAGCACAACGGCCGTGGATCTCGGGGCTCTCAGCTTTGCTCGCGGCCGTTGAGTAGACGTAGCCGCGGGCTTTACGATGCCAGCGGTTGGGGTATTCTTGGCCTGTTTACGCTTACTTTGCACTGTTTTCCACTCTTGCTCGCAGTTTGCCTCTGGGTTGCTCTGGGTTGGTGGGATCTGCGCACTTACTGCATCGGGTGCATTGTTAGCATCAGGTGCCCGCAGCTTCTTTCCTTTCCTAGATTTTCTCTTCTCCCCTATCGAGTGTTCTTCAATGCTCTTTGTCGTAGAGTCCTCAATTGGAATCGGATCCGCGGCTAATGGTGGCCGAATTTTCGGTTCCGCATTTAATCGAGGCTCCAGGTTTGCGAGTCTCGCGCTAAGACATTCGCCCATTTGCCTCATTAAACGACCTTCCAGCTCGGCTAAGAGTTGTGGTAGCTGCGAAGATGGTGAAGAAGTCCGTAATGGCTCTTTATGCACCGGTTTCCTTGAGCACTCTTGTATCAGCCATTTCTTTTTGAAGTGCTTCCACCTGTCCACGAAGTCTCTCATTTTCGTTCCGGAGCGCCCTCGTTTCCTCGCTGACTGTACGGTCAGCTAGCTCTTCGGTGTCTCTACGGATCGAGGTTACCGCCTGTTTTAGCGCTGAGACAAAAGTGCCCTTCAGGTTACTCGAGTGTCGGGCGACTTTATCCACTGCAGCGAGGCTGGCCTCAATCCTCACCTTTGGATCAGCGTGACGTTCGGTTTGCGCTGTGCTTCCAGTTTTTGTTGGGGGACTGGGGGTCGCCTCTAGTAATTCTGCTTCAACCCTCCTCTCCCGTTCTACTCGTTGGAGTTTACTTAATGCAGCCCGCGACTTTCTCGTCGAGTGAGGGATTCCAGCGTCGCTAGAGCTGCATTCTTCCTTCCTTCTTTTCCGACGAAAAAATCGCGCCGGTCGCCCTTGTACATGTGGTGAGTTGATGGAGGTAAACGATACGTCAGCGCTGAGCATCTCACAGCTCGTCTCCAGGCTGGCCTCCATCACTTGTCGTCCGACATTTTTTCCTATGGCAGTAATGGCCTCAACTTCACGGTCTCCTGTGCTATTATTTGGACTCAATATGGGTAGTGGAGTTCGCACCAACATAACTCTACAATCTTTGAGTGGGACGGGCGTACTCCGGTTAGACATCTCGCCTCCGTCCCTTGTATTCTCCTTCACATCACCACATCCTACCACTCTTCTCTCCTCATCCTTCTCTTCCTCATGAGTTTTGCCCCCCCCCCAGAGTACGGTGGGGCTGAGCCATGGCATCGCCATGGGTGGGATTTAACCCACCTGGGGTAGTTAAACGTGTATTCGAACTCATGCTTGCTTTTATTTGACCAGGGGCCGCTCCCCTGTGGCCCTCTTTAAGACCCATGTACCGCAGCCGAGTGCCCGAGCTGTAGCGAGTCCTCGCCGTCACTCCGGAGGGAACCGGGGACGCGTTTTTTTTTTTTTTGTTTTTTGGCGCTAGGCATTGACCTGCCCGTCAACGACCTCAATTCCTCATAGAGGGGATTAGGTGTCCGACGCCACGCTCATCAGCGCCGAACGTTAGGGGATTTTTGTATCAAGGTTTCCTTCCTCTGGTTGCCCAATAAGGCCTCTCCTTCAATTGAACACAGAACAATCACAAGCTGAAGAGTATTCGAGCGTTCGCCGCCATACGCTGACTATATCACCAAAAGGTGCCAGCTTACACCCCAGGAAACAGAAAATCCAATAATTGCAGCCGCAGTGCTGGTGCTCTTTTGAGAGTATTACGGGTGCTGTCCCGGTGGATGTATTCTCTGAATACATATCATGCGCAGTCCTGGCAGCCGCAGTGCTGGTGCTCTTTTAAGAAAGAGTGTTACGGGCGCTGTCCCGGTGGATGTATTCTTTGAATACATATCAGTCGCAGTCCTGGCAGCCACAGTGCTGGTGCTCTTTTGAGAGTGTTACGGGCGCTGTCCCGGTGGATGTATTCTCTGAATGCATATCAGGCGCAGTCCTGGCAGCCGCAGTGCTGGTGCTCTTTTGAGAGTGTTACGGGCGCTTTTCCGGTGGATGTATTCTTTGAATACATATCAGGCGCAGTCCTGGCAGCCGCAGTGCTGGTGCTCTTTAAAGAGTGTTACGGGCGCTGTCCCGGTGGATGTATTCTCTGAATACATATCAGGCGCAGTCCTGGCAGCCGCAGTGCTGGTGCTCTTTTGAGAGTGTTACGGGCGCTGTCCCGGTGGATGTATTCTGTGAATACTTGTCAGGCTGAGTCCTGTGCAGCCGCAGTGCTGGTGCTCCTTTGAGAGTGTTACGGGCGCTGTCCCGGTGGATGTATTCTTTGAATACATATCAGGCGCAGTCCTTGCAGCCGCAGTGCTGGTGCTCTTTTGAGAGTGTTACGGGCGCTGTCCCGGTGGATGTATTCTTTGAATACATATCAGGCGCAGTCCTGGCAGCCGCAGTGCTGGTGCTCTTTTGAGAGTGTTACGGGCGCTGTCCCGGTGGATATATTCTGTGAATACTTGTCAGGCTGAGTCCTGTGCAGCCGCAGTGCTGGTGCTCTATTAAGAGTGTTACGGGCGCTGTCCCGGTGGATGTATTCTCTGAATACATATCATGCGCAGTCCTGGCAGCCGCAGTGCTGGTGCTCTTTTGAGAGTGTTACGGGCGCTGTCCCGGTGGATGTATTCTGTGAATACTTGTCAGGCTGAGTCCTGTGCAGCCGCAGTGCTGGTGCTCTATTAAGAGTGTTACGGGCGCTGTCCCGGTGGATGTATTCTCTGAATACATATCATGCGCAGTCCTGGCAGCCGCAGTGCTGGTGCTCTTTTGAGAGTGTTACGGGCGCTGTCCCGGTGGATATATTCTGTGAATACTTGTCAGGCTGAGTCCTGTGCAGCCGCAGTGCTGGTGCTCTATTAAGAGTGTTACGGGCGCTGTCCCGGTGGATGTATTCTCTGAATACATATCATGCGCAGTCCTGGCAGCCGCAGTGCTGGTGCTCTTTTGAGAGTGTTACGGGCGCTGTCCCGGTGGATGTATTCTCTGAATACATATCAGGCGCTGTCCTGGCAGCCGCAGAGCTGGTGCTCTTTTAAGAATGAGTGTTACGGGCGCTGTCCCGGTGGATGTATTCTTTGAATACATATCAGGCGCAGTCCTGGCAGCCGCAGTGCTGGTGCTCTTTTGAGAGTGTTACGGGCGCTGTCCCGGTGGATGTATTCTCTGAATACATATCAGGCGCAGTCCTGGCAGCCGCAGTGCTGGTGCTCTTTTGAGAGTGTTACGGGCGCTGTCCCGGTGGATGTATTCTCTGAATACATATCAGGCGCAGTCCTGGCAGCCGCAGTGCTGGTGCTCTTTTGAGAGTGTTACGGGCGCTGTCCCGGTGGATGTATTCTCTGAATACATATCAGGCGCAGTCCTGGCAGCCGCAGTGCTGGTGCTCTTTTGAGAGTGTTACGGGCGCTGTCCCGGTGGATGTATTCTGTGAATACTTGTCAGGCTGAGTCCTGTGCAGCCGCAGTGCTGGTGCTCCTTTGAGAGTGTTACGGGCGCTGTCCCGGTGGATGTAGTCTTTGAATACATATCAGGCTGAGTCCTGTGCAGCCGCAGTGCTGGTGCTCTATTAAGAGTGTTACGGGCGCTGTCCCGGTGGATGTATTCTCTGAATACATATCATGCGCAGTCCTGGCAGCCGCAGTGCTCTTTTGAGAGTGTTACGGGCGCTGTCCCGGTGGATGTATTCTTTGAATACATATCAGCCGCAGTGCTGGTGCTCTTTTGAGAGTGTTACGGGCGCTGTCCCGGTGGATGTATTCTTTGAATACTTGTCAGGCTGAGTCCTGTTCAGCCGCAGTGCTGGTTCTCCTTTGAGAGTGTTACGGGCGCTGTCCCGGTGGATGTATTCTTTGAATACTTGTCAGGCTGAGTCCTGTGCAGCCGCAGTGCTGGTTCTCCTTTGAGAGTGTTACGGGCGCTGTCCCGGTGGATGTATTCTGTGAATACTTGTCAGGCTGAGTCCTGTGCAGCCGCAGTGCTGGTGCTCTATTAAGAGTGTTACGGGCGCTGTCCCGGTGGATGTATTCTCTGAATACATATCAGGCGCAGTCCTGGCAGCCGCAGTGCTGGTGCTCTTTTGAGAGTGTTACGGGCGCTGTCCCGGTGGATGTATTCTCTGAATACATATCAGGCGCAGTCCTGGCAGCCGCAGTGCTGGTGCTCTTTTGAGAGTGTTACGGGCGCTGTCCCGGTGGATGTATTCTCTGAATACATATCAGGCGCAGTCCTGGCAGCCGCAGTGCTGGTGCTCCTTTGAGAGTGTTACGGGCGCTGTCCCGGTGGATGTATTCTGTGAATACTTGTCAGGCTGAGTCCTGTGCAGCCGCAGTGCTGGTGCTCCTTTGAGAGTGTTACGGGCGCTGTCCCGGTGGATGTATTCTTTGAATACATATCAGGCTGAGTCCTGTGCAGCCGCAGTGCTGGTGCTCTATTAAGAGTGTTACGGGCGCTGTCCCGGTGGATGTATTCTCTGAATACATATCATGCGCAGTCCTGGCAGCCGCAGTGCTGGTGCTCTTTTGAGAGTGTTACGGGCGCTGTCCCGGTGGATGTATTCTCTGAATACATATCAGGCGCAGTCCTGGCAGCCGCAGTGCTGGTGCTCTTTTGAGAGTGTTACGGGCGCTGTCCCGGTGGATGTATTCTCTGAATACATATCAGGCGCAGTCCTGGCAGCCGCAGTGCTGGTGCTCTTTTGAGAGTGTTACAGGCGCTGTCCCGGTGGATGTATTCTGTGAATACTTGTCAGGCTGAGTCCTGTGCAGCCGCAGTGCTGGTGCTCCTTTGAGAGTGTTACGGGCGCTGTCCCGGTGGATGTATTCTTTGAATACATATCAGGCGCAGTCCTGGCAGCCGCAGTGCTGGTGCTCTATTAAGAGTGTTACGGGCGCTGTCCCGGTGGATGTATTGTTTGAATACTTGTCAGGCTGAGTCCTGTGCAGCCGCAGTGCTGGTGCTCTATTAAGAGTGTTACGGGTGCTGTCCCGGTGGATGTATTGTTTGAATACTTGTCAGGCTGAGTCCTGTGCAGCCGCAGTGCTGGTGCTCTATTAAGAGTGTTACGGGCGCTGTCCCGGTGGATGTATTCTTTGAATACTTGTCAGGCTGAGTCCTGTGCAGCCGCAGTGCTGGTGCTCTATTAAGAGTGTTACGGGCGCTGTCCCGGTGGATGAATTCTTTGAATACATATCAGCCGCAGTGCTGGTGCTCTTTTGAGAGTGTTACGGGCGCTGTCCCGGTGGATGTATTCTCTGAATACATATCAGGCGCAGTCCTGGCAGCCGCAGTGCTGGTGCTCTATTAAGAGTGTTACGGGCGCTGTCCCGGTGGATGTATTCTTTGAATACTTGTCAGGCTGAGTCCTGTGCAGCCGCAGTGCTGGTGCTCCTTTGAGAGTGTTACGGGCGCTGTCCCGGTGGATGTATTCTTTGAATACATATCAGGCGCAGTCCTGGCAGCCGCAGTGCTGGTGCTCTTTTGAGAGTGTTACGGGCGCTGTCCCGGTGGATGTATTCTTTGAATACATATCAGCCGCAGTGCTGGTGCTCTTTTGAGAGTGTTACGGGCGCTGTCCCGGTGGATGTATTCTTTGAATACTTGTCAGGCTGAGTCCTGTGCAGCCGCAGTGCTGGTTCTCCTTTGAGAGTGTTACGGGCGCTGTCCCGGTGGATGTATTCTTTGAATACTTGTCAGGCTGAGTCCTGTGCAGCCGCAGTGCTGGTTCTCCTTTGAGAGTGTTACGGGCGCTGTCCCGGTGGATGTATTCTGTGAATACTTGTCAGGCTGAGTCCTGTGCAGCCGCAGTGCTGGTGCTCTATTAAGAGTGTTACGGGCGCTGTCCCGGTGGATGTATTCTCTGGATACATATCAGGCGCAGTCCTGGCAGCCGCAGTGCTGGTGCTCTTTTGAGAGTGTTACGGGCGCTGTCCCGGTGGATGTATTCTCTGAATACATATCAGGCGCAGTCCTGGCAGCCGCAGTGCTGGTGCTCTTTTGAGAGTGTTACGGGCGCTGTCCCGGTGGATGTATTCTGTGAATACTTGTCAGGCTGAGTCCTGTGCAGCCGCAGTGCTGGTGCTCCTTTGAGAGTGTTACGGGCGCTGTCCCGGTGGATGTATTCTTTGAATACATATCAGGCGCAGTCCTGGCAGCCGCAGTGCTCTTTTGAGAGTGTTACGGGCGCTGTCCCGGTGGATGTATTCTTTGAATACATATCAGCCGCAGTGCTGGTGCTCTTTTGAGAGTGTTACGGGCGCTGTCCCGGTGGATGTATTCTTTGAATACTTGTCAGGCTGAGTCCTGTGCAGCCGCAGTGCTGGTTCTCCTTTGAGAGTGTTACGGGCGCTGTCCCGGTGGATGTATTCTTTGAATACTTGTCAGGCTGAGTCCTGTGCAGCCGCAGTGCTGGTTCTCCTTTGAGAGTGGTACGGGCGCTGTCCCGGTGGATGTATTCTGTGAATACTTGTCAGGCTGAGTCCTGTGCAGCCGCAGTGCTGGTGCTCTATTAAGAGTGTTACGGGCGCTGTCCCGGTGGATGTATTCTCTGAATACATATCAGGCGCAGTCCTGGCAGCCGCAGTGCTGGTGCTCTTTTGAGAGTGTTACGGGCGCTGTCCCGGTGGATGTATTCTCTGAATACATATCAGGCGCAGTCCTGGCAGCCGCAGTGCTGGTGCTCTTTTGAGAGTGTTACGGGCGCTGTCCCGGTGGATGTATTCTGTGAATACTTGTCAGGCTGAGTCCTGTGCAGCCGCAGTGCTGGTGCTCCTTTGAGAGTGTTACGGGCGCTGTCCCGGTGGATGTATTCTTTGAATACATATCAGGCGCAGTCCTGGCAGCCGCAGTGCTCTTTTGAGAGTGTTACGGGCGCTGTCCCGGAGGATGTATTCTTTGAATACATATCAGCCGCAGTGCTGGTGCTCTTTTGAGAGTGTTACGGGCGCTGTCCCGGTGGATGTATTCTTTGAATACTTGTCAGGCTGAGTCCTGTGCAGCCGCAGTGCTGGTTCTCCTTTGAGAGTGTTACGGGCGCTGTCCCGGTGGATGTATTCTTTGAATACTTGTCAGGCTGAGTCCTGTGCAGCCGCAGTGCTGGTTCTCCTTTGAGAGTGTTACGGGCGCTGTCCCGGTGGATGTATTCTGTGAATACTTGTCAGGCTGAGTCCTGTGCAGCCGCAGTGCTGGTGCTCTATTAAGAGTGTTACGGGCGCTGTCCCGGTGGATGTATTCTCTGAATACATATCAGGCGCAGTCCTGGCAGCCGCAGTGCTGGTGCTCTTTTGAGAGTGTTACGGGCGCTGTCCCGGTGGATGTATTCTCTGAATACATATCAGGCGCAGTCCTGGCAGCCGCAGTGCTGGTGCTCTTTTGAGAGTGTTACGGGCGCTGTCCCGGTGGATGTATTCTCTGAATACATATCAGGCGCAGTCCTGGCAGCCGCAGTGCTGGTGCTCTTTTGAGAGTGTTACGGGCGCTGTCCCGGTGGATGTATTCTCTGAATACATATCAGGCGCAGTCCTGGCAGCCGCAGTGCTGGTGCTCTTTTGAGAGTGTTACGGGCGCTGTCCCGGTGGATGTATTCTGTGAATACTTGTCAGGCTGAGTCCTGTGCAGCCGCAGTGCTGGTGCTCCTTTGAGAGTGTTACGGGCGCTGTCCCGGTGGATGTATTCTTTGAATACATATCAGGCGCAGTCCTGGCAGCCGCAGTGCTGGTGCTCTATTAAGAGTGTTACGGGCGCTGTCCCGGTGGATGTATTGTTTGAATACTTGTCAGGCTGAGTCCTGTGCAGCCGCAGTGCTGGTGCTCTATTAAGAGTGTTACGGGCGCTGTCCCGGTGGATGTATTCTTTGAATACTTGTCAGGCTGAGTCCTGTGCAGCCGCAGTGCTGGTGCTCTATTAAGAGTGTTACGGGCGCTGTCCCGGTGGATGTATTCTTTGAATACATATCAGCCGCAGTGCTGGTGCTCTTTTGAGAGTGTTACGGGCGCTGTCCCGGTGGATGTATTCTCTGAATACATATCAGGCGCAGTCCTGGCAGCCGCAGTGCTGATGCTCTATTAAGAGTGTTACGGGCGCTGTCCCGGTGGATGTATTCTTTGAATACTTGTCAGGCTGAGTCCTGTGCAGCCGCAGTACTGGTGCTCCTTTGAGACTGTTACGGGCGCTGTCCCGGTGGATGTATTCTCTGAATACATATCATGCGCAGTCCTGGCAGCCGCAGTGCTGGTGCTCTTTTGAGAGTGTTACGGGCGCTGTCCCGGTGGATGTATTCTCTGAATACATATCAGGCGCAGTCCTGGCAGCCGCAGTGCTGGTGCTCTTTTGAGAGTGTTACGGGCGCTGTCCCGGTGGATGTATTCTCTGAATACATATCAGGCGCAGTCCTGGCAGCCGCAGTGCTGGTGCTCTTTTGAGAGTGTTACGGGCGCTGTCCCGGTGGATGTATTCTGTGAATACTTGTCAGGCTGAGTCCTGTGCAGCCGCAGTGCTGGTGCTCCTTTGAGAGTGTTACGGGCGCAATCCCGGTGGATGTATTCTTTGAATACATATCAGGCGCAGTCCTGGCAGCCGCAGTGCTGGTGCTCTATTAAGAGTGTTACGGGCGCTGTCCCGGTGGATGTATTGTTTGAATACTTGTCAGGCTGAGTCCTGTGCAGCCGCAGTGCTGGTGCTCTATTAAGAGTGTTACGGGCGCTGTCCCGGTGGATGTATTCTTTGAATACTTGTCAGGCTGAGTCCTGTGCAGCCGCAGTGCTGGTGCTCTATTAAGAGTGTTACGGGCGCTGTCCCGGTGGATGAATTCTTTGAATACATATCAGCCGCAGTGCTGGTGCTCTTTTGAGAGTGTTACGGGCGCTGTCCCGGTGGATGTATTCTCTGAATACATATCAGGCGCAGTCCTGGCAGCCGCAGTGCTGATGCTCTATTAAGAGTGTTACGGGCGCTGTCCCGGTGGATGTATTCTTTGAATACTTGTCAGGCTGAGTCCTGTGCAGCCGCAGTGCTGGTGCTCCTTTGAGAGTGTTACGGGCGCTGTCCCGGTGGATGTATTCTTTGAATACATATCAGGCGCAGTCCTGGCAGCCGCAGTGCTGGTGCTCTTTTGAGAGTGTTACGGGCGCTGTCCCGGTGGATGTATTCTTTGAATACTTGTCAGGCTGAGTCCTGTGCAGCCGCAGTGCTGGTTCTCCTTTGAGAGTGTTACGGGCGCTGTCCCGGTGGATGTATTCTTTGAATACTTGTCAGGCTGAGTCCTGTGCAGCCGCAGTGCTGGTTCTCCTTTGAGAGTGTTACGGGCGCTGTCCCGGTGGATGTATTCTGTGAATACTTGTCAGGCTGAGTCCTGTGCAGCCGCAGTGCTGGTGCTCTATTAAGAGTGTTACGGGCGCTGTCCCGGTGGATGTATTCTCTGAATACATATCAGGCGCAGTCCTGGCAGCCGCAGTGCTGGTGCTCTTTTGAGAGTGTTACGGGCGCTGTCCCGGTGGATGTATTCTCTGAATACATATCAGGCGCAGTCCTGGCAGCCGCAGTGCTGGTGCTCTTTTGAGAGTGTTACGGGCGCTGTCCCGGTGGATGTATTCTGTGAATACTTGTCAGGCTGAGTCCTGTGCAGCCGCAGTGCTGGTGCTCCTTTGAGAGTGTTACGGGCGCTGTCCCGGTGGATGTATTCTGTGAATACTTGTCAGGCTGAGTCCTGTGCAGCCGCAGTGCTGGTGCTCTATTAAGAGTGTTACGGGCGCTGTCCCGGTGGATATATTCTTTGAATACATATCAGCCGCAGTGCTGGTGCTCTTTTGAGAGTGTTACGGGCGCTGTCCCGGTGGATGTATTCTCTGAATACATATCAGGCGCAGTCCTGGCAGCCGCAGTGCTGATGCTCTATTAAGAGTGTTACGGGCGCTGTCCCGGTGGATGTATTCTTTGAATACTTGTCAGGCTGAGTCCTGTGCAGCCGCAGTGCTGGTGCTCCTTTGAGAGTGTTACGGGCGCTGTCCCGGTGGATGTATTCTCTGAATACATATCAGGCGCAGTCCTGGCAGCTGCAGTGCTCTTTTGAGAGTGTTACGGGCGCTGTCCCGGTGGATGTATTCTCTGAATACATATCAGGCGCAGTCCTGGCAGCCGCAGTGCTGGTGCTCTTTTGAGAGTGTTACGGGCGCTGTCCCGGTGGATGTATTCTGTGAATACTTGTCAGGCTGAGTCCTGTGCAGCCGCAGTGCTGGTGCTCCTTTGAGAGTGTTACGGGCGCTGTCCCGGTGGATGTATTCTTTGAATACATATCAGGCTGAGTCCTGTGCAGCCGCAGTGCTGGTGCTCTATTAAGAGTGTTACGGGCGCTGTCCCGGTGGATGTATTCTTTGAATACTTGTCAGGCTGAGTCCTGTGCAGCCGCAGTGCTGGTTCTCCTTTGAGAGTGTTACGGGCGCTGTCCCGGTGGATGTATTCTGTGAATACTTGTCAGGCTGAGTCCTGTGCAGCCGCAGTGCTGGTGCTCTATTAAGAGTGTTACGGGCGCTGTCCCGGTGGATGTATTCTCTGAATACATATCATGCGCAGTCCTGGCAGCCGCAGTGCTGGTGCTCCTTTGAGAGTGTTACGGGCGCTGTCCCGGTGGATGTATTCTCTGAATACATATCAGGCGCAGTCCTGGCAGCCGCAGTGCTGGTGCTCTTTTGAGAGTGTTACGGGCGCTGTCCCGGTGGATGTATTCTTTGAATACTTGTCAGGCTGAGTCCTGTGCAGCCGCAGTGCTGGTTCTCCTTTGAGAGTGTTACGGGCGCTGTCCCGGTGGATGTATTCTCTGAATACATATCAGGCGCTGTCCTGGCAGCCGCAGAGCTGGTGCTCTTTTGAGAGTGTTACGGGCGCTGTCCCGGTGGATGTATTCTTTGAATACATATCAGCCGCAGTGCTGATGCTCTTTTGAGAGTGTTACGGGCGCTGTCCCGGTGGATGTATTCTCTGAATACATATCAGGCGCAGTCCTGGCAGCCGCAGTGCTGGTGCTCTATTAAGAGTGTTACGGGCGCTGTCCCGGTGGATGTATTCTTTGAATACTTGTCAGGCTGAGTCCTGTGCAGCCGCAGTGCTGGTTCTCCTTTGAGAGTGTTACGGGCGCTGTCCCGGTGGATGTATTCTTTGAATACTTGTCAGGCTGAGTCCTGTGCAGCCGCAGTGCTGGTGCTCTATTGAGAGTGTTACGGGCGCTGTCCCGGTGGATGTATTCTTTGAATACATATCAGGCGCAGTCCTGGCAGCCGCAGTGCTGGTGCTCTTTTGAGAGTGTTACGGGCGCTGTCCCGGTGGATGTATTCTGTGAATACTTGTCAGGCTGAGTCCTGTGCAGCCGCAGTGCTGGTGCTCTATTAAGAGTGTTACGGGCGCTGTCCCGGTGGATGTATTCTGTGAATACTTGTCAGGCTGAGTCCTGTGCAGCCGCAGTGCTGGTGGATGCTCTATTAAGAGTGTTACGGGCGCTGTCCCGGTGGATGTATTCTCTGAATACATATCATGCGCAGTCCTGTGCAGCCGCAGTGCTGGTTCTCCTTTGAGAGTGTTATGGGCGCTGTCCCGGTGGATGTATTCTGTGAATACTTGTCAGGCTGAGTCCTGTGCAGCCGCAGTGCTGGTGCTCCTTTGAGAGTGTTACGGGCGCTGTCCCGGTGGATGTATTCTGTGAATACTTGTCAGGCTGAGTCCTGTGCAGCCGCAGTGCTGGTGCTCTTTTGAGAGTGTTACGGGCGCTGTCCCGGTGGATGTATTCTCTGAATACATATCAGGCGCTGTCCTGGCAGCCGCAGAGCTGGTGCTCTTTTGAGAGTGTTACGGGCGCTGTCCCGGTGGATGTATTCTTTGAATACATATCAGCCGCAGTGCTGATGCTCTTTTGAGAGTGTTACGGGCGCTGTCCCGGTGGATGTATTCTCTGAATACATATCAGGCGCAGTCCTGGCAGCCGCAGTGCTGGTGCTCTATTAAGAGTGTTACGGGCGCTGTCCCGGTGGATGTATTCTTTGAATACTTGTCAGGCTGAGTCCTGTGCAGCCGCAGTGCTGGTTCTCCTTTGAGAGTGTTACGGGCGCTGTCCCGGTGGATGTATTCTTTGAATACTTGTCAGGCTGAGTCCTGTGCAGCCGCAGTGCTGGTGCTCTATTGAGAGTGTTACGGGCGCTGTCCCGGTGGATGTATTCTTTGAATACATATCAGGCGCAGTCCTGGCAGCCGCAGTGCTGGTGCTCTTTTGAGAGTGTTACGGGCGCTGTCCCGGTGGATGTATTCTGTGAATACTTGTCAGGCTGAGTCCTGTGCAGCCGCAGTGCTGGTGCTCTATTAAGAGTGTTACGGGCGCTGTCCCGGTGGATGTATTCTGTGAATACTTGTCAGGCTGAGTCCTGTGCAGCCGCAGTGCTGGTGCTCTTTTGAGAGTGTTACGGGCGCTGTCCCGGTGGATGTATTCTCTGAATACATATCAGGCGCTGTCCTGGCAGCCGCAGAGCTGGTGCTCTTTTGAGAGTGTTACGGGCGCTGTCCCGGTGGATGTATTCTGTGAATACATATCAGGCGCAGTCCTGGCAGCCGCAGTGCTGGTGCTCTTTTGAGAGTGTTACGGGCGCTGTCCCGGTGGATGTATTCTGTGAATACTTGTCAGGCTGAGTCCTGTGCAGCCGCAGTGCTGGTGCTCTTTTGAGAGTGTTACGGGCGCTGTCCCGGTGGATGTATTCTCTGAATACATATCAGGCGCTGTCCTGGCAGCCGCAGAGCTGGTGCTCTTTTGAGAGTGTTACGGGCGCTGTCCCGGTGGATGTATTCTTTGAATACATATCAGGCGCAGTCCTGGCAGCCGCAGTGCTGGTGCTCTTTTGAGAGTGTTACGGGCGCTGTCCCGGTGGATGTATTCTGTGAATACTTGTCAGGCTGAGTCCTGTGCAGCCGCAGTGCTGGTGCTCTATTAAGAGTGTTACGGGCGCTGTCCCGGTGGATGTATTCTCTGAATACATATCATGCGCAGTCCTGGCAGCCGCAGTGCTGGTGCTCTTTTGAGAGTGTTACGGGCGCTGTCCCGGTGGATGTATTCTGTGAATACTTGTCAGGCTGAGTCCTGTGCAGCCGCAGTGCTGGTGCTCTATTAAGAGTGTTACGGGCGCTGTCCCGGTGGATGTATTCTCTGAATACATATCAGGCGCAGTCCTGGCAGCCGCAGAGCTGGTGCTCTTTTGAGAGTGTTACGGGCGCTGTCCCGGTGGATGTATTCTTTGAATACTTGTCAGGCTGAGTCCTGTGCAGCCGCAGTGCTGGTGCTCTATTAAGAGTGTTACGGGCGCTGTCCCGGTGGATGTATTCTCTGAATACATATCAGGCGCAGTCCTGGCAGCCGCAGAGCTGGTGCTCTTTTGAGAGTGTTACGGGCGCTGTCCCGGTGGATGTATTCTTTGAATACATATCAGCCGCAGTGCTGATGCTCTTTTGAGAGTGTTACGGGCGCTGTCCCGGTGGATGTATTCTCTGAATACATATCAGGCGCAGTCCTGGCAGCCGCAGTGCTGGTGCTCTATTAAGAGTGTTACGGGCGCTGTCCCGGTGGATGTATTCTCTGAATACATATCAGGCGCAGTCCTGGCAGCCGCAGTGCTGGTGCTCTTTTGAGAGTGTTACGGGCGCTGTCCCGGTGGATGTATTCTCTGAATACATATCAGGCGCAGTCCTGGCAGCCGCAGTGCTGGTGCTCTTTTGAGAGTGTTACGGGCGCTGTCCCGGTGGATGTATTCTTTGAATACTTGTCAGGCTGAGTCCTGTGCAGCCGCAGTGCTGGTGCTCTATTAAGAGTGTTACGGGCGCTGTCCCGGTGGATGTATTCTCTGAATACATATCAGGCGCAGTCCTGGCAGCCGCAGTGCTGGTGCTCTTTTGAGAGTGTTACGGGCGCTGTCCCGGTGGATGTATTCTCTGAATACATATCAGGCGCAGTCCTGGCAGCCGCAGTGCTGGTGCTCTTTTGAGAGTGTTACGGGCGCTGTCCCGGTGGATGTATTCTGTGAATACTTGTCAGGCTGAGTCCTGTGCAGCCGCAGTGCTGGTGCTCCTTTGAGAGTGTTACGGGCGCTGTCCCGGTGGATGTATTCTTTGAATACATATCAGGCGCAGTCCTGGCAGCCGCAGTGCTGGTGCTCTTTTGAGAGTGTTACGGGCGCTGTCCCGGTGGATGTATTCTTTGAATACATATCAGGCGCAGTCCTGGCAGCCGCAGTGCTGGTGCTCTTTTGAGAAAGAGTGTTACGGGCGCTGTCCCGGTGGATGTATTCTGTGAATACTTGTCAGGCTGAGTCCTGTGCAGCCGCAGTGCTGGTGCTCCTTTGAGAGTGTTACGGGCGCTGTCCCGGTGGATGTATTCTTTGAATACTTCTCAGGCTGAGTCCTGTGCAGCCGCAGTGCTGGTGCTCTATTGAGAGTGTTACGGGCGCTGTCCCGGTGGATGTATTCTTTGAATACTTGTCAGGCTGAGTCCTGTGCAGCCGCAGTGCTGGTTCTCCTTTGAGAGTGTTACGGGCGCTGTCCCGGTGGATGTATTCTGTGAATACTTGTCAGGCTGAGTCCTGTGCAGCCGCAGTGCTGGTGCTCTATTAAGAGTGTTACGGGCGCTGTCCCGGTGGATGTATTCTCTGAATACATATCATGCGCAGTCCTGGCAGCCGCAGTGCTGGTGCTCCTTTGAGAGTGTTACGGGCGCTGTCCCGGTGGATGTATTCTTTGAATACATATCAGCCGCAGTGCTGATGCTCTTTTGAGAGTGTTACGGGCGCTGTCCCGGTGGATGTATTCTCTGAATACATATCAGGCGCAGTCCTGGCAGCCGCAGTGCTGGTGCTCTATTAAGAGTGTTACGGGCGCTGTCCCGGTGGATGTATTCTCTGAATACATATCATGCGCAGTCCTGGCAGCCGCAGTGCTGGTGCTTTTTTAAGAAAGAGTGTTACGGGCGCTGTCCCGGTGGATGTATTCTGTGAATACTTGTCAGGCTGAGTCCTGTGCAGCCGCAGTGCTGGTTCTCCTTTGAGAGTGTTATGGGCGCTGTCCCGGTGGATGTATTCTGTGAATACTTGTCAGGCTGAGTCCTGTGCAGCCGCAGTGCTGGTGCTCCTTTGAGAGTGTTACGGGCGCTGTCCCGGTGGATGTATTCTGTGAATACTTGTCAGGCTGAGTCCTGTGCAGCCGCAGTGCTGGTGCTCTTTTGAGAGTGTTACGGGCGCTGTCCCGGTGGATGTATTCTCTGAATACATATCAGGCGCTGTCCTGGCAGCCGCAGAGCTGGTGCTCTTTTGAGAGTGTTACGGGCGCTGTCCCGGTGGATGTATTCTTTGAATACATATCAGCCGCAGTGCTGATGCTCTTTTGAGAGTGTTACGGGCGCTGTCCCGGTGGATGTATTCTCTGAATACATATCAGGCGCAGTCCTGGCAGCCGCAGTGCTGGTGCTCTATTAAGAGTGTTACGGGCGCTGTCCCGGTGGATGTATTCTTTGAATACTTGTCAGGCTGAGTCCTGTGCAGCCGCAGTGCTGGTTCTCCTTTGAGAGTGTTACGGGCGCTGTCCCGGTGGATGTATTCTTTGAATACTTGTCAGGCTGAGTCCTGTGCAGCCGCAGTGCTGGTGCTCTATTGAGAGTGTTACGGGCGCTGTCCCGGTGGATGTATTCTTTGAATACTTGTCAGGCTGAGTCCTGTGCAGCCGCAGTGCTGGTTCTCCTTTGAGAGTGTTACGGGCGCTGTCCCGGTGGATGTATTCTGTGAATACTTGTCAGGCTGAGTCCTGTGCAGCCGCAGTGCTGGTGCTCTTTTGAGAGTGTTACGGGCGCTGTCCCGGTGGATGTATTCTGTGAATACTTGTCAGGCTGAGTCCTGTGCAGCCGCAGTGCTGGTGCTCTATTAAGAGTGTTACGGGCGCTGTCCCGGTGGATGTATTCTCTGAATACATATCATGCGCAGTCCTGGCAGCCGCAGTGCTGGTGCTCCTTTGAGAGTGTTACGGGCGCTGTCCCGGTGGATGTATTCTTTGAATACATATCAGCCGCAGTGCTGATGCTCTTTTGAGAGTGTTACGGGCGCTGTCCCGGTGGATGTATTCTCTGAATACATATCAGGCGCAGTCCTGGCAGCCGCAGTGCTGGTGCTCTATTAAGAGTGTTACGGGCGCTGTCCCGGTGGATGTATTCTCTGAATACATATCATGCGCAGTCCTGGCAGCCGCAGTGCTGGTGCTTTTTTAAGAAAGAGTGTTACGGGCGCTGTCCCGGTGGATGTATTCTGTGAATACTTGTCAGGCTGAGTCCTGTGCAGCCGCAGTGCTGGTTCTCCTTTGAGAGTGTTATGGGCGCTGTCCCGGTGGATGTATTCTGTGAATACTTGTCAGGCTGAGTCCTGTGCAGCCGCAGTGCTGGTGCTCCTTTGAGAGTGTTACGGGCGCTGTCCCGGTGGATGTATTCTGTGAATACTTGTCAGGCTGAGTCCTGTGCAGCCGCAGTGCTGGTGCTCTTTTGAGAGTGTTACGGGCGCTGTCCCGGTGGATGTATTCTGTGAATACATATCAGGCGCAGTCCTGGCAGCCGCAGTGCTGGTGCTCTTTTGAGAGTGTTACGGGCGCTGTCCCGGTGGATGTATTCTGTGAATACTTGTCAGGCTGAGTCCTGTGCAGCCGCAGTGCTGGTGCTCTTTTGAGAAAGAGTGTTACGGGCGCTGTCCCGGTGGATGTATTCTGTGAATACTTGTCAGGCTGAGTCCTGTGCAGCCGCAGTGCTGGTGCTCCTTTGAGAGTGCTACGGGCGCTGTCCCGGTGGATGTATTCTGTGAATACTTGTCAGGCTGAGTCCTGTGCAGCCGCAGTGCTGGTGCTCTATTAAGAGTGTTACGGGCGCTGTCCCGGTGGATGTATTCTGTGAATACTTGTCAGGCTGAGTCCTGTGCAGCCGCAGTGCTGGTGCTCTTTTGAGA
Organism: Pieris rapae; assembly: GCF_905147795.1. Lineage (NCBI taxonomy): Eukaryota > Metazoa > Arthropoda > Insecta > Lepidoptera > Pieridae > Pieris > Pieris rapae. The sequence goes on along the minus strand of NC_059533.1, from coordinate 3,129,954 downwards.
GTGTTACGGGCGCTGTCCCGGTGGATGTATTCTCTGAATACATATCAGGCGCTGTCCTGGCAGCCGCAGAGCTGGTGCTCTTTTGAGAGTGTTACGGGCGCTGTCCCGGTGGATGTATTCTTTGAATACATATCAGCCGCAGTGCTGATGCTCTTTTGAGAGTGTTACGGGCGCTGTCCCGGTGGATGTATTCTCTGAATACATATCAGGCGCAGTCCTGGCAGCCGCAGTTACGGGCGCTGTCCCGGTGGATGTATTCTGTGAATACTTGTCAGGCTGAGTCCTGTGCAGCCGCAGTGCTGGTGCTCTATTAAGAGTGTTACGGGCGCTGTCCCGGTGGATGTATTCTCTGAATACATATCATGCGCAGTCCTGGCAGCCGCAGTGCTGGTGCTCCTTTGAGAGTGTTACGGGCGCTGTCCCGGTGGATGTATTCTGTGAATACTTGTCAGGCTGAGTCCTGTGCAGCCGCAGTGCTGGTGCTCTATTAAGAGTGTTACGGGCGCTGTCCCGGTGGATGTATTCTCTGAATACATATCATGCGCAGTCCTGGCAGCCGCAGTGCTGGTGCTCTTTTGAGAGTGTTACGGGCGCTGTCCCGGTGGATGTATTCTGTGAATACTTGTCAGGCTGAGTCCTGTGCAGCCGCAGTGCTGGTGCTCTATTAAGAGTGTTACGGGCGCTGTCCCGGTGGATGTATTCTCTGAATACATATCATGCGCAGTCCTGGCAGCCGCAGTGCTGGTGCTCTTTTGAGAGTGTTACGGGCGCTGTCCCGGTGGATATATTCTGTGAATACTTGTCAGGCTGAGTCCTGTGCAGCCGCAGTGCTGGTGCTCTATTAAGAGTGTTACGGGCGCTGTCCCGGTGGATGTATTCTCTGAATACATATCATGCGCAGTCCTGGCAGCCGCAGTGCTGGTGCTCTTTTGAGAGTGTTACGGGCGCTGTCCCGGTGGATGTATTCTCTGAATACATATCAGGCGCTGTCCTGGCAGCCGCAGAGCTGGTGCTCTTTTAAGAATGAGTGTTACGGGCGCTGTCCCGGTGGATGTATTCTTTGAATACATATCAGGCGCAGTCCTGGCAGCCGCAGTGCTGGTGCTCTTTTGAGAGTGTTACGGGCGCTGTCCCGGTGGATGTATTCTCTGAATACATATCAGGCGCAGTCCTGGCAGCCGCAGTGCTGGTGCTCTTTTGAGAGTGTTACGGGCGCTGTCCCGGTGGATGTATTCTCTGAATACATATCAGGCGCAGTCCTGGCAGCCGCAGTGCTGGTGCTCTTTTGAGAGTGTTACGGGCGCTGTCCCGGTGGATGTATTCTCTGAATACATATCAGGCGCAGTCCTGGCAGCCGCAGTGCTGGTGCTCTTTTGAGAGTGTTACGGGCGCTGTCCCGGTGGATGTATTCTGTGAATACTTGTCAGGCTGAGTCCTGTGCAGCCGCAGTGCTGGTGCTCCTTTGAGAGTGTTACGGGCGCTGTCCCGGTGGATGTAGTCTTTGAATACATATCAGGCTGAGTCCTGTGCAGCCGCAGTGCTGGTGCTCTATTAAGAGTGTTACGGGCGCTGTCCCGGTGGATGTATTCTCTGAATACATATCATGCGCAGTCCTGGCAGCCACAGTGCTCTTTTGAGAGTGTTACGGGCGCTGTCCCGGTGGATGTATTCTTTGAATACATATCAGCCGCAGTGCTGGTGCTCTTTTGAGAGTGTTACGGGCGCTGTCCCGGTGGATGTATTCTTTGAATACTTGTCAGGCTGAGTCCTGTTCAGCCGCAGTGCTGGTTCTCCTTTGAGAGTGTTACGGGCGCTGTCCCGGTGGATGTATTCTTTGAATACTTGTCAGGCTGAGTCCTGTGCAGCCGCAGTGCTGGTTCTCCTTTGAGAGTGTTACGGGCGCTGTCCCGGTGGATGTATTCTGTGAATACTTGTCAGGCTGAGTCCTGTGCAGCCGCAGTGCTGGTGCTCTATTAAGAGTGTTACGGGCGCTGTCCCGGTGGATGTATTCTCTGAATACATATCAGGCGCAGTCCTGGCAGCCGCAGTGCTGGTGCTCTTTTGAGAGTGTTACGGGCGCTGTCCCGGTGGATGTATTCTCTGAATACATATCAGGCGCAGTCCTGGCAGCCGCAGTGCTGGTGCTCTTTTGAGAGTGTTACGGGCGCTGTCCCGGTGGATGTATTCTCTGAATACATATCAGGCGCAGTCCTGGCAGCCGCAGTGCTGGTGCTCCTTTGAGAGTGTTACGGGCGCTGTCCCGGTGGATGTATTCTATGAATACTTGTCAGGCTGAGTCCTGTGCAGCCGCAGTGCTGGTGCTCCTTTGAGAGTGTTACGGGCGCTGTCCCGGTGGATGTATTCTTTGAATACATATCAGGCTGAGTCCTGTGCAGCCGCAGTGCTGGTGCTCTATTAAGAGTGTTACGGGCGCTGTCCCGGTGGATGTATTCTCTGAATACATATCATGCGCAGTCCTGGCAGCCGCAGTGCTGGTGCTCTTTTGAGAGTGTTACGGGCGCTGTCCCGGTGGATGTATTCTCTGAATACATATCAGGCGCAGTCCTGGCAGCCGCAGTGCTGGTGCTCTTTTGAGAGTGTTACGGGCGCTGTCCCGGTGGATGTATTCTCTGAATACATATCAGGCGCAGTCCTGGCAGCCGCAGTGCTGGTGCTCTTTTGAGAGTGTTACAGGCGCTGTCCCGGTGGATGTATTCTGTGAATACTTGTCAGGCTGAGTCCTGTGCAGCCGCAGTGCTGGTGCTCCTTTGAGAGTGTTACGGGCGCTGTCCCGGTGGATGTATTCTTTGAATACATATCAGGCGCAGTCCTGGCAGCCGCAGTGCTGGTGCTCTATTAAGAGTGTTACGGGCGCTGTCCCGGTGGATGTATTCTTTGAATACTTGTCAGGCTGAGTCCTGTGCAGCCGCAGTGCTGGTGCTCTATTAAGAGTGTTACGGGTGCTGTCCCGGTGGATGTATTGTTTGAATACTTGTCAGGCTGAGTCCTGTGCAGCCGCAGTGCTGGTGCTCTATTAAGAGTGTTACGGGCGCTGTCCCGGTGGATGTATTCTTTGAATACTTGTCAGGCTGAGTCCTGTGCAGCCGCAGTGCTGGTGCTCTATTAAGAGTGTTACGGGCGCTGTCCCGGTGGATGAATTCTTTGAATACATATCAGCCGCAGTGCTGGTGCTCTTTTGAGAGTGTTACGGGCGCTGTCCCGGTGGATGTATTCTCTGAATACATATCAGGCGCAGTCCTGGCAGCCGCAGTGCTGATGCTCTATTAAGAGTGTTACGGGCGCTGTCCCGGTGGATGTATTCTTTGAATACTTGTCAGGCTGAGTCCTGTGCAGCCGCAGTGCTGGTGCTCCTTTGAGAGTGTTACGGGCGCTGTCCCGGTGGATGTATTCTTTGAATACATATCAGGCGCAGTCCTGGCAGCCGCAGTGCTGGTGCTCTTTTGAGAGTGTTACGGGCGCTGTCCCGGTGGATGTATTCTTTGAATACATATCAGCCGCAGTGCTGGTGCTCTTTTGAGAGTGTTACGGGCGCTGTCCCGGTGGATGTATTCTTTGAATACTTGTCAGGCTGAGTCCTGTGCAGCCGCAGTGCTGGTTCTCCTTTGAGAGTGTTACGGGCGCTGTCCCGGTGGATGTATTCTTTGAATACTTGTCAGGCTGAGTCCTGTGCAGCCGCAGTGCTGGTTCTCCTTTGAGAGTGTTACGGGCGCTGTCCCGGTGGATGTATTCTGTGAATACTTGTCAGGCTGAGTCCTGTGCAGCCGCAGTGCTGGTGCTCTATTAAGAGTGTTACGGGCGCTGTCCCGGTGGATGTATTCTTTGAATACATATCAGGCGCAGTCCTGGCAGCCGCAGTGCTGGTGCTCTTTTGAGAGTGTTACGGGCGCTGTCCCGGTGGATGTATTCTCTGAATACATATCAGGCGCAGTCCTGGCAGCCGCAGTGCTGGTGCTCTTTTGAGAGTGTTACGGGCGCTGTCCCGGTGGATGTATTCTCTGAATACATATCAGGCGCAGTCCTGGCAGCCGCAGTGCTGGTGCTCTTTTGAGAGTGTTACGGGCGCTGTCCCGGTGGATGTATTCTCTGAATACATATCAGGCGCAGTCCTGGCAGCCGCAGTGCTGGTGCTCTTTTGAGAGTGTTACGGGCGCTGTCCCGGTGGATGTATTCTCTGAATACATATCAGGCGCAGTCCTGGCAGCCGCAGTGCTGGTGCTCTTTTGAGAGTGTTACGGGCGCTGTCCCGGTGGATGTATTCTGTGAATACTTGTCAGGCTGAGTCCTGTGCAGCCGCAGTGCTGGTGCTCCTTTGAGAGTGTTACGGGCGCTGTCCCGGTGGATGTATTCTCTGAATACATATCAGGCGCAGTCCTGGCAGCCGCAGTGCTGGTGCTCTATTAAGAGTGTTACGGGCGCTGTCCCGGTGGATGTATTGTTTGAATACTTGTCAGGCTGAGTCCTGTGCAGCCGCAGTGCTGGTGCTCTATTAAGAGTGTTACGGGCGCTGTCCCGGTGGATGTATTCTTTGAATACTTGTCAGGCTGAGTCCTGTGCAGCCGCAGTGCTGGTGCTCTATTAAGAGTGTTACGGGCGCTGTCCCGGTGGATGTATTCTTTGAATACATATCAGCCGCAGTGCTGGTGCTCTTTTGAGAGTGTTACGGGCGCTGTCCCGGTGGATGTATTCTCTGAATACATATCAGGCGCAGTCCTGGCAGCCGCAGTGCTGATGCTCTATTAAGAGTGTTACGGGCGCTGTCCCGGTGGATGTATTCTTTGAATACTTGTCAGGCTGAGTCCTGTGCAGCCGCAGTACTGGTGCTCCTTTGAGACTGTTACGGGCGCTGTCCCGGTGGATGTATTCTCTGAATACATATCATGCGCAGTCCTGGCAGCCGCAGTGCTGGTGCTCTTTTGAGAGTGTTACGGGCGCTGTCCCGGTGGATGTATTCTCTGAATACATATCAGGCGCAGTCCTGGCAGCCGCAGTGCTGGTGCTCTTTTGAGAGTGTTACGGGCGCTGTCCCGGTGGATGTATTCTCTGAATACATATCAGGCGCAGTCCTGGCAGCCGCAGTGCTGGTGCTCTTTTGAGAGTGTTACGGGCGCTGTCCCGGTGGATGTATTCTGTGAATACTTGTCAGGCTGAGTCCTGTGCAGCCGCAGTGCTGGTGCTCCTTTGAGAGTGTTACGGGCGCAATCCCGGTGGATGTATTCTTTGAATACATATCAGGCGCAGTCCTGGCAGCCGCAGTGCTGGTGCTCTATTAAGAGTGTTACGGGCGCTGTCCCGGTGGATGTATTGTTTGAATACTTGTCAGGCTGAGTCCTGTGCAGCCGCAGTGCTGGTGCTCTATTAAGAGTGTTACGGGCGCTGTCCCGGTGGATGTATTCTTTGAATACTTGTCAGGCTGAGTCCTGTGCAGCCGCAGTGCTGGTGCTCTATTAAGAGTGTTACGGGCGCTGTCCCGGTGGATGAATTCTTTGAATACATATCAGCCGCAGTGCTGGTGCTCTTTTGAGAGTGTTACGGGCGCTGTCCCGGTGGATGTATTCTCTGAATACATATCAGGCGCAGTCCTGGCAGCCGCAGTGCTGGTGCTCTTTTGAGAGTGTTACGGGCGCTGTCCCGGTGGATGTATTCTGTGAATACTTGTCAGGCTGAGTCCTGTGCAGCCGCAGTGCTGGTGCTCCTTTGAGAGTGTTACGGGCGCTGTCCCGGTGGATGTATTCTTTGAATACATATCAGGCGCAGTCCTGGCAGCCGCAGTGCTGGTGTTCTTTTGAGAGTGTTACGGGCGCTGTCCCGGTGGATGTATTCTTTGAATACTTGTCAGGCTGAGTCCTGTGCAGCCGCAGTGCTGGTTCTCCTTTGAGAGTGTTACGGGCGCTGTCCCGGTGGATGTATTCTTTGAATACTTGTCAGGCTGAGTCCTGTGCAGCCGCAGTGCTGGTTCTCCTTTGAGAGTGTTACGGGCGCTGTCCCGGTGGATGTATTCTGTGAATACTTGTCAGGCTGAGTCCTGTGCAGCCGCAGTGCTGGTGCTCTATTAAGAGTGTTACGGGCGCTGTCCCGGTGGATGTATTCTCTGAATACATATCAGGCGCAGTCCTGGCAGCCGCAGTGCTGGTGCTCTTTTGAGAGTGTTACGGGCGCTGTCCCGGTGGATGTATTCTGTGAATACTTGTCAGGCTGAGTCCTGTGCAGCCGCAGTGCTGGTGCTCCTTTGAGAGTGTTACGGGCGCTGTCCCGGTGGATGTATTCTGTGAATACTTGTCAGGCTGAGTCCTGTGCAGCCGCAGTGCTGGTGCTCTATTAAGAGTGTTACGGGCGCTGTCCCGGTGGATGTATTCTTTGAATACATATCAGCCGCAGTGCTGGTGCTCTTTTGAGAGTGTTACGGGCGCTGTCCCGGTGGATGTATTCTCTGAATACATATCAGGCGCAGTCCTGGCAGCCGCAGTGCTGATGCTCTATTAAGAGTGTTACGGGCGCTGTCCCGGTGGATGTATTCTTTGAATACTTGTCAGGCTGAGTCCTGTGCAGCCGCAGTGCTGGTGCTCCTTTGAGAGTGTTACGGGCGCTGTCCCGGTGGATGTATTCTCTGAATACATATCAGGCGCAGTCCTGGCAGCTGCAGTGCTCTTTTGAGAGTGTTACGGGCGCTGTCCCGGTGGATGTATTCTCTGAATACATATCAGGCGCAGTCCTGGCAGCCGCAGTGCTGGTGCTCTATTGAGAGTGTTACGGGCGCTGTCCCGGTGGATGTATTCTGTGAATACTTGTCAGGCTGAGTCCTGTGCAGCCGCAGTGCTGGTGCTCCTTTGAGAGTGTTACGGGCGCTGTCCCGGTGGATGTATTCTTTGAATACATATCAGGCTGAGTCCTGTGCAGCCGCAGTGCTGGTGCTCTATTAAGAGTGTTACGGGCGCTGTCCCGGTGGATGTATTCTCTGAATACATATCAGGCGCAGTCCTGGCAGCCGCAGTGCTGATGCTCTATTAAGAGTGTTACGGGCGCTGTCCCGGTGGATGTATTCTTTGAATACTTGTCAGGCTGAGTCCTGTGCAGCTGCAGTGCTGGTGCTCCTTTGAGAGTGTTACGGGCGCTGTCCCGGTGGATGTATTCTCTGAATACATATCAGGCGCAGTCCTGGCAGCTGCAGTGCTCTTTTGAGAGTGTTACGGGCGCTGTCCCGGTGGATGTATTCTCTGAATACATATCAGGCGCAGTCCTGGCAGCCGCAGTGCTGGTGCTCTTTTGAGAGTGTTACGGGCGCTGTCCCGGTGGATGTATTCTGTGAATACTTGTCAGGCTGAGTCCTGTGCAGCCGCAGTGCTGGTGCTCCTTTGAGAGTGTTACGGGCGCTGTCCCGGTGGATGTATTCTTTGAATACATATCAGGCTGAGTCCTGTGCAGCCGCAGTGCTGGTGCTCTATTAAGAGTGTTACGGGCGCTGTCCCGGTGGATGTATTCTCTGAATACATATCAGGCGCAGTCCTGGCAGCCGCAGTGCTGATGCTCTATTAAGAGTGTTACGGGCGCTGTCCCGGTGGATGTATTCTTTGAATACTTGTCAGGCTGAGTCCTGTGCAGCCGCAGTGCTGGTGCTCCTTTGAGAGTGTTACGGGCGCTGTCCCGGTGGATGTATTCTCTGAATACATATCAGGCGCAGTCCTGGCAGCTGCAGTGCTCTTTTGAGAGTGTTACGGGCGCTGTCCCGGTGGATGTATTCTCTGAATACATATCAGGCGCAGTCCTGGCAGCCGCAGTGCTGGTGCTCTTTTGAGAGTGTTACGGGCGCTGTCCCGGTGGATGTATTCTGTGAATACTTGTCAGGCTGAGTCCTGTGCAGCCGCAGTGCTGGTGCTCCTTTGAGAGTGTTACGGGCGCTGTCCCGGTGGATGTATTCTTTGAATACATATCAGGCGCAGTCCTGGCAGCCGCAGTGCTCTTTTGAGAGTGTTACGGGCGCTGTCCCGGAGGATGTATTCTTTGAATACATATCAGCCGCAGTGCTGGTGCTCTTTTGAGAGTGTTACGGGCGCTGTCCCGGTGGATGTATTCTTTGAATACTTGTCAGGCTGAGTCCTGTGCAGCCGCAGTGCTGGTTCTCCTTTGAGAGTGTTACGGGCGCTGTCCCGGTGGATGTATTCTTTGAATACTTGTCAGGCTGAGTCCTGTGCAGCCGCAGTGCTGGTTCTCCTTTGAGAGTGTTACGGGCGCTGTCCCGGTGGATGTATTCTGTGAATACTTGTCAGGCTGTCCTGTGCAGCCGCAGTGCTGGTGCTCTATTAAGAGTGTTACGGGCGCTGTCCCGGTGGATGTATTCTCTGAATACATATCAGGCGCAGTCCTGGCAGCCGCAGTGCTGGTGCTCTTTTGAGAGTGTTACGGGCGCTGTCCCGGTGGATGTATTCTCTGAATACATATCAGGCGCAGTCCTGGCAGCCGCAGTGCTGGTGCTCTTTTGAGAGTGTTACGGGCGCTGTCCCGGTGGATGTATTCTCTGAATACATATCAGGCGCAGTCCTGGCAGCCGCAGTGCTGGTGCTCTTTTGAGAGTGTTACGGGCGCTGTCCCGGTGGATGTATTCTCTGAATACATATCAGGCGCAGTCCTGGCAGCCGCAGTGCTGGTGCTCTTTTGAGAGTGTTACGGGCGCTGTCCCGGTGGATGTATTGTTTGAATACTTGTCAGGCTGAGTCCTGTGCAGCCGCAGTGCTGGTGCTCTATTAAGAGTGTTACGGGTGCTGTCCCGGTGGATGTATTGTTTGAATACTTGTCAGGCTGAGTCCTGTGCAGCCGCAGTGCTGGTGCTCTATTAAGAGTGTTACGGGCGCTGTCCCGGTGGATGTATTCTTTGAATACTTGTCAGGCTGAGTCCTGTGCAGCCGCAGTGCTGGTGCTCTATTAAGAGTGTTACGGGCGCTGTCCCGGTGGATGAATTCTTTGAATACATATCAGCCGCAGTGCTGGTGCTCTTTTGAGAGTGTTACGGGCGCTGTCCCGGTGGATGTATTCTCTGAATACATATCAGGCGCAGTCCTGGCAGCCGCAGTGCTGGTGCTCTATTAAGAGTGTTACGGGCGCTGTCCCGGTGGATGTATTCTTTGAATACTTGTCAGGCTGAGTCCTGTGCAGCCGCAGTGCTGGTGCTCCTTTGAGAGTGTTACGGGCGCTGTCCCGGTGGATGTATTCTTTGAATACATATCAGGCGCAGTCCTGGCAGCCGCAGTGCTGGTGCTCTTTTGAGAGTGTTACGGGCGCTGTCCCGGTGGATGTATTCTTTGAATACATATCAGCCGCAGTGCTGGTGCTCTTTTGAGAGTGTTACGGGCGCTGTCCCGGTGGATGTATTCTTTGAATACTTGTCAGGCTGAGTCCTGTGCAGCCGCAGTGCTGGTTCTCCTTTGAGAGTGTTACGGGCGCTGTCCCGGTGGATGTATTCTTTGAATACTTGTCAGGCTGAGTCCTGTGCAGCCGCAGTGCTGGTTCTCCTTTGAGAGTGTTACGGGCGCTGTCCCGGTGGATGTATTCTGTGAATACTTGTCAGGCTGAGTCCTGTGCAGCCGCAGTGCTGGTGCTCTATTAAGAGTGTTACGGGCGCTGTCCCGGTGGATGTATTCTCTGAATACATATCAGGCGCAGTCCTGGCAGCCGCAGTGCTGGTGCTCTTTTGAGAGTGTTACGGGCGCTGTCCCGGTGGATGTATTCTCTGAATACATATCAGGCGCAGTCCTGGCAGCCGCAGTGCTGGTGCTCTTTTGAGAGTGTTACGGGCGCTGTCCCGGTGGATGTATTCTCTGAATACATATCAGGCGCAGTCCTGGCAGCCGCAGTGCTGGTGCTCTTTTGAGAGTGTTACGGGCGCTGTCCCGGTGGATGTATTCTCTGAATACATATCAGGCGCAGTCCTGGCAGCCGCAGTGCTGGTGCTCTTTTGAGAGTGTTACGGGCGCTGTCCCGGTGGATGTATTCTGTGAATACTTGTCAGGCTGAGTCCTGTGCAGCCGCAGTGCTGGTGCTCCTTTGAGAGTGTTACGGGCGCTGTCCCGGTGGATGTATTCTTTGAATACATATCAGGCGCAGTCCTGGCAGCCGCAGTGCTGGTGCTCTATTAAGAGTGTTACGGGCGCTGTCCCGGTGGATGTATTGTTTGAATACTTGTCAGGCTGAGTCCTGTGCAGCCGCAGTGCTGGTGCTCTATTAAGAGTGTTACGGGCGCTGTCCCGGTGGATGTATTCTTTGAATACTTGTCAGGCTGAGTCCTGTGCAGCCGCAGTGCTGGTGCTCTATTAAGAGTGTTACGGGCGCTGTCCCGGTGGATGTATTCTTTGAATACATATCAGCCGCAGTGCTGGTGCTCTTTTGAGAGTGTTACGGGCGCTGTCCCGGTGGATGTATTCTCTGAATACATATCAGGCGCAGTCCTGGCAGCCGCAGTGCTGATGCTCTATTAAGAGTGTTACGGGCGCTGTCCCGGTGGATGTATTCTTTGAATACTTGTCAGGCTGAGTCCTGTGCAGCCGCAGTACTGGTGCTCCTTTGAGACTGTTACGGGCGCTGTCCCGGTGGATGTATTCTCTGAATACATATCATGCGCAGTCCTGGCAGCCGCAGTGCTGGTGCTCTTTTGAGAGTGTTACGGGCGCTGTCCCGGTGGATGTATTCTCTGAATACATATCAGGCGCAGTCCTGGCAGCCGCAGTGCTGGTGCTCTTTTGAGAGTGTTACGGGCGCTGTCCCGGTGGATGTATTCTCTGAATACATATCAGGCGCAGTCCTGGCAGCCGCAGTGCTGGTGCTCTTTTGAGAGTGTTACGGGCGCTGTCCCGGTGGATGTATTCTGTGAATACTTGTCAGGCTGAGTCCTGTGCAGCCGCAGTGCTGGTGCTCCTTTGAGAGTGTTACGGGCGCAATCCCGGTGGATGTATTCTTTGAATACATATCAGGCGCAGTCCTGGCAGCCGCAGTGCTGGTGCTCTATTAAGAGTGTTACGGGCGCTGTCCCGGTGGATGTATTGTTTGAATACTTGTCAGGCTGAGTCCTGTGCAGCCGCAGTGCTGGTGCTCTATTAAGAGTGTTACGGGCGCTGTCCCGGTGGATGTATTCTTTGAATACTTGTCAGGCTGAGTCCTGTGCAGCCGCAGTGCTGGTGCTCTATTAAGAGTGTTACGGGCGCTGTCCCGGTGGATGAATTCTTTGAATACATATCAGCCGCAGTGCTGGTGCTCTTTTGAGAGTGTTACGGGCGCTGTCCCGGTGGATGTATTCTTTGAATACATATCAGGCGCAGTCCTGGCAGCCGCAGTGCTGGTGCTCTTTTGAGAGTGTTACGGGCGCTGTCCCGGTGGATGTATTCTGTGAATACTTGTCAGGCTGAGTCCTGTGCAGCCGCAGTGCTGGTGCTCCTTTGAGAGTGTTACGGGCGCTGTCCCGGTGGATGTATTCTTTGAATACATATCAGGCGCAGTCCTGGCAGCCGCAGTGCTGGTGTTCTTTTGAGAGTGTTACGGGCGCTGTCCCGGTGGATGTATTCTTTGAATACTTGTCAGGCTGAGTCCTGTGCAGCCGCAGTGCTGGTTCTCCTTTGAGAGTGTTACGGGCGCTGTCCCGGTGGATGTATTCTTTGAATACTTGTCAGGCTGAGTCCTGTGCAGCCGCAGTGCTGGTTCTCCTTTGAGAGTGTTACGGGCGCTGTCCCGGTGGATGTATTCTGTGAATACTTGTCAGGCTGAGTCCTGTGCAGCCGCAGTGCTGGTGCTCTATTAAGAGTGTTACGGGCGCTGTCCCGGTGGATGTATTCTCTGAATACATATCAGGCGCAGTCCTGGCAGCCGCAGTGCTGGTGCTCTTTTGAGAGTGTTACGGGCGCTGTCCCGGTGGATGTATTCTGTGAATACTTGTCAGGCTGAGTCCTGTGCAGCCGCAGTGCTGGTGCTCCTTTGAGAGTGTTACGGGCGCTGTCCCGGTGGATGTATTCTGTGAATACTTGTCAGGCTGAGTCCTGTGCAGCCGCAGTGCTGGTGCTCTATTAAGAGTGTTACGGGCGCTGTCCCGGTGGATGTATTCTTTGAATACATATCAGCCGCAGTGCTGGTGCTCTTTTGAGAGTGTTACGGGCGCTGTCCCGGTGGATGTATTCTCTGAATACATATCAGGCGCAGTCCTGGCAGCCGCAGTGCTGATGCTCTATTAAGAGTGTTACGGGCGCTGTCCCGGTGGATGTATTCTTTGAATACTTGTCAGGCTGAGTCCTGTGCAGCCGCAGTGCTGGTGCTCCTTTGAGAGTGTTACGGGCGCTGTCCCGGTGGATGTATTCTCTGAATACATATCAGGCGCAGTCCTGGCAGCTGCAGTGCTCTTTTGAGAGTGTTACGGGCGCTGTCCCGGTGGATGTATTCTCTGAATACATATCAGGCGCAGTCCTGGCAGCCGCAGTGCTGGTGCTCTTTTGAGAGTGTTACGGGCGCTGTCCCGGTGGATGTATTCTGTGAATACTTGTCAGGCTGAGTCCTGTGCAGCCGCAGTGCTGGTGCTCCTTTGAGAGTGTTACGGGCGCTGTCCCGGTGGATGTATTCTTTGAATACATATCAGGCTGAGTCCTGTGCAGCCGCAGTGCTGGTGCTCTATTAAGAGTGTTACGGGCGCTGTCCCGGTGGATGTATTCTCTGAATACATATCAGGCGCAGTCCTGGCAGCCGCAGTGCTGGTGCTCTTTTGAGAGTGTTACGGGCGCTGTCCCGGTGGATGTATTCTCTGAATACATATCAGGCGCAGTCCTGGCAGCCGCAGTGCTGGTGCTCTTTTGAGAGTGTTACGGGCGCTGTCCCGGTGGATGTATTCTGTGAATACTTGTCAGGCTGAGTCCTGTGCAGCCGCAGTGCTGGTGCTCCTTTGAGAGTGTTACGGGCGCTGTCCCGGTGGATGTATTCTGTGAATACTTGTCAGGCTGAGTCCTGTGCAGCCGCAGTGCTGGTGCTCCTTTGAGAGTGTTACGGGCGCTGTCCCGGTGGATGTATTCTTTGAATACATATCAGGCGCAGTCCTGGCAGCCGCAGTGCTGGTGTTCTTTTGAGAGTGTTACGGGCGCTGTCCCGGTGGATGTATTCTTTGAATACTTGTCAGGCTGAGTCCTGTGCAGCCGCAGTGCTGGTTCTCCTTTGAGAGTGTTACGGGCGCTGTCCCGGTGGATGTATTCTTTGAATACTTGTCAGGCTGAGTCCTGTGCAGCCGCAGTGCTGGTTCTCCTTTGAGAGTGTTACGGGCGCTGTCCCGGTGGATGTATTCTGTGAATACTTGTCAGGCTGAGTCCTGTGCAGCCGCAGTGCTGGTGCTCTATTAAGAGTGTTACGGGCGCTGTCCCGGTGGATGTATTCTCTGAATACATATCAGGCGCAGTCCTGGCAGCCGCAGTGCTGGTGCTCTTTTGAGAGTGTTACGGGCGCTGTCCCGGTGGATGTATTCTGTGAATACTTGTCAGGCTGAGTCCTGTGCAGCCGCAGTGCTGGTGCTCCTTTGAGAGTGTTACGGGCGCTGTCCCGGTGGATGTATTCTGTGAATACTTGTCAGGCTGAGTCCTGTGCAGCCGCAGTGCTGGTGCTCTATTAAGAGTGTTACGGGCGCTGTCCCGGTGGATGTATTCTTTGAATACATATCAGCCGCAGTGCTGGTGCTCTTTTGAGAGTGTTACGGGCGCTGTCCCGGTGGATGTATTCTCTGAATACATATCAGGCGCAGTCCTGGCAGCCGCAGTGCTGATGCTCTATTAAGAGTGTTACGGGCGCTGTCCCGGTGGATGTATTCTTTGAATACTTGTCAGGCTGAGTCCTGTGCAGCCGCAGTGCTGGTGCTCCTTTGAGAGTGTTACGGGCGCTGTCCCGGTGGATGTATTCTCTGAATACATATCAGGCGCAGTCCTGGCAGCTGCAGTGCTCTTTTGAGAGTGTTACGGGCGCGGTCCCGGTGGATGTATTCTGTGAATACATATCAGGCGCAGTCCTGGCAGCCGCAGTGCTGGTGCTCTTTTGAGAGTGTTACGGGCGCTGTCCCGGTGGATGTATTCTGTGAATACTTGTCAGGCTGAGTCCTGTGCAGCCGCAGTGCTGGTGCTCCTTTGAGAGTGTTACGGGCGCTGTCCCGGTGGATGTATTCTTTGAATACATATCAGGCTGAGTCCTGTGCAGCCGCAGTGCTGGTGCTCTATTAAGAGTGTTACGGGCGCTGTCCCGGTGGATGTATTCTCTGAATACATATCAGGCGCAGTCCTGGCAGCCGCAGTGCTGGTGCTCTTTTGAGAGTGTTACGGGCGCTGTCCCGGTGGATGTATTCTCTGAATACATATCAGGCGCAGTCCTGGCAGCCGCAGTGCTGGTGCTCTTTTGAGAGTGTTACGGGCGCTGTCCCGGTGGATGTATTCTGTGAATACTTGTCAGGCTGAGTCCTGTGCAGCCGCAGTGCTGGTGCTCCTTTGAGAGTGTTACGGGCGCTGTCCCGGTGGATGTATTCTGTGAATACTTGTCAGGCTGAGTCCTGTGCAGCCGCAGTGCTGGTGCTCTATTAAGAGTGTTACGGGCGCTGTCCCGGTGGATGTATTCTTTGAATACATATCAGCCGCAGTGCTGGTGCTCTTTTGAGAGTGTTACGGGCGCTGTCCCGGTGGATGTATTCTCTGAATACATATCAGGCGCAGTCCTGGCAGCCGCAGTGCTGATGCTCTATTAAGAGTGTTACGGGCGCTGTCCCGGTGGATGTATTCTTTGAATACTTGTCAGGCTGAGTCCTGTGCAGCTGCAGTGCTGGTGCTCCTTTGAGAGTGTTACGGGCGCTGTCCCGGTGGATGTATTCTCTGAATACATATCAGGCGCAGTCCTGGCAGCTGCAGTGCTCTTTTGAGAGTGTTACGGGCGCTGTCCCGGTGGATGTATTCTCTGAATACATATCAGGCGCAGTCCTGGCAGCCGCAGTGCTGGTGCTCTTTTGAGAGTGTTACGGGCGCTGTCCCGGTGGATGTATTCTGTGAATACTTGTCAGGCTGAGTCCTGTGCAGCCGCAGTGCTGGTGCTCCTTTGAGAGTGTTACGGGCGCTGTCCCGGTGGATGTATTCTTTGAATACATATCAGGCTGAGTCCTGTGCAGCCGCAGTGCTGGTGCTCTATTAAGAGTGTTACGGGCGCTGTCCCGGTGGATGTATTCTCTGAATACATATCAGGCGCAGTCCTGGCAGCCGCAGTGCTGATGCTCTATTAAGAGTGTTACGGGCGCTGTCCCGGTGGATGTATTCTTTGAATACTTGTCAGGCTGAGTCCTGTGCAGCCGCAGTGCTGGTGCTCCTTTGAGAGTGTTACGGGCGCTGTCCCGGTGGATGTATTCTCTGAATACATATCAGGCGCAGTCCTGGCAGCTGCAGTGCTCTTTTGAGAGTGTTACGGGCGCTGTCCCGGTGGATGTATTCTCTGAATACATATCAGGCGCAGTCCTGGCAGCCGCAGTGCTGGTGCTCTTTTGAGAGTGTTACGGGCGCTGTCCCGGTGGATGTATTCTGTGAATACTTGTCAGGCTGAGTCCTGTGCAGCCGCAGTGCTGGTGCTCCTTTGAGAGTGTTACGGGCGCTGTCCCGGTGGATGTATTCTTTGAATACATATCAGGCGCAGTCCTGGCAGCCGCAGTGCTCTTTTGAGAGTGTTACGGGCGCTGTCCCGGAGGATGTATTCTTTGAATACATATCAGCCGCAGTGCTGGTGCTCTTTTGAGAGTGTTACGGGCGCTGTCCCGGTGGATGTATTCTTTGAATACTTGTCAGGCTGAGTCCTGTGCAGCCGCAGTGCTGGTTCTCCTTTGAGAGTGTTACGGGCGCTGTCCCGGTGGATGTATTCTTTGAATACTTGTCAGGCTGAGTCCTGTGCAGCCGCAGTGCTGGTTCTCCTTTGAGAGTGTTACGGGCGCTGTCCCGGTGGATGTATTCTGTGAATACTTGTCAGGCTGTCCTGTGCAGCCGCAGTGCTGGTGCTCTATTAAGAGTGTTACGGGCGCTGTCCCGGTGGATGTATTCTCTGAATACATATCAGGCGCAGTCCTGGCAGCCGCAGTGCTGGTGCTCTTTTGAGAGTGTTACGGGCGCTGTCCCGGTGGATGTATTCTCTGAATACATATCAGGCGCAGTCCTGGCAGCCGCAGTGCTGGTGCTCTTTTGAGAGTGTTACGGGCGCTGTCCCGGTGGATGTATTCTCTGAATACATATCAGGCGCAGTCCTGGCAGCCGCAGTGCTGGTGCTCTTTTGAGAGTGTTACGGGCGCTGTCCCGGTGGATGTATTCTTTGAATACATATCAGGCGCAGTCCTGGCAGCCGCAGTGCTGGTGCTCTTTTGAGAGTGTTACGGGCGCTGTCCCGGTGGATGTATTCTGTGAATACTTGTCAGGCTGAGTCCTGTGCAGCCGCAGTGCTGGTGCTCCTTTGAGAGTGTTACGGGCGCTGTCCCGGTGGATGTATTCTTTGAATACATATCAGGCGCAGTCCTGGCAGCCGCAGTGCTGGTGCTCTATTAAGAGTGTTACGGGCGCTGTCCCGGTGGATGTATTGTTTGAATACTTGTCAGGCTGAGTCCTGTGCAGCCGCAGTGCTGGTGCTCTATTAAGAGTGTTACGGGCGCTGTCCCGGTGGATGTATTCTTTGAATACTTGTCAGGCTGAGTCCTGTGCAGCCGCAGTGCTGGTGCTCTATTAAGAGTGTTACGGGCGCTGTCCCGGTGGATGTATTCTTTGAATACATATCAGCCGCAGTGCTGGTGCTCTTTTGAGAGTGTTACGGGCGCTGTCCCGGTGGATGTATTCTCTGAATACATATCAGGCGCAGTCCTGGCAGCCGCAGTGCTGATGCTCTATTAAGAGTGTTACGGGCGCTGTCCCGGTGGATGTATTCTTTGAATACTTGTCAGGCTGAGTCCTGTGCAGCCGCAGTGCTGGTGCTCCTTTGAGAGTGTTACGGGCGCTGTCCCGGTGGATGTATTCTCTGAATACATATCAGGCGCAGTCCTGGCAGCTGCAGTGCTCTTTTGAGAGTGTTACGGGCGCTGTCCCGGTGGATGTATTCTCTGAATACATATCAGGCGCAGTCCTGGCAGCCGCAGTGCTGGTGCTCTTTTGAGAGTGTTACGGGCGCTGTCCCGGTGGATGTATTCTGTGAATACTTGTCAGGCTGAGTCCTGTGCAGCCGCAGTGCTGGTGCTCCTTTGAGAGTGTTACGGGCGCAATCCCGGTGGATGTATTCTTTGAATACATATCAGGCGCAGTCCTGGCAGCCGCAGTGCTGGTGCTCTATTAAGAGTGTTACGGGCGCTGTCCCGGTGGATGTATTGTTTGAATACTTGTCAGGCTGAGTCCTGTGCAGCCGCAGTGCTGGTGCTCTATTAAGAGTGTTACGGGCGCTGTCCCGGTGGATGTATTCTTTGAATACTTGTCAGGCTGAGTCCTGTGCAGCCGCAGTGCTGGTGCTCTATTAAGAGTGTTACGGGCGCTGTCCCGGTGGATGAATTCTTTGAATACATATCAGCCGCAGTGCTGGTGCTCTTTTGAGAGTGTTACGGGCGCTGTCCCGGTGGATGTATTCTCTGAATACATATCAGGCGCAGTCCTGGCAGCCGCAGTGCTGATGCTCTATTAAGAGTGTTACGGGCGCTGTCCCGGTGGATGTATTCTTTGAATACTTGTCAGGCTGAGTCCTGTGCAGCCGCAGTGCTGGTGCTCCTTTGAGAGTGTTACGGGCGCTGTCCCGGTGGATGTATTCTTTGAATACATATCAGGCGCAGTCCTGGCAGCCGCAGTGCTGGTGCTCTTTTGAGAGTGTTACGGGCGCTGTCCCGGTGGATGTATTCTTTGAATACTTGTCAGGCTGAGTCCTGTGCAGCCGCAGTGCTGGTTCTCCTTTGAGAGTGTTACGGGCGCTGTCCCGGTGGATGTATTCTTTGAATACTTGTCAGGCTGAGTCCTGTGCAGCCGCAGTGCTGGTGCTCTATTAAGAGTGTTACGGGCGCTGTCCCGGTGGATGAATTCTTTGAATACATATCAGCCGCAGTGCTGGTGCTCTTTTGAGAGTGTTACGGGCGCTGTCCCGGTGGATGTATTCTCTGAATACATATCAGGCGCAGTCCTGGCAGCCGCAGTGCTGATGCTCTATTAAGAGTGTTACGGGCGCTGTCCCGGTGGATGTATTCTTTGAATACTTGTCAGGCTGATTCCTGTGCAGCCGCAGTGCTGGTGCTCCTTTGAGAGTGTTACGGGCGCTGTCCCGGTGGATGTATTCTTTGAATACATATCAGGCGCAGTCCTGGCAGCCGCAGTGCTGGTGCTCTTTTGAGAGTGTTACGGGCGCTGTCCCGGTGGATGTATTCTTTGAATACTTGTCAGGCTGAGTCCTGGCAGCCGCAGAGCTGGTGCTCTTTTGAGAGTGTTACGGGCGCTGTCCCGGTGGATGTATTCTTTGAATACATATCAGGCGCAGTCCTGGCAGCCGCAGTGCTGGTGCTCTTTTGAGAGTGTTACGGGCGCTGTCTCGGTGGATGTATTCTGTGAATACTTGTCAGGCTGAGTCCTGTGCAGCCGCAGTGCTGGTGCTCTATTAAGAGTGTTACGGGCGCTGTCCCGGTGGATGTATTCTCTGAATACATATCATGCGCAGTCCTGGCAGCCGCAGTGCTGGTGCTCTTTTGAGAGTGTTACGGGCGCTGTCCCGGTGGATGTATTCTGTGAATACTTGTCAGGCTGAGTCCTGTGCAGCCGCAGTGCTGGTGCTCTATTAAGAGTGTTACGGGCGCTGTCCCGGTGGATGTATTCTGTGAATACTTGTCAGGCTGAGTCCTGTGCAGCCGCAGTGCTGGTGCTCTTTTGAGAGTGTTACGGGCGCTGTCCCGGTGGATGTATTCTCTGAATACATATCAGGCGCTGTCCTGGCAGCCGCAGAGCTGGTGCTCTTTTGAGAGTGTTACGGGCGCTGTCCCGGTGGATGTATTCTGTGAATACATATCAGGCGCAGTCCTGGCAGCCGCAGTGCTGGTGCTCTTTTGAGAGTGTTACGGGCGCTGTCCCGGTGGATGTATTCTGTGAATACTTGTCAGGCTGAGTCCTGTGCAGCCGCAGTGCTGGTGCTCTTTTGAGAAAGAGTGTTACGGGCGCTGTCCCGGTGGATGTATTCTGTGAATACTTGTCAGGCTGAGTCCTGTGCAGCCGCAGTGCTGGTGCTCCTTTGAGAGTGTTACGGGCGCTGTCCCGGTGGATGTATTCTGTGAATACTTGTCAGGCTGAGTCCTGTGCAGCCGCAGTGCTGGTGCTCTTTTGAGAAAGAGTGTTACGGGCGCTGTCCCGGTGGATGTATTCTGTGAATACTTGTCAGGCTGAGTCCTGTGCATCCGCAGTGCTGGTGCTCCTTTGAGAGTGTTACGGGCGCTGTCCCGGTGGATGTATTCTGTGAATACTTGTCAGGCTGAGTCCTGTGCAGCCGCAGTGCTGGTGCTCTTTTGAGAGTGTTACGGGCGCTGTCCCGGTGGATGTATTCTCTGAATACATATCAGGCGCTGTCCTGGCAGCCGCAGAGCTGGTGCTCTTTTGAGAGTGTTACGGGCGCTGTCCCGGTGGATGTATTCTTTGAATACATATCAGCCGCAGTGCTGATGCTCTTTTGAGAGTGTTACGGGCGCTGTCCCGGTGGATGTATTCTCTGAATACATATCAGGCGCAGTCCTGGCAGCCGCAGTGCTGGTGCTCTATTAAGAGTGTTACGGGCGCTGTCCCGGTGGATGTATTCTTTGAATACTTGTCAGGCTGAGTCCTGTGCAGCCGCAGTGCTGGTGCTCTATTAAGAGTGTTACGGGCGCTGTCCCGGTGGATGTATTCTTTGAATACATATCAGGCGCAGTCCTGGCAGCCGCAGTGCTGGTGCTCTTTTGAGAAAGAGTGTTACGGGCGCTGTCCCGGTGGATGTATTCTGTGAATACTTGTCAGGGTGCTCTTTTGAGAGTGTTACGGGCGCTGTCCCGGTGGATGTATTCTTTGAATACATATCAGGCGCAGTCCTGGCAGCCGCAGTGCTGGTGCTCTTTTGAGAAAGAGTGTTACGGGCGCTGTCCCGGTGGATGTATTCTGTGAATACTTGTCAGGCTGAGTCCTGTGCAGCCGCAGTGCTGGTGCTCCTTTGAGAGTGTTACGGGCGCTGTCCCGGTGGATGTATTCTTTGAATACTTGTCAGGCTGAGTCCTGTGCAGCCGCAGTGCTGGTGCTCTATTAAGAGTGTTACGGGCGCTGTCCCGGTGGATGTATTCTTTGAATACTTCTCAGGCTGAGTCCTGTGCAGCCGCAGTGCTGGTGCTCTATTGAGAGTGTTACGGGCGCTGTCCCGGTGGATGTATTCTTTGAATACTTGTCAGGCTGAGTCCTGTGCAGCCGCAGTGCTGGTTCTCCTTTGAGAGTGTTACGGGCGCTGTCCCGGTGGATGTATTCTGTGAATACTTGTCAGGCTGAGTCCTGTGCAGCCGCAGTGCTGGTGCTCTTTTGAGAGTGTTACGGGCGCTATCCCGGTGGATGTATTCTCTGAATACATATCAGGCGCAGTCCTGGCAGCCGCAGTGCTGGTGCTCCTTTGAGAGTGTTACGGGCGCTGTCCCGGTGGATGTATTCTGTGAATACTTGTCAGGCTGAGTCCTGTGCAGCCGCAGTGCTGGTGCTCTTTTGAGAGTGTTACGGGCGCTATCCCGGTGGATGTATTCTCTGAATACATATCAGGCGCTGTCCTGGCAGCCGCAGAGCTGGTGCTCTTTTAAGAATGAGTGTTACGGGCGCTGTCCCGGTGGATGTATTCTTTGAATACATATCAGGCGCAGTCCTGGCAGCCGCAGTGCTGGTGCTCTTTTGAGAGTGTTACGGGCGCTGTCCCGGTGGATGTATTCTTTGAATACATATCAGGCGCAGTCCTGGCAGCCGCAGTGCTGGTGCTCTTTTGAGAGTGTTACGGGCGCTGTCCCGGTGGATGTATTCTTTGAATACATATCAGCCGCAGTGCTGGTGCTCTTTTGAGAGTGTTACGGGCGCTGTCCCGGTGGATGTATTCTCTGAATACTTATCAGGCGCAGTCCTGGCAGCCGCAGTGCTGATGCTCTATTAAGAGTGTTACGGGCGCTGTCCCGGTGGATGTATTCTTTGAATACTTGTCAGGCTGAGTCCTGTGCAGCCGCAGTGCTGGTGCTCTATTAAGAGTGTTACGGGCGCTGTCCCGGTGGATGTATTCTCTGAATACATATCATGCGCAGTCCTGGCAGCCGCAGTGCTGGTGCTCTTTTGAGAGTGTTACGGGCGCTGTCCCGGTGGATGTAATCTCTGAATACATATCAGAAGCAGTCCTGTGCAGCCGCAGTGCTGGTGCTCTATTAAGAGTGTTACGGGCGCTGTCCCGGTGGATGTATTCTTTGAATACTTGTCAGGCTGAGTCCTGTGCAGCCGCAGTGCTGGTGCTCTATTAAGAGTGTTACGGGCGCTGTCCCGGTGGATGTATTCTCTGAATACATATCATGCGCAGTCCTGGCAGCCGCAGTGCTGGTGCTCTTTTGAGAGTGTTACGGGCGCTGTCCCGGTGGATGTAATCTCTGAATACATATCAGAAGCAGTCCTGTGCAGCCGCAGTGCTGGTGCTCTTTTGAGAGTGTTACGGGCGCTGTCCCGGTGGATGTATTCTGTGAATACTTGTCAGGCTGAGTCCTGTGCAGCCGCAGTGCTGGTGCTCCTTTGAGAGTGTTACGGGCGCTGTCCCGGTGGATGTATTCTTTGAATACATATCAGGCGCAGTCCTGGCAGCCGCAGTGCTGGTGCTCTTTTGAGAGTGTTACGGGCGCTGTCCCGGTGGATGTATTCTTTGAATACATATCAGGCGCAGTCCTGGCAGCCGCAGTGCTGGTGCTCTTTTGAGAAAGAGTGTTACGGGCGCTGTCCCGGTGGATGTATTCTGTGAATACTTGTCAGGCTGAGTCCTGTGCAGCCGCAGTGCTGGTGCTCCTTTGAGAGTGTTACGGGCGCTGTCCCGGTGGATGTATTCTGTGAATACTTGTCAGGCTGAGTCCTGTGCAGCCGCAGTGCTGGTGCTCTATTAAGAGTGTTACGGGCGCTGTCCCGGTGGATGTATTCTTTGAATACTTCTCAGGCTGAGTCCTGTGCAGCCGCAGTGCTGGTGCTCTATTGAGAGTGTTACGGGCGCTGTCCCGGTGGATGTATTCTTTGAATACTTGTCAGGCTGAGTCCTGTGCAGCCGCAGTGCTGGTTCTCCTTTGAGAGTGTTACGGGCGCTGTCCCGGTGGATGTATTCTGTGAATACTTGTCAGGCTGAGTCCTGTGCAGCCGCAGTGCTGGTGCTCTATTAAGAGTGTTACGGGCGCTGTCCCGGTGGATGTATTCTCTGAATACATATCATGCGCAGTCCTGGCAGCCGCAGTGCTGGTGCTCCTTTGAGAGTGTTACGGGCGCTGTCCCGGTGGATGTATTCTGTGAATACTTGTCAGGCTGAGTCCTGTGCAGCCGCAGTGCTGGTGCTCTTTTGAGAGTGTTACGGGCGCTATCCCGGTGGATGTATTCTCTGAATACATATCAGGCGCTGTCCTGGCAGCCGCAGAGCTGGTGCTCTTTTAAGAATGAGTGTTACGGGCGCTGTCCCGGTGGATGTATTCTTTGAATACATATCAGGCGCAGTCCTGGCAGCCGCAGTGCTGGTGCTCTTTTGAGAGTGTTACGGGCGCTGTCCCGGTGGATGTATTCTGTGAATACTTGTCAGGCTGAGTCCTGTGCAGCCGCAGTGCTGGTGCTCCTTTGAGAGTGTTACGGGCGCTGTCCCGGTGGATGTATTCTGTGAATACTTGTCAGGCTGAGTCCTGTGCAGCCGCAGTGCTGGTGCTCTATTAAGAGTGTTACGGGCGCTGTCCCGGTGGATGTATTCTCTGAATACATATCATGCGCAGTCCTGGCAGCCGCAGTGCTGGTGCTCCTTTGAGAGTGTTACGGGCGCTGTCCCGGTGGATGTATTCTCTGAATACATATCAGGCGCTGTCCTGGCAGCCGCAGAGCTGGTGCTCTTTTGAGAGTGTTACGGGCGCTATCCCGGTGGATGTATTCTCTGAATACATATCAGGCGCTGTCCTGGCAGCCGCAGAGCTGGTGCTCTTTTAAGAATGAGTGTTACGGGCGCTGTCCCGGTGGATGTATTCTTTGAATACATATCAGGCGCAGTCCTGGCAGCCGCAGTGCTGGTGCTCTATTAAGAGTGTTACGGGCGCTGTCCCGGTGGATGTATTCTTTGAATACTTCTCAGGCTGAGTCCTGTGCAGCCGCAGTGCTGGTGCTCTATTGAGAGTGTTACGGGCGCTGTCCCGGTGGATGTATTCTTTGAATACTTGTCAGGCTGAGTCCTGTGCAGCCGCAGTGCTGGTTCTCCTTTGAGAGTGTTACGGGCGCTGTCCCGGTGGATGTATTCTGTGAATACTTGTCAGGCTGAGTCCTGTGCAGCCGCAGTGCTGGTGCTCTATTAAGAGTGTTACGGGCGCTGTCCCGGTGGATGTATTCTCTGAATACATATCATGCGCAGTCCTGGCAGCCGCAGTGCTGGTGCTCCTTTGAGAGTGTTACGGGCGCTGTCCCGGTGGATGTATTCTCTGAATACATATCATGCGCAGTCCTGTGCAGCCGCAGTGCTGGTTCTCCTTTGAGAGTGTTACGGGCGCTGTCCCGGTGGATGTATTCTGTGAATACTTGTCAGGCTGAGTCCTGTGCAGCCGCAGTGCTGGTGCTCTATTAAGAGTGTTACGGGCGCTGTCCCGGTGGATGTATTCTCTGAATACATATCAGGCGCAGTCCTGGCAGCCGCAGTGCTGGTGCTCTTTTGAGAGTGTTACGGGCGCTGTCCCGGTGGATGTATTCTTTGAATACTTGTCAGGCTGAGTCCTGTGCAGCCGCAGTGCTGGTTCTCCTTTGAGAGTGTTACGGGCGCTGTCCCGGTGGATGTATTCTGTGAATACTTGTCAGGCTGAGTCCTGTGCAGCCGCAGTGCTGGTGCTCTATTAAGAGTGTTACGGGCGCTGTCCCGGTGGATGTATTCTCTGAATACATATCATGCGCAGTCCTGTGCAGCCGCAGTGCTGGTGCTCTATTAAGAGTGTTACGGGCGCTGTCCCGGTGGATGTATTCTTTGAATACTTCTCAGGCTGAGTCCTGTGCAGCCGCAGTGCTGGTGCTCTATTGAGAGTGTTACGGGCGCTGTCCCGGTGGATGTATTCTTTGAATACTTGTCAGGCTGAGTCCTGTGCAGCCGCAGTGCTGGTTCTCCTTTGAGAGTGTTACGGGCGCTGTCCCGGTGGATGTATTCTGTGAATACTTGTCAGGCTGAGTCCTGTGCAGCCGCAGTGCTGGTGCTCTATTAAGAGTGTTACGGGCGCTGTCCCGGTGGATGTATTCTCTGAATACATATCATGCGCAGTCCTGGCAGCCGCAGTGCTGGTGCTCCTTTGAGAGTGTTACGGGCGCTGTCCCGGTGGATGTATTCTGTGAATACTTGTCAGGCTGAGTCCTGTGCAGCCGCAGTGCTGGTGCTCTTTTGAGAGTGTTACGGGCGCTATCCCGGTGGATGTATTCTCTGAATACATATCAGGCGCTGTCCTGGCAGCCGCAGAGCTGGTGCTCTTTTAAGAATGAGTGTTACGGGCGCTGTCCCGGTGGATGTATTCTTTGAATACATATCAGGCGCAGTCCTGGCAGCCGCAGTGCTGGTGCTCTTTTGAGAGTGTTACGGGCGCTGTCCCGGTGGATGTATTCTTTGAATACATATCAGGCGCAGTCCTGGCAGCCGCAGTGCTGGTGCTCTTTTGAGAGTGTTACGGGCGCTGTCCCGGTGGATGTATTCTTTGAATACATATCAGCCGCAGTGCTGGTGCTCTTTTGAGAGTGTTACGGGCGCTGTCCCGGTGGATGTATTCTCTGAATACTTATCAGGCGCAGTCCTGGCAGCCGCAGTGCTGATGCTCTATTAAGAGTGTTACGGGCGCTGTCCCGGTGGATGTATTCTTTGAATACTTGTCAGGCTGAGTCCTGTGCAGCCGCAGTGCTGGTGCTCTATTAAGAGTGTTACGGGCGCTGTCCCGGTGGATGTATTCTCTGAATACATATCATGCGCAGTCCTGGCAGCCGCAGTGCTGGTGCTCTTTTGAGAGTGTTACGGGCGCTGTCCCGGTGGATGTAATCTCTGAATACATATCAGAAGCAGTCCTGTGCAGCCGCAGTGCTGGTGCTCTATTAAGAGTGTTACGGGCGCTGTCCCGGTGGATGTATTCTTTGAATACTTGTCAGGCTGAGTCCTGTGCAGCCGCAGTGCTGGTGCTCTATTAAGAGTGTTACGGGCGCTGTCCCGGTGGATGTATTCTCTGAATACATATCATGCGCAGTCCTGGCAGCCGCAGTGCTGGTGCTCTTTTGAGAGTGTTACGGGCGCTGTCCCGGTGGATGTAATCTCTGAATACATATCAGAAGCAGTCCTGTGCAGCCGCAGTGCTGGTGCTCTTTTGAGAGTGTTACGGGCGCTGTCCCGGTGGATGTATTCTGTGAATACTTGTCAGGCTGAGTCCTGTGCAGCCGCAGTGCTGGTGCTCCTTTGAGAGTGTTACGGGCGCTGTCCCGGTGGATGTATTCTTTGAATACATATCAGGCGCAGTCCTGGCAGCCGCAGTGCTGGTGCTCTTTTGAGAGTGTTACGGGCGCTGTCCCGGTGGATGTATTCTTTGAATACATATCAGGCGCAGTCCTGGCAGCCGCAGTGCTGGTGCTCTTTTGAGAAAGAGTGTTACGGGCGCTGTCCCGGTGGATGTATTCTGTGAATACTTGTCAGGCTGAGTCCTGTGCAGCCGCAGTGCTGGTGCTCCTTTGAGAGTGTTACGGGCGCTGTCCCGGTGGATGTATTCTTTGAATACTTGTCAGGCTGAGTCCTGTGCAGCCGCAGTGCTGGTGCTCTATTAAGAGTGTTACGGGCGCTGTCCCGGTGGATGTATTCTTTGAATACTTCTCAGGCTGAGTCCTGTGCAGCCGCAGTGCTGGTGCTCTATTGAGAGTGTTACGGGCGCTGTCCCGGTGGATGTATTCTTTGAATACTTGTCAGGCTGAGTCCTGTGCAGCCGCAGTGCTGGTTCTCCTTTGAGAGTGTTACGGGCGCTGTCCCGGTGGATGTATTCTGTGAATACTTGTCAGGCTGAGTCCTGTGCAGCCGCAGTGCTGGTGCTCTATTAAGAGTGTTACGGGCGCTGTCCCGGTGGATGTATTCTCTGAATACATATCATGCGCAGTCCTGGCAGCCGCAGTGCTGGTGCTCCTTTGAGAGTGTTACGGGCGCTGTCCCGGTGGATGTATTCTGTGAATACTTGTCAGGCTGAGTCCTGTGCAGCCGCAGTGCTGGTGCTCTTTTGAGAGTGTTACGGGCGCTATCCCGGTGGATGTATTCTCTGAATACATATCAGGCGCTGTCCTGGCAGCCGCAGAGCTGGTGCTCTTTTAAGAATGAGTGTTACGGGCGCTGTCCCGGTGGATGTATTCTTTGAATACATATCAGGCGCAGTCCTGGCAGCCGCAGTGCTGGTGCTCTTTTGAGAGTGTTACGGGCGCTGTCCCGGTGGATGTATTCTGTGAATACTTGTCAGGCTGAGTCCTGTGCAGCCGCAGTGCTGGTGCTCCTTTGAGAGTGTTACGGGCGCTGTCCCGGTGGATGTATTCTGTGAATACTTGTCAGGCTGAGTCCTGTGCAGCCGCAGTGCTGGTGCTCTATTAAGAGTGTTACGGGCGCTGTCCCGGTGGATGTATTCTCTGAATACATATCATGCGCAGTCCTGGCAGCCGCAGTGCTGGTGCTCCTTTGAGAGTGTTACGGGCGCTGTCCCGGTGGATGTATTCTGTGAATACTTGTCAGGCTGAGTCCTGTGCAGCCGCAGTGCTGGTGCTCTTTTGAGAAAGAGTGTTACGGGCGCTGTCCCGGTGGATGTATTCTGTGAATACTTGTCAGGCTGAGTCCTGTGCATCCGCAGTGCTGGTGCTCCTTTGAGAGTGTTACGGGCGCTGTCCCGGTGGATGTATTCTGTGAATACTTGTCAGGCTGAGTCCTGTGCAGCCGCAGTGCTGGTGCTCTTTTGAGAGTGTTACGGGCGCTGTCCCGGTGGATGTATTCTCTGAATACATATCAGGCGCTGTCCTGGCAGCCGCAGAGCTGGTGCTCTTTTGAGAGTGTTACGGGCGCTGTCCCGGTGGATGTATTCTTTGAATACATATCAGCCGCAGTGCTGATGCTCTTTTGAGAGTGTTACGGGCGCTGTCCCGGTGGATGTATTCTCTGAATACATATCAGGCGCAGTCCTGGCAGCCGCAGTGCTGGTGCTCTATTAAGAGTGTTACGGGCGCTGTCCCGGTGGATGTATTCTTTGAATACTTGTCAGGCTGAGTCCTGTGCAGCCGCAGTGCTGGTGCTCTATTAAGAGTGTTACGGGCGCTGTCCCGGTGGATGTATTCTCTGAATACATATCAGGCGCAGTCCTGGCAGCCGCAGTGCTGGTGCTCTATTAAGAGTGTTACGGGCGCTGTCCCGGTGGATGTATTCTTTGAATACTTGTCAGGCTGAGTCCTGTGCAGCCGCAGTGCTGGTGCTCTATTAAGAGTGTTACGGGCGCTGTCCCGGTGGATGTATTCTCTGAATACATATCAGGCGCAGTCCTGGCAGCCGCAGTGCTGGTGCTCTATTAAGAGTGTTACGGGCGCTGTCCCGGTGGATGTATTCTTTGAATACTTGTCAGGCTGAGTCCTGTGCAGCCGCAGTGCTGGTTCTCCTTTGAGAGTGTTACGGGCGCTGTCCCGGTGGATGTATTCTTTGAATACTTGTCAGGCTGAGTCCTGTGCAGCCGCAGTGCTGGTGCTCTATTGAGAGTGTTACGGGCGCTGTCCCGGTGGATGTATTCTTTGAATACTTGTCAGGCTGAGTCCTGTGCAGCCGCAGTGCTGGTTCTCCTTTGAGAGTGTTACGGGCGCTGTCCCGGTGGATGTATTCTGTGAATACTTGTCAGGCTGAGTCCTGTGCAGCCGCAGTGCTGGTGCTCTTTTGAGAGTGTTACGGGCGCTGTCCCGGTGGATGTATTCTGTGAATACTTGTCAGGCTGAGTCCTGTGCAGCCGCAGTGCTGGTGCTCTATTAAGAGTGTTACGGGCGCTGTCCCGGTGGATGTATTCTCTGAATACATATCATGCGCAGTCCTGGCAGCCGCAGTGCTGGTGCTCCTTTGAGAGTGTTACGGGCGCTGTCCCGGTGGATGTATTCTTTGAATACATATCAGCCGCAGTGCTGATGTTTTTTTGAGAGTGTTACGGGCGCTGTCCCGGTGGATGTATTCTCTGAATACATATCAGGCGCAGTCCTGGCAGCCGCAGTGCTGGTGCTCTATTAAGAGTGTTACGGGCGCTGTCCCGGTGGATGTATTCTCTGAATACATATCATGCGCAGTCCTGGCAGCCGCAGTGCTGGTGCTTTTTTAAGAAAGAGTGTTACGGGCGCTGTCCCGGTGGATGTATTCTGTGAATACTTGTCAGGCTGAGTCCTGTGCAGCCGCAGTGCTGGTTCTCCTTTGAGAGTGTTATGGGCGCTGTCCCGGTGGATGTATTCTGTGAATACTTGTCAGGCTGAGTCCTGTGCAGCCGCAGTGCTGATGCTCCTTTGAGAGTGTTACGGGCGCTGTCCCGGTGGATGTATTCTGTGAATACTTGTCAGGCTGAGTCCTGTGCAGCCGCAGTGCTGGTGCTCTTTTGAGAGTGTTACGGGCGCTGTCCCGGTGGATGTATTCTGTGAATACATATCAGGCGCAGTCCTGGCAGCCGCAGTGCTGGTGCTCTTTTGAGAGTGTTACGGGCGCTGTCCCGGTGGATGTATTCTGTGAATACTTGTCAGGCTGAGTCCTGTGCAGCCGCAGTGCTGGTGCTCTTTTGAGAAAGAGTGTTACGGGCGCTGTCCCGGTGGATGTATTCTGTGAATACTTGTCAGGCTGAGTCCTGTGCAGCCGCAGTGCTGGTGCTCCTTTGAGAGTGCTACGGGCGCTGTCCCGGTGGATGTATTCTGTGAATACTTGTCAGGCTGAGTCCTGTGCAGCCGCAGTGCTGGTGCTCTATTAAGAGTGTTACGGGCGCTGTCCCGGTGGATGTATTCTCTGAATACTTGTCAGGCTGAGTCCTGTGCAGCCGCAGTGCTGGTGCTCTATTAAGAGTGTTACGGGCGCTGTCCCGGTGGATGTATTCTGTGAATACTTGTCAGGCTGAGTCCTGTGCATCCGCAGTGCTGGTGCTCCTTTGAGAGTGTTACGGGCGCTGTCCCGGTGGATGTATTCTGTGAATACTTGTCAGGCTGAGTCCTGTGCAGCCGCAGTGCTGGTGCTCTTTTGAGAGTGTTACGGGCGCTGTCCCGGTGGATGTATTCTCTGAATACATATCAGGCGCTGTCCTGGCAGCCGCAGAGCTGGTGCTCTTTTGAGAGTGTTACGGGCGCTGTCCCGGTGGATGTATTCTTTGAATACATATCAGCCGCAGTGCTGATGCTCTTTTGAGAGTGTTACGGGCGCTGTCCCGGTGGATGTATTCTCTGAATACATATCAGGCGCAGTCCTGGCAGCCGCAGTGCTGGTGCTCTATTAAGAGTGTTACGGGCGCTGTCCCGGTGGATGTATTCTTTGAATACTTGTCAGGCTGAGTCCTGTGCAGCCGCAGTGCTGGTGCTCTATTAAGAGTGTTACGGGCGCTGTCCCGGTGGATGTATTCTCTGAATACATATCAGGCGCAGTCCTGGCAGCCGCAGTGCTGGTGCTCTTTTGAGAGTGTTACGGGCGCTGTCCCGGTGGATGTATTCTCTGAATACATATCAGGCGCAGTCCTGGCAGCCGCAGTGCTGGTGCTCTTTTGAGAGTGTTACGGGCGCTGTCCCGGTGGATGTATTCTGTGAATACTTGTCAGGCTGAGTCCTGTGCAGCCGCAGTGCTGGTGCTCCTTTGAGAGTGTTACGGGCGCTGTCCCGGTGGATGTATTCTTTGAATACATATCAGGCGCAGTCCTGGCAGCCGCAGTGCTGGTGCTCTTTTGAGAGTGTTACGGGCGCTGTCCCGGTGGATGTATTCTTTGAATACATATCAGGCGCAGTCCTGGCAGCCGCAGTGCTGGTGCTCTTTTGAGAAAGAGTGTTACGGGCGCTGTCCCGGTGGATGTATTCTGTGAATACTTGTCAGGCTGAGTCCTGTGCAGCCGCAGTGCTGGTGCTCCTTTGAGAGTGTTACGGGCGCTGTCCCGGTGGATGTATTCTTTGAATACTTGTCAGGCTGAGTCCTGTGCAGCCGCAGTGCTGGTGCTCTATTAAGAGTGTTACGGGCGCTGTCCCGGTGGATGTATTCTTTGAATACTTCTCAGGCTGAGTCCTGTGCAGCCGCAGTGCTGGTGCTCTATTGAGAGTGTTACGGGCGCTGTCCCGGTGGATGTATTCTTTGAATACTTGTCAGGCTGAGTCCTGTGCAGCCGCAGTGCTGGTTCTCCTTTGAGAGTGTTACGGGCGCTGTCCCGGTGGATGTATTCTGTGAATACTTGTCAGGCTGAGTCCTGTGCAGCCGCAGTGCTGGTGCTCTATTAAGAGTGTTACGGGCGCTGTCCCGGTGGATGTATTCTCTGAATACATATCATGCGCAGTCCTGGCAGCCGCAGTGCTGGTGCTCTTTTGAGAAAGAGTGTTACGGGCGCTGTCCCGGTGGACGTATTCTGTGAATACTTGTCAGGCTGAGTCCTGTGCAGCCGCAGTGCTGGTGCTCCTTTGAGAGTGTTACGGGCGCTGTCCCGGTGGATGTATTCTGTGAATACTTGTCAGGCTGAGTCCTGTGCAGCCGCAGTGCTGGTGCTCTATTAAGAGTGTTACGGGCGCTGTCCCGGTGGATGTATTCTCTGAATACATATCATGCGCAGTCCTGGCAGCCGCAGTGCTGGTGCTCCTTTGAGAGTGTTACGGGCGCTGTCCCGGTGGATGTATTCTGTGAATACTTGTCAGGCTGAGTCCTGTGCAGCCGCAGTGCTGGTGCTCTTTTGAGAGTGTTACGGGCGCTGTCCCGGTGGATGTATTCTCTGAATACATATCAGGCGCTGTCCTGGCAGCCGCAGAGCTGGTGCTCTTTTGAGAGTGTTACGGGCGCTATCCCGGTGGATGTATTCTCTGAATACATATCAGGCGCTGTCCTGGCAGCCGCAGAGCTGGTGCTCTTTTAAGAATGAGTGTTACGGGCGCTGTCCCGGTGGATGTATTCTTTGAATACATATCAGGCGCAGTCCTGGCAGCCGCAGTGCTGGTGCTCTTTTGAGAGTGTTACGGGCGCTGTCCCGGTGGATGTATTCTGTGAATACTTGTCAGGCTGAGTCCTGTGCAGCCGCAGTGCTGGTGCTCCTTTGAGAGTGTTACGGGCGCTGTCCCGGTGGATGTATTCTTTGAATACATATCAGGCGCAGTCCTGGCAGCCGCAGTGCTGGTGCTCTTTTGAGAGTGTTACGGGCGCTGTCCCGGTGGATGTATTCTGTGAATACTTGTCAGGCTGAGTCCTGTGCAGCCGCAGTGCTGGTGCTCTATTAAGAGTGTTACGGGCGCTGTCCCGGTGGATGTATTCTCTGAATACATATCATGCGCAGTCCTGGCAGCCGCAGTGCTGGTGCTCTTTTGAGAAAGAGTGTTACGGGCGCTGTCCCGGTGGACGTATTCTGTGAATACTTGTCAGGCTGAGTCCTGTGCAGCCGCAGTGCTGGTGCTCCTTTGAGAGTGTTACGGGCGCTGTCCCGGTGGATGTATTCTGTGAATACTTGTCAGGCTGAGTCCTGTGCAGCCGCAGTGCTGGTGCTCTTTTGAGAGTGTTACGGGCGCTGTCCCGGTGGATGTATTCTCTGAATACATATCAGGCGCTGTCCTGGCAGCCGCAGAGCTGGTGCTCTTTTGAGAGTGTTACGGGCGCTGTCCCGGTGGATGTATTCTTTGAATACATATCAGCCGCAGTGCTGATGCTCTTTTGAGAGTGTTACGGGCGCTGTCCCGGTGGATGTATTCTCTGAATACATATCAGGCGCAGTCCTGGCAGCCGCAGTGCTGGTGCTCTATTAAGAGTGTTACGGGCGCTGTCCCGGTGGATGTATTCTTTGAATACTTGTCAGGCTGAGTCCTGTGCAGCCGCAGTGCTGGTTCTCCTTTGAGAGTGTTACGGGCGCTGTCCCGGTGGATGTATTCTTTGAATACTTGTCAGGCTGAGTCCTGTGCAGCCGCAGTGCTGGTGCTCTATTGAGAGTGTTACGGGCGCTGTCCCGGTGGATGTATTCTTTGAATACATATCAGGCGCAGTCCTGGCAGCCGCAGTGCTGGTGCTCTTTTGAGAGTGTTACGGGCGCTGTCCCGGTGGATGTATTCTGTGAATACTTGTCAGGCTGAGTCCTGTGCAGCCGCAGTGCTGGTGCTCTATTAAGAGTGTTACGGGCGCTGTCCCGGTGGATGTATTCTCTGAATACATATCATGCGCAGTCCTGGCAGCCGCAGTGCTGGTGCTCTTTTGAGAAAGAGTGTTACGGGCGCTGTCCCCGTGGATGTATTCTGTGAATACTTGTCAGGCTGAGTCCTGTGCAGCCGCAGTGCTGGTGCTCCTTTGAGAGTGTTACGGGCGCTGTCCCGGTGGATGTATTCTGTGAATACTTGTCAGGCTGAGTCCTGTGCAGCCGCAGTGCTGGTGCTCTTTTGAGAGTGTTACGGGCGCTGTCCCGGTGGATGTATTCTCTGAATACATATCAGGCGCTGTCCTGGCAGCCGCAGAGCTGGTGCTCTTTTAAGAATGAGTGTTACGGGCGCTGTCCCGGTGGATGTATTCTTTGAATACATATCAGGCGCAGTCCTGGCAGCCGCAGTGCTGGTGCTCTTTTGAGAGTGTTACGGGCGCTGTCCCGGTGGATGTATTCTCTGAATACATATCAGGCGCAGTCCTGTGCAGCCGCAGTGCTGGTGCTCTTTTGAGAGTGTTACGGGCGCTGTCCCGGTGGATGTATTCTCTGAATACATATCATGCGCAGTCCTGGCAGCCGCAGTGCTGGTGCTCTTTTAAGAAAGAGTGTTACGGGCGCTGTCCCGGTGGATGTATTCTGTGAATACTTGTCAGGCTGAGTCCTGTGCAGCCGCAGTGCTGGTGCTCCTTTGAGAGTGCTACGGGCGCTGTCCCGGTGGATGTATTCTGTGAATACTTGTCAGGCTGAGTCCTGTGCAGCCGCAGTGCTGGTGCTCTATTAAGAGTGTTACGGGCGCTGTCCCGGTGGATGTATTCTCTGAATACTTGTCAGGCTGAGTCCTGTGCAGCCGCAGTGCTGGTGCTCTATTAAGAGTGTTACGGGCGCTGTCCCGGTGGATGTATTCTCCGAATACTTGTCAGGCTGAGTCCTGTGCAGCCGCAGTGCTGGTGCTCTATTAAGAGTGTTACGGGCGCTGTCCCGGTGGATGTATTCTCTGAATACATATCATGCGCAGTCCTGGCAGCCGCAGTGCTGGTGCTCTTTTGAGAGTGTTACGGGCGCTGTCCCGGTGGATGTATTCTCTGAATACATATCAGGCGCTGTCCTGGCAGCCGCAGAGCTGGTGCTCTTTTAAGAATGAGTGTTACGGGCGCTGTCCCGGTGGATGTATTCTGTGAATACTTGTCAGGCTGAGTCCTGTGCAGCCGCAGTGCTGGTGCTCCTTTGAGAGTGTTACGGGCGCTGTCCCGGTGGATGTATTCTTTGAATACTTGTCAGGCTGAGTCCTGTGCAGCCGCAGTGCTGGTGCTCTATTAAGAGTGTTACGGGCGCTGTCCCGGTGGAAGTATTCTCTGAATACTTGTCAGGCTGAGTCCTGTGCAGCCGCAGTGCTGGTGCTCTATTAAGAGTGTTACGGGCGCTGTCCCGGTGGATGTATTCTCTGAATACATATCATGCGCAGTCCTGGCAGCCGCAGTGCTGGTGCTCTTTTGAGAGTGTTACGGGCGCTGTCCCGGTGGATGTATTCTCTGAATACATATCAGGCGCTGTCCTGGCAGCCGCAGAGCTGGTGCTCTTTTAAGAATGAGTGTTACGGGCGCTGTCCCGGTGGATGAATTCCCTGAATACATATCAGGCGCAGTCCTGGCAGCCGCAGTGCTGGTGCTCTTTTGAGAGTGTTACGGGCGCTGTCCCGGTGGATGTATTCTCTGAATACATATGAGGCGCAGTCCTGGCAGCCGCAGTGCTGGTGCTCTTTTGAGAGTGTTACGGGCGCTGTCCCGGTGGATGTATTCTGTGAATACTTGTCAGGCTGAGTCCTGTGCAGCCGCAGTGCTGGTGCTCTATTAAGAGTGTTACGGGCGCTGTCCCGGTGGATGTATTCTTTGAATACATATCAGGCGCAGTCCTGGCAGCCGCAGTGCTGGTGCTCTATTAAGAGTGTTACGGGCGCTGTCCCGGTGGATGTATTCTCTGAATACATATCATGCGCAGTCCTGGCAGCCGCAGTGCTGGTGCTCTTTTGAGAGTGTTACGGGCGCTGTCCCGGTTGATGTATTCTCTGAATACATATCAGGCGCTGTCCTGGCAGCCGCAGAGCTGGTGCTCTTTTAAGAATGAGTGTTACGGGCGCTGTCCCGGTGGATGTATTCTTTGAATACATATCAGGCGCAGTCCTGGCAGCCGCAGTGCTGGTGCTCTTTTGAGAGTGTTACGGGCGCTGTCCCGGTGGATGTATTCTCTGAATACATATCATGCGCAGTCCTGGCAGCCGCAGTGCTGGTGCTCTTTTGAGAGTATTACGGGCGCTGTCCCGGTGGATGTATTCTTTGAATACTTGTCAGGCTGAGTCCTGTGCAGCCGCAGTGCTGGTTCTCCTTTGAGAGTGTTACGGGCGCTGTCCCGGTGGATGTATTCTGTGAATACTTGTCAGGCTGAGTCCTGTGCAGCCGCAGTGCTGGTGCTCCTTTGAGAGTGTTACGGGCGCTGTCCCGGTGGATGTATTCTTTGAATACATATCAGGCGCAGTCCTGGCAGCCGCAGTGCTGGTGCTCTTTTGAGAGTGTTACGGGCGCTGTCCCGGTGGATGTATTCTGTGAATACTTGTCAGGCGCAGTCCTGGCAGCCGCAGTGCTGGTGCTCTTTTGAGAGTGTTACGGGCGCTGTCCCGGTGGATGTATTCTGTGAATACTTGTCAGGCTGAGTCCTGTGCAGCCGCAGTGCTGGTGCTCCTTTGAGAGTGTTACGGGCGCTGTCCCGGTGGATGTATTCTCTGAATACATATCAGGCGCAGTCCTGGCAGCCGCAGTGCTGGTGCTCTTTTGAGAGTGTTACGGGCGCTGTCCCGGTGGATGTATTCTCTGAATACATATCATGCGCAGTCCTGGCAGCCGCAGTGCTGGTGCTCTTTTAAGAAAGAGTGTTACGGGCGCTGTCCCGGTGGATGTATTCTGTGAATACTTGTCAGGCTGAGTCCTGTGCAGCCGCAGTGCTGGTGCTCCTTTGAGAGTGCTACGGGCGCTGTCCCGGTGGATGTATTCTGTGAATACTTGTCAGGCTGAGTCCTGTGCAGCCGCAGTGCTGGTGCTCTATTAAGAGTGTTACGGGCGCTGTCCCGGTGGATGTATTCTCTGAATACTTGTCAGGCTGAGTCCTGTGCAGCCGCAGTGCTGGTGCTCTATTAAGAGTGTTACGGGCGCTGTCCCGGTGGATGTATTCTCCGAATACTTGTCAGGCTGAGTCCTGTGCAGCCGCAGTGCTGGTGCTCTATTAAGAGTGTTACGGGCGCTGTCCCGGTGGATGTATTCTCTGAATACATATCATGCGCAGTCCTGGCAGCCGCAGTGCTGGTGCTCTTTTGAGAGTGTTACGGGCGCTGTCCCGGTGGATGTATTCTCTGAATACATATCAGGCGCTGTCCTGGCAGCCGCAGAGCTGGTGCTCTTTTAAGAATGAGTGTTACGGGCGCTGTCCCGGTGGATGTATTCTGTGAATACTTGTCAGGCTGAGTCCTGTGCAGCCGCAGTGCTGGTGCTCCTTTGAGAGTGTTACGGGCGCTGTCCCGGTGGATGTATTCTTTGAATACTTGTCAGGCTGACTCCTGTGCAGCCGCAGTGCTGGTGCTCTATTAAGAGTGTTACGGGCGCTGTCCCGGTGGAAGTATTCTCTGAATACTTGTCAGGCTGAGTCCTGTGCAGCCGCAGTGCTGGTGCTCTATTAAGAGTGTTACGGGCGCTGTCCCGGTGGATGTATTCTCTGAATACATATCATGCGCAGTCCTGGCAGCCGCAGTGCTGGTGCTCTTTTGAGAGTGTTACGGGCGCTGTCCCGGTGGATGTATTCTCTGAATACATATCAGGCGCTGTCCTGGCAGCCGCAGAGCTGGTGCTCTTTTAAGAATGAGTGTTACGGGCGCTGTCCCGGTGGATGTATTCTCTGAATACATATCAGGCGCAGTCCTGGCAGCCGCAGTGCTGGTGCTCTTTTGAGAGTGTTACGGGCGCTGTCCCGGTGGATGTATTCTCTGAATACATATGAGGCGCAGTCCTGGCAGCCGCAGTGCTGGTGCTCTTTTGAGAGTGTTACGGGCGCTGTCCCGGTGGATGTATTCTGTGAATACTTGTCAGGCTGAGTCCTGTGCAGCCGCAGTGCTGGTGCTCTATTAAGAGTGTTACGGGCGCTGTCCCGGTGGATGTATTCTTTGAATACATATCAGGCGCAGTCCTGGCAGCCGCAGTGCTGGTGCTCTATTAAGAGTGTTACGGGCGCTGTCCCGGTGGATGTATTCTCTGAATACATATCATGCGCAGTCCTGGCAGCCGCAGTGCTGGTGCTCTTTTGAGAGTGTTACGGGCGCTGTCCCGGTTGATGTATTCTCTGAATACATATCAGGCGCTGTCCTGGCAGCCGCAGAGCTGGTGCTCTTTTAAGAATGAGTGTTACGGGCGCTGTCCCGGTGGATGTATTCTTTGAATACATATCAGGCGCAGTCCTGGCAGCCGCAGTGCTGGTGCTCTTTTGAGAGTGTTACGGGCGCTGTCCCGGTGGATGTATTCTCTGAATACATATCATGCGCAGTCCTGGCAGCCGCAGTGCTGGTGCTCTTTTGAGAGTATTACGGGCGCTGTCCCGGTGGATGTATTCTTTGAATACTTGTCAGGCTGAGTCCTGTGCAGCCGCAGTGCTGGTTCTCCTTTGAGAGTGTTACGGGCGGTGTCCCGGTGGATGTATTCTGTGAATACTTGTCAGGCTGAGTCCTGTGCAGCCGCAGTGCTGGTGCTCCTTTGAGAGTGTTACGGGCGCTGTCCCGGTGGATGTATTCTTTGAATACATATCAGGCGCAGTCCTGGCAGCCGCAGTGCTGGTGCTCTTTTGAGAGTGTTACGGGCGCTGTCCCGGTGGATGTATTCTGTGAATACTTGTCAGGCGCAGTCCTGGCAGCCGCAGTGCTGGTGCTCTTTTGAGAGTGTTACGGGCGCTGTCCCGGTGGATGTATTCTGTGAATACTTGTCAGGCTGAGTCCTGTGCAGCCGCAGTGCTGGTGCTCCTTTGAGAGTGTTACGGGCGCTGTCCCGGTGGATGTATTCTGTGAATACTTGTCAGGCTGAGTCCTGTGCAGCCGCAGTGCTGGTGCTCTATTAAGAGTGTTACGGGCGCTGTCCCGGTGGATGTATTCTCTGAATACTTGTCAGGCTGAGTCCTGTGCAGCC
This sequence comes from Pieris rapae, assembly GCF_905147795.1. Taxonomy (NCBI): domain Eukaryota; kingdom Metazoa; phylum Arthropoda; class Insecta; order Lepidoptera; family Pieridae; genus Pieris; species Pieris rapae. The sequence goes on along the minus strand of NC_059533.1, from coordinate 3,092,139 downwards.
GCAGTGCTGGTGCTCCTTTGAGAGTGTTACGGGCGCTGTCCCGGTGGATGTATTCTTTGAATACATATCAGGCGCAGTCCTGGCAGCCGCAGTGCTGGTGCTCTTTTGAGAGTGTTACGGGCGCTGTCCCGGTGGATGTATTCTTTGAATACATATCAGGCGCAGTCCTGGCAGCCGCAGTGCTGGTGCTCTTTTGAGAGTGTTACGGGCGCTGTCCCGGTGGATATATTCTTTGAATACATATCAGCCGCAGTGCTGGTGCTCTTTTGAGAGTGTTACGGGCGCTGTCCCGGTGGATGTATTCTCTGAATACATATCAGGCGCAGTCCTGGCAGCCGCAGTGCTGGTGCTCTTTTGATAGTGTTACGGGCGCTGTCCCGGTGGATGTATTCTGTGAATACTTGTCAGGCTGAGTCCTGTGCAGCCGCAGTGCTGGTGCTCCTTTGAGAGTGTTACGGGCGCTGTCCCGGTGGATGTATTCTCTGAATACTTGTCAGGCGCAGTCCTGGCAGCCGCAGTGCTGGTGCTCTTTTGAGAGTGTTACGGGCGCTGTCCCGGTGGATGTATTCTCTGAATACATATCAGGCGCAGTCCTGGCAGCCGCAGTGCTGGTGCTCTTTTGAGAGTGTTACGGGCGCTGTCCCGGTGGATGTATTCTCTGAATACATATCAGGCGCTGTCCTGGCAGCCGCAGAGCTGGTGCTCTTTTAAGAATGAGTGTTACGGGCGCTGTCCCGGTGGATGTATTCTTTGAATACATATCAGGCGCAGTCCTGGCAGCCGCAGTGCTGGTGCTCTTTTGAGAGTGTTACGGGCGCTGTCCCGGTGGATGTATTCTCTGAATACATATCATGCGCAGTCCTGGCAGCCGCAGTGCTGGTGCTCTTTTAAGAAAGAGTGTTACGGGCGCTGTCCCGGTGGATGTATTCTGTGAATACTTGTCAGGCTGAGTCCTGTGCAGCCGCAGTGCTGGTGCTCCTTTGAGAGTGCTACGGGCGCTGTCCCGGTGGATGTATTCTGTGAATACTTGTCAGGCTGAGTCCTGTGCAGCCGCAGTGCTGGTGCTCTATTAAGAGTGTTACGGGCGCTGTCCCGGTGGATGTATTCTCTGAATACATATCATGCGCAGTCCTGGCAGCCGCAGTGCTGGTGCTCTTTTGAGAAAGAGTGTTACGGGCGCTGTCCCGGTGGATGTATTCTGTGAATACATATCAGGCGCTGTCCTGGCAGCCGCAGAGCTGGTGCTCTTTTGAGAGTGTTACGGGCGCTGTCCCGGTGGATGTATTCTTTGAATACATATCAGGCGCAGTCCTGGCAGCCGCAGTGCTGGTGCTCTTTTGAGAGTGTTACGGGCGCTGTCCCGGTGGATGTATTCTGTGAATACTTGTCAGGCTGAGTCCTGTGCAGCCGCAGTGCTGGTGCTCTATTAAGAGTGTTACGGGCGCTGTCCCGGTGGATGTATTCTCTGAATACATATCATGCGCAGTCCTGGCAGCCGCAGTGCTGGTGCTCTTTTGAGAAAGAGTGTTACGGGCGCTGTCCCGGTGGATGTATTCTGTGAATACTTGTCAGGCTGAGTCCTGTGCAGCCGCAGTGCTGGTGCTCCTTTTAGAGTGTTACGGGCGCTGTCCCGGTGGATGTATTCTGTGAATACTTGTCAGGCTGAGTCCTGTGCAGCCGCAGTGCTGGTGCTCTTTTGAGAGTGTTACGGGCGCTGTCCCGGTGGATGTAGTCTCCGAATACATATCATGCGCAGTCCTGGCAGCCGCAGTGCTGGTGCTCTTTTGAGAGTGTTACGGGCGCTGTCCCGGTGGATGTATTCTCTGAATACATATCAGGCGCTGTCCTGGCAGCCGCAGAGCTGGTGCTCTTTTAAGAATGAGTGTTACGGGCGCTGTCCCGGTGGATGTATTCGTTGAATACATATCAGGCGCAGTCCTGGCAGCCGCAGTGCTGGTGCTCTTTTGAGAGTGTTACGGGCGCTGTCCCGGTGGATGTATTCTGTGAATACTTGTCAGGCTGAGTCCTGTGCAGCCGCAGTGCTGGTACTCTATTAAGAGTGTTACGGGCGCTGTCCCGGTGGATGTATTCTCTGAATACATATCATGCGCAGTCCTGGCAGCCGCAGTGCTGGTGCTCTTCTGAGAGTGTTTCGGGCGCTGTCCCGGTGGATGTATTCTCTGAATACATATCAGGCGCTGTCCTGGCAGCCGCAGAGCTGGTGCTCTTTTAAGAATGAGTGTTACGGGCGCTGTCCCGGTGGATGTATTCTTTGAATACATATCAGGCGCAGTCCTGGCAGCCGCAGTGCTGGTGCTCTTTTGAGAGTGTTACGGGCGCTGTCCCGGTGGATGTATTCTTTGAATACATATCAGGCGCAGTCCTGGCAGCCGCAGTGCTGGTGCTCTTTTGAGAGTGTTACGGGCGCTGTCCCGGTGGATGTATTCTCTGAATACATATCAGGCGCAGTCCTGGCAGCCGCAGTGCTGGTGCTCTTTTGAGAGTGTTACGGGCGCTGTCCCGGTGGATGTATTCTTTGAATACATATCAGGCGCAGTCCTGGCAGCCGCAGTGCTGGTGCTCTTTTGAGAGTGTTACGGGCGCTGTCCCGGTGGATGTATTCTTTGAATACATATCAGCCGCAGTGCTGATGCTCTTTTGAGAGTGTTACGGGCGCTGTCCCGGTGGATGTATTCTCTGAATACATATCAGGCGCAGTCCTGGCAGCCGCAGTGCTGGTGCTCTATTAAGAGTGTTACGGGCGCTGTCCCGGTGGATGTATTCTCTGAATACATATCATGCGCAGTCCTGGCAGCCGCAGTGCTGGTGCTTTTTTAAGAAAGAGTGTTACGGGCGCTGTCCCGGTGGATGTATTCTGTGAATACTTGTCAGGCTGAGTCCTGTGCAGCCGCAGTGCTGGTTCTCCTTTGAGAGTGTTATGGGCGCTGTCCCGGTGGATGTATTCTGTGAATACTTGTCAGGCTGAGTCTTGTGCAGCCGCAGTGCTGGTGCTCCTTTGAGAGTGTTACGGGCGCTGTCCCGGTGGATGTATTCTTTGAATACTTGTCAGGCTGAGTCCTGTGCAGCCGCAGTGCTGGTGCTCTATTAAGAGTGTTACGGGCGCTGTCCCGGTGGATGTATTCTCTGAATACATACCATGCGCAGTCCTGGCAGCCGCAGTGCTGGTGCTCTTTTAAGAAAGAGTGTTACGGGCGCTGTCCCGGTGGATGTATTCTGTGAATACTTGTCAGGCTGAGTCCTGTGCAGCCGCAGTGCTGGTGCTCCTTTGAGAGTGTTACGGGCGCTGTCCCGGTGGATGTATTCTTTGAATACTTGTCAGGCTGAGTCCTGTGCAGCCGCAGTGCTGGTGCTCTATTAAGAGTGTTACGGGCGCTGTCCCGGTGGATGTATTGTTTGAATACTTGTCAGGCTGAGTCCTGTGCAGCCGCAGTGCTGGTGCTCTATTACATTACAACATTACATTATTCCACATCATGGTGTAATTCGTGAGTCATCTATAAGCACCAAAGTTAGAATGGTGCTCGATTCCAGCGCGAAGACTGATAATAACATATCGATTAATGATATTTTACATGTCGGTCCTAACTTACAGCCTGACTTATTTGCAGTTCTACTTCGGTTTAGAACGTTCCCTATCACCTTTTGCGCTGACGTTAAACAGATGTATCTACAACTGAAAACCCTTCCTGAACATAATAAATATCAACGCGTTTATTATAGATTTGATCCGTCTGATCCGTTACAATTATTTGAATTTAAGCGCGTTTGTTTTGGATTTTCTTCAAGCCCATATTTAGCGCTTCGGACTTTAAAACAACTAGCCGATGATGAAAGGGCCAAATATCCTTTGGCTGCTGACGTTATTGATCGTGGTAATTATTATATGGACGATATTTTCTGTAGTTGCGATTCGATTCCCGAAGCAGTTGAAGTATCCTCTCAACTTATTAAAATGTTTTCAGCTGGTGGATTTGATCTTTTAAAATGGTCTAGTAATTCTGAAAAGTTACTTTCTTCTTTACCTTCCCATCATTTGCATCCGCAAGCAGTTCATTTTGACTCAAATGAGTTTCATAAAGTTTTAAGTGTAAAATGGGATTCAAAATCAGATACCTTCTCGTTCGAAGTAAGTAACTTAACTAATGTCACAGCAACTAAGCGTAATATGCTTTCTATCATTGCCCGTTTATGGGACGTGCTAGGTTTTGCCGCACCTTTCATACTACACGTAAAACTTCTAATAAAGGAGCTTTGGCTTTTAAAACAGGATTGGGATGAGATTGCTCCTCCTCATATTATTAAAGCATGGAAGAAATTCTATAGTGATTTATCATATACCCCTATTCGTAGACGGGGTAGTAAAAGTGAAAAGATTTATATCTGCGTATTTATATGTCTTGTGACAAGAGCGATTCACATAGAAACCGCAACTGATTTAAGTACTAACTCATTTCTGAATGCTTTAAATCGATTCATGTCGCGCAGAGGTCCAATCCAAGTCATTTATTCTGATAATGGAACCAATTTTATTGGTGCACGTTCCTATTTAAGCGAACTTCAAAATTTCATTTTTTCTAACGCATTCAGTGAGGACTTTCGCTGCGTATTAAACGAAAATCCTATTACATGGCAAATGATTCCGCCTAACGCTCCACATTTTGGTGGTAGTTGGGAAGCGGCAATCAAAAGTGTAAAGACTCATTTATACCGGGTGATAGGTGATCAAATTCTAACGTTCGAGGAGTTCAGCACGGTACTTGCACAGATCGAGGCAGTGATGAACTCGCGGCCACTGTGTCGCACGCTATCCAATGATCCCGGTACCTCTCGCATTATTATATTATATTACATTTGTATAGATTAGATTAATAGATCACTAGGTAGATTATTAAGCTTAATGAACTTTTCGATTATTGTATTCTAGTTTATTTTATTGTTTATTGATTTTTTATTTTGAAGGCCACCCTTCAAGCCCGGGGGAATGGTTGCGCCAAATTCGCATTTTTTTTGTCTTAATGGTTGCTCAATATATCCCTCCTTAATGTCCTTCCCTATGACGGCACTAGTACCGGAACGGGCTGTAGGTGACGCATAATAATGCGTCGACATTTAAAAAAAAAAGGGAAATTGAGCAGCGGGTAGTGTTAATTTGGTCGCCTCGCATTGTGGATTTGTTTCGGTCTCCGCACGCATCGTATCGTTTCATATAACCTTATTAATTATTTATCTTGTTTATTGTAATAATTGTTTTGTGATATATATCGTTACATACTTTTTCGTGATAAAGCGTGTCTGTGATAAAGTTAGTGAAGAAGCTCAAATCCAGCAGCAAGAAGCCACATCCAGCCATAAGAAAGGAAGCCGAGAAGGTTGAAGGTACTGTGCCGTGTCCTTTCTTTCTTTCTCCAGTACAAGACCCAAATATTGAGCAACCGTATTAAGAAAATTACAGTCCACTTTAAATTGCAATAAATATAAATAATATAATCAACAACCAGCGCCGCCATTTTTTTTGGTCCATACGAACCGAGATATATTTCTTAACTTATAGATTTTACTTACGCTCCGCTTATTTTCGCTTAGCATAATAATTTAGCTTAGCTATTGTAATGTAATACTTATAAAATTTCGATTATAATTTGCGTCGCTTTGTTAAACGTACGCGTGACCTTGACATAGTTTGCCGGTCGCTGCAATATACTTTCACTTCATTAAACTTTATTCCTAATTATCTTTTATTGATTTTCTATTCTTTGGCTATTATAAATATAATTCTACGATTATTTTAAATTCACAATGCCGAAAAGTGATAAGACATCGGAATCTACAGATCTAGATATCTAACAACTCATATTATTATTACAAGCCCGACAAAATTCGTATTTTTCTAAGATGCAATCATTATACGATTTGTCGTTAAATATTAACAGTAAAGAAGACGAAAAAAATTTCCAAATTAAAACGTTTAATATACAAGTACTTCGTAGTGAATTTAATGAGTTAGTAACTCAATTAAATATTGAACAAATGAAGCATAACCCTCAGTTCACTCCTTCTTTTCAAACATGGGAGTCCTTTGAGGACCTGTACGTAACCATACAAAGTAAGCTGCAGGAAATTAAAAATACTTCACCTGAGGAGAAATTAGATCACCCGAAATTGAAATTGCCTCCAATTAAATTACCACAGTTTAATGGCGACCCAAATAATTGGACGTCGTTTTATGAAGCCTTTAACCATTTAGTGCATAATAATGGGTCAATTTCGAACTCAGAAAAGGTGTTTTATCTTTGTGGGCAACTAACAGGTAAGGCCCTAACTGTGATCGCTGGCATAAATCCAACCGCGAATAATTATAATTTAATTTATTCTACCTTGGTTGATAAATATCAAGATATACGGTCTCTCGGCTTTCAGTATTTAGATAATATATATAATTTCAAAACATTAACTAGTTCTTCTACAGAGGGTTTAAATAATTTTCTTGATAATTTTGTTACATCAATCGCAGCATTTGAAAAACTAGAAATACCTAATAAATTGAATTTTTTATTTTTATTTTTGGCACTTAAAAAATTAGATAACGAAACAATTATTTCATTTGAGAATTCTGTTAGAAAAGAAAAATTACCCTGTTACACGCAATTAGTTATGTTTTTAAGAGAACAGTGTAAAGTTTTGGATCGAACAAATTCTATTATTATTAAACCGGCTAATAATAAATATTCCAAAACCGTAAAATCTTTTGTAACTTCTATCACTGATACAACAAGTAAAATTTTAAAACCAACGCATACATACCTAAATACGCCGACTGCGCCTACGCAGCCGATGTGTTCCCTATGTACGCGACACGAACATTTGTATACATGCTCGACTTTTCGTAGCATGACCGCCGCGGCTACGGGCACCACGTCTGACGACAGTACGTCACACACGGTACCTGCTAATAAAGGGCGAACTTCGATGACACCTGCGCAATCCCATGACGTCACATCGTGTTCCTTATCCAATTGTAATACATCCCGCACACCTACTACGGTGTTACTCGCTACCGCACGCGTTGTCGCGCATTATCTGGAAGCGCTGGAAGGCTGACTACCTTCATACATTGCAAATGCGGAACAAGTGGAACACGCCAGTTAACCCAATTTCTAACGGTGATGTTGTTATTGTTATTGCTGACAATGCACCGCCGCTTCACTGGCCGTTAGGAATAGTGGAGGAAGTTTTCCCTGGTTCAAACGGTGTCACGCGTGTGGTCCGCGTTCGTACGGCTACAGGTTCCTACATACGTCCTGTAGTACGTCTCTGTCCCTTACCTCGAGAATAGTTAGTTTACATTTGTATAGATTAGATTAATAGATCACTAGGTAGATTATTAAGCTTAATGAACTTTTCGATTATTTGTCTGTCTTTGATTTTTATTAAGTAGATCGTCTTTTTTAATGTATAAACATTATGCTGTGTATATGTCGCAGCCAACTAGCTTTTTTAGCCGTTCAATTAACACCCTAGCCATTTAAAATGGTTTAGCCAGCGGCCTGAAAGATATTTAATAAACTGGCTGGCTAATGCTTAGGCCATTCGTACGATATACTCATTCGGCAGCAATAAAATAGATGAAACATATGACAATATGACAAATATTTATTTTAAAATTAAATGCTTAGGTAAGTCAAATTCACATTAGTATTGTCACTTCACTCTTTCATTGTTCTTGTTGTTTTTCATGAAATTTTGGAAAACACCACAACAGTGGCTGTAGTTTGCCGACGCCATATTGACAGTTTATAGAGTTTCGTTTCGAGTTTGAGAGTGGCAGCAAGTTAATTTAAATTTAAATTAACAGTCTAGGCGAGTAATGAAACGTCATCGACCCAAATCATTTACCTAGCTGTTTGATCAACTTGCTGAACATCTTTCAGGCCGCTAGTTAAACGGTGCCGTTTAGTTAAAAGGCTAGGTTGTTAATTGAACAGCTAATTAAGCTAGTTAGCTGAGAGAAGTAAGAAACATTTAAGAGTTGGGTTTGTAGTCCGTTTTACAGAATAGGAGGGAAACAGGAAGGAGGACAGTCACTACCAGAAGGCTCGCAAATGCATTGCCAATTATTAAAATAACACAAATTCAAAGGCGAAAGTTTTTTTAATTGATATTATTTTGTATCATAGTACTTAGGCAAGCGAGGTCCAAACAGCCAATCCACAATGCATGACTATCATGAGCCATCGAGAGTTCTGTTCTTCGCTGACATAGGAAGGGACGCCGTCTCGTGTTGGAATACGCAAAGAAAGTTGGAACCGCAAAATGTTGCTATTTTGGCGCAGGATAGCGAAAGATTGAGTTATCCCTCTGGTAAGTTTTTACTATTTCCCTCTTAGTGAGTTGTTCTCTGTTTTTTATTACATTTTGGAGTATTTAATTATTTTTATATTAATTCATAATATTCCTCTTAAAAAGTTTGACCTGATTACAGAAATGTTATATGTGTTACTGACAAGGGACAAATATATTTCTTTTAATGTTTTCCATTCTAAGTATACATATAAAATTGTACTCAAATCTATTCTGTATAAGAAGGTATCTATTATTGAGATGTTTGAAGAGAAACATCTAATGCGACTTCCAACAAGGTTTCGTTATGTGTTTAACGTTTCTTGGCCCTCCCAAGGAATAGAAAGAGACAGAGCAATAGTGTGGCACTCAAACGCATACGCATAGTATACCTGTTACATACCAGTGCGAGCGGTAGCAACGAGTATCGTCCAATATTCCAACGCAAGTTTGAGAAAGAAAGAAAGATACACAAAGTTAGAAAGTAGGAGAGAGAAAGAGAGTGAGGTAGATCCCAATCACATGCGCGTAGTATTCTTGCTACAGCGAAGTAAACAGTAACAGTACTTTTTGTTCTATTTTTTATAATATTCATTATTTCATTTACAAAGACGCGATCAATTGTGAATTGTAAGCTTTATATCTGTGATATATCCTTTATTTATACTTTTTAGATTTGCATATTACGGACAACGAAGTTTGGGTGATAGCGAATAAACTACCAAGATTTGGCTACACTGCACTAGATACAAATGAGTATAACTTTTATATTTACAAGTAAGTATTGCATATTCGTTATCGCATTGACTCTGATATTCTTATAAACGCATTTGACTAAAAAAGTTTTAAAATTCATCTTAAATGTGTTAAATATCTTTTAAACCAGAATTTCAAGTCGTACTCAAGTTCTTGTTTTGCATTTTTTAGTCTGCAGGCCCTAAGAAAAACTGATCCATTACTTATATGGTACATAGAATAAGTACAAAATGAGTTTTTGAGTCAAATAAAGTATGTTTTAATAAAAAAATATAATATTTAATCTATTTTTGATATATTTCTGTCGACTAAAACAATTGGAAAAATGCATATATTCATATAGATAAGATAGAAACAATGGCGCGAAAAACTGAGTTGACAAGTCGAATTGCGCCATCTTTATTTTATTTTTTTCAATTTATCCCTAATGGGAAAGGCAAAAGACTGCGCCATCTTTAATTATGAATTGTCATTTCTCATACAACTATGAAACAACCAATCAACGTAAATCAAACTAACGATTTAAAAAATATTTTCAGAGCCAACGTAAGGGACCTTTTATTAGGTACTGTTTGTGAATAAACAGTTTTAATTAGTGGACTTCTACGCAGATGGAACCTGGCATTAAAATTTGGTCTCGTTATTTTAGTAAAAGAAATATTTTGTATATTTGTAATAAGAAAATTAAACGCTATACATTCAGTGGTGTTTTTATTACAAGATAGATTTACTTTGGAAATGTCTATCTTTGTGTCAACAAGGAATTCAGTAATTTTAATGTATAACATTTTATTTAATAATACTAACACAATATATTTTTAATAGCTTCTGGTCTAAGATTTGGCTGCAGGATTAGTGCATTCATGGCGTTTGCTAAAAAACCAATTTTTATATAATTTTTATATAATTAAATTTAATACTAAAAGCGTCGCGCAACCGGCCATCGCTATCCTCGTATAGCACATAATGTTACGCGTTAACTTTTTCACTCCATTAAATATTTATCATCTTTAACAGCCAGCAACCCTTATTTGCGGCCAGATTTAGGCAACCATATATGATAATTAATAGAAAAAAATTAGTTTCATTTCATATATCTACACTAATATTATAAAGAGAAAAACTTTGTTTGTTTGATAGTAATGAATAGGCTCATAAACTACTGTACCGATTTTAAATAGTATATTTCATTACAAGTGCGAAAAGCCTGTCATTGCAACGAGTTCCGACGAATGTCTTTTTTAATACAGTTGCGAAAAAATTAAGCCATTTAATAAAACTATTTGCTTTTTTTTCTCTTCTCTCCACGCAATAAATTCTATGCACGTAGATATGTAGCGACTTTAACGTTTCCAGTAAAATGTTCTCCGAAGCATTTTGTGCAATTATACTGAGTTCGGGTGATATTAATTAAAATAAAATATCGTCGAAATTACTCATTTTCTTTGTGAAATTACATTTTTGGAAAATGGCGCCAACCGCCAAAGAATATGAGTAAATTTTTTTTCTTTTCTTCACTCATTCTGCTCAGGCAAAGGGAATTTCACAGCCAAGTCTTCAGTAGAATATTTGTATTGATATGAAATTAAAAGAAATCAAACCTAACTCATTGAATCCAATCATTAAATATTATATTGAAACAAATTAGTAGCTTCTTTTAAAATATTTGCGTGAATTATAAATACTTCTATGTTTTTTTTTAGTAAAACCTTCGTGGTTGGTTTTTTTCTTTTTAATAGACATTGTTTTGACAGTTGGGAAAGAAAAAGCACGAGTGTGTAATAGCCCTCTTTCCGCACGCTATACGTCTCTGCAATATGCCACTTCTTGAGCAACTGTATCAAAAAATTCTTTCACCATTCGAAAGCTTCATTATACACAAGTAATATAGGCTATATTTAATTTTGAACAAAAATAGGGTTGCGTAAGATATTAGGGATTTTCGGACACAAGGTGTAAAAAATGAAGCAAAAAAGTTACTTATTTTGGTTACCCTGCCTAAACTGTTAAAGATAGAACCATAAAGTGTTATAAGTAATTGTAGATCTTATAAATATCTACAAAAAACTCCGCGACACTATACCTATCTATGTCGAGTGAGGCACAATAACCATAAATGATATACATGGCAAAACGACGTTTGCCAGTTCAGCTAGTCATTGATAAATGTACATTTTTTTTTCAAAAATCAATTAAACATACTAGTGGACGAATCTTAACTTATATGGTACATATATATTCTCCTAGTTATAAATATGCATAAATTTGGCTTTGAGCAAATAACCAATGAACACACTTATTTTGCAGCCAGATCTCATACTATTATTTTTTAATGTTAGCTTTAGAAAATATAAATTTATATTGCTTTATAACCTTTTTCAATAGGTAATATTTTCTAGCATCCAACTAAAACTTCTGTATGCAACAGGTATTGTATTAGTCTACCCAGACATGTTAAATGTATTTTACATCAGCAAAGTTCTCATATGTTATCTATCGCTTTCCTTTCCTAAATTAAAACTAAATGGAATAACTAATAAAATATGTTTAGAATAGTCAATAAAGCTTTTATTTACCACATAAAATAATACACTTATACTTGATTAAAACATGTTTAGTTATCATAATTTAAGTTAAGAAATGACAGACTAGCTATGTTACATAGTTGATATAACTATGTTTAAGATTACAGAGCTAGTTGTCAGTAAACGATTGTGCAGTGTAACATTGTCGTGATAGAGCTAGTACTTTCAGTCTTGAATAGGGGTCACTTTCCCAATCGTAGTGTCTAGACTTTGCTATAACGAGCTTCGGTATCATCCATCGCATTTGCTCTATTTTCGCTACTACATTGTGAAGTTTCCTGTAATAAACATTTATTCTGATTACTTGGTTATCTTATATATAAAATTCTCGTGTCGCGGTTTTTGTGGTTAAACTCCTCCGAAACGGCTTTCCCGATTCTCATGAAATTTTGTGTGCATATCGGGTGGGTCTGAGAATCGAACATCTATTTTTCATCCCCCTACATGTTAAGGGTAATCCACCCCTAAACATTTTTTTTCAATTTTAGATTTAAAATAAATTATGATACAGCATTAGTAAATACATATAACCCTGATTTTTCAACCCTTTACAATCAACCCCTATTTTTTATTTCATTATTAAAAACTTATGCTGTGAACTCCTAGGTAAATACAGAGAAAAAATTACAGAACAACCGATATCAATCAAATTTGCACACCGTGTGCAGTTTGATCTAACTTAAAAGATAGGATAGCTTATATCTCAATTTATACCATGCAAATATTTGTTTATTATTGGATACAATTATAACAGATGGCGCTGTGTTAAAAGTAAAAACGTTTCACATAAGCTATCTACCTTTCACAAAGGTTCTTCTACCGTTTCCCTTGAATAGTTTACTACCATGTTATATAACATAAACCTTAGCCACAACAAAGCTTGGCAGAGTCTGCTAGTTAAATATAAATTTCATAGTAAACTCAAGCGGATGTTTACAAATTAGTACAATATTTGGTTTGTTTAAGGTCAGACAGAACATGATGCAACAAGATTAGCCAGTCGGTGATTTACCGCGTAAATAAAAAACTCAAGATACACACACACAACACATCTGACAAAATCACACACACGCATACAGTATTTTATTTTAAGTCTGTCATGTAAAATTTTTCTTTGATTTTTTTTATATAAAAATAATTTGTATTAGGTTACGTATAATATTTGACTCACGGTTGATGATCTGGTCACCCTGGACACTTGATGATGACACTAGTGTGGGGACTAGCGTCGGTATGATTAGGTACAGTATAATTTTGATTTTGCATATTTTTATTACTTAGGATTTCACTGATATAAAAAAATGTAGGAATGAAATCCCTAATTGTTTTTGATGGTACAGAAAGCTAACGAGCAGGCTTAGGAAGTTAAGCCACCTATGGACATCTGCGACACAAAATTGGCGTTGCCGGCTCTTAAATGGTCCTCTTAAAGTCCTCTAAGTAGTAACGCAAATACAAACGAAACCTACAATTTTTCTTTCCACCAGGATGTCGAACGGATTTAAATAATTTTCTTATATACTACTACTATATTTAAAAATCTTCTTTTTTAAAATTTTCTTATGCCTCGTAATTAGCTATTACTTATATATCAAGCTTATACATTTTTGTTTATAGACATTATTATTTTTATTTTTAGTACATTTTGTTTTAGTCATAGTTAAAATATGTTATTTTGAGTTTTTTTTTTTGTTAATATCTATGCACTTCTTGCACTTTATCCTCTGTAGGTGTTTAATTTTTTATTGTTCCATATTAGGCTTGCCTGGAAGAAATCGTTGTTAGCGATAAGACCGCCCGTGGCCTAATGACGTATGTAACCTGCTTTTATATATATATTTTTTGTATAAGGCAACGAAGTGTTAATAAATAAATACTGGGGCCAGTGACATATACACTATGACATTATACCCATTAAACTATTTAAATTGCACGTAAAATGTCACAAACCAATAGAAAAATATTGATGTTCCATAAAATATAGACGATGCAAGAAACCTGTTCTTGACGAGAATTCTCATTCGAATACAGGATGCATTCCTGTATTGGAATAATAATTAAAATGTAGATAATGTCTGATTAGCATATTTTTTGTTATGCATAATATTTTTTAATTTAAATTTAATATTGTGCAGCTGGTAGCTCTTTTAATTAATTTGAAATAAGATAGTCGAATGTTTTTTCCCATATATATAACTGTATTTGGGTAATGCAAATTGGTTTTTTAATTGTCTATGTGTTGAATAATGATAGATTTAATTGTTTTTAGGTAATTTTCTGTAAAGTAGTCATTAAATAATGGAATTCATGGACAGACGTTATCCCTAATTAAAATATTTTAAATCAAAAAAATACTGAACTTATTGAAGATTGCAGTGATTTAGCTGAAGTGTTTATAAATTTATACTTTATCACCGAAATTTTATTTCTTCAATGTTGGCCTACTGGCTTCAGCGTGTGACTCTTATACCTGAGGTCGTAGGTTCGATCCCGGGCTGTGCACCAACATTTTGTGCGCATTTAACATTTGCTCGAACGGTGATGGAAAACATCGTAAGGAAACCGACATGTCTTATACCCAAAAAAAAAGTCGACGACGTGTGTCAGGCACTGGAGGCTGATCACCTACTTGCCTATTAGATTTAAAAATGATCATGAATCAGATTCAGAACTCTGAGGCCAGGATCTAAAAAGGTTGTAGCGCCACTGATTATTATTATTATTTTATTTCGTCATTTCAAATGAAGCATGGTATAAGTCCCTTTAAATTTCCTTTTATATTTAATCGTAGGAGCTCTAGCTAGTTCTACTCAACCGCGTAACTGTTACTTGTATCTGTGAAAGTAATTTTAGAACTTTTTTTTAAGCAATAAATAGTTACGGTTCAAATATTCAGTTGAACTTCTGGAAGAGATAGCAAACGGAGTATCACTACATTGTATAAAACAAACTCGCTTTCTCTGTCCCTATGTCCCTTTGTATGCTTAAATCTTTGAATCTACGCAACGGATTTTGATGCGGTTTTTTTAAATAGATAGAGTGATTCAAGAGGAAAGTTTATATGTATAATAACATCCATTAAATAGTGGAGAAGTACTGTTATTTTTGAGGTTTCTAATGTGATGTCGTAAATAATTACATTTTTTCCGCTTACATTGCAAACGCAGGCTGAACCGTACGGGTTTTATCAAAATAATGTACTAAGTATTGTACACATTGAAAATGTCTACAGAAAAGTCCGTGATGGTATATATCTATCTCTTATGGATAACCCACATTTTTATATACAACGTTCACAGATTTTCTGTAGTGTATTTAGTATCAGCATTGCACCCGTGCGAAGCCGGGGCGGGTCGCTAGTAACTAATAAAAATCTCTCTCAGGTGACAAATAGTCCAAAGCAACGCCAAGTACAATGCAACGCTGCTTGCATTTGAATGTCAAACATTTCTTATTTAATTGTTCATTACAGTATTGCAAGATCGATACGGTGATCCATCCTTAATGTCCTTCCCTATGACGGCACTAGTACCGGAACGGGCGGGTGTGTGGGTGACGCACAATAATGCGTCGACATTTAAGAAAAAGGGAAATTGAGCAGCGGGTAGTTTTAATTTGGTCGCCTCGCAATGTGTTGATATTTGTTTCGGACTCCGCACGCTCGTATCGTTTCATTTAAACTTATTACTTATTTATCTTTTACTGTCTATTGTAATAATTGTTTTGGGATATATATATCGTTACATACTTTTCGGTGTCTGTGATAAAATTAGTGGAAGAAGCCAAATCCAGCAGCAAGAAGCCACATCCAGCCATAAGAAAGGAAGCCAAGAAGGTTGAAGGTACTGTGCCGTGTCCTTTCTTTCTTTCTCCAATATAAGACCCAAAGATTGAGCAACCATACTTAGAAAAATACAGTCCACTTAAAATTTCATTAGATATAAATAATATAATCAGCAACCAGCGCCGCCATTAAGTTGGTCCTTTTCGAGCCGTATATGTATCATATCTCTTAGTTAGGCATATTTATTTTCGTATATTTTCTTTCAATTTTGTTCGTTAGGTGAAATTGCAGGTGGGCATTTTTTTATTACCTGTATAACGACAATTTTAATATAGATTTTAAATATTATATGACGTATTTATAAATCTATTATCCGTATTTCATATCCCGTATTACGTATTTACGTATTTAATAATATATTGTGCCTGATTTGGTGAGAATGATCATGCGTAACATTAGTACCTACATCACTTTTTTCTAAAAATTGTTTCATAGTTAACAATCGAAATAAATCTGTTTATAGTTTAATTTAATCGTATTGTTCATATTTAATTTTTTTTATTTATAAAGTTAATTTTGAAACGATTAATAATTATTTGTAGATAATATGGACAAAAGAACAAGAACAAAGGCCGGTGAATGTTCACCAATCGAGTTAGAACATGTTCAAAGTTCCATATTATTATTACAAGCCCGACAAAATTCGTATTTTTCTAAGATGCAATCATTATACGATTTGTCGTATTCGTAAAGAAGACGAAAAAAATTTCCAAATTAAAACGTTTAATATACAAGTAGTACTTCGTAGTGAATTTAATGAGTTAGTAACTCAATTAAAATATATTGAACAAATGAAGCATAACCCTCAGTTCACTCCTTCTTTTCAAACATGGGAGTCCTTTGAGGACCTGTACGCAACCATACAAAGTAAGCTGCAGGAAATTAAAAATACTTCACCTGAGGAGAAATTAGATCACCCGAAATTGAAATTGCCTCCAATTAAATTACCACAGTTTAATGGCGACCCAAATAATTGGACGTCGTTTTATGAAGCCTTTAATCATTTAGTGCATAATAATGGGTCAATTTCGAACTCAGAAAAGGTGTTTTATCTTTGTGGGCAACTAACAGGTAAGGCCCTAACTGTGATCGCTGGCATAAATCCAACCGCGAATAATTATAATTTAATTTATTCTACCTTGGTTGATAAATATCAAGATATACGGTCTCTCGGCTTTCAGTATTTAGATAATATTTATAATTTCAAAACATTAACTAGTTCTTCTACAGAGGGTTTAAATAATTTTCTTGATAATTTTGTTACATCAATCGCAGCATTTGAAAACCTAGAAATACCTAATAAATTGAATTTTTTATTTTTATTTTTGGCACTTAAAAAATTAGATAACGAAACAATTATTTCATTTGAGAATTCTGTTAGAAAAGAAAAATTACCCTGTTACACGCAATTAGTTATGTTTTTAAGAGAACAGTGTAAAGTTTTGGATCGAACAAATTCTATTATTATTAAACCGGCTAATAATAAATATGCCAAAACCGTGAAATCTTTTGTAACTTCTAACTCTGATCAAACTAATTTAAAATGTCCTTTATGTCATAGTAAAAATCATGATCAGTTATACGGTTGTCCTGATTTTTTAAAATTAAATGCAAAAGAACGATTCAATATCATTAAAAAACGAAATTATTGTGTGAAGTGTTTTAGCGTAAAACATAAAACCACAAATTGTAATTCTGTTAAAAGTTGTAAAACATGTAATTCTAATACGCACAATACATTGCTGCGTTTTTTGTTAAATTCCAGTTTGTTCAATAAACAGGAGAAACCGTTCGAACCTGCTATCGATGGACTGCGATCAAACGCGCAAGCCATTGAGTCGCAGCGTGAGTCATTGCTAGTCGACAGTACCCCGCGCGTCGCGTCTGGCTCCTTTGACGAACCTAATAACTATCACGCGCTGATTTCTCTGTGTTCATTGCAGAATGAAGCGAATACTTTAATATCACAACCGTCAACGGTTTTACTTGGTACTGCCCGCGTATGTACTCTTGATACGCGTGGTAACCCGCATATTTTGCGTTGTCTTATAGACAACGGCTCTCAAAATCATTTTATAACGACTGAGTGTTGTAAAAAGTTACTATTAAATAACAATACGTTTTCCGAACCTATGTTTGTGAACGGGTTTGGTGGCTGTTCGAATGATATAATAGGAGCAACCAATATTGTTATATCCTCTCGGTTTGTTAAAAATATTAAATATTCTATTAATTCTTTAATCGTGAAACGCATTACGGATTATTTACCCACTTCTAAGGTTGATAGATCGAAGTTGGAGTATTTGTTTAACGTACCGCTCGCCGATGATATATTTCATGAACCCGGTCAGATTGATATGTTAATCGGTGCGCAGCTGTTTTCGAAACTACTCAAGCAGGGTCGTATCCAGGGACCGCCTGGTATGCCTGATGCTGTTCAAACCACATTTGGTTTTATTTTAATGGGTGAAGCGCCTATTTTGTCTACAAATTTTAATATAAAAAGTTCATCGACTTTATGCGCCTACTCGAGTATCCCTTTAGAAAACATTTTGCGAAGATTCTGGGAGCTTGAGGAGCCGTCATCTAAGTCTTCCGCTTTCCTTAGTGAGGAAGAGGAAGATTGTGAACGCATATATAAGACTACCACGTATCGTGAATTGTCAGGTCGATATGTTGTTGCACTTCCATTCAAGAAAAGCCCTCTTAATCTGGGTTCATCTATGGACATAGCTAAAAAGCGGTTTATGTCACTCGAACGTAAATTACAGTCATCGCCTAGTTATCGTGAGGCATACGACAAAATATTCATTGAATATCTGGAAAAAGATTATATTTCTCCTGTAGTAGATCAGTGCGACAATATAGGTTACATTATTCCACATCACGGTGTAATTCGTGAGTCATCTATAAGCACCAAAGTTAGAATGGTGCTCGATTCCAGCGCGAAGACTGATAATAACATATCGATTAATGATATTTTACATGTCGGTCCTAACTTACAGCCTGACTTATTTGCAGTTCTACTTCGGTTTAGAACGTTCCCTATCACCTTTTGCGCTGACGTTAAACAGATGTATCTACAACTGAAAACCCTTCCTGAACATAATAAATATCAACGCGTTTATTATAGATTTGATCCGTCTGATCCGTTACAATTATTTGAATTTAAGCGCGTTTGTTTTGGATTATCTTCAAGCCCATATTTAGCGCTTCGGACTTTGAAACAACTAGCCGATGATGAAAGGGCCAAATATCCTTTGGCTGCTGACGTTATTGATCGTGGTAATTATTATATGGACGATATTTGCTGTAGTTGCGATTCGATTCCCGAAGCAGTTGAAGTATCCTCTCAACTTATTAAAATGTTTTCAGCTGGTGGATTTGATCTTTTAAAATGGTCTAGTAATTCTGAAAAGTTACTTTCTTCTTTACCTTCCCATCATTTGCATCCGCAAGCAGTTCATTTTGACTCAAATGAGTTTCATAAAGTTTTAAGTGTAAAATGGGATTCAAAATCAGATACCTTCTCGTTCGAAGTAAGTAACTTAACTAATGTCACAGCAACTAAGCGTAATATGCTTTCTATCATTGCCCGTTTATGGGACGTGCTAGGTTTTGCCGCACCTTTCATACTATACGTAAAACTTCTAATAAAGGAGCTTTGGCTTTTAAAACAGGATTGGGATGAGATTGCTCCTCCTCATATTATTAAAGCATGGAAGAAATTCTATAGTGATTTATCATATACCCCTATTCGTAGACGGGGTAGTAAAAGTGAAAAGATTTATATCTGCGTATTTATATGTCTTGTGACAAGAGCGATTCACATAGAAACCGCAACTGATTTAAGTACTAACTCATTTCTGAATGCTTTAAAACGATTCATGTCGCGCAGAGGTCCAATTCAAGTCATTTATTCCGATAATGGAACTAATTTTATTGGTGCACGTTCCTATTT
Source organism: Pieris rapae (assembly GCF_905147795.1). Classification (NCBI taxonomy): domain Eukaryota; kingdom Metazoa; phylum Arthropoda; class Insecta; order Lepidoptera; family Pieridae; genus Pieris; species Pieris rapae. Next base: position 3,072,635 of record NC_059533.1, on the reverse strand, counting down.
AAGCGAACTTCAAAATTTCATTTTTTCTAACGCATTCAGTGAGGACTTTCGCTGCGTATTAAACGAAAATCGTATTACATGGCGAATGATTCCGCCTAACGCTCCACATTTTGGTGGTAGTTGGGAAGCGGCAATCAAAAGTGTAAAGACTCATTTATACCGGGTGATAGGTGATCAAATTCTAACGTTCGAGGAGTTCAGCACGGTACTTGCACAGATCGAGGCAGTGATGAACTCGCGGCCACTGTGTCGCACGCTATCCAATGATCCTTCGGAACCTCTCGCGTTAACACCCGCTCATTTTTTAAACTTAACACCGCTTAAGTATCTACCAGCTAGAGAAATCGAAGAAGATACATTTGCTTTCACGCCATGAGTTAGTTGATAAGCTAGTGCAGTCCTTCTGGAAGCGCTGGAAGGCTGACTACCTTCATACATTGCAAATGCGGAACAAGTGGAACACGCCAGTTAACCCAATTTCTAATGGTGATGTTGTTATTGTTATTGCTGACAATGCACCGCCGCTTCACTGGCCGTTAGGAATAGTGGAGGAAGTTTTCCCTGGTTCAAACGGTGTCACGCGTGTGGTCCGCGTTCGTACGGCTACAGGTTCCTACATACGTCCTGTAGTACGTCTCTGTCCCTTACCTCGAGAATAGTTAGTTTACATTTGTATAGATTAGATTAATAGATCACTAGGTAGATTATTAAGCTTAATGAACTTTTCGATTATTGTATTATTTTTTATTTTAGTTTATTACATTAGTTTATTTTATTGTTTATTGTTTTTTTTTTTTTTTGAAGGCCACCCTTCAAGCCCGGGGGAATGGTTGCGCCAAATTCGCATTTTTTTTTATCTTAATGGTTGCTCAATATAACCTCCTTAATGTCCTTCCCTATGACGGCACTAGTACCGGAACGGGCTGTAGGTGACGCACAATAATGCGTCGACATTTAAGAAAAAGGGAAATTGAGCAGCGGGTAGTATTAATTTGGACGCCTCGCATTGTGTTGATATTTGTTTCGGACTCCGCACGCTCGTATCGTTTCATTTAACCTTATTAATTATTTATCTTTTACTGTCTATTGTAATAATTGTTTTGGGATATATATATCGTTACATACTTTTCGGTGTCTGTGATAAAATTAGTGGAAGAAGCCAAATCCAGCAGCAAGAAGCCACATCCAGCCATAAGAAAGGAAGCCAAGAAGGTTGAAGGTACTGTGCCGTGTCCTTTCTTTCTTTCTCCAATATAAGACCCAAATATTGAGCAACCATACTTAGAAAAATACAGTCCACTTAAAATTTCATTAGATATAAATAATATAATCAGCAACCAGCGCCGCCAGTGTGTAAAAGTAAATAATTACTGTTGACGTAATCAGCAAATAAGAAAATCAAAGACCCCCTATGGTGCTTACGTAAAACTTGCACGACCCCAGGCAGCAGCCATTGCACAAAACAAGAGCTATTTTAGGAATACACAATACAAACTATTTAATTAGTAATCATTTCAATAATATTCTTACATCGGTGAAATCAAGAGCAGCTTTCAAAATCAACAATTATTTAATATCGATTTAGTTTAAGTCTCTTTTAAGAAATTAGTATTTTTTATTTTCACAATTTTTAAGAGGAAAATTCAGGTCAGGTCGTCTCTAACTAAGAAATAAGGGGTGAGGTAGTACCCGGTTACATACATATACTACTTATATATTAATAGTTTTGTCTGTGTATGTGTACTTTTATGTCTTTTTTTAAGGACCTGTGACAACTCCGCCTGATACAAATGGTAAGCAATTATTTTTATCTTATTCATTTTATATAATATAATATAATTAGCATTCGGCAAACTGATTTTTTGCTACGTAAAGGGAGAGAAGGTTAAATGTGAAAATCACAAACAAAACACTACAAAACTAAAGGAAGATTTATTTCAAATTGTGGTGGCGGCTATCCAGACATACATCGTTTATTTTGATCTGGATATCGGTCCATCAGGCTGAGGAACGGCCACATGATATTTTCCATTTTGTTGGGTTTTGTAATTTATTTATTTATTTATTTATTTATATTGTACTCCTACAGCTAACACAAAAAACAAATACACCGAGAACATAGCCACAGATGGAATACATGATACATTATAATAAAAAGATTTACAAAAGGGAACAAACAAACAAAGTATTTAATACAATAAACTGATTTAATACAAGTAATAATAATAATAAGCGAGGTATATCATGTAATGAAGATTCAAATTTAATAAGTGATACCTATATATATTATGTTACATAGAAAGAAACAACTTTATTAGACACTATATACAGGAATGTTTCGATAAAGTAGAGTGCACTGGCCCCCACACTAGGATTCCCTGTCTTGTGGGCAGCCAGTCTGTTCCTTTTCACATCTTAACAGTAATGCTTAATTATTTCTAAGTAACACATTTATATTTATACTATTTTTGTACAATAAGAATATTTTCTGTATCAGTATAGGACAGCTTAACAAGATATTGTTTGAGATTTTTAGTAAATGTATGTAATGTGATTTTTGTAATGTTAGTGATAATTTTGTTATAAGTATAACATACTGTTACGAGCTAGCGGATCGGATAGAAACTGCCGTCGATTTCTTCAAGGGTTTATTTCAATAAAATCTACGAGGAATTCGTTAACACTAATATCTGGAAATGACGCACAGAAAAGCACTAAAAACACACACAATGAAACACTGTCACTAATCACTTAAAACACTCAGTACTTTATCACTGGTTCGCACTTATTCGCACTTTTTCTCTTCGGTGTTTATCGCTTGGAATCGCATTCAAAACTGAACTGAGTGGTCGCGTTTCGGCTCACTTATATATCCCTGGGAAGAATCTCGAACGATGTTTCCGATGTTTACGAGAACTTTCTAGGCGGGAGCGCTACTGAGTAGCGATCGCCTAATTCTAGAACGCGCGTACTTGCTATCTCCTTCGCACACTGCTACGTGCTTGTCGTACGACGTTCTAGAGTTCTCGGTCTAGCTTCGAGAAGGTTCTTATCTTTTCTCTCTTTCGCGTATCAAACAGTGCTTGTCCCACACCTAGAAAATTCGTTCTAGAATATTCCTTCATCGAAGGGGTATAACCAGGCCTGAAAACGCCTGAAAACGGGTCTGCTGAAAAGTGTACCATTCGTCTATACGTGTTCTGAAACCGACTGAAAAAATGTTTCAGCCTCCTGAAAACTACGGCAACATTGTGTAAATTTCGATTTTCTAATATGTGATTGACCCTCTCCTGAAACGGTCATAAATCATATTTCAGCCTGCTGAAAAGTTCTCTAAGTAGTGGAAAAATCTAAAAACATTGCAGTTGACCCGTCTTCGTAACAATACTAAACATATTTTGTTTATAATGTGAATTTTATAACAGCTGACGCGAACAAATTCTTCATACAATACAACAATGTGCCCATGGGTGCCGAGAAAGTTGGGCATCGATTATTCATCGCATTACCTCGACGTAGATATGGTATAGTAATTTTTTTTTAAAGATTGTGTTTTGGTAGAGTCAAGGGCGGATCGTGGTCAAGTCAAGAACTTATACGTTTGCCATCATAAATTAAATTAATTAAATATTGAAGGTATGTAGTTACATAAAATCTGTATGGTGACAAAATATCGAAATGAAAACATTATGTTCAATTAGTGATCCACCTAATCCCATTAATAAATGCTAATCGCAGCGATTGTTTGAGTAAGCCCTCAATCAAAGTCGGGTTAAATCATTGTCAGAAAATTATCTCAAGTTAGGTTCATTTTCACGTGTAACAAGAGTTTTAGATTTGCCGCCAATTCACAAAAAAACAAATGACAAATGAAGCAACATACTAAATTATGTTTCCAAAGAGTTCTAAAATTGAAATTCAAAAAAGTCTTAATTAGCAATGTTTCTAACTGGCCAGTTCTAAACATTTTCAGTGTGAATTATTAATTACAGGAATACCAGCCACGTTGAACTACATAGATTTGAACGATCAAAATGGCCGATCGCCAGGCACCTTATGAAGATACCGACCAAAGCATCCATGCCCAGACAATATCTGCGATAGCCGAAACGTCACAGCACCCCAATGTCTATTCACCCAGTCTTTTAGGACTGGGCGGATTGCCCCTACCGTCAATGCACCAGCGCGGGGCGTAGCAAGATCGTCAGACCACCTTTTAAAAAGAATGTCTCTGGCATGACGCCTCACATGCCCCGCTATTTCCCCCCATGTGACGTTCCCGCTATCCATTACCTCGGCCTTCGCGCGGTATGAGGCAGCAATCACTTCTACCTCCCGCTCCCAAGGAGGAGTTCCAGCTAACACACAGGCCGCCTCAAACGATACTGTACGGTAGCAGCGAGCTGCCCGAGCCGCGATCACTCGCTGCGGCCTCCGTATAAGCATACGGTTCGTCCGCCTGCTCAGCGCGTCGTCCCAAATGGGGGCCCCGTACAGGGCCATACTGCGAATGATTCCGCAGTACAGCCGGCGCACGCTCTGGCATGGGCCTCCAAGGTTAGGCAAGAGCGTGCCAAGTGCTCCTGCCGCCCTCACAAGTCTCCCCTCGAGAGATTTAAAATGGGGCTCGAAATTCCAGCGACCATCTAAAACAAGACCAAGATATTTCATGGAGGGGGCCACCGGAACCCTAAGGCCTTCAATCACCAATGCCGCCCCCGAAGGAGGACCCATCTTTGGGCCATGAAATAGCAGGGCTTCCGTTTTGTCAAGGGACACCTTGAGACCCAGGGCCTGGATCCGCCTAACAACAAGCCTTGTACCGGCCATCGCAAGCTGAGCCACCTCCCCAAATGACCCTCCGCTCGCTACGACTAGAGTGTCGTCTGCATAGCAGAAGAGGCGCATCCCAGGAAGCAGTGCACCTCGCAGCACCCAATCATAGCTAATATTCCACAGAAACGGTCCAAGAACTGATCCCTGTGGAACTCCGCACATCACCGGATAGCGAACGATTTCTCCCTGTCCGTTCACAATAGCGACCTGTCGTCCTTCCAGATAGCTCCCTACTATTCGGCGCAAGTACAGGGGAACCTCGAAAAATTTAAGGGCCTCTGTGATCACGCCAAATGGAAGGCTATTAAAGGCATTGGCAATGTCGAGAGACACTGCTAACGCCCTCCCACCCCGCTCGACTACACTCTTGGTGTGCTGTTTTAGGTCCGTGAGAGCATCGATTGTAGAGCGACCAGCCCGGAAGCCATATTGGGCTTCGTCCAGGTCCGGCCCGACGATCGAGAGGTGACGGCCCAAACGAGAGGCAATAATCCATTCCAACGCCTTACCAGCTTCGTCTAAGAGAATTATGGGCCGGTAAGCTCCAGGGCTGTTCGGCGCACGACCTTCCTTTCGGATGAGACACAATTGGCCCTCCTTCCATGCTATCGGGAACCGTCCACTACGTAGACATAAGTTAAACAGACCCCGAATGGTTTCCCCCATGTGGGGAAAAGTTACCGCTAAGACCCTAGCATGCAAGCCATCTGGACCTGGTGCCTTCTTTCTGCTCTTCAGGCGACAAAGTATGGACTCTATTTCTGGGTCAGTCACTTCAGGAGCTTGCTCTCTATCGACGTCCCCCACCACCACCGAGTTCACCATTCTTGGAAGGACAATGTTCGGAGGCAAAGGGAAAAGCCCCGAGATCACATTATCAAGCAAGGTGGGCTCAAGAGTCTCTGTTAGTGGAGCCCCTGCGCCCTTCAGCCTTTTCCGAGCTGCTCGGTAAGGGCGCCCCCAGGGATCACTGTCTAACTCCTTTAAGAACATTTTATGTGCCTCGTTCTTGGCGTCTAAGATGGCCACCTGAAGAACCTTCTTGTGTCTACAGTAGGCCAACCGTAATCCCTCTCTGACCTGCGGATCATCACTTCTTCGTCGGCAACTCCTAAGATAAGTCCTCCTAGCACTACTACATACCCTGCGAAGCTCTTCGATTTCCCGAGTCCACCAGTAGACTGCCTTCCGCAGAGGTGGCGGTCTCCACTTAGGCATGGAGGCGTTGCACACCTCAGTCATGTTCCGTTGGAGTCTGCGGACGCCTTCTTCTACGCATTCAACCGGGGTTGAATCCGCACACCACGCCTGAACAATGGCAACCTCTTCCGCTCGCTCCCGGTTAAGTCGACCAACAGTCCAACGCGGAAAAGTCCGACGACTGGTCCGCGACCTCAGAGGTGGTCCTAAAGAAGCATTTACGACAAATCTAATGTAACGGTGATCTGAAAACGTCTCCAAATCCCTCATTACCTCCCATCCAGACAACCTCCATGCGAAGTTTGAGGAAGCAAGCGTGACATCTACCCGTGACACTCCCTGTGGTCGTACACATGTAGGCTCCGTCCCCCTATTTATAAATATAAGCCCTAACTCCGCCGCCCACTCCTCCAGAAGCGGCCCCCTTGGGTTTACAGAAGTGTCACCCCAGGCGGTGGACCTAGCATTTAAATCTCCCATCAGGATAACTGGCCTGGGCAAGGCCCGCTGGATCGCACGACCCAAGTCACCAATAAAGCTTTCGAAATCTCTAAGCGGCTTGTTAGGGGAGAAATAAGTGCCTATTACCGAACAAAGCCCCCAGTCAACCATGACAAACCCAGGCCCCCTTTCTCTAAGGGTAATAGCCATATCCATCGGACTTACGATAACAGCCACCACCCCCAAAGTGTCTCCCATCCAGTGGCTCCGCTGAGCCACGTAGTATGGTTCAGAAACAACCGCAACTTTCGCCCCCAGCTCCGCCATGGACTGCAAGAACAAGTCTTGCGCCGCAGCGCAATGGTTTAGGTTCCCTTGTAGGTCTGCCCCAGTCAGAGACTCCACGTAGTAGGGTTTCTACTTCAGACACAAGTTTGTTCCGGTACTCATCGACATCTGCCCGAGAAATACTTGCCCGGCCAGTGTAAAGAGTGTCCCCAGTGCTGTCATCCGCATAGCAGTGAATGTTGTTAAGTTGCAACATATCATATTATTAAAGTTTTTAACGTAACGTTTTTGAAAATATTTTGTAGCCGCCATCAGTGATTCGTTCCAATTGTAATTTTTTTTATTTTTATTTTGAGATAGATTTATTTAGTATATAAATAAATAAAATTAACTCTATTCTAGGCCTTGCATCAATAACAGTGGATATAACAAACAACTGCGCAGACGCATATGCCTATGTCCCGGATTTGACAACAAATGGTATCATTGTGTATTCGCTGAGAGATAACGATAGCTGGCGAATCACCCATAATTACTTCAATTTCAACCCACTGTCTGAAAATTTGAGGGTTTCTGGTGAGTATATCCGAATAAAGGATTTGTGTTATTTTTAATATTATTTTCTACAATGTCCGTTTGAAAGTAGCTTATTTAAACAAATCCATATTAAATACCTTTTCGTTCGTTCGTTTCGTACATTTATGGAATTAAATATTATGACAAAACTGTTTTTATTTTTTGTACTCACAAGGCTTTTAAAACATATTGAAAGCAAATGGTGGCTTTCACCAGTATAATACTTACTCGAAACAGAAATAATCTAAGCGTATGACCAACCAGGCTCCAGAAGATTTTTTTTTTTTTTTTTTTTTTTTCTATATACATGTGTCTTCACTGAGACATCATGGAACATTACGATCTAGCCTAACTTAAGACTAATAAGTAATTTAAGTCTAACCTAATTTACTAAAAAGGATTATTATATAAGTGAGTGTCCAATAACACTACTTACAGTCTCTATTAAAGGGAAGAAGACACTCTGTTCTTGTGTTCTATGTTGCAGACACTCTTTAGCACTTGATATTTACGTACATTATCACTAAATCACTAGTTCAAATGGTTTTGTCCTTTTCAGTCTTCTCACTAAGCCCGTGGTGTCAAGGAGTTGGATAGCCTCGACATTCACGTGATGGTGGAGCCTATGTTCGTGTGCTCCAGCAGTCTTTTTTATTACTGTAGCGACGTCCTCAACATTAAGGTCCCGGTGGAGGTCGTAATTGCGAATGTACCAGGGAGCATTGACTATTCCCCTGAGCACTTTGTTTTGGAAACGTTGGATCACTTGTATACTGGCAGGTAATTTGATGTCTTGTTGGAAAAGTTAATGTGAACTGATTTCGACTGATTTAGTCTTATCCGCCACTTCTTGGTCCACAAGCCAACAATATTTATAGCTCTTTGTAGTTTTGCTACCGCTTCCTTTTCAGTAGCTGCCGTAGACATGATAGCAGTATCATCGGCAAAGGTCGCGATTATGTTATCTTCTAGTTCAGGGATATCGCACGTGTATAAGAGGTACAGGACCGGACCTAATACACTCCCTTGCGGCACCCCAGCTTTTATTTGTTTCAGTTCTGAATAATCATCTTCTTGTCGTACCCTAAACGTTCTTTGTGTTAAATATGACTCGAGGATATTTGAAAATTGACGAGGCAGTAGTTTCTTCAATTTGTAAACAAGTCCTCGGTGCCACACTTTGTCAAAAGCCTGAGCTACATCTAGAAAGACCGTGGAGCAGACTTTTTGTTCTTCTAGTGCTATTTCAATATTATTTGTAATTCTATGGACCTGCTCTATGGTAGAATGTTTATCTCTGAAACCGAATTGGTAATCCGGTATGAGCTGCTTTTTGGCAATAATGGGGTTAAGACGTTTGAGAAAGAGTTTCTCAAATAGTTTTGCTATAACAGGTAACAGTGAGATTGGCCGGTAAGATGTTACTTCGTGTGGTGGTTTTCCTGGCTTGGGAATCATTATAACTTCCGCAACTTTCCACATACTGGGAACATATTGAAGTCGAAATGTGGCATTAATTAAGAAGATGAACTACTTCTTGTGGGATTGAATCCGTTTTTACAACAACTTATATATATATTGATTTCCAAGCCAAAGTAGAGAAAATTAAATTATTCTTATCCTTGGGATTGATCTGCTCCAATACATCAATCAATATTTATGGCTTCTCTTACAAACAATTTGTACGACTCAAACCTTGTATGATTTACTTGATTTTATTAAACCATTTTATGGTACGATTTGTCTTTAGTCTCAAAATAGGCTTTTGTATAAACAAAGGAAGTTCCTTCACAACACAAACTAAAAATCACATTAAAATAATACCCGTAGCGCCATCTATGTGTCGGCGTATCAACTATGTATCGACCGAATGAAATTCTGTCTCACAGATATTTCGATACAGCGAGAAAATATTTGATACTAGCTGTTACCCGCGACTTCGTCTGCGTAGAACTACTACTTCGTGTAAATTTGTTTGGACTGAATAGGCTCTGAAACTATAATGAAACGATTCTAATGAAGCCGGCACATTGAATTATTGAGATTAACATAGGTAGACTTTTCCTGACCCTGATCCCTGACTTAACTTAGTTTAATACGTTTTTGTATACGACATTTTTTGTTTTTCCTTCTTTGGTCATTTATTAAAGGTGCATTATATCGTCTTTCGTGTTCCCCACTTGGTGTACGATCTGGGTGAATCACCAACTTATAATCATCTCCCGGCATTCTTTCTAAGGCTGTTGTGAAAGTGTTTATTAGGCGGTTATGTTCATGCAACATTCTCTGAATCTTTAAGACAATATCCTTTTCTACTAATTGAATGTTTTGACACCTGCGGTCAACCTCGTCGTTTTCATTTCCCATAAAATAAATCTGTAAAAATTTTGGTTGCTCATTATTTGTAGGAAGCAAAGAACCAATCCTATGATAGATTTGACCTTGGATTGTAAAAGTAGATGAAAACCCAGGCATAACCACCTCATTTTCTACACCAAATGACGTCATTTGAAAGCATGAATTATATTTCCTTATTTTGATTAAAAAACGCCGCGATTCGTTGTTATCACCTAAAAGTAAAGACTTCAATGGTTCCTCTGGTTCTCCAAGTATTGGAATTGAAACTTTGCCACCAGTACCCGGAGTTTCTTCTTTCCACTTGAGTGCTTCACAATGTATACATTTTTTATCCATTCCACCTATGAGAAGTAATCGATGGTTATTATACTCAATCGATGGGTCATAATCAAAAGCAGCATTGTGGAATGCTCCCCATGTATACATTGTAAACGCATTTCTCCTTTCTGACTGCCGTTCAGCATTTAACACACGTCGTCTTTGGGATTCTTCTGGCATCTCTGCAGCTATCAATGATGCGTGTCGCTCAGCATCTAAAATCTGCCGGGCCTGAGTCTGTTCATAGGTCTCGGCAGCTCTTTGCGTTGCGTGTCGCTCAGCATCTATAATCTGCCGGGCCTGAGTCTGTTCATAGGTTTCGGCAGCTCTTTGCGTTGCGTGTCGCTCAGCATCTATAATCTGCCGGGCCTGAGTCTGTTCATAGGTTTCGGCAGCTCTTTGCGTTGCGTGTCGCTCAGCATCTAAAATCTGCCGGGCCTGAGTCTGTTCATAGGTCTCGGCAGCTCTTTGCGTTGCGTGTCGCTCAGCATCTAAAATCTGCCGGGCCTGAGTTTGTTCATAGGTCTCGGCAGCTCTTTGCGTTGCGTGTCGCTCAGCATCTAAAATCTGCCGGGCCTGAGTTTGTTCATAGGTCTCGGCAGCTCTTTGCGTTGCGTGTCGCTCAGCATCTAAAATCTGCCGGGCCTGAGTTTGTTCATAGGTCTCGGCAGCTCTTTGCGTTGCGTGTCGCTCAGCATCTAAAATCTGCCGGGCCTGAGTCTGCTCCTCAGATTCTTGGGATCTAGCTACTTGCGCAGCAGTTACGAGCTCTTTTAGAGCTACGCGCTAAATTAGATTTACGCTTGCGAGGCATATTACTTAACCAGTTACCTACCTAAAGTAATAAAAACAGGTAAGTACTTATGGAAAAAAAAATTCTTTAGCTGACAAAAAAATTTAGTTAAAGGTACTGAGTACGAAACTATACTTAAGGTAGGTACTTATACACATGAAATAAAACAAAAACAAAACGAATTGCTAAACTAAAACTAAATGTTAAAAAAAATATACTATCCACATGGAATAAAAACAAAATGAATCGATAAAATTATATGCGAAACTACTGGAACTATTTTATTCACAAAACAACATTACTTACCTATTAATACTCAATAAAAACTATGCTGACCTTCTTAGGTACCGTAACTACTTACTAAATGTGAAAAAACTTAAAAAAACCTGCCTACTAATCTACTACAATTTTATACCTATTCTAAAAAATGAATTAAAGTATTTATTTTACCTATTAACTATAATTCTACCTAGTACTAACTTATGCTAAACTAATAATAACAACCAAAACAACTAAGTAAATAACACAAAATGCTTATCCAAGAAACCCTAAACACCAATGAAAACGTAAAGAAAGCGAATACGTTGCAGCTCAAAATTGTAGATATCGCATGCGTCCGCCAACGACGTCTGCCCTCACGTGTCTGCCCGTTCGGGTAAGCATACTTTGTGATCTACACTCCTCCCACCGAGCCATCCGCGTCCCCCGCACGTCTTTGCCGCCGCGCCGCGCAGCGCGCCCGCGCCCGCCAGCCCCGCCACACCACACCATGCATCGTCACACTCACACATTCATAGTGTATAGGCCGATGGGCCTGATGGACATGTCAGGCAGAAAGTATTCTTAAAGCTGGCTAGGAGTATTTGAATTATGCGATACATAACTGCACCCCGCGTTTTCACCCGCATAATTCCGGGATCGGGATCGGGATAAAAAGTAAAGATGTCCTTTCCCAAGGTTCCATCTATCTCTATACCAAAATTCATCAAAATCGGTTCAGCGGTTTAGGCGTGAAAACGAAACAGACAGACTGTCTATGTCTTTCCCCAAGGTTCCATCTATCTCTATACCAAAATTCATTTAGTAGGCATATACGATACATAACTGCACCCTGCGTTATCTATCACTCGCATAATTACGGGATCGGGATCGGGATCGGGATAAAAGGTTGCCTTTGTCCTTTTCCAAGGTTCCATCTATCTCTATACCAAAATTCATTTAGTAGGGATATACGATACACAACTGCACTCTGCGTTTCCACCCGTATAATTCCGGGATCGGGATCGGGATCTAGATAAAAAGTACCCTATGTCCTTTCCCAAGGTTCCATCTATCTCTATACCAAAATTCATCAAAATCGGTTCAGCGGTTTAGGCGTGAAAAAGTAACAGACAGACAGACAGACAGAGTTACTTTCGCATTTATAATATTAGTAGGGATTAATTATTATTTTAGTAATACTAATATTCTACAATATATTAGCGATTTTTATATATTTAATATATCAATATGAAAATAATGTTTACATACGTCATCATTAAAACATAATAAAAACAAGTGTAAAGAAAAAAACGTTTTCCGTCAGGCGAATATTTTCAATGGAGCGACGGCATATTCAGCATAGCCCTATCACCAGCCGGTTCTGCATGCAGAACAGCATATTTCCACCCTCTCATCAGCACACAAGAGTTCTCTATTTCCACCTGCCTTTTGCAGAATAAAACTGCGAGAAGCGATCGTTACTTCTTCGATAAGTTAAACGTAAGTCCAAATCAATTCAATGCGTCTTATGAATATGGTTTCTATTATTATTTGTCTATCTTCGATTTTTACTAAGTACTTAGATCGTCTTTTTTAATGTATAAATATTATGCTGTGTATCAGTCGCAGCCTAGCTTTTTTAGCCGTTCAATTAACACCCTAGCCATTTAAAATGGTTTAGCCAGCGGCCTGAAAGATATTTAATAAACTGGCTGGCTAATGCTTAGGCCATTCGTACGATATACTAATTCGGCAGCAATAAAATAGATGAAACATATGACAATATGACAAATATTTATTTTAAAATTAAATGCTTAGGTAAGTCAAATTCACATTAGTATTGTCACTTCACTCTTTCATTGTTCTTGTTGTTTTTCATGAAATTTTGGAAAACACCACAACAGTGGCTGTAGTTTGCCGACGCCATATTGACAGTTTATAGAGTTTCGTTTCGAGTTTGAGAGTGGCAGCAAGTTAATTTAAATTTAAATTAACAGTCTAGGCGAGTAATGAAACGTCATCGACCCAAATCATTTACCTAGCTGTTTGATCAACTTGCTGAACATCTTTCAGGCCGCTAGTTAAACGGTGCCGTTTAGTTAAAAGGCTAGGTTGTTAATTGAACAGCTAATTAAGCTAGTTAGCTGAGAGAAGTAAGAAACATTTAAGAGTTGGGTTTGTAGTCCGTTTTACAGAATAGGAGGGAAACAGGAAGGAGGACAGTCACTACCAGAAGGCTCGCAAATGCATTGCCAATTATTAAAATAACACAAATTCAAAGGCGAAAGTTTTTTTAATTGATATTATTTTGTATCATAGTACTTAGGCAAGCGAGGTCCAAACAGCCAATCCACAATGCATGACTATCATGAGCCATCGAGAGTTCTGTTCTTCGCTGACATAGGAAGGGACACCGTCTCGTGTTGGAATACGCAAAGAAAGTTAGAACCGCAAAATGTTGCTATTTTGGCGCAGGATAGCGAAAGATTGAGTTATCCCTCTGGTAAGTTTTTACTATTTCAGTCTTAGTGAGTTGTTCTCTGTTTTTTATCACATTTGGAGTATTTAATTATTTTTAAATTCATTCATAATCCTCTTAAAAAGTTTGACCTGATTACAGAAATGTTATATGTGTTACTGACAAGGGACAAATATATTTTTTTTAATATTTTCCATTCTAAGTATACATTTAAATTGTACTCAAATCTATTCTATATAAGTAGGTATCTATTATTGAGATTTTTGAAGAGAAACATCTAATGCGATTTCCAACAAGGTTTCGTTATATGTTTAACGCTTCTTGGGAGGGGGAATAGAAAGAGACAGAGGAATAGTGTGGCACTCAAACGCATACGCGTAGTATACCTGTTACATACCAGTGCGAGCGTTAGCAACGAGTAGCGTCCAATATTCCAACGCAAGTTTGAGAAAGAAAGAAAGATACACAAAGTTAGAAAGTAGGAGAGAGAAAGAGAGTGAGGTAGATCCCAATCACATGCGCGTAGTATTCTTGCTACAGCGAAGTAAACAGTAACAGTACTTTTTGTTCTATTTTTTATAATATTCATTATTTCATTTACAAAGACGCGATCAATTGTGAATTGTAAGCTTTATATCTGTGATATATCCTTTATTTATACTTTTTAGATTTGCATATTACGGACAACGAAGTTTGGGTGATAGCGAATAAACTACCAAGATTTGGCTACACTGCACTAGATACAAATGAGTATAACTTTTATATTTACAAGTAAGTATTGCATATTCGTTATCGCATTGACTCTGATATTCTTATAAACGCATTTGACTAAAAAAGTTTTAAAATTCATCTTAAATGTGTTAAATATCTTTTAAACCAGAATTTCAAGTCGTACTCAAGTTCTTGTTTTGCGTTTTTTAGTCTGCAGGCCCTAAGAAAAACCGATCCATTACTTATATGGTACATAGAATAAGTACAAAATGAGTTTTTGAGTCAAATAAAGTATGTTTTAATAAAAAAATATAATATTTAATCTATTTTTGATATATTTCTGTCGACTAAAACAATTGGAAAAATGCATATATTCATATAGATAAGATAGAAACAATGGCGCGAAAAACTGAGTTGACAAGTCGAATTGCGCCATCTTTATTTTATTTTTTTTCAATTTATCCCTAATGGGAAAGGCAAAAGACTGCGCCATCTTTAATTATGAATTGTCATTTCTCATACAACTATGAAACAACCAATCAACGTAAATCAAACTAACGATTTAAAAAATATTTTCAGAGCCAACGTAAGGGACCGTTTATTAGGTACTGTTTGTGAATAAACAGTTTTAACAGAGTGAAAAGGACGAAATTGGAGCAAAAGAATCCATTTTCCTCATATCAATCCATAGATGTCATTCCTACAAATGGTTGGTAGCTGGTTTGTGATAAACTGGATGGCTTGTGTATAAACATCTATTAATCTTTTTTTCCTTTATTTTACAAAATAATATAATATATCACAAAATCTTACATTAGAAAACCGCTGTGATTTGTAAAAGTAAACCCAGTAGACTAAAATTATGTTAAAGCGTTGATAAACGCCTATCTGGTATCTATTAAGCAAAAAAAAAAAATACTCGTACAAACTAAAATTTAAAATATTTTTTGTAGTAAAATTTATGTTCACTGTATTTGTCGTGTATTTTATAGCATACATATTGTAGGTACTTTAATAAATTAATATGTCAACAAGTTCACATGTCATTCATTGATGAGATTAAAGCTGTTTAAACAGTACGTCCCTGTGTTGGTCAAATGTCAAACAAACAAAGATAGCCATAATCGGAACTAGGCAGCCTTGCGTACGTCTCTTGCTCTTAATGTAAGGAAAACAGATTGAGATATATCACTGTTATGATTAAACACTCAAATCCGTATTATTTAACTGTTTTCTAAAGAAGTCTGTTTTATTTAAGCGTAAACAGAATTTGATAATGAATAGTGCAAAAATACATGTTAATTCGGTCATAATTTTTTGAGTATAGTTCGGTGGGGGTTTTTATATGAATATGTTTACATATATTTTAAATGAAATCTTGATTTTAAGCTGCTTAAAATATTGGCTAAAAATGACAAGAAATATACCAAAATGTGTAGTTTCAGCTCAAAAGATTAAATGGGATAATCACAATCCTGGTGTCCTTTATTAATTTAAATTAATTTTAAAACTTGGAAATACAGAGGTCTAGGCACTGAATATTATTGTGCGCCATTCGCTGTCGAGACCCTTGTTCCGTGGGGTCCGAGCCTATTTAAGTAAATAACAAAAATAATAGTCGACATCACAGGCGACCGAAGAGCTAGCAGCTACCTCGCACAAAGTATTAGTCTAGCTATTCAAAGGGGGAACGCTGCCAGTATCTTCGGAACCTTGCGTAATATACTCCTTTTAAGTTTTGTATGAGTGATTCAAATCCTGCCAGTACCCCTGCAGATGTAAATGTTATTATTTCAAAGAAAATGGATGAAAATATTATTAATTTTCCATACAGAGAAGCTATAGGGTCCTTGTTATTTTTGAGCTCTGTTTCAAGGCCTGACATTTCTTTTGCTGTAAATGTTTTGAGTAGATATGTAAACGATCCAAGTCAACAACATGTAAATGCCATTAAACGTGTTATTAGATACCTAATAAATACTAAAGATTTATTTTTATATGTTATGGAGAAAGTAGTGATCTCACTGGCTATTCGGATTCAGATTTTGCAGGTGATGTAGATACGCGTAAGTCTACTACAGGTTATATTTTTAATATGAATGGGGGACCTATAACATGGTGTAGCCAGAAACAGAAGACTACTGCTCTCTCCACAACTGAAGCAGAATTTGTAGCTGCTTGTGAAGCTGCAAAAGAGATATTATGGTTACAGCAATTATTATTAGATTTAGGTGAAAATATTACATCTGTTCCATTGTATGTTGATAATCAGAGTGCAATTAAGTTAATTAGCAATCCTGTTTATCATAAGAAAACCAAACACATAGATGTGAAATTTAATTTTATTAGGGAAAAGGTTGAGTTGGGTGTAATTAAACTAAATTATATTCCTAGTAACAGTCAATTAGCAGATACGTTAACTAAAGCGTTACCAACTCAAGCTTTTATCTATTTAAGAGATCACATTTTGTTTTTCTTTTCACAACTCTAATTTCAGTAGGAGTTTATTTTTTTAATATTTGTACCTAGTTTAAATTTTAGTGGGAGTATTGAGCAATTTAAGTAAAATAGTTTTTTTGAAAATTTAACTAGGTGGCAACACTATATATGAAGGTTGTTGTAACTAAGTGTTCTTGCTGTCATTCATCTTATTACCAAATAAAAGTTATATTTGTGCTAATTACTATCGTTTCTTTGATAAACGACCCATAATCCTTCAAATTAGTTATATTAAGAAGGCATTAAAGGCTAGACAAGATAGGTTTGCCCGCTCTACACCCTTGACTTGCGGACTGGTAGTAAATATAAATTTAGAGTCAACTTAACTTTTCTGTTGATGTTTATAATTGTACTATATGAATAGTTACATATTTTGAGTTTGATATAATGTTTGCTTAGTAGGCGAAAGAAAACGCAGGATTTTTACAAGTTAATACGTTTTTTAATTCAGAAGTATTATTAAAAAAAACTAGATACCAAATCTGCTTACGAATGCCAATTAGTATCACGTCAATGTCAATTAGTAGTAGCTGATGGCGTGGGGGATCCTGGTTTTAAATCGGAGTTTTGTTGGGAAGGAAAAGGAAGAGTTCTTACGAGTTAGATTAAACAGTTTCCTTACCTTGTGTGAAGCCTGCTTTCCGAGCCAAACGTAAATACTGCCGCTCACTGTATCCAATATATATGTCTCCTGTTAATTAAAAAAAAATATTAAAATCATTAATTAACAGTTTTACAATCAGTCCCCAAATGAAGGTCGTAGGGAACACTTTTCAACAGTACTAACAATATTATTAACTATGAAGTTAAAATAATTGATACATAGAAAATTAAAACAGATTTATAAAGTTTGGGCCCCAAGCAGTATACCTTTTAAGCTGGCATTTTCTCGCTGTATAGCGATACTTATTCGTTGAGCGAGGAAACACAAGCTCTGGGGTTACCGGTACTATATACCAGGCGCCAACTTAAATATCTAAATAGCGTTTGTGCACTTGAACCACACGTCCCAAGAGTGAAAAAATCACTTTCTGAGTGGCTATCAAGGTTGATAATAATATGCCAAAAACATACAAAAATTCTTCCAACTAGAGTTTATAAAAATCTACTTAGTATAATACTTTTGGAAAAAGTATATTCAATTAATCATTACTGCTTGAAACATTCGAATTAATATTAATTACTACTGTGTATTAAGTTTTTTATTTAGTTGCAAATCTCTGCATTATTAATACACCATTGGGTATTGATCTAAAAAAATGATTTTAATGGCGCCAGATCGCGGGATATTTGTGAGAATTGGGCAATGCCATTTGCGCTCGCTCACTCGTTCTCATGTATGAATAATTGATATCACTTATTCATACATGAGAACTGTGAATTGAATTGAATCACAGGTATTAATAATTGATCTTTATTAATACCTGTGATTTTAATTGTGCCTGTGTGTATGGCTTCTGTAATGCTTTGACTTTGACAGAGCCCGTGCCGTCAGACACTTCCGAGAGCGTCGCTATGTTTTCTTCGTTCTTTTCAAAAGCCTGAAAATTAGAAAACAATCTAAATAGAATTTAATATTAAACATCACGTTATTACTGTTTTAAAATTCATTTTAATCGACCTGGGCAACACTAAAAATGTTTAGAAAATGAAAAACGGCTTAATGTAGAAAGTTGAGTTTATTGCCAGTTCGTCTCTTCCTTTCTACGCCCTATTGCCCTACGATTTGAGAACTGGCAGTAAATGTAAAATTAGAATCATTTAATGTATATTTCTTTTTTTTTACGTTCATAAGTGTACATTATGTTGCCTATACGAATAAATGATTTTTGATTTAATTTGCCAATACTTTTATTGAATTTTGTAGAATTCTACGTTCCCCTCTTCACATCGGACACAATATATACACATTCAATGGAACCACTGAGAAAAGCTGTGGGCCCATTCTTCCTAAGGAGTCTCTTCTGTACGTAGCATTTTTGTACGCTTTCACCGCGTCTTCAGAACTCGTAAAGCAAATACCTCGAATGTTATCTCTAGCTCTCGCTAATAAATATAAGGCGCAGGGCGCCAGGTCAGGACTGTTACAGGGATATAAAGTTTTTTCAATCGACCTGGCTAACAGAAAGATAACCATGGTGCCAAACACAGCTCTTCTAGAGGCGTTTATGATTACAATTTATTAAATTATTTAACGTTTTAAAATGTTACCTGATCGTCGCCACCAGCGCTTTCCTCTGGCACGAGATCCTTATCCATGGGTTGTGAAAAACTTTTGAACATCCACTTCACTTGAGTATTTGTCTAAGAAGATAATTAAAACTATAAAATATATATATAAAATAATAAATATATATATAAATTAAAGATAAAAACCTTGTTATAGTATATAGTTCTATGTAAATGGAAATAAGAGGTTACAAAATATCTTATTCTTTAAGAAAGTTTTATTTATTTTCATTTAGCTACTAAAGAGTAATTTAAAAACAATATCAGATAATTTCTTTGAATTAGAACCTACATTTTATTATTTTTAATAGTATTAGTATTTTACCAAAACGATTTGTAGACAAGATGGCGCCGTACAAGCCTGAAGGCTGCAGCGTACTTTGTAAACAAAATGTTGGTTACCGCCGGAGGAGGCGTTCAATATATTTTAATTAAATATTACTTATAATTTAAGTATTAAATGTGGCAGTTCGATACTGCCATATCTGATATCTGTATTCCAACTTGGTAACTTAGCATAAATCATGTAAGTGTCTTCATTACACGTAAATAAATGTAAAGTTTTCATGTGTTTCTCATGATGCGATTTGTGTTAAATCACACAAATACACATATTGCAGTATTAGGATTAGTCAGATGAAGACATTATTTACAAATTTTTAGTATAAATCTGTAATTTTAATAATTTACTGTAAACGCTTTTTAAAACAATGTTTTAAACATAACTCAATAACTATATGTTTCGTACAATATTCTAATCGTTTTATTATATTGTAATATATTATATAATAATTTGCTTAATAATATTTAAATAGAATTATCATAATATACCTGCCGCACGCGAACATTTCTTTTTCCTTTGACTTGATACATTTTCTTTTCCGACCCGGCATTCGTGACAACATGGTTAAAGCCTGATGGGTTGCCGCCATCCAAGTAACGTAGTCCTGTTAATATTAATATAGATTATTTTTAGAGGCGGTTCGACCCAAGGAGGTCCATGAAAATGGATGAATGAAGGATGTGGATTTTATTAGGAGTTTGAACGGCTGTTGCACTAGTTTTCCCAGACTTTCCCAGGTTATTAGGATAAGTGTTTTTGTATTTTTTTTTAATCATATGTCTATATTGTAATAGACATAGACATAACATTAATAATAAAACACACAAAATAACCATAATCAAAGAAAAAAAGGAAAAAAAGAATGACAGATAACGATTTTTTTGAGAACAGGGTATGTTTTAATGGTGTATTATGTGGTAGGTTTAGCATTATGCTGCGGAGCAAACTCCAGCGCTGGTCATTCTGTCAGAGACCACAGCAGTAAGTAGTGTTGCCCAAAATCGGTCTTGGTCTTGCAGTCTTGGTCTTGTTCTTGCATTTTTGCAAGACCGCCTTATCGTAGCAAGACCAATACCAAGACTGAAGCCTGCAAGACTTGAGCAAGAGAATACTTAAGCCTGCAATACTCTTGCGTCTTGCAGTTAGGACAAACTGAGATTTGGGCGTTATCAAATTTCTTTAACAGATTTTCAACTTTATCTCTACAAAATTAAGGTTCAAGGTTGATTGAGAAAATGTGACGTTCTGCGAATAAACTATTGGTCGGTCGGTGTATTATATACCTACATATTTGTTAATTTACTGACAAAGACGCCGCGGTTTGCAGCAAGTGTATCACAGCATTTGACACTGTTTGAGCGCCGCATTCGCCGACAAAGAGTACGGACAGAGGCACACAAAATTGTTACCTATTTTGGTAGCGTTGGTACAGGAGGATAAAATTATATGACCTTGAAGATGTCTAGCAGTAGGTAGGTATAAATTGAATGCTCTGAGTTTATTGTACAAATACATTCTCACACTGGCTGTCGGGCGAGATGATAATTAATAACTAAGTAGGTATTGCATCTATTGAATTGCGAATATTTTGATTTCGAAATAATCATTGTTAATATCGGTAAATGATAGATAGTGAGTGATATACCTAGGTACTAAAGTGTGAGCAGCAAGATTGATAATTGTATATGCCCTGTCAGTGTTTTCGTTTTATTAACTTAAGTTTATTTTAAGAAAGCTCTCAAGTAAGATTTAGAGTTTACTATTCAATTATACACAATAAATTATTGAAAAACAAAAAATTATGAAAAATATATAAAGACTGAGTACTTAGGGAATTAGTAGAAAAACAAAACATTTTAATAAAACTTCGCAATTTTTTATTAGATTTTTAATTAGCTCGATATTCGAATGCTTTAAAGACAGGTTGTTAAGGGAATATACTAAAGAAATAATACAAACTAAGTAATCATCTCCTCTTCTCTTGTATAACATCGCTATGAGCTATTCATGAATCCTTAAGATTAGCTTCTTAGTTTTAGTAAGTTATTAATATTCTATTTATTTATTTTTCTCTAGAGTAAGGTTCTATAGATAAATATATATAACTTCTGGTTATGCACTTCTTGCACTCATCATTTAAATTTTTTTTCTTTCCTTACTAGGGTTGCCTGGAAGATATAAGGCCGCCCGTTGCATCCCTTGTAACTTTTATGTATTGTGTCATTTGTGTTTCTTTGCAACGAAGTGTGAATAAATAAAAATAAATAAAAAATAAAATGTACTAAAGATAAGTATCGGTAACTAACAATGCCAGACACAAAAATCTCCTTAAATAACCATAAAAAGCCCAGGGCGTTATCTCACCCAAGGATAATATTAAGGTCATTTGTTTTAGTCACCGAAGCGAGAATGCGGTTTCCGCAATTTCTTTATGCTGACGTGGCGAATACGAGCCTTTAATACCTCAGTAAGCCTTATCAAGCTTTTTACTCGACGTAATAGTATATCTCTATTTTATTTCACTTAAAATTCTATTAGTAACTACACATTTTCACTGCAAACTGGAATTCGATTGGAATAATTCAGGGCCATTTGACCATTTCATCAATTCATCAAATGGCGACTTATTTATTGAGGCTGGATTCACATAGAAAAAAAACCCTCTACAAGTCTTGTTCTTAATCAGCCTTCTATTCCTGATAGATCATATTAAAGGCTAAGGATGTTTTTCTGACGGTGTATTCCTTCGCTGTACGATAAAATGCCCACACAGAAAGAAATGTCCCTTGGCCAGACCTAGAGAAGCACCACTTGACAGACACTCAACTAAGCAGGAGATATTATAATTCCCTTGACAGGATAATATGGGTTCATTAATACGGCAGTTAAACAGCTATCTCCAGGCATGCTCTGCAATCGACCACACCTCATTTCATATCAGGTGGGATTCTGGCCAAAACTCTCTCCAGTTCTGTATAGAAAAATTACATACTATACCAAATAATATGTTAAAAATAGACACGCGAAAAAAATCACTGTGATTTTTATATCATGTACATAGAGCAAAGCCTAGTTAGTTAAACCATCAAAGGAAAACGTTACCGGTGAGCCTAGGTGAGCGTCCATGCTGTCTTCTACATCTAAATTGTGTCCAGAGCGTCCGAACCCTGGCCAATGAATTCAGAGGATAGAAGTGCAGACGAGATCGAAGCCGAATAAATCAAAGCCGCCAAGCGGCAATTTGGGTCTCAGAAAGTTTGTCTTCAGAGCGTCCATAAGAACTGTGCTTTTCACCTACTTCTGAATTCGTTTCTGAACCGTATCGTTCAATGGGAATAAAAATATGGGAGTAAAAATCGAAAATATCGTGTATAAATTTGCACATAAAAGAACAAAAGAATATCATCATAGACGCAAAAACGCCTCCCTCCATTCGGAATATATCACTACATATTATAAAACAAAGTCGCTTTCTCTATCCCTATATCCCTTTGTATGCTTAAATCTTTGAAACTACGCAACGGATTTTCATGCGGTTTTTAAATAGATAGAGTGCTTCAAGAGGAAGGTTTATAATATGTATAATAACATCCATTAAACAGTGGAGAAGTACTGTTATTTTTGCAGAGATGTCGTAAATAATTACATTTTTTCGCTTACATTGCAAATGCAGGCTGAACCCTACGAGTTTTATCAAAATAATGTACTAAGTATTGTACACATTGAAAAGGTCTACAGAAAAGTCCATGATGGTATATGTGTATCTCTTATGGATAACCCACATTTTTATATACAACGTTCACAGATTTTCTGTAGTGTATTTAGTATCAGCATTGCACCCGTGCGAAGCCGGGGCGGGTCGCTAGTATTATGATGATACATCATTTATAATTTCATGTTACATATATTTTATACTTCATGTTTATATATTATTTTATTTATTTATTCCACTACAATTTTCTATCTTAACAGTTACTACTAATACGATAGAATTCCAAAATAATTCCCACACCAATTATCCTACATAAAAACATTAAAAAATTAAACTTATATTCCTAAATTTTATAAATAATAATATATATATTAAAATTAATCAGTGGATTAATTTTATTTGTTTATGGTTCAAAATGATTAATCATTTTTTTACGTAGAACGATCCAGATGCATTTATTATGACTTAAATAATAACATTCAAAGACGATGTTAAAATTGGCACGTGAATCAAATTTATATTATGAAAGGCATTTTTGTAAGTACAATTATATATATATATATATATATATATATATATCGAGTCAAATGTGAAGCAAAAATAATAAACCTACAAAATTCTTTGAACCTACAAAGATTTAAACTAAAGCGTGTATTCGCCAAACTTCCTTGACATTTAACAACCATTTAACTAATTAGTTAATAAAATATTTGTGTTTTTTCAATTTAACCGTTTGTTTAGGGTGGCTGGTCGACTCTGATATAAGCAGAAACTCATTCGGTGCGGTGTAACCCCGAAGTTTATTTGGCGGCTTACCTCGGCGCTGACTGGAATTGTTGAATCTGTTTTTCTTTCATTTCTATCCCGAATGTTTCGATATCCTTTGGAATACAATAAGAATCGAACACTGATTGCGTTTCTTTTTACGTATTTAGCTTTGGGGTAAATTTCATAAATAATGGATTTCTAGGGAAAGGTTTTTTAGGTGTTTATGTCTTAAAATAGATATTCGATAACAAAAATCAAATCACGAATCGGGATTTTGTACGTCCTGACTTATACTAAACTTAATGTTAAAGGTTTATACGATACTAAATACTAATTATACTTAATGGATCCTTAAAAATATATATGCAAGCTGCAAGCTGCAGTGCAGTTCAATCCTCTTTTCCTGCACCCACAAGATGCTCCACATCCTGTTTTGCATGAGCAAAAAATAATTTTTAATAAAGATTCTGGAGCTGGTCGTTGCGTCATTGTTTGCGGTGTCAATATTCCGCATTCATATTTCCAGCCCCATTCTTCTGGTAATATTTCTCTTCCAAGCCATGTTTGAACTTGCAAAAATACTCTTTTAAAGTGTTCAAATGCGCTATCTGCAGTGGGTGGTAATGACGGCAGTTTAACGCAGGTATTTTTAGCAGTTGCTTTCAAAAAAGAGTTATATCTTAATGCATTAAGATCTTTTATTTTCTGGGGGGCACCGTATAAAGCAAGAGTGCATGTAACACCAGCCTTAAAAATGTCATCAGTATTTTCGCATTCATTTTTGAAGACTGTCGCAGCATTTTGCAAGTCTGGTCGCTTTTCAAAATTTTTTGCAAATACGTTTTTGCCACGTTGGAAAAAAGCTGATGTCGTGTCACACCCAGTGAATGCATGTAAGAACAGAATATGCTCTTTACACTTAGGTAATATTCTCTCTAAGCATTTGGAAGAGTACGTTTTTTGCGGTATTTTGCCTTTGGATGGTTTTCGAAAATAAATTTCTCGATCTGTTGGTGAGAGAGCAGTCAATAAAACTAAAACATCTATATCTACTAAATCTAACACGCCTACAATTCTTTTATGAATATTGCGACAATATTCACTTTTGTCTTCACATATCAAACTTACTATACTTTTCTTGAAATCAGTACTAGTGACGTAGCTGATTTGTTGTCTTGACGACTTGGACTTCCTTCTTTCCTTCATTTCATCCGCTTCTTTTTCACAAAAGAAGCACCTAGTTTTCCAATCAAAATCAGTGGAAGTAGCTGTTCGAAGCTTTTTTTTAGGTGGAGAGCATGCAGATGTGGTGTTCTTTTTTTAAATAAGAATTAATGCATCCTTTATTAATATATTTTTGTCTGCATACCGAATGCACGTAGACAAAGTCGCGAGTATTTATATACTGAGAAAGTCCATCCCCTCTTTCCGCAGATGCAGCTTTTAATGATGATATGCCTCTAGTGACTTTTATAATATCTCCTAGTTCAGAGCTTAATTCAGAACTAGATCCGATTTTATCACAAATGAGGCAATCATTGTTTGTACTATCACTACTGGATGGTTCACCCATTGCGACACGTGGCTGCAACAACAAATATTAGTAATATTAATAACTAACTTTTATATCATAATTAATGATTTATATTATTAAATTCTACTATTATATTCTAACTTTTAACATCGATTTATTACAAAATATTCATAACTATTTTCAAAAGCATGTAATATAAATGAAAAACAAATACTTACAATTTATGCCACTATTTTCAAAGTTTTTAAAACTCAGTAATGTTCAGTAATTAACGTTTATCACACTCACTGCACAATAATATAAACATTAATTTTTAATAAACAAAAATCTGAAATAAATATTTTTCGGAACGAAAACAACAGCTACGTATTAAGTCTAGCAAGTTACAACGTGTACTATCCTGTGAGGGCCTAAGTAATTTTTAAAAAATTGAGAGCGCGAAAAAATTTTTTTTTAACATTTTTCTATATACTATTAAAAACATATTTTCAAGGTTTATATTAAGATTCATTGACTGGCCCTGGATTCCGAGGTATAAACCTTACGGCGCTCTACTATTAGTATATTCCCTTAACAACCTGTCTATAAAGCATTCGAATATCGAGCTAATTAAAAATCTAATAAAAAATTGCGAAGTTTTATTAAAATGATGATGTGCTTGAACTCGTAGACTTTAGATAACATTACAGCTAACAGACATTACGGCTTCTATATACACGAGCTATGTTTAAAAAAACAAATGACTTAGCATTTAAAAAACGTTTCACCCCGCGAGTTATGAGCGAATTATCTATTCGAGTAAGACAATCGCGCTAGTAATATCCTGGGGCAGTGGTACCTAACACTTGTTATGGGGTCATTGTATTATATTTAAAAAAAAATCTTTAATACACAACTTGTCCCCTGATATGTGCAAGTACTAAACATAATAATTCCAACGTTTGTTATAAATTCGCTCTATTTAGTATAAATATTTTAACCGGTAAGAAATGTAGTTTCGAAAAACCTTTAACTGTCACTGCCACTCAAAATACCTAATACGCTCTGTATTTATCGGTCCGGGTACATTTTATATACAGGTTTAAGAGTAATGGTAAAAATTGCCAAAAATACAAAGGAATAAAAACCTGTATTTATTGTAATAAAACATTATTTCTCAAGCATTTAGCTTTCAATAAAGCATCGATCACAAATCCTCGCTTATAACAAAGTACGAATACGAGAAATATAGGTTTTAGATCTGCCGGTCGATTTTGTAACTCACTTTACAAATTCTCACAGCGGATTCCGCTCTCAAATCACTCCTGAAGGTGTCAGGTTGCAATATTTAGGTATTCTGATAAACAATAACCGCGACAAAAGCGCCGCTCAAATGAGATTGTTTATATTTGGAACTAAAATTTAAGACTCGCATCACTTACGCTCAAAAAGTCTTGCTATTTTGCATTCTGATGACACCATTTGACATCTCATGTGATTTAAAATCGGCAGTGAACTCGATTTTTTACGTCAAATTAAAAGTTGCTTTTTCCTAGGTGAAATTTAGTTAGCCATTTTTTAGCGAAGTTAAAGGTTGTTTTATGTGAAAATATTCTAATATAGGACAATCTATATATATGTGGTAAGTTTATAAATTAATATTTATAAATACAGCATTTTTTTACGAAATTCAAATTTATATCTATAAGCAGTAAGTTTAGTAAAATAGAATTTTTTTATTCTTACAGAAGGCCAGTTTCCACTTTAAACCTCTATTTCAATAATAAATTATGTAAACAATTAAAAAATACTTAATATAATATCTATTGATGGCGAAGAAAAAGGCATGAAACGACCAATTGGTTTCTCGGCGTTGGTTACTATCGCTTTTTTCCAATACCCAAGACATTATGTGGTATTTACGAAACCTAAAACATTTCCTATATGGGCTGCTGAGATTCAAAGAGTCTAGTAAATAGATAATCTAATGTAAACATTTTGATTATTTTAGCAATAAAATATAATTTTTATCTCAGAACCAATTTTTCAATCCACTCCAGTAGATTCATCCTATTTTATGAGAAGGTATACTAAAATTATTAATGTAATAATTTCAGAGTTCCAATGCTCAAAAAATCCTGGTTGTATTTTTCTGCCTTTGAAGAAGAATGTCACATTTATATCAATGACAAGGACCCTGGATATAGAGAGACACAATAGTGCAGATATTTTCAAATAATTGAATTTCAACTATCCTTCAATTTATAATAAATGATATCACAGCCCGAACAACCAAAATGGGCGGTTCTTATATCTTTATAAATATTGATAGGTATAACATTAAGGTTTTGAATAAGAACATTATTCTGCTTTACACAAGTATAAAATACCATCATTATGTACATGATAGTTTAAGTACTTATTAAGCTTTTTAATATTTTTGTTCATAACAATTACTTTTGATGTGAAACATCTATAGCCGCACGTAAAACCGATTTCTGGCGTGGCGACGCATGCCGTGGCGACGCGTCACCACGCTATATGATATACAACAGTCTAAATGCAGTAGAAAGTTTTACATTAAAAATATTTATTGAATAAACATTATGAAAATAATGTTTATTCAACAAATAGTCATCGTTATCTGGAAAAATATCATGTGCGGACAAAATCAATTATATTATTGACGTTCAAGAGTCAGACATGTTTGTTTCTGAATCCTAAACTTATTGTAGAATATAAGAGTATAGCAATTCCTAAAGGGACGGCAACGCATTGCGAGTCTTCTGGAAATGTGAGTGTCCATGGTCATAAATTAACATCAGATGTGGCTCCTGCCCTTGCCTATGTCAAATACGTTTATGACACACGCGCTGCGACTGAAATTGTCTGAGAAACGACCGTTACAGTAAATACACATATGTATTATATGTTTTAAGAAAGAAAGAAAACTCTATTAAACGTAATAATGTTCTAGCCACCACATTACGATTCCCTGCTAGTGGGCAGCTAATAGTCTAATGAAGGAGATTTGACGTACTGTAATAAATACATAACAATTTCATAATTAAACTACTGTTGTACAACAATAATACTTTCTGTTGCAGCATAGGACAGGTTAAGAAGGTGTTGAATCAATGATGAAAGGGCTTTTAAAGAAGAAAAAACGTTGGGCAGTGTATATGATGTGGTGTGGTCGGTGTACTCTGTATCCAAAAAGTCGATACATCGCCAATAAGTATAGTTGTCTAACCTTTACAAGTTTTGTTTGAAAAATCAAACAAAACATAAAAAAAGAAAAGGAAAATTTCTTACATTTTCATAAAAATGTATATGTCTGTTAATGCGTCATATTATTTTAAGTTTCCTACCCAGACACACCTGATAACGCACAGTCTATAAAGCGTGTTTCTAGCCTATACATAGATAATAGACGCACCCTCAGCGCGCCCTTTTTAGGTCAATCTATTGATCCAATTCAATTAGGAAGTAGTTGTAGTTTTTGTATGACTATTAATAAAATTTCTATCGGATTCAAAAGCCCCGGAGTGCAAAATCGAAAGACCACATAATGACGCGTTCCTATGTTATATATACTGAATGTTTTGTGATAAAATATAAAAAGATGTAATTTTCATAAAACTAAATTTTAAAAAATTCTTAATATATTTTTTTTTAAGAAATAACAAAATCTTTATTAATTTTCAAATTACTTATTTAATGTTTATAGTACGGTTGTGTTAAGTAATATTATCCTTATCAAAATATATTAACTTCGGTCCAGTGCACATGAGAAAGCAACCAGCCCATCGAATGTTACTTTCACGAAAAGATTTAGAATTTAACATAATACAGAGAATTAATTAAATAAAAGTTTGATTAATCTAACTAAAACTTGCTTTTTATAAGCTGTCAAATCGACTCACACGCTTACGTTCTCTTATTTAAATTTGTATTTATTATGAAATAATTTTAGTTCTTCACAAATATATTTATTAATGTTAGGACTTAAATATACTTCAACTATACTATAGCGGGAAATTATCTTATGATACGGGTATAACAAAATTATATTAACTTTACCCGTTACAAAAAAAGCAAACTAGATTATTGTTTTAATACAAAAACCTTTTACAGAAATTAAAACAAAGATAAAATAAGCCGTAACTACTCAGTCGTACGAACGTATTTATAAACAATTAATACACAATGTATAAACATTGTGTATTAATTCAAACATTTTGCAAGATAACTTACATGACGTCTCACACAAACAAAACACTGTCGCAAACTGTTAACTACGGAGTCTGCGCCGGGCTCAATGTCATTGTCAAAATGAATCATCGCGTAACCGTTAACTTGTTAATATGGGCTTCGTTTGAAATGTCTAGGTAAATATTTTGTTGGATATAGGGATTAAGAACTACTTTAAGTAATACATTTGTAATGTTTGTCAGTTTTTTAATACATAATATGATCCCTACATAGCCGATCAAGCTGATCAGATACAGAGAAGCTTGAAACCAGAGGAATGTCAAATCTTCTATCTCCTAAAAAAGAACTTTACTTGCTCAATGTTCTTTGTTGCTCAATCTATGGTACTATTCGTTTTTGAAATTATATTTCTTTTGGCGCGATGAAGAAAAATGATGAAAGTGAATTTTTACGATGCGCGCGCACACCAACACCTAAATTCGACATCGTAAAGTTAGGTCTATGTGGCATGGAAATCGATAAATGTGTTCAAGTTGTATATACTAGTATTTTTATATTTAGAACACGTGTTTCTTAACAGTACAATTAAACAGTGTGAATAAATAAATATTATTTTGGTGTTTTTAAATCAATTTCATATACGACGGTGATAGTATTTACTAATAATTTATTTATTAAAATAAAATCTTTTTGATTAATTTTAAGAAATAACGATAAAATCACTACTGTATTTTAGTTTTTTTCCATACGCCAAAGAAGTATAACTTCTAACGCGTGTACACACACTCTTTTTTGTTTTCCAAGCTAGTAAATGTAACGTTCAATAAACTGGTAAAATAAAAGGTGAAACTGTCCTTGATAACAATTTTTATTTCCAACACACCAATATACATAATTTACAATATTCTTAACTTACATAGTAATTATAATAATCATTAAAACTTAAATACCTAAAAGAACTTTTCTTCTTACATCCCCTCCACAATATTTTCTTATAAACATATGTAAAATCTATAATATATAAAAAAATACCTAATTTAAGGAAGATATAATAAGTGCCTATTACGTCTAATTTCTCATTCCCCTATACTGTTTTAACACTGTAAACGACATTATGGGCTAATGATTATATGAATAAATGAAAAATCTGCGTTTACTGCACAAGACATGCGACAAAATTGACATTTAAAGTTTTAACATGTAACTACTAAACGAATACATCAACCATTGGCGTGTATTTTTATCGATCTCCCTTTCGCACTCTCTTTCAATCGGTATCATTCGCTCTGTCCTGCATTTTCGACAAAAACGCTGCACATCTCCGTGACGTTCCGTAAGAATTTTACTCCCATGCACCTGAAGAAGTTTCACTTGAAAAAACTGTAAACATCATGCATACACAATTATTCTTTATAAACACATGAAAGCAATTTAAAGCTAGGCGCAGACACGCACACAGCCAATACGCTGACAACTATAACTTCTATACCCTACAATCTCATAGTAATGTATCGTATAGTGGAAGTAACTTTTAACACTCCTTATCACATGATCTCACTGATAGCACCGATAATACTTTATAAACCTTCACTTGTCTGATAAGAACATACCTGTATTGGTTAAATTAAGTTAATTCTTTATCAATAGGATAAACAGAATTCCTCATTGTTCATCAGTGTTATAAAACAGATAGAATCCAGTAACGATACTCAATGTATCCATTAGTATATCAAAAATATTTGTTTCCAACACACAGATACATTTACAAGAATAAACCTTCATACTGATAATAATAATTAAAAAATGTAAATCGTAAAAATTTACTTACTTAATTTTTTCCTAACGCCCGAAAAGAACAACTTCAAAAAATATGTATTAATGATCTGTCGGTAGCATACGTTTTGCAGGAAAAAGTCTGCCAAACCAACCGATGTTATATATTTTTTTTCATTTCATTATCTCCACGTTTCAACCGGTTTTGAGTATAATTTGTGGCTTTAATCTAGTCCACCTTTGTTTACGAAGAACTACGAAAAGTTTGTGTTGTTTTTTAAGGCAATGTTAATGAAAACATAGTAAAGAAAATTATAAATAGGTAACTAAATGAACTTCGAAATGGAACTGGACAAATCTTTGCTTTTAATTTAATTTATTATTATTTATTCCTTAAGATGTCATGTGGAACTTAAAAACATTGTGTAAAACAAAAAACTTGGCGATTAAAATGAGCGGCGGGGAGTTTATTGCCAGTTCTTCTCTTCCGTTCTACTCCCTTGGAACTAGGAGAAATATAAAATAAGAAGCATAAAGTATAAGTATATTTTTTGACGTTTATAAGTGTATATCGGCGCAAATTTATATATTGTTACGAAAAATATTAATAATGTTTGGGATTCATATTTTATGATAGTCTGTAGTAATTTTATATTCTTTATTATTTATGTTACAGCAATGGCGTGTTAGTGTCAGCTGCCACTGTCATTATCATTTAATGACATCGAAGTCAAATCTCTTTAAAACCGTTAATATGACTAGTTCATTTAACTTGTCAATGTTGTTAGATCTTATAATTAATCACTATTCAATGATCGATAATAATTCTGACTCCATAGTCATAATTATTATTATGGAAAGTTATTTATCATAATTTTAAATATTGGAGACTAGATAACAATAAATATTAAAGTAATCTTTGACACTCGTTCTTATGACTCTGTTTGACTCTGTGGTCTATTCGGGTTCGGTCGTGGAACGAGTACCCGAAATGTTACGAAGCTTGTTTATTACAAATTCTGGTTGTTATAAATACAGGAACTGATTGGTGCGAGCCTCAGTTCGATTGAGCGGTCAAACCAAGCAGAAGCCTTTAAAGTGTAGACTCTAATGTCGAAATTAAATGGCAGATGCCAACAAACTAATCTATGACACCAGTATTACTGACGTCATTATCTTCAATAATTTAATAACAGCTTTAATTAATCTGGATTCGTTATTTACAGGCCCTTCGCGCCGACAGCAGCGGCGGGATCACACATCTCCAAGAGACTTCGGGAGAGCTGATCCATACGTTAAGTTTCGGTACGCGATTGACGTGCCGAAATGGCGTAACTACACTTCGGACCAAGCGAGCCGTTACGCAGAGTATGCTACAATGGCACGGACGTTTTTTTAAGAGGATTCGACCATATACTACCGACGCCGACGCCGAGGTAATGGTTGCGGTGATCACAGGTATTTACCCTGAGTTTTTTCGATCTGAGTAACTGAGAATTACCTCCGATTCACTAAATAAATTCTTATCAGTTCTTATAATATTTCGTAGGCGTAAAATCGAAAGTAGAGTAAATATAATGATATAACAAAGATCCCGTGTTATGGTATCTTTAAAATATCAATTCGTTCGTTTCACTTTCTTAAACCGGGTCGTTTGTCGTTGTCGTGTTACCGGGACTGCAAAGTGAGAAATTCGTCTAAGCATAACGTTATTTCGTCATAATTCAGTAACAACAATACCGGTTTTCATGGCACAGTTTATTAAATGAGATTTCTGCCGTTGTGTGGGTCATCTAGAGTAAAATTGCTACTACCGTCAAAATGACGAATGTAACTCGCTAAATTAAACTATTAAGTATTGTTCATTTATTAAACTTACTACAACAAAATATGTAATTAATTGTTCAAAGAAAGTTATAAGACTTTTTAAAACTATTAAAATTGTCAATTAATTCGAGAAAGTCATAATAAGATATGAATTTTATGAATCGAGAAAAAGAACGGGACGAACCAACTTTGCGTTGATCTTTGCGTGTTGAATTCAAGTGCGGTTAGAGATATTAGCAGACCAAATTTAGAGATTAGGCAGAGCCCGATATTACAGATGCTTAGATATAGCATCTGGCTTTCACGGAGTTCCCTAATCAGATGACACTATTAAAAAAAAACAGCTTTTGTGTTTAATATTTACGTATGTCTTTCGGTAAATTTATGTATTTTTACTTTTCGTCATCGCTGAAAGTGAAAAGAGAATTTTATATCGGTCATTATAAACATTCTCTAATATTTTGCACATATGGCAAAGTAAAATCCAAATCAAAGTTGTAAATATAAATTTGAACATTCAAATATTTGGAGACGTTAACTGCTCGCAAAAAAAAAAATTAAATTTGATTTGAGTGGTTAAGTTACTAATTCTTTTTGGGAAAAGGGATACTCTTCTTTAATATAAAATCCTAGAGGCTCTTGTATCTGTCTTTTAATAAATTTGGGAAATGTATTAAATAGGAGCTGTGTAAAAAGGCTTACTATAAAGTTAGCGATTATCTAGTTGATAAAAGGGACTAGGACTAGTGCTGGGCAAGCTACTTCTAATTAATTTGCTATGAGCGTTGTAGTATTGTTTGATGACTTATTTTATTTTAAAAATTACCGAGAGTTTTTTACGTCGGCTTTTTCTCTCGGCCTACACCCTGTCTTCTTTGCCAATGAGTAGGGATGCCTACGGGTTCGAATTTGGTGACGTGGAAAAAGTGATACCTTGACGATCTTATGTTCCAAAATAAACGTGTTTTATTTTAATTTTATTCATAGTTGTCATGACAAATATCAACTTTGTATGAATACTCAATCCAAAACGCTTTCTCTTCAGCTCAGTTACATTCTACACATCAAAATGCAGTGATTTTTGTCTACCGTACGTTGCGTATTCGTTCTACCCACTTTTCGTTGTTATTCTATTTTGTTGGGTTTGGCCCATTACTAAAAACTAAGTGTGCATTTTATATCAACCATCATAAGCGAAACATTCCATACGTTACAGATATGAGTAATTAAGATTTGAATTTAAGTTGTAAATGTAACTGTAAAAGTAATTGTAAAATTAAACCTTCTAATATTTTTGACGAACATCAGGTGCATGAATGTAATTTGATGTGAATAACTAATGTGATAATAGTGTGATGACAAAAAAAAATATATCAAGTATTTTGTGATACCATTTTACTGTGGGTTTTAATTTTTAATATTTCTTTTTTTAAAGAGAACGGGTATCGGTATATTCTGTCATTAGACTGCTTTTGAGAAGAACTGCTTTAGTATTGTCTTTTATTTACATAACTTTTACACATTTAAAGAAAAACACTTTTTTAACGGATTATAGATATGTATTATTATATTTAAACTTATAATTATTTTTACATAATTTTAAATTTAAACCGACGTTTCGCGTGCTTTACAGCGTGCGTGGTCACGGTGACTGAAGACAAAGGTGTTAAATGTCAAAAAGTATTACAGCTGCAGAAAATGTTGTGTTATCTGTATTTATTTCCCCGGAGTTGGTATCGACTAAAAGATGTAGGGTTTTTGCAGAAATTGCTCACGGTGTCCTCCATTTTCGCGGGTTGTTTATTTTGAGATTTTAATTTGGATATTATTGGATCCCAGGTGTTTGATAATTTTAGGCCGTCCTCTCTATTGAAATTGGCGTGTTTTTTGATTTCAATGGCTTCGCGTACCAATCTTGGGAAGAATCTTTTTTCTTTCGCAAGTACTTTCGGTTGGTCAAAGCGTATGTAGTGATTAGGCCTATCTAGTGTGTGTCCACAGACTGCTGATTTTGTGTGTCGTCTATGTCTTATGTCCGCGATGTGTTCCTTGAGTCTGCTGGACATATTGCGTTTAGTTTGCCCTATGTAAGACAGGCCACAGTCGCAATCCAGTTTGTATATACCTGCATCTTGCAGACTTAAATTTATAATTATGTAAAAATAATTATAAGTTTAAATATAATAATACATATCTATAATCCGTTAAAAAAGTGTTTTTCTTTAAAAGAACTGCTTTATAATTCTTAGTCTAGATGTCAGCAGGCCGAGGCTGTTTACATGTTGTGGTTGGTTGAGTAACCAATTGGAGCAATTCTTTGAACGTCATGAGTTTATACTTCAGTCGAATTGACCGTATCGGCGGGAGATTAGTCGGAAAGTTTTATGTGAGGAGGCCTCGACCTCTTCTACTGACGTTATTGGATCTAGGTAATTGCATTGAATTACTGAATAACTAATCTAATTAAAGGTAATAATTATTTCATGTATATGCATTGACATGTTTATGAAAAAAAAATTGTGTTTTACCTATCCAATATCCTTCCTAAAACGCTGGCTGGCCACCATGCGTATCCTTGATCCTGGTCTTGTTGGCTGAACCCAGGATGGGTGATGCCTTGTGTGGGCTAGATCTCTAAATGAGTGATGCCTTGTGTGTGTGGGCTAGATCTCTAAATGAGTGATGCCTTGTGTGTGGGCTAGATCTCGTAATGAGTGATGCCTTGTGTGTGGGCTAGATCTCGTAATGAGTGATGCCTTGTGTGGGCTAGATCTCGTAATGAGTGATGCCTTATGTGTGGGCTAGATCTCGTAATGAGTGATGCCTTGTGTGTGGGCTAGATCTCTAAATGAGTGATGCCTTGTGTGTGGGCTAGATCTCGTAATGAGTGATGCCTTGTGTGTGGGCTAGATCTCGTAATGAGTGATGCCTTGTGTGGGCTAGATCTCGTAATGAGTGATGCCTTATGTGTGGGCTAGATCTCGTAATGAGTGATGCCTTGTGTGTGGGCTAGATCTCGTAATGAGTGATGCCTTGTGTGTGGGCTAGATCTCGTAATGAGTGATGCCTTGTGTGTGGGCTAGATCTCGTAATGAGTGATGCCTTGTGTGGGCTAGATCTCGTAATGAGTGATGCCTTGTGTGTGGGCTAGATCTCGTAATGAGTGATGCCTTGTGTGGGCTAGATCTCGTAATGAGTGATGCCTTATGTGTGGGCTAGATCTCGTAATGAGTGATGCCTTGTGTGTGGGCTAGATCTCTAAATGAGTGATGCCTTGTGTGTGGGCTAGATCTCGTAATGAGTGATGCCTTGTGTGTGGGCTAGATCTCGTAATGAGTGATGCTTTGTGTGGGCTAGATCTCGTAATGAGTGATGCCTTATGTGTGGGCTAGATCTCGTAATGAGTGATGCCTTGTGTGTGGGCTAGATCTCGTAATGAGTGATGCCTTGTGTGTGGGCTAGATCTCGTAATGAGTGATGCCTTGTGTGTGGGCTAGATCTCGTAATGAGTGATGCCTTGTGTGGGCTAGATCTCGTAATGAGTGATGCCTTGTGTGTGGGCTAGATCTCGTAATGAGTGATGCCTTGTGTGGGCTAGATCTCGTAATGAGTGATGCCTTATGTGTGGGCTAGATCTCGTAATGAGTGATGCCTTGTGTGTGGGCTAGATCTCTAAATGAGTGATGCCTTGTGTGTGGGCTAGATCTCGTAATGAGTGATGCCTTGTGTGTGGGCTAGATCTCGTAATGAGTGATGCCTTGTGTGGGCTAGATCTCGTAATGAGTGATGCCTTATGTGTGGGCTAGATCTCGTAATGAGTGATGCCTTGTGTGTGGGCTAGATCTCGTAATGAGTGATGCCTTTTGTTTTCCTATCCAATATCCTTCCTAAAACGCTGGCTGGCCACCATGCGTATCCTTGATCCTGGTCTTGATGGCTGAACCCAGGATGGGTGATGCCTTGTGTGGGCTAGATCTCGTCATGAGTGATGCCTTGTTTAAAGTTGTTGCA
Organism: Pieris rapae; assembly: GCF_905147795.1. NCBI lineage: Eukaryota > Metazoa > Arthropoda > Insecta > Lepidoptera > Pieridae > Pieris > Pieris rapae. The sequence goes on along the minus strand of NC_059533.1, from coordinate 3,035,484 downwards.
ATGTAAAGCAGCGCAAGGGACGCGCTGGAGTCAGTATGGCCGTATCGGCTCAAATTTATATATTGTTACGAAAAATATTAATAATGTTTGGGATTCATATTTTATGATAGTCTGTAGTAATTTTATATTCTTTATTATTTATGTTACAGCAATGGCGTGTTAGTGTCAGCTGCCACTGTCATTATCATTTAATGACATCGAAGTCAAATCTCTTTAAAACCGTTAATATGACTAGTTCATTTAACTTGTCAATGTTGTAATCACTATTCAATGATCGATAATAATTCTGACTCCATAGTCATAATTATTATTATGGAAAGTTATTTATCATAATTTTAAATATTGGAGACTAGATAACAATAAATATTAAAGTAATCTTTGACACTCGTTCTTATGACTCTGTTTGACTCTGTGGTCTATTCGGGTTCGGTCGTGGAACGAGTACCCGAAATGTTACGAAGCTTGTTTATTACAAATTCTGGTTGTTATAAATACAGGAACTGATTGGTGCGAGCCTCAGTTCGATTGAGCGGTCAAACCAAGCAGAAGCCTTTAAAGTGTAGACTTTAATGTCGAAATTAAATGGCAGATGCCAACAAACTAATCTATGACACCAGTATTACTGACGTCATTATCTTCAATAATTTAATAACAGCTTTAATTAATCTGGATTCGTTATTTACAGGCCCTTCGCGCCGACATGTACATTGTTTTGCCTATATGAAAAAAATATTTTGAATTAAATAATAATAAGTGTAGCTACTGAATATTTTACTCTTCACAAATATACTCTAGATATTTCTGTCTGTTTAAAGTATGTAATGGAAAACCACTTAATCATGCTTATATGGTTTATATATTTAAAATACTGGCATATTTGGTCAGCCGGTTACGTTGTGCGTGATTGCTATTATTTTTATATAAGGAACCAATTATTATTACTGGTGCAGAGCTGAAATAGTACACAAAATATAAACTATAACAAATATAAGTTTAAAAAAATATACAATGCCCGCAGATCATGCGATATAGATTTTATTTGCGATTGGGATTAAACTTTTGAACTATTAGGTTTTTTTTATTAGATATCTTGATAATGTTGTAATAATAATAAATAATAATAATAAATGTCCAATACTTTTGTTACCATCATACTTCAGTTACCATCGACCAATTGTCCCAGTAATACCGTCCTCAGAGGCAATATCGAATATAACTATTACCGAAGTCACAGATTAAACGAATTAAGTAGTCACGATTTGAAATAAATTCGTAATATTTTGTATTTAATGGAAATAAATGTTTATTCAATAAATAGTCGTTATCTATCACAATCTGTCCTTTTCTGCGTATCACTACATAGTATAAAACAAAGTCGCTTTCTCTGTCCCTATGTCCCTTTGTATGCTTAAATCTTTGAAACTACGCAACGGATTTTGATGCAGTTTTTTTTAATAGATAGATTTTATTATCAGATTGCACCCGTGCGAAGCCGGGGCGGGTCGCTAGTTTAATAATCCGAGCACCCCGAATACTTCATCGTCAGCCATTGTGTCTTTTATATACAGCAAAATCACAATCTAACACTACACAAAAATACCATAGTTATAAACCTACACTATTTCTATTCACAGGAGACCGAAGAGCTGGTGGCTCGGGCAAAGCGATAGTCTAGCTATCCAAAGGCGGAACGCTTCCAGTATCTTCGAATCCTTGCCTAAAGTGATTCCTTTTAATAATATATTTAAATACATTATATTTTAAGATTAGTTATTGTTTTTTGTTTAATTAAACTATGTAACTATACATACTACTAAGTAAAAAATATCTGTACATAATAATATTAATATTTATGTATTATTATTAGTAAGAATTGAAATCGGTAGAATGTTATTTTACAATGTGGTCAAATGATATCACGGAAAATCCCTTGGCAAAACATATCTATGTTAAGAAACGATATGATGTATATGATGTACTGTACACAGATGACATACATCTGTGTACAGTACAAGGGGTGTTCCATAAAATGTGCTAATGGCGTTAGCATTAGACATTATGACATATATTTACATTATGTTAATTTAATTTTCGACGTTATTCACCTTTCAGGTTTTTACACATATTTCTTCTGCTATGTATAAAACAACAAGTAGGTACACTTATGAATGTCAAAAAATTAAATTAATCGTCAATTTACATTTCCTACCAGTTCGCAAGTCAAGGTCGTAGAGCGGGCACGAAAAACTGGCAAGAAGCTTTCAGCCACTCTTTTCAATCGCTCAGTTTTTAATACATATTGTTTAAACTGGAGCAAATACATCCCAAAAAAAAATCTATGCAAATTGTCAAAAATGACAAGCGCGCCAACTTCGAAACTGCGTTAACTCATTAACGCATATGGTCCGAGATCCCACTGCAGGATTGGTGCGTTCATCGAGTTTTTGTTTAAAACCAAATTTTTGTGTTTATTTATAATTAGAAGAATATTATTTACTAGGTTGCCTATCAAAATCTAGTTGTGTTCTCAACTGAACAGATGCGGCATTTTTATTCTAACATAAAAAAAAACGCTGTTTTGGAGTTCGTAATAAACAACGTTTTATATTCACATTGTTGTTTTATTTGTGCATCTAAGTAACTAATCTTGGCAGTTTATTTTAAAGACTATTGGGTTCTATTGAATTAAACTTTCATTTATCAATTAAGTAATTAAGTTTAAATAATATATATAATCGGTTCGTGTGGAATTAAGTTTAATTCCATCTTATCATTGATAAATAATTCTTTATCTTTACATTTCTTAATAAAAAGCTCTTTATAGCGATTTCATCAGTAGATTGATGTTTTCGTTTTATTTAAATTTATTGTGTTTGTATGTCTTTTAAATATGTGATGTATGTCTGTTTTAATCAAATAAACGTACTTATTTTTTTTTTCATTTTTTCTTTAAATAAATTACAAAGCTGTACTATGTGGTTTCACATGTAAATTTCGTTACAGTTCCTATATCTTTCCATATACATATAATTTAGTCAAAATATTGAATCTCACCCATCTCTAACTTTTCAAAGGAGATTTAGACAATTCTATTTATTGTATTTCATAACTGTCATTCGTGTACTAACAAAAAGGCAAAATATATATCCAATTGTATAATTCGGACCTTCTAGTTAGTACGTTTTATATCATAAAAATCTTATAGTATCTTAGACAAAACCAAGCAACCAGAAATACACACAAATACTTATACTAGGTAGTAATTGCAATGACCTTCGACACTGCAATCAATAGATACACTGTTAGTATTGACACGTCTTTGAACTTATAATCAGCACAGACTAGATGTATATAATCCCTCGTAAATACTCGTAATCCCTGGCCGTTGAATATTTACGCTTTATACATATTGGTTATAAATTTATTTATAAAAAACACCGCGAACTGCATTTCTGAGAAGACTTAACAATGAGTATCTGAATAATTTAATTAAGTGTTGTGTCCATTTATTATTATCATTACTAAAAAAATATCAAATCGGTGGCTCTACAACCTAAGGTCTAGGCCTCAGATTTCTGTATCTGTTTCATGATCATTTTTAAATCTAATAGGCAAGTAGGTGATCAGCCTCCTGTGCCTGGCACACGCCGTCGACATTTTGAGTATAAGACATGCTGGTTTCCTCACGATGTTTTCCTTCACCGTTCGAGCGAATGTTAAATGCGCACATAGAAAGAACATTGGTGGTTAACATTTATAAAACAGTTACAAATATTTACATTATTTGTTTTTATGTGTTAATTATGTTGGTCGAAGATCCTCTTTTTAGGTGGGATAAAAAGTACTACACCATTTCTTGACAACTCCCATTTAATGTGTATTTTAACATGATTCAAGCTTTTTTTAATTATTTCTGTAACGTTTTGACATATAATAATCAAATAGGTTTCGATCGAACTAATTTAGCTAGTTTAAATAAATAATATATATATGCTTAAAAGTAGTCGGTTAAAAGATGATTCGTTTTGTTTCAACTTAAAATCCAGTCTTGTGATAAAACGTGGATAGCAGCTGTTACCATGGCTACGATCCGTGCAAAAAGTTGTAGTCATTTTGGTACTTATATTCATTTATACAAGTACGTTTAATATCATATTAGTATCAGCAATTACGTTAAACTCTCGGGAGATTTTTTACACAGACATAAGAGTATGTTAACGTAAATACGTCTGTAAATTTGTAGATTACAAAATCCGGGGATACAGTTTGCAGTTGTAGTTACGAATCTGGCATCCAAAATAAAGCGATTCCACTAGCTAAAAGATCAAAGATGCATCATTTGCGGTTGAGGAAGATGAGCGGTGATTATCAGTTTTTTCTTTTGACTCGGAGAACTCTTGAGACTTATTCACAACGACCGCGGCCATGACCCAGCCCTATTTTTGATTGCCTTATATTCAATGTCATACGTCTTTACTTTAATGACTATGGTAAACCACAAGAAAAGATACGAACTTAGTATGTTTGCGATATTATGTGGGTTGTATAACCATTTTTCATTTATTCATTTAGGTAACACAATGTACACTTATGAATTAGTAAAGAAATACATATTGACTGTCAAATGTAACTTGACATTTACTGACAGTTCTCAAATCAAGAGCGTAGAACGGATGAGAAGAACTGGCAATAAACTCTCCGCCACTTTATCGCCAAGTTGTTTGTACATCCTCCAAAGATAACAAAAAAGCGAAGTAATCCATATTTTTTTTTATTAATAATAATGTGACAAATTCAGAAGCTATAGAAAGCTTTTTATAAACACACTTTTAAACTTTAATTACATTTACAAAAGCTTCTTCTCCTGAATTGCCCAGTGCGTTCGAATCCCTTTGGAATTTCTGATCATCTATAAAACAATTATCAACCAAGAAAAAATTACAGTTTTTAAGGTCAACATGTATGTACGTAAATCTTAATATATATAAATTACTTGTTTGTCCGCTTTGGACTCCTAAACTACCGAACGATATCAATCAAATTTGCACACCGTGTACAGTTTGATCTAACTTAAAAGATAGGATAGCTTACATCTCAATTTATACCATGCAAATATTTGTTTATTATTTGATACAATTATAACAGATGGCGTTGTGTTAAAAGTACCAACGTTTCACATAAGCTATCTACCTTTCACAAAGGTTCTTCTACCGTTTCCCTTGAATAGTTTACTACCATGTTATATAACAAAAACCTTAGCCACAACAAAGCTTGGCCGAGTCTGCTAGTTAAATATAAATTTCATAGTAAACTCAAGCGGATGTTTACAAATTAGTACAATATTTGGTTTGTTTAAGGTCAGACAGAACATGATGCAACAAGATTAGCCAGTCGGTGATTTACCGCGTCGATAAAAAACCCAAGATACACACACACACACACAACACATCTGACAAAATCACACACACGCATACAGTATTTTATTTTAAGTCTGTCATGTAAAATTTTTCTTTGATTTTTTTTATATAAAAATAATTTGTATTATTTTACGTATAATATTTGACTCACGGTTGATGATCTGGTCACCCTGGACACTTGATGATAATTGTAGTGTAGGAACTAGCGTCGGTATGATTAGGCACAGTATAATTTTTACATTTAAAGTAAATGATTTTGCACATTTTTATTTACTTAAGAGTTCTTTGATATAAAATATGTTTTTGATTGTATAGAAATCTTACGAGCAGTCTTGAGTTAAGCCACCTATGGACATCTGCGACACCAAGTTTGCGTTGCCGGCTCTTAAATTGCACCTTTCTTAAAGTCCTCTAAGTAGTAACGGAAATACAAACAAATCTGGATACAATTTTACTATATTTTGTTTTAGTCATAATTAAAATATGTTATTTTGGGTTTTTTTGTTAATATCTATGCACTTTTTGTACTTTACCCTCTGTAGGTTTTCCATTTTTTATTGTTCCATATAAGGGTTGCCTGGAAGTAATTGCTTGTTATCGATAAGACCGCCCGTGGCCTAATAACTTATGTAACCTGATTTTTATATGTATATTTTTGTAAAAGGCAACGAAGTGTAAATAAATAAATACTTAGGCCAGTGACATATACACTATGACATTATACCCATTAAACCATTAAAAATTAATTATATGCACGTGAAAAGTTACAAACCAATTGAAACATTGACGATTCATAAATAGACGATGCAAGAAACCTGTTCTTGACGAGAATTCTCATTCGAATAGGTTTTTGTTATGCATAATTATAATTATTTGATTTATGTAATATTTTTTAATAAAAATTTAATATTGTACACCTGGTAGCGAGTTTAATTAATTTGCAATAAGATAGTTGATTTTTTCCCCATATATAATGTATTTGGGTAATAGAAATTCGTTTTTTAATTTTTTATGTGTTGAATAATGATTGTAAGTTTTCATTGTTGAAGTTATACTTCTTTTGGCGCGATGGAGAAAAATGATGAGAGTGAATTTTTATTGCGCGCGCACACCGACACCTAAATTTGACATCGTAAAGTTAGGTCTAGGTGGCATGGAAATCGATAACTATGTTCAAGTTGTATATTCTAGTAATTTTATATCTAGAACACGTGTTTCGTAACAGTACAATTAAACAGTGTGAATAAATAAATATTATTTTGGTGTTTTTAAATTAATTTCATATACGATGGTGATAGGGTATTTACTAATAATTTATTTATTTAAATAAAATCTTTTTGATTTATTTTAATATTTATCGTTAATCACTACTGCATTTTAGTTATTTTTTTCCATACACCAAAGAAGTATAACTTCTAACGCGTGTACATAAGTAAGTACACACACTCTTTTTTTTAGGTAGTTTTCTGTAAAGTAGTCATTAGTAGTTAATTTTTAGATTACAATTTGTTCTACTTTTAAAATCTATTTATAATTGTTAACTGGCCGTTTACGGTTTTCATTTCATTTACACACAAAACAATTCTTATTTACTTAAATCAACATTTAATTGAACTGATTGAAGATTGCAGAGAAGAGAACTTCTGAAAGAGATAGCAAATGGAGTATAACTAAGAAAAGTCTCTCAGGTTACAAGGAGTCCAAAGATCCGGCAAGACCAATGCAACGCTGTTTGTGTTAAAGCTTTTGAATGTCAAACATTTCTGATGAAATTGTTCTTTACAGTATTGCAAGATCGATACGGTGATGTTGACGATGAGCGTATGAAGAGAGAGACAGACAGACTGGTTTTCTCCACTGCGGAGGAGCAGAACTCGAATTATGGTAAGTCCAGACATCAGAAGAGTATTCAGCAGTCACCAAAAGTAAGCAATGCTCTCAAAAATAATAGTACATAAATGTATTAATAGTTTGTATGAATCCTCGAAAATGCTTTTCGTCTTCAATCATAGACAATGTGTGGGTAATGTGTGGAAAAGTAAATAATTACTGTTGACGTAATCAGCAAATAAGAAAATCAAAGACCCCCTATGGTGCTTACGTAAAACTTGCACGACCCCAGGCAGCAGCCATTGCACAAAACAAGAGCTATTTTAGGAATACACAATACAAACTATTTAATTAGTAATCATTTCAATAATATTCTTACATCGGTGAAATCAAGAGCAGCTTTCAAAATCAACAATTATTTAATATCGATTTAGTTTAAGTCTCTTTTAAGAAATTAGTATTTTTTATTTTCACAATTTTTAAGAGGAAAATTCAGGTCAGGTCGTCTCTAACTAAGAAATAAGGGGTGAGGTAGTACCCGGTTACATACATATACTACTTATATATTAATAGTTTTGTCTGTGTATGTGTACTTTTATGTCTTTTTTTAAGGACCTGTGACAACTCCGCCTGATACAAATGGTAAGCAATTATTTTTATCTTATTCATTTTATATAATATAATATAATTAGCATTCGGCAAACTGATTTTTTGCTACGTAAAGGGAGAGAAGGTTAAATGTGAAAATCACAAACAAAACACTACAAAACTAAAGGAAGATTTATTTCAAATTGTGGTGGCGGCTATCCAGACATACATCGTTTATTTTGATCTGGATATCGGTCCATCAGGCTGAGGAACGGCCACATGATATTTTCCATTTTGTTGGGTTTTGTAATTTATTTATTTATTACAATTACAATATTTATATTGTACTCCTACAGCTAACACAAAAAACAAATACACCGAGAACATAGCCACAGATGGAATACATGATACATTATAATAAAAAGATTTACAAAAGGGAACAAACAAACAAAGTATTTAATACAATAAACTGATTTAATACAAGTAATAATAATAATAAAATCAGATTTTGAATCACAGCATAATCGAGCAACAAGCGAGGTATATCATGTAATGAAGATTCAAATTTAATAAGTGATACCTATATATATTATGTTACATAGAAAGAAACAACTTTATTAGACACTATATACAGGAATGTTTCGATAAAGTAGAGTGCACTGGCCCCCACACTAGGATTCCCTGTCTTGTGGGCAGCCAGTCTGTTCCTTTTCACATCTTAACAGTAATGCTTAATTATTTCTAAGTAACACATTTATATTTATACTATTTTTGTACAATAAGAATATTTTCTGTATCAGTATAGGACAGCTTAACAAGATAATGTTTGAGATTTTTAGTAAATGTATGTAATGTGATTTTTGTAATGTTAGTGATAATTTTGTTATAAGTATAACATACTGTTACGAGCTAGCGGATCGGATAGAAACTGCCGTCGATTTCTTCAAGGGTTTATTTCAATAAAATCTACGAGGAATTCGTTAACACTAATATCTGGAAATGACGCACAGAAAAGCACTAAAAACACACACAATGAAACACTGTCACTAATCACTTAAAACACTCAGTACTTTATCACTGGTTCGCACTTATTCGCACTTTTTCTCTTCGGTGTTTATCGCTTGGAATCGCATTCAAAACTGAACTGAGTGGTCGCGTTTCGGCTCACTTATATATCCCTGGGAAGAATCTCGAACGATGTTTCCGATGTTTACGAGAACTTTCTAGGCGGGAGCGCTACTGAGTAGCGATCGCCTAATTCTAGAACGCGCGTACTTGCTATCTCCTTCGCACACTGCTACGTGCTTGTCGTACGACGTTCTAGAGTTCTCGGTCTAGCTTCGAGAAGGTTCTTATCTTTTCTCTCTTTCGCGTATCAAACAGTGCTTGTCCCACACCTAGAAAATTCGTTCTAGAATATTCCTTCATCGAAGGGGTATAACCAGGCCTGAAAACGCCTGAAAACGGGTCTGCTGAAAAGTGTACCATTCGTCTATACGTGTTCTGAAACCGACTGAAAAAATGTTTCAGCCTCCTGAAAACTACGGCAACATTGTGTAAATTTCGATTTTCTAATATGTGATTGACCCTCTCCTGAAACGGTCATAAATCATATTTCAGCCTGCTGAAAAGTTCTCTAAGTAGTGGAAAAATCTAAAAACATTGCAGTTGACCCGTCTTCGTAACACTACCCTCTCCTTAGACATGCTCGTCCCGAGCATCATCACTTCCTTTCTTCATTATCCTTTTACATCGCGACCGAGTCTGTGAATCCTTATCGCCTGCACAAGCTTTACATTTCTTGATCCAGTCTTCTACATCTTCCCGATAATTAATCCAGTAAAATATTTCTTTAACCTTACTAAGAGTCCCTTTTACTCCTAAATGTCCACTAGACAACTCAACATGACACATTTCTAATATGTCGCGAACCTTGGATCTTGGCACCACTAACTGCAAATGATCGCCTTGAGCATTTTTCAATTTGCGACATAACACTCCATTATGTAGAACTAAACTGTCCCATTCAGCCCAGTAACTCTTAGTAGTGTTACTTGTAGATGCAACTTCACTCCATTGTGGCTTGACAGCTGAAGATTTCATCCAGTCCAGAATTGGTTTAATGTCACAATCCTCTTGCTGTGCTATCTGCATCAATCTCCCACCGAAATCTGAATAAATGGTAGCTGTTCGAAGCATCCTCACGTTACCATCCCTTCCGTCCTGTTTGGTGACTTTTTCACTTGGCCTTTGAGACGCATCATCTGAACACCTTCTTAGCTCTCTTTCATGCGTCGATAACAAATCAGAAAATTTCTTTAATTGTTCCTCTGCCTTTGATAGGTGTATTGACAAGGCTTCCTCATAGTTACCCGGAAATGTTCGAACTGCGTTCCACTCTTGTTGCTTACTGGCCTGTCCGTCCACATCGATTACTCTACAGATGTCATAACCACAATTTGAAGAATTGCCTTTTAAGGAGACTTCCTGTTCTCCACACTTGAAGATCCCTTTTTCCAGATCTATTTTACATTTGTAAAACTTCATAAAGTCTAAACCGATTATACAGTCATCTACTATGTCAGCAAGAACTACCTTGTGTCTGTAAAAACGTTCACCAATCTTGAAGGTCGCGATACCTTCTCCCCGATCGGCTATGCATTGACCCGTAGCTGTAACAAGCTGTGCAGTTCCTCTAGAAGGGTTTCTAGAAAATGTCTTCAGAAGTTGGTGTCTGATTACTGTTCGTGAAGCTCCAGTATCAAGTGTCACATTACACTTAGTTCCATTGACTTCTCCGTCGATGACTAAGGTATTTCCACGTCTAGCCTTTACATCACCTCGGAAGTCTTTCTTAGGGCACGAAAACCTCATGTGCCCTACTTCCCCACAGATGTAACAGGTTGGCCCACGTTGACCAGTAGCTCTTTCCGTGACAGCCCTAATGCGGTAAGGTCGAGGATCTTTCTGAATCGCCTCTACCTCCAACGCATGGGCTAGAGCGTCCTTCAGGTTCTTGTGGTGACCAAGGTTCACTCTCAGCCTGACTTCACGATCTCTTATTCCATCTATGAAGGTTTGCACTAATATCTTGTCTGCTACATCTGGTAAGGATGCGTAAGCTTTCCTTACCAGCTTCTCTATTTCTACTCCCCATTTTTGCAAGCTTTCATTTGATTGCTGTATCCTATCCTTTAATTGAGCCCTATAGACGTGCTCTAAGTGTGCATCTCCGTACCGTGATTCCAGGGCATCCAGCAGTTGCTTCAACGTCACTTTACCTGTCTTGGTATCTAGTATGGTGAGGGCTTCATCTCGCAGTCCCATAATAAGGGCGGTGACAGCTTGATCGTCATTCCACCTGTTTGACTCTACTACAGTCTCAAACTGTACCTTGTACGCGCCCCAAGAAGATTTACCATCAAAGGGAGGCACTTTTAGATTTCCAGATGGTGCTACAGACGTTACGACACCCGTGGTCTTTAAGCACTGCATTTCATGTTCCAATCCGAGAATCCGTTTGTCCTGTTTTGCTAGCTTGCTATCCACGTCAGATTCCAAATTTTCAATTTTTTTATCAACTTCTTGTTTCAAATCTCCTAATTTTTCCCCTATACGACGAGCCTGTTCTTCCATCATACGACGTGTCTGAGCCTGTTCTTCAACCATTTGGCGTGCCTGTTCTTCTTGACGGCGAGCCTGTTCCTCTTGACGGCGGGCCTGTTCCTCCATCAAGCGCCGAACTTGTTCTTCCTGATGACGGGCCTGTTCCTCTTGACGTCGAGCCTGTTCCTCTTGTCGTCGTGCCTGTTCCTCTTGTCGTCGTGCCTGTTCTTCCATCATTTGTCGCAGAGCTAGGAGGATGTTAGCATCGTTGCTTTCGCCTATCCCGCGGTTCGCATCGAAACTCTGTCTCCGGGCGGCGTCGCGTGCTGCTTGTGCCCTGGTCTGCACTCCCTCCGCAGCTGAAGACTCTGTTACAAACTCCTCTTGACTCTCCCTTGGAGTAATTGGCATTTTTCTATCCCACTTCTGACACCAAAATGTTACGAGCTAGCGGATCGGATAGAAACTGCCGTCGATTTCTTCAAGGGTTTATTTCAATAAAATCTACGAGGAATTCGTTAACACTAATATCTGGAAATGACGCACAGAAAAGCACTAAAAACACACACAATGAAACACTGTCACTAATCACTTAAAACACTCAGTACTTTATCACTGGTTCGCACTTATTCGCACTTTTTCTCTTCGGTGTTTATCGCTTGGAATCGCATTCAAAACTGAACTGAGTGGTCGCGTTTCGGCTCACTTATATATCCCTGGGAAGAATCTCGAACGATGTTTCCGATGTTTACGAGAACTTTCTAGGCGGGAGCGCTACTGAGTAGCGATCGCCTAATTCTAGAACGCGCGTACTTGCTATCTCCTTCGCACACTGCTACGTGCTTGTCGTACGACGTTCTAGAGTTCTCGGTCTAGCTTCGAGAAGGTTCTTATCTTTTCTCTCTTTCGCGTATCAAACAGTGCTTGTCCCACACCTAGAAAATTCGTTCTAGAATATTCCTTCATCGAAGGGGTATAACCAGGCCTGAAAACGCCTGAAAACGGGTCTGCTGAAAAGTGTACCATTCGTCTATACGTGTTCTGAAACCGACTGAAAAAATGTTTCAGCCTCCTGAAAACTACGGCAACATTGTGTAAATTTCGATTTTCTAATATGTGATTGACCCTCTCCTGAAACGGTCATAAATCATATTTCAGCCTGCTGAAAAGTTCTCTAAGTAGTGGAAAAATCTAAAAACATTGCAGTTGACCCGTCTTCGTAACAATACTAAACATATTTTGTTTATAATGTGAATTTTATAACAGCTGACGTGAACAAATTCTTCATACAATACAACAATGTGCCCATGGGTGCCGAGAAAGTTGGGCATCGATTATTCATCGCATTACCTCGACGTAGATATGGTATAGTAATTTTTTTTTAAAGATTGTGTTTTGGTAGAGTCAAGGGCGGATCGTGGTCAAGTCAAGAACTTATACGTTTGCCATCATAAATTAAATTAATTAAATATTGAAGGTATGTAGTTACATAAAATCTGTATGGTGACAAAATATCGAAATGAAAACATTATGTTCAATTAGTGATCCACCTAATCCCATTAATAAATGCTAATCGCAGCGAATCATAGCTTTGTTGTTGAGTAAGCCCTCAATCAAAGTCGGGTTAAATCATTGTCAGAAAATTATCTCAAGTTAGGTTCATTTTCACGTGTAACAAGAGTTTTAGATTTGCCGCCAATTCACAAAAAACAAATGACAAATGAAGCAATATACTTAATTCAAATTAATGTTTCCAAAGAGTTCTAAAATTGAAATTCAAAAAAGTTTTAATTAGCAATGTTTCTAACTGGCCAGTTCTAAACATTTTCAGTGTGAATTATTAATTACAGGAATACCCGCTACGTTAAACTACATAGATTTAAACGATCAAAATGGCCGATCGCCAGCCCTGAAACCCTATCCGAATATATATTCAGGTAGATCCCTTATATCTGTTTATCGAACACGAGCAGAAACATGCGGAAGGCTGTGGATGGTGGATACTGGATTACTGGAGTTGCCGGGTAAGTTGAACCGCCCTTGTCAACGTCTGTCATATGACCCGATAACCTGGTAAACTACTGTTTGTTCAAGACTCAAGACCGCCTAATTAGACCGACTTTTTTTATAGAACAGGGGGCAAACGGGCAGGAGGCTCACCTGATGTTAAGTGATACCGCCGCTCATGGACACTCTCGATGCTAGAGGGCTCGCGAGTGTGTTGCCGGCCTTTTAAGAATTTGTACGCTCTTTTCTTGAAGGACCCTAAGTCGAATTGGTTCGGAAATACTTCGGTGGGCAGCTGTTTCCACAAAGTTACTTGACTTCTATTAGGTATCCTGTCCACGGTTTTGGTAATAAATATCTCCTCTAGAAATGCATGGTTAAATTTAGAACTAATGAGCCGCTGAACTCCGACTCTGACACTCTAGGTTAGTTGGAGTGGAGTTGTTCAGACCTGAATGTGAGTGTCACCATCGGACGTCGAGGCATAAACGAAATTCCATCTGTTTTGTCTTAACGTCCATCGTTCTTCACCTTTTTAAGACAGTTTTAGCCGCGCAACTACACTATGTGGAAGCTACCCATTGAAGTATTTCTGACCCAATACGATACGGGTCCTTCAAGAGGACAGCAGATTCAAATTCAAAATCATTAGAGATAACACAATGTACAAGTTTATGGACGTCAATAAAGAAATACATATAAAAAGCTAAATTTATGTTTACTGCCAGTTTCCAAATCAAGGGCGTAGAACGGAAGAGAAGAACTGGCAATAAACTCTCCGCCACTCTTTTTAACCGCCAAGATTTTATTTTACATAATGTTTGTAACGAGTTGCAACCTTCACACGATGTTCTCCCATATCATCTTAATTAATAGTTAATTTTTTTAAGGTATTGATGATGAGCTTAGCTTTGATCGGGTGATTAGCTCAGATGAGCCTTCTGTCCGTTTCTCCGTGTTCTATAATAAAAAATCTGGATATTACTTTCCGAGACAGTCGGATCAATATCCTCCTATTTTAAAACTGCTTAGGCATTTTACACTTGCAGTTAATCGTCGACAGTTGCAGCCGCCAGCCATAGTTGTATATGACCTGAAGACGGACCAGGTGATCTTTAGGTTTACCTTCAAGGAATCGGATATCCCTTCAGCAAGCACTCCAACAGGTGTGTAACAAACTACAGATACCGGCAAACATCTTGAAAAGATGGCATTGGATTCGCAGAAGCGATTTTCGGGTATCGGGGAGATATGGGGGGAGTTTGCCGGTATTTGTAATAATATTTATTAATTAGCGGTCAGTATTTTATTAAAAATGACATGTATTTTTTGTTGATATTGATGTCGCCTTTATAACTGTAGTACATAACTCACTCTATTATCAATACGCTATTATGTAGTTATATTATCAAAGTTTTTAAAGAGATACGTAACGTTTTTGAAAATATTTTGTAGCCGCCATCAGTGATTCGTTCCAATTGTAATTTTTTTTATTTTTATTTTGAGATAGATTTATTTAGTATATAAATAAATAAAATTAACTCTATTCTAGGCCTTGCATCAATAACAGTGGATATAACAAACAACTGTGCAGACGCGTATGCCTATGTCCCGGATTTGACAACAAATGGTATCATTGTGTATTCGCTGAGAGATACCGATAGCTGGCTAAAAATTTGAGGGTTTCTGGTGAGTATATCCGATCAAAAAGAAATAGCCTAACAAGCAGTGTCAAAACTGAAATTCGAATTTTAAATCTAATGAAACTCTCAGAACATCCTCGTTTCAGTTTTAATTTTTTATCTGGTTCGACCGTTACTTTTTAATTAGCTTTCGAGTACGTTGTTTTAAAAATGTATTTCATTTGACCGAGGTAAGCACTTTATATGCACGGCGCCTCCTGCGCCCTCGTTTCCTTAACATTAGTAATTTTCATGTCGAAATACGAAAAGCCTACCAATTTAGAGAACTGTTGCTTTGTCCGATTGCAGCATAGTAAACGAGAGATTATTTATAGGCATTTTACTAGACTTCTATTTCATATTGAAGCGTAAAGTAAATGTTTACATAGGGTCCTTCAAGAAAAGAGCGTACCCATTCTTAAAAGGCCGGCAACGCACTCGCGATGGGCGGCGGTATCACTTAACATCAGGTGAGCCTCCTGCCCCCTGTTCTATAAAAAAAAACGTTGAATTTACTAGCAATCTCTAAAAATGTATACATGTTAAAAACATCAGCATCATTCAGGATCAGATCGACGTCAATTAGGATAGTTGGAATGCCGTACGTACAAGGTATAGATACACGTACCGTACCATGTAATTTTTTTGTTCTGCTGAGTAAAAGTAAACGTAGACTGCCAGGCATATTTTAAATTCCCAATTATTATTATATGGTCTTACTTACCTTCGCTATGGGAGGCTCCTCGGAAGGCTCTAAAAGATAAAATGAGAAAGATAGACAGCAAGAATCTCCAGCGTGGTGATTTTATCGGCAATCTCTTTATGACTTAAAAATTTCCATGTTACTTTCAAACTTAAATAATTTGTAAATAGTTTAAACTGTTACAACTGGTCATATGGCATATCTTAAATACTATAAGTTTTTAACATTTACGTAAATGGTTCTTTTTTTTTCAGATGTTATGGGTAAGGAGAGTTGGACATTATTAAATATAACACGTTTTTGTTTATAAAGGTTTATTTTAACTCTTTAAACTCAAAGGAATCCTGCGGTTCAGTCTATTCTCAGTATTCTCGAACTAAATTTAAGCTCTTCATATAACTAACTTTATATTATGAAACGCTGTGAGCCAGTGAATACCTGTTTCGGGTATAATTTAAAACTGATGCGCGTGAATTAAAGTATAGTTTATTTCAGTTACCACTGACGTTCGAATTTCAAAATGGATAATTGGTAATAAAACACCTTCATACATTTAGATCATTTAATGAATTTTATTTACAGTGTTGTCGAACAATTTACAACCAACAAAAATAAAATTATGAAATATTTACAATATTTTTATTCTATAATTCAACGCGAGTCAAGACATTTTGCAAATTAATAACACACTAAGTATATTTCAATAACAATCGATCCTAATTAATAAATAAAATTCTATTTTAATAAACGTGTAAATTTTCAAAGATTTTTATATGGTTTCTATAATTTAACAATAAAATTTGAAGTTTTAACATATAAGAAATATTCAATGCAGTCAAACCTTGGACACGAATCAATAAATACAATCGTTCAAACTCTTCGTTTAGTAAATAAGTTTTTAATAGCTATTTATCGTTTGGCTTCTACTGTAATAAAATGAATATTTGACCCAAAGAAGACCTAAACATTCAACAAATACGTTTGCAGACATTTTTAAATGACTTTATTTTTAATATAACGATACTTGTTGCGTTTTAGCTGTGCGCTTGCCATACAAATACACATTGTTAACAATAATATTTAAACAAAGTTGATTATATTACAATAAAATTTTTCAATCAACTGTTTTATTGAACCGTACCTACTCGTTTAACCTAATTTTTCTTACTAATTGGGCCTTAAATTTTTACTATAAATTATCTCTGCATGAGTTGCATCATTGATATATATTATCCTACAACTAGTCATAATTTAATGGGCGTCAATACGGCTGATTTATTGATATTTTTTAACTCTTTTATTTTTATACTATTTAATCTAAGGGTTAAAGTAATTTAAACTTGATACAGCTAATTCTCAATTCTAATAATGTAATTGGCAGTGCTTTTAACAGTTTATTTTTACATAAATAGTTTCATCCGTGGGACACTTAATCTATCTAATTATTAAAGGAATTCAATATTCTTATTAATATTAGTTTCGTTATTCCTTTGGCATCTGATATCACTGAACCATAAATGTTTCTGTAAGGTACATATAATCAACATATTATGATATGTTGTAAAAAAATGTAGTTTTAAATGATTTCGTAACCAACAAAATTTATCTTATCTATTTATTTCCTGGCATTATAATATATATACTTTGACTCTATAAGTATCAGCGTGTTAAACATAAATTAACAGTCGTTATTTTTTAAACAATACGAACGCCACGGGTCATGCGTCATAATTATCTACACAAACTACGTTAGTGTTGTCTCTGTCATATCTCCAGTTAATTAACAAGATAACAATACATTGCTGACAAGGTTGGATATTTGTACGTATCTCTGACGCACTGTTGTTTTATAGATATGGCAAGAACCGGTAGTTGATTATCTAATTAATTATTTTAAATGCTTACCCAAATTGGTTTCTTTATCCATGCTGTTATCATCGATCATATCTATCATAATCGCTGTTAACTTGCCCGTATTTGCGATGTCATTTATCCTCTAGTGCATACGTCTGTTACGAATATTATGCACATTTTCAGTTGTAATTATCCTATTATTATTTTGGATTATCTTAAGCCCAGTCGTCTATTAGTATAAGAACACTTTGTTCCTTATGATTAGTTATACTTTTAAAGACATTTTATACAATTTGAAAACGTCGAAACTATTGAAGTTGGAGTTCAGATGTGTTCGTCTTGAACATCTGTTGAGAGAGAAAAAGAACATTAAATTATCTTTATATGTGAAGATTACAGATTTTATAAGCACGACGATTCGTTTTCTACTAAGAAATTGCGTAGAAAAGAAATATAAAATGATCTTCTAAAAGCAGTAAGTCGAGATTATATCAAGATTGTACATTCATGCAAGGAAATCTCGTTAGAGAGCACAATTTAAGCTTCACGTATGTAATACAGTTTTTTTTAAAAGTATTTATTCTTTAACATCAGATCAAAAGTACTGGTTGGTGTCATTATAGTGGTATTAAAAAAATATGTGATCGAAGAACAGCCTGTGCTCGAACTCGAAAGATTTGTCACCAAAACAATTAAGTTATAAAACTGTGAAAGAAATTGCAACCTTTGGTGCTCTTAGACGTATCGTAAATATTTTTTCTTTGCATAATAGTGCTATTCAGCGATAGTTTTTCTGGAAAGTTGCCAGTTCATCAAGAGTTGTAAGCATAAGGGTATTTACAAGTATCCGTTTAAATAGTTAACGGTGAATGCAGTATATACTACCTATAAAACCTTTTTATGGCCATGTTGCCAACTTGTTTCTATATTAGATTTTTTTAAGGTAAAAGTTTTTATAACAGGATTCCTATGTGCGAATTTAATGCTAACTATGGATACGGGTAGTGCGTTTAAAGGGTTCATGCATTTCAATACAACACAGGGATACACTCAACACAAACAATACTTACGATCGATTCAGATTTTGCCGCTTAATGATCTTTTTCTCCTCATTATTTGAATCAATTTTGAAAAAAATATAACCAATTATTTACCAATTTGTATTTAATTAAATTAAGAATATATACATTTTAATTTATTGCTATAACGAGATTTGACTGCACGAATTAAAAATAAAAGTGAACGAATACAAAGAAAACTTTTTAACCTATTTATACATCTACAAATACATAACATTTTACATAAATTGTTATACAATGAATTTAACCTCTAAATATTAAATGTGTGCCAAGTAAAGTGTTATAAAGTGCTTAGCTTAACATTATCACTGTAAATACATTATATTGTGTAGTCGTTGTGAAGTGTTTTCTTCGTTATTTTATAATTAAGTAGGTCGTACTAATTTTGTCGTATATAAATGAGACATGCATCTAATTGAGTAAAAAGAGAAATTTGTGACGAGATTCTAAGTGAAGGATTATTAATTAAAGGAACAGACATGTTTCTTTTTTTAAATTTATGAACACAGATATAAGATATTTATTGCAGAGTTGTTTTTAGCGTTTTATAAGAAAAAATATGTAAAAAGTAACTTGTTTTGTTAAATGTATATGGGATGTTATTATCGGGAAAAGTATACCTTAGACTCAAGTTTTATACATAGAAAATAGTAACACCAAGATAGAACACGAAGGTTGTGAATTAAGTAAAACAAATGACGAGCGTTTGGAATGTGCTAAATTGAATTAAATTTGAAGCATATACTAATCTCCGTTTAAATATTATTTAGAATAGGAAATTAAAGTATATATTTGTCATGCAGTAGAAAAATGAGAATAGGGCCTTATATCGATGTCAAGTAACAAGTTATATTAGACTACACTTATATCGAAACTATGTCCTACCTGCTACAATCTGTACTTAATATAAGGTGTCGAGTAAAAAAGTGAGAGTGACGTAGGTAGGAAGACTTTTTTCACGGTGAGCTTTAGTTAGACGATATACATCATTAATTCCATTTCCCTCTAATGGAAATACAAAACATATTAACAGGAAATGACAGACTATACATCGTATTAGGGTAATGAAGTAATCATTTGTTTCTTTCATGATAGTGTAAACACTATTTGATAGATAGTGACGAAAGACTTAAAATAGTGCAATTATAATAATTTACTTTTTATGAATAAGGGGATAAGGCTCGTCGAAGATTTTTGCATTTTTATATAATATTTACTCTATTTATACTAACTTTGAAATAGTTTTGTGTAACACCAAAGTGTGATGTTCTTAAGACTTTTGTAATGGGAACGATAGTATTGGAGGATTTATTTTTAATATCCTTTTAAGGTGTGACAATTTCACAAACTGTAAGCTGCTTGAACCAGTTACAGATAGCTCTCAGAGAAGTCTAGATCGGATACAGAGGCGCGGGATGAGCGTGTGTAGTTAGTGGAGGTGCCATAGTCTGAGGTGGCAGTCACCAATGGCTACAATCGTACCTTGGGTTACGCCATCAGCTGCAGCCGCTTCCCGTTCAGCCAACTTCTGTTTTAAAACTCGGATCCGTTCTTTCTTCTGTAAGTGAATTGTTACTTTAAAACTACTATAGCACTTGTGTATGGGTTAATATATTTGGTTTTTATTTAGATTAATTTAGATTATATTATTAACTATACAACCCTTACAGCAAAAACCTATTTAGTATTATTACGTAGTTAAACTATAGCGCCAATACTGTTGTACACTAATTTCACGTCATTAAATTCGAACCTGTAGGCATCCCTACTCATCGGCAAAGAAGACAGAGGGTGTAGGCCGAGAAAAAAAGCCGGCGTAAAAAACTCTCGGTGCTCTTTTAAAAAAGCAAATCATCAAACAATACTTAAAATAATATGGCAAATTAATTAGAAGCAGCCTAATATTGAGTATTGCGTAAACACATTTTTCGGGGTTGCTTTGACTGCTGATAATAATAATAATAATAATAATATATTTATTTTATTTCTCACAAAAACATATACAATAATTGTCATTCTTCCTTGGAGCACTGGATGTAAATAATTAACAAACATACTGATGTCTGTTATAGCGCCGTGGATTAGAAGTCAACTATTTTACACACAGTTAAGGATTCAGTTAAACAGATGGGTTTGTCGGTAATAATAATTGTAAATTTCATTTTGGAAAAAATAACGTTTAGATATTTTATGTGTACAATCAACGAATAAAGCAGTCAACAGTTCTGTAAGTTTCCTTTGTTGCGACAAGTTTGTGGACTTTCTGAGTGTTCCGGTACGTCTTTCATAGTCAATCCCTTTGTTTCCACTTGCTTAAGCACTGCATTTAATGTGGCCTAAAAACACAAAATTCTTTTCATACGAAAACAAAGCTTAAAATGAGAACGTGAAAACAGGATTTTACATGAAATAAATTAAATTGAATGCGCGTTTTGGTTTCAGTGTATGAGTTGTCGAACGACTGGATAGCACTGTGACTTCACCAATTTCTTGCTTATGAATACATAGGTTACAGTTTCTGCTTAAATACACTACAACCTAAAATTCTTTTGTTTTTATCTATATGAAAATGGCTTGCTGTTAGAACTCGAGAATGGCTGGAGCGATCTGGCTAGTTTCTCGAAATATTTGTGGAACTTCAAGGAAGGAAAACGATAAATAAAAGTTAAGAAAAATATGATGATTTTTAGTAAATGTATGTAATGTGATTTTTGTAATGTTAGTGATAATTTTGTTATAAGTATAACATACTAAACATATTTTGTTTATAATGTGAATTTTATAACAGCTGACGCGAACAAATTCTTCATACAATACAACAATGTGCCCATGGGTGCCGAGAAAGTTGGGCATCGATTATTCATCGCATTACCTCGACGTAGATATGGTATAGTAATTTTTTTTTAAAGATTGTGTTTTGGTAGAGTCAAGGGCGGATCGTGGTCAACTCAAGAACTTATACGTTTGCCATCATAAATTAAATTAATTAAATATTGAAGGTATGTAGTTACATAAAATCTGTATGGTGACAAAATATCGAAATGAAAACATTATGTTCAATTAGTGATCCACCTAATCCCATTAATATATGCTAATCGCAGCGAATCATAGCTTTGTTGTTGAGTAAGCCCTCAATCAAAGTCGGGTTAAATCATTGTCAGAAAATTATCTCGAGTTAGGTTCATTTTCACGTGTAACAAGAGTTTTAGATTTGCCGCCAATTCACAAAAAACAAATGACAAATGAAGCAATATACTTCATTATGTTTCCAAAGAGTTCTAAAATTGAAATTCAAAAAAGTTTTAATTAGCAATGTTTCTAACTGGCCAGTTCTAAACATTTTCAGTGTGAATTATTAATTACAGGAATACCCGCTACGTTAAACTACATAGATTTAAACGATCAAAATGGCCGATCGCCAGCCCTGAAACCCTATCCGAATATATATTCAGGTAGATCCCTTATATCTGTTTTTCGAGGATTCATACAAACTATTAATACATTTATGTACTATTATTTTTGAGAGCATTGCTCAAAAATGCTCTCAAAAATTTTCTACTTTTCTTATTTGTTTACTTTTGGTGACTGCTGAATACTCTTCTGATGTCTGGACTTACCATAATTCGAGTTCTGCTCCTCCGCAGTGGAGAAAACCAGTCTGTCTGTCTCTCTCTTCATACGCTCATCGTCAACATCACCGTATCGATCTTGCAATACTGTAAAGAACAATTTCATCAGAAATGTTTGACATTCAAAAGCTTTAACACAAACAGCGTTGCATTGGTCTTGCCGGATCTTTGGACTCCTTGTAACCTGAGAGACTTTTCTTAGTTATACTCCATTTGCTATCTCTTTCAGAAGTTCTCTTCTCTGCAATCTTCAATCAGTTCAATTAAATGTTGATTTAAGTAAATAAGAATTGTTTTGTGTGTAAATGAAATGAAAACCGTAAACGGCCAGTTAACAATTATAAATAGATTTTAAAAGTAGAACAAATTGTAATCTAAAAATTAACTACTAATGACTACTTTACAGAAAACTACCTAAAAAAAAGAGTGTGTGTACTTACTTATGTACACGCGTTAGAAGTTATACTTCTTTGGTGTATGGAAAAAAATAACTAAAATGCAGTAGTGATTAACGATAAATATTAAAATAAATCAAAAAGATTTTATTTAAATAAATAAATTATTAGTAAATACCCTATCACCATCGTATATGAAATTAATTTAAAAACACCAAAATAATATTTATTTATTCACACTGTTTAATTGTACTGTTACGAAACACGTGTTCTAGATATAAAATTACTAGAATATACAACTTGAACATAGTTATCGATTTCCATGCCACCTAGACCTAACTTTACGATGTCAAATTTAGGTGTCGGTGTGCGCGCGCAATAAAAATTCACTCTCATCATTTTTCTCCATCGCGCCAAAAGAAGTATAACTTCAACAATGAAAACTTACAATCATTATTCAACACATAAAAAATTAAAAAACGAATTTCTATTACCCAAATACATTATATATGGGGAAAAAATCAACTATCTTATTGCAAATTAATTAAACTCGCTACCAGGTGTACAATATTAAATTTTTATTAAAAAATATTACATAAATCAAATAATTATAATTATGCATAACAAAAACCTATTCGAATGAGAATTCTCGTCAAGAACAGGTTTCTTGCATCGTCTATTTATGAATCGTCAATGTTTCAATTGGTTTGTAACTTTTCACGTGCATATAATTAATTTTTAATGGTTTAATGGGTATAATGTCATAGTGTATATGTCACTGGCCTAAGTATTTATTTATTTACACTTCGTTGCCTTTTACAAAAATATACATATAAAAATCAGGTTACATAAGTTATTAGGCCACGGGCGGTCTTATCGATAACAAGCAATTACTTCCAGGCAACCCTTATATGGAACAATAAAAAATGGAAAACCTACAGAGGGTAAAGTACAAAAAGTGCATAGATATTAACAAAAAAACCCAAAATAACATATTTTAATTATGACTAAAACAAAATATAGTAAAATTGTATCCAGATTTGTTTGTATTTCCGTTACTACTTAGAGGACTTTAAGAAAGGTGCAATTTAAGAGCCGGCAACGCAAACTTGGTGTCGCAGATGTCCATAGGTGGCTTAACTCAAGACTGCTCGTAAGATTTCTATACAATCAAAAACATATTTTATATCAAAGAACTCTTAAGTAAATAAAAATGTGCAAAATCATTTACTTTAAATGTAAAAATTATACTGTGCCTAATCATACCGACGCTAGTTCCTACACTACAATTATCATCAAGTGTCCAGGGTGACCAGATCATCAACCGTGAGTCAAATATTATACGTAAAATAATACAAATTATTTTTATATAAAAAAAATCAAAGAAAAATTTTACATGACAGACTTAAAATAAAATACTGTATGCGTGTGTGTGATTTTGTCAGATGTGTTGTGTGTGTGTGTGTATCTTGGGTTTTTTATCGACGCGGTAAATCACCGACTGGCTAATCTTGTTGCATCATGTTCTGTCTGACCTTAAACAAACCAAATATTGTACTAATTTGTAAACATCCGCTTGAGTTTACTATGAAATTTATATTTAACTAGCAGACTCGGCCAAGCTTTGTTGTGGCTAAGGTTTTTGTTATATAACATGGTAGTAAACTATTCAAGGGAAACGGTAGAAGAACCTTTGTGAAAGGTAGATAGCTTATGTGAAACGTTGGTACTTTTAACACAACGCCATCTGTTATAATTGTATCAAATAATAAACAAATATTTGCATGGTATAAATTGAGATGTAAGCTATCCTATCTTTTAAGTTAGATCAAACTGTACACGGTGTGCAAATTTGATTGATATCGTTCGGTAGTTTAGGAGTCCAAAGCGGACAAACAAGTAATTTATATATATTAAGATTTACGTACATACATGTTGACCTTAAAAACTGTAATTTTTTCTTGGTTGATAATTGTTTTATAGATGATCAGAAATTCCAAAGGGATTCGAACGCACTGGGCAATTCAGGAGAAGAAGCTTTTGTAAATGTAATTAAAGTTTAAAAGTGTGTTTATAAAAAGCTTTCTATAGCTTCTGAATTTGTCACATTATTATTAATAAAAAAAAATATGGATT
Source organism: Pieris rapae (assembly GCF_905147795.1). NCBI lineage: Eukaryota > Metazoa > Arthropoda > Insecta > Lepidoptera > Pieridae > Pieris > Pieris rapae. The sequence goes on along the minus strand of NC_059533.1, from coordinate 3,010,558 downwards.
ACTTCGCTTTTTTGTTATCTTTGGAGGATGTACAAAAAGTAAAGTGGCGGAGAGTTTATTGCCAGTTCTTCTCATCCGTTCTACGCTCTTGATTTGAGAACTGTCAGTAAATGTCAAGTTACATTTGACAGTCAATATGTATTTCTTTACTAATTCATAAGTGTACATTGTGTTACCTAAATGAATAAATGAAAAATGGTTATACAACCCACATAATATCGCAAACATACTAAGTTCGTATCTTTTCTTGTGGTTTACCATAGTCATTAAAGTAAAGACGTATGACATTGAATATAAGGCAATCAAAAATAGGGCTGGGTCATGGCCGCGGTCGTTGTGAATAAGTCTCAAGAGTTCTCCGAGTCAAAAGAAAAAACTGATAATCACCGCTCATCTTCCTCAACCGCAAATGATGCATCTTTGATCTTTTAGCTAGTGGAATCGCTTTATTTTGGATGCCAGATTCGTAACTACAACTGCAAACTGTATCCCCGGATTTTGTAATCTACAAATTTACAGACGTATTTACGTTAACATACTCTTATGTCTGTGTAAAAAATCTCCCGAGAGTTTAACGTAATTGCTGATACTAATATGATATTAAACGTACTTGTATAAATGAATATAAGTACCAAAATGACTACAACTTTTTGCACGGATCGTAGCCATGGTAACAGCTGCTATCCACGTTTTATCACAAGACTGGATTTTAAGTTGAAACAAAACGAATCATCTTTTAACCGACTACTTTTAAGCATATATATATTATTTATTTAAACTAGCTAAATTAGTTCGATCGAAACCTATTTGAATATTATATGTCAAAACTTCTTTCAAATGGGCGTGTAGCAGTAGTCGTAATTTGCATGGGTGATTGATTGATCTTTCTCAGCGCTTTGTTTGATTGGCATAATTTACAGTTTTGTACATAATTTTCTATATCTGTACGCATATTTTTCCAATAATATCGTTCTTTGATTCTATTATACATCTTATTCGAGCCTAGATGTCCTGGGATGCAATTGGGATATCATGGTTTTCTTTAAGGATTTTGGTGATCTCAGAAGGAACAGGATATAGGATGGTATTATGGTGTTTATTTACTGTTATGTTAGTATTATTAAATAAGTACATAAGCATGCCGTATATTTTGACAAAGGAATGTTGTTCGAAGATACTTTTAAAGTCAGATATGGCTATTTCTCCAATATTCGCGGAAAGCAAGATATCGTCTCGGGCTGTTTTGAGAGTTTTGAATATATCTTGATATGTGCAGTCGTCGAAATAGTAGACTTTGGTAAATAAAAGATAGTATATCTTATTTTTAATTTCGATTTTTTGAAACGAATGTAGTTCTCTTTCTGAATTTAGAATATTGGTAGAGTCGGGTAGTGTGGACAGGATGTCTTGGAGATATGGATTTGAATCATCGAAGTCGATTGATACAGGGATTAAGATGGCTTTAGAATTACTCTTAAGGAGACTTTCATTATGTTCCCTTATATGGGTATTGAAGCTTTCTTTTTTGTTTGAGAAAGTTTTCAGAAAGTCATTGTAGTCAGTGTTAGAATTTGAAACGCCTTGAAGAGGTGAAGAGTTTGAAGGGTTTTGAACTGGTAAGTTGGTTTCACTCTCAGGGCTAGTAGCAGGGAACAACATTTCATCATTTTCGAAAAGGTCAATATTGGGCAGGCTGTCACTACCAGCATTAGATGTCGAAGGGAGTTGAATTCCTAGATCATCTATTGTTAGAGGACTAAAAGAGTGGATCATTCTCACTTGAAGACGGTATCACACGTTGAGAATCAGTCTGATCTTTGATAATTGGATTGACGGGAAATCGAGACAGAGCGTCGGCGTTACTATTGATTTTTCCCTTTTTATATTCAATGTCGTAGTCGAACTCCTCGAGTTTTAAACGCCACCTTACAAGCTTGGATCCAGGATCCTTACAATTAAATAACCACTTGAGTGGTTTATGGTCTGTTAAAATTGTAAATTTGTTACTATACAGGTATGGTCTAAAGGTTTTAGTTCCCCATATGATAGCCAAGCATTCCTTTTCGGTAACGCTGTAGTTACTTTCGGCTTTAGATAATGTCCTTGACGCAAAAGCGATGGGGCGATCTCTTCCTATAGGCCCTTGTGACAAGATAGCGGAAATTGCATAGTTAGATGCGTCGCATGTAAGGTTGAATGGTTGGTTAAAATCTGGGTAAGCAAGTATAGGTGCAGAGATCAAACTATTTTTTAGAGTTTCAAAGGCTAACTGTTGTTCATGTTGCCAATTGAACGTAACATCCTTCTTTAGGAGGTTTGTAAGTGGTTTAGCAATCTTGGACAGGTTAGGTATAAAACGACGATAGTAGGACACTAACCCCATAAAGGATTTAATGTCCTTAGGACATTTGGGTTGGGGAAATTCTTGGACTGCTTTGGTTTTTACGGGATTTGGCTTGACGCCTTCGTCAGTTATTATGTGACCGAGATAAGAAACTTCCTTGCGCAGAAATTCACACTTATCTGGCTGAAGTTTGAGGTTAAATTGTCGGAGTCTGTCAAAGACATTTGAGAGGTTTTTCATATGTTTTTGGAGATCAAATGAGTAAATTACGATATAATCTAGATAAACAAAGCATTGTAGCCCTTGCAGACCTGACAGAGCGGAATTCATCAACCTTTGAAACGTAGAAGGGGCATTTTTGAGCCCAAACGGCATCCACGCAAATTCAAAGTGTCCCTGTGGAATGGAAAATGCAGTTTTAGGAGCGTCAGCTTCAGACATTTTAATTTGGTGAAATCCAGAAGCTAAGTCGAGTGTACTAAAATATTTACATTTACCTAATTGGTCTAAAATTTCCGAAATATTAGGAATAGGGTAAGAATCTCCAATGGTGATATCATTTAATCGACGGTAGTCGATAACAATGCGCCATTTACGCTGACCAGAAGCGTCAAGTTTTTTTGGAACTATCCAGATCGGAGATGACCATGGAGACGTTGATGGTTTGATAATTCCTTCATTAAGCATTTTATTAATCTGATTATTTACCTCTTGTTTATGCACTTCTGGTTGGTATCTGGTGCTCGAGAACATTAGTGCAAGTTAGAGAATCTTCGGGGAGGTGAAATATATCTGAAAATTCAGCGCAAAGATTAAATAATGACTCTCGTTCTTCGTTATTAAGGTGAGTGACTCTTAAAAGATCTAGAACCTGCTCAGTTCTGTTAACGGCATTGTTAGGGATTGTATGAGATATATTAAATATTTGGTGATTTACTTTGTTTTCCAAGGGCGTAAGTTTTAATTTCAAATTTGAGTTTAGCGTAATTGGAGATTCAGAGATATTTACAACAGAAATGTTTATTCTAGAATTAGGTTTCACTTTGACAATGCAGTTAGCAATTAGAATTGAGTCAACGGGATTTTGATCTACCATCAAGCCTTCACTTATTTCTGGATTAAGTACTGAACATTCTATGATGGTTTCAGTTCGGGGAGCAATAACATATACTGGTTCATTAAATTTTAAAACAAGTTCAATCTGATTAATTGTAAGTAGGTCATTCTTAAAATCAATATTTGAACTTTTGTCTGATAGAAAATCGTTTCCAATTATACCATCGTAAGGAAAATTTATGTTGTCAATAACGTGAAATCTGTACTTCAAAGAGTTGAATTCGATAGGTATATGTCCTAATGCGCTGTGTGACCTTGGATTTAGAAATAGGAACACGGTCTTCATTTTGGGGCTGGTTACCCTGCTGTGTGACCTTGGATTTAGAAATAGAAATATAGTCTTCGTTTTGGGGCTGGTTACCCTGTTGTGTGACCTTGGAATTGTAATAAGATATAGAATTTGCGGTGTCATTTCGATATAGCAACAAAGGACGTTGAAATTTCGGACTCGGGAGACACCGTCGGGAGTCCGTTATTCGTTTAAAGGATTATCTGTCTCATCAACACCATAATCTTCATATGAAGTTATTGCATGAATCGGTTGGTTCCGATTTTGAAAGGAAGTAGAAGGGTTTGTGCGGTTGTATTTTGAATTTTGATTATTTCCAAATTTCCTATTATTGTATTCTCGTTTGCGACAACCTTCAATAGTATGCCTTGCAATATCGGTACACTATAGAATTAGAGGGCCTAAACGCAGCAGATGTTATATTATTATTAGTGCCGTGTTGTAAGGCTGATCTATTTTGTGCATATGATGAGTGAGATGGGCGGAAACGCGCTTGATTCTGAGTGTTTGGAGTTTGCGCGTAATTAGTGTTTCGTCGTGTTAAGGCATTGACAATCTTTTCTTCCGATGTAGCGAAATTAATGGCGTCGTTCAAAGATTCAGGGTCACGGCATCGAACTACAGTTGACAACCTTGGATTACACCGACTACAAACGTGTGTAAGGCTAAATCTTTCATAGCTGCGATGCGGCCTGCCAGTTCGTCTTTTTTCTTCGTAGGGATAGTTATATTAATTTCTGATAATAATTTTGACAAACAAGACTCTATTCGTAATGCAAACTGGTTGACCGTTTCGTTGCTTAATTGACGACATTCTTGTAAATCAAAAAGCAGCGCAGCATAGTGCTTTTTATCACCGAATTGAGATTTTAAGAAATCTTCAAGCTGTTGCCAATTCTCAAATTCTTTAACACAACATGCAGTCTCTGCGCGTCCTTCTAATTGACTTACAATATACTTTAATAAAATGTCCTGTTGGTTTTGAGTAGCAAGCTCTACCGCATTCCTACAATTATTTAAAAATGCACTTAATTTTTCACGCTGGCCATCAAATTTATTTATAAATCTAATGAGTATATTTAAATCAACGTCTATGGCTGACCTATTCTTTGATTCACGTACAATAATATCTTCTTTAGGCATTGTCACTTAGGATATGGCTTAGACTAAACAATAGTGATAACGACGTTGCGACGGCTAGCGTTACTGAGAACTGATAAGGCGCTGCACTGATTTGTAAGTTGGTAATGTATGTTGCACAAAAGTAATTTAAAACTTACAGGGTGATGAATATCATTCTTAGATTCTTGAAAAAGAATATCGTCGGTATAGACGGTGCTGGGCTGAACTGGTCTGAACTGGGCTGACGATGAAAGGCCTGTTCCACTTAACACACAGTGGACGGATGGGGCTTGATACCACTTAACACTTTCACTGATACACTTATGCACTTTTAACACACAAGAGACGATTCCAGGATTTATAAAAAATCCCTTTTCGCTGCCACCAATGTTATACGACGTCCCGGTTTAAGAGTTTAAAAAAAACTATTTATTAAACACGAAGGATTTTATTAAAATTATTGGCTTAGAAAGGCCCGGTTTGAATGGTAAAATAGGACTGAATCATGGTTGAGAGATATTGCTAATCGCAGTTGAGTAAGAGAATGCAAGCTTGCTAGAATAAAGGTTGACACAGGGTGGTTTCTATGGTTTTTAAATATATAACAGTACGGTGTAGGAAAACATCGTGATAAAGCTGGCATATTCTATACGTAATTTTCTAAATCATATAATAGTTCTTCGATGTACAAATAAGATTTATGCGTATTCAATAAGGATTATAATATTTGCTGTCCCCAGTAAGGTCTGCAATACCCAAACCATTTATGGGAAATGAATGGATTTTTATTTGCTACACCAACATTAATACCTCCGATCAGAAAACGATTTCCGCAACCGCTTCGCTTGGGAATGGTAGAACATGGATGATGACATCTACAGCTTTGCCAAAATCGTAGTTTTACTTCACAACCAACATTGGTCGTAGATATCTATATATAACTATCTCGTTATAAAAGGAAGGTCATGTGTATTTTTTTTATAGAACAGCGGGCAAACGGGCAGGAGGCTCACCTGATGTTAAGTGATACCGCCGCCCATGGACAGTCTCAATTCCAGAGGGCTCGCGAGTGCGTTGCCGGCCTTTTAAGAATTGGTACGCTATATATACCAAGCTACTATGTGAATAAACTATATTACATACTATCCCAGTGTGTAGTTTGAATTAAGTGTGCCACGCCCATTATTACCATGTAGGCAGTATAGTACCTGGTCGTATAATGCAGTCTTTCACAGGATATTTACATTACTTACAAGTATCGTCACACTTAAAATGCAATAAAATTATACTATTATAATTTTAAAAAATCACTAGTGGACATTGCACTGTGTATACGATTAATTATAGATTATAGAAATAAACTTTCAACCATTCGATTGAGTTTTTACAGAATTTCATTAACTGTAAAAGAATTATTAATATCATTGTTATCTTTATTGGATATTTTTATTATTAATGGCTTCGAATCTCTTCGAATCAATCGTGACAGGGACAAGAAAAAGATGACGCGTAACGGAAAATGTGACGGTATTTTTTTTTCCAACGCCGATAAAGAAGTTTTACTTCAAAAATTATATATTACATATACGCATATGTACACGCGTTAGAAGCTATACTTTTTTGGCGTAAGTAACAGTAAAAAAAATACTGTTGGCCATAGTTAACTTCAGGGTATCGGTTTTTTTGTGACGGAGTGCGCGCGAATCGTAAAACTTTTCTGTCATCTTTTTTTCTTAGCGCGCTCAAAGAAGTATAACTTCAAAAAAAAAAGAAGAAGCAAGGAGAAAGGTTTCTTAAAAAACGTCTTAAATTGAAACGTCTTACCATCGCTTGGTGATCTAAGTCCTTTTCCATGAATCAACACTATCGAACATAATAACAATATTTTGCTAGGCATTATTTGAGCTGCTCATATTCATGGCTTACAGCCAGAATACTAAATCACAGCCAACTCGAACATTTTGAATGTAATTTTATTGAATGTGACAACATTAGCGTCCAATGCCCAACATATTAGTTTAGAAATTAGCTCTGATGAAATGTATGTTTTATCACATTGCTAATATCATTACCATTCAATAGTTTGTTATTTCTTGCGTAAAATAAACTGGACTATAACCAAAACGAAAAGACTAAAAATTAAACTACTTAAATTGGCATATCTGTTTATGTCTCATACTGACAAATTGTATATATTCTATGATAAAAAGAGGCAGAGTGCTTTAGTTCAACCGATAGTGTTTTGTGCGTAAAAATTAGAAGAACAGCTAAGAGTTGGTTAGTTTTAAGAAGAAAAGTATTTTATGTGTTTAAAATACATCCTCAAATGTGTTATATAGTCAGAAAAACTCAAAACAGTAGAATTTGAGCAAAAGAAATAGTAATTTTGAATTAAATTTAAATGTCAGTGGCAACATCCCCAATATGCATTGTCTATTTTCTTACCGTTCTGTTGTCATGTTTCTATAATATAATTATTAATTATCTGTAAAACTTTTGTAGTATACATCTTATACTATTTTTTACATATATACATAGTATTTTTTTGTTTTATAGCAGCTTAATATTGCAGCACTTTCCAAATTTAATTTTAATCACTTGTTTTAAAATATGTATTACTTTTTGAGAAATGTGAAACTTATTTCCCGCGAAAAATCAATCTGTCAATACGATGTATAAGAAATTAATCAAAATAATATATAATATTCATTAATTCGGATTTAAAATGAATAGATAGATAAAGCAACGAAGATATCACAATGGTGTTTTAACAGCATCGTGATTTACGGCGCCATAAAGTGCAAATTCCGTTACATGTATCCTTTGAATCACGTCTGATAACGTAAATACGACTTTTATATGGCTGTAAGAGATTGTGGGCTTATGTCTTTCTGGTAACAGATGTTATGATTCATCTATTTTTTCTGTAAATAGGTCACACTCGCTGATACAGATCATGTCGTTGTCTTGTTGGGAGTCCTTCTTAAGAGTTAAGAGATGAGTGTGGACGCTTAAGGGAAACGATATTGCTGCAAGAATGATGTCAAGGAAATTTCCCTAGAAATGGCACAAACAATACCAAGGCCTACGTGTAAATGTAGTATTCTACAAATTTTCTCTTTTTAATCTCAAACCTGGCAGTATACTTATTTACATATTAAGTGTATACTAAATGATTAAACTACCTTCATGGGTATACCTTATAAAGTTGTCGCATTTTGACTACACCAGTTTACTTATACAATTAATCAAACAAGATTATAACGCGTAAAGTTTTTATTTTTAATGATATTAAGATCGCGAAAATATTTTATATTTTTGTGTCTTTTACCTTGTTACCTCCCATAGAGATGGAGCAAAGCTGCAACTGTTTCATTATGCATTACTATTACATAAATGCTTAATGAATACCTTTCAATGCTGTACTATTATTATTTTAACGAGATTTTACCTCGTGTTACATAGACGTGGTGCACAGTTATTTCTGTGTTAAACAAATGACACCCAAAGTAAATTCTAAAGGCCGAAATCTTTTCCCTTCGCTGTAGCTTTTATTTGAAACACTAATTATAATAAACAAGATTATCTGACAAAGATTGACACAACGCTCAGTACTTCTGAAATAAAAGAAAAACAAAGGTCCAATCAGGGAAAAACAACAGTGATATCAAATTTCGTACGATTGCAATACGATACGTAAAAATAAATGTAAGTGTCGCTAAGGGCTGAAGCTCACAAAAATGTGTTGATTTTTTTAGTACTCTAATATAAACGATGTCTTACTTATTAAGTTTATGAGTATACTATATACAAATACTATATAGTATGTAAAAAACATTGGTTTTTAAGACAGCTGCGTGGCATAAGAGATCGTATCTATATAACATTTAATAATCGCTTTTGTTTTAGTTAGCGACTTTAGTTTTTATATGAGTTTATGGAGAACTCTAAATCTATCTCTCGCTAGTGACTATATAGGCCATAAAAGCTAAGACTATTACTGGATGTATTATATGCAAATCCAGTATTCAAAATGTGTTGATTGTTAAACAAAATGTATGTCACGTAATAACTGGACTGCAAAGCATTTGTTTGCCATTAGATTACGGCACGCTCGCACTGGGACGCCAATTAAACATCTAGGGCTGCGACCAGCAATAGGTGCTTAATAATAATTTACCGTCTGTTGTATCTTTCCACAACAATGATATACATAATGTTGTTAAATTAATATATTTTTAATCTAAATATTTTCATTACACTTATTATATTACATTTATTTGTAAGTCCTATAGGTATTCTTGAGTAGTCTAGATAAGAAAATATGATTTAAAACTCATCGTGTGTTTAAACAAGTGCATCAATAGAATTTTCTATGTCAATCGCACCTATGTGATGAAATAAATTATCGAAGAAACAAGCATGGTAGACCCGATAAGCCACACGGTCACAAAAGGATGGAGCTCATATACTTTGTAAAAACAGTCAATGACACGACCACTGAGCATTGTTTAATGAACAAAAACATCGCGAGGAAACTGGCATGAACGAAAATCAACATGTCGCACTCAGCTAGAATATACACAAACAAATGTAGCACACTAAAACCTAACAGTTCCAGAAAAGCTGATGATGATGATCTAAATTGAATCGCTCATAATCATATCGTGATTAATTCACATAATGTATTCATGTACTGAAGATATGGAAGCGATCCGTTTGCATATTAATTGCCTAATATTTATATGAATTAGAATAAGTTTATCTTAATTATGTAGGCTTTTAAGGTCACTTGATAAATTTATTAATACGTTAACTGAATTTGCTTATGCAATAAAAAACAATTGTGTTATCCCTCAGGTATGACCGTATGACACAGTTGAGGATACTTTTATTATTAATAGAGATCCAAAACATACAAAATATAGTTTGCCATATTTAATTAAAATTATAAAATCTTCTCTACTTTCGTTATGTCACGTTTTAGTTATATTATATAGCCAAGGAGGCAACTTTATAATACTTACTACACCACAAGATTACAAATCGAGTTATGGAGCTTTCATCTCAATAAACTAACCATGCCTCAACCAACGGATATAACATGAAAATAGTAAGAAATTTACTCACATAATCAAGTTACTATAAAATCTGTATATAATTTCACAATCTCTCGATGACGACGGCAAATCTAAATTATAATATTTGACTGTGTTTGATATGCGTTTAAATTTACGTCGAACTAAATTGAGATTCTTGGAGGTGGTTATTTAATACAAATGCTCAAAATTATATATAATAAATAGATGCAGACGTGACACAGCTTGGTGTAGAGAACTCACATTAGTTCACCCTACATAGTTGTACATATGATCACAGATGACGTCATGAACAAATTTTAATTATTCAAAGCTCATTTCATTGATCTGATTGCTTTAGTACCTATTAGTGTTAATAGTAGTGTAGTAAGTTCAACACAAACAATTCCTTTCGTGTAGCAAGATTCAATAGAAACACAATTTTTTATTATGAAGTTTATATTATTATTATTATTATAGCCTTTTAATGCCGAAACTAACTTTATATATTTGAACTTTAATATATTTTTACTCCAGTATATCTCGGAGTTCGGTTTGCCAAAAGGGCAAAGGCCTCCTCTAACCCTTTCCACTGTTCTCTATCTTTTGCGACTCTTCTCCAGTTGAAGCCTGCTGTTAGTTTCAGTTCGTCCTCCCATATTTTGCGTGATCAAACTATAAGTATTACTTAAATTCCTTTCCTTCAAAGATTATGTTTTTATCACACTATTTAAAAAATATACCCACTATAGCAGGACCTCGCACGTGATAAAATAGGGTATTAATGTGTGATGAAAAGTAAATGGATGATTATAATTGGACATTTGTTCAATTCACCGGAGATTTAACAAAAACAATGTTAAAGTAAACGTGTCGTTGATCTATACACAATCCCTCGTTTTAATGTAAATTGTGAAATTTATAAAATAAAGCCGTGAATTCGCATGCAAAATACTTTTCAGCGAAAAACTGAAACGAGCTCTGTTTTATTCAAAGGGGAAACTTTATAAACGTGACATGGATACAAATTAATTTACCGTCTGTTACACCGCATCGTAACATGTGGTATGCGATCGCTCTAAAATCCTGAAATCTTATATAACATCCTACGATGAAGCCGCATATATATATATATATAAATATAGATGATAGATCTATAAAAAACATGACGATATTATTTGATAATAGCTACTAAAGTATCATAACCAGTTTGTTCGCTTCTACGAACTATGCCCCCAGCCATTCAAGCAATTAACAAAATGACATGTTATCTATAATATAAAAATGAATCGCAAAGTGTGTTTTTTGTCTTTAGGTTCTCACTGTCCCTTTAGATTATTTTCCAATCAGGTTTGAACCCTAAGTTCGCCTCTTAGTTTGAAGCCCTCTAGCCGACATCCCAGTCAGGGTTCTAAATGGGTCACAGAAGGGCGGCCAAAGTTGGCCAAAGGCGGCCAGGGTGTCGGTTCTATTCAGAAGAATTCTTTGCTCCGACTATAAATTATCTAGGATCAAAAAACTGCTAGATTCCAAATCTTTTTGAAAGAACGAAATCTGTCGGGTCCGCTAGGTATCGAATAAAATATTTAAGTATGATTCGTATCTACATATAAAAAATATGATTTTCTATATTAATAATATGTTATGAAATGTTTTAAAATGCCATATCTGTTTGTTTAAATTTTATAACCAACACCATTTTTAGATGGTATTTACCTAATTATCAATAATAATTAAATTGTAATAATTAGAAATATAAACGAATTTAAAAAGTTTCCCGTGGCAGTGTACCTTTAACGCTGTCAGTATTTCCTCGATGAATACATGCTGCTTGCTTGCGCAATAGCGCAATATGTGCTTATTCGTAGAACGAGGAAATCGCTATATAATCGGTTTGTGGTACTGGTACTTTCAACCAGACGGCAACTTTAATCTTTAATTAGCACCATAAGTTTTGGAAATAAAATGACGGAATTTAAACACTGGGGTTTTATCTAAAAGACAGATAAAGATCTCTAATACTTTAAGGCATTTTTTTGTTGTATGTCCAAATTCTCATCGATGTCTGATTTATCAAAGTTTATAGTTAGACCTGTTGAATTAAAATCTAATAGAATCTAAGATCAGAAAGTACAACATGATCATAAAGATACTAGACGTTATTATTTTATTTTAAATCTTGTATACAAAAATTTCAACACTAATCATCCCAAACTCCTGGTTGATAACTAACTTCTGAAGACAGTTACTCAACTACTAGTTACGTAACTCTTGTGTGTAATTTTCATGGCTCTAACTAACACTGTAAAATATAGTTATATATTTTTGTTGTAATTCCAGAAGCCTTTTTCGAAATATTAGGCGCAATTGAAAATAGATTAAGATTCGTTGGAACATTACTAGGTATTATTGTAGAGTAAAAGCAAAAAGCTATAAGCAAAACTCAGTAGGTTTTCCCATGAGCCTGTACTGTTTCCAGTTATGCAAAGTGTACCTGATATGTGATTCCAATGGATAGGCGATGGAGATCTAGGTACCCCATTGTGTTCGTTTCTTATCTAGATTTTATTTTTAAATTCGGAAATATAGTTTGATGTTTGATGTGCCACATGCCTATCAGTGTTATTAAAGGCGAGTTGTAATTTTTGAAATAGGCCACATGTCAAGCTATCCATATAAAAAATATCAAATAAATACACTTAAAATAGGACAATAAAAATCTACTTGAAAAAAATAATTATACAAAAAAACTATGAAAAACGCAAACCAAAAAGATCAAATGGGAACATATTACATAAGGCATAAGCAGTATTATATATTTATTTATATTTGATAACAATATAATTATGTGTGCGCAGAGACGCAAACGCACTGTCTTTTCCTGTTAGAACGAGACATCAATAAAATTAACTCGGAGCTCCTGTAGATAAGAAAAAGACAAGTGAGTATTGTCAGTGATTCATATTGACCTCTCCGGTGCGGACGCAATGTGAGTACAAGTTAGGAATATAATTAACACTTGATTCAAATATATCATACGAAGATAAATCATCATCCTTTTGACTGGACTTTTATTGTAAAAATTCCTATATATACACGAATCATATTTGGTCCATGATTAATAAAATCCAGTTATAGATCTGCCGGTTTTTGTGTTCATTCAAATTTAACATTGATAGAAATCGTCAGCGAATCATTGGATTCAGTTTGTAAAGGATTGATATGCGTTCATACATAATAAAAAAAAAAAAAAAAAAAATTTATTGTTTCTCAAATTTTTAACATCATTAAATGAGTATGAGACAACCCCCGTAAGTAGTCAAGAGACACTTGTGTTGGGGTTGGCTCGCTACTTCCCTTAACTAAACAAACTTTAACTAAATCTAAATCTAAATTAACTTAATCTATGAATGTGTGAATGTGTGTGTATGTGTGCATGTGTGTGCTGTGTGTGAGCGAGTGTGCACGCTGTCAAGTTCATAATACGGCCCGTCTCAAACTAGCGAATTCGCACCAAAATGTGCTCAGTTTCCTCGTATGTTAGAGTTCTCAGCCACCCTGCTACAACCTTTTTACAATCATACAAAACTCTATGATGAAGTCGGAGTTTAGAGTTCAATTGGTTGTAAATATATGCAGACTGACTCACGTACTGACGGCTGGCAAAATTTGAATGGACCATTACGGAGCGGGCCACATTATCACTCCGTCTTCTATCCTGGCCAGCAGAATTAAAAGGAACACATTTATGCAGATATAAGGTGACATTTAAAAGATATAATTGCCTTACCGATAACAATCCACTTGATCTGTACAAGTTAACTGTGGGATAACTGTGGGATATACATAAATATCCTTGAGCTGTTTCCGGGTTATCTTACGCCTTGAATATATTATTTGAATTTAAATATTAAGGTAACAAATAATGCTTAACCTAAGTAAAATGTTTAAAAAATACAGACAGCAGGCGTTACTACATAATAAGGTTTTTAATAAAACTAGGAAAGGTTTCACCATAATTATTATATTTACCAAATTACTGATTACTTATCTTAAGTATGTACCGGCTTCGATCATTGTTTTAACATATTAGCGCATGATCCTGTGCTCTTGGACTATTCCTTAAATTATTAATGGAATATTCATATATATAATCTATGTATTTTATACCGTTCTAAGCATTGATATGGTTTAGATATGAGTTTTTTATATATTCGACATAGTTAATAATACGAACCCCAGATTTCTGTAGGCCTTTTTGCATACCATCTCTACATGTCGCGCGAAACCAAGATTCGTATCAAAATAAACTCCCAAATCCTTGACCTCTGAGACTTGAGCCACCATCGGTTTCTGTTTATTATCTACTACAATGGAGTTTTCACTAATCTTTTGGTGTTTCGTGTTTGTCACTTTAGGCACTATATCAGGACTGTCGGATATCGCCGACACGATGGGCGTTTCAACTTCCACATCGGCTCCTATATTATCGTTAACTATATCAGACTTTACATTATTATTAGAAATTATTGCGTTTTGAGGTTGCTCGGGGCTGGCCATCGCAGGCACTTCGTTACATTTTGGTACATGGTTTGTTTTGGCAGTCTCGCCGCTAGATGGCTCGTTGGCAGCTTGACTAAACATCCGTGTGAACTCTTCCACGATACTGTGCGAGTTGTCCTGTTGTCATATAACAATAGTCAATTATGTATAAATCAAAAACAAAATTACATTGTTGTTAAAAATATATGGATAGATTTTATATACTATGTGAATAAGTATTTTTTGATACATTTAAATATATAAGGCTAACTGTATTAACTGTTTAAAACGTTAAATTCCATTTTTATAATAATGAAATAGAAACACATACCGCTAGAGGCGTCTGCCTTTCACTCGAGTTCTCACTCACATTTTCCGATGCAAATAAATCTTCAGTAAATATATCTTGTCCTGTGAAAAACAATTATTTTATTTATGAAGAAGATTTACGGCTTATAACTAAATAAAAATAACTGTGTGTGACAATAAAAAAATTCTTCACGATACAAGAATTGTACAAACTTGGTGTGCACCAAAAATTACACAAAAAATATATTTAAAAAATTACCTCTTTTAAGACAGATAACATACAATTAATTTTTAACATAACTGCTAATCACTTTGACTTAGACCATAAAACAGGAAAAGTTACTGCTGAAATGAAAATTCTAGGCACAATTAAAAAGAAAGATAGATCAGAAGTGAAATTTGAGAAAGAAGGTACCTAAAGCAAACATTAAAGCAACCTAGAGAATATCTAGAAATCAATGGGCCGTCGGCCCAGATATTGCTGAATGGGAAGGATCGAATGATTTGTCGTCTGGTGGAGACTTACATGAGGTGTGAGTAGTTGTGAGTAACTTTAGCGAGTGAGAATTACTTACTAGTGACTGGGTTAATTATAGGCACCCGGCGCGAGGTACGTTTTGCAGGTGGAAGGTAGTTGCAAAATTATTTGCAATATCTTTACATGTAATATTTTGATTTTCAAATGAGTTCTGTATAGCTACGTCAATAGAAGCTTTAGTTTTTCCTGTTAATTGGTTTAAAATATCCCATAGATTTTTTATATTGTTCCTATTAGTTTCTGTATTGGTTCTTAGTGTTTTATTTTTAGTTTTATTTATTATTTTATTGACATAATTTCTGGTTTTATTATATTTTTGTTTGAGTATTAGGTTGTTTGGATCTTTTATATATTGAGTAAAAAGTTTATCTCTGTACTGACATGCTTTAATAATTCTATTATTAATCCAATGATTACTATTTCGTTGAGTGTTAGATTTAAGTTTAACTATATATTCTGATTCTTTATATGCTTGGGTTATGTTATTTTGTATGAAGTTGTATATGCCAATAGGACACTTCATTTCTATTGTAGGTTTCCAATCAATTTGCTCTAGAAGGGTCGCTAATTTATTTTTGTCTATAAATGTTTTATATGATGGAACATCCTGTAGCTGTGCTTTAGTGCAAGCGAGCACGATTGCTCGATGGTCCGCTAGTTTTGTGCCAACCGCTGCAGTGTATAGGTCGTGTGTTTGGGATCGAGCGTATATGTGGTCTATGCATGATTTTGTAACGATTCCTTTGTATCGTTCTACCCTAGTGTATGTTGTGATCCCAAGTTTATCTAATTTTAATATTTAAAGAAAATTATATAAAATGTAAGTCAAAACTGCAATTTTGAGTTGTTTAAAAATTAATTGAAAGTAAAATATTATTGAGTTAAATTGTGTTATTGATAATAGCTGAGTTTAATCATCCGACGTTTGTCGTTCGTTTTTGCCGCGCACCACCACTATGTGGAACCAGCTAGACACTGAAGTATTTCCAAAGCAATTCCTTCTTCTTCTTCTTGGGGTTCTTCAAGAAAAGAGTGTACCAAAAGCCAGCACGAAGCGCGAACCCTCTGGAATTAATAGTGGCAATCGACGACGGTATTACTTAACATCAACAGGACCCGTTAGACCCCTGCTCTATAAAAAAATGCTGACTGGCATAGTACGTTATAGGGGCTTTGCCTTGGTTTGATCAATATTTATTTTACATTTTCTATAGCCACTACTTATGTTAAATGCATTTAAATTCTTATTAATCGTATTCATTATTTCAGTGTATCGGTAGGGAGATACAGAACATGTTAAGTTTCCTGGGTCCCGTGGTTGGAATGACTGCGCCCACATTACATCTGGGAATGCTGTTCTCGACGAGTTGCTGGCACAGAGACCCTCATGGCCTCCCATGGATTGGGTATAGGCATAGTGGAAAGAAGAAAGTATGGTATGTGGACGTATATTAAATTTTATTGATTTTTTACAAGACAATTCTTCTAGATCAGTCTTGTCAGTGTCTTGCATGTTTTCTTAATTTTTGGATTTAACGCCACGCCCACATAGAATGAAAATTTTTGATGAGACCTACTCGGGTAACAATGATCTCGGCTCTTCCATATACAGTGTAAACTCTTTATTTTATTTTATTTTATTTATTTAAGTATTCCTACAGCTAATACATTAAACAATAACCAAACAATTACATAACACACAAAAGCCAAAACGGAATACACATATAAACAGAAACATAACATAACAGTTTTACAAAGCACAGAATCGAGATGGTAAATCAAAACATATATTCAACATGAAACAACAAACAAAGCCATTATTGGTAAAAGTTACCTGAATTTTTTAAAATATTTTTTTAAGAATTTTTTAGTCACATTAAATATATCGATTTGCTGGTAATTTATGTTGTAATCTGTAGGTATGCGATACATAACCGAGTTTCGTAAATAGTTGGTCTTAGAACGAGGAATCTCGAATAATTGGATTTGCCTTGTATTGGGTGATGAAGGGGTCTTAAATAGTAAAAGCGATAACAAGTCAGGGCAGTCAATAAAACCATTGCAAATAGCATGTAAAAATATAAGGTCGCATTGTTTACGTCTACATTCAAGGGATTCAATACCAAAGTACTTGCAGGAATCCAAGTAGCTACTAAACTTTTGGAAATCCTTAAAACTTAAAAACTTAAGGAACTTTTTTTGAATGTTTTCTATTGCTTCAATGTATTTCTTGTAACTGGGGGACCAAACAGTGCTTGCATATTCTAGTGTACTCCTAACAAAAGCAAAGTATAGACATTTTATACAATTTATGTTATTGAAAGATTTGCATACACGTTTGACGAAGCCAAGTTGTTTATATGCTTTTTCTGTCATATTATCTATATGATTAGAGAAACACATTTTATCATCTATTAGTATCCCCAAGTCTCTAACTAAATTCACTTCTTTAATTGTTGTATCTCTTAATTTATAACAAAATTGTATTTTCTTATGTTTGCGAGTAAAAGTAATTTTACTACATTTTCCAATATTCAAAGAAAGTTTATTTTTTCTGTAATAGATTTCCAATCTACTAAGATCCTGCTGAAGCTGAACACAGTTATCCATAGACTTAATTTTTAGAAATATTTTTTTGTCGTCTGCAAACATGAGAAATTGTGAATACTTGAAACAACTTTTTATATCATATAGATAAGCGTTGAATAACAACGGACCCAGTATGGACCCTTGAGGTACACCAGATGTCACATTTATAAATGTGCTCTTATGCCCCCCCGTAACTACCGCCTGCCTTCTATTGGTTACAAATGATTTGATCCACCTGTATAGATCTCCACGAATTCCTAGCGCTAATAACTTATGGAGGAGAATGACATGATCGACCCGATCGAAAGCTTTTTCGAAGTCCGTATAAATAGCATCTACTTGTTCTCCTTCGTCCATTCCCTTTAATATATACTCGGTAAAAACAGTCAGGTTGCTGACAGTTGACCGATTTTTCGTAAAACCATGCTGCTGTTGTGGTAGTTGTCTTAGGATAAGGGGACTTAACGTTTTACTAACTAATTTTTCAAATAATTTGCCAAATGAATTTAGAATCGAAATTGGTCGATAATGTTCTATTTTATTTCTAGATCCTTTTTTGTGGATTGGAACAATGTGGGCTTCTTTCCATTTGGATGGGAAGCTACAAAATATATTAAGCGACTGATTAAATATATTTGTCAAAGGTTTTGAGAGTTGTCTATAGCATTTTTGTACAAAAATTGAAGGTATTCCATCGCTGCCTGAACCTCTATTAATATTTAAAGATTTCAACTCTCTACAGACTTCATCCTCAGTTAGTACTACTTTGTTGCATATGTCGTCAGATTCAGGAAGGTGTTGAAGATTGTAATTAACATCAGGGGCTTGGAAAACGCTTCTAAAAAACTTGTTGAACCCTTCGCAAGCTTCTGCTTCAGTGTAGTACACTTCATCTCCGAGAATCATTGTGCTGGGGTAGCCTGGGCTGCATTGGCGTTTATTTCTCAGATATGACCACAAAGCTTTGGGATCCTTACTCAAATTATTTTGGATACTCTTCTCAAACATATCTAAGCACTTTTTGGATACAAGTTTTTGCCTAGCGCGTAACAGCGAAAATTCATCGTAGTCTCTTGGATTCCTATAAGTTTTCCACCGTTTGTGAGCTTTTAATTTATCTTTTATTATATGAATCAAAGACCTTGAGTACCAAATAGGAAATTTACTTTTACTAATATTCCGGCTCTTAGGAACAGAACTTGAAATTATTTTATTTAAAATTACATAAAAATTATCTGTCACTTCATCAATAGTATCTCCAATTAAAACATTTACCCAATCAATATTCGACAACGCTTTATTAATATCCTCATAGTTAGCGCGACGAAAGTTATATTTTATTCGTGCTTTTGGGATGGTTTCACGTAAAACTAAGTCGGTAGCATCGATTTTTAAGCAAGGATGATATATGTCAGATTTTACTAGGGCCATATCAGTTTTTGAACAGTCGATGGAAACGTTACTTAAAATTAAATCTAAGACATTATTACTACTATTAGGCGACAAATTATGTTGTTTTAGGCCGGAAATATAAATTTCATTTAAAAACATTTCGGAAATATTTTGTATTTTAGAGGTTCCTTTTTTTAATAGAATGGGCCCCAAAGGCGTCCAATTAATATTTGGGAGGTTAAAGTCACCGGCTATTATAAAGTTATCGTTTAAATTTGTGTCTATTATGCGGCTATACGAGGAAATAAACGTTTCAAGTCTTTCAGCCTGCATAGAATCTGGAGGTATGTAGACAAGGCCGATGTGGAGATTGCGCCGGCTATTGACTGCCAATGAATTATGGGGTATAGTTATCCAGAGTGTTTCAACATTATTGCAGTTCCACTCAGGCCTTTCATATGCTTTCAATTGACAAGATACATAGATGAGTAGCCCTCCCCCTATATTTTTACCGGAAGTTTCTTTCGTTCTGTCACGTCGAAACAACTGGTACCCATCACTGCACAGTTCATTGTCATAAAAACTGCTATTAAGCCATGACTCGGTTATCAAAATAATATCAAAAGTACAAGTAAGAAGATTTTGATAAAATTCATTTGTTTTTGTACGCAAGCCACGAACTTTATAACGAAACTCGAGGGACTGAGCATTTTTTGTCGTTACATGGAGTGAACAAAAAAAAAAACATGTTAACAGTTTCAAAGTAGTTTTACGAATGATAATACGATAGGTACCCAGTATGCTTGGTCGAAGACCATCACTTCCGAGAAAACAATGCGCCCATACTGCATGTGTACGAGGCAATTAAGGATAACATAAGCTAGACCGACCTCGGATGTTTTGGAGCTTCAAAGTCTTTTGTTACCTGATAACATAACATAAACAATAATACCGATAATAAATATTTACTGTCTACAAATATAAACACATTTCTTCGTAATAGTGAATGGCGTATCGCTATAAAGAGTGTTTCAATATGTGAGTTTTAACGCATACCAACCAACTTCGGCTCACTCCAACGTTATAGGTAGTTTATCGTTATAAAGGATAACGTTATAAAGAGTTTACACTAATATTATAAGCAGAAACTGAACAGAGGGCAGTAGGTGGTTTCGATCCCCACCCGCTTACTATAAAAGAAAGGCCTCAGTGTGGCACGCTAGCCCCGCCGTCGCTAACAAACATAGAGTGCTCTGTGTTACGCGTGGCTATGACCGGTCATCAGCCGATTATTATCGCGTCGGTGTATCTCCCTCCATCTAAGGACATCTTAGAGAGCGATCTCAGGACTCTGTTTGCGCTGGGCCCCTCGGTCTTATTGGTCGGGGATCTCAATAGCAAGCACGGGGACTGGAATAGCTCAAAAGAAAACCCTAACGGGCGAGCCCTCAGTAGGCTTATTGACGTGCTCAATTTCAATGTCATAGCCCCCATTCAACCGACTCGTCGCGGCATAACTTGTAACGGCCTTCTCTCAACGGACGTCTTAGACGTAGCGGTTCTACGAAACGTAGCACTACAGCCGCGTAGCGTAGAAGTGATACACGAATTAGACTCAGACCATTTCCCGGTTCAATTTGAATTCGGCCCACCTAATACCCAAGAGAAGAGGTACAAGTCCATTGTCGACTGGCAGAAGCTAGACGAGGCCCTCAAGCCCGTCGAAACTTCTGACCTCTCTAACATCCTCGACGATTTAGTCTCGTCCGCTCACGCGTTAGACGCGATCTCCTCGGTCACAAATTACATTCAGACCAAGGTCGCCGAATCGTCCCGGAAGGTCCCAGATGAGTTCGCTCAACGCTGGGAGCTTCCCCCGGACGCGAGGCGTCTGTTGACCGAGAAGAACGCGGCGACTCGCGCCTTCGCCAGAGCGCCGACCGACGATAACCGCAGAGCACTCCGCGCCTCGCAGCGCCGAGTCAAAGAGCGCATGCGTGAAATAAGAAACGAACGCTGGGACCGTCTTACCAGCGAATTGTCACCTTCGCATACGGCCTATTGGTCTCTCGCGCGTTCCCTTAAAACCGATACGGTGGCTTCTATGCCCCCTCTCAAGCGTCCAAATCTGCCTGACGCATTTGATGACGACGAAAAAGCCGAGTGCTTAGCCGTCAACCTAGTGGAGCAGTGTACGCCGTATCTCGACCATAGCGACCCGGCGCACGTCGAACACGTGAACCGCGAAGTCGAACGCATAGTCGCACTGCCCCTCTCTCCCGAGCCGCTCCCGCCTACGTCGATCGCCGAGGTCAAAACTCTAATCAAGAGTTCACTGCCTCGTAAATCTCCAGGTCTCGACGCCATCTCGAATAAGGTCCTCCGGTGCCTCCTGCCCCATCTGATATGCTTGCAAGTGGCCATATTCAATTGCCTACTGGAAAACTGCACCTTCCCGGCGCAGTGGAAAGAGGCCATTGTCATAGGTATTCACAAGCCGGGCAAGCCTCGTAACAATCCCACCAGTTACCGCCCTATCAGCCTTCTCAACACGCTGAGCAAGCTGTACGAGAAGGTAGTGAAAAAGCGCCTCCTAGACTATGCCCTAGAGAAGGGGCTCATTCCCGATGAGCAGTTTGGCTTTAGGCCGGCCCACTCGTGCGTCCATCAAGTCCATCGGATCACGGAGCACATCCTTTCAGGGATGAACAGCTCACTGAAACCGAGAGCCACGGGTGCGCTCTTCTTCGACATAGCGAAGGCGTTCGACAAGGTGTGGCACAACGGCTTGATTTACAAGCTCTACCACCTTCAAGTGCCACTGAGACTCGTGCGTATCGTACACGACTTCTTGTCCGACCGTTCAATTCGCTATCGCGTGGAAGGAACGTTATCGTCTCCTCGTCCAATCAGGGCCGGAGTACCGCAAGGCTCGGTCCTTTCGCCCCTTCTCTTCACGCTGTATACCGGCGACATCCCTAGGGCTCCGAATGTGGAGCTAGCCCTCTATGCCGACGACACCGCTCTCTATACCACTCATAAAGACAGAGGTGTCATCGTGGATAGACTCCAGACCGCAACCACGTCGCTAGGCGAATGGTTCCGGAAATGGGGCTTCCAATTAAATCCCGAGAAAAGCGTTGCAGTTCTCTTTGCCAGGGGCAACCCCGGTGCTAACGCTAATACTCGGGAAAAATTTCTCCTCAAAAAAGAGGTCACCCTTTACGGACAAGCCATTCCATGGCAAAAGTCCGTCAAATATCTAGGAGTCACGCTCGACAGCGGCATGTATTTTCGTAAGCATGTAGCCGCCGTTCGCAAGAAGGCCGCTTTTGTCCTCTCTCGCCTCCATTACCTCCTAAATAAAAGGAGTCACATGTCCCTTAGACACAAGGTAACCTTGTACAAGGCCTGCGTCCGACCGTGCATGACTTACGCTAGCGTAGTCTTCGCGCACTGTGCCCCCTCGTACATCCATCGGTTACAGGTGCTACAGTCGCGTTTCATGAGAATCGCGACCGGCGCACCCTTCTACGTGAGAAACGTCGATCTCCACTATGACCTGGAGCTCCCTACCATAGCCCAATGGATGAAGTTGGCGTCCAAACGCCACTTCGACAAGGCTAAACACCATCCCAACCCACTGGTGCGTAAAAGCATCAAACCCCTTCCCGACTAAAAAGGCTCGCAGGAGGCCCCGACACGTACTAACGGATCCGGATGATCCAATCACAGTAGCTAACGATAAATTAAAAGCCGCCCGCGCGGCCAATAATAATAGCAGTAGCAATAGACAGATTAGAGTTAAAAACCGCCTTCACCGGGGAAGGCGAGGACCTTTACTTCGCACTTCGCTCACTCCAGTGAGCTTCCGTCCTGCCCTTCAGGCGATTGACCCCCCCGCGACGGCCCAAGCCGAGGTTCGAGTCTCACAGGAGACGCCCTTGCGCGAGTCGCGGGAAACCCCCCCTTTCCGGCTGAGCTAAGCTCGCCAAACAGCCCGTGCTGAGCTGTAAAGGCCCTTCAGGCCAACAGCGAGATTCCATTCAAAAAAAAAAAAAAAAAAGGCACGCTAGCTGCCCGGACGTTGACTAGAGTGGTCGTTGGTTTCGAAGCCGCGTACTGTGAGTTCGTTCCATGTTATTTTTATTCGGTGTGATTTTTTGTTATTGTTTTAAGATTGACGGTTGTGTTTTTAGAATATCTAAAGTCGTGTTGTTTTGTTTGTATAAGTCAGTTTTAAGATAATTTTAGTGTGATATTGAAATTACCGCGTTTTCTTAGTTTGTTCATAAAATAACTTCTTAGGTTATTTCGAATTGTTTTTATTATATTTAATTTTTACTTCTGGTTGCTAAAAATATATATTTGAGAGCGGAAAATAATAAACAGCACAAATATGTGTGGTTGCGCCAAATTCGCATTTTTTTTATCTTAATGGTTGCTCAATATACCCATCCTTAATGTCCTTCCCTATGACGGCACTAGTACCGGAACGGGCTGTAGGTGACGCACAATAATGCGTCGACATTTAAGAAAAAGGGAAATTGAGCAGCGGGTAGTATTAATTTGGTCGCCTCGCATTGTGTTGATATTTGGTTCGAACTCCGCACGCTCGTATCGTTTCATTTAACCTTATTAATTATTTATCTTGTTTATTGTAATAATTGTTTTGTGATATATATTATATCGTTACATACTTTTTCGGTGTCTGTGATAAAGTTAGTGGAAGAAGCTCAAATCCAGCAGCAAGAAGCCATATCCAGCCATAAAAAAGGAAGCCCAGAAGGTTGAAGGTACTGTGCCGTGTCCTTTCTTTCTTTCTCCAATATAAGATCCAAATATTGAGCAACCGTATTTAGAAAATTACAGTCCACTTTAAATTGCAATAAATATAAATAATATAATCAACAACCAGCGCCGCCATTTTTTTTTGGTCCTTTTCGAGCCGTATATGTATCATATCTCTTAGTTAGGCATATTTATTTTCGTATATTTTCTTTCAATTTTGTTCGTTAGGTGAAATTGCCGGTGGGCATTTTTTATTACCTGTATAACGACAATTTTAATATAGATTTTAAATATTATATGTATTTATAAATCTATTATCCGTATTTCATATCCCGTATTACGTATTTACGTATTTAATAATATATTGTGCCTGATTTGGTGAGAATGATCATGCGTAACATTAGTACCTACATCACTTGTTTCTAAAAATTGTTTCATAGTTAACAATCGAAATAAATCTGTTTATAGTTTAATTTAATCGTATTGTTCATATTTAATTTTTTTATTTTATTTTATAAAGTTAATTTTGAAACGATTAATAATTATTTGTAGATAATATGGACAAAAGAACAAGAACAAAGGCCGGTGAATGTTCACCAATCGAGTTAGAACATGTTCAAAGTTCCATATTATTATTACAAGCCCGACAAAATTCGTATTTTTCTAAGATGGAATCATTATATGATTTGTCGTTAAATATTAATAGTAAGGAAGACGAAAAAAAATTTCCAAATTAAAACGTTTAATATACAAGTACTTCGTAGTGAATTTAATGAGTTAGTAACTCAATTAAATATTGAACAAATGAAGCATAACCCTCAGTTCACTCCTTCTTTTCAAACATGGGAGTCCTTTGAGGACCTGTACGTAACCATACAAAGTAAGCTGCAGGAAATTAAAAATACTTCACCTGAGGAGAAATTAGATCACCCGAAATTGAAATTGCCTCCAATTAAATTACCACAGTTTAATGGCGACCCAAATAATTGGACGTCGTTTTATGAAGCCTTTAATCATTTAGTGCATAATAATGGGTCAATTTCGAACTCAGAAAAGGTGTTTTATCTTTGTGGGCAACTAACAGGTAAGGCCCTAACTGTGATCGCTGGCATAAATCCAACCGCGAATAATTATAATTTAATTTATTCTACCTTGGTTGATAAATATCAAGATATACGGTCTCTCGGCTTTCAGTATTTAGATAATATTTATAATTTCAAAACATTAACTAGTTCTTCTACAGAGGGTTTAAATAATTTTCTTGATAATTTTGTTACATCAATCGCAGCATTTGAAAACCTAGAAATACCTAATAAATTGAATTTTTTATTTTTATTTTTGGCACTTAAAAAATTAGATAACGAAACAATTATTTCATTTGAGAATTCTGTTAGAAAAGAAAAATTACCCTGTTACACGCAATTAGTTATGTTTTTAAGAGAACAGTGTAAAGTTTTGGATCGAACAAATTCTATTATTATTAAACCGGCTAATAATAAATATGCCAAAACTGTGAAATCTTTTGTAACTTCTAACTCTGATCAAACTAATTTAAAATGTCCTTTATGTCATAGTAAAAATCATGATCAGTTATACGGTTGTCCTGATTTTTTAAAATTAAATGCAAAAGAACGATTCAATATCATTAAAAAACGAAATTATTGTGTGAAGTGTTTTAGCGTAAAACATAAAACCACAAATTGTAATTCTGTTAAAAGTTGTAAAACATGTAATTCTAATACGCACAATACATTGCTGCATTTTTCGTTAAATTCCAGTTTGTTCAATAAACAGGAGAAACCGTTCGAACCTGCTATCGATGGACTGCGATCAAACGCGCAAGCCATTGAGTCGCAGCGTGAGTCATTGCTAGTCGACAGTACCCCGCGCGTCGCGTCTGGCTCCTTTGACGAACCTAATAACAATCACGCGCCGATTTCTCTGTGTTCATTGCAGAATGAAGCGAATACTTTAATATCACAACCGTCAACGGTTTTACTTGGTACTGCCCGCGTATGTACTCTTGATATGCGTGGTAACCCGCATTTTTTGCGTTGTCTTATAGACAACGGCTCTCAAAATCATTTTATAACGACTGAGTGTTGTAAAAAGTTACTATTAAATTACAATACGTTTTCCGAACCTATGTTTGTGAACGGGTTTGGTGGCTGTTCGAATGATATAATAGGAGCAACCAATATTGTTATATCCTCTCGTTTTGATAAAAATATTAAATATTCTATTAATTCTTTAATCGTGAAACGCATTACGGATTATTTACCCACTTCTAAGGTTGATAGATCGAAGTTGGAGTATTTGTTTAACGTACCGCTCGCCGATGATATATTTCATGAACCCGGTCAGATTGATATGTTAATCGGTGCGCAGCTGTTTTCGAAACTACTCAAGCAGGGTCGTATCCAGGGACCGCCTGATATGCCTGATGCTGTTCAAACCACATTTGGTTTTATTTTAATGGGTGAAGCGCCTATTTTGTCTACAAATTTTAATATAAAAAGTTCATCGGTTTTATGCGCTTACTCGAGTATCCCTTTAGAAAACATTTTGCGAAGATTCTGGGAGCTTGAGGAGCCGTCATCTAAGTCTTCCGCTGTCCTTAGTGAGGAAGAGGAAGAGTGTGAACGCATATATAAGACTACCACGTATCGTGAATTGTCAGGTCGATATGTTGTTGCACTTCCATTCAAGAAAAGCCCTCTTAATCTGGGTTCATCTATGGACATAGCTAAAAAGCGGTTTATGTCACTCGAACGTAAATAACAGTCATCGCCTAGTTATCGTGAGGCATACGACAAAATATTCATTGAATATCTGGAAAAAGATTATATTTCTCCTGTAGTAGATCAGTGCGACAATATAGGTTACATTATTCCACATCACGGTGTAATTCGTGAGTCATCTATAAGCACCAAAGTTAGAATGGTGCTCGATACCAGCGCGAAGACTGATAATAACATATCGATTAATGATATTTTACATGTCGGTCCTAACTTACAGCCTGACTTATTTGCAGTTCTACTTCGGTTTAGAACGTTCCCTATCACCTTTTGCGCTGACGTTAAACAGATGTATCTACAACTGAAAACCCTTCCTGAACATAATAAATATCAACGCGTTTATTATAGATTTGATCCGTCTGATCCGTTACAATTATTTGAATTTAAGCGCGTTTGTTTTGGATTTTCTTCAAGCCCATATTTAGCGCTTCGGACTTTGAAACAACTAGCCGTTGATGAAAGGGCCAAATATCCTTTGGCTGCTGACGTTATTGATCGTGGTAATTATTATATGGACGATATTTGCTGTAGTTGCGATTCGATTCCCGAAGCAGTTGAAGTATCCTCTCAACTTATTAAAATGTTTTCAGCTGGTGGATTTGATCTTTTAAAATGGTCTAGTAATTCTGAAAAGTTACTTTCTTCTTTACCTTCCCATCATTTGCATCCGCAAGCAGTTCATTTTGACTCAAATGAGTTTCATAAAGTTTTAAGTGTAAAATGGGATTCAAAATCAGATACCTTCTCGTTCGAAGTAAGTAACTTAACTAATGTCACAGCAACTAAGCGTAATATGCTTTCTATCATTGCCCGTTTATGGGACGTGCTAGGTTTTGCCGCACCTTTCATACTATACGTAAAACTTCTAATAAAGGAGCTTTGGCTTTTAAAACAGGATTGGGATGAGATCCCTCCTCATATTATTAAAGCATGGGAGAAATTCTATAGTGATTTATCATATATCCCTATTCGTAGACGGGGTAGTAAAAGTGAAAAGATTTATATCTGCGTATTTATATGTCTTGTGACAAGAGCGATTCACATAGAAACCGCAACTGATTTAAGTACTAACTCATTTCTGAATGCTTTAAAACGATTCATGTCGCGCAGAGGTCCAATCCAAGTCATTTATTCCGATAATGAAACTAATTTTATTGGTGCACGTTCCTATTTAAGCGAACTTCAAAATTTAATTTTTTCTAACGCATTCAGTGAGGACTTTCGCTGCGTATTAAACGAAAATCGTATTACATGGCAAATGATTCCGCCTAACGCTCCACATTTTGGTGGTAGTTGTGAAGCGGCAATCAAAAGTGTAAAGACTCATTTATACCGGGTGATAGGTGATCAAATTCTAACGTTCGAGGAGTTCAGCACGGTACTTGCACAGATCGAGGCAGTGATGAACTCGCGGCCACTGTGTCGCACGCTATCCAATGATCCTTCGGAACCTCTCGCGTTAACACCCGCTCATTTTTTAAACTTAACACCGCTTAAGTATCTACCAGCTAGAGAAATCGAAGAAGATAGGTTACATTTGCTTTCACGCCATGAGTTAGTTGATAAGCTAGTGCAGTCCTTCTGCAAGCGCTGGAAGGCTGACTACCTTCATACATTGCAAATGCGGAACAAGTGGAACACGCCAGTTAACCCAATTTCTAACGGTGATGTTGTTATTGTTGACAATGCACCGCCGCTTCACTGGCTGTTAGGAATAGTGGAGGAAGTTTTCCCTGGTTCAAACGGTGTCACGCGTGTGGTCCGCGTTCGTACGGCTACAGGTTCCTACATACGTCCTGTAGTACGTCTCTGTCCCTTACCTCGAGAATAGTTAGTTTACATTTGTATAGATTAGATTAATAGATCACTAGGTAGATTAGTAAGCTTAATGAACTTTTCGATTATTGTATTCTAGTTTATTTTATTTATTTATTTATTTTTTTTTTGAAGGCCACCCTTCAAGCCCGGGGGAATGGTTGCGCCAAATTCGCATTTTTTTTATCTTAATGGTTGCTCAATATACCCATCCTTAATGTCCTTCCCTATGACGGCACTAGTACCGGAACGGGCTGTAGGTGACGCACAATAATGCGTCGACATTTAAGAAAAAGGGAAATTGAGCAGCGGGTAGTATTAATTTGGTCGCCTCGCATTGTGTTGATATTTGGTTCGGACTCCGCACGCTCGTATCGTTTCATTTAACCTAATTAATTATTTATCTTGTTTATTGTAATAATTGTTTTGTGATATATATATCGTTACATACTTTTTCGGTGTCTGTGATAAAGTTAGTGGAAGAAGCTCAAATCCAGCAGCAAGAAGCCATATCCAGCCATAAGAAAGGAAGCCGAGAAGGTTGAAGGTACTGTGCCGTGTCCTTTCTTTCTTTCTCCAATATAAGATCCAAATATTGAGCAACCGTATTTAGAAAATTACAGTCCACTTTAAATTGCAATAAATATAAATAATATAATCAACAACCAGCGCCGCCAATGTGTCTCCTCCAACTCCTTTTTCTCCCCTTTGGACTAGAGCATTGGGCCATGAGGTTCAGGTGAACAGGCGCTAATTAAATATTGAAGTTGGCGCTTGGTAGTAGAATCCGGGTGACACCTGAGTTGGTGCTTTCCTCAAACTCTTTGAATTTATTTCAATTTTCTGTTAATCAATTTTATCTATTATCTGTTTAACATTTTTTTTTTACATTGCTCGAACGCATTCCAGGTATGGCATCGACGATTCGCAAAGCGATACATTTCGGAAAGCAGTGGAACGCTTGTGCCCGGCGTTCGTCCAGAATAAATCCGTTTGGTTGCCATCGGACATTGCGATGATCCCACCGGAATTATTGCAGGATTCGGTGTCTCTGTGCCGGGCTGTCCAAAATCCGGGCGAATTTATAATAGTTTGCCCAAAAGCCTATTCATCTTCAATTGCCACGGGATACACAATATCCGACTAGTGTGTACTTCGCTACATTGTCCTGGATACATTGTCTCGGTGAAACGTTTGATGTAAGTTGAATGTTTATTCTAGTAAACTCAAAATATTCATCTAGGTAAACATGTACTACACTTATGAACGTCAAAAAAAAAACAAATTAAATTTGCATTTACAACCAGTTCGCAAGTCGAGGGCGTAGAGCGGGTAAGAAGAACTGGCAAGAAACTTTCCGCCACTCTTTTAAATCGCCAAGTTTTTTAATGCAAATTGTTCGCCACATTTATAAAAGGCTTTATTAATTAATTTAATTTTAACAAGGGCTTTGAATTTATTTACTGACAGTTCTCTAATTTCGGTTGGGAGTTTGTTGTAAAAACGAATACAAGTAAACACACATTTGCACACACACACACACGCGCACACAGTAAACCCTAATTAAATTTACTTTCAATAAACGTCACTGAGACGAATAAAAAAGCACTTGACGATATGAACAATCAACAATTGACAAACAAGATAGCGGACGTATATATTAGTATATTATAATCTGTGTAATTTCAAAAGAATAACAATTACCGTGCGGAAAATGTTCTAAATGAAAGTGTCGGTTTAATTAGGTGTTTAAATTTAGATACTTTTTCAAACTCGGATGAAGATGCAGAGAGTCACATATCTCTACTCGTCGCCAATGGATCAAGCTGCTCGGAAAGTGACTGGTCGTTGACGATTCCAATCGCTCTAAATTACCATGAAACTGAACGTCGCTCGATGTGTTATCGCTCAGTGCCCCGATGCTGACTAAGCCTTTAAGGAGAGTGTCTTCGGAGACAGGAGGAGCGACAGAGACCGTCTTTTAAGCATAAACTTCTTTTGACTCGAGACACAAGACCCGACAGAGCTATAAACAGTTTCGTCTACTGCGGAAGACTTGTTGAATTTTCTAAGCTCCCAACGTCTCCTATATTAGAAAATAATAGCCGAATGTAATGAATAATTGATTAAAACCAAATGTATAGATAGAAAACATTTATTGTAGTAGTGTAAAACATAAAGACTATTAACTAACATACATAGAGAAAATTTTACCAGAAGCGTCCAAATATGGTTTATGCAAAGTTATACCACCTGATGGATTCACACCACCCTGTAATCTTGATGGGACTATGAACTTTAATGTAACCAACCACTACGTGCAACGGATGTTCAAACGATATGGGCCAGCTGCCAAAAAGTTGAGCACTTTCAAAGCCGTCTTGGCGTCGCAAAAAGTGACATTTAGGCGACCGCCACTACTAAGCGGCTTGGAAGTGGACTTACCATATTTATTCAAGCTAGTACAGCAAATGGGTGGCCTAAAGAAGCTAACAAAAATAGTACAATGGAACAAAGTTGCCGAGCAATTAAAGTGTTGTAATAATTTAAAAAATCCCGGTCAAAAAATTAAACAAATTTATGAAAAATATCTACTAACATATGAAGTGATGACAACGTTGGAGAATGAAAATTTGATAGAACAAGTGGAACGTGCGAAAGAAGTCAATCAAGGATGTTTAACCGTGCACGAAGTCCTTTGCAGGCATAAAAGCAAATGCTGGAGCCAGGTGATTCGACAGATAATTATTCGTCTGATGAAATCCCGACAAAAGATCGTTTAGTATTAAATGCCCTTGCTGAGACTGAAGACTGCATTGTTCCCGGTCGATCAATGAATCTTCACGCTTTTCAAAAAGTGGCAGAAGTCGCTTCCAATGCATTTTTGTCTTCCACAACTCGGAAAACAAATTCCATGGAAAAAGTATATTGGGACCTTGTCTTGTCGAGGACAAAGCATGTCTGTGTAAACGCAGCTTCCATAGACACGGGTGCCGCAGATTATGGGTTCCCAAATAATGATTCCACCGACCATTATAGTAGACATCCTTGGAACTTGAAGGTGAGAGATCATTTTGAAACTCAATATTCTTAATAAGTTTATCTAATTTTAACATTAAAAGAAAATTATATAAAATGTAAGTAATAACTGCAATTTTGAGTTGTTTTCATATTTTACTAACACCGTAGGTATTGGACAGTATTAAAAATTATATGGAAAGTAAAATATTATTGAGTTAAATTGTGTTATTGATAATAGCTGAGTTTAATCATCCGACGTTTGTCGTTCGTTTTTGCCGCGCACCACCACTATGTGGAACCAGCTAGACACTGAAGTATTTCCAAAGCAATTCCTTCTTCTTCTTCTTGGGGTTCTTCAAGAAAAGAGTGTACCAAAAGCCAGCACGAAGCGCGAACCCTCTGGAATTAATAGTGGCAATCGACGACGGTATTACTTAACATCAACAGGACCCGTTAGACCCCTGCTCTATAAAAAAATGCTGACTGGCATAGTACGTTATAGGGGCTTTGCCTTGGTTTGATCAATATTTATTTTATATTTTCTATAGCCACTACTTATGTTAAATGCATTTAAATTCTTATTAATCGTATTCTTTATTTCAGTGTATCGGTAGGGAGATACAGAACATGTTAAGTTTCCTGGGTCCCGTGGTTGGAATGACTGCGCGCCCACATTACATCTGGGAATGCTGTTCTCGACGAGTTGCTGGTACAGAGACCCTCATGGCCTCCCATGGATTGGGTATATGCATAGTGGAAAGAAGAAAGTATGGTATGTGGACGTATATTGAATTTAATTGATTTTTTACAAGACAATTCTTCCAGATCAGTCTTGTCAGTGTCTTGCATGTTTTCTTAATTTTTGGATTTAACGCCACGCCCACATAGAATGAAAATTTTTGATGAGACCTACTCGGGTAACAATGATCTCGGCTCTTCCATATACAGTGTAAACTCTTTATAACGAAACTCGAGGGACTGAGCATTTTTTTGTCGTTACATGGAGTGAACAAAAAAAAAACATGTTAACAGTTTCAAAGTAGTTTTACGAATGATAATAAGATAGGTACCCAGTATGCTTGGTCGAAGACCATCACTTCCGAGAAAACAATGCGCCATACTGCATGTGTACGAGGCAATTAAGGATAACAAAAGCTAGACCGACCTCGGATGTTTTGGAGCTTCAAAGTCTTTTGTTACCTGATAACATAACATAAACAATAATACCGATAATAAATATTTACTGTCTACAAATATAAACACATTTCTTCGTAATAGTGAATGGCGTATCGCTATAAAGAGTGTTTCAATATGTGAGTTTTAACGCATACCAACCAACTTCGGCTCACTCCCACGTTATAGGGAGTTTATCGTTATAAAGGATAACGTTATAAAGAGTTTACACTAATATTATAAGCGGAAACTGAACAGAGGGCAGTAGGTGGTTTCGATCCCCACCCGCTTACTATAAAAGAAAGGCCTCAGTGTGGCACGCTAGCGTACGGTCGTCTGCCTACTTGTGCACACGAGCCTATACGCGTTTCATCACTGCTATTGTTTTAATTGTAAAACATATATGCAGAAACCATTTGAGTAGCCGCCTGCACCCGTTTCACGCCGACACCGAAGCAACGAACGCGCTGCGTCTATCCCGGCTTCCCACCAGAGGGTCTCACCGGGGGATGCGCATGCGCGGGAGGCGCTAAGGTGTCCAGGCTGTGCCTGGCAGACTCCAGCTCCCGTCATGGAGCGAAAATCCCGTCGCGATGCGTCTGGCCCGCGCGCCAAGGAACGCTCCCGCTCGCGCGGTGGAGCCGCGCCGCCGCCGCCGTCGTCATCGTCACAATGCAGTGCTCCCGCGTCGCGCATGGCTGACCGGTCCCTGAGCGGCTCTCGCTCGCGTAGCGATCGAGCCCCGGGACCAGGAGCCGAAGAACCGGGCGAAACAGCCGTTTTTAAGAAACAGCTCTCGTCGCGGTATACTTCGACTGTATACCCCGCCGTATCGGCCCCCCACAACCCCGCCCCCGCGGAAAAAACTTTAACGCGGTACACCGCGTCGCCGAATGACCCCGAGGTCGCTGGTGACTCGCGCCCGGCTGGCGCTCGAGCCCCCCTCGCGGGTTATAGTGACAGTGACACGCAGGACCTTTTAAATGTGTTAAGTGACAGTGATGTGAGGCCGCAGCTCCCGTCGCGGTATAGCGATGGCGAGAGCGCCCTCACCGCAACACCGCACAGGCCACGCCCCTCAACGATGGCGCCACCCGATGAAATGCACCCAACGGTGAGTCCGCCTATTCAATCTATTCAAGAGGAGGAAAATATCGCTCATGGGCAAGACCCGGCTGAGCTGCTGGCCTTCCTAGAAGGCGACCTGCGCCCGGCGCAGCCCGTGTCGCCCCGTGCCGGCTATGAGTCGGATGCGCTGTTTGTTGCGCAGACACTCATAGGCCGGTTCGCAACGGATGGACTCGCGCGCGCCATGTGCGAGTACCTATCGCAGACGCGCAGGCGCCTTCTAAACGAGGGCCTTCTGACTTCGCCGCTATCGAGCGACGAACACGATGCGCTCGTTAAAGTGAAACGAGCGCATCAAGCTCTACGCCGCCCGCCGCCGCCGGACTCAGACGAGGACGCCGCCGGGTCGGCGCCTAAGCGCGTATGCGCGCAGACGACGCCCCCTGGCGTCAATCAACCACATCAACAGCCTTCTCAACATGCGCAACCGGCGCCGCTCTCCCAGAGGGACCCGCGCCGCCGCCGTTTTGAGGATACAACCATGGCAACGGCGTCGACGAGTGCGCCCCCCTCCGCCCACCCCGCGCCCCGCGCGGCCCTTGCGACGGCTCAACCAACGCCGCAAGATGCGGCGACTACTAACTTAAACACGGCGTCATACGCCGCGATGACCGCGTCGCCGACGGTGGCCCGTCGGCCACCACTCGCGCCCCTGCCCGCCGCGCCTCAGACACCAAAATACCCGCCATTTGTCATAGAATCCCTCCCTGACTGGACCACCCATGTCAGGGAGATGAAAAAGAGACTGGGGCGTACGGTGAACGCGCGCGCCTATGGACAGGGGCTCAAAATAACACCGGAAGACGAGGAGGAGTACCGCCTGGTGCAGCGGTACCTTGGGGAGTTGGAGACCAGCGGAGTTAACGTGGTATACTTCTCCTACTCCCTACCAGCAGAGCGGCAGCTGAAGGTGGCGGTAAGAGGCATTCCGGCGGACACGGAACCCGAGGCCATCATGTCAGAGCTGCGCGACCTCGGGTACGAGCCTGAACACGCCCAGCCCATTAGAGCCAGGAAGGGAAGACCGGGGTGTATCTTCCTGGTCATACTCCGCCGCACTCCAGACATCACCCCCGCGATCTACGGCATAACAGAGCTGTTGTGCATTCCGGGGGTGACCATCGAGTCCTGGCGGGGCAAAAGGGGCCCCGCACAATGTCATAGATGTCAGGGATTTAGACACTCCTCGCACCAATGCCACCGGGCCCTGGCCTGTGTGAAGTGCGGGGAGGGCCACCGTACCGCCGACTGCCCCCTACCTAAGGGGGCCACGCCGAGATGCGCCAATTGCAAGGGGGCGCATCCGGCCAACCACAGCACGTGTCCGGTGCTGAAGGAGGAGGCGCGCAACAAGCGCGCTGGCACGGTGGCACTTGCAGCACGGGGCATGGGCGCCTCCGAGGCGCGCGGTCGACGTCGCGGTGGTCGCGGCGGTCGCGGCGCGCGCGGCGCACATGGCGCACATGGCGCGCCTGGCGCTGGCGGCGGACGTGGCGCGCAGGGCGTATTTGGCGCCCGCGGCGCACATGGCGCACCTGGCGCACCTGGCGCGCCTAGCTCACATGGCGCCCATGGCGCACTTGGCGTCCGCGACGCGCGGGGACCATCTGGCGCACCTGGCGCACCTGGCGCTCGCGGCACACATGGCGCCACCACCCCAGCGCCTACACCAGCTGCCCAAACACGGCGGAGGGACGAGCCGCGCGAACACGCGCAGGCTGACCCGCGTGTCCATGGGCAGTACTTCTCGCAGCCGCAGGAGGTAGAGATGGTCACCTACCCCGCGGAGCCTCCCAGCCAACGCCGACGCCGCAGAGGGGGGAGAAGAAGAGGACGCGGGGGGGTACAACCCCCCGCCCCCCCGCGCGCGGAACCTGCCGCGCACGTCGAGGCTGGCCCCAGCAGGGCCGCCGCCGACTCCGCTCCAGTTGCTGGAGCTACCAGAGCCGCTGACCAGCGCGCCGCACGCCCCCGCAGCGGGGGCCCACTGAGGGGCCAGACGCTCCCCAGCGAGACGGCGATCGCTGAGGCGGTTGACAGGGCGGTCACCGCATTGCTGGGCGCCCTATACCCGACCCCGTCTGAACCGACCTACGGAGGACGCCGGTCGCGCAGTCGAGGCGTGAGGCAACGAAAATGAACTTACGCCTCCTGCACTGGAACGCCGACGGCCTTCGGGATAAAGGCCACCACTTGCGTCACATCCTACGCACACAGGACGTGGATGTGGCGCTCATTTCCGAGACGCACCTGCGCCCCACCGACCGACTGCGTGCCGCGGGCTACTACGTCTACCGCGCAGAGCACCAGGCGGCCAACGGGGCGCCCTTTCGCGGACTGGCGGTGATGATACGGCGACGGATCGCTCACCGCGCAATCCCGCCGGTCAACGGCGACAAAATCCTGACGCTGGGGGTCGAGCTAGAACTGGGCGGGCAGCCCACAGACGTGCTAGCTGTCTACGCTCCCCCCGGCTCCAACTTCGCACCGGCCGAGCTGGAGGCCGCGCTCAGCCGGAAGCCGACGCTCCTCGCGGGCGACTGGAATGCCAAGCATATCAGCTGGCAATCCCACTCCAGCAGCTCGCGGGGCAACCGGCTCCTGCAGCATGCCGAGGCTCGCGGCTACCAGGTGTGCGGACCAGATGCCGCCACCCATTACCCGAGAAACAACACCCACAGGCCGGACATTATCGATTTGGTGGTGCATAACCGGCCTGATCTCTACCTGGCGCAGGAGGTCCTGATGGATGAGTACCAGTCGGACCACCAACCAGTGCTGTGCCTTCTCGCGGGGGCACCATCCCCGCCCGCACGCAGCTGGAGGGTCACCGACTGGAACGCCTTCGAATCGATACTCGAAGGCGCCACCGCGCCAGGCCCACCGGACACGACACCAGGCGCCGTTGACGACATGGCGGAGTCCATGACGCGGCAACTCCAGGCAGCTCTGGCGGAAGCAACGACCACGCGTCCGCCGGAGGTCGTACGCGAGGACCTAGCCCCGTTCGTGCTGAGGCTGATCAGACAGAAGCGCGCGCTCAGGAGGCAGTGGCAGCACAATCGCTGCCCCGTGCTGAAGACAAAGCTGAACCGCCTCGCCGAACGGGTCAAGAAAGAGTTGGCCGCCCACGCCCAGCGCTCCTGGGAGCAAGCGCTGGGGGAGGCGACCACCGAGCCCACACGCCTACACCAACTCTGCCGCCGCCTCTATAGGACTCCAGAGCCGAAACGTCCGCTACGTGACAGCAACGGCGCCATCACCTATGACGACAACGATCGGGCCGAAATCTTCGCCGAGCACCTCCAGCGCCAATTCTCACCGAACGCCGCGGCATGCCCAGCGCGCGTGGCTGAGGTCGAGAGCGCTGTCGAGGGCTGGCTAGCTCGCCCGATCCCACCCGATGACGACCCCATTGCCTTTTCGCCTTCACAAGTGCGGAAGGCGATACTCCGGCTGCCACTGAAGAAGGCGCCGGGACCGGACGGCATCACCCACCAGGCGCTGCGCCACCTACCCATGAGGTGGATAGTCGCGCTGGCGCGCCTCTTCACGGGGATCATCAGGTCCCTACACTTCCCCAGTACCTGGAAAGAGGGCAAGGTGATCTTACTGCCGAAGCCCGGAAAGGATTACACCCGACCGGAGAGCTACCGGCCTATCACCTTGCTCTCAACTCAGTCGAAGCTGTTCGAGAGGCTGTTGCTGCAGAGGACCTACAAATACCTGCAGCCGAGGCCCGAGCAGTTCGGCTTCCGCGGCGAGCACAGCACCACGCTGCAGCTGACGAAGGTGCTCTTCACTGCAGCCGCGGCCCTCAACAAGAAGGAAGGGGCCGCCGCCGTGATGCTGGACATGGAGAAGGCCTTCGACCGTGTCTGGCACGATGGCCTCGTGCTGAAGCTCGCCGAGTCTCCACTGCCCCGCCGCATAGTCGCCGTGCTCCGCGCCTTTCTCACCGACCGCACGTTCTACGTTGCGACGGGAGAGGCTGCGTCGAGACCGCGACCCATCACGGCGGGCGTCCCACAGGGCAGCGTGCTATCGCCGCTGCTGTACACTACTTACACGGACGACGTCCCCTGCCCGAGCGGGTGTAGCCTGGCCCTCTTCGCCGACGACACGGCGTACGTGGCCACCTCGCTCAACACCAAGGCAGCAGCGGCGAAGCTCCAACGCGCTCTGGACCTCCTGCCAGAGTGGCTGAACAAGTGGAGACTAGCCGCCAACCCTACCAAGACACAGGCGATCGCCTTCGGCCGGAGTTGGTTGCCGCCGCCCCTGCGATTCCTGGACCAGGACGTGCCGTGGAAGACGCCGGTCACCTACTTAGGGGTCACCATCGACCGGAATCTGACCATGCGGCACCACGTCAAGAGGATCGTAGGAAGAGCGAAGGGGGTGTCGAGCAAACTCCGCCCCCTATTCACCGGCAACATACCCATCCGTACTAAGCTCGCGCTGTACAAGCAGTACGTGCGCCCACATCTCACGTACGCGGCGCCGGCGTGGTACTCCTACACTAAGGAGGCCCACCGGCAGAGACTGCGCGCCGTGCAGAACACATGCCTGAGGCGCGCAGTGGGGGCCCCCCGCTACGTGAGAAACGCCACCATAGCGCGAGACCTGCGGATGGAGTCCATCGACGAGTTCGTCGCGCGACTCGCGAAGGGGATGTTCGATCGAGCGGATGGCTCTCAGCATCCCCATCTCCAAAACATCGCGCCATGGCACTCCAGGCCGCCAGATCGCCTGCGGTATCCGCGTGAGCTACTCTCCGCGGATGCCGATACCACCGGACATGACACCAGGGCAGCAGCCGCGGCTTCGACCGCTGGTCGCCTCGCTGGGCCTCCCCCGGGGCTACCGGGGGTCTCACCCGGCGGAGCTTGACCGCGAGCCGCGCAGCGCGCTGCCCGCTACCACCGACCACGACACCAGGGTCAAGTCGAGATTACTCCTTGACCCCACACTACCACCGGATTGACACCCCGGACAAGACCCCATCGGCTGCGCGCAGCGAGTCGAGCCATTGTTCCTCGCGCGCAGCAGCCCCCACCAAGGGCTATTAGCCCGCCCCCGTACCGCCCTGTATCAGCAGGGCGCGAACAAACAATCCACCCGATAGAGACCCATACTCGAACGGGTTTAAGCATCCCCCTTGCGAGGGAGGATGTAACAATTACAAGTCGGCACGCTAGCATTCGCTGCCCGGACGTTGACTAGAGTGGTCGTTGGTTTCGAAGCCGCGTACTGTGAGTTCGTTCCATGTTATTTTTATTCGGTGTGATTTTTTTGTTATTGTTTTAAGATTGACGGTTGTGTTTTTAAAATATCTAAAGTCGTGTTGTTTTGTTTGTATAAGTCAGTTTTAAGATAATTTTAGTGTGATATTGAAATTACCGCGTTTTCTTAGTTTGTTCATAAAATAACTTCTTAGGTTATTTCGAATTGTTTTTATTATTTTTAATTTTTACTTCTGGTTGCTAAAAATATATATTAGAGAGCGGAAAATAATAAACAGCACAAATATGTGTCTCCTCCAACTCCTTTTTCTGCCCTTTGGACTAGAGCATTGGGCCATGAGGTTCGGGTGAACAGGCGCTAATTAAATATTGAAGTTGGCGCTTGGTAGTAGAATCCGGGTGACACCTGAGTTTGTGCTTTCCTCAAACTCTTTGAATTTATTTCAATTTTCTGTTAATCAATTTTATCTATTATCTGTTTAACATTTTTTTTTTTCATTGCTCGAACGCATTCCAGGTATGGCATCGACGATTCGCAAAGCGATACATTTCGGAAAGCAGTGGAACGCTTGTGCCCGGCGTTCGTCCAGAATAAATCCGTTTGGTTGCCATCGGACATTGCGATGATCCCACCGGAATTATTGCAGGATTCGGTGTCTCTGTGCCGGGCTGTCCAAAATCCGGGCGAATTTATAATAGTTTGCCCAAAAGCCTATTCATCTTCAATTGCCACGGGATACACAATATCCGAAAGTGTGTACTTCGCTACATTGTCCTGGATACATTGTCTCGGTGAAACGTTTGATGTAAGTTGAATGTTTATTCTAGTAAACTCAAAATATTCATCTAGGTAAACATGTACTACACTTATGAACGTCAAAAAAAAAACAAATTAAATTTGCATTTACAACCAGTTCGCAAGTCGAGGGCGTAGAGCGGGTAAGAAGAACTGGCAAGAAACTTTCCGCCACTCTTTTAAATCGCCAAGTTTTTAATGCAAATTGTTCGCCACATTTATAAAAGGCTTTATTATAATTAATTTACTTTTAACAAGGGCTTTGAATTTATTTACTGACCGTTCTCTAATTTCGGTTGGGAGTTTGTTGTAAAAACGAATACAAGTAAACGCACATTTGCACACACACAAACACACGCACGCACACGCACACACAAACACACGCACGCACACGCACACATACACACACACACAGTAAACCCTAATTAAATTTACTTCCAATAAACGTCACTGAGATGAATAAAAAAGCACTTGACGATATGAACAATCAACAATTGACAAACAAGATAGCGGACGTATATATTAGTATATTATAATCTGTGTAATTTCAAAAGAATAACAATTACTGTGCGGAAAATGTTCTAAATGAAAGTGTCGGTTTAATTTGGTGTTTAAATTAAGATACTTTTTCAAACTCGGATGAAGATGCAGAGAGTCACATATCTCTACTCGTCGCCAATGGATCAAGCTGCTCGGAAAGTGACTGGTCGTTGACGATTCCAATCGCTCTAAATTACCATGAAACTGAACGTCGCTCGATGTGTTATCGCTCAGTGCCCCGATGCTGACTAAGCCTTTAAGGAGAGTGTCTTCGGAGACAGGAGGAGCGACAGAGACCGTCTTTTAAGCATAAACTTCTTTTGACTCGAGACACAAGACCCGACAGAGCTATAAACAGTTTCGTCTACTGCGGAAGAATTGTTGAATTTTCTAAGCTCCCAACGTCTCCTATATTAGAAAATAATAGCCGAATGTAATGAATAATTGATTAAAACCAAATGTATAGATAGAAAACATTTATTGTAGTAGTGTAAAACATAAAGACTATTAACTAACATACATAGAGAAAATTTTACCAGAAGCGTCCAAATATGGTTTATGCAAAGTTATACCACCTGATGGATTCACACCACCCTGTAATCTTGATGGGACTATGAACTTTAATGTAACCAACCACTACGTGCAACGGATGTTCAAACGATATGGGCCAGCTGCCAAAAAGTTGAGCACTTTCAAAGCCGTCTTGGCGTCGCAAAAAGTGACATTTAGGCGACCGCCACTACTAAGCGGCTTGGAAGTGGACTTACCATATTTATTCAAGCTAGTACAGCAAATGGGTGGCCTAAAGAAGCTAACAAAAATAGTACAATGGAACAAAGTTGCCGAGCAATTAAAGTGTTGTAATAATTTAAAAAATCCCGGTCAAAAAATTAAACAAATTTATGAAAAATATCTACTAACATATGAAGTGATGACAACGTTGGAGAATGAAAATTTGATAGAACAAGTGGAACGTGCGAAAGAAGTCAATCAAGGATGTTTAACCGTGCACGAAGTCCTTTGCAGGCATAAAAGCAAATGCTGGAGCCAGGTGATTCGACAGATAATTATTCGTCTGATGAAATCCCGACAAAAGATCGTTTAGTATTAAATGCCCTTGCTGAGACTGAAGACTGCATTGTTCCCGGTCGATCAATGAATCTTCACGCTTTTCAAAAAGTGGCAGAAGTCGCTTCCAATGCATTTTTGTCTTCCACAACTCGGAAAACAAATTCCATGGAAAAAGTATATTGGGACCTTGTCTTGTCGAGGACAAAGCATGTCTGTGTAAACGCAGCTTCCATAGACACGGGTGCCGCAGATTATGGGTTCCCAAATAATGATTCCACCGACCATTATAGTAGACATCCTTGGAACTTGAAGGTGAGAGATCATTTTGAAACTCAATATTCTTAATAAGTTTATCTAATTTTAACATTAAAAGAAAATTATATAAAATGTAAGTAATAACTGCAATTTTGAGTTGTTTTCATATTTTACTAACACCGTAGGTATTGGACAGTATTAAAAATTATATGGAAAGTAAAATATTATTGAGTTAAATTGTGTTATTGATAATAGCTGAGTTTAATCATCCGACGTTTGTCGTTCGTTTTTGCCGCGCACCACCACTATGTGGAACCAGCTAGACACTGAAGTATTTCCAAAGCAATTCCTTCTTCTTCTTCTTGGGGTTCTTCAAGAAAAGAGTGTACCAAAAGCCAGCACGAAGCGCGAACCCTCTGGAATTAATAGTGGCAATCGACGACGGTATTACTTAACATCAACAGGACCCGTTAGACCCCTGCTCTATAAAAAAATGCTGACTGGCATAGTACGTTATAGGGGCTTTGCCTAGGTTTGATCAATATTTATTTTACATTTTCTATAGCCACTACTTATGTTAAATGCATTTAAATTCTTATTAATCGTATTCATTATTTCAGTGTATCGGTAGGGAGATACAGAACATGTTAAGTTTCCTGGGTCCCGTGGTTGGAATGACTGCGCCCACATTACATCTGGGAATGCTGTTCTCGACGAGTTGCTGGCACAGAGACCCTCATGGCCTCCCATGGATTGGGTATATGCATTGTGCACGATAGAAGTATATTTAAGAAGTTGCATATTAAACGTTGTTGCGGGGGTGCGGTGCGTGCGGGGCGCGACAAGTTGCACGACCGGTTTTGTAGTAAATTTTGTTCACTTCTTCTCTTCGGCGCTGGACTTCGTGTCGTCCCCCCGTTCGCTCAGCTACTGCACGACATTGAACATTAACACGTGTTTTATTATTCGTTTTCGTATCGATTCGCAATAAGAACATTTTTTGGTCTTCGAACCGGATGGACATTAAAAGATGGATTTCTCGAAATACGTAGTGAAATATCTATTCATTTGTTTAGTGTCAAGTGATAGTGCACGTGTTGAATATAGTTAACATTAAATTCGTTTGTAATTAGTTGTGTATTGAATTGTTTCGTTTTAGTGGTTCCTTAATATAGTGTTCGTTTCGTTAAAATTTTATATTAAGTGATCAACATATTACGTATCTAATTGCAAGTTAACTATTTAATTAATCGAGCGTGCCTACCGTCTAACTGTCGAAATAAACGTCGAATTTAGAGTTAATAAGTTTGAGAATATTGTTTTGTAATTGTGTAAAATAGAACATGATAATTGTGTTGTGGATAC
Organism: Pieris rapae; assembly: GCF_905147795.1. Taxonomy (NCBI): domain Eukaryota; kingdom Metazoa; phylum Arthropoda; class Insecta; order Lepidoptera; family Pieridae; genus Pieris; species Pieris rapae. The sequence continues at coordinate 2,967,240 of NC_059533.1, read as the reverse complement.
GAGTGGGGTGAGATATTTAATTAAATTATATTTAAGTAAATACGACGTGTGTTGTGCTTTGAAAATATAATGTGTTAAATATTTTATAGTGTGTATTTGTAGTGCTGTACTGACTCTAAAACAGTACTTGCCTGGTTACGGTCGGGCCCGCGGGTTTTCAAACCATTCGTTGCTCACCGAGTAGCTAAAATAGAAGAAGGAACGAAAGTAAATGAATGGAGATGGGTACCAACTGCTTTAAATGTTGCTGACAACACTACAAGACAGGTACCTCGAAGTTTCAACAGCGAGCATCGATGGTTTGAGGGACCAGAATTCCTTTATTCGTCAGAAGAAAACTGGCCCCAGGAAGAAGTGGCAGAGATTGTTGCTACGGGAGAGGAGCGCGTGGCAGCAATAAATAATAATGTAAAGCCTTGCTTAAAAGAGTCCCTTCCAGAGGCAACAAGATTCTCCTCTTGGATCCGTCTCATTAGAAGTACTGGAAGAGTTCTACAATTTATCGGATTATGTGGCCAAAGAAGACACGCGAAGACAGTATCTCTGGAAGCACATCACATAAAGAAAGCCGAAACATTATGGTGGAAAGCGTCACAAGAATCAGCCCCAGACCTGCCAGAGAAACAACGATCTCCTCCGATTTTGGACGGAAATAGCTATTATGTCCGTCTGTATATCGCCTGGATACATTAAGCTAACCACCATATAACGTATATTACAGAATCGCCTAGATCCCAGGAGCCGTAGCACCGCCCCTAAGCTTGGTGACCTAGTCCTGCTGGTGGACGACGCCATTCCTCGTAACTCTTGGCCCAAGGGACGCGTCACTGCCACGTACCCCGGGAAGGATGGAGTCGTCCGCGTGATAGAAGAACGAACAAAAGCTGGACTCGTCAGACGGGCGACTAAGAAGGTCATCGTGCTCGCGTCAGAGGGTGCATGAAATGCACGGGGGGGAATATGTGCACGATAGAAGTATATTTAAGAAGTTGCATATTAAACGTTGTTGCGGGGGTGCGGTGCGTGCGGGGCGCGACAAGTTGCACGACCGGTTTTGTAGTAAATTTTGTTCACTTCTTCTCTTCGGCGCTGGACTTCGTGTCGTCCCCCCGTTCGCTCAGCTACTGCACGACATTGAACATTAACACGTGTTTTATTATTCGTTTTCGTATCGATTCGCAATAAGAACATGCATAGTGGAAAGAAGAAAGTATGGTATGTGGACGTATATTAAATTTTATTGATTTTTTACAAGACAATTATTCTAGATCAGTCTTGTCAGTGTCTTGCATGTTTTCCTAATTTTTGGATTTAACGCCACGCCCACATAGAATGAAAATTTTTGATGAGACCTACTCGGGTAACAATGATCTCGGCTCTTCCATATACAGTGTAAACTCTTTATAACGAAACTCGAGGGACTGAGCATTTTTTTGTCGTTACATGGAGTGAACAAAAAAAAAACATGTTAACAGTTTCAAAGTAGTTTTACGAATGATAATAAGATAGGTACCCAGTATGCTTGGTCGAAGACCATCACTTCCGAGAAAACAATGCGCCATACTGCATGTGTACGAGGCAATTAAGGATAACAAAAGCTAGACCGACCTCGGATGTTTTGGAGCTTCAAAGTCTTTTGTTACCTGATAACATAACATAAACAATAATACCGATAATAAATATTTACTGTCTACAAATATAAACACATTTCTTCGTAATAGTGAATGGCGTATCGCTATAAAGAGTGTTTCAATGTTTGAGTTTTAACGCATACCAACCAACTTCGGCTCACTCCAACGTTATAGGGAGTTTATCGTTATAAAGGATAACGTTATAAAGACTTTACACTAATATTATAAGCGGAAACTGAACAGAGGGCAGTAGGTGGTTTCGATCCCCACCCGCTTACTATAAAAGAAAGGCCTCAGTGTGGCACGCTAGCATTCGCTGCCCGGACGTTGACTAGAGTGGTCGTTGGTTTCGAAGCCGCGTACTGTGAGTTCGTTCCATGTTATTTTTATTCGGTGTGATTTTTTGTTATTGTTTTAAGATTGACGGTTGTGTTTTTAGAATATCTAAAGTCGTGTTGTTTTGTTTGTATAAGTCAGTTTTAAGATAATTTTAGTGTGATATTGAAATTACCGCGTTTTCTTAGTTTGTTCATAAAATAACTTCTTAGGTTATTTCGAATTGTTTTTATTATATTTAATTTTTACTTCTGGTTGCTAAAAATATATATTTGAGAGCGGAAAATAATAAACAGCACAAATATGTGTCTCCTCCAACTCCTTTTTCTCCCCTTTGGACTAGAGCATTGGGCCATGAGGTTCAGGTGAACAGGCGCTAATTAAATATTGAAGTTGGCGCTTGGTAGTAGAATCCGGGTGACACCTGAGTTGGTGCTTTCCTCAAACTCTTTGAATTTATTTCAATTTTCTGTTAATCAATTTTATCTATTATCTGTTTAACATTTTTTTTTTACATTGCTCGAACGCATTCCAGGTATGGCATCGACGATTCGCAAAGCGATACATTTCGGAAAGCAGTGGAACGCTTGTGCCCGGCGTTCGTCCAGAATAAATCCGTTTGGTTGCCATCGGACATTGCGATGATCCCACCGGAATTATTGCAGGATTCGGTGTCTCTGTGCCGGGCTGTCCAAAATCCGGGCGAATTTATAATAGTTTGCCCAAAAGCCTATTCATCTTCAATTGCCACGGGATACACAATATCCGACTAGTGTGTACTTCGCTACATTGTCCTGGATACATTGTCTCGGTGAAACGTTTGATGTAAGTTGAATGTTTATTCTAGTAAACTCAAAATATTCATCTAGGTAAACATGTACTACACTTATGAACGTCAAAAAAAAAACAAATTAAATTTGCATTTACAACCAGTTCGCAAGTCGAGGGCGTAGAGCGGGTAAGAAGAACTGGCAAGAAACTTTCCGCCACTCTTTTAAATCGCCAAGTTTTTAATGCAAATTGTTCGCCACATTTATAAAAGGCTTTATTAATTAATTTAATTTTAACAAGGGCTTTGAATTTATTTACTGACAGTTCTCTAATTTCGGTTGGGAGTTTGTTGTAAAAACGAATACAAGTAAACACACATTTGCACACACACACACACGCGCACACAGTAAACCCTAATTAAATTTACTTTCAATAAACGTCACTGAGACGAATAAAAAAGCACTTGACGATATGAACAATCAACAATTGACAAACAAGATAGCGGACGTATATATTAGTATATTATAATCTGTGTAATTTCAAAAGAATAACAATTACCGTGCGGAAAATGTTCTAAATGAAAGTGTCGGTTTAATTAGGTGTTTAAATTTAGATACTTTTTCAAACTCGGATGAAGATGCAGAGAGTCACATATCTCTACTCGTCGCCAATGGATCAAGCTGCTCGGAAAGTGACTGGTCGTTGACGATTCCAATCGCTCTAAATTACCATGAAACTGAACGTCGCTCGATGTGTTATCGCTCAGTGCCCCGATGCTGACTAAGCCTTTAAGGAGAGTGTCTTCGGAGACAGGAGGAGCGACAGAGACCGTCTTTTAAGAATAAACTTCTTTGGACTCGAGACACAAGACCCGACAGAGCTATAAACAGTTTCGTCTACTGCGGAAGACTTGTTGAATTTTCTAAGCTCCCAACGTCTCCTATATTAGAAAATAATAGCCGAATGTAATGAATAATTGATTAAAACCAAATGTATAGATAGAAAACATTTATTGTAGTAGTGTAAAACATAAAGACTATTAACTAACATACATAGAGAAAATTTTACCAGAAGCGTCCAAATATGGTTTATGCAAAGTTATACCACCTGATGGATTCACACCACCCTGTAATCTTGATGGGACTATGAACTTTAATGTAACCAACCACTACGTGCAACGGATGTTCAAACGATATGGGCCAGCTGCCAAAAAGTTGAGCACTTTCAAAGCCGTCTTGGCGTCGCAAAAAGTGACATTTAGGCGACCGCCACTACTAAGCGGCTTGGAAGTGGACTTACCATATTTATTCAAGCTAGTACAGCAAATGGGTGGCCTAAAGAAGCTAACAAAAATAGTACAATGGAACAAAGTTGCCGAGCAATTAAAGTGTTGTAATAATTTAAAAAATCCCGGTCAAAAAATTAAACAAATTTATGAAAAATATCTACTAACATATGAAGTGATGACAACGTTGGAGAATGAAAATTTGATAGAACAAGTGGAACGTGCGAAAGAAGTCAATCAAGGATGTTTAACCGTGCACGAAGTCCTTTGCAGGCATAAAAGCAAATGCTGGAGCCAGGTGATTCGACAGATAATTATTCGTCTGATGAAATCCCGACAAAAGATCGTTTAGTATTAAATGCCCTTGCTGAGACTGAAGACTGCATTGTTCCCGGTCGATCAATGAATCTTCACGCTTTTCAAAAAGTGGCAGAAGTCGCTTCCAATGCATTTTTGTCTTCCACAACTCGGAAAACAAATTCCATGGAAAAAGTATATTGGGACCTTGTCTTGTCGAGGACAAAGCATGTCTGTGTAAACGCAGCTTCCATAGACACGGGTGCCGCAGATTATGGGTTCCCAAATAATGATTCCACCGACCATTATAGTAGACATCCTTGGAACTTGAAGGTGAGAGATCATTTTGAAACTCAATATTCTTAATAAGTTTATCTAATTTTAACATTAAAAGAAAATTATATAAAATGTAAGTAATAACTGCAATTTTGAGTTGTTTTCATATTTTACTAACACCGTAGGTATTGGACAGTATTAAAAATTATATGGAAAGTAAAATATTATTGAGTTAAATTGTGTTATTGATAATAGCTGAGTTTAATCATCCGACGTTTGTCGTTCGTTTTTGCCGCGCACCACCACTATGTGGAACCAGCTAGACACTGAAGTATTTCCAAAGCAATTCCTTCTTCTTCTTCTTGGGGTTCTTCAAGAAAAGAGTGTACCAAAAGCCAGCACGAAGCGCGAACCCTCTGGAATTAATAGTGGCAATCGACGACGGTATTACTTAACATCAACAGGACCCGTTAGACCCCTGCTCTATAAAAAAATGCTGACTGGCATAGTACGTTATAGGGGCTTTGCCTTGGTTTGATCAATATTTATTTTACATTTTCTATAGCCACTACTTATGTTAAATGCATTTAAATTCTTATTAATCGTATTCATTATTTCAGTGTATCGGTAGGGAGATACAGAACATGTTAAGTTTCCTGGGTCCCGTGGTTGGAATGACTGCGCCCACATTACATCTGGGAATGCTGTTCTCGACGAGTTGCTGGCACAGAGACCCTCATGGCCTCCCATGGATTGGGTATATGCATTGTGCACGATAGAAGTATATTTAAGAAGTTGCATATTAAACGTTGTTGCGGGGGTGCGGTGCGTGCGGGGCGCGACAAGTTGCACGACCGGTTTTGTAGTAAATTTTGTTCACTTCTTCTCTTCGGCGCTGGACTTCGTGTCGTCCCCCCGTTCGCTCAGCTACTGCACGACATTGAACATTAACACGTGTTTTATTATTCGTTTTCGTATCGATTCGCAATAAGAACATTTTTTGGTCTTCGAACCGGATGGACATTAAAAGATGGATTTCTCGAAATACGTAGTGAAATATCTATTCATTTGTTTAGTGTCAAGTGATAGTGCACGTGTTGAATATAGTTAACATTAAATTCGTTTGTAATTAGTTGTGTATTGAATTGTTTCGTTTTAGTGGTTCCTTAATATAGTGTTCGTTTCGTTAAAATTTTATATTAAGTGATCAACATATTACGTATCTAATTGCAAGTTAACTATTTAATTAATCGAGCGTGCCTACCGTCTAACTGTCGAAATAAACGTCGAATTTAGAGTTAATAAGTTTGAGAATATTGTTTTGTAATTGTGTAAAATAGAACATGATAATTGTGTTGTGGATACGAGTGGGGTGAGATATTTAATTAAATTATATTTAAGTAAATACGACGTGTGTTGTGCTTTGAAAATATAATGTGTTAAATATTTTATAGTGTGTATTTGTAGTGCTGTACTGACTCTAAAACAGTACTTGCCTGGTTACGGTCGGGCCCGCGGGTTTTCAAACCATTCGTTGCTCACCGAGTAGCTAAAATAGAAGAAGGAACGAAAGTAAATGAATGGAGATGGGTACCAACTGCTTTAAATGTTGCTGACAACACTACAAGACAGGTACCTCGAAGTTTCAACAGCGAGCATCGATGGTTTGAGGGACCAGAATTCCTTTATTCGTCAGAAGAAAACTGGCCCCAGGAAGAAGTGGCAGAGATTGTTGCTACGGGAGAGGAGCGCGTGGCAGCAATAAATAATAATGTAAAGCCTTGCTTAAAAGAGTCCCTTCCAGAGGCAACAAGATTCTCCTCTTGGATCCGTCTCATTAGAAGTACTGGAAGAGTTCTACAATTTATCGGATTATGTGGCCAAAGAAGACACGCGAAGACAGTATCTCTGGAAGCACATCACATAAAGAAAGCCGAAACATTATGGTGGAAAGCGTCACAAGAAGCATGCTTTGAAGAGGATTTGCGGCGGCTGCGTGGCAATCTTCCTGTCGGGAAAAACAGTCGACTTCGAACTTTAAGCGTTTCAATAGACGAAGAAGGAATCATACGTTTAAAGTCACGAATAGAATCAGCCCCAGACCTGCCAGAGAAACAACGATCTCCTCCGATTTTGGACGGAAATAGCTATTATGTCCGTCTGTATATCGCCTGGATACATTAAGCTAACCACCATATAACGTATATTACAGAATCGCCGAGATCCCAGGAGCCGTAGCACCGCCCCTAAGCTTGGTGACCTAGTCCTGCTGGTGGACGACGCCATTCCTCGTAACTCTTGGCCCAAGGGACGCGTCACCGCCACGTACCCCGGGAAGGATGGAGTCGTCCGCGTGATAGAAGAACGAACAAAAGCTGGACTCGTCAGACGGGCGACTAAGAAGGTCATCGTGCTCGCGTCAGAGGGTGCATGAAATGCACGGGGGGGAATATGTGCACGATAGAAGTATATTTAAGAAGTTGCATATTAAACGTTGTTGCGGGGGTGCGGTGCGTGCGGGGCGCGACAAGTTGCACGACCGGTTTTGTAGTAAATTTTGTTCACTTCTTCTCTTCGGCGCTGGACTTCGTGTCGTCCCCCCGTTCGCTCAGCTACTGCACGACATTGAACATTAACACGTGTTTTATTATTCGTTTTCGTATCGATTCGCAATAAGAACATGCATAGTGGAAAGAAGAAAGTATGGTATGTGGACGTATATTAAATTTTATTGATTTTTTACAAGACAATTATTCTAGATCAGTCTTGTCAGTGTCTTGCATGTTTTCCTAATTTTTGGATTTAACGCCACGCCCACATAGAATGAAAATTTTTGATGAGACCTACTCGGGTAACAATGATCTCGGCTCTTCCATATACAGTGTAAACTCTTTATAACGAAACTCGAGGGACTGAGCATTTTTTTGTCGTTACATGGAGTGAACAAAAAAAAAACATGTTAACAGTTTCAAAGTAGTTTTACGAATGATAATAAGATAGGTACCCAGTATGCTTGGTCGAAGACCATCACTTCCGAGAAAACAATGCGCCATACTGCATGTGTACGAGGCAATTAAGGATAACAAAAGCTAGACCGACCTCGGATGTTTTGGAGCTTCAAAGTCTTTTGTTACCTGATAACATAACATAAACAATAATACCGATAATAAATATTTACTGTCTACAAATATAAACACATTTCTTCGTAATAGTGAATGGCGTATCGCTATAAAGAGTGTTTCAATGTTTGAGTTTTAACGCATACCAACCAACTTCGGCTCACTCCAACGTTATAGGGAGTTTATCGTTATAAAGGATAACGTTATAAAGAGTTTACACTAATATTATAAGCGGAAACTGAACAGAGGGCAGTAGGTGGTTTCGATCCCCACCCGCTTACTATAAAAGAAAGGCCTCAGTGTGGCACGCTAGCATTCGCTGCCCGGACGTTGACTAGAGTGGTCGTTGGTTTCGAAGCCGCGTACTGTGAGTTCGTTCCATGTTATTTTTATTCGGTGTGATTTTTTGTTATTGTTTTAAGATTGACGGTTGTGTTTTTAGAATATCTAAAGTCGTGTTGTTTTGTTTGTATAAGTCAGTTTTAAGATAATTTTAGTGTGATATTGAAATTACCGCGTTTTCTTAGTTTGTTCATAAAATAACTTCTTAGGTTATTTCGAATTGTTTTTATTATATTTAATTTTTACTTCTGGTTGCTAAAAATATATATTTGAGAGCGGAAAATAATAAACAGCACAAATATGTGTCTCCTCCAACTCCTTTTTCTCCCCTTTGGACTAGAGCATTGGGCCATGAGGTTCAGGTGAACAGGCGCTAATTAAATATTGAAGTTGGCGCTTGGTAGTAGAATCCGGGTGACACCTGAGTTGGTGCTTTCCTCAAACTCTTTGAATTTATTTCAATTTTCTGTTAATCAATTTTATCTATTATCTGTTTAACATTTTTTTTTTACATTGCTCGAACGCATTCCAGGTATGGCATCGACGATTCGCAAAGCGATACATTTCGGAAAGCAGTGGAACGCTTGTGCCCGGCGTTCGTCCAGAATAAATCCGTTTGGTTGCCATCGGACATTGCGATGATCCCACCGGAATTATTGCAGGATTCGGTGTCTCTGTGCCGGGCTGTCCAAAATCCGGGCGAATTTATAATAGTTTGCCCAAAAGCCTATTCATCTTCAATTGCCACGGGATACACAATATCCGACTAGTGTGTACTTCGCTACATTGTCCTGGATACATTGTCTCGGTGAAACGTTTGATGTAAGTTGAATGTTTATTCTAGTAAACTCAAAATATTCATCTAGGTAAACATGTACTACACTTATGAACGTCAAAAAAAAAACAAATTAAATTTGCATTTACAACCAGTTCGCAAGTCGAGGGCGTAGAGCGGGTAAGAAGAACTGGCAAGAAACTTTCGCCACATTTATAAAAGGCTTTATTAATTAATTTAATTTTAACAAGGGCTTTGAATTTATTTACTGACAGTTCTCTAATTTCGGTTGGGAGTTTGTTGTAAAAACGAATACAAGTAAACACACATTTGCACACACACACACACGCGCACACAGTAAACCCTAATTAAATTTACTTTCAATAAACGTCACTGAGACGAATAAAAAAGCACTTGACGATATGAACAATCAACAATTGACAAACAAGATAGCGGACGTATATATTAGTATATTATAATCTGTGTAATTTCAAAAGAATAACAATTACCGTGCGGAAAATGTTCTAAATGAAAGTGTCGGTTTAATTAGGTGTTTAAATTTAGATACTTTTTCAAACTCGGATGAAGATGCAGAGAGTCACATATCTCTACTCGTCGCCAATGGATCAAGCTGCTCGGAAAGTGACTGGTCGTTGACGATTCCAATCGCTCTAAATTACCATGAAACTGAACGTCGCTCGATGTGTTATCGCTCAGTGCCCCGATGCTGACTAAGCCTTTAAGGAGAGTGTCTTCGGAGACAGGAGGAGCGACAGAGACCGTCTTTTAAGCATAAACTTCTTTGGACTCGAGACACAAGACCCGACAGAGCTATAAACAGTTTCGTCTACTGCGGAAGACTTGTTGAATTTTCTAAGCTCCCAACGTCTCCTATATTAGAAAATAATAGCCGAATGTAATGAATAATTGATTAAAACCAAATGTATAGATAGAAAACATTTATTGTAGTAGTGTAAAACATAAAGACTATTAACTAACATACATAGAGAAAATTTTACCAGAAGCGTCCAAATATGGTTTATGCAAAGTTATACCACCTGATGGATTCACACCACCCTGTAATCTTGATGGGACTATGAACTTTAATGTAACCAACCACTACGTGCAACGGATGTTCAAACGATATGGGCCAGCTGCCAAAAAGTTGAGCACTTTCAAAGCCGTCTTGGCGTCGCAAAAAGTGACATTTAGGCGACCGCCACTACTAAGCGGCTTGGAAGTGGACTTACCATATTTATTCAAGCTAGTACAGCAAATGGGTGGCCTAAAGAAGCTAACAAAAATAGTACAATGGAACAAAGTTGCCGAGCAATTAAAGTGTTGTAATAATTTAAAAAATCCCGGTCAAAAAATTAAACAAATTTATGAAAAATATCTACTAACATATGAAGTGATGACAACGTTGGAGAATGAAAATTTGATAGAACAAGTGGAACGTGCGAAAGAAGTCAATCAAGGATGTTTAACCGTGCACGAAGTCCTTTGCAGGCATAAAAGCAAATGCTGGAGCCAGGTGATTCGACAGATAATTATTCGTCTGATGAAATCCCGACAAAAGATCGTTTAGTATTAAATGCCCTTGCTGAGACTGAAGACTGCATTGTTCCCGGTCGATCAATGAATCTTCACGCTTTTCAAAAAGTGGCAGAAGTCGCTTCCAATGCATTTTTGTCTTCCACAACTCGGAAAACAAATTCCATGGAAAAAGTATATTGGGACCTTGTCTTGTCGAGGACAAAGCATGTCTGTGTAAACGCAGCTTCCATAGACACGGGTGCCGCAGATTATGGGTTCCCAAATAATGATTCCACCGACCATTATAGTAGACATCCTTGGAACTTGAAGGTGAGAGATCATTTTGAAACTCAATATTCTTAATAAGTTTATCTAATTTTAACATTAAAAGAAAATTATATAAAATGTAAGTAATAACTGCAATTTTGAGTTGTTTTCATATTTTACTAACACCGTAGGTATTGGACAGTATTAAAAATTATATGGAAAGTAAAATATTATTGAGTTAAATTGTGTTATTGATAATAGCTGAGTTTAATCATCCGACGTTTGTCGTTCGTTTTTGCCGCGCACCACCACTATGTGGAACCAGCTAGACACTGAAGTATTTCCAAAGCAATTCCTTCTTCTTCTTCTTGGGGTTCTTCAAGAAAAGAGTGTACCAAAAGCCAGCACGAAGCGCGAACCCTCTGGAATTAATAGTGGCAATCGACGACGGTATTACTTAACATCAACAGGACCCGTTAGACCCCTGCTCTATAAAAAAATGCTGACTGGCATAGTACGTTATAGGGGCTTTGCCTTGGTTTGATCAATATTTATTTTACATTTTCTATAGCCACTACTTATGTTAAATGCATTTAAATTCTTATTAATCGTATTCATTATTTCAGTGTATCGGTAGGGAGATACAGAACATGTTAAGTTTCCTGGGTCCCGTGGTTGGAATGACTGCGCCCACATTACATCTGGGAATGCTGTTCTCGACGAGTTGCTGGCACAGAGACCCTCATGGCCTCCCATGGATTGGGTATATGCATTGTGCACGATAGAAGTATATTTAAGAAGTTGCATATTAAACGTTGTTGCGGGGGTGCGGTGCGTGCGGGGCGCGACAAGTTGCACGACCGGTTTTGTAGTAAATTTTGTTCACTTCTTCTCTTCGGCGCTGGACTTCGTGTCGTCCCCCCGTTCGCTCAGCTACTGCACGACATTGAACATTAACACGTGTTTTATTATTCGTTTTCGTATCGATTCGCAATAAGAACATTTTTTGGTCTTCGAACCGGATGGACATTAAAAGATGGATTTCTCGAAATACGTAGTGAAATATCTATTCATTTGTTTAGTGTCAAGTGATAGTGCACGTGTTGAATATAGTTAACATTAAATTCGTTTGTAATTAGTTGTGTATTGAATTGTTTCGTTTTAGTGGTTCCTTAATATAGTGTTCGTTTCGTTAAAATTTTATATTAAGTGATCAACATATTACGTATCTAATTGCAAGTTAACTATTTAATTAATCGAGCGTGCCTACCGTCTAACTGTCGAAATAAACGTCGAATTTAGAGTTAATAAGTTTGAGAATATTGTTTTGTAATTGTGTAAAATAGAACATGATAATTGTGTTGTGGATACGAGTGGGGTGAGATATTTAATTAAATTATATTTAAGTAAATACGACGTGTGTTGTGCTTTGAAAATATAATGTGTTAAATATTTTATAGTGTGTATTTGTAGTGCTGTACTGACTCTAAAACAGTACTTGCCTGGTTACGGTCGGGCCCGCGGGTTTTCAAACCATTCGTTGCTCACCGAGTAGCTAAAATAGAAGAAGGAACGAAAGTAAATGAATGGAGATGGGTACCAACTGCTTTAAATGTTGCTGACAACACTACAAGACAGGTACCTCGAAGTTTCAACAGCGAGCATCGATGGTTTGAGGGACCAGAATTCCTTTATTCGTCAGAAGAAAACTGGCCCCAGGAAGAAGTGGCAGAGATTGTTGCTACGGGAGAGGAGCGCGTGGCAGCAATAAATAATAATGTAAAGCCTTGCTTAAAAGAGTCCCTTCCAGAGGCAACAAGATTCTCCTCTTGGATCCGTCTCATTAGAAGTACTGGAAGAGTTCTACAATTTATCGGATTATGTGGCCAAAGAAGACACGCGAAGACAGTATCTCTGGAAGCACATCACATAAAGAAAGCCGAAACATTATGGTGGAAAGCGTCACAAGAAGCATGCTTTGAAGAGGATTTGCGGCGGCTGCGTGGCAATCTTCCTGTCGGGAAAAACAGTCGACTTCGAACTTTAAGCGTTTCAATAGACGAAGAAGGAATCATACGTTTAAAGTCACGAATAGAATCAGCCCCAGACCTGCCAGAGAAACAACGATCTCCTCCGATTTTGGACGGAAATAGCTATTATGTCCGTCTGTATATCGCCTGGATACATTAAGCTAACCACCATATAACGTATATTACAGAATCGCCGAGATCCCAGGAGCCGTAGCACCGCCCCTAAGCTTGGTGACCTAGTCCTGCTGGTGGACGACGCCATTCCTCGTAACTCTTGGCCCAAGGGACGCGTCACCGCCACGTACCCCGGGAAGGATGGAGTCGTCCGCGTGATCGAAGAACGAACAAAAGCTGGACTCGTCAGACGGGCGACTAAGAAGGTCATCGTGCTCGCGTCAGAGGGTGCATGAAATGCACGGGGGGGAATATGTGCACGATAGAAGTATATTTAAGAAGTTGCATATTAAACGTTGTTGCGGGGGTGCGGTGCGTGCGGGGCGCGACAAGTTGCACGACCGGTTTTGTAGTAAATTTTGTTCACTTCTTCTCTTCGGCGCTGGACTTCGTGTCGTCCCCCCGTTCGCTCAGCTACTGCACGACATTGAACATTAACACGTGTTTTATTATTCGTTTTCGTATCGATTCGCAATAAGAACATGCATAGTGGAAAGAAGAAAGTATGGTATGTGGACGTATATTAAATTTTATTGATTTTTTACAAGACAATTATTCTAGATCAGTCTTGTCAGTGTCTTGCATGTTTTCCTAATTTTTGGATTTAACGCCACGCCCACATAGAATGAAAATTTTTGATGAGACCTACTCGGGTAACAATGATCTCGGCTCTTCCATATACAGTGTAAACTCTTTATAACGAAACTCGAGGGACTGAGCATTTTTTTGTCGTTACATGGAGTGAACAAAAAAAAAACATGTTAACAGTTTCAAAGTAGTTTTACGAATGATAATAAGATAGGTACCCAGTATGCTTGGTCGAAGACCATCACTTCCGAGAAAACAATGCGCCATACTGCATGTGTACGAGGCAATTAAGGATAACAAAAGCTAGACCGACCTCGGATGTTTTGGAGCTTCAAAGTCTTTTGTTACCTGATAACATAACATAAACAATAATACCGATAATAAATATTTACTGTCTACAAATATAAACACATTTCTTCGTAATAGTGAATGGCGTATCGCTATAAAGAGTGTTTCAATGTTTGAGTTTTAACGCATACCAACCAACTTCGGCTCACTCCAACGTTATAGGGAGTTTATCGTTATAAAGGATAACGTTATAAAGACTTTACACTAATATTATAAGCGGAAACTGAACAGAGGGCAGTAGGTGGTTTCGATCCCCATCCGCTTACTATAAAAGAAAGGCCTCAGTGTGGCACGCTAGCATTCGCTGCCCGGACGTTGACTAGAGTGGTCGTTGGTTTCGAAGCCGCGTACTGTGAGTTCGTTCCATGTTATTTTTATTCGGTGTGATTTTTTGTTATTGTTTTAAGATTGACGGTTGTGTTTTTAGAATATCTAAAGTCGTGTTGTTTTGTTTGTATAAGTCAGTTTTAAGATAATTTTAGTGTGATATTATAAAATAACTTCTTAGGTTATTTCGAATTGTTTTTATTATATTTAATTTTTACTTCTGGTTGCTAAAAATATATATTTGAGAGCGGAAAATAATAAACAGCACAAATATGTGTCTCCTCCAACTCCTTTTTCTCCCCTTTGGACTAGAGCATTGGGCCATGAGGTTCAGGTGAACAGGCGCTAATTAAATATTGAAGTTGGCGCTTGGTAGTAGAATCCGGGTGACACCTGAGTTGGTGCTTTCCTCAAACTCTTTGAATTTATTTCAATTTTCTGTTAATCAATTTTATCTATTATCTGTTTAACATTTTTTTTTTACATTGCTCGAACGCATTCCAGGTATGGCATCGACGATTCGCAAAGCGATACATTTCGGAAAGCAGTGGAACGCTTCTGCCCGGCGTTCGTCCAGAATAAATCCGTTTGGTTGCCATCGGACATTGCGATGATCCCACCGGAATTATTGCAGGATTCGGTGTCTCTGTGCCGGGCTGTCCAAAATCCGGGCGAATTTATAATAGTTTGCCCAAAAGCCTATTCATCTTCAATTGCCACGGGATACACAATATCCGACTAGTGTGTACTTCGCTACATTGTCCTGGATACATTGTCTCGGTGAAACGTTTGATGTAAGTTGAATGTTTATTCTAGTAAACTCAAAATATTCATCTAGGTAAACATGTACTACACTTATGAACGTCAAAAAAAAAACAAATTAAATTTGCATTTACAACCAGTTCGCAAGTCGAGGGCGTAGAGCGGGTAAGAAGAACTGGCAAGAAACTTTCCGCCACTCTTTTAAATCGCCAAGTTTTTTAATGCAAATTGTTCGCCACATTTATAAAAGGCTTTATTAATTAATTTAATTTTAACAAGGGCTTTGAATTTATTTACTGACAGTTCTCTAATTTCGGTTGGGAGTTTGTTGTAAAAACGAATACAAGTAAACACACATTTGCACACACACACACACGCGCACACAGTAAACCCTAATTAAATTTACTTTCAATAAACGTCACTGAGACGAATAAAAAAGCACTTGACGATATGAACAATCAACAATTGACAAACAAGATAGCGGACGTATATATTAGTATATTATAATCTGTGTAATTTCAAAAGAATAACAATTACCGTGCGGAAAATGTTCTAAATGAAAGTGTCGGTTTAATTAGGTGTTTAAATTTAGATACTTTTTCAAACTCGGATGAAGATGCAGAGAGTCACATATCTCTACTCGTCGCCAATGGATCAAGCTGCTCGGAAAGTGACTGGTCGTTGACGATTCCAATCGCTCTAAATTACCATGAAACTGAACGTCGCTCGATGTGTTATCGCTCAGTGCCCCGATGCTGACTAAGCCTTTAAGGAGAGTGTCTTCGGAGACAGGAGGAGCGACAGAGACCGTCTTTTAAGCATAAACTTCTTTGGACTCGAGACACAAGACCCGACAGAGCTATAAACAGTTTCGTCTACTGCGGAAGACTTGTTGAATTTTCTAAGCTCCCAACGTCTCCTATATTAGAAAATAATAGCCGAATGTAATGAATAATTGATTAAAACCAAATGTATAGATAGAAAACATTTATTGTAGTAGTGTAAAACATAAAGACTATTAACTAACATACATAGAGAAAATTTTACCAGAAGCGTCCAAATATGGTTTATGCAAAGTTATACCACCTGATGGATTCACACCACCCTGTAATCTTGATGGGACTATGAACTTTAATGTAACCAACCACTACGTGCAACGGATGTTCAAACGATATGGGCCAGCTGCCAAAAAGTTGAGCACTTTCAAAGCCGTCTTGGCGTCGCAAAAAGTGACATTTAGGCGACCGCCACTACTAAGCGGCTTGGAAGTGGACTTACCATATTTATTCAAGCTAGTACAGCAAATGGGTGGCCTAAAGAAGCTAACAAAAATAGTACAATGGAACAAAGTTGCCGAGCAATTAAAGTGTTGTAATAATTTAAAAAATCCCGGTCAAAAAATTAAACAAATTTATGAAAAATATCTACTAACATATGAAGTGATGACAACGTTGGAGAATGAAAATTTGATAGAACAAGTGGAACGTGCGAAAGAAGTCAATCAAGGATGTTTAACCGTGCACGAAGTCCTTTGCAGGCATAAAAGCAAATGCTGGAGCCAGGTGATTCGACAGATAATTATTCGTCTGATGAAATCCCGACAAAAGATCGTTTAGTATTAAATGCCCTTGCTGAGACTGAAGACTGCATTGTTCCCGGTCGATCAATGAATCTTCACGCTTTTCAAAAAGTGGCAGAAGTCGCTTCCAATGCATTTTTGTCTTCCACAACTCGGAAAACAAATTCCATGGAAAAAGTATATTGGGACCTTGTCTTGTCGAGGACAAAGCATGTCTGTGTAAACGCAGCTTCCATAGACACGGGTGCCGCAGATTATGGGTTCCCAAATAATGATTCCACCGACCATTATAGTAGACATCCTTGGAACTTGAAGGTGAGAGATCATTTTGAAACTCAATATTCTTAATAAGTTTATCTAATTTTAACATTAAAAGAAAATTATATAAAATGTAAGTAATAACTGCAATTTTGAGTTGTTTTCATATTTTACTAACACCGTAGGTATTGGACAGTATTAAAAATTATATGGAAAGTAAAATATTATTGAGTTAAATTGTGTTATTGATAATAGCTGAGTTTAATCATCCGACGTTTGTCGTTCGTTTTTGCCGCGCACCACCACTATGTGGAACCAGCTAGACACTGAAGTATTTCCAAAGCAATTCCTTCTTCTTCTTCTTGGGGTTCTTCAAGAAAAGAGTGTACCAAAAGCCAGCACGAAGCGCGAACCCTCTGGAATTAATAGTGGCAATCGACGACGGTATTACTTAACATCAACAGGACCCGTTAGACCCCTGCTCTATAAAAAAATGCTGACTGGCATAGTACGTTATAGGGGCTTTGCCTTGGTTTGATCAATATTTATTTTACATTTTCTATAGCCACTACTTATGTTAAATGCATTTAAATTCTTATTAATCGTATTCATTATTTCAGTGTATCGGTAGGGAGATACAGAACATGTTAAGTTTCCTGGGTCCCGTGGTTGGAATGACTGCGCCCACATTACATCTGGGAATGCTGTTCTCGACGAGTTGCTGGCACAGAGACCCTCATGGCCTCCCATGGATTGGGTATATGCATTGTGCACGATAGAAGTATATTTAAGAAGTTGCATATTAAACGTTGTTGCGGGGGTGCGGTGCGTGCGGGGCGCGACAAGTTGCACGACCGGTTTTGTAGTAAATTTTGTTCACTTCTTCTCTTCGGCGCTGGACTTCGTGTCGTCCCCCCGTTCGCTCAGCTACTGCACGACATTGAACATTAACACGTGTTTTATTATTCGTTTTCGTATCGATTCGCAATAAGAACATTTTTTGTCTTCGAACCGGATGGACATTAAAAGATGGATTTCTCGAAATACGTAGTGAAATATCTATTCATTTGTTTAGTGTCAAGTGATAGTGCACGTGTTGAATATAGTTAACATTAAATTCGTTTGTAATTAGTTGTGTATTGAATTGTTTCGTTTTAGTGGTTCCTTAATATAGTGTTCGTTTCGTTAAAATTTTATATTAAGTGATCAACATATTACGTATCTAATTGCAAGTTAACTATTTAATTAATCGAGCGTGCCTACCGTCTAACTGTCGAAATAAACGTCGAATTTAGAGTTAATAAGTTTGAGAATATTGTTTTGTAATTGTGTAAAATAGAACATGATAATTGTGTTGTGGATACGAGTGGGGTGAGATATTTAATTAAATTATATTTAAGTAAATACGACGTGTGTTGTGCTTTGAAAATATAATGTGTTAAATATTTTATAGTGTGTATTTGTAGTGCTGTACTGACTCTAAAACAGTACTTGCCTGGTTACGGTCGGGCCCGCGGGTTTTCAAACCATTCGTTGCTCACCGAGTAGCTAAAATAGAAGAAGGAACGAAAGTAAATGAATGGAGATGGGTACCAACTGCTTTAAATGTTGCTGACAACACTACAAGACAGGTACCTCGAAGTTTCAACAGCGAGCATCGATGGTTTGAGGGACCAGAATTCCTTTATTCGTCAGAAGAAAACTGGCCCCAGGAAGAAGTGGCAGAGATTGTTGCTACGGGAGAGGAGCGCGTGGCAGCAATAAATAATAATGTAAAGCCTTGCTTAAAAGAGTCCCTTCCAGAGGCAACAAGATTCTCCTCTTGGATCCGTCTCATTAGAAGTACTGGAAGAGTTCTACAATTTATCGGATTATGTGGCCAAAGAAGACACGCGAAGACAGTATCTCTGGAAGCACATCACATAAAGAAAGCCGAAACATTATGGTGGAAAGCGTCACAAGAAGCATGCTTTGAAGAGGATTTGCGGCGGCTGCGTGGCAATCTTCCTGTCGGGAAAAACAGTCGACTTCGAACTTTAAGCGTTTCAATAGACGAAGAAGGAATCATACGTTTAAAGTCACGAATAGAATCAGCCCCAGACCTGCCAGAGAAACAACGATCTCCTCCGATTTTGGACGGAAATAGCTATTATGTCCGTCTGTATATCGCCTGGATACATTAAGCTAACCACCATATAACGTATATTACAGAATCGCCGAGATCCCAGGAGCCGTAGCACCGCCCCTAAGCTTGGTGACCTAGTCCTGCTGGTGGACGACGCCATTCCTCGTAACTCTTGGCCCAAGGGACGCGTCACCGCCACGTACCCCGGGAAGGATGGAGTCGTCCGCGTGATAGAAGAACGAACAAAAGCTGGACTCGTCAGACGGGCGACTAAGAAGGTCATCGTGCTCGCGTCAGAGGGTGCATGAAATGCACGGGGGGGAATATGTGCACGATAGAAGTATATTTAAGAAGTTGCATATTAAACGTTGTTGCGGGGGTGCGGTGCGTGCGGGGCGCGACAAGTTGCACGACCGGTTTTGTAGTAAATTTTGTTCACTTATTCTCTTCGGCGCTGGACTTCGTGTCGTCCCCCCGTTCGCTCAGCTACTGCACGACATTGAACATTAACACGTGTTTTATTATTCGTTTTCGTATCGATTCGCAATAAGAACATGCATAGTGGAAAGAAGAAAGTATGGTATGTGGACGTATATTAAATTTTATTGATTTTTTACAAGACAATTCTTCTAGATCAGTCTTGTCAGTGTCTTGCATGTTTTCCTAATTTTTGGATTTAACGCCACGCCCACATAGAATGAAAATTTTTGATGAGACCTACTCGGGTAACAATGATCTCGGCTCTTCCATATACAGTGTAAACTCTTTATAACGAAACTCGAGGGACTGAGCATTTTTTTGTCGTTACATGGAGTGAACAAAAAAAAACATGTTAACAGTTTCAAAGTAGTTTTACGAATGATAATAAGATAGGTACCCAGTATGCTTGGTCGAAGACCATCACTTCCGAGAAAACAATGCGCCATACTGCATGTGTACGAGGCAATTAAGGATAACAAAAGCTAGACCGACCTCGGATGTTTTGGAGCTTCAAAGTCTTTTGTTACCTGATAACATAACATAAACAATAATACCGATAATAAATATTTACTGTCTACAAATATAAACACATTTCTTCGTAATAGTGAATGGCGTATCGCTATAAAGAGTGTTTCAATGTTTGAGTTTTAACGCATACCAACCAACTTCGGCTCACTCCAACGTTATATGGAGTTTATCGTTATAAAGGATAACGTTATAAAGAGTTTACACTAATATTATAAGCGGAAACTGAACAGAGGGCAGTAGGTGGTTTCGATCCCCACCCGCTTACTATAAAAGAAAGGCCTCAGTGTGGCACGCTAGCATTCGCTGCCCGGACGTTGACTAGAGTGGTCGTTGGTTTCGAAGCCGCGTACTGTGAGTTCGTTCCATGTTATTTTTATTCGGTGTGATTTTTTGTTATTGTTTTAAGATTGACGGTTGTGTTTTTAGAATATCTAAAGTCGTGTTGTTTTGTTTGTATAAGTCAGTTTTAAGATAATTTTAGTGTGATATTATAAAATAACTTCTTAGGTTATTTCGAATTGTTTTTATTATATTTAATTTTTACTTCTGGTTGCTAAAAATATATATTTGAGAGCGGAAAATAATAAACAGCACAAATATGTGTCTCCTCCAACTCCTTTTTCTCCCCTTTGGACTAGAGCATTGGGCCATGAGGTTCAGGTGAACAGGCGCTAATTAAATATTGAAGTTGGCGCTTGGTAGTAGAATCCGGGTGACACCTGAGTTGGTGCTTTCCTCAAACTCTTTGAATTTATTTCAATTTTCTGTTAATCAATTTTATCTATTATCTGTTTAACATTTTTTTTTCATTGCTCGAACGCATTCCAGGTATGGCATCGACGATTCGCAAAGCGATACATTTCGGAAAGCAGTGGAACGCTTGTGCCCGGCGTTCGTCCAGAATAATTCCGTTTGGTTGCCATCGGACATTGCGATGATCCCACCGGAATTATTGCAGGATTCGGTGTCTCTGTGCCGGGCTGTCCAAAATCCGGGCGAATTTATAATAGTTTGCCCAAAAGCCTATTCATCTTCAATTGCCACGGGATACACAATATCCGACTAGTGTGTACTTCGCTACATTGTCCTGGATGCATTGTCTCGGTGAAACGTTTGATGTAAGTTGAATGTTTATTCTAGTAAACTCAAAATATTCATCTAGGTAAACATGTACTACACTTATGAACGTCAAAAAAAAAACAAATTAAATTTGCATTTACAACCAGTTCGCAAGTCGAGGGCGTAGAGCGGGTAAGAAGAACTGGCAAGAAACTTTCCGCCACTCTTTTAAATCGCCAAGTTTTTAATGCAAATTGTTCGCCACATTTATAAAAGGCTTTATTAATTAATTTAATTTTAACAAGGGCTTTGAATTTATTTACTGACAGTTCTCTAATTTCGGTTGGGAGTTTGTTGTAAAAACGAATACAAGTAAACACACATTTGCACACACACACACACGCGCACACAGTAAACCCTAATTAAATTTACTTTCAATAAACGTCACTGAGACGAATAAAAAAGCACTTGACGATATGAACAATCAACAATTGACAAACAAGATAGCGGACGTATATATTAGTATATTATAATCTGTGTAATTTCAAAAGAATAACAATTACCGTGCGGAAAATGTTCTAAATGAAAGTGTCGGTTTAATTAGGTGTTTAAATTAAGATACTTTTTCAAACTCGGATGAAGATGCAGAGAGTCACATATCTCTACTCGTCGCCAATGGATCAAGCTGCTCGGAAAGTGACTGGTCGTTGACGATTCCAATCGCTCTAAATTACCATGAAACTGAACGTCGCTCGATGTGTTATCGCTCAGTGCCCCGATGCTGACTAAGCCTTTAAGGAGAGTGTCTTCGGAGACAGGAGGAGCGACAGAGACCGTCTTTTAAGCATAAACTTCTTTGGACTCGAGACACAAGACCCGACAGAGCTATAAACAGTTTCGTCTACTGCGGAAGACTTGTTGAATTTTCTAAGCTCCCAACGTCTCCTATATTAGAAAATAATAGCCGAATGTAATGAATAATTGATTAAAACCAAATGTATAGATAGAAAACATTTATTGTAGTAGTGTAAAACATAAAGACTATTAACTAACATACATAGAGAAAATTTTACCAGAAGCGTCCAAATATGGTTTATGCAAAGTTATACCACCTGATGGATTCACACCACCCTGTAATCTTGATGGGACTATGAACTTTAATGTAACCAACCACTACGTGCAACGGATGTTCAAACGATATGGGCCAGCTGCCAAAAAGTTGAGCACTTTCAAAGCCGTCTTGGCGTCGCAAAAAGTGACATTTAGGCGACCGCCACTACTAAGCGGCTTGGAAGTGGACTTACCATATTTATTCAAGCTAGTACAGCAAATGGGTGGCCTAAAGAAGCTAACAAAAATAGTACAATGGAACAAAGTTGCCGAGCAATTAAAGTGTTGTAATAATTTAAAAAATCCCGGTCAAAAAATTAAACAAATTTATGAAAAATATCTACTAACATATGAAGTGATGACAACGTTGGAGAATGAAAATTTGATAGAACAAGTGGAACGTGCGAAAGAAGTCAATCAAGGATGTTTAACCGTGCACGAAGTCCTTTGCAGGCATAAAAGCAAATGCTGGAGCCAGGTGATTCGACAGATAATTATTCGTCTGATGAAATCCCGACAAAAGATCGTTTAGTATTAAATGCCCTTGCTGAGACTGAAGACTGCATTGTTCCCGGTCGATCAATGAATCTTCACGCTTTTCAAAAAGTGGCAGAAGTCGCTTCCAATGCATTTTTGTCTTCCACAACTCGGAAAACAAATTCCATGGAAAAAGTATATTGGGACCTTGTCTTGTCGAGGACAAAGCATGTCTGTGTAAACGCAGCTTCCATAGACACGGGTGCCGCAGATTATGGGTTCCCAAATAATGATTCCACCGACCATTATAGTAGACATCCTTGGAACTTGAAGGTGAGAGATCATTTTGAAACTCAATATTCTTAATAAGTTTATCTAATTTTAACATTAAAAGAAAATTATATAAAATGTAAGTAATAACTGCAATTTTGAGTTGTTTTCATATTTTACTAACACCGTAGGTATTGGACAGTATTAAAAATTATATGGAAAGTAAAATATTATTGAGTTAAATTGTGTTATTGATAATAGCTGAGTTTAATCATCCGACGTTTGTCGTTCGTTTTTGCCGCGCACCACCACTATGTGGAACCAGCTAGACACTGAAGTATTTCCAAAGCAATTCCTTCTTCTTCTTCTTGGGGTTCTTCAAGAAAAGAGTGTACCAAAAGCCAGCACGAAGCGCGAACCCTCTGGAATTAATAGTGGCAATCGACGACGGTATTACTTAACATCAACAGGACCCGTTAGACCCCTGCTCTATAAAAAAATGCTGACTGGCATAGTACGTTATAGGGGCTTTGCCTTGGTTTGATCAATATTTATTTTATATTTTCTATAGCCACTACTTATGTTAAATGCATTTAAATTCTTATTAATCGTATTCTTTATTTCAGTGTATCGGTAGGGAGATACAGAACATGTTAAGTTTCCTGGGTCCCGTGGTTGGAATGACTGCGCGCCCACATTACATCTGGGAATGCTGTTCTCGACGAGTTGCTGGTACAGAGACCCTCATGGCCTCCCATGGATTGGGTATATGCATAGTGGAAAGAAGAAAGTATGGTATGTGGACGTATATTGAATTTAATTGATTTTTTACAAGACAATTCTTCCAGATCAGTCTTGTCAGTGTCTTGCATGTTTTCTTAATTTTTGGATTTAACGCCACGCCCACATAGAATGAAAATTTTTGATGAGACCTACTCGGGTAACAATGATCTCGGCTCTTCCATATACAGTGTAAACTCTTTATAACGAAACTCGAGGGACTGAGCATTTTTTTGTCGTTACATGGAGTGAACAAAAAAAAAACATGTTAACAGTTTCAAAGTAGTTTTACGAATGATAATAAGATAGGTACCCAGTATGCTTGGTCGAAGACCATCACTTCCGAGAAAACAATGCGCCATACTGCATGTGTACGAGGCAATTAAGGATAACAAAAGCTAGACCGACCTCGGATGTTTTGGAGCTTCAAAGTCTTTTGTTACCTGATAACATAACATAAACAATAATACCGATAATAAATATTTACTGTCTACAAATATAAACACATTTCTTCGTAATAGTGAATGGCGTATCGCTATAAAGAGTGTTTCAATGTTTGAGTTTTAACGCATACCAACCAACTTCGGCTCACTCCAACGTTATAGGGAGTTTATCGTTATAAAGGATAACGTTATAAAGAGTTTACACTAATATTATAAGCGGAAACTGAACAGAGGGCAGTAGGTGGTTTCGATCCCCACCCGCTTACTATAAAAGAAAGGCCTCAGTGTGGCACGCTAGCATTCGCTGCCCGGACGTTGACTAGAGTGGTCGTTGGTTTCGAAGCCGCGTACTGTGAGTTCGTTCCATGTTATTTTTATTCGGTGTGATTTTTTGTTATTGTTTTAAGATTGACGGTTGTGTTTTTAGAATATCTAAAGTCGTGTTGTTTTGTTTGTATAAGTCAGTTTTAAGATAATTTTAGTGTGATATTATAAAATAACTTCTTAGGTTATTTCGAATTGTTTTTATTATATTTAATTTTTACTTCTGGTTGCTAAAAATATATATTTGAGAGCGGAAAATAATAAACAGCACAAATATGTGTCTCCTCCAACTCCTTTTTCTCCCCTTTGGACTAGAGCATTGGGCCATGAGGTTCAGGTGAACAGGCGCTAATTAAATATTGAAGTTGGCGCTTGGTAGTAGAATCCGGGTGACACCTGAGTTGGTGCTTTCCTCAAACTCTTTGAATTTATTTCAATTTTCTGTTAATCAATTTTATCTATTATCTGTTTAACATTTTTTTTTTACATTGCTCGAACGCATTCCAGGTATGGCATCGACGATTCGCAAAGCGATACATTTCGGAAAGCAGTGGAACGCTTGTGCCCGGCGTTCGTCCAGAATAATTCCGTTTGGTTGCCATCGGACATTGCGATGATCCCACCGGAATTATTGCAGGATTCGGTGTCTCTGTGCCGGGCTGTCCAAAATCCGGGCGAATTTATAATAGTTTGCCCAAAAGCCTATTCATCTTCAATTGCCACGGGATACACAATATCCGACTAGTGTGTACTTCGCTACATTGTCCTGGATACATTGTCTCGGTGAAACGTTTGATGTAAGTTGAATGTTTATTCTAGTAAACTCAAAATATTCATCTAGGTAAACATGTACTACACTTATGAACGTCAAAAAAAAAACAAATTAAATTTGCATTTACAACCAGTTCGCAAGTCGAGGGCGTAGAGCGGGTAAGAAGAACTGGCAAGAAACTTTCCGCCACTCTTTTAAATCGCCAAGTTTTTAATGCAAATTGTTCGCCACATTTATAAAAGGCTTTATTAATTAATTTAATTTTAACAAGGGCTTTGAATTTATTTACTGACAGTTCTCTAATTTCGGTTGGGAGTTTGTTGTAAAAACGAATACAAGTAAACACACATTTGCACACACACACACACGCGCACACAGTAAACCCTAATTAAATTTACTTTCAATAAACGTCACTGAGACGAATAAAAAAGCACTTGACGATATGAACAATCAACAATTGACAAACAAGATAGCGGACGTATATATTAGTATATTATAATCTGTGTAATTTCAAAAGAATAACAATTACCGTGCGGAAAATGTTCTAAATGAAAGTGTCGGTTTAATTAGGTGTTTAAATTTAGATACTTTTTCAAACTCGGATGAAGATGCAGAGAGTCACATATCTCTACTCGTCGCCAATGGATCAAGCTGCTCGGAAAGTGACTGGTCGTTGACGATTCCAATCGCTCTAAATTACCATGAAACTGAACGTCGCTCGATGTGTTATCGCTCAGTGCCCCGATGCTGACTAAGCCTTTAAGGAGAGTGTCTTCGGAGACAGGAGGAGCGACAGAGACCGTCTTTTAAGCATAAACTTCTTTGGACTCGAGACACAAGACCCGACAGAGCTATAAACAGTTTCGTCTACTGCGGAAGACTTGTTGAATTTTCTAAGCTCCCAACGTCTCCTATATTAGAAAATAATAGCCGAATGTAATGAATAATTGATTAAAACCAAATGTATAGATAGAAAACATTTATTGTAGTAGTGTAAAACATAAAGACTATTAACTAACATACATAGAGAAAATTTTTCCAGAAGCGTCCAAATATGGTTTATGCAAAGTTATACCACCTGATGGATTCACACCACCCTGTAATCTTGATGGGACTATGAACTTTAATGTAACCAACCACTACGTGCAACGGATGTTCAAACGATATGGGCCAGCTGCCAAAAAGTTGAGCACTTTCAAAGCCGTCTTGGCGTCGCAAAAAGTGACATTTAGGCGACCGCCACTACTAAGCGGCTTGGAAGTGGACTTACCATATTTATTCAAGCTAGTACAGCAAATGGGTGGCCTAAAGAAGCTAACAAAAATAGTACAATGGAACAAAGTTGCCGAGCAATTAAAGTGTTGTAATAATTTAAAAAATCCCGGTCAAAAAATTAAACAAATTTATGAAAAATATCTACTAACATATGAAGTGATGACAACGTTGGAGAATGAAAATTTGATAGAACAAGTGGAACGTGCGAAAGAAGTCAATCAAGGATGTTTAACCGTGCACGAAGTCCTTTGCAGGCATAAAAGCAAATGCTGGAGCCAGGTGATTCGACAGATAATTATTCGTCTGATGAAATCCCGACAAAAGATCGTTTAGTATTAAATGCCCTTGCTGA
Organism: Pieris rapae; assembly: GCF_905147795.1. Lineage (NCBI taxonomy): Eukaryota > Metazoa > Arthropoda > Insecta > Lepidoptera > Pieridae > Pieris > Pieris rapae. The sequence goes on along the minus strand of NC_059533.1, from coordinate 2,940,544 downwards.
GACTGAAGACTGCATTGTTCCCGGTCGATCAATGAATCTTCACGCTTTTCAAAAAGTGGCAGAAGTCGCTTCCAATGCATTTTTGTCTTCCACAACTCGGAAAACAAATTCCATGGAAAAAGTATATTGGGACCTTGTCTTGTCGAGGACAAAGCATGTCTGTGTAAACGCAGCTTCCATAGACACGGGTGCCGCAGATTATGGGTTCCCAAATAATGATTCCACCGACCATTATAGTAGACATCCTTGGAACTTGAAGGTGAGAGATCATTTTGAAACTCAATATTCTTAATAAGTTTATCTAATTTTAACATTAAAAGAAAATTATATAAAATGTAAGTAATAACTGCAATTTTGAGTTGTTTTCATATTTTACTAACACCGTAGGTATTGGACAGTATTAAAAATTATATGGAAAGTAAAATATTATTGAGTTAAATTGTGTTATTGATAATAGCTGAGTTTAATCATCCGACGTTTGTCGTTCGTTTTTGCCGCGCACCACCACTATGTGGAACCAGCTAGACACTGAAGTATTTCCAAAGCAATTCCTTCTTCTTCTTCTTGGGGTTCTTCAAGAAAAGAGTGTACCAAAAGCCAGCACGAAGCGCGAACCCTCTGGAATTAATAGTGGCAATCGACGACGGTATTACTTAACATCAACAGGACCCGTTAGACCCCTGCTCTATAAAAAAATGCTGACTGGCATAGTACGTTATAGGGGCTTTGCCTTGGTTTGATCAATATTTATTTTACATTTTCTATAGCCACTACTTATGTTAAATGCATTTAAATTCTTATTAATCGTATTCATTATTTCAGTGTATCGGTAGGGAGATACAGAACATGTTAAGTTTCCTGGGTCCCGTGGTTGGAATGACTGCGCCCACATTACATCTGGGAATGCTGTTCTCGACGAGTTGCTGGCACAGAGACCCTCATGGCCTCCCATGGATTGGGTATATGCATTGTGCACGATAGAAGTATATTTAAGAAGTTGCATATTAAACGTTGTTGCGGGGGTGCGGTGCGTGCGGGGCGCGACAAGTTGCACGACCGGTTTTGTAGTAAATTTTGTTCACTTCTTCTCTTCGGCGCTGGACTTCGTGTCGTCCCCCCGTTCGCTCAGCTACTGCACGACATTGAACATTAACACGTGTTTTATTATTCGTTTTCGTATCGATTCGCAATAAGAACATTTTTTGGTCTTCGAACCGGATGGACATTAAAAGATGGATTTCTCGAAATACGTAGTGAAATATCTATTCATTTGTTTAGTGTCAAGTGATAGTGCACGTGTTGAATATAGTTAACATTAAATTCGTTGGTAATTAGTTGTGTATTGAATTGTTTCGTTTTAGTGGTTCCTTAATATAGTGTTCGTTTCGTTAAAATTTTATATTAAGTGATCAACATATTACGTATCTAATTGCAAGTTAACTATTTAATTAATCGAGCGTGCCTACCGTCTAACTGTCGAAATAAACGTCGAATTTAGAGTTAATAAGTTTGAGAATATTGTTTTGTAATTGTGTAAAATAGAACATGATAATTGTGTTGTGGATACGAGTGGGGTGAGATATTTAATTAAATTATATTTAAGTAAATACGACGTGTGTTGTGCTTTGAAAATATAATGTGTTAAATATTTTATAGTGTGTATTTGTAGTGCTGTACTGACTCTAAAACAGTACTTGCCTGGTTACGGTCGGGCCCGCGGGTTTTCAAACCATTCGTTGCTCACCGAGTAGCTAAAATAGAAGAAGGAACGAAAGTAAATGAATGGAGATGGGTACCAACTGCTTTAAATGTTGCTGACAACACTACAAGACAGGTACCTCGAAGTTTCAACAGCGAGCATCGATGGTTTGAGGGACCAGAATTCCTTTATTCGTCAGAAGAAAACTGGCCCCAGGAAGAAGTGGCAGAGATTGTTGCTACGGGAGAGGAGCGCGTGGCAGCAATAAATAATAATGTAAAGCCTTGCTTAAAAGAGTCCCTTCCAGAGGCAACAAGATTCTCCTCTTGGATCCGTCTCATTAGAAGTACTGGAAGAGTTCTACAATTTATCGGATTATGTGGCCAAAGAAGACACGCGAAGACAGTATCTCTGGAAGCACATCACATAAAGAAAGCCGAAACATTATGGTGGAAAGCGTCACAAGAAGCATGCTTTGAAGAGGATTTGCGGCGGCTGCGTGGCAATCTTCCTGTCGGGAAAAACAGTCGACTTCGAACTTTAAGCGTTTCAATAGACGAAGAAGGAATCATACGTTTAAAGTCACGAATAGAATCAGCCCCAGACCTGCCAGAGAAACAACGATCTCCTCCGATTTTGGACGGAAATAGCTATTATGTCCGTCTGTATATCGCCTGGATACATTAAGCTAACCACCATATAACGTATATTACAGAATCGCCGAGATCCCAGGAGCCGTAGCACCGCCCCTAAGCTTGGTGACCTAGTCCTGCTGGTGGACGACGCCATTCCTCGTAACTCTTGGCCCAAGGGACGCGTCACCGCCACGTACCCCGGGAAGGATGGAGTCGTCCGCGTGATAGAAGAACGAACAAAAGCTGGACTCGTCAGACGGGCGACTAAGAAGGTCATCGTGCTCGCGTCAGAGGGTGCATGAAATGCACGGGGGGGAATATGTGCACGATAGAAGTATATTTAAGAAGTTGCATATTAAACGTTGTTGCGGGGGTGCGGTGCGTGCGGGGCGCGACAAGTTGCACGACCGGTTTTGTAGTAAATTTTGTTCACTTCTTCTCTTCGGCGCTGGACTTCGTGTCGTCCCCCCGTTCGCTCAGCTACTGCACGACATTGAACATTAACACGTGTTTTATTATTCGTTTTCGTATCGATTCGCAATAAGAACATGCATAGTGGAAAGAAGAAAGTATGGTATGTGGACGTATATTAAATTTTATTGATTTTTTACAAGACAATTATTCTAGATCAGTCTTGTCAGTGTCTTGCATGTTTTCCTAATTTTTGGATTTAACGCCACGCCCACATAGAATGAAAATTTTTGATGAGACCTACTCGGGTAACAATGATCTCGGCTCTTCCATATACAGTGTAAACTCTTTATAACGAAACTCGAGGGACTGAGCATTTTTTTGTCGTTACATGGAGTGAACAAAAAAAAAACATGTTAACAGTTTCAAAGTAGTTTTACGAATGATAATAAGATAGGTACCCAGTATGCTTGGTCGAAGACCATCACTTCCGAGAAAACAATGCGCCATACTGCATGTGTACGAGGCAATTAAGGATAACAAAAGCTAGACCGACCTCGGATGTTTTGGAGCTTCAAAGTCTTTTGTTACCTGATAACATAACATAAACAATAATACCGATAATAAATATTTACTGTCTACAAATATAAACACATTTCTTCGTAATAGTGAATGGCGTATCGCTATAAAGAGTGTTTCAATGTTTGAGTTTTAACGCATACCAACCAACTTCGGCTCACTCCAACGTTATAGGGAGTTTATCGTTATAAAGGATAACGTTATAAAGACTTTACACTAATATTATAAGCGGAAACTGAACAGAGGGCAGTAGGTGGTTTCGATCCCCACCCGCTTACTATAAAAGAAAGGCCTCAGTGTGGCACGCTAGCATTCGCTGCCCGGACGTTGACTAGAGTGGTCGTTGGTTTCGAAGCCGCGTACTGTGAGTTCGTTCCATGTTATTTTTATTCGGTGTGATTTTTTGTTATTGTTTTAAGATTGACGGTTGTGTTTTTAGAATATCTAAAGTCGTGTTGTTTTGTTTGTATAAGTCAGTTTTAAGATAATTTTAGTGTGATATTGAAATTACCGCGTTTTCTTAGTTTGTTCATAAAATAACTTCTTAGGTTATTTCGAATTGTTTTTATTATATTTAATTTTTACTTCTGGTTGCTAAAAATATATATTTGAGAGCGGAAAATAATAAACAGCACAAATATGTGTCTCCTCCAACTCCTTTTTCTCCCCTTTGGACTAGAGCATTGGGCCATGAGGTTCAGGTGAACAGGCGCTAATTAAATATTGAAGTTGGCGCTTGGTAGTAGAATCCGGGTGACACCTGAGTTGGTGCTTTCCTCAAACTCTTTGAATTTATTTCAATTTTCTGTTAATCAATTTTATCTATTATCTGTTTAACATTTTTTTTTTTTACATTGCTCGAACGCATTCCAGGTATGGCATCGACGATTCGCAAAGCGATACATTTCGGAAAGCAGTGGAACGCTTGTGCCCGGCGTTCGTCCAGAATAAATCCGTTTGGTTGCCATCGGACATTGCGATGATCCCACCGGAATTATTGCAGGATTCGGTGTCTCTGTGCCGGGCTGTCCAAAATCCGGGCGAATTTATAATAGTTTGCCCAAAAGCCTATTCATCTTCAATTGCCACGGGATACACAATATCCGACTAGTGTGTACTTCGCTACATTGTCCTGGATACATTGTCTCGGTGAAACGTTTGATGTAAGTTGAATGTTTATTCTAGTAAACTCAAAATATTCATCTAGGTAAACATGTACTACACTTATGAACGTCAAAAAAAAAACAAATTAAATTTGCATTTACAACCAGTTCGCAAGTCGAGGGCGTAGAGCGGGTAAGAAGAACTGGCAAGAAACTTTCCGCCACTCTTTTAAATCGCCAAGTTTTTAATGCAAATTGTTCGCCACATTTATAAAAGGCTTTATTAATTAATTTAATTTTAACAAGGGCTTTGAATTTATTTACTGACAGTTCTCTAATTTCGGTTGGGAGTTTGTTGTAAAAACGAATACAAGTAAACACACATTTGCACACACACACACACGCGCACACAGTAAACCCTAATTAAATTTACTTTCAATAAACGTCACTGAGACGAATAAAAAAGCACTTGACGATATGAACAATCAACAATTGACAAACAAGATAGCGGACGTATATATTAGTATATTATAATCTGTGTAATTTCAAAAGAATAACAATTACCGTGCGGAAAATGTTCTAAATGAAAGTGTCGGTTTAATTAGGTGTTTAAATTTAGATACTTTTTCAAACTCGGATGAAGATGCAGAGAGTCACATATCTCTACTCGTCGCCAATGGATCAAGCTGCTCGGAAAGTGACTGGTCGTTGACGATTCCAATCGCTCTAAATTACCATGAAACTGAACGTCGCTCGATGTGTTATCGCTCAGTGCCCCGATGCTGACTAAGCCTTTAAGGAGAGTGTCTTCGGAGACAGGAGGAGCGACAGAGACCGTCTTTTAAGCATAAACTTCTTTGGACTCGAGACACAAGACCCGACAGAGCTATAAACAGTTTCGTCTACTGCGGAAGACTTGTTGAATTTTCTAAGCTCCCAACGTCTCCTATATTAGAAAATAATAGCCGAATGTAATGAATAATTGATTAAAACCAAATGTATAGATAGAAAACATTTATTGTAGTAGTGTAAAACATAAAGACTATTAACTAACATACATAGAGAAAATTTTACCAGAAGCGTCCAAATATGGTTTATGCAAAGTTATACCACCTGATGGATTCACACCACCCTGTAATCTTGATGGGACTATGAACTTTAATGTAACCAACCACTACGTGCAACGGATGTTCAAACGATATGGGCCAGCTGCCAAAAAGTTGAGCACTTTCAAAGCCGTCTTGGCGTCGCAAAAAGTGACATTTAGGCGACCGCCACTACTAAGCGGCTTGGAAGTGGACTTACCATATTTATTCAAGCTAGTACAGCAAATGGGTGGCCTAAAGAAGCTAACAAAAATAGTACAATGGAACAAAGTTGCCGAGCAATTAAAGTGTTGTAATAATTTAAAAAATCCCGGTCAAAAAATTAAACAAATTTATGAAAAATATCTACTAACATATGAAGTGATGACAACGTTGGAGAATGAAAATTTGATAGAACAAGTGGAACGTGCGAAAGAAGTCAATCAAGGATGTTTAACCGTGCACGAAGTCCTTTGCAGGCATAAAAGCAAATGCTGGAGCCAGGTGATTCGACAGATAATTATTCGTCTGATGAAATCCCGACAAAAGATCGTTTAGTATTAAATGCCCTTGCTGAGACTGAAGACTGCATTGTTCCCGGTCGATCAATGAATCTTCACGCTTTTCAAAAAGTGGCAGAAGTCGCTTCCAATGCATTTTTGTCTTCCACAACTCGGAAAACAAATTCCATGGAAAAAGTATATTGGGACCTTGTCTTGTCGAGGACAAAGCATGTCTGTGTAAACGCAGCTTCCATAGACACGGGTGCCGCAGATTATGGGTTCCCAAATAATGATTCCACCGACCATTATAGTAGACATCCTTGGAACTTGAAGGTGAGAGATCATTTTGAAACTCAATATTCTTAATAAGTTTATCTAATTTTAACATTAAAAGAAAATTATATAAAATGTAAGTAATAACTGCAATTTTGAGTTGTTTTCATATTTTACTAACACCGTAGGTATTGGACAGTATTAAAAATTATATGGAAAGTAAAATATTATTGAGTTAAATTGTGTTATTGATAATAGCTGAGTTTAATCATCCGACGTTTGTCGTTCGTTTTTGCCGCGCACCACCACTATGTGGAACCAGCTAGACACTGAAGTATTTCCAAAGCAATTCCTTCTTCTTCTTCTTGGGGTTCTTCAAGAAAAGAGTGTACCAAAAGCCAGCACGAAGCGCGAACCCTCTGGAATTAATAGTGGCAATCGACGACGGTATTACTTAACATCAACAGGACCCGTTAGACCCCTGCTCTATAAAAAAATGCTGACTGGCATAGTACGTTATAGGGGCTTTGCCTTGGTTTGATCAATATTTATTTTACATTTTCTATAGCCACTACTTATGTTAAATGCATTTAAATTCTTATTAATCGTATTCATTATTTCAGTGTATCGGTAGGGAGATACAGAACATGTTAAGTTTCCTGGGTCCCGTGGTTGGAATGACTGCGCCCACATTACATCTGGGAATGCTGTTCTCGACGAGTTGCTGGCACAGAGACCCTCATGGCCTCCCATGGATTGGGTATATGCATTGTGCACGATAGAAGTATATTTAAGAAGTTGCATATTAAACGTTGTTGCGGGGGTGCGGTGCGTGCGGGGCGCGACAAGTTGCACGACCGGTTTTGTAGTAAATTTTGTTCACTTCTTCTCTTCGGCGCTGGACTTCGTGTCGTCCCCCCGTTCGCTCAGCTACTGCACGACATTGAACATTAACACGTGTTTTATTATTCGTTTTCGTATCGATTCGCAATAAGAACATTTTTTGGTCTTCGAACCGGATGGACATTAAAAGATGGATTTCTCGAAATACGTAGTGAAATATCTATTCATTTGTTTAGTGTCAAGTGATAGTGCACGTGTTGAATATAGTTAACATTAAATTCGTTTGTAATTAGTTGTGTATTGAATTGTTTCGTTTTAGTGGTTCCTTAATATAGTGTTCGTTTCGTTAAAATTTTATATTAAGTGATCAACATATTACGTATCTAATTGCAAGTTAACTATTTAATTAATCGAGCGTGCCTACCGTCTAACTGTCGAAATAAACGTCGAATTTAGAGTTAATAAGTTTGAGAATATTGTTTTGTAATTGTGTAAAATAGAACATGATAATTGTGTTGTGGATACGAGTGGGGTGAGATATTTAATTAAATTATATTTAAGTAAATACGACGTGTGTTGTGCTTTGAAAATATAATGTGTTAAATATTTTATAGTGTGTATTTGTAGTGCTGTACTGACTCTAAAACAGTACTTGCCTGGTTACGGTCGGGCCCGCGGGTTTTCAAACCATTCGTTGCTCACCGCGTAGCTAAAATAGAAGAAGGAACGAAAGTAAATGAATGGAGATGGGTACCAACTGCTTTAAATGTTGCTGACAACACTACAAGACAGGTACCTCGAAGTTTCAACAGCGAGCATCGATGGTTTGAGGGACCAGAATTCCTTTATTCGTCAGAAGAAAACTGGCCCCAGGAAGAAGTGGCAGAGATTGTTGCTACGGGAGAGGAGCGCGTGGCAGCAATAAATAATAATGTAAAGCCTTGCTTAAAAGAGTCCCTTCCAGAGGCAACAAGATTCTCCTCTTGGATCCGTCTCATTAGAAGTACTGGAAGAGTTCTACAATTTATCGGATTATGTGGCCAAAGAAGACACGCGAAGACAGTATCTCTGGAAGCACATCACATAAAGAAAGCCGAAACATTATGGTGGAAAGCGTCACAAGAAGCATGCTTTGAAGAGGATTTGCGGCGGCTGCGTGGCAATCTTCCTGTCGGGAAAAACAGTCGACTTCGAACTTTAAGCGTTTCAATAGACGAAGAAGGAATCATACGTTTAAAGTCACGAATAGAATCAGCCCCAGACCTGCCAGAGAAACAACGATCTCCTCCGATTTTGGACGGAAATAGCTATTATGTCCGTCTGTATATCGCCTGGATACATTAAGCTAACCACCATATAACGTATATTACAGAATCGCCGAGATCCCAGGAGCCGTAGCACCGCCCCTAAGCTTGGTGACCTAGTCCTGCTGGTGGACGACGCCATTCCTCGTAACTCTTGGCCCAAGGGACGCGTCACCGCCACGTACCCCGGGAAGGATGGAGTCGTCCGCGTGATAGAAGAACGAACAAAAGCTGGACTCGTCAGACGGGCGACTAAGAAGGTCATCGTGCTCGCGTCAGAGGGTGCATGAAATGCACGGGGGGGAATATGTGCACGATAGAAGTATATTTAAGAAGTTGCATATTAAACGTTGTTGCGGGGGTGCGGTGCGTGCGGGGCGCGACAAGTTGCACGACCGGTTTTGTAGTAAATTTTGTTCACTTATTCTCTTCGGCGCTGGACTTCGTGTCGTCCCCCCGTTCGCTCAGCTACTGCACGACATTGAACATTAACACGTGTTTTATTATTCGTTTTCGTATCGATTCGCAATAAGAACATGCATAGTGGAAAGAAGAAAGTATGGTATGTGGACGTATATTAAATTTTATTGATTTTTTACAAGACAATTCTTCTAGATCAGTCTTGTCAGTGTCTTGCATGTTTTCCTAATTTTTGGATTTAACGCCACGCCCACATAGAATGAAAATTTTTGATGAGACCTACTCGGGTAACAATGATCTCGGCTCTTCCATATACAGTGTAAACTCTTTATAACGAAACTCGAGGGACTGAGCATTTTTTTGTCGTTACATGGAGTGAACAAAAAAAAAACATGTTAACAGTTTCAAAGTAGTTTTACGAATGATAATAAGATAGGTACCCAGTATGCTTGGTCGAAGACCATCACTTCCGAGAAAACAATGCGCCATACTGCATGTGTACGAGGCAATTAAGGATAACAAAAGCTAGACCGACCTCGGATGTTTTGGAGCTTCAAAGTCTTTTGTTACCTGATAACATAACATAAACAATAATACCGATAATAAATATTTACTGTCTACAAATATAAACACATTTCTTCGTAACAGTGAATGGCGTATCGCTATAAAGAGTGTTTCAATGTTTGAGTTTTAACGCATACCAACCAACTTCGGCTCACTCCAACGTTATAGGGAGTTTATCGTTATAAAGGATAACGTTATAAAGACTTTACACTAATATTATAAGCGGAAACTGAACAGAGGGCAGTAGGTGGTTTCGATCCCCACCCGCTTACTATAAAAGAAAGGCCTCAGTGTGGCACGCTAGCATTCGCTGCCCGGACGTTGACTAGAGTGGTCGTTGGTTTCGAAGCCGCGTACTGTGAGTTCGTTCCATGTTATTTTTATTCGGTGTGATTTTTTGTTATTGTTTTAAGATTGACGGTTGTGTTTTTAGAATATCTAAAGTCGTGTTGTTTTGTTTGTATAAGTCAGTTTTAAGATAATTTTAGTGTGATATTGAAATTACCGCGTTTTCTTAGTTTGTTCATAAAATAACTTCTTAGGTTATTTCGAATTGTTTTTATTATATTTAATTTTTACTTCTGGTTGCTAAAAATATATATTTGAGAGCGGAAAATAATAAACAGCACAAATATGTGTCTCCTCCAACTCCTTTTTCTCCCCTTTGGACTAGAGCATTGGGCCATGAGGTTCAGGTGAACAGGCGCTAATTAAATATTGAAGTTGGCGCTTGGTAGTAGAATCCGGGTGACACCTGAGTTGGTGCTTTCCTCAAACTCTTTGAATTTATTTCAATTTTCTGTTAATCAATTTTATCTATTATCTGTTTAACATTTTTTTTTTTACATTGCTCGAACGCATTCCAGGTATGGCATCGACGATTCGCAAAGCGATACATTTCGGAAAGCAGTGGAACGCTTGTGCCCGGCGTTCGTCCAGAATAAATCCGTTTGGTTGCCATCGGACATTGCGATGATCCCACCGGAATTATTGCAGGATTCGGTGTCTCTGTGCCGGGCTGTCCAAAATCCGGGCGAATTTATAATAGTTTGCCCAAAAGCCTATTCATCTTCAATTGCCACGGGATACACAATATCCGACTAGTGTGTACTTCGCTACATTGTCCTGGATACATTGTCTCGGTGAAACGTTTGATGTAAGTTGAATGTTTATTCTAGTAAACTCAAAATATTCATCTAGGTAAACATGTACTACACTTATGAACGTCAAAAAAAAAACAAATTAAATTTGCATTTACAACCAGTTCGCAAGTCGAGGGCGTAGAGCGGGTAAGAAGAACTGGCAAGAAACTTTCCGCCACTCTTTTAAATCGCCAAGTTTTTAATGCAAATTGTTCGCCACATTTATAAAAGGCTTTATTAATTAATTTAATTTTAACAAGGGCTTTGAATTTATTTACTGACAGTTCTCTAATTTCGGTTGGGAGTTTGTTGTAAAAACGAATACAAGTAAACACACATTTGCACACACACACACACGCGCACACAGTAAACCCTAATTAAATTTACTTTCAATAAACGTCACTGAGACGAATAAAAAAGCACTTGACGATATGAACAATCAACAATTGACAAACAAGATAGCGGACGTATATATTAGTATATTATAATCTGTGTAATTTCAAAAGAATAACAATTACCGTGCGGAAAATGTTCTAAATGAAAGTGTCGGTTTAATTAGGTGTTTAAATTTAGATACTTTTTCAAACTCGGATGAAGATGCAGAGAGTCACATATCTCTACTCGTCGCCAATGGATCAAGCTGCTCGGAAAGTGACTGGTCGTTGACGATTCCAATCGCTCTAAATTACCATGAAACTGAACGTCGCTCGATGTGTTATCGCTCAGTGCCCCGATGCTGACTAAGCCTTTAAGGAGAGTGTCTTCGGAGACAGGAGGAGCGACAGAGACCGTCTTTTAAGCATAAACTTCTTTGGACTCGAGACACAAGACCCGACAGAGCTATAAACAGTTTCGTCTACTGCGGAAGACTTGTTGAATTTTCTAAGCTCCCAACGTCTCCTATATTAGAAAATAATAGCCGAATGTAATGAATAATTGATTAAAACCAAATGTATAGATAGAAAACATTTATTGTAGTAGTGTAAAACATAAAGACTATTAACTAACATACATAGAGAAAATTTTACCAGAAGCGTCCAAATATGGTTTATGCAAAGTTATACCACCTGATGGATTCACACCACCCTGTAATCTTGATGGGACTATGAACTTTAATGTAACCAACCACTACGTGCAACGGATGTTCAAACGATATGGGCCAGCTGCCAAAAAGTTGAGCACTTTCAAAGCCGTCTTGGCGTCGCAAAAAGTGACATTTAGGCGACCGCCACTACTAAGCGGCTTGGAAGTGGACTTACCATATTTATTCAAGCTAGTACAGCAAATGGGTGGCCTAAAGAAGCTAACAAAAATAGTACAATGGAACAAAGTTGCCGAGCAATTAAAGTGTTGTAATAATTTAAAAAATCCCGGTCAAAAAATTAAACAAATTTATGAAAAATATCTACTAACATATGAAGTGATGACAACGTTGGAGAATGAAAATTTGATAGAACAAGTGGAACGTGCGAAATAAGTCAATCAAGGATGTTTAACCGTGCACGAAGTCCTTTGCAGGCATAAAAGCAAATGCTGGAGCCAGGTGATTCGACAGATAATTATTCGTCTGATGAAATCCCGACAAAAGATCGTTTAGTATTAAATGCCCTTGCTGAGACTGAAGACTGCATTGTTCCCGGTCGATCAATGAATCTTCACGCTTTTCAAAAAGTGGCAGAAGTCGCTTCCAATGCATTTTTGTCTTCCACAACTCGGAAAACAAATTCCATGGAAAAAGTATATTGGGACCTTGTCTTGTCGAGGACAAAGCATGTCTGTGTAAACGCAGCTTCCATAGACACGGGTGCCGCAGATTATGGGTTCCCAAATAATGATTCCACCGACCATTATAGTAGACATCCTTGGAACTTGAAGGTGAGAGATCATTTTGAAACTCAATATTCTTAATAAGTTTATCTAATTTTAACATTAAAAGAAAATTATATAAAACTAGCTGACCTGGCAAACGTCGTCTTGCCAAACTACTACCTTTAACTCAGCGCCATCTGTTAGAATTGTATCAAATAATAAACAAATGTTAATGTTATCGTAATTTTAGTAAGGATGCCTATTTTTTTGAAAATGAAATATAGCCTATGTCACTCAGGAATGATGTAGCTTTCCAACAGTGAAAGAATTTTTCAAATCTGCCAAGTAGTTTCGGAGCCTATTCAATTCATACAAACAAACAAACAAAAAATCAAACCTTTCCTCTTTATAATATTAGTATAGATGTAAGTAATAACTGCAATTTTGAGTTGTTTTCATATTTTACTAACACCGTAGGTATTGGACAGTATTAAAAATTATATGGAAAGTAAAATATTATTGAGTTAAATTGTGTTATTGATAATAGCTGAGTTTAATCATCCGACGTTTGTCGTTCGTTTTTGCCGCGCACCACCACTATGTGGAACCAGCTAGACACTGAAGTATTTCCAAAGCAATTCCTTCTTCTTCTTCTTGGGGTTCTTCAAGAAAAGAGTGTACCAAAAGCCAGCACGAAGCGCGAACCCTCTGGAATTAATAGTGGCAATCGACGACGGTATTACTTAACATCAACAGGACCCGTTAGACCCCTGCTCTATAAAAAAATGCTGACTGGCATAGTACGTTATAGGGGCTTTGCCTTGGTTTGATCAATATTTATTTTACATTTTCTATAGCCACTACTTATGTTAAATGCATTTAAATTCTTATTAATCGTATTCATTATTTCAGTGTATCGGTAGGGAGATACAGAACATGTTAAGTTTCCTGGGTCCCGTGGTTGGAATGACTGCGCCCACATTACATCTGGGAATGCTGTTCTCGACGAGTTGCTGGCACAGAGACCCTCATGGCCTCCCATGGATTGGGTATATGCATTGTGCACGATAGAAGTATATTTAAGAAGTTGCATATTAAACGTTGTTGCGGGGGTGCGGTGCGTGCGGGGCGCGACAAGTTGCACGACCGGTTTTGTAGTAAATTTTGTTCACTTCTTCTCTTCGGCGCTGGACTTCGTGTCGTCCCCCCGTTCGCTCAGCTACTGCACGACATTGAACATTAACACGTGTTTTATTATTCGTTTTCGTATCGATTCGCAATAAGAACATTTTTTGGTCTTCGAACCGGATGGACATTAAAAGATGGATTTCTCGAAATACGTAGTGAAATATCTATTCATTTGTTTAGTGTCAAGTGATAGTGCACGTGTTGAATATAGTTAACATTAAATTCGTTTGTAGTTAGTTGTGTATTGAATTGTTTCGTTTTAGTGGTTCCTTAATATAGTGTTCGTTTCGTTAAAATTTTATATTAAGTGATCAACATATTACGTATCTAATTGCAAGTTAACTATTTAATTAATCGAGCGTGCCTACCGTCTAACTGTCGAAATAAACGTCGAATTTAGAGTTAATAAGTTTGAGAATATTGTTTTGTAATTGTGTAAAATAGAACATGATAATTGTGTTGTGGATACGAGTGGGGTGAGATATTTAATTAAATTATATTTAAGTAAATACGACGTGTGTTGTGCTTTGAAAATATAATGTGTTAAATATTTTATAGTGTGTATTTGTAGTGCTGTACTGACTCTAAAACAGTACTTGCCTGGTTACGGTCGGGCCCGCGGGTTTTCAAACCATTCGTTGCTCACCGAGTAGCTAAAATAGAAGAAGGAACGAAAGTAAATGAATGGAGATGGGTACCAACTGCTTTAAATGTTGCTGACAACACTACAAGACAGGTACCTCGAAGTTTCAACAGCGAGCATCGATGGTTTGAGGGACCAGAATTCCTTTATTCGTCAGAAGAAAACTGGCCCCAGGAAGAAGTGGCAGAGATTGTTGCTACGGGAGAGGAGCGCGTGGCAGCAATAAATAATAATGTAAAGCCTTGCTTAAAAGAGTCCCTTCCAGAGGCAACAAGATTCTCCTCTTGGATCCGTCTCATTAGAAGTACTGGAAGAGTTCTACAATTTATCGGATTATGTGGCCAAAGAAGACACGCGAAGACAGTATCTCTGGAAGCACATCACATAAAGAAAGCCGAAACATTATGGTGGAAAGCGTCACAAGAAGCATGCTTTGAAGAGGATTTGCGGCGGCTGCGTGGCAATCTTCCTGTCGGGAAAAACAGTCGACTTCGAACTTTAAGCGTTTCAATAGACGAAGAAGGAATCATACGTTTAAAGTCACGAATAGAATCAGCCCCAGACCTGCCAGAGAAACAACGATCTCCTCCGATTTTGGACGGAAATAGCTATTATGTCCGTCTGTATATCGCCTGGATACATTAAGCTAACCACCATATAACGTATATTACAGAATCGCCGAGATCCCAGGAGCCGTAGCACCGCCCCTAAGCTTGGTGACCTAGTCCTGCTGGTGGACGACGCCATTCCTCGTAACTCTTGGCCCAAGGGACGCGTCACCGCCACGTACCCCGGGAAGGATGGAGTCGTCCGCGTGATAGAAGAACGAACAAAAGCTGGACTCGTCAGACGGGCGACTAAGAAGGTCATCGTGCTCGCGTCAGAGGGTGCATGAAATGCACGGGGGGGAATATGTGCACGATAGAAGTATATTTAAGAAGTTGCATATTAAACGTTGTTGCGGGGGTGCGGTGCGTGCGGGGCGCGACAAGTTGCACGACCGGTTTTGTAGTAAATTTTGTTCACTTCTTCTCTTCGGCGCTGGACTTCGTGTCGTCCCCCCGTTCGCTCAGCTACTGCACGACATTAAACATTAACACGTGTTTTATTATTCGTTTTCGTATCGATTCGCAATAAGAACATGCATAGTGGAAAGAAGAAAGTATGGTATGTGGACGTATATTAAATTTTATTGATTTTTTACAAGACAATTATTCTAGATCAGTCTTGTCAGTGTCTTGCATGTTTTCCTAATTTTTGGATTTAACGCCACGCCCACATAGAATGAAAATTTTTGATGAGACCTACTCGGGTAACAATGATCTCGGCTCTTCCATATACAGTGTAAACTCTTTATAACGAAACTCGAGGGACTGAGCATTTTTTTGTCGTTACATGGAGTGAACAAAAAAAAAACATGTTAACAGTTTCAAAGTAGTTTTACGAATGATAATAAGATAGGTACCCAGTATGCTTGGTCGAAGACCATCACTTCCGAGAAAACAATGCGCCATACTGCATGTGTACGAGGCAATTAAGGATAACAAAAGCTAGACCGACCTCGGATGTTTTGGAGCTTCAAAGTCTTTTGTTACCTGATAACATAACATAAACAATAATACCGATAATAAATATTTACTGTCTACAAATATAAACACATTTCTTCGTAATAGTGAATGGCGTATCGCTATAAAGAGTGTTTCAATGTTTGAGTTTTAACGCATACCAACCAACT
The DNA here is from genome assembly GCF_905147795.1 of Pieris rapae. Classification (NCBI taxonomy): domain Eukaryota; kingdom Metazoa; phylum Arthropoda; class Insecta; order Lepidoptera; family Pieridae; genus Pieris; species Pieris rapae. The sequence continues at coordinate 2,924,608 of NC_059533.1, read as the reverse complement.
TCGGCTCACTCCAACGTTATAGGGAGTTTATCGTTATAAAGGATAACGTTATAAAGACTTTACACTAATATTATAAGCGGAAACTGAACAGAGGGCAGTAGGTGGTTTCGATCCCCACCCGCTTACTATAAAAGAAAGGCCTCAGTGTGGCACGCTAGCATTCGCTGCCCGGACGTTGACTAGAGTGGTCGTTGGTTTCGAAGCCGCGTACTGTGAGTTCGTTCCATGTTATTTTTATTCGGTGTGATTTTTTGTTATTGTTTTAAGATTGACGGTTGTGTTTTTAGAATATCTAAAGTCGTGTTGTTTTGTTTGTATAAGTCAGTTTTAAGATAATTTTAGTGTGATATTGAAATTACCGCGTTTTCTTAGTTTGTTCATAAAATAACTTCTTAGGTTATTTCGAATTGTTTTTATTATATTTAATTTTTACTTCTGGTTGCTAAAAATATATATTTGAGAGCGGAAAATAATAAACAGCACAAATATGTGTCTCCTCCAACTCCTTTTTCTCCCCTTTGGACTAGAGCATTGGGCCATGAGGTTCAGGTGAACAGGCGCTAATTAAATATTGAAGTTGGCGCTTGGTAGTAGAATCCGGGTGACACCTGAGTTGGTGCTTTCCTCAAACTCTTTGAATTTATTTCAATTTTCTGTTAATCAATTTTATCTATTATCTGTTTAACATTTTTTTTTTACATTGCTCGAACGCATTCCAGGTATGGCATCGACGATTCGCAAAGCGATACATTTCGGAAAGCAGTGGAACGCTTGTGCCCGGCGTTCGTCCAGAATAAATCCGTTTGGTTGCCATCGGACATTGCGATGATCCCACCGGAATTATTGCAGGATTCGGTGTCTCTGTGCCGGGCTGTCCAAAATCCGGGCGAATTTATAATAGTTTGCCCAAAAGCCTATTCATCTTCAATTGCCACGGGATACACAATATCCGACTAGTGTGTACTTCGCTACATTGTCCTGGATACATTGTCTCGGTGAAACGTTTGATGTAAGTTGAATGTTTATTCTAGTAAACTCAAAATATTCATCTAGGTAAACATGTACTACACTTATGAACGTCAAAAAAAAAACAAATTAAATTTGCATTTACAACCAGTTCGCAAGTCGAGGGCGTAGAGCGGGTAAGAAGAACTGGCAAGAAACTTTCCGCCACTCTTTTAAATCGCCAAGTTTTTAATGCAAATTGTTCGCCACATTTATAAAAGGCTTTATTAATTAATTTAATTTTAACAAGGGCTTTGAATTTATTTACTGACAGTTCTCTAATTTCGGTTGGGAGTTTGTTGTAAAAACGAATACAAGTAAACACACATTTGCACACACACACACACGCGCACACAGTAAACCCTAATTAAATTTACTTTCAATAAACGTCACTGAGACGAATAAAAAAGCACTTGACGATATGAACAATCAACAATTGACAAACAAGATAGCGGACGTATATATTAGTATATTATAATCTGTGTAATTTCAAAAGAATAACAATTACCGTGCGGAAAATGTTCTAAATGAAAGTGTCGGTTTAATTAGGTGTTTAAATTTAGATACTTTTTCAAACTCGGATGAAGATGCAGAGAGTCACATATCTCTACTCGTCGCCAATGGATCAAGCTGCTCGGAAAGTGACTGGTCGTTGACGATTCCAATCGCTCTAAATTACCATGAAACTGAACGTCGCTCGATGTGTTATCGCTCAGTGCCCCGATGCTGACTAAGCCTTTAAGGAGAGTGTCTTCGGAGACAGGAGGAGCGACAGAGACCGTCTTTTAAGCATAAACTTCTTTGGACTCGAGACACAAGACCCGACAGAGCTATAAACAGTTTCGTCTACTGCGGAAGACTTGTTGAATTTTCTAAGCTCCCAACGTCTCCTATATTAGAAAATAATAGCCGAATGTAATGAATAATTGATTAAAACCAAATGTATAGATAGAAAACATTTATTGTAGTAGTGTAAAACATAAAGACTATTAACTAACATACATAGAGAAAATTTTACCAGAAGCGTCCAAATATGGTTTATGCAAAGTTATACCACCTGATGGATTCACACCACCCTGTAATCTTGATGGGACTATGAACTTTAATGTAACCAACCACTACGTGCAACGGATGTTCAAACGATATGGGCCAGCTGCCAAAAAGTTGAGCACTTTCAAAGCCGTCTTGGCGTCGCAAAAAGTGACATTTAGGCGACCGCCACTACTAAGCGGCTTGGAAGTGGACTTACCATATTTATTCAAGCTAGTACAGCAAATGGGTGGCCTAAAGAAGCTAACAAAAATAGTACAATGGAACAAAGTTGCCGAGCAATTAAAGTGTTGTAATAATTTAAAAAATCCCGGTCAAAAAATTAAACAAATTTATGAAAAATATCTACTAACATATGAAGTGATGACAACGTTGGAGAATGAAAATTTGATAGAACAAGTGGAACGTGCGAAATAAGTCAATCAAGGATGTTTAACCGTGCACGAAGTCCTTTGCAGGCATAAAAGCAAATGCTGGAGCCAGGTGATTCGACAGATAATTATTCGTCTGATGAAATCCCGACAAAAGATCGTTTAGTATTAAATGCCCTTGCTGAGACTGAAGACTGCATTGTTCCCGGTCGATCAATGAATCTTCACGCTTTTCAAAAAGTGGCAGAAGTCGCTTCCAATGCATTTTTGTCTTCCACAACTCGGAAAACAAATTCCATGGAAAAAGTATATTGGGACCTTGTCTTGTCGAGGACAAAGCATGTCTGTGTAAACGCAGCTTCCATAGACACGGGTGCCGCAGATTATGGGTTCCCAAATAATGATTCCACCGACCATTATAGTAGACATCCTTGGAACTTGAAGGTGAGAGATCATTTTGAAACTCAATATTCTTAATAAGTTTATCTAATTTTAACATTAAAAGAAAATTATATAAAATGTAAGTAATAACTGCAATTTTGAGTTGTTTTCATATTTTACTAACACCGTAGGTATTGGACAGTATTAAAAATTATATGGAAAGTAAAATATTATTGAGTTAAATTGTGTTATTGATAATAGCTGAGTTTAATCATCCGACGTTTGTCGTTCGTTTTTGCCGCGCACCACCACTATGTGGAACCAGCTAGACACTGAAGTATTTCCAAAGCAATTCCTTCTTCTTCTTCTTGGGGTTCTTCAAGAAAAGAGTGTACCAAAAGCCAGCACGAAGCGCGAACCCTCTGGAATTAATAGTGGCAATCGACGACGGTATTACTTAACATCAACAGGACCCGTTAGACCCCTGCTCTATAAAAAAATGCTGACTGGCATAGTACGTTATAGGGGCTTTGCCTTGGTTTGATCAATATTTATTTTATATTTTCTATAGCCACTACTTATGTTAAATGCATTTAAATTCTTATTAATCGTATTCTTTATTTCAGTGTATCGGTAGGGAGATACAGAACATGTTAAGTTTCCTGGGTCCCGTGGTTGGAATGACTGCGCGCCCACATTACATCTGGGAATGCTGTTCTCGACGAGTTGCTGGTACAGAGACCCTCATGGCCTCCCATGGATTGGGTATATGCATAGTGGAAAGAAGAAAGTATGGTATGTGGACGTATATTGAATTTAATTGATTTTTTACAAGACAATTCTTCCAGATCAGTCTTGTCAGTGTCTTGCATGTTTTCTTAATTTTTGGATTTAACGCCACGCCCACATAGAATGAAAATTTTTGATGAGACCTACTCGGGTAACAATGATCTCGGCTCTTCCATATATAGTGTAAACTCTTTATAACGAAACTCGAGGGACTGAGCATTTTTTTGTCGTTACATGGAGTGAACAAAAAAAAAACATGTTAACAGTTTCAAAGTAGTTTTACGAATGATAATAAGATAGGTACCCAGTATGCTTGGTCGAAGACCATCACTTCCGAGAAAACAATGCGCCATACTGCATGTGTACGAGGCAATTAAGGATAACAAAAGCTAGACCGACCTCGGATGTTTTGGAGCTTCAAAGTCTTTTGTTACCTGATAACATAACATAAACAATAATACCGATAATAAATATTTACTGTCTACAAATATAAACACATTTCTTCGTAATAGTGAATGGCGTATCGCTATAAAGAGTGTTTCAATGTTTGAGTTTTAACGCATACCAACCAACTTCGGCTCACTCCAACGTTATAGGGAGTTTATCGTTATAAAGGATAACGTTATAAAGAGTTTACACTAATATTATAAGCGGAAACTGAACAGAGGGCAGTAGGTGGTTTCGATCCCCACCCGCTTACTATAAAAGAAAGGCCTCAGTGTGGCACGCTAGCATTCGCTGCCCGGACGTTGACTAGAGTGGTCGTTGGTTTCGAAGCCGCGTACTGTGAGTTCGTTCCATGTTATTTTTATTCGGTGTGATTTTTTGTTATTGTTTTAAGATTGACGGTTGTGTTTTTAGAATATCTAAAGTCGTGTTGTTTTGTTTGTATAAGTCAGTTTTAAGATAATTTTAGTGTGATATTGAAATTACCGCGTTTTCTTAGTTTGTTCATAAAATAACTTCTTAGGTTATTTCGAATTGTTTTTATTATATTTAATTTTTACTTCTGGTTGCTAAAAATATATATTTGAGAGCGGAAAATAATAAACAGCACAAATATGTGTCTCCTCCAACTCCTTTTTCTCCCCTTTGGACTAGAGCATTGGGCCATGAGGTTCAGGTGAACAGGCGCTAATTAAATATTGAAGTTGGCGCTTGGTAGTAGAATCCGGGTGACACCTGAGTTGGTGCTTTCCTCAAACTCTTTGAATTTATTTCAATTTTCTGTTAATCAATTTTATCTATTATCTGTTTAACATTTTTTTTTTACATTGCTCGAACGCATTCCAGGTATGGCATCGACGATTCGCAAAGCGATACATTTCGGAAAGCAGTGGAACGCTTGTGCCCGGCGTTCGTCCAGAATAAATCCGTTTGGTTGCCATCGGACATTGCGATGATCCCACCGGAATTATTGCAGGATTCGGTGTCTCTGTGCCGGGCTGTCCAAAATCCGGGCGAATTTATAATAGTTTGCCCAAAAGCCTATTCATCTTCAATTGCCACGGGATACACAATATCCGACTAGTGTGTACTTCGCTACATTGTCCTGGATACATTGTCTCGGTGAAACGTTTGATGTAAGTTGAATGTTTATTCTAGTAAACTCAAAATATTCATCTAGGTAAACATGTACTACACTTATGAACGTCAAAAAAAAAACAAATTAAATTTGCATTTACAACCAGTTCGCAAGTCGAGGGCGTAGAGCGGGTAAGAAGAACTGGCAAGAAACTTTCGCCACATTTATAAAAGGCTTTATTAATTAATTTAATTTTAACAAGGGCTTTGAATTTATTTACTGACAGTTCTCTAATTTCGGTTGGGAGTTTGTTGTAAAAACGAATACAAGTAAACACACATTTGCACACACACACACACGCGCACACAGTAAACCCTAATTAAATTTACTTTCAATAAACGTCACTGAGACGAATAAAAAAGCACTTGACGATATGAACAATCAACAATTGACAAACAAGATAGCGGACGTATATATTAGTATATTATAATCTGTGTAATTTCAAAAGAATAACAATTACCGTGCGGAAAATGTTCTAAATGAAAGTGTCGGTTTAATTAGGTGTTTAAATTTAGATACTTTTTCAAACTCGGATGAAGATGCAGAGAGTCACATATCTCTACTCGTCGCCAATGGATCAAGCTGCTCGGAAAGTGACTGGTCGTTGACGATTCCAATCGCTCTAAATTACCATGAAACTGAACGTCGCTCGATGTGTTATCGCTCAGTGCCCCGATGCTGACTAAGCCTTTAAGGAGAGTGTCTTCGGAGACAGGAGGAGCGACAGAGACCGTCTTTTAAGCATAAACTTCTTTGGACTCGAGACACAAGACCCGACAGAGCTATAAACAGTTTCGTCTACTGCGGAAGACTTGTTGAATTTTCTAAGCTCCCAACGTCTCCTATATTAGAAAATAATAGCCGAATGTAATGAATAATTGATTAAAACCAAATGTATAGATAGAAAACATTTATTGTAGTAGTGTAAAACATAAAGACTATTAACTAACATACATAGAGAAAATTTTACCAGAAGCGTCCAAATATGGTTTATGCAAAGTTATACCACCTGATGGATTCACACCACCCTGTAATCTTGATGGGACTATGAACTTTAATGTAACCAACCACTACGTGCAACGGATGTTCAAACGATATGGGCCAGCTGCCAAAAAGTTGAGCACTTTCAAAGCCGTCTTGGCGTCGCAAAAAGTGACATTTAGGCGACCGCCACTACTAAGCGGCTTGGAAGTGGACTTACCATATTTATTCAAGCTAGTACAGCAAATGGGTGGCCTAAAGAAGCTAACAAAAATAGTACAATGGAACAAAGTTGCCGAGCAATTAAAGTGTTGTAATAATTTAAAAAATCCCGGTCAAAAAATTAAACAAATTTATGAAAAATATCTACTAACATATGAAGTGATGACAACGTTGGAGAATGAAAATTTGATAGAACAAGTGGAACGTGCGAAAGAAGTCAATCAAGGATGTTTAACCGTGCACGAAGTCCTTTGCAGGCATAAAAGCAAATGCTGGAGCCAGGTGATTCGACAGATAATTATTCGTCTGATGAAATCCCGACAAAAGATCGTTTAGTATTAAATGCCCTTGCTGAGACTGAAGACTGCATTGTTCCCGGTCGATCAATGAATCTTCACGCTTTTCAAAAAGTGGCAGAAGTCGCTTCCAATGCATTTTTGTCTTCCACAACTCGGAAAACAAATTCCATGGAAAAAGTATATTGGGACCTTGTCTTGTCGAGGACAAAGCATGTCTGTGTAAACGCAGCTTCCATAGACACGGGTGCCGCAGATTATGGGTTCCCAAATAATGATTCCACCGACCATTATAGTAGACATCCTTGGAACTTGAAGGTGAGAGATCATTTTGAAACTCAATATTCTTAATAAGTTTATCTAATTTTAACATTAAAAGAAAATTATATAAAATGTAAGTAATAACTGCAATTTTGAGTTGTTTTCATATTTTACTAACACCGTAGGTATTGGACAGTATTAAAAATTATATGGAAAGTAAAATATTATTGAGTTAAATTGTGTTATTGATAATAGCTGAGTTTAATCATCCGACGTTTGTCGTTCGTTTTTGCCGCGCACCACCACTATGTGGAACCAGCTAGACACTGAAGTATTTCCAAAGCAATTCCTTCTTCTTCTTCTTGGGGTTCTTCAAGAAAAGAGTGTACCAAAAGCCAGCACGAAGCGCGAACCCTCTGGAATTAATAGTGGCAATCGACGACGGTATTACTTAACATCAACAGGACCCGTTAGACCCCTGCTCTATAAAAAAATGCTGACTGGCATAGTACGTTATAGGGGCTTTGCCTTGGTTTGATCAATATTTATTTTACATTTTCTATAGCCACTACTTATGTTAAATGCATTTAAATTCTTATTAATCGTATTCATTATTTCAGTGTATCGGTAGGGAGATACAGAACATGTTAAGTTTCCTGGGTCCCGTGGTTGGAATGACTGCGCCCACATTACATCTGGGAATGCTGTTCTCGACGAGTTGCTGGCACAGAGACCCTCATGGCCTCCCATGGATTGGGTATATGCATTGTGCACGATAGAAGTATATTTAAGAAGTTGCATATTAAACGTTGTTGCGGGGGTGCGGTGCGTGCGGGGCGCGACAAGTTGCACGACCGGTTTTGTAGTAAATTTTGTTCACTTCTTCTCTTCGGCGCTGGACTTCGTGTCGTCCCCCCGTTCGCTCAGCTACTGCACGACATTGAACATTAACACGTGTTTTATTATTCGTTTTCGTATCGATTCGCAATAAGAACATTTTTTGGTCTTCGAACCGGATGGACATTAAAAGATGGATTTCTCGAAATACGTAGTGAAATATCTATTCATTTGTTTAGTGTCAAGTGATAGTGCACGTGTTGAATATAGTTAACATTAAATTCGTTTGTAATTAGTTGTGTATTGAATTGTTTCGTTTTAGTGGTTCCTTAATATAGTGTTCGTTTCGTTAAAATTTTATATTAAGTGATCAACATATTACGTATCTAATTGCAAGTTAACTATTTAATTAATCGAGCGTGCCTACCGTCTAACTGTCGAAATAAACGTCGAATTTAGAGTTAATAAGTTTGAGAATATTGTTTTGTAATTGTGTAAAATAGAACATGATAATTGTGTTGTGGATACGAGTGGGGTGAGATATTTAATTAAATTATATTTAAGTAAATACGACGTGTGTTGTGCTTTGAAAATATAATGTGTTAAATATTTTATAGTGTGTATTTGTAGTGCTGTACTGACTCTAAAACAGTACTTGCCTGGTTACGGTCGGGCCCGCGGGTTTTCAAACCATTCGTTGCTCACCGAGTAGCTAAAATAGAAGAAGGAACGAAAGTAAATGAATGGAGATGGGTACCAACTGCTTTAAATGTTGCTGACAACACTACAAGACAGGTACCTCGAAGTTTCAACAGCGAGCATCGATGGTTTGAGGGACCAGAATTCCTTTATTCGTCAGAAGAAAACTGGCCCCAGGAAGAAGTGGCAGAGATTGTTGCTACGGGAGAGGAGCGCGTGGCAGCAATAAATAATAATGTAAAGCCTTGCTTAAAAGAGTCCCTTCCAGAGGCAACAAGATTCTCCTCTTGGATCCGTCTCATTAGAAGTACTGGAAGAGTTCTACAATTTATCGGATTATGTGGCCAAAGAAGACACGCGAAGACAGTATCTCTGGAAGCACATCACATAAAGAAAGCCGAAACATTATGGTGGAAAGCGTCACAAGAAGCATGCTTTGAAGAGGATTTGCGGCGGCTGCGTGGCAATCTTCCTGTCGGGAAAAACAGTCGACTTCGAACTTTAAGCGTTTCAATAGACGAAGAAGGAATCATACGTTTAAAGTCACGAATAGAATCAGCCCCAGACCTGCCAGAGAAACAACGATCTCCTCCGATTTTGGACGGAAATAGCTATTATGTCCGTCTGTATATCGCCTGGATACATTAAGCTAACCACCATATAACGTATATTACAGAATCGCCGAGATCCCAGGAGCCGTAGCACCGCCCCTAAGCTTGGTGACCTAGTCCTGCTGGTGGACGACGCCATTCCTCGTAACTCTTGGCCCAAGGGACGCGTCACCGCCACGTACCCCGGGAAGGATGGAGTCGTCCGCGTGATAGAAGAACGAACAAAAGCTGGACTCGTCAGACGGGCGACTAAGAAGGTCATCGTGCTCGCGTCAGAGGGTGCATGAAATGCACGGGGGGGAATATGTGCACGATAGAAGTATATTTAAGAAGTTGCATATTAAACGTTGTTGCGGGGGTGCGGTGCGTGCGGGGCGCGACAAGTTGCACGACCGGTTTTGTAGTAAATTTTGTTCACTTCTTCTCTTCGGCGCTGGACTTCGTGTCGTCCCCCCCGTTCGCTCAGCTACTGCACGACATTAAACATTAACACGTGTTTTATTATTCGTTTTCGTATCGATTCGCAATAAGAACATGCATAGTGGAAAGAAGAAAGTATGGTATGTGGACGTATATTAAATTTTATTGATTTTTTACAAGACAATTATTCTAGATCAGTCTTGTCAGTGTCTTGCATGTTTTCCTAATTTTTGGATTTAACGCCACGCCCACATAGAATGAAAATTTTTGATGAGACCTACTCGGGTAACAATGATCTCGGCTCTTCCATATACAGTGTAAACTCTTTATAACGAAACTCGAGGGACTGAGCATTTTTTTGTCGTTACATGGAGTGAACAAAAAAAAAACATGTTAACAGTTTCAAAGTAGTTTTACGAATGATAATAAGATAGGTACCCAGTATGCTTGGTCGAAGACCATCACTTCCGAGAAAACAATGCGCCATACTGCATGTGTACGAGGCAATTAAGGATAACAAAAGCTAGACCGACCTCGGATGTTTTGGAGCTTCAAAGTCTTTTGTTACCTGATAACATAACATAAACAATAATACCGATAATAAATATTTACTGTCTACAAATATAAACACATTTCTTCGTAATAGTGAATGGCGTATCGCTATAAAGAGTGTTTCAATGTTTGAGTTTTAACGCATACCAACCAACTTCGGCTCACTCCAACGTTATAGGGAGTTTATCGTTATAAAGGATAACGTTATAAAGACTTTACACTAATATTATAAGCGGAAACTGAACAGAGGGCAGTAGGTGGTTTCGATCCCCACCCGCTTACTATAAAAGAAAGGCCTCAGTGTGGCACGCTAGCATTCGCTGCCCGGACGTTGACTAGAGTGGTCGTTGGTTTCGAAGCCGCGTACTGTGAGTTCGTTCCATGTTATTTTTATTCGGTGTGATTTTTTGTTATTGTTTTAAGATTGACGGTTGTGTTTTTAGAATATCTAAAGTCGTGTTGTTTTGTTTGTATAAGTCAGTTTTAAGATAATTTTAGTGTGATATTGAAATTACCGCGTTTTCTTAGTTTGTTCATAAAATAACTTCTTAGGTTATTTCGAATTGTTTTTATTATATTTAATTTTTACTTCTGGTTGCTAAAAATATATATTTGAGAGCGGAAAATAATAAACAGCACAAATATGTGTCTCCTCCAACTCCTTTTTCTCCCCTTTGGACTAGAGCATTGGGCCATGAGGTTCAGGTGAACAGGCGCTAATTAAATATTGAAGTTGGCGCTTGGTAGTAGAATCCGGGTGACACCTGAGTTGGTGCTTTCCTCAAACTCTTTGAATTTATTTCAATTTTCTGTTAATCAATTTTATCTATTATCTGTTTAACATTTTTTTTTTACATTGCTCGAACGCATTCCAGGTATGGCATCGACGATTCGCAAAGCGATACATTTCGGAAAGCAGTGGAACGCTTGTGCCCGGCGTTCGTCCAGAATAAATCCGTTTGGTTGCCATCGGACATTGCGATGATCCCACCGGAATTATTGCAGGATTCGGTGTCTCTGTGCCGGGCTGTCCAAAATCCGGGCGAATTTATAATAGTTTGCCCAAAAGCCTATTCATCTTCAATTGCCACGGGATACACAATATCCGACTAGTGTGTACTTCGCTACATTGTCCTGGATACATTGTCTCGGTGAAACGTTTGATGTAAGTTGAATGTTTATTCTAGTAAACTCAAAATATTCATCTAGGTAAACATGTACTACACTTATGAACGTCAAAAAAAAAACAAATTAAATTTGCATTTACAACCAGTTCGCAAGTCGAGGGCGTAGAGCGGGTAAGAAGAACTGGCAAGAAACTTTCGCCACATTTATAAAAGGCTTTATTAATTAATTTAATTTTAACAAGGGCTTTGAATTTATTTACTGACAGTTCTCTAATTTCGGTTGGGAGTTTGTTGTAAAAACGAATACAAGTAAACACACATTTGCACACACACACACACGCGCACACAGTAAACCCTAATTAAATTTACTTTCAATAAACGTCACTGAGACGAATAAAAAAGCACTTGACGATATGAACAATCAACAATTGACAAACAAGATAGCGGACGTATATATTAGTATATTATAATCTGTGTAATTTCAAAAGAATAACAATTACCGTGCGGAAAATGTTCTAAATGAAAGTGTCGGTTTAATTAGGTGTTTAAATTTAGATACTTTTTCAAACTCGGATGAAGATGCAGAGAGTCACATATCTCTACTCGTCGCCAATGGATCAAGCTGCTCGGAAAGTGACTGGTCGTTGACGATTCCAATCGCTCTAAATTACCATGAAACTGAACGTCGCTCGATGTGTTATCGCTCAGTGCCCCGATGCTGACTAAGCCTTTAAGGAGAGTGTCTTCGGAGACAGGAGGAGCGACAGAGACCGTCTTTTAAGCATAAACTTCTTTGGACTCGAGACACAAGACCCGACAGAGCTATAAACAGTTTCGTCTACTGCGGAAGACTTGTTGAATTTTCTAAGCTCCCAACGTCTCCTATATTAGAAAATAATAGCCGAATGTAATGAATAATTGATTAAAACCAAATGTATAGATAGAAAACATTTATTGTAGTAGTGTAAAACATAAAGACTATTAACTAACATTGTATCACAAAGAACGGTTCGGTGGCCGTCGATACGTAATCTTATACTAAAATAAGTCCTGAGTACATACCTCAAGGTTGCTCCTTGTTAGGGCGAAAGGCACAAAAAAACACGTCAGCTGTAAGGATGGATAGATGGTTAGTTTTGGGAACAAGAAATGTTAGGACTGATGCTGTACCTTGCCTTACAATAATAGTTCACGAATACGCACAAAAACACTCACTATAATAGTCTAAATGGAGGACGTAACTATTGACAAGAAATTCACAAAAAAACACTATAAAATTGCATCTAACTGTACGCAACGAATGTTCAACCACGACACGTTCACAATGCGAATGCGCGGATCAGCCGAGTTAAAAATATTTTTGGGACCACCCTCATGGCCCTCAATTAATTTTATAAACTAAAAATGATTCTATACCGAACAGTCCCCCGTCCCAGTCAGGCTTAACATGACTGAGTCCAAAACCGGAGGCTGGTAGCAAAGGTTATGCCACTGGAAGACGTGACAAGCAGGCCACGGCTCTTTTTAAAACCGATTCCCCAACGCGGACCTCGGCGACTCGTGGGGTACCATCTGCACCCGGGAATAGTTTAATAATGCGACCGCGTCTCCAAGATAATGGTGGCATATTTGGTTCTTTGATAAGAACCAAGTCCCCAACCTTAGGTGGATCTGTTTTATCTATCCAACGAACTCGTTGCTATAGGCATAGTGGAAAGAAGAAAGTATGGTATGTGGACGTATATTAAATTTTATTGATTTTTTACAAGACAATTCTTCTAGATCAGTCTTGTCAGTGTCTTGCATGTTTTCTTAATTTTTGGATTTAACGCCACGCCCACATAGAATGAAAATTTTTGATGAGACCTACTCGGGTAACAATGATCTCGGCTCTTCCATATACAGTGTAAACTCTTTATTTTATTTTATTTTATTTATTTAAGTATTCCTACAGCTAATACATTAAACAATAACCAAACAATTACATAACACACAAAAGCCAAAACGGAATACACATATAAACAGAAACATAACATAACAGTTTTACAAAGCACAGAATCGAGATGGTAAATCAAAACATATATTCAACATGAAACAACAAACAAAGCCATTATTGGTAAAAGTTACCTGAATTTTTTAAAATATTTTTTTAAGAATTTTTTAGTCACATTAAATATATCGATTTGCTGGTAATTTATGTTGTAATCTGTAGGTATGCGATACATAACCGAGTTTCGTAAATAGTTGGTCTTAGAACGAGGAATCTCGAATAATTGGATTTGCCTTGTATTGGGTGATGAAGGGGTCTTAAATAGTAAAAGCGATAACAAGTCAGGGCAGTCAATAAAACCATTGCAAATAGCATGTAAAAATATAAGGTCGCATTGTTTACGTCTACATTCAAGGGATTCAATACCAAAGTACTTGCAGGAATCCAAGTAGCTACTAAACTTTTGGAAATCCTTAAAACTTAAAAACTTAAGGAACTTTTTTTGAATGTTTTCTATTGCTTCAATGTATTTCTTGTAACTGGGGGACCAAACAGTGCTTGCATATTCTAGTGTACTCCTAACAAAAGCAAAGTATAGACATTTTATACAATTTATGTTATTGAAAGATTTGCATACACGTTTGACGAAGCCAAGTTGTTTATATGCTTTTTCTGTCATATTATCTATATGATTAGAGAAACACATTTTATCATCTATTAGTATCCCCAAGTCTCTAACTAAATTCACTTCTTTAATTGTTGTATCTCTTAATTTATAACAAAATTGTATTTTCTTATGTTTGCGAGTAAAAGTAATTTTACTACATTTTCCAATATTCAAAGAAAGTTTATTTTTTCTGTAATAGATTTCCAATCTACTAAGATCCTGCTGAAGCTGAACACAGTTATCCATAGACTTAATTTTTAGAAATATTTTTTTGTCGTCTGCAAACATGAGAAATTGTGAATACTTGAAACAACTTTTTATATCATATAATAAGCTGTAAAAAGTCAAGTGACGTGTAGCAGTGGGGTATACTGGACTAAACTGGTTTTCAGGCTATATAAGCACGGCGCGCTGTATGGTCGGGCGCACTTCTTCGACGCTCGCACTAGATATAGGACGTTACTATTGTTGTTGAAATTGTGGTTAATTTCGTGTAATTTAATTTGGTTATTTTTAGTAATTTTATTTGTTAATTTCTTACTTCAGTAGTGGGATTCGTTCTCATTTCTGATTAGTTTAAATTAACGCCCACGTGGTTTTATTTTAGTCAGTTTGAAACGCGAGTGTTATACGTTTAATAAAAATAATGGAGGGTAGGCGGTGAACACGTAAAAAAAAGACGGTGTACCCGTCTCTGGGCTTGAAGAAACGTTACAGTCGATATTAAACCGTCAACCGACGCAAGCGACTGAGCTATGTCCACCAGTGGTGTCACCACAACAGTGCTCAGCAACACCACCGCGAGGGGATCGGCCCTTTGCACCGACATGCGCAACACCATCGGATTTGCTGCTTTCTTCCTTAAGTGACACTCGTTACCACCTGGTACTGACGGTTCGCACAATGGTACTGAGAACGCTCCGGTGCCAAGTTCAAGCAGCGCATGCAAGTCAAGCACTGATCTGGTACTTAATCAGGTGACCGACAAACTAGTAAGTGCGTTGAGCACAATTCTGGTAAGATCTAACTCCATTTATATTTCTAATTTTGATCCGTCTTTCAAATATTTCGATATATGGTGTTAGCAGGAAGACTGCGCGGTTGTCTAATTATTGGGATGACCGTGAGTGTGTATCTCTGATTGGATACTGTTTGAAAGGGGATGCTAAAGTGTGGCTAAATGAGTGGCTTAGTAATGATCATAGTTGAGAGAATTTAAATAGCTTTTTCCGTAGCGAGTAGACTTAGCAAATATTTTATTCGACGTAATGACAACAGACTCTGATAGTTATCTCACGTATTGCGTGTTGTACGAGGAATGAGTGAAGAGTTAATTGTCGCAGTAGTTATTCGGGGTATTAAGGACCCACAAGTTCGCGCCGCCGCGACTTGTGCTAATTTATCATCGGAAGGCTTAGTTAAATTCCTCTCATTATATACCAAGCCCCTAGAACCGCGCTCTATAATACAAAATCACGTTAAAAGGCCAAATTTGCGAGATAATTTCTGAAAACGAGATAATTTTCAGTCTAATATTAACTGTTCATGATTCATATAGGGAAATTGGTCATATACAAATTTTGTGTCCTAAAAAAACTAAGTATGAAACCGCACCAGAGACTCAATCTACAAACAATTCAAGTTTAGAAAAAAGGCTAATTCTAATATCAAAATTATTTGCACATTTTGTAAGAAGGTAGGACATAAAACGGAGGACTGTTTTGTTCGACAGCGTTCCGAGTCGAGCGGTAGGCTAAATTAGTTATAGTTTACCGCCCTTATAAAATGTCGTATGATGAAAAATTACGCGTTAGAGATATCATAAAAGATGTGTTAAATCAATAAATAATTAGAGATAGAGATTTGTAAAGAAAAAAAGCGATTCAGATAGGCTTTGTGTCGACTTTAAACTTAAAACTCAAAGACACTTAAAATACCCGCTTCCGTTAATTGAGGACCATATTGTTTGGCTAGGTAAAGCTACCTATTATATTTACCTTGATATGGCTACTGGCTTTCACCAGATAAAATTAAATAAAAAACATCGACACCACTCCGAGATTCGTAACACCTGAGGGTCACTATGAGTACATAAAGATGCTATAAGAATTAGGCAATGCACAGGTTGTATATCAACGAATTATATCAAATACGTTACGATTTTACATAGATTCAGGCAGAGCCCTTGTGTGTTGTAATTGTGTATATGACGTATTATTACCTAGTAAAACAATAGAAGAGGGTATACCTAAACATTACATGATGTGTCAGAGATGGGGGTAAGGGTAAGGGACCCAGACAGGCTTTTCCATTAATTTAAAAAAAAATGTAACTTTCAGACTACGGAGATCGAGTATCTATGCCGAGTCATTAGCAATGGTCAAGATATGAAGACATCGTGCATTGCGAGGTTGACTCGCAAGGGTGTGCATTTCAATGGCGGCGATTTTGTATTTGTGCCAAGCTGTTGGTAAGCTAGACTCCTGTATGCGCGGACCATATGTGGTTTTAGCGACGTTGTCGCAGGACAGATATGAACTAAAATTAGTCGCTGGTTCTTATGGTAAAGCTGCCGCGGAATACATGTTGCCCTGGCGCGGGGAATGGACCCCTGATGTGTGTGCCGCATTCTTTGAGAGTAAGTAATTTTTACTTGCCTTTTCAAAACTTATGTATGTTGATAAATGTTTGTGAGAACTGTAATTTTATTAGGACTGCTTATCATATAGGTAGTACCTATTTTGGTAAAGACCTGCGGGAGTCTTGTGTGATAGTAATGGAGTCGCTCTTACTATCAATGGCAATGGATTCGCTCTTGCTTAGTGTGATGTACAGTAATGGAGTCGCTCTTACTGTTAAAGCAATGGAGTCGCTCTTGCTTAGTGTGATGTACAGTAATGGAGTCGCTCTTACTGTTAAAGCAATGGAGTCGCTCTTGCTTAGTGTGATGTACAGTAATGGAGTCACTCTTACTGTTGATAGCAATGGAGACGCTCTTGCTATGTAAAAAAAAAAAAAAAAAATGAACTAATGTTGTGTCGAGAGTAATGGATGCGCTCTTACTTTCGATGAAGTTATGTTAATTTAACGTTATAATAACAAAAATCATGTAATTTTTAGGTGGCGCTGATGATGACGATAGTCCTTCACCACAACCACCGCACGTGATACAAGAGTCATCAGCAGGTCAAGTTTCAACATGCCAACCTGCCTATCATCACACGGGCGAGGACGCACCGTCGTCAGGAGAGGCCGAATAAGCTGTAAAAAGTCAAGTGACGTGTAGCAGTGGGGTATACTGGACTAAACTGGTTTTCAGGCTATATAAGCACGGCGCGCTGTATGGTCGGGCGCACTTCTTCGACGCTCGCACTAGATATAGGACGTTACTATTGTTGTTGAAATTGTGGTTAATTTCGTGTAATTTAATTTGGTTATTTTTAGTAATTTTATTTGTTAATTTCTTACTATATAGATAAGCGTTGAATAACAACGGACCCAGTATGGACCCTTGAGGTACACCAGATGTCACATTTATAAATGTGCTCTTATGCCCCCCCGTAACTACCGCCTGCCTTCTATTGGTTACAAATGATTTGATCCACCTGTATAGATCTCCACGAATTCCTAGCGCTAATAACTTATGGAGGAGAATGACATGATCGACCCGATCGAAAGCTTTTTCGAAGTCCGTATAAATAGCATCTACTTGTTCTCCTTCGTCCATTCCCTTTAATATATACTCGGTAAAAACAGTCAGGTTGCTGACAGTTGACCGATTTTTCGTAAAACCATGCTGCTGTTGTGGTAGTTGTCTTAGGATAAGGGGACTTAACGTTTTACTAACTAATTTTTCAAATAATTTGCCAAATGAATTTAGAATCGAAATTGGTCGATAATGTTCTATTTTATTTCTAGATCCTTTTTTGTGGATTGGAACAATGTGGGCTTCTTTCCATTTGGATGGGAAGCTACAAAATATATTAAGCGACTGATTAAATATATTTGTCAAAGGTTTTGAGAGTTGTCTATAGCATTTTTGTACAAAAATTGAAGGTATTCCATCGCTGCCTGAACCTCTATTAATATTTAAAGATTTCAACTCTCTACAGACTTCATCCTCAGTTAGTACTACTTTGTTGCATATGTCGTCAGATTCAGGAAGGTGTTGAAGATTGTAATTAACATCAGGGGCTTGGAAAACGCTTCTAAAAAACTTGTTGAACCCTTCGCAAGCTTCTGCTTCAGTGTAGTACACTTCATCTCCGAGAATCATTGTGCTGGGGTAGCCTGGGCTGCATTGGCGTTTATTTCTCAGATATGACCACAAAGCTTTGGGATCCTTACTCAAATTATTTTGGATACTCTTCTCAAACATATCTAAGCACTTTTTGGATACAAGTTTTTGCCTAGCGCGTAACAGCGAAAATTCATCGTAGTCTCTTGGATTCCTATAAGTTTTCCACCGTTTGTGAGCTTTTAATTTATCTTTTATTATATGAATCAAAGACCTTGAGTACCAAATAGGAAATTTACTTTTACTAATATTCTGGCTCTTAGGAACAGAACTTGAAATTATTTTATTTAAAATTACATAAAAATTATCTGTCACTTCATCAATAGTATCTCCAATTAAAACATTTACCCAATCAATATTCGACAACGCTTTATTAATATCCTCATAGTTAGCGCGACGAAAGTTATATTTTATTCGTGCTTTTGGGATGGTTTCACGTAAAACTAAGTCGGTAGCATCGATTTTTAAGCAAGGATGATATATGTCAGATTTTACTAGGGCCATATCAGTTTTTGAACAGTCGATGGAAACGTTACTTAAAATTAAATCTAAGACATTATTACTACTATTAGGCGACAAATTATGTTGTTTTAGGCCGGAAATATAAATTTCATTTAAAAACATTTCGGAAATATTTTGTATTTTAGAGGTTCCTTTTTTTAATAGAATGGGCCCCAAAGGCGTCCAATTAATATTTGGGAGGTTAAAGTCACCGGCTATTATAAAGTTATCGTTTAAATTTGTGTCTATTATGCGGCTATACGAGGAAATAAACGTTTCAAGTCTTTCAGCCTGCATAGAATCTGGAGGTATGTAGACAAGGCCGATGTGGAGATTGCGCCGGCTATTGACTGCCAATGAATTATGGGGTATAGTTATCCAGAGTGTTTCAACATTATTGCAGTTCCACTCAGGCCTTTCATATGCTTTCAATTGACAAGATACATAGATGAGTAGCCCTCCCCCTATATTTTTACCGGAAGTTTCTTTCGTTCTGTCACGTCGAAACAACTGGTACCCATCACTGCACAGTTCATTGTCATAAAAACTGCTATTAAGCCATGACTCGGTTATCAAAATAATATCAAAAGTACAAGTAAGAAGATTTTGATAAAATTAATTTGTTTTTGTACGCAAGCCACGAACTTTATAACGAAACTCGAGGGACTGAGCATTTTTTGTCGTTACATGGAGTGAACAAAAAAAAAAACATGTTAACAGTTTCAAAGTAGTTTTACGAATGATAATACGATAGGTACCCAGTATGCTTGGTCGAAGACCATCACTTCCGAGAAAACAATGCGCCCATACTGCATGTGTACGAGGCAATTAAGGATAACATAAGCTAGACCGACCTCGGATGTTTTGGAGCTTCAAAGTCTTTTGTTACCTGATAACATAACATAAACAATAATACCGATAATAAATATTTACTGTCTACAAATATAAACACATTTCTTCGTAATAGTGAATGGCGTATCGCTATAAAGAGTGTTTCAATATGTGAGTTTTAACGCATACCAACCAACTTCGGCTCACTCCAACGTTATAGGTAGTTTATCGTTATAAAGGATAACGTTATAAAGAGTTTACACTAATATTATAAGCAGAAACTGAACAGAGGGCAGTAGGTGGTTTCGATCCCCACCCGCTTACTATAAAAGAAAGGCCTCAGTGTGGCACGCTAGCCCCGCCGTCGCTAACAAACATAGAGTGCTCTGTGTTACGCGTGGCTATGACCGGTCATCAGCCGATTATTATCGCGTCGGTGTATCTCCCTCCATCTAAGGACATCTTAGAGAGCGATCTCAGGACTCTGTTTGCGCTGGGCCCCTCGGTCTTATTGGTCGGGGATCTCAATAGCAAGCACGGGGACTGGAATAGCTCAAAAGAAAACCCTAACGGGCGAGCCCTCAGTAGGCTTATTGACGTGCTCAATTTCAATGTCATAGCCCCCATTCAACCGACTCGTCGCGGCATAACTTGTAACGGCCTTCTCTCAACGGACGTCTTAGACGTAGCGGTTCTACGAAACGTAGCACTACAGCCGCGTAGCGTAGAAGTGATACACGAATTAGACTCAGACCATTTCCCGGTTCAATTTGAATTCGGCCCACCTAATACCCAAGAGAAGAGGTACAAGTCCATTGTCGACTGGCAGAAGCTAGACGAGGCCCTCAAGCCCGTCGAAACTTCTGACCTCTCTAACATCCTCGACGATTTAGTCTCGTCCGCTCACGCGTTAGACGCGATCTCCTCGGTCACAAATTACATTCAGACCAAGGTCGCCGAATCGTCCCGGAAGGTCCCAGATGAGTTCGCTCAACGCTGGGAGCTTCCCCCGGACGCGAGGCGTCTGTTGACCGAGAAGAACGCGGCGACTCGCGCCTTCGCCAGAGCGCCGACCGACGATAACCGCAGAGCACTCCGCGCCTCGCAGCGCCGAGTCAAAGAGCGCATGCGTGAAATAAGAAACGAACGCTGGGACCGTCTTACCAGCGAATTGTCACCTTCGCATACGGCCTATTGGTCTCTCGCGCGTTCCCTTAAAACCGATACGGTGGCTTCTATGCCCCCTCTCAAGCGTCCAAATCTGCCTGACGCATTTGATGACGACGAAAAAGCCGAGTGCTTAGCCGTCAACCTAGTGGAGCAGTGTACGCCGTATCTCGACCATAGCGACCCGGCGCACGTCGAACACGTGAACCGCGAAGTCGAACGCATAGTCTGCCTGCCTCTCCCGAGCCGCTCCCGCCTACGTCGATCGCCGAGGTCAAAACTCTAATCAAGAGTTCACTGCCTCGTAAATCTCCAGGTCTCGACGCCATCTCGAATAAGGTCCTCCGGTGCCTCCTGCCCCATCTGATATGCTTGCAAGTGGCCATATTCAATTGCCTACTGGAAAACTGCACCTTCCCGGCGCAGTGGAAAGAGGCCATTGTCATAGGTATTCACAAGCCGGGCAAGCCTCGTAACAATCCCACCAGTTACCGCCCTATCAGCCTTCTCAACACGCTGAGCAAGCTGTACGAGAAGGTAGTGAAAAAGCGCCTCCTAGACTATGCCCTAGAGAAGGGGCTCATTCCCGATGAGCAGTTTGGCTTTAGGCCGGCCCACTCGTGCGTCCATCAAGTCCATCGGATCACGGAGCACATCCTTTCAGGGATGAACAGCTCACTGAAACCGAGAGCCACGGGTGCGCTCTTCTTCGACATAGCGAAGGCGTTCGACAAGGTGTGGCACAACGGCTTGATTTACAAGCTCTACCACCTTCAAGTGCCACTGAGACTCGTGCGTATCGTACACGACTTCTTGTCCGACCGTTCAATTCGCTATCGCGTGGAAGGAACGTTATCGTCTCCTCGTCCAATCAGGGCCGGAGTACCGCAAGGCTCGGTCCTTTCGCCCCTTCTCTTCACGCTGTATACCGGCGACATCCCTAGGGCTCCGAATGTGGAGCTAGCCCTCTATGCCGACGACACCGCTCTCTATACCACTCATAAAGACAGAGGTGTCATCGTGGATAGACTCCAGACCGCAACCACGTCGCTAGGCGAATGGTTCCGGAAATGGGGCTTCCAATTAAATCCCGAGAAAAGCGTTGCAGTTCTCTTTGCCAGGGGCAACCCCGGTGCTAACGCTAATACTCGGGAAAAATTTCTCCTCAAAAAAGAGGTCACCCTTTACGGACAAGCCATTCCATGGCAAAAGTCCGTCAAATATCTAGGAGTCACGCTCGACAGCGGCATGTATTTTCGTAAGCATGTAGCCGCCGTTCGCAAGAAGGCCGCTTTTGTCCTCTCTCGCCTCCATTACCTCCTAAATAAAAGGAGTCACATGTCCCTTAGACACAAGGTAACCTTGTACAAGGCCTGCGTCCGACCGTGCATGACTTACGCTAGCGTAGTCTTCGCGCACTGTGCCCCCTCGTACATCCATCGGTTACAGGTGCTACAGTCGCGTTTCATGAGAATCGCGACCGGCGCACCCTTCTACGTGAGAAACGTCGATCTCCACTATGACCTGGAGCTCCCTACCATAGCCCAATGGATGAAGTTGGCGTCCAAACGCCACTTCGACAAGGCTAAACACCATCCCAACCCACTGGTGCGTAAAAGCATCAAACCCCTTCCCGACTAAAAAGGCTCGCAGGAGGCCCCGACACGTACTAACGGATCCGGATGATCCAATCACAGTAGCTAACGATAAATTAAAAGCCGCCCGCGCGGCCAATAATAATAGCAGTAGCAATAGACAGATTAGAGTTAAAAACCGCCTTCACCGGGGAAGGCGAGGACCTTTACTTCGCACTTCGCTCACTCCAGTGAGCTTCCGTCCTGCCCTTCAGGCGATTGACCCCCCCGCGACGGCCCAAGCCGAGGTTCGAGTCTCACAGGAGACGCCCTTGCGCGAGTCGCGGGAAACCCCCCCTTTCCGGCTGAGCTAAGCTCGCCAAACAGCCCGTGCTGAGCTGTAAAGGCCCTTCAGGCCAACAGCGAGATTCCATTAAAAAAAAAAAAAAAAAAAGGCACGCTAGCTGCCCGGACGTTGACTAGAGTGGTCGTTGGTTTCGAAGCCGCGTACTGTGAGTTCGTTCCATGTTATTTTTATTCGGTGTGATTTTTTGTTATTGTTTTAAGATTGACGGTTGTGTTTTTAGAATATCTAAAGTCGTGTTGTTTTGTTTGTATAAGTCAGTTTTAAGATAATTTTAGTGTGATATTGAAATTACCGCGTTTTCTTAGTTTGTTCATAAAATAACTTCTTAGGTTATTTCGAATTGTTTTTATTATATTTAATTTTTACTTCTGGTTGCTAAAAATATATATTTGAGAGCGGAAAATAATAAACAGCACAAATATGTGTGGTTGCGCCAAATTCGCATTTTTTTTATCTTAATGGTTGCTCAATATACCCATCCTTAATGTCCTTCCCTATGACGGCACTAGTACCGGAACGGGCTGTAGGTGACGCACAATAATGCGTCGACATTTAAGAAAAAGGGAAATTGAGCAGCGGGTAGTATTAATTTGGTCGCCTCGCATTGTGTTGATATTTGGTTCGAACTCCGCACGCTCGTATCGTTTCATTTAACCTTATTAATTATTTATCTTGTTTATTGTAATAATTGTTTTGTGATATATATTATATCGTTACATACTTTTTCGGTGTCTGTGATAAAGTTAGTGGAAGAAGCTCAAATCCAGCAGCAAGAAGCCATATCCAGCCATAAAAAAGGAAGCCCAGAAGGTTGAAGGTACTGTGCCGTGTCCTTTCTTTCTTTCTCCAATATAAGATCCAAATATTGAGCAACCGTATTTAGAAAATTACAGTCCACTTTAAATTGCAATAAATATAAATAATATAATCAACAACCAGCGCCGCCATTTTTTTTTGGTCCTTTTCGAGCCGTATATGTATCATATCTCTTAGTTAGGCATATTTATTTTCGTATATTTTCTTTCAATTTTGTTCGTTAGGTGAAATTGCCGGTGGGCATTTTTTATTACCTGTATAACGACAATTTTAATATAGATTTTAAATATTATATGTATTTATAAATCTGTTATCCGTATTTCATATCCCGTATTACGTATTTACGTATTTAATAATATATTGTGCCTGATTTGGTGAGAATGATCATGCGTAACATTAGTACCTACATCACTTGTTTCTAAAAATTGTTTCATAGTTAACAATCGAAATAAATCTGTTTATAGTTTAATTTAATCGTATTGTTCATATTTAATTTTTTTATTTTATTTTATAAAGTTAATTTTGAAACGATTAATAATTATTTGTAGATAATATGGACAAAAGAACAAGAACAAAGGCCGGTGAATGTTCACCAATCGAGTTAGAACATGTTCAAAGTTCCATATTATTATTACAAGCCCGACAAAATTCGTATTTTTCTAAGATGGAATCATTATATGATTTGTCGTTAAATATTAATAGTAAGGAAGACGAAAAAAAATTTCCAAATTAAAACGTTTAATATACAAGTACTTCGTAGTGAATTTAATGAGTTAGTAACTCAATTAAATATTGAACAAATGAAGCATAACCCTCAGTTCACTCCTTCTTTTCAAACATGGGAGTCCTTTGAGGACCTGTACGTAACCATACAAAGTAAGCTGCAGGAAATTAAAAATACTTCACCTGAGGAGAAATTAGATCACCCGAAATTGAAATTGCCTCCAATTAAATTACCACAGTTTAATGGCGACCCAAATAATTGGACGTCGTTTTATGAAGCCTTTAATCATTTAGTGCATAATAATGGGTCAATTTCGAACTCAGAAAAGGTGTTTTATCTTTGTGGGCAACTAACAGGTAAGGCCCTAACTGTGATCGCTGGCATAAATCCAACCGCGAATAATTATAATTTAATTTATTCTACCTTGGTTGATAAATATCAAGATATACGGTCTCTCGGCTTTCAGTATTTAGATAATATTTATAATTTCAAAACATTAACTAGTTCTTCTACAGAGGGTTTAAATAATTTTCTTGATAATTTTGTTACATCAATCGCAGCATTTGAAAACCTAGAAATACCTAATAAATTGAATTTTTTATTTTTATTTTTGGCACTTAAAAAATTAGATAACGAAACAATTATTTCATTTGAGAATTCTGTTAGAAAAGAAAAATTACCCTGTTACACGCAATTAGTTATGTTTTTAAGAGAACAGTGTAAAGTTTTGGATCGAACAAATTCTATTATTATTAAACCGGCTAATAATAAATATGCCAAAACCGTGAAATCTTTTGTAACTTCTAACTCTGATCAAACTAATTTAAAATGTCCTTTATGTCATAGTAAAAATCATGATCAGTTATACGGTTGTCCTGATTTTTTAAAATTAAATGCAAAAGAACGATTCAATATCATTAAAAAACGAAATTATTGTGTGAAGTGTTTTAGCGTAAAACATAAAACCACAAATTGTAATTCTGTTAAAAGTTGTAAAACATGTAATTCTAATACGCACAATACATTGCTGCATTTTTCGTTAAATTCCAGTTTGTTCAATAAACAGGAGAAACCGTTCGAACCTGCTATCGATGGACTGCGATCAAACGCGCAAGCCATTGAGTCGCAGCGTGAGTCATTGCTAGTCGACAGTACCCCGCGCGTCGCGTCTGGCTCCTTTGACGAACCTAATAACAATCACGCGCCGATTTCTCTGTGTTCATTGCAGAATGAAGCGAATACTTTAATATCACAACCGTCAACGGTTTTACTTGGTACTGCCCGCGTATGTACTCTTGATATGCGTGGTAACCCGCATTTTTTGCGTTGTCTTATAGACAACGGCTCTCAAAATCATTTTATAACGACTGAGTGTTGTAAAAAGTTACTATTAAATTACAATACGTTTTCCGAACCTATGTTTGTGAACGGGTTTGGTGGCTGTTCGAATGATATAATAGGAGCAACCAATATTGTTATATCCTCTCGTTTTGATAAAAATATTAAATATTCTATTAATTCTTTAATCGTGAAACGCATTACGGATTATTTACCCACTTCTAAGGTTGATAGATCGAAGTTGGAGTATTTGTTTAACGTACCGCTCGCCGATGATATATTTCATGAACCCGGTCAGATTGATATGTTAATCGGTGCGCAGCTGTTTTCGAAACTACTCAAGCAGGGTCGTATCCAGGGACCGCCTGATATGCCTGATGCTGTTCAAACCACATTTGGTTTTATTTTAATGGGTGAAGCGCCTATTTTGTCTACAAATTTTAATATAAAAAGTTCATCGGTTTTATGCGCTTACTCGAGTATCCCTTTAGAAAACATTTTGCGAAGATTCTGGGAGCTTGAGGAGCCGTCATCTAAGTCTTCCGCTGTCCTTAGTGAGGAAGAGGAAGAGTGTGAACGCATATATAAAACTACCACGTATCGTGAATTGTCAGGTCGATATGTTGTTGCACTTCCATTCAAGAAAAGCCCTCTTAATCTGGGTTCATCTATGGACATAGCTAAAAAGCGGTTTATGTCACTCGAACGTAAATAACAGTCATCGCCTAGTTATCGTGAGGCATACGACAAAATATTCATTGAATATCTGGAAAAAGATTATATTTCTCCTGTAGTAGATCAGTGCGACAATATAGGTTACATTATTCCACATCACGGTGTAATTCGTGAGTCATCTATAAGCACCAAAGTTAGAATGGTGCTCGATACCAGCGCGAAGACTGATAATAACATATCGATTAATGATATTTTACATGTCGGTCCTAACTTACAGCCTGACTTATTTGCAGTTCTACTTCGGTTTAGAACGTTCCCTATCATCTTTTGCGCTGACGTTAAACAGATGTATCTACAACTGAAAACCCTTCCTGAACATAATAAATATCAACGCGTTTATTATAGATTTGATCCGTCTGATCCGTTACAATTATTTGAATTTAAGCGCGTTTGTTTTGGATTTTCTTCAAGCCCATATTTAGCGCTTCGGACTTTGAAACAACTAGCCGTTGATGAAAGGGCCAAATATCCTTTGGCTGCTGACGTTATTGATCGTGGTAATTATTATATGGACGATATTTGCTGTAGTTGCGATTCGATTCCCGAAGCAGTTGAAGTATCCTCTCAACTTATTAAAATGTTTTCAGCTGGTGGATTTGATCTTTTAAAATGGTCTAGTAATTCTGAAAAGTTACTTTCTTCTTTACCTTCCCATCATTTGCATCCGCAAGCAGTTCATTTTGACTCAAATGAGTTTCATAAAGTTTTAAGTGTAAAATGGGATTCAAAATCAGATACCTTCTCGTTCGAAGTAAGTAACTTAACTAATGTCACAGCAACTAAGCGTAATATGCTTTCTATCATTGCCCGTTTATGGGACGTGCTAGGTTTTGCCGCACCTTTCATACTATACGTAAAACTTCTAATAAAGGAGCTTTGGCTTTTAAAACAGGATTGGGATGAGATCCCTCCTCATATTATTAAAGCATGGGAGAAATTCTATAGTGATTTATCATATATCCCTATTCGTAGACGGGGTAGTAAAAGTGAAAAGATTTATATCTGCGTATTTATATGTCTTGTGACAAGAGCGATTCACATAGAAACCGCAACTGATTTAAGTACTAACTCATTTCTGAATGCTTTAAAACGATTCATGTCGCGCAGAGGTCCAATCCAAGTCATTTATTCCGATAATGAAACTAATTTTATTGGTGCACGTTCCTATTTAAGCGAACTTCAAAATTTAATTTTTTCTAACGCATTCAGTGAGGACTTTCGCTGCGTATTAAACGAAAATCGTATTACATGGCAAATGATTCCGCCTAACGCTCCACATTTTGGTGGTAGTTGTGAAGCGGCAATCAAAAGTGTAAAGACTCATTTATACCGGGTGATAGGTGATCAAATTCTAACGTTCGAGGAGTTCAGCACGGTACTTGCACAGATCGAGGCAGTGATGAACTCGCGGCCACTGTGTCGCACGCTATCCAATGATCCTTCGGAACCTCTCGCGTTAACACCCGCTCATTTTTTAAACTTAACACCGCTTAAGTATCTACCAGCTAGAGAAATCGAAGAAGATAGGTTACATTTGCTTTCACGCCATGAGTTAGTTGATAAGCTAGTGCAGTCCTTCTGCAAGCGCTGGAAGGCTGACTACCTTCATACATTGCAAATGCGGAACAAGTGGAACACGCCAGTTAACCCAATTTCTAACGGTGATGTTGTTATTGTTGACAATGCACCGCCGCTTCACTGGCTGTTAGGAATAGTGGAGGAAGTTTTCCCTGGTTCAAACGGTGTCACGCGTGTGGTCCGCGTTCGTACGGCTACAGGTTCCTACATACGTCCTGTAGTACGTCTCTGTCCCTTACCTCGAGAATAGTTAGTTTACATTTGTATAGATTAGATTAGATTAGTAAGCTTAATGAACTTTTCGATTATTGTATTCTAGTTTATTTTATTTATTTATTTATTTTTTTTTTGAAGGCCACCCTTCAAGCCCGGGGGAATGGTTGCGCCAAATTCGCATTTTTTTTATCTTAATGGTTGCTCAATATACCCATCCTTAATGTCCTTCCCTATGACGGCACTAGTACCGGAACGGGCTGTAGGTGACGCACAATAATGCGTCGACATTTAAGAAAAAGGGAAATTGAGCAGCGGGTAGTATTAATTTGGTCGCCTCGCATTGTGTTGATATTTGGTTCGGACTCCGCACGCTCGTATCGTTTCATTTAACCTAATTAATTATTTATCTTGTTTATTGTAATAATTGTTTTGTGATATATATATCGTTACATACTTTTTCGGTGTCTGTGATAAAGTTAGTGGAAGAAGCTCAAATCCAGCAGCAAGAAGCCATATCCAGCCATAAGAAAGGAAGCCGAGAAGGTTGAAGGTACTGTGCCGTGTCCTTTCTTTCTTTCTCCAATATAAGATCCAAATATTGAGCAACCGTATTTAGAAAATTACAGTCCACTTTAAATTGCAATAAATATAAATAATATAATCAACAACCAGCGCCGCCAATGTGTCTCCTCCAACTCCTTTTTCTCCCCTTTGGACTAGAGCATTGGGCCATGAGGTTCAGGTGAACAGGCGCTAATTAAATATTGAAGTTGGCGCTTGGTAGTAGAATCCGGGTGACACCTGAGTTGGTGCTTTCCTCAAACTCTTTGAATTTATTTCAATTTTCTGTTAATCAATTTTATCTATTATCTGTTTAACATTTTTTTTTTACATTGCTCGAACGCATTCCAGGTATGGCATCGACGATTCGCGATACATTTCGGAAAGCAGTGGAACGCTTGTGCCCGGCGTTCGTCCAGAATAAATCCGTTTGGTTGCCATCGGACATTGCGATGATCCCACCGGAATTATTGCAGGATTCGGTGTCTCTGTGCCGGGCTGTCCAAAATCCGGGCGAATTTATAATAGTTTGCCCAAAAGCCTATTCATCTTCAATTGCCACGGGATACACAATATCCGACTAGTGTGTACTTCGCTACATTGTCCTGGATACATTGTCTCGGTGAAACGTTTGATGTAAGTTGAATGTTTATTCTAGTAAACTCAAAATATTCATCTAGGTAAACATGTACTACACTTATGAACGTCAAAAAAAAAACAAATTAAATTTGCATTTACAACCAGTTCGCAAGTCGAGGGCGTAGAGCGGGTAAGAAGAACTGGCAAGAAACTTTCCGCCACTCTTTTAAATCGCCAAGTTTTTAATGCAAATTGTTCGCCACATTTATAAAAGGCTTTATTAATTAATTTAATTTTAACAAGGGCTTTGAATTTATTTACTGACAGTTCTCTAATTTCGGTTGGGAGTTTGTTGTAAAAACGAATACAAGTAAACACACATTTGCACACACACAAACACACGCACGCACACGCACACGCACGCACACACACGCACACACACACACATACACACACACATACACACGCGCACACAGTAAACCCTAATTAAATTTACTTTCAATAAACGTCACTGAGACGAATAAAAAAGCACTTGACGATATGAACAATCAACAATTGACAAACAAGATAGCGGACGTATATATTAGTATATAATAAGCTGTAAAAAGTCAAGTGACGTGTAGCAGTGGGGTATACTGGACTAAATGAATGGATGGTCTGCCTTTCGGCCCGCTTCCATGCAAAGGACGCACACGGGTTTGCCCTCGCAAGTCGCGGCCCGGTGGCCTGGTTGTGCGCAGCGGTAGCAGAGATTGCTACGATCAGCGCCAAACGTGCACCGGCTGGCTACGTGCCCACTTTGAAGGCACCGGTAGCACCTAATTTCCTTGCGTTCCAGTAAGGTTACCCTTGCTGCGACCCAGCCTATGAGTAGTCGTCCCTCGGTGATTTTCTTGGCCGCAAGAATTGGACACCGAACCCAGGCTCCAAACAATCCAGTTCTGTCTGGCCGAACCTCACTCACTATTACTTGTTCGCGGTTGCAGCCCCCAATCTCCGCTATCGCCTTTTTGATATCGTCCGACGTTACAGAGTCATCGAGGCCAGCCACTCGTACCTCGGCACACTTCTCCGGCCTCGACACACTCACCCCGCTAGCATAGATTTCTTTCAGTTTACTGGCAAGGGCATCGGCCTTGTCTCCACTGCGTGATCCGGGTAGCTCTAGTATCACCGCTCCCGTCGCCGCCCGCTTAAATTTGACGGCTTCTATGCCCAGATCACTTAGTTTAATTTTTTCGTTTGCCTCCCGTAGTACAGAGGCGTAGGTCTGTTCTTTTTCGGTGATTGTAAGCACAACGGCCGTGGATCTCGGGGCTCTCAGCTTTGCTCGCGGCCGTTGAGTAGACGTAGCCGCGGGCTTTACGATGCCAGCGGTTGGGGTATTCTTGGCCTGTTTACGCTTACTTTGCACTGTTTTCCACTCTTGCTCGCAGTTTGCCTCTGGGTTGCTCTGGGTTGGTGGGATCTGCGCACTTACTGCATCGGGTGCATTGTTAGCATCAGGTGCCCGCAGCTTCTTTCCTTTCCTAGATTTTCTCTTCTCCCCTATCGAGTGTTCTTCAATGCTCTTTGTCGTAGAGTCCTCAATTGGAATCGGATCCGCGGCTAATGGTGGCCGAATTTTCGGTTCCGCATTTAATCGAGGCTCCAGGTTTGCGAGTCTCGCGCTAAGACATTCGCCCATTTGCCTCATTAAACGACCTTCCAGCTCGGCTAAGAGTTGTGGTAGCTGCGAAGATGGTGAAGAAGTCCGTAATGGCTCTTTATGCACCGGTTTCCTTGAGCACTCTTGTATCAGCCATTTCTTTTTGAAGTGCTTCCACCTGTCCACGAAGTCTCTCATTTTCGTTCCGGAGCGCCCTCGTTTCCTCGCTGACTGTACGGTCAGCTAGCTCTTCGGTGTCTCTACGGATCGAGGTTACCGCCTGTTTTAGCGCTGAGACAAAAGTGCCCTTCAGGTTACTCGAGTGTCGGGCGACTTTATCCACTGCAGCGAGGCTGGCCTCAATCCTCACCTTTGGATCAGCGTGACGTTCGGTTTGCGCTGTGCTTCCAGTTTTTGTTGGGGGACTGGGGGTCGCCTCTAGTAATTCTGCTTCAACCCTCCTCTCCCGTTCTACTCGTTGGAGTTTACTTAATGCAGCCCGCGACTTTCTCGTCGAGTGAGGGATTCCAGCGTCGCTAGAGCTGCATTCTTCCTTCCTTCTTTTCCGACGAAAAAATCGCGCCGGTCGCCCTTGTACATGTGGTGAGTTGATGGAGGTAAACGATACGTCAGCGCTGAGCATCTCACAGCTCGTCTCCAGGCTGGCCTCCATCACTTGTCGTCCGACATTTTTTCCTATGGCAGTAATGGCCTCAACTTCACGGTCTCCTGTGCTATTATTTGGACTCAATATGGGTAGTGGAGTTCGCACCAACATAACTCTACAATCTTTGAGTGGGACGGGCGTACTCCGGTTAGACATCTCGCCTCCGTCCCTTGTATTCTCCTTCACATCACCACATCCTACCACTCTTCTCTCCTCATCCTTCTCTTCCTCATGAGTTTTGCCCCCCCCCCAGAGTACGGTGGGGCTGAGCCATGGCATCGCCATGGGTGGGATTTAACCCACCTGGGGTAGTTAAACGTGTATTCGAACTCATGCTTGCTTTTATTTGACCAGGGGCCGCTCCCCTGTGGCCCTCTTTAAGACCCATGTACCGCAGCCGAGTGCCCGAGCTGTAGCGA
Organism: Pieris rapae; assembly: GCF_905147795.1. Taxonomy (NCBI): domain Eukaryota; kingdom Metazoa; phylum Arthropoda; class Insecta; order Lepidoptera; family Pieridae; genus Pieris; species Pieris rapae. The sequence goes on along the minus strand of NC_059533.1, from coordinate 2,892,746 downwards.
GTCCTCGCCGTCACTCCGGAGGGAACCGGGGACGCGTTTTTTTTTTTTTTGTTTTTTGGCGCTAGGCATTGACCTGCCCGTCAACGACCTCAATTCCTCATAGAGGGGATTAGGTGTCCGACGCCACGCTCATCAGCGCCGAACGTTAGGGGATTTTTGTATCAAGGTTTCCTTCCTCTGGTTGCCCAATAAGGCCTCTCCTTCAATTGAACACAGAACAATCACAAGCTGAAGAGTATTCGAGCGTTCGCCGCCATACGCTGACTATATCACCAAAAGGTGCCAGCTTACACCCCAGGAAACAGAAAATCCAATAATTGCAGCCGCAGTGCTGGTGCTCTTTTGAGAGTATTACGGGTGCTGTCCCGGTGGATGTATTCTCTGAATACATATCATGCGCAGTCCTGGCAGCCGCAGTGCTGGTGCTCTTTTAAGAAAGAGTGTTACGGGCGCTGTCCCGGTGGATGTATTCTTTGAATACATATCAGTCGCAGTCCTGGCAGCCACAGTGCTGGTGCTCTTTTGAGAGTGTTACGGGCGCTGTCCCGGTGGATGTATTCTCTGAATGCATATCAGGCGCAGTCCTGGCAGCCGCAGTGCTGGTGCTCTTTTGAGAGTGTTACGGGCGCTTTTCCGGTGGATGTATTCTTTGAATACATATCAGGCGCAGTCCTGGCAGCCGCAGTGCTGGTGCTCTTTAAAGAGTGTTACGGGCGCTGTCCCGGTGGATGTATTCTCTGAATACATATCAGGCGCAGTCCTGGCAGCCGCAGTGCTGGTGCTCTTTTGAGAGTGTTACGGGCGCTGTCCCGGTGGATGTATTCTGTGAATACTTGTCAGGCTGAGTCCTGTGCAGCCGCAGTGCTGGTGCTCCTTTGAGAGTGTTACGGGCGCTGTCCCGGTGGATGTATTCTTTGAATACATATCAGGCGCAGTCCTTGCAGCCGCAGTGCTGGTGCTCTTTTGAGAGTGTTACGGGCGCTGTCCCGGTGGATGTATTCTTTGAATACATATCAGGCGCAGTCCTGGCAGCCGCAGTGCTGGTGCTCTTTTGAGAGTGTTACGGGCGCTGTCCCGGTGGATATATTCTGTGAATACTTGTCAGGCTGAGTCCTGTGCAGCCGCAGTGCTGGTGCTCTATTAAGAGTGTTACGGGCGCTGTCCCGGTGGATGTATTCTCTGAATACATATCATGCGCAGTCCTGGCAGCCGCAGTGCTGGTGCTCTTTTGAGAGTGTTACGGGCGCTGTCCCGGTGGATGTATTCTGTGAATACTTGTCAGGCTGAGTCCTGTGCAGCCGCAGTGCTGGTGCTCTATTAAGAGTGTTACGGGCGCTGTCCCGGTGGATGTATTCTCTGAATACATATCATGCGCAGTCCTGGCAGCCGCAGTGCTGGTGCTCTTTTGAGAGTGTTACGGGCGCTGTCCCGGTGGATATATTCTGTGAATACTTGTCAGGCTGAGTCCTGTGCAGCCGCAGTGCTGGTGCTCTATTAAGAGTGTTACGGGCGCTGTCCCGGTGGATGTATTCTCTGAATACATATCATGCGCAGTCCTGGCAGCCGCAGTGCTGGTGCTCTTTTGAGAGTGTTACGGGCGCTGTCCCGGTGGATGTATTCTCTGAATACATATCAGGCGCTGTCCTGGCAGCCGCAGAGCTGGTGCTCTTTTAAGAATGAGTGTTACGGGCGCTGTCCCGGTGGATGTATTCTTTGAATACATATCAGGCGCAGTCCTGGCAGCCGCAGTGCTGGTGCTCTTTTGAGAGTGTTACGGGCGCTGTCCCGGTGGATGTATTCTCTGAATACATATCAGGCGCAGTCCTGGCAGCCGCAGTGCTGGTGCTCTTTTGAGAGTGTTACGGGCGCTGTCCCGGTGGATGTATTCTCTGAATACATATCAGGCGCAGTCCTGGCAGCCGCAGTGCTGGTGCTCTTTTGAGAGTGTTACGGGCGCTGTCCCGGTGGATGTATTCTCTGAATACATATCAGGCGCAGTCCTGGCAGCCGCAGTGCTGGTGCTCTTTTGAGAGTGTTACGGGCGCTGTCCCGGTGGATGTATTCTGTGAATACTTGTCAGGCTGAGTCCTGTGCAGCCGCAGTGCTGGTGCTCCTTTGAGAGTGTTACGGGCGCTGTCCCGGTGGATGTAGTCTTTGAATACATATCAGGCTGAGTCCTGTGCAGCCGCAGTGCTGGTGCTCTATTAAGAGTGTTACGGGCGCTGTCCCGGTGGATGTATTCTCTGAATACATATCATGCGCAGTCCTGGCAGCCGCAGTGCTCTTTTGAGAGTGTTACGGGCGCTGTCCCGGTGGATGTATTCTTTGAATACATATCAGCCGCAGTGCTGGTGCTCTTTTGAGAGTGTTACGGGCGCTGTCCCGGTGGATGTATTCTTTGAATACTTGTCAGGCTGAGTCCTGTTCAGCCGCAGTGCTGGTTCTCCTTTGAGAGTGTTACGGGCGCTGTCCCGGTGGATGTATTCTTTGAATACTTGTCAGGCTGAGTCCTGTGCAGCCGCAGTGCTGGTTCTCCTTTGAGAGTGTTACGGGCGCTGTCCCGGTGGATGTATTCTGTGAATACTTGTCAGGCTGAGTCCTGTGCAGCCGCAGTGCTGGTGCTCTATTAAGAGTGTTACGGGCGCTGTCCCGGTGGATGTATTCTCTGAATACATATCAGGCGCAGTCCTGGCAGCCGCAGTGCTGGTGCTCTTTTGAGAGTGTTACGGGCGCTGTCCCGGTGGATGTATTCTCTGAATACATATCAGGCGCAGTCCTGGCAGCCGCAGTGCTGGTGCTCTTTTGAGAGTGTTACGGGCGCTGTCCCGGTGGATGTATTCTCTGAATACATATCAGGCGCAGTCCTGGCAGCCGCAGTGCTGGTGCTCCTTTGAGAGTGTTACGGGCGCTGTCCCGGTGGATGTATTCTGTGAATACTTGTCAGGCTGAGTCCTGTGCAGCCGCAGTGCTGGTGCTCCTTTGAGAGTGTTACGGGCGCTGTCCCGGTGGATGTATTCTTTGAATACATATCAGGCTGAGTCCTGTGCAGCCGCAGTGCTGGTGCTCTATTAAGAGTGTTACGGGCGCTGTCCCGGTGGATGTATTCTCTGAATACATATCATGCGCAGTCCTGGCAGCCGCAGTGCTGGTGCTCTTTTGAGAGTGTTACGGGCGCTGTCCCGGTGGATGTATTCTCTGAATACATATCAGGCGCAGTCCTGGCAGCCGCAGTGCTGGTGCTCTTTTGAGAGTGTTACGGGCGCTGTCCCGGTGGATGTATTCTCTGAATACATATCAGGCGCAGTCCTGGCAGCCGCAGTGCTGGTGCTCTTTTGAGAGTGTTACAGGCGCTGTCCCGGTGGATGTATTCTGTGAATACTTGTCAGGCTGAGTCCTGTGCAGCCGCAGTGCTGGTGCTCCTTTGAGAGTGTTACGGGCGCTGTCCCGGTGGATGTATTCTTTGAATACATATCAGGCGCAGTCCTGGCAGCCGCAGTGCTGGTGCTCTATTAAGAGTGTTACGGGCGCTGTCCCGGTGGATGTATTGTTTGAATACTTGTCAGGCTGAGTCCTGTGCAGCCGCAGTGCTGGTGCTCTATTAAGAGTGTTACGGGTGCTGTCCCGGTGGATGTATTGTTTGAATACTTGTCAGGCTGAGTCCTGTGCAGCCGCAGTGCTGGTGCTCTATTAAGAGTGTTACGGGCGCTGTCCCGGTGGATGTATTCTTTGAATACTTGTCAGGCTGAGTCCTGTGCAGCCGCAGTGCTGGTGCTCTATTAAGAGTGTTACGGGCGCTGTCCCGGTGGATGAATTCTTTGAATACATATCAGCCGCAGTGCTGGTGCTCTTTTGAGAGTGTTACGGGCGCTGTCCCGGTGGATGTATTCTCTGAATACATATCAGGCGCAGTCCTGGCAGCCGCAGTGCTGATGCTCTATTAAGAGTGTTACGGGCGCTGTCCCGGTGGATGTATTCTTTGAATACTTGTCAGGCTGAGTCCTGTGCAGCCGCAGTGCTGGTGCTCCTTTGAGAGTGTTACGGGCGCTGTCCCGGTGGATGTATTCTTTGAATACATATCAGGCGCAGTCCTGGCAGCCGCAGTGCTGGTGCTCTTTTGAGAGTGTTACGGGCGCTGTCCCGGTGGATGTATTCTTTGAATACATATCAGCCGCAGTGCTGGTGCTCTTTTGAGAGTGTTACGGGCGCTGTCCCGGTGGATGTATTCTTTGAATACTTGTCAGGCTGAGTCCTGTGCAGCCGCAGTGCTGGTTCTCCTTTGAGAGTGTTACGGGCGCTGTCCCGGTGGATGTATTCTTTGAATACTTGTCAGGCTGAGTCCTGTGCAGCCGCAGTGCTGGTTCTCCTTTGAGAGTGTTACGGGCGCTGTCCCGGTGGATGTATTCTGTGAATACTTGTCAGGCTGAGTCCTGTGCAGCCGCAGTGCTGGTGCTCTATTAAGAGTGTTACGGGCGCTGTCCCGGTGGATGTATTCTCTGGATACATATCAGGCGCAGTCCTGGCAGCCGCAGTGCTGGTGCTCTTTTGAGAGTGTTACGGGCGCTGTCCCGGTGGATGTATTCTCTGAATACATATCAGGCGCAGTCCTGGCAGCCGCAGTGCTGGTGCTCTTTTGAGAGTGTTACGGGCGCTGTCCCGGTGGATGTATTCTGTGAATACTTGTCAGGCTGAGTCCTGTGCAGCCGCAGTGCTGGTGCTCCTTTGAGAGTGTTACGGGCGCTGTCCCGGTGGATGTATTCTTTGAATACATATCAGGCGCAGTCCTGGCAGCCGCAGTGCTCTTTTGAGAGTGTTACGGGCGCTGTCCCGGTGGATGTATTCTTTGAATACATATCAGCCGCAGTGCTGGTGCTCTTTTGAGAGTGTTACGGGCGCTGTCCCGGTGGATGTATTCTTTGAATACTTGTCAGGCTGAGTCCTGTGCAGCCGCAGTGCTGGTTCTCCTTTGAGAGTGTTACGGGCGCTGTCCCGGTGGATGTATTCTTTGAATACTTGTCAGGCTGAGTCCTGTGCAGCCGCAGTGCTGGTTCTCCTTTGAGAGTGGTACGGGCGCTGTCCCGGTGGATGTATTCTGTGAATACTTGTCAGGCTGAGTCCTGTGCAGCCGCAGTGCTGGTGCTCTATTAAGAGTGTTACGGGCGCTGTCCCGGTGGATGTATTCTCTGAATACATATCAGGCGCAGTCCTGGCAGCCGCAGTGCTGGTGCTCTTTTGAGAGTGTTACGGGCGCTGTCCCGGTGGATGTATTCTCTGAATACATATCAGGCGCAGTCCTGGCAGCCGCAGTGCTGGTGCTCTTTTGAGAGTGTTACGGGCGCTGTCCCGGTGGATGTATTCTGTGAATACTTGTCAGGCTGAGTCCTGTGCAGCCGCAGTGCTGGTGCTCCTTTGAGAGTGTTACGGGCGCTGTCCCGGTGGATGTATTCTTTGAATACATATCAGGCGCAGTCCTGGCAGCCGCAGTGCTCTTTTGAGAGTGTTACGGGCGCTGTCCCGGAGGATGTATTCTTTGAATACATATCAGCCGCAGTGCTGGTGCTCTTTTGAGAGTGTTACGGGCGCTGTCCCGGTGGATGTATTCTTTGAATACTTGTCAGGCTGAGTCCTGTGCAGCCGCAGTGCTGGTGCTCCTTTGAGAGTGTTACGGGCGCTGTCCCGGTGGATGTATTCTTTGAATACATATCAGGCGCAGTCCTGGCAGCCGCAGTGCTGGTGCTCTTTTGAGAGTGTTACGGGCGCTGTCCCGGTGGATGTATTCTTTGAATACTTGTCAGGCTGAGTCCTTTACTGGCAAGGGCATCGGCCTTGTCTCCACTGCGTGATCCGGGTAGCTCTAGTATCACCGCTCCCGTCGCCGCCCGCTTAAATTTGACGGCTTCTATGCCCAGATCACTTAGTTTAATTTTTTCGTTTGCCTCCCGTAGTACAGAGGCGTAGGTCTGTTCTTTTTCGGTGATTGTAAGCACAACGGCCGTGGATCTCGGGGCTCTCAGCTTTGCTCGCGGCCGTTGAGTAGACGTAGCCGCGGGCTTTACGATGCCAGCGGTTGGGGTATTCTTGGCCTGTTTACGCTTACTTTGCACTGTTTTCCACTCTTGCTCGCAGTTTGCCTCTGGGTTGCTCTGGGTTGGTGGGATCTGCGCACTTACTGCATCGGGTGCATTGTTAGCATCAGGTGCCCGCAGCTTCTTTCCTTTCCTAGATTTTCTCTTCTCCCCTATCGAGTGTTCTTCAATGCTCTTTGTCGTAGAGTCCTCAATTGGAATCGGATCCGCGGCTAATGGTGGCCGAATTTTCGGTTCCGCATTTAATCGAGGCTCCAGGTTTGCGAGTCTCGCGCTAAGACATTCGCCCATTTGCCTCATTAAACGACCTTCCAGCTCGGCTAAGAGTTGTGGTAGCTGCGAAGATGGTGAAGAAGTCCGTAATGGCTCTTTATGCACCGGTTTCCTTGAGCACTCTTGTATCAGCCATTTCTTTTTGAAGTGCTTCCACCTGTCCACGAAGTCTCTCATTTTCGTTCCGGAGCGCCCTCGTTTCCTCGCTGACTGTACGGTCAGCTAGCTCTTCGGTGTCTCTACGGATCGAGGTTACCGCCTGTTTTAGCGCTGAGACAAAAGTGCCCTTCAGGTTACTCGAGTGTCGGGCGACTTTATCCACTGCAGCGAGGCTGGCCTCAATCCTCACCTTTGGATCAGCGTGACGTTCGGTTTGCGCTGTGCTTCCAGTTTTTGTTGGGGGACTGGGGGTCGCCTCTAGTAATTCTGCTTCAACCCTCCTCTCCCGTTCTACTCGTTGGAGTTTACTTAATGCAGCCCGCGACTTTCTCGTCGAGTGAGGGATTCCAGCGTCGCTAGAGCTGCATTCTTCCTTCCTTCTTTTCCGACGAAAAAATCGCGCCGGTCGCCCTTGTACATGTGGTGAGTTGATGGAGGTAAACGATACGTCAGCGCTGAGCATCTCACAGCTCGTCTCCAGGCTGGCCTCCATCACTTGTCGTCCGACATTTTTTCCTATGGCAGTAATGGCCTCAACTTCACGGTCTCCTGTGCTATTATTTGGACTCAATATGGGTAGTGGAGTTCGCACCAACATAACTCTACAATCTTTGAGTGGGACGGGCGTACTCCGGTTAGACATCTCGCCTCCGTCCCTTGTATTCTCCTTCACATCACCACATCCTACCACTCTTCTCTCCTCATCCTTCTCTTCCTCATGAGTTTTGCCCCCCCCCCAGAGTACGGTGGGGCTGAGCCATGGCATCGCCATGGGTGGGATTTAACCCACCTGGGGTAGTTAAACGTGTATTCGAACTCATGCTTGCTTTTATTTGACCAGGGGCCGCTCCCCTGTGGCCCTCTTTAAGACCCATGTACCGCAGCCGAGTGCCCGAGCTGTAGCGAGTCCTCGCCGTCACTCCGGAGGGAACCGGGGACGCGTTTTTTTTTTTTTTGTTTTTTGGCGCTAGGCATTGACCTGCCCGTCAACGACCTCAATTCCTCATAGAGGGGATTAGGTGTCCGACGCCACGCTCATCAGCGCCGAACGTTAGGGGATTTTTGTATCAAGGTTTCCTTCCTCTGGTTGCCCAATAAGGCCTCTCCTTCAATTGAACACAGAACAATCACAAGCTGAAGAGTATTCGAGCGTTCGCCGCCATACGCTGACTATATCACCAAAAGGTGCCAGCTTACACCCCAGGAAACAGAAAATCCAATAATTGCAGCCGCAGTGCTGGTGCTCTTTTGAGAGTATTACGGGTGCTGTCCCGGTGGATGTATTCTCTGAATACATATCATGCGCAGTCCTGGCAGCCGCAGTGCTGGTGCTCTTTTGAGAGTGTTACGGGCGCTGTCCCGGTGGATGTATTCTGTGAATACTTGTCAGGCTGAGTCCTGTGCAGCCGCAGTGCTGGTGCTCTATTAAGAGTGTTACGGGCGCTGTCCCGGTGGATGTATTCTCTGAATACATATCATGCGCAGTCCTGGCAGCCGCAGTGCTGGTGCTCTTTTGAGAGTGTTACGGGCGCTGTCCCGGTGGATATATTCTGTGAATACTTGTCAGGCTGAGTCCTGTGCAGCCGCAGTGCTGGTGCTCTATTAAGAGTGTTACGGGCGCTGTCCCGGTGGATGTATTCTCTGAATACATATCATGCGCAGTCCTGGCAGCCGCAGTGCTGGTGCTCTTTTGAGAGTGTTACGGGCGCTGTCCCGGTGGATGTATTCTCTGAATACATATCAGGCGCTGTCCTGGCAGCCGCAGAGCTGGTGCTCTTTTAAGAATGAGTGTTACGGGCGCTGTCCCGGTGGATGTATTCTTTGAATACATATCAGGCGCAGTCCTGGCAGCCGCAGTGCTGGTGCTCTTTTGAGAGTGTTACGGGCGCTGTCCCGGTGGATGTATTCTCTGAATACATATCAGGCGCAGTCCTGGCAGCCGCAGTGCTGGTGCTCTTTTGAGAGTGTTACGGGCGCTGTCCCGGTGGATGTATTCTCTGAATACATATCAGGCGCAGTCCTGGCAGCCGCAGTGCTGGTGCTCTTTTGAGAGTGTTACGGGCGCTGTCCCGGTGGATGTATTCTCTGAATACATATCAGGCGCAGTCCTGGCAGCCGCAGTGCTGGTGCTCTTTTGAGAGTGTTACGGGCGCTGTCCCGGTGGATGTATTCTGTGAATACTTGTCAGGCTGAGTCCTGTGCAGCCGCAGTGCTGGTGCTCCTTTGAGAGTGTTACGGGCGCTGTCCCGGTGGATGTAGTCTTTGAATACATATCAGGCTGAGTCCTGTGCAGCCGCAGTGCTGGTGCTCTATTAAGAGTGTTACGGGCGCTGTCCCGGTGGATGTATTCTCTGAATACATATCATGCGCAGTCCTGGCAGCCGCAGTGCTCTTTTGAGAGTGTTACGGGCGCTGTCCCGGTGGATGTATTCTTTGAATACATATCAGCCGCAGTGCTGGTGCTCTTTTGAGAGTGTTACGGGCGCTGTCCCGGTGGATGTATTCTTTGAATACTTGTCAGGCTGAGTCCTGTTCAGCCGCAGTGCTGGTTCTCCTTTGAGAGTGTTACGGGCGCTGTCCCGGTGGATGTATTCTTTGAATACATATCAGGCGCAGTCCTGGCAGCCGCAGTGCTCTTTTGAGAGTGTTACGGGCGCTGTCCCGGAGGATGTATTCTTTGAATACATATCAGCCGCAGTGCTGGTGCTCTTTTGAGAGTGTTACGGGCGCTGTCCCGGTGGATGTATTGTTTGAATACTTGTCAGGCTGAGTCCTGTGCAGCCGCAGTGCTGGTGCTCTATTAAGAGTGTTACGGGCGCTGTCCCGGTGGATGTATTCTTTGAATACTTGTCAGGCTGAGTCCTGTGCAGCCGCAGTGCTGGTGCTCTATTAAGAGTGTTACGGGCGCTGTCCCGGTGGATGAATTCTTTGAATACATATCAGCCGCAGTGCTGGTGCTCTTTTGAGAGTGTTACGGGCGCTGTCCCGGTGGATGTATTCTCTGAATACATATCAGGCGCAGTCCTGGCAGCCGCAGTGCTGATGCTCTATTAAGAGTGTTACGGGCGCTGTCCCGGTGGATGTATTCTTTGAATACTTGTCAGGCTGAGTCCTGTGCAGCCGCAGTGCTGGTGCTCCTTTGAGAGTGTTACGGGCGCTGTCCCGGTGGATGTATTCTTTGAATACATATCAGGCGCAGTCCTGGCAGCCGCAGTGCTGGTGCTCTTTTGAGAGTGTTACGGGCGCTGTCCCGGTGGATGTATTCTTTGAATACTTGTCAGGCTGAGTCCTGTGCAGCCGCAGTGCTGGTTCTCCTTTGAGAGTGTTACGGGCGCTGTCCCGGTGGATGTATTCTTTGAATACTTGTCAGGCTGAGTCCTGTGCAGCCGCAGTGCTGGTTCTCCTTTGAGAGTGTTACGGGCGCTGTCCCGGTGGATGTATTCTGTGAATACTTGTCAGGCTGAGTCCTGTGCAGCCGCAGTGCTGGTGCTCTATTAAGAGTGTTACGGGCGCTGTCCCGGTGGATGTATTCTGTGAATACTTGTCAGGCTGAGTCCTGTGCAGCCGCAGTGCTGGTTCTCCTTTGAGAGTGTTATGGGCGCTGTCCCGGTGGATGTATTCTGTGAATACTTGTCAGGCTGAGTCCTGTGCAGCCGCAGTGCTGGTGCTCCTTTGAGAGTGTTACGGGCGCTGTCCCGGTGGATGTATTCTGTGAATACTTGTCAGGCTGAGTCCTGTGCATCCGCAGTGCTGGTGCTCCTTTGAGAGTGTTACGGGCGCTGTCCCGGTGGATGTATTCTGTGAATACTTGTCAGGCGCTGTCCTGGCAGCCGCAGAGCTGGTGCTCTTTTGAGAGTGTTACGGGCGCTGTCCCGGTGGATGTATTCTTTGAATACATATCAGCCGCAGTGCTGATGCTCTTTTGAGAGTGTTACGGGCGCTGTCCCGGTGGATGTATTCTCTGAATACATATCAGGCGCAGTCCTGGCAGCCGCAGTGCTGGTGCTCTATTAAGAGTGTTACGGGCGCTGTCCCGGTGGATGTATTCTTTGAATACTTGTCAGGCTGAGTCCTGTGCAGCCGCAGTGCTGGTGCTCTATTAAGAGTGTTACGGGCGCTGTCCCGGTGGATGTATTCTCTGAATACATATCAGGCGCAGTCCTGGCAGCCGCAGAGCTGGTGCTCTTTTGAGAGTGTTACGGGCGCTGTCCCGGTGGATGTATTCTTTGAATACATATCAGCCGCAGTGCTGATGCTCTTTTGAGAGTGTTACGGGCGCTGTCCCGGTGGATGTATTCTCTGAATACATATCAGGCGCAGTCCTGGCAGCCGCAGTGCTGGTGCTCTATTAAGAGTGTTACGGGCGCTGTCCCGGTGGATGTATTCTCTGAATACATATCAGGCGCAGTCCTGGCAGCCGCAGTGCTGGTGCTCTTTTGAGAGTGTTACGGGCGCTGTCCCGGTGGATGTATTCTCTGAATACATATCAGGCGCAGTCCTGGCAGCCGCAGTGCTGGTGCTCTTTTGAGAGTGTTACGGGCGCTGTCCCGGTGGATGTATTCTTTGAATACTTGTCAGGCTGAGTCCTGTGCAGCCGCAGTGCTGGTGCTCTATTAAGAGTGTTACGGGCGCTGTCCCGGTGGATGTATTCTCTGAATACATATCAGGCGCAGTCCTGGCAGCCGCAGTGCTGGTGCTCTTTTGAGAGTGTTACGGGCGCTGTCCCGGTGGATGTATTCTCTGAATACATATCAGGCGCAGTCCTGGCAGCCGCAGTGCTGGTGCTCTTTTGAGAGTGTTACGGGCGCTGTCCCGGTGGATGTATTCTGTGAATACTTGTCAGGCTGAGTCCTGTGCAGCCGCAGTGCTGGTGCTCCTTTGAGAGTGTTACGGGCGCTGTCCCGGTGGATGTATTCTTTGAATACATATCAGGCGCAGTCCTGGCAGCCGCAGTGCTGGTGCTCTTTTGAGAGTGTTACGGGCGCTGTCCCGGTGGATGTATTCTTTGAATACATATCAGGCGCAGTCCTGGCAGCCGCAGTGCTGGTGCTCTTTTGAGAAAGAGTGTTACGGGCGCTGTCCCGGTGGATGTATTCTGTGAATACTTGTCAGGCTGAGTCCTGTGCAGCCGCAGTGCTGGTGCTCCTTTGAGAGTGTTACGGGCGCTGTCCCGGTGGATGTATTCTTTGAATACTTCTCAGGCTGAGTCCTGTGCAGCCGCAGTGCTGGTGCTCTATTGAGAGTGTTACGGGCGCTGTCCCGGTGGATGTATTCTTTGAATACTTGTCAGGCTGAGTCCTGTGCAGCCGCAGTGCTGGTTCTCCTTTGAGAGTGTTACGGGCGCTGTCCCGGTGGATGTATTCTGTGAATACTTGTCAGGCTGAGTCCTGTGCAGCCGCAGTGCTGGTGCTCTATTAAGAGTGTTACGGGCGCTGTCCCGGTGGATGTATTCTCTGAATACATATCATGCGCAGTCCTGGCAGCCGCAGTGCTGGTGCTCCTTTGAGAGTGTTACGGGCGCTGTCCCGGTGGATGTATTCTTTGAATACATATCAGCCGCAGTGCTGATGCTCTTTTGAGAGTGTTACGGGCGCTGTCCCGGTGGATGTATTCTCTGAATACATATCAGGCGCAGTCCTGGCAGCCGCAGTGCTGGTGCTCTATTAAGAGTGTTACGGGCGCTGTCCCGGTGGATGTATTCTCTGAATACATATCATGCGCAGTCCTGGCAGCCGCAGTGCTGGTGCTTTTTTAAGAAAGAGTGTTACGGGCGCTGTCCCGGTGGATGTATTCTGTGAATACTTGTCAGGCTGAGTCCTGTGCAGCCGCAGTGCTGGTTCTCCTTTGAGAGTGTTATGGGCGCTGTCCCGGTGGATGTATTCTGTGAATACTTGTCAGGCTGAGTCCTGTGCAGCCGCAGTGCTGGTGCTCCTTTGAGAGTGTTACGGGCGCTGTCCCGGTGGATGTATTCTGTGAATACTTGTCAGGCTGAGTCCTGTGCAGCCGCAGTGCTGGTGCTCTTTTGAGAGTGTTACGGGCGCTGTCCCGGTGGATGTATTCTCTGAATACATATCAGGCGCTGTCCTGGCAGCCGCAGAGCTGGTGCTCTTTTGAGAGTGTTACGGGCGCTGTCCCGGTGGATGTATTCTTTGAATACATATCAGCCGCAGTGCTGATGCTCTTTTGAGAGTGTTACGGGCGCTGTCCCGGTGGATGTATTCTCTGAATACATATCAGGCGCAGTCCTGGCAGCCGCAGTGCTGGTGCTCTATTAAGAGTGTTACGGGCGCTGTCCCGGTGGATGTATTCTTTGAATACTTGTCAGGCTGAGTCCTGTGCAGCCGCAGTGCTGGTTCTCCTTTGAGAGTGTTACGGGCGCTGTCCCGGTGGATGTATTCTTTGAATACTTGTCAGGCTGAGTCCTGTGCAGCCGCAGTGCTGGTGCTCTATTGAGAGTGTTACGGGCGCTGTCCCGGTGGATGTATTCTTTGAATACTTGTCAGGCTGAGTCCTGTGCAGCCGCAGTGCTGGTTCTCCTTTGAGAGTGTTACGGGCGCTGTCCCGGTGGATGTATTCTGTGAATACTTGTCAGGCTGAGTCCTGTGCAGCCGCAGTGCTGGTGCTCTTTTGAGAGTGTTACGGGCGCTGTCCCGGTGGATGTATTCTGTGAATACTTGTCAGGCTGAGTCCTGTGCAGCCGCAGTGCTGGTGCTCTTTTGAGAGTGTTACGGGCGCTGTCCCGGTGGATGTATTCTCTGAATACATATCATGCGCAGTCCTGGCAGCCGCAGTGCTGGTGCTCCTTTGAGAGTGTTACGGGCGCTGTCCCGGTGGATGTATTCTTTGAATACATATCAGCCGCAGTGCTGATGCTCTTTTGAGAGTGTTACGGGCGCTGTCCCGGTGGATGTATTCTCTGAATACATATCAGGCGCAGTCCTGGCAGCCGCAGTGCTGGTGCTCTATTAAGAGTGTTACGGGCGCTGTCCCGGTGGATGTATTCTCTGAATACATATCATGCGCAGTCCTGGCAGCCGCAGTGCTGGTGCTTTTTTAAGAAAGAGTGTTACGGGCGCTGTCCCGGTGGATGTATTCTGTGAATACTTGTCAGGCTGAGTCCTGTGCAGCCGCAGTGCTGGTTCTCCTTTGAGAGTGTTATGGGCGCTGTCCCGGTGGATGTATTCTGTGAATACTTGTCAGGCTGAGTCCTGTGCAGCCGCAGTGCTGGTGCTCCTTTGAGAGTGTTACGGGCGCTGTCCCGGTGGATGTATTCTGTGAATACTTGTCAGGCTGAGTCCTGTGCAGCCGCAGTGCTGGTGCTCTTTTGAGAGTGTTACGGGCGCTGTCCCGGTGGATGTATTCTGTGAATACATATCAGGCGCAGTCCTGGCAGCCGCAGTGCTGGTGCTCTTTTGAGAGTGTTACGGGCGCTGTCCCGGTGGATGTATTCTGTGAATACTTGTCAGGCTGAGTCCTGTGCAGCCGCAGTGCTGGTGCTCTTTTGAGAAAGAGTGTTACGGGCGCTGTCCCGGTGGATGTATTCTGTGAATACTTGTCAGGCTGAGTCCTGTGCAGCCGCAGTGCTGGTGCTCCTTTGAGAGTGCTACGGGCGCTGTCCCGGTGGATGTATTCTGTGAATACTTGTCAGGCTGAGTCCTGTGCAGCCGCAGTGCTGGTGCTCTATTAAGAGTGTTACGGGCGCTGTCCCGGTGGATGTATTCTCTGAATACTTGTCAGGCTGAGTCCTGTGCAGCCGCAGTGCTGGTGCTCTATTAAGAGTGTTACGGGCGCTGTCCCGGTGGATGTATTCTGTGAATACTTGTCAGGCTGAGTCCTGTGCATCCGCAGTGCTGGTGCTCCTTTGAGAGTGTTACGGGCGCTGTCCCGGTGGATGTATTCTGTGAATACTTGTCAGGCTGAGTCCTGTGCAGCCGCAGTGCTGGTGCTCTTTTGAGAGTGTTACGGGCGCTGTCCCGGTGGATGTATTCTCTGAATACATATCAGGCGCTGTCCTGGCAGCCGCAGAGCTGGTGCTCTTTTGAGAGTGTTACGGGCGCTGTCCCGGTGGATGTATTCTTTGAATACATATCAGCCGCAGTGCTGATGCTCTTTTGAGAGTGTTACGGGCGCTGTCCCGGTGGATGTATTCTCTGAATACATATCAGGCGCAGTCCTGGCAGCCGCAGTGCTGGTGCTCTATTAAGAGTGTTACGGGCGCTGTCCCGGTGGATGTATTCTTTGAATACTTGTCAGGCTGAGTCCTGTGCAGCCGCAGTGCTGGTGCTCTATTAAGAGTGTTACGGGCGCTGTCCCGGTGGATGTATTCTCTGAATACATATCAGGCGCAGTCCTGGCAGCCGCAGTGCTGGTGCTCTTTTGAGAGTGTTACGGGCGCTGTCCCGGTGGATGTATTCTCTGAATACATATCAGGCGCAGTCCTGGCAGCCGCAGTGCTGGTGCTCTTTTGAGAGTGTTACGGGCGCTGTCCCGGTGGATGTATTCTTTGAATACTTGTCAGGCTGAGTCCTGTGCAGCCGCAGTGCTGGTGCTCTATTAAGAGTGTTACGGGCGCTGTCCCGGTGGATGTATTCTCTGAATACATATCAGGCGCAGTCCTGGCAGCCGCAGTGCTGGTGCTCTTTTGAGAGTGTTACGGGCGCTGTCCCGGTGGATGTATTCTCTGAATACATATCAGGCGCAGTCCTGGCAGCCGCAGTGCTGGTGCTCTTTTGAGAGTGTTACGGGCGCTGTCCCGGTGGATGTATTCTGTGAATACTTGTCAGGCTGAGTCCTGTGCAGCCGCAGTGCTGGTGCTCCTTTGAGAGTGTTACGGGCGCTGTCCCGGTGGATGTATTCTTTGAATACATATCAGGCGCAGTCCTGGCAGCCGCAGTGCTGGTGCTCTTTTGAGAGTGTTACGGGCGCTGTCCCGGTGGATGTATTCTTTGAATACATATCAGGCGCAGTCCTGGCAGCCGCAGTGCTGGTGCTCTTTTGAGAAAGAGTGTTACGGGCGCTGTCCCGGTGGATGTATTCTGTGAATACTTGTCAGGCTGAGTCCTGTGCAGCCGCAGTGCTGGTGCTCCTTTGAGAGTGTTACGGGCGCTGTCCCGGTGGATGTATTCTTTGAATACTTGTCAGGCTGAGTCCTGTGCAGCCGCAGTGCTGGTGCTCTATTAAGAGTGTTACGGGCGCTGTCCCGGTGGATGTATTCTTTGAATACTTCTCAGGCTGAGTCCTGTGCAGCCGCAGTGCTGGTGCTCTATTGAGAGTGTTACGGGCGCTGTCCCGGTGGATGTATTCTTTGAATACTTGTCAGGCTGAGTCCTGTGCAGCCGCAGTGCTGGTTCTCCTTTGAGAGTGTTACGGGCGCTGTCCCGGTGGATGTATTCTGTGAATACTTGTCAGGCTGAGTCCTGTGCAGCCGCAGTGCTGGTGCTCTATTAAGAGTGTTACGGGCGCTGTCCCGGTGGATGTATTCTCTGAATACATATCATGCGCAGTCCTGGCAGCCGCAGTGCTGGTGCTCTTTTGAGAAAGAGTGTTACGGGCGCTGTCCCGGTGGACGTATTCTGTGAATACTTGTCAGGCTGAGTCCTGTGCAGCCGCAGTGCTGGTGCTCCTTTGAGAGTGTTACGGGCGCTGTCCCGGTGGATGTATTCTGTGAATACTTGTCAGGCTGAGTCCTGTGCAGCCGCAGTGCTGGTGCTCTATTAAGAGTGTTACGGGCGCTGTCCCGGTGGATGTATTCTCTGAATACATATCATGCGCAGTCCTGGCAGCCGCAGTGCTGGTGCTCCTTTGAGAGTGTTACGGGCGCTGTCCCGGTGGATGTATTCTGTGAATACTTGTCAGGCTGAGTCCTGTGCAGCCGCAGTGCTGGTGCTCTTTTGAGAGTGTTACGGGCGCTGTCCCGGTGGATGTATTCTCTGAATACATATCAGGCGCTGTCCTGGCAGCCGCAGAGCTGGTGCTCTTTTGAGAGTGTTACGGGCGCTATCCCGGTGGATGTATTCTCTGAATACATATCAGGCGCTGTCCTGGCAGCCGCAGAGCTGGTGCTCTTTTAAGAATGAGTGTTACGGGCGCTGTCCCGGTGGATGTATTCTTTGAATACATATCAGGCGCAGTCCTGGCAGCCGCAGTGCTGGTGCTCTTTTGAGAGTGTTACGGGCGCTGTCCCGGTGGATGTATTCTGTGAATACTTGTCAGGCTGAGTCCTGTGCAGCCGCAGTGCTGGTGCTCCTTTGAGAGTGTTACGGGCGCTGTCCCGGTGGATGTATTCTTTGAATACATATCAGGCGCAGTCCTGGCAGCCGCAGTGCTGGTGCTCTTTTGAGAGTGTTACGGGCGCTGTCCCGGTGGATGTATTCTGTGAATACTTGTCAGGCTGAGTCCTGTGCAGCCGCAGTGTTGGTGCTCTATTAAGAGTGTTACGGGCGCTGTCCCGGTGGATGTATTCTCTGAATACATATCATGCGCAGTCCTGGCAGCCGCAGTGCTGGTGCTCTTTTGAGAAAGAGTGTTACGGGCGCTGTCCCGGTGGACGTATTCTGTGAATACTTGTCAGGCTGAGTCCTGTGCAGCCGCAGTGCTGGTGCTCCTTTGAGAGTGTTACGGGCGCTGTCCCGGTGGATGTATTCTGTGAATACTTGTCAGGCTGAGTCCTGTGCAGCCGCAGTGCTGGTGCTCTTTTGAGAGTGTTACGGGCGCTGTCCCGGTGGATGTATTCTCTGAATACATATCAGGCGCTGTCCTGGCAGCCGCAGAGCTGGTGCTCTTTTGAGAGTGTTACGGGCGCTGTCCCGGTGGATGTATTCTTTGAATACATATCAGCCGCAGTGCTGATGCTCTTTTGAGAGTGTTACGGGCGCTGTCCCGGTGGATGTATTCTCTGAATACATATCAGGCGCAGTCCTGGCAGCCGCAGTGCTGGTGCTCTATTAAGAGTGTTACGGGCGCTGTCCCGGTGGATGTATTCTTTGAATACTTGTCAGGCTGAGTCCTGTGCAGCCGCAGTGCTGGTTCTCCTTTGAGAGTGTTACGGGCGCTGTCCCGGTGGATGTATTCTTTGAATACTTGTCAGGCTGAGTCCTGTGCAGCCGCAGTGCTGGTGCTCTATTGAGAGTGTTACGGGCGCTGTCCCGGTGGATGTATTCTTTGAATACATATCAGGCGCAGTCCTGGCAGCCGCAGTGCTGGTGCTCTTTTGAGAGTGTTACGGGCGCTGTCCCGGTGGATGTATTCTGTGAATACTTGTCAGGCTGAGTCCTGTGCAGCCGCAGTGCTGGTGCTCTATTAAGAGTGTTACGGGCGCTGTCCCGGTGGATGTATTCTCTGAATACATATCATGCGCAGTCCTGGCAGCCGCAGTGCTGGTGCTCTTTTGAGAAAGAGTGTTACGGGCGCTGTCCCCGTGGATGTATTCTGTGAATACTTGTCAGGCTGAGTCCTGTGCAGCCGCAGTGCTGGTGCTCCTTTGAGAGTGTTACGGGCGCTGTCCCGGTGGATGTATTCTGTGAATACTTGTCAGGCTGAGTCCTGTGCAGCCGCAGTGCTGGTGCTCTTTTGAGAGTGTTACGGGCGCTGTCCCGGTGGATGTATTCTCTGAATACATATCAGGCGCTGTCCTGGCAGCCGCAGAGCTGGTGCTCTTTTAAGAATGAGTGTTACGGGCGCTGTCCCGGTGGATGTATTCTTTGAATACATATCAGGCGCAGTCCTGGCAGCCGCAGTGCTGGTGCTCTTTTGAGAGTGTTACGGGCGCTGTCCCGGTGGATGTATTCTTTGAATACATATCAGGCGCAGTCCTGGCAGCCGCAGTGCTGGTGCTCTTTTGAGAGTGTTACGGGCGCTGTCCCGGTGGATGTATTCTCTGAATACATATCAGGCGCAGTCCTGTGCAGCCGCAGTGCTGGTGCTCTTTTGAGAGTGTTACGGGCGCTGTCCCGGTGGATGTATTCTCTGAATACATATCATGCGCAGTCCTGGCAGCCGCAGTGCTGGTGCTCTTTTAAGAAAGAGTGTTACGGGCGCTGTCCCGGTGGATGTATTCTGTGAATACTTGTCAGGCTGAGTCCTGTGCAGCCGCAGTGCTGGTGCTCCTTTGAGAGTGCTACGGGCGCTGTCCCGGTGGATGTATTCTGTGAATACTTGTCAGGCTGAGTCCTGTGCAGCCGCAGTGCTGGTGCTCTATTAAGAGTGTTACGGGCGCTGTCCCGGTGGATGTATTCTCTGAATACTTGTCAGGCTGAGTCCTGTGCAGCCGCAGTGCTGGTGCTCTATTAAGAGTGTTACGGGCGCTGTCCCGGTGGATGTATTCTCCGAATACTTGTCAGGCTGAGTCCTGTGCAGCCGCAGTGCTGGTGCTCTATTAAGAGTGTTACGGGCGCTGTCCCGGTGGATGTATTCTCTGAATACATATCATGCGCAGTCCTGGCAGCCGCAGTGCTGGTGCTCTTTTGAGAGTGTTACGGGCGCTGTCCCGGTGGATGTATTCTCTGAATACATATCAGGCGCTGTCCTGGCAGCCGCAGAGCTGGTGCTCTTTTAAGAATGAGTGTTACGGGCGCTGTCCCGGTGGATGTATTCTGTGAATACTTGTCAGGCTGAGTCCTGTGCAGCCGCAGTGCTGGTGCTCCTTTGAGAGTGTTACGGGCGCTGTCCCGGTGGATGTATTCTTTGAATACTTGTCAGGCTGAGTCCTGTGCAGCCGCAGTGCTGGTGCTCTATTAAGAGTGTTACGGGCGCTGTCCCGGTGGAAGTATTCTCTGAATACTTGTCAGGCTGAGTCCTGTGCAGCCGCAGTGCTGGTGCTCTATTGAGAGTGTTACGGGCGCTGTCCCGGTGGATGTATTCTTTGAATACTTGTCAGGCTGAGTCCTGTGCAGCCGCAGTGCTGGTTCTCCTTTGAGAGTGTTACGGGCGCTGTCCCGGTGGATGTATTCTGTGAATACTTGTCAGGCTGAGTCCTGTGCAGCCGCAGTGCTGGTGCTCTATTAAGAGTGTTACGGGCGCTGTCCCGGTGGATGTATTCTCTGAATACATATCATGCGCAGTCCTGGCAGCCGCAGTGCTGGTGCTCCTTTGAGAGTGTTACGGGCGCTGTCCCGGTGGATGTATTCTTTGAATACATATCAGCCGCAGTGCTGATGCTCTTTTGAGAGTGTTACGGGCGCTGTCCCGGTGGATGTATTCTCTGAATACATATCAGGCGCAGTCCTGGCAGCCGCAGTGCTGGTGCTCTATTAAGAGTGTTACGGGCGCTGTCCCGGTGGATGTATTCTCTGAATACATATCATGCGCAGTCCTGGCAGCCGCAGTGCTGGTGCTTTTTTAAGAAAGAGTGTTACGGGCGCTGTCCCGGTGGATGTATTCTGTGAATACTTGTCAGGCTGAGTCCTGTGCAGCCGCAGTGCTGGTTCTCCTTTGAGAGTGTTATGGGCGCTGTCCCGGTGGATGTATTCTGTGAATACTTGTCAGGCTGAGTCCTGTGCAGCCGCAGTGCTGGTGCTCCTTTGAGAGTGTTACGGGCGCTGTCCCGGTGGATGTATTCTGTGAATACTTGTCAGGCTGAGTCCTGTGCAGCCGCAGTGCTGGTGCTCTTTTGAGAGTGTTACGGGCGCTGTCCCGGTGGATGTATTCTCTGAATACTTGTCAGGCTGAGTCCTGTGCAGCCGCAGTGCTGGTGCTCTATTGAGAGTGTTACGGGCGCTGTCCCGGTGGATGTATTCTGTGAATACTTGTCAGGCTGAGTCCTGTGCAGCCGCAGTGCTGGTTCTCCTTTGAGAGTGTTACGGGCGCTGTCCCGGTGGATGTATTCTTTGAATACTTGTCAGGCTGAGTCCTGTGCAGCCGCAGTGCTGGTGCTCTATTGAGAGTGTTACGGGCGCTGTCCCGGTGGATGTATTCTTTGAATACTTGTCAGGCTGAGTCCTGTGCAGCCGCAGTGCTGGTTCTCCTTTGAGAGTGTTACGGGCGCTGTCCCGGTGGATGTATTCTGTGAATACTTGTCAGGCTGAGTCCTGTGCAGCCGCAGTGCTGGTGCTCTTTTGAGAGTGTTACGGGCGCTGTCCCGGTGGATGTATTCTGTGAATACTTGTCAGGCTGAGTCCTGTGCAGCCGCAGTGCTGGTGCTCTATTAAGAGTGTTACGGGTGCTGTCCCGGTGGATGTATTCTCTGAATACATATCATGCGCAGTCCTGGCAGCCGCAGTGCTGGTGCTCCTTTGAGAGTGTTACGGGCGCTGTCCCGGTGGATGTATTCTTTGAATACATATCAGCCGCAGTGCTGATGCTCTTTTGAGAGTGTTACGGGCGCTGTCCCGGTGGATGTATTCTCTGAATACATATCAGGCGCAGTCCTGGCAGCCGCAGTGCTGGTGCTCTATTAAGAGTGTTACGGGCGCTGTCCCGGTGGATGTATTCTCTGAATACATATCATGCGCAGTCCTGGCAGCCGCAGTGCTGGTGCTTTTTTAAGAAAGAGTGTTACGGGCGCTGTCCCGGTGGATGTATTCTGTGAATACTTGTCAGGCTGAGTCCTGTGCAGCCGCAGTGCTGGTTCTCCTTTGAGAGTGATATGGGCGCTGTCCCGGTGGATGTATTCTGTGAATACTTGTCAGGCTGAGTCCTGTGCAGCCGCAGTGCTGGTGCTCCTTTGAGAGTGTTACGGGCGCTGTCCCGGTGGATGTATTCTGTGAATACTTGTCAGGCTGAGTCCTGTGCAGCCGCAGTGCTGGTGCTCTTTTGAGAGTGTTACGGGCGCTGTCCCGGTGGATGTATTCTGTGAATACATATCAGGCGCAGTCCTGGCAGCCGCAGTGCTGGTGCTCTTTTGAGAGTGTTACGGGCGCTGTCCCGGTGGATGTATTCTGTGAATACTTGTCAGGCTGAGTCCTGTGCAGCCGCAGTGCTGGTGCTCTTTTGAGAAAGAGTGTTACGGGCGCTGTCCCGGTGGATGTATTCTGTGAATACTTGTCAGGCTGAGTCCTGTGCAGCCGCAGTGCTGGTGCTCCTTTGAGAGTGCTACGGGCGCTGTCCCGGTGGATGTATTCTGTGAATACTTGTCAGGCTGAGTCCTGTGCAGCCGCAGTGCTGGTGCTCTATTAAGAGTGTTACGGGCGCTGTCCCGGTGGATGTATTCTCTGAATACTTGTCAGGCTGAGTCCTGTGCAGCCGCAGTGCTGGTGCTCTATTAAGAGTGTTACGGGCGCTGTCCCGGTGGATGTATTCTGTGAATACTTGTCAGGCTGAGTCCTGTGCATCCGCAGTGCTGGTGCTCCTTTGAGAGTGTTACGGGCGCTGTCCCGGTGGATGTATTCTGTGAATACTTGTCAGGCTGAGTCCTGTGCAGCCGCAGTGCTGGTGCTCTTTTGAGAAAGAGTGTTACGGGCGCTGTCCCGGTGGATGTATTCTGTGAATACTTGTCAGGCTGAGTCCTGTGCAGCCGCAGTGCTGGTGCTCCTTTGAGAGTGTTACGGGCGCTGTCCCGGTGGATGTATTCTTTGAATACTTGTCAGGCTGAGTCCTGTGCAGCCGCAGTGCTGGTGCTCTATTAAGAGTGTTACGGGCGCTGTCCCGGTGGATGTATTCTTTGAATACTTCTCAGGCTGAGTCCTGTGCAGCCGCAGTGCTGGTGCTCTATTGAGAGTGTTACGGGCGCTGTCCCGGTGGATGTATTCTTTGAATACTTGTCAGGCTGAGTCCTGTGCAGCCGCAGTGCTGGTTCTCCTTTGAGAGTGTTACGGGCGCTGTCCCGGTGGATGTATTCTGTGAATACTTGTCAGGCTGAGTCCTGTGCAGCCGCAGTGCTGGTGCTCTATTAAGAGTGTTACGGGCGCTGTCCCGGTGGATGTATTCTCTGAATACATATCATGCGCAGTCCTGGCAGCCGCAGTGCTGGTGCTCTTTTGAGAAAGAGTGTTACGGGCGCTGTCCCGGTGGACGTATTCTGTGAATACTTGTCAGGCTGAGTCCTGTGCAGCCGCAGTGCTGGTGCTCCTTTGAGAGTGTTACGGGCGCTGTCCCGGTGGATGTATTCTGTGAATACTTGTCAGGCTGAGTCCTGTGCAGCCGCAGTGCTGGTGCTCTATTAAGAGTGTTACGGGCGCTGTCCCGGTGGATGTATTCTCTGAATACATATCATGCGCAGTCCTGGCAGCCGCAGTGCTGGTGCTCCTTTGAGAGTGTTACGGGCGCTGTCCCGGTGGATGTATTCTGTGAATACTTGTCAGGCTGAGTCCTGTGCAGCCGCAGTGCTGGTGCTCTTTTGAGAGTGTTACGGGCGCTGTCCCGGTGGATGTATTCTCTGAATACATATCAGGCGCTGTCCTGGCAGCCGCAGAGCTGGTGCTCTTTTGAGAGTGTTACGGGCGCTATCCCGGTGGATGTATTCTCTGAATACATATCAGGCGCTGTCCTGGCAGCCGCAGAGCTGGTGCTCTTTTAAGAATGAGTGTTACGGGCGCTGTCCCGGTGGATGTATTCTTTGAATACATATCAGGCGCAGTCCTGGCAGCCGCAGTGCTGGTGCTCTTTTGAGAGTGTTACGGGCGCTGTCCCGGTGGATGTATTCTGTGAATACTTGTCAGGCTGAGTCCTGTGCAGCCGCAGTGCTGGTGCTCCTTTGAGAGTGTTACGGGCGCTGTCCCGGTGGATGTATTCTTTGAATACATATCAGGCGCAGTCCTGGCAGCCGCAGTGCTGGTGCTCTTTTGAGAGTGTTACGGGCGCTGTCCCGGTGGATGTATTCTGTGAATACTTGTCAGGCTGAGTCCTGTGCAGCCGCAGTGCTGGTGCTCTATTAAGAGTGTTACGGGCGCTGTCCCGGTGGATGTATTCTCTGAATACATATCATGCGCAGTCCTGGCAGCCGCAGTGCTGGTGCTCTTTTGAGAAAGAGTGTTACGGGCGCTGTCCCGGTGGACGTATTCTGTGAATACTTGTCAGGCTGAGTCCTGTGCAGCCGCAGTGCTGGTGCTCCTTTGAGAGTGTTACGGGCGCTGTCCCGGTGGATGTATTCTGTGAATACTTGTCAGGCTGAGTCCTGTGCAGCCGCAGTGCTGGTGCTCTTTTGAGAGTGTTACGGGCGCTGTCCCGGTGGATGTATTCTCTGAATACATATCAGGCGCTGTCCTGGCAGCCGCAGAGCTGGTGCTCTTTTGAGAGTGTTACGGGCGCTGTCCCGGTGGATGTATTCTTTGAATACATATCAGCCGCAGTGCTGATGCTCTTTTGAGAGTGTTACGGGCGCTGTCCCGGTGGATGTATTCTCTGAATACATATCAGGCGCAGTCCTGGCAGCCGCAGTGCTGGTGCTCTATTAAGAGTGTTACGGGCGCTGTCCCGGTGGATGTATTCTGTGAATACTTGTCAGGCTGAGTCCTGTGCAGCCGCAGTGCTGGTTCTCCTTTGAGAGTGTTACGGGCGCTGTCCCGGTGGATGTATTCTTTGAATACTTGTCAGGCTGAGTCCTGTGCAGCCGCAGTGCTGGTGCTCTATTGAGAGTGTTACGGGCGCTGTCCCGGTGGATGTATTCTTTGAATACATATCAGGCGCAGTCCTGGCAGCCGCAGTGCTGGTGCTCTTTTGAGAGTGTTACGGGCGCTGTCCCGGTGGATGTATTCTGTGAATACTTGTCAGGCTGAGTCCTGTGCAGCCGCAGTGCTGGTGCTCTATTAAGAGTGTTACGGGCGCTGTCCCGGTGGATGTATTCTCTGAATACATATCATGCGCAGTCCTGGCAGCCGCAGTGCTGGTGCTCTTTTGAGAAAGAGTGTTACGGGCGCTGTCCCCGTGGATGTATTCTGTGAATACTTGTCAGGCTGAGTCCTGTGCAGCCGCAGTGCTGGTGCTCCTTTGAGAGTGTTACGGGCGCTGTCCCGGTGGATGTATTCTGTGAATACTTGTCAGGCTGAGTCCTGTGCAGCCGCAGTGCTGGTGCTCTTTTGAGAGTGTTACGGGCGCTGTCCCGGTGGATGTATTCTCTGAATACATATCAGGCGCTGTCCTGGCAGCCGCAGAGCTGGTGCTCTTTTAAGAAAGAGTGTTACGGGCGCTGTCCCGGTGGATGTATTCTGTGAATACTTGTCAGGCTGAGTCCTGTGCAGCCGCAGTGCTGGTGCTCCTTTGAGAGTGCTACGGGCGCTGTCCCGGTGGATGTATTCTGTGAATACTTGTCAGGCTGAGTCCTGTGCAGCCGCAGTGCTGGTGCTCTATTAAGAGTGTTACGGGCGCTGTCCCGGTGGATGTATTCTCTGAATACTTGTCAGGCTGAGTCCTGTGCAGCCGCAGTGCTGGTGCTCTATTAAGAGTGTTACGGGCGCTGTCCCGGTGGATGTATTCTCCGAATACTTGTCAGGCTGAGTCCTGTGCAGCCGCAGTGCTGGTGCTCTATTAAGAGTGTTACGGGCGCTGTCCCGGTGGATGTATTCTCTGAATACATATCATGCGCAGTCCTGGCAGCCGCAGTGCTGGTGCTCTTTTGAGAGTGTTACGGGCGCTGTCCCGGTGGATGTATTCTCTGAATACATATCAGGCGCTGTCCTGGCAGCCGCAGAGCTGGTGCTCTTTTAAGAATGAGTGTTACGGGCGCTGTCCCGGTGGATGTATTCTGTGAATACTTGTCAGGCTGAGTCCTGTGCAGCCGCAGTGCTGGTGCTCCTTTGAGAGTGTTACGGGCGCTGTCCCGGTGGATGTATTCTTTGAATACTTGTCAGGCTGAGTCCTGTGCAGCCGCAGTGCTGGTGCTCTATTAAGAGTGTTACGGGCGCTGTCCCGGTGGAAGTATTCTCTGAATACTTGTCAGGCTGAGTCCTGTGCAGCCGCAGTGCTGGTGCTCTATTAAGAGTGTTACGGGCGCTGTCCCGGTGGATGTATTCTCTGAATACATATCATGCGCAGTCCTGGCAGCCGCAGTGCTGGTGCTCTTTTGAGAGTGTTACGGGCGCTGTCCCGGTGGATGTATTCTCTGAATACATATCAGGCGCTGTCCTGGCAGCCGCAGAGCTGGTGCTCTTTTAAGAATGAGTGTTACGGGCGCTGTCCCGGTGGATGTATTCTCTGAATACATATCAGGCGCAGTCCTGGCAGCCGCAGTGCTGGTGCTCTTTTGAGAGTGTTACGGGCGCTGTCCCGGTGGATGTATTCTCTGAATACATATGAGGCGCAGTCCTGGCAGCCGCAGTGCTGGTGCTCTTTTGAGAGTGTTACGGGCGCTGTCCCGGTGGATGTATTCTGTGAATACTTGTCAGGCTGAGTCCTGTGCAGCCGCAGTGCTGGTGCTCTATTAAGAGTGTTACGGGCGCTGTCCCGGTGGATGTATTCTTTGAATACATATCAGGCGCAGTCCTGGCAGCCGCAGTGCTGGTGCTCTTTTGAGAGTGTTACGGGCGCTGTCCCGGTGGATGTATTCTGTGAATACTTGTCAGGCTGAGTCCTGTGCAGCCGCAGTGCTGGTGCTCTATTAAGAGTGTTACGGGCGCTGTCCCGGTGGATGTATTCTCTGAATACATATCATGCGCAGTCCTGGCAGCCGCAGTGCTGGTGCTCTTTTGAGAAAGAGTGTTACGGGCGCTGTCCCCGTGGATGTATTCTGTGAATACTTGTCAGGCTGAGTCCTGTGCAGCCGCAGTGCTGGTGCTCCTTTGAGAGTGTTACGGGCGCTGTCCCGGTGGATGTATTCTGTGAATACTTGTCAGGCTGAGTCCTGTGCAGCCGCAGTGCTGGTGCTCTTTTGAGAGTGTTACGGGCGCTGTCCCGGTGGATGTATTCTCTGAATACATATCAGGCGCTGTCCTGGCAGCCGCAGAGCTGGTGCTCTTTTAAGAAAGAGTGTTACGGGCGCTGTCCCGGTGGATGTATTCTGTGAATACTTGTCAGGCTGAGTCCTGTGCAGCCGCAGTGCTGGTGCTCCTTTGAGAGTGCTACGGGCGCTGTCCCGGTGGATGTATTCTGTGAATACTTGTCAGGCTGAGTCCTGTGCAGCCGCAGTGCTGGTGCTCTATTAAGAGTGTTACGGGCGCTGTCCCGGTGGATGTATTCTCTGAATACTTGTCAGGCTGAGTCCTGTGCAGCCGCAGTGCTGGTGCTCTATTAAGAGTGTTACGGGCGCTGTCCCGGTGGATGTATTCTCCGAATACTTGTCAGGCTGAGTCCTGTGCAGCCGCAGTGCTGGTGCTCTATTAAGAGTGTTACGGGCGCTGTCCCGGTGGATGTATTCTCTGAATACATATCATGCGCAGTCCTGGCAGCCGCAGTGCTGGTGCTCTTTTGAGAGTGTTACGGGCGCTGTCCCGGTGGATGTATTCTCTGAATACATATCAGGCGCTGTCCTGGCAGCCGCAGAGCTGGTGCTCTTTTAAGAATGAGTGTTACGGGCGCTGTCCCGGTGGATGTATTCTGTGAATACTTGTCAGGCTGAGTCCTGTGCAGCCGCAGTGCTGGTGCTCCTTTGAGAGTGTTACGGGCGCTGTCCCGGTGGATGTATTCTTTGAATACTTGTCAGGCTGAGTCCTGTGCAGCCGCAGTGCTGGTGCTCTATTAAGAGTGTTACGGGCGCTGTCCCGGTGGAAGTATTCTCTGAATACTTGTCAGGCTGAGTCCTGTGCAGCCGCAGTGCTGGTGCTCTATTAAGAGTGTTACGGGCGCTGTCCCGGTGGATGTATTCTCTGAATACATATCATGCGCAGTCCTGGCAGCCGCAGTGCTGGTGCTCTTTTGAGAGTGTTACGGGCGCTGTCCCGGTTGATGTATTCTCTGAATACATATCAGGCGCTGTCCTGGCAGCCGCAGAGCTGGTGCTCTTTTAAGAATGAGTGTTACGGGCGCTGTCCCGGTGGATGTATTCTTTGAATACATATCAGGCGCAGTCCTGGCAGCCGCAGTGCTGGTGCTCTTTTGAGAGTGTTACGGGCGCTGTCCCGGTGGATGTATTCTCTGAATACATATCATGCGCAGTCCTGGCAGCCGCAGTGCTGGTGCTCTTTTGAGAGTATTACGGGCGCTGTCCCGGTGGATGTATTCTTTGAATACTTGTCAGGCTGAGTCCTGTGCAGCCGCAGTGCTGGTTCTCCTTTGAGAGTGTTACGGGCGCTGTCCCGGTGGATGTATTCTGTGAATACTTGTCAGGCTGAGTCCTGTGCAGCCGCAGTGCTGGTGCTCCTTTGAGAGTGTTACGGGCGCTGTCCCGGTGGATGTATTCTTTGAATACATATCAGGCGCAGTCCTGGCAGCCGCAGTGCTGGTGCTCTTTTGAGAGTGTTACGGGCGCTGTCCCGGTGGATGTATTCTGTGAATACTTGTCAGGCGCAGTCCTGGCAGCCGCAGTGCTGGTGCTCTTTTGAGAGTGTTACGGGCGCTGTCCCGGTGGATGTATTCTGTGAATACTTGTCAGGCTGAGTCCTGTGCAGCCGCAGTGCTGGTGCTCCTTTGAGAGTGTTACGGGCGCTGTCCCGGTGGATGTATTCTGTGAATACTTGTCAGGCTGAGTCCTGTGCAGCCGCAGTGCTGGTGCTCTATTAAGAGTGTTACGGGCGCTGTCCCGGTGGATGTATTCTCTGAATACTTGTCAGGCTGAGTCCTGTGCAGCCGCAGTGCTGGTGCTCCTTTGAGAGTGTTACGGGCGCTGTCCCGGTGGATGTATTCTTTGAATACATATCAGGCGCAGTCCTGGCAGCCGCAGTGCTGGTGCTCTTTTGAGAGTGTTACGGGCGCTGTCCCGGTGGATGTATTCTTTGAATACATATCAGGCGCAGTCCTGGCAGCCGCAGTGCTGGTGCTCTTTTGAGAGTGTTACGGGCGCTGTCCCGGTGGATATATTCTTTGAATACATATCAGCCGCAGTGCTGGTGCTCTTTTGAGAGTGTTACGGGCGCTGTCCCGGTGGATGTATTCTCTGAATACATATCAGGCGCAGTCCTGGCAGCCGCAGTGCTGGTGCTCTTTTGATAGTGTTACGGGCGCTGTCCCGGTGGATGTATTCTGTGAATACTTGTCAGGCTGAGTCCTGTGCAGCCGCAGTGCTGGTGCTCCTTTGAGAGTGTTACGGGCGCTGTCCCGGTGGATGTATTCTCTGAATACTTGTCAGGCGCAGTCCTGGCAGCCGCAGTGCTGGTGCTCTTTTGAGAGTGTTACGGGCGCTGTCCCGGTGGATGTATTCTCTGAATACATATCAGGCGCAGTCCTGGCAGCCGCAGTGCTGGTGCTCTTTTGAGAGTGTTACGGGCGCTGTCCCGGTGGATGTATTCTCTGAATACATATCAGGCGCTGTCCTGGCAGCCGCAGAGCTGGTGCTCTTTTAAGAATGAGTGTTACGGGCGCTGTCCCGGTGGATGTATTCTTTGAATACATATCAGGCGCAGTCCTGGCAGCCGCAGTGCTGGTGCTCTTTTGAGAGTGTTACGGGCGCTGTCCCGGTGGATGTATTCTCTGAATACATATCATGCGCAGTCCTGGCAGCCGCAGTGCTGGTGCTCTTTTAAGAAAGAGTGTTACGGGCGCTGTCCCGGTGGATGTATTCTGTGAATACTTGTCAGGCTGAGTCCTGTGCAGCCGCAGTGCTGGTGCTCCTTTGAGAGTGCTACGGGCGCTGTCCCGGTGGATGTATTCTGTGAATACTTGTCAGGCTGAGTCCTGTGCAGCCGCAGTGCTGGTGCTCTATTAAGAGTGTTACGGGCGCTGTCCCGGTGGATGTATTCTCTGAATACATATCATGCGCAGTCCTGGCAGCCGCAGTGCTGGTGCTCTTTTGAGAAAGAGTGTTACGGGCGCTGTCCCGGTGGATGTATTCTGTGAATACATATCAGGCGCTGTCCTGGCAGCCGCAGAGCTGGTGCTCTTTTGAGAGTGTTACGGGCGCTGTCCCGGTGGATGTATTCTTTGAATACATATCAGGCGCAGTCCTGGCAGCCGCAGTGCTGGTGCTCTTTTGAGAGTGTTACGGGCGCTGTCCCGGTGGATGTATTCTGTGAATACTTGTCAGGCTGAGTCCTGTGCAGCCGCAGTGCTGGTGCTCTATTAAGAGTGTTACGGGCGCTGTCCCGGTGGATGTATTCTCTGAATACATATCATGCGCAGTCCTGGCAGCCGCAGTGCTGGTGCTCTTTTGAGAAAGAGTGTTACGGGCGCTGTCCCGGTGGATGTATTCTGTGAATACTTGTCAGGCTGAGTCCTGTGCAGCCGCAGTGCTGGTGCTCCTTTGAGAGTGTTACGGGCGCTGTCCCGGTGGATGTATTCTGTGAATACTTGTCAGGCTGAGTCCTGTGCAGCCGCAGTGCTGGTGCTCTTTTGAGAGTGTTACGGGCGC
Organism: Pieris rapae; assembly: GCF_905147795.1. Taxonomy (NCBI): domain Eukaryota; kingdom Metazoa; phylum Arthropoda; class Insecta; order Lepidoptera; family Pieridae; genus Pieris; species Pieris rapae. The sequence continues at coordinate 2,862,926 of NC_059533.1, read as the reverse complement.
TGTCCCGGTGGATGTAGTCTCCGAATACATATCATGCGCAGTCCTGGCAGCCGCAGTGCTGGTGCTCTTTTGAGAGTGTTACGGGCGCTGTCCCGGTGGATGTATTCTCTGAATACATATCAGGCGCTGTCCTGGCAGCCGCAGAGCTGGTGCTCTTTTAAGAATGAGTGTTACGGGCGCTGTCCCGGTGGATGTATTCGTTGAATACATATCAGGCGCAGTCCTGGCAGCCGCAGTGCTGGTGCTCTTTTGAGAGTGTTACGGGCGCTGTCCCGGTGGATGTATTCTGTGAATACTTGTCAGGCTGAGTCCTGTGCAGCCGCAGTGCTGGTACTCTATTAAGAGTGTTACGGGCGCTGTCCCGGTGGATGTATTCTCTGAATACATATCATGCGCAGTCCTGGCAGCCGCAGTGCTGGTGCTCTTCTGAGAGTGTTTCGGGCGCTGTCCCGGTGGATGTATTCTCTGAATACATATCAGGCGCTGTCCTGGCAGCCGCAGAGCTGGTGCTCTTTTAAGAATGAGTGTTACGGGCGCTGTCCCGGTGGATGTATTCTTTGAATACATATCAGGCGCAGTCCTGGCAGCCGCAGTGCTGGTGCTCTTTTGAGAGTGTTACGGGCGCTGTCCCGGTGGATGTATTCTCTGAATACATATCAGGCGCAGTCCTGGCAGCCGCAGTGCTGGTGCTCTTTTGAGAGTGTTACGGGCGCTGTCCCGGTGGATGTATTCTTTGAATACATATCAGGCGCAGTCCTGGCAGCCGCAGTGCTGGTGCTCTTTTGAGAGTGTTACGGGCGCTGTCCCGGTGGATGTATTCTTTGAATACATATCAGCCGCAGTGCTGATGCTCTTTTGAGAGTGTTACGGGCGCTGTCCCGGTGGATGTATTCTCTGAATACATATCAGGCGCAGTCCTGGCAGCCGCAGTGCTGGTGCTCTATTAAGAGTGTTACGGGCGCTGTCCCGGTGGATGTATTCTCTGAATACATATCATGCGCAGTCCTGGCAGCCGCAGTGCTGGTGCTTTTTTAAGAAAGAGTGTTACGGGCGCTGTCCCGGTGGATGTATTCTGTGAATACTTGTCAGGCTGAGTCCTGTGCAGCCGCAGTGCTGGTTCTCCTTTGAGAGTGTTATGGGCGCTGTCCCGGTGGATGTATTCTGTGAATACTTGTCAGGCTGAGTCTTGTGCAGCCGCAGTGCTGGTGCTCCTTTGAGAGTGTTACGGGCGCTGTCCCGGTGGATGTATTCTTTGAATACTTGTCAGGCTGAGTCCTGTGCAGCCGCAGTGCTGGTGCTCTATTAAGAGTGTTACGGGCGCTGTCCCGGTGGATGTATTGTTTGAATACTTGTCAGGCTGAGTCCTGTGCAGCCGCAGTGCTGGTGCTCTATTACATTACAACATTACATTATTCCACATCATGGTGTAATTCGTGAGTCATCTATAAGCACCAAAGTTAGAATGGTGCTCGATTCCAGCGCGAAGACTGATAATAACATATCGATTAATGATATTTTACATGTCGGTCCTAACTTACAGCCTGACTTATTTGCAGTTCTACTTCGGTTTAGAACGTTCCCTATCACCTTTTGCGCTGACGTTAAACAGATGTATCTACAACTGAAAACCCTTCCTGAACATAATAAATATCAACGCGTTTATTATAGATTTGATCCGTCTGATCCGTTACAATTATTTGAATTTAAGCGCGTTTGTTTTGGATTTTCTTCAAGCCCATATTTAGCGCTTCGGACTTTAAAACAACTAGCCGATGATGAAAGGGCCAAATATCCTTTGGCTGCTGACGTTATTGATCGTGGTAATTATTATATGGACGATATTTTCTGTAGTTGCGATTCGATTCCCGAAGCAGTTGAAGTATCCTCTCAACTTATTAAAATGTTTTCAGCTGGTGGATTTGATCTTTTAAAATGGTCTAGTAATTCTGAAAAGTTACTTTCTTCTTTACCTTCCCATCATTTGCATCCGCAAGCAGTTCATTTTGACTCAAATGAGTTTCATAAAGTTTTAAGTGTAAAATGGGATTCAAAATCAGATACCTTCTCGTTCGAAGTAAGTAACTTAACTAATGTCACAGCAACTAAGCGTAATATGCTTTCTATCATTGCCCGTTTATGGGACGTGCTAGGTTTTGCCGCACCTTTCATACTACACGTAAAACTTCTAATAAAGGAGCTTTGGCTTTTAAAACAGGATTGGGATGAGATTGCTCCTCCTCATATTATTAAAGCATGGAAGAAATTCTATAGTGATTTATCATATACCCCTATTCGTAGACGGGGTAGTAAAAGTGAAAAGATTTATATCTGCGTATTTATATGTCTTGTGACAAGAGCGATTCACATAGAAACCGCAACTGATTTAAGTACTAACTCATTTCTGAATGCTTTAAATCGATTCATGTCGCGCAGAGGTCCAATCCAAGTCATTTATTCTGATAATGGAACCAATTTTATTGGTGCACGTTCCTATTTAAGCGAACTTCAAAATTTCATTTTTTCTAACGCATTCAGTGAGGACTTTCGCTGCGTATTAAACGAAAATCCTATTACATGGCAAATGATTCCGCCTAACGCTCCACATTTTGGTGGTAGTTGGGAAGCGGCAATCAAAAGTGTAAAGACTCATTTATACCGGGTGATAGGTGATCAAATTCTAACGTTCGAGGAGTTCAGCACGGTACTTGCACAGATCGAGGCAGTGATGAACTCGCGGCCACTGTGTCGCACGCTATCCAATGATCCCGGTACCTCTCGCATTATTATATTATATTACATTTGTATAGATTAGATTAATAGATCACTAGGTAGATTATTAAGCTTAATGAACTTTTCGATTATTGTATTCTAGTTTATTTTATTGTTTATTGATTTTTTATTTTGAAGGCCACCCTTCAAGCCCGGGGGAATGGTTGCGCCAAATTCGCATTTTTTTTGTCTTAATGGTTGCTCAATATATCCCTCCTTAATGTCCTTCCCTATGACGGCACTAGTACCGGAACGGGCTGTAGGTGACGCATAATAATGCGTCGACATTTAAAAAAAAAAGGGAAATTGAGCAGCGGGTAGTGTTAATTTGGTCGCCTCGCATTGTGGATTTGTTTCGGTCTCCGCACGCATCGTATCGTTTCATATAACCTTATTAATTATTTATCTTGTTTATTGTAATAATTGTTTTGTGATATATATCGTTACATACTTTTTCGTGATAAAGCGTGTCTGTGATAAAGTTAGTGAAGAAGCTCAAATCCAGCAGCAAGAAGCCACATCCAGCCATAAGAAAGGAAGCCGAGAAGGTTGAAGGTACTGTGCCGTGTCCTTTCTTTCTTTCTCCAGTACAAGACCCAAATATTGAGCAACCGTATTAAGAAAATTACAGTCCACTTTAAATTGCAATAAATATAAATAATATAATCAACAACCAGCGCCGCCATTTTTTTTGGTCCATACGAACCGAGATATATTTCTTAACTTATAGATTTTACTTACGCTCCGCTTATTTTCGCTTAGCATAATAATTTAGCTTAGCTATTGTAATGTAATACTTATAAAATTTCGATTATAATTTGCGTCGCTTTGTTAAACGTACGCGTGACCTTGACATAGTTTGCCGGTCGCTGCAATATACTTTCACTTCATTAAACTTTATTCCTAATTATCTTTTATTGATTTTCTATTCTTTGGCTATTATAAATATAATTCTACGATTATTTTAAATTCACAATGCCGAAAAGTGATAAGACATCGGAATCTACAGATCTAGGTGTAGATATACAACTCATATTATTATTACAAGCCCGACAAAATTCGTATTTTTCTAAGATGCAATCATTATACGATTTGTCGTTAAATATTAACAGTAAAGAAGACGAAAAAAATTTCCAAATTAAAACGTTTAATATACAAGTACTTCGTAGTGAATTTAATGAGTTAGTAACTCAATTAAATATTGAACAAATGAAGCATAACCCTCAGTTCACTCCTTCTTTTCAAACATGGGAGTCCTTTGAGGACCTGTACGTAACCATACAAAGTAAGCTGCAGGAAATTAAAAATACTTCACCTGAGGAGAAATTAGATCACCCGAAATTGAAATTGCCTCCAATTAAATTACCACAGTTTAATGGCGACCCAAATAATTGGACGTCGTTTTATGAAGCCTTTAACCATTTAGTGCATAATAATGGGTCAATTTCGAACTCAGAAAAGGTGTTTTATCTTTGTGGGCAACTAACAGGTAAGGCCCTAACTGTGATCGCTGGCATAAATCCAACCGCGAATAATTATAATTTAATTTATTCTACCTTGGTTGATAAATATCAAGATATACGGTCTCTCGGCTTTCAGTATTTAGATAATATATATAATTTCAAAACATTAACTAGTTCTTCTACAGAGGGTTTAAATAATTTTCTTGATAATTTTGTTACATCAATCGCAGCATTTGAAAAACTAGAAATACCTAATAAATTGAATTTTTTATTTTTATTTTTGGCACTTAAAAAATTAGATAACGAAACAATTATTTCATTTGAGAATTCTGTTAGAAAAGAAAAATTACCCTGTTACACGCAATTAGTTATGTTTTTAAGAGAACAGTGTAAAGTTTTGGATCGAACAAATTCTATTATTATTAAACCGGCTAATAATAAATATTCCAAAACCGTAAAATCTTTTGTAACTTCTATCACTGATACAACAAGTAAAATTTTAAAACCAACGCATACATACCTAAATACGCCGACTGCGCCTACGCAGCCGATGTGTTCCCTATGTACGCGACACGAACATTTGTATACATGCTCGACTTTTCGTAGCATGACCGCCGCGGCTACGGGCACCACGTCTGACGACAGTACGTCACACACGGTACCTGCTAATAAAGGGCGAACTTCGATGACACCTGCGCAATCCCATGACGTCACATCGTGTTCCTTATCCAATTGTAATACATCCCGCACACCTACTACGGTGTTACTCGCTACCGCACGCGTTGTCGCGCATTATCTGGAAGCGCTGGAAGGCTGACTACCTTCATACATTGCAAATGCGGAACAAGTGGAACACGCCAGTTAACCCAATTTCTAACGGTGATGTTGTTATTGTTATTGCTGACAATGCACCGCCGCTTCACTGGCCGTTAGGAATAGTGGAGGAAGTTTTCCCTGGTTCAAACGGTGTCACGCGTGTGGTCCGCGTTCGTACGGCTACAGGTTCCTACATACGTCCTGTAGTACGTCTCTGTCCCTTACCTCGAGAATAGTTAGTTTACATTTGTATAGATTAGATTAATAGATCACTAGGTAGATTATTAAGCTTAATGAACTTTTCGATTATTTGTCTGTCTTTGATTTTTATTAAGTAGATCGTCTTTTTTAATGTATAAACATTATGCTGTGTATATGTCGCAGCCAACTAGCTTTTTTAGCCGTTCAATTAACACCCTAGCCATTTAAAATGGTTTAGCCAGCGGCCTGAAAGATATTTAATAAACTGGCTGGCTAATGCTTAGGCCATTCGTACGATATACTCATTCGGCAGCAATAAAATAGATGAAACATATGACAATATGACAAATATTTATTTTAAAATTAAATGCTTAGGTAAGTCAAATTCACATTAGTATTGTCACTTCACTCTTTCATTGTTCTTGTTGTTTTTCATGAAATTTTGGAAAACACCACAACAGTGGCTGTAGTTTGCCGACGCCATATTGACAGTTTATAGAGTTTCGTTTCGAGTTTGAGAGTGGCAGCAAGTTAATTTAAATTTAAATTAACAGTCTAGGCGAGTAATGAAACGTCATCGACCCAAATCATTTACCTAGCTGTTTGATCAACTTGCTGAACATCTTTCAGGCCGCTAGTTAAACGGTGCCGTTTAGTTAAAAGGCTAGGTTGTTAATTGAACAGCTAATTAAGCTAGTTAGCTGAGAGAAGTAAGAAACATTTAAGAGTTGGGTTTGTAGTCCGTTTTACAGAATAGGAGGGAAACAGGAAGGAGGACAGTCACTACCAGAAGGCTCGCAAATGCATTGCCAATTATTAAAATAACACAAATTCAAAGGCGAAAGTTTTTTTAATTGATATTATTTTGTATCATAGTACTTAGGCAAGCGAGGTCCAAACAGCCAATCCACAATGCATGACTATCATGAGCCATCGAGAGTTCTGTTCTTCGCTGACATAGGAAGGGACGCCGTCTCGTGTTGGAATACGCAAAGAAAGTTGGAACCGCAAAATGTTGCTATTTTGGCGCAGGATAGCGAAAGATTGAGTTATCCCTCTGGTAAGTTTTTACTATTTCCCTCTTAGTGAGTTGTTCTCTGTTTTTTATTACATTTTGGAGTATTTAATTATTTTTATATTAATTCATAATATTCCTCTTAAAAAGTTTGACCTGATTACAGAAATGTTATATGTGTTACTGACAAGGGACAAATATATTTCTTTTAATGTTTTCCATTCTAAGTATACATATAAAATTGTACTCAAATCTATTCTGTATAAGAAGGTATCTATTATTGAGATGTTTGAAGAGAAACATCTAATGCGACTTCCAACAAGGTTTCGTTATGTGTTTAACGTTTCTTGGCCCTCCCAAGGAATAGAAAGAGACAGAGCAATAGTGTGGCACTCAAACGCATACGCATAGTATACCTGTTACATACCAGTGCGAGCGGTAGCAACGAGTATCGTCCAATATTCCAACGCAAGTTTGAGAAAGAAAGAAAGATACACAAAGTTAGAAAGTAGGAGAGAGAAAGAGAGTGAGGTAGATCCCAATCACATGCGCGTAGTATTCTTGCTACAGCGAAGTAAACAGTAACAGTACTTTTTGTTCTATTTTTTATAATATTCATTATTTCATTTACAAAGACGCGATCAATTGTGAATTGTAAGCTTTATATCTGTGATATATCCTTTATTTATACTTTTTAGATTTGCATATTACGGACAACGAAGTTTGGGTGATAGCGAATAAACTACCAAGATTTGGCTACACTGCACTAGATACAAATGAGTATAACTTTTATATTTACAAGTAAGTATTGCATATTCGTTATCGCATTGACTCTGATATTCTTATAAACGCATTTGACTAAAAAAGTTTTAAAATTCATCTTAAATGTGTTAAATATCTTTTAAACCAGAATTTCAAGTCGTACTCAAGTTCTTGTTTTGCATTTTTTAGTCTGCAGGCCCTAAGAAAAACTGATCCATTACTTATATGGTACATAGAATAAGTACAAAATGAGTTTTTGAGTCAAATAAAGTATGTTTTAATAAAAAAATATAATATTTAATCTATTTTTGATATATTTCTGTCGACTAAAACAATTGGAAAAATGCATATATTCATATAGATAAGATAGAAACAATGGCGCGAAAAACTGAGTTGACAAGTCGAATTGCGCCATCTTTATTTTATTTTTTTCAATTTATCCCTAATGGGAAAGGCAAAAGACTGCGCCATCTTTAATTATGAATTGTCATTTCTCATACAACTATGAAACAACCAATCAACGTAAATCAAACTAACGATTTAAAAAATATTTTCAGAGCCAACGTAAGGGACCTTTTATTAGGTACTGTTTGTGAATAAACAGTTTTAATTAGTGGACTTCTACGCAGATGGAACCTGGCATTAAAATTTGGTCTCGTTATTTTAGTAAAAGAAATATTTTGTATATTTGTAATAAGAAAATTAAACGCTATACATTCAGTGGTGTTTTTATTACAAGATAGATTTACTTTGGAAATGTCTATCTTTGTGTCAACAAGGAATTCAGTAATTTTAATGTATAACATTTTATTTAATAATACTAACACAATATATTTTTAATAGCTTCTGGTCTAAGATTTGGCTGCAGGATTAGTGCATTCATGGCGTTTGCTAAAAAACCAATTTTTATATAATTTTTATATAATTAAATTTAATACTAAAAGCGTCGCGCAACCGGCCATCGCTATCCTCGTATAGCACATAATGTTACGCGTTAACTTTTTCACTCCATTAAATATTTATCATCTTTAACAGCCAGCAACCCTTATTTGCGGCCAGATTTAGGCAACCATATATGATAATTAATAGAAAAAAATTAGTTTCATTTCATATATCTACACTAATATTATAAAGAGAAAAACTTTGTTTGTTTGATAGTAATGAATAGGCTCATAAACTACTGTACCGATTTTAAATAGTATATTTCATTACAAGTGCGAAAAGCCTGTCATTGCAACGAGTTCCGACGAATGTCTTTTTTAATACAGTTGCGAAAAAATTAAGCCATTTAATAAAACTATTTGCTTTTTTTTCTCTTCTCTCCACGCAATAAATTCTATGCACGTAGATATGTAGCGACTTTAACGTTTCCAGTAAAATGTTCTCCGAAGCATTTTGTGCAATTATACTGAGTTCGGGTGATATTAATTAAAATAAAATATCGTCGAAATTACTCATTTTCTTTGTGAAATTACATTTTTGGAAAATGGCGCCAACCGCCAAAGAATATGAGTAAATTTTTTTTCTTTTCTTCACTCATTCTGCTCAGGCAAAGGGAATTTCACAGCCAAGTCTTCAGTAGAATATTTGTATTGATATGAAATTAAAAGAAATCAAACCTAACTCATTGAATCCAATCATTAAATATTATATTGAAACAAATTAGTAGCTTCTTTTAAAATATTTGCGTGAATTATAAATACTTCTATGTTTTTTTTTAGTAAAACCTTCGTGGTTGGTTTTTTTCTTTTTAATAGACATTGTTTTGACAGTTGGGAAAGAAAAAGCACGAGTGTGTAATAGCCCTCTTTCCGCACGCTATACGTCTCTGCAATATGCCACTTCTTGAGCAACTGTATCAAAAAATTCTTTCACCATTCGAAAGCTTCATTATACACAAGTAATATAGGCTATATTTAATTTTGAACAAAAATAGGGTTGCGTAAGATATTAGGGATTTTCGGACACAAGGTGTAAAAAATGAAGCAAAAAAGTTACTTATTTTGGTTACCCTGCCTAAACTGTTAAAGATAGAACCATAAAGTGTTATAAGTAATTGTAGATCTTATAAATATCTACAAAAAACTCCGCGACACTATACCTATCTATGTCGAGTGAGGCACAATAACCATAAATGATATACATGGCAAAACGACGTTTGCCAGTTCAGCTAGTCATTGATAAATGTACATTTTTTTTTCAAAAATCAATTAAACATACTAGTGGACGAATCTTAACTTATATGGTACATATATATTCTCCTAGTTATAAATATGCATAAATTTGGCTTTGAGCAAATAACCAATGAACACACTTATTTTGCAGCCAGATCTCATACTATTATTTTTTAATGTTAGCTTTAGAAAATATAAATTTATATTGCTTTATAACCTTTTTCAATAGGTAATATTTTCTAGCATCCAACTAAAACTTCTGTATGCAACAGGTATTGTATTAGTCTACCCAGACATGTTAAATGTATTTTACATCAGCAAAGTTCTCATATGTTATCTATCGCTTTCCTTTCCTAAATTAAAACTAAATGGAATAACTAATAAAATATGTTTAGAATAGTCAATAAAGCTTTTATTTACCACATAAAATAATACACTTATACTTGATTAAAACATGTTTAGTTATCATAATTTAAGTTAAGAAATGACAGACTAGCTATGTTACATAGTTGATATAACTATGTTTAAGATTACAGAGCTAGTTGTCAGTAAACGATTGTGCAGTGTAACATTGTCGTGATAGAGCTAGTACTTTCAGTCTTGAATAGGGGTCACTTTCCCAATCGTAGTGTCTAGACTTTGCTATAACGAGCTTCGGTATCATCCATCGCATTTGCTCTATTTTCGCTACTACATTGTGAAGTTTCCTGTAATAAACATTTATTCTGATTACTTGGTTATCTTATATATAAAATTCTCGTGTCGCGGTTTTTGTGGTTAAACTCCTCCGAAACGGCTTTCCCGATTCTCATGAAATTTTGTGTGCATATCGGGTGGGTCTGAGAATCGAACATCTATTTTTCATCCCCCTACATGTTAAGGGTAATCCACCCCTAAACATTTTTTTTCAATTTTAGATTTAAAATAAATTATGATACAGCATTAGTAAATACATATAACCCTGATTTTTCAACCCTTTACAATCAACCCCTATTTTTTATTTCATTATTAAAAACTTATGCTGTGAACTCCTAGGTAAATACAGAGAAAAAATTACAGAACAACCGATATCAATCAAATTTGCACACCGTGTGCAGTTTGATCTAACTTAAAAGATAGGATAGCTTATATCTCAATTTATACCATGCAAATATTTGTTTATTATTGGATACAATTATAACAGATGGCGCTGTGTTAAAAGTAAAAACGTTTCACATAAGCTATCTACCTTTCACAAAGGTTCTTCTACCGTTTCCCTTGAATAGTTTACTACCATGTTATATAACATAAACCTTAGCCTTATTTCATAACTGTCATTCGTGTACTAACAAAAAGGCAAAAGTATTGTCTTTTATTTACATAACTTTTACACATTTAAAGAAAAACACTTTTTTAACGGATTATAGATATGTATTATTATATTTAAACTTATAATTATTTTTACATAATTTTAAATTTAAACCGACGTTTCGCGTGCTTTACAGCGTGCGTGGTCACGGTGACTGAAGACAAAGGTGTTAAATGTCAAAAAGTATTACAGCTGCAGAAAATGTTGTGTTATCTGTATTTATTTCCCCGGAGTTGGTATCGACTAAAAGATGTAGGGTTTTTGCAGAAATTGCTCACGGTGTCCTCCATTTTCGCGGGTTGTTTATTTTGAGATTTTAATTTGGATATTATTGGATCCCAGGTGTTTGATAATTTTAGGCCGTCCTCTCTATTGAAATTGGCGTGTTTTTTGATTTCAATGGCTTCGCGTACCAATCTTGGGAAGAATCTTTTTTCTTTCGCAAGTACTTTCGGTTGGTCAAAGCGTATGTAGTGATTAGGCCTATCTAGTGTGTGTCCACAGACTGCTGATTTTGTGTGTCGTCTATGTCTTATGTCCGCGATGTGTTCCTTGAGTCTGCTGGACATATTGCGTTTAGTTTGCCCTATGTAAGACAGGCCACAGTCGCAATCCAGTTTGTATATACCTGCATCTTGCAGACTTAAATTTATAATTATGTAAAAATAATTATAAGTTTAAATATAATAATACATATCTATAATCCGTTAAAAAAGTGTTTTTCTTTAAAAGAACTGCTTTATAATTCTTAGTCTAGATGTCAGCAGGCCGAGGCTGTTTACATGTTGTGGTTGGTTGAGTAACCAATTGGAGCAATTCTTTGAACGTCATGAGTTTATACTTCAGTCGAATTGACCGTATCGGCGGGAGATTAGTCGGAAAGTTTTATGTGAGGAGGCCTCGACCTCTTCTACTGACGTTATTGGATCTAGGTAATTGCATTGAATTACTGAATAACTAATCTAATTAAAGGTAATAATTATTTCATGTATATGCATTGACATGTTTATGAAAAAAAAATTGTGTTTTACCTATCCAATATCCTTCCTAAAACGCTGGCTGGCCACCATGCGTATCCTTGATCCTGGTCTTGTTGGCTGAACCCAGGATGGGTGATGCCTTGTGTGGGCTAGATCTCTAAATGAGTGATGCCTTGTGTGTGTGGGCTAGATCTCTAAATGAATGATGCCTTGTGTGTGGGCTAGATCTCGTAATGAGTGATGCCTTGTGTGTGGGCTAGATCTCGTAATGAGTGATGCCTTGTGTGGGCTAGATCTCGTAATGAGTGATGCCTTATGTGTGGGCTAGATCTCGTAATGAGTGATGCCTTGTGTGTGGGCTAGATCTCGAAATGAGTGATGCCTTGTGTGTGGGCTAGATCTCGTAATGAGTGATGCCTTGTGTGTGGGCTAGATCTCGTAATGAGTGATGCCTTGTGTGGGCTAGATCTCGTAATGAGTGATGCCTTATGTGTGGGCTAGATCTCGTAATGAGTGATGCCTTGTGTGTGGGCTAGATCTCGTAATGAGTGATGCCTTGTGTGTGGGCTAGATCTCGTAATGAGTGATGCCTTGTGTGTGGGCTAGATCTCGTAATGAGTGATGCCTTGTGTGGGCTAGATCTCGTAATGAGTGATGCCTTGTGTGTGGGCTAGATCTCGTAATGAGTGATGCCTTGTGTGGGCTAGATCTCGTAATGAGTGATGCCTTATGTGTGGGCTAGATCTCGTAATGAGTGATGCCTTGTGTGTGGGCTAGATCTCTAAATGAGTGATGCCTTGTGTGTGGGCTAGATCTCGTAATGAGTGATGCCTTGTGTGTGGGCTAGATCTCGTAATGAGTGATGCTTTGTGTGGGCTAGATCTCGTAATGAGTGATGCCTTATGTGTGGGCTAGATCTCGTAATGAGTGATGCCTTGTGTGTGGGCTAGATCTCGTAATGAGTGATGCCTTGTGTGTGGGCTAGATCTCGTAATGAGTGATGCCTTGTGTGTGGGCTAGATCTCGTAATGAGTGATGCCTTGTGTGGGCTAGATCTCGTAATGAGTGATGCCTTGTGTGTGGGCTAGATCTCGTAATGAGTGATGCCTTGTGTGGGCTAGATCTCGTAATGAGTGATGCCTTATGTGTGGGCTAGATCTCGTAATGAGTGATGCCTTGTGTGTGGGCTAGATCTCTAAATGAGTGATGCCTTGTGTGTGGGCTAGATCTCGTAATGAGTGATGCCTTGTGTGTGGGCTAGATCTCGTAATGAGTGATGCCTTGTGTGGGCTAGATCTCGTAATGAGTGATGCCTTATGTGTGGGCTAGATCTCGTAATGAGTGATGCCTTGTGTGTGGGCTAGATCTCGTAATGAGTGATGCCTTTTGTTTTCCTATCCAATATCCTTCCTAAAACGCTGGCTGGCCACCATGCGTATCCTTGATCCTGGTCTTGATGGCTGAACCCAGGATGGGTGATGCCTTGTGTGGGCTAGATCTCGTCATGAGTGATGCCTTGTTTAAAGTTGTTGCAATGTAAAGCAGCGCAAGGGACGCGCTGGAGTCAGTATGGCCGTATCGGCTCAAATTTATATATTGTTACGAAAAATATTAATAATGTTTGGGATTCATATTTTATGATAGTCTGTAGTAATTTTATATTCTTTATTATTTATGTTACAGCAATGGCGTGTTAGTGTCAGCTGCCACTGTCATTATCATTTAATGACATCGAAGTCAAATCTCTTTAAAACCGTTAATATGACTAGTTCATTTAACTTGTCAATGTTGTAATCACTATTCAATGATCGATAATAATTCTGACTCCATAGTCATAATTATTATTATGGAAAGTTATTTATCATAATTTTAAATATTGGAGACTAGATAACAATAAATATTAAAGTAATCTTTGACACTCGTTCTTATGACTCTGTTTGACTCTGTGGTCTATTCGGGTTCGGTCGTGGAACGAGTACCCGAAATGTTACGAAGCTTGTTTATTACAAATTCTGGTTGTTATAAATACAGGAACTGATTGGTGCGAGCCTCAGTTCGATTGAGCGGTCAAACCAAGCAGAAGCCTTTAAAGTGTAGACTTTAATGTCGAAATTAAATGGCAGATGCCAACAAACTAATCTATGACACCAGTATTACTGACGTCATTATCTTCAATAATTTAATAACAGCTTTAATTAATCTGGATTCGTTATTTACAGGCCCTTCGCGCCGACATGTACATTGTTTTGCCTATATGAAAAAAATATTTTGAATTAAATAATAATAAGTGTAGCTACTGAATATTTTACTCTTCACAAATATACTCTAGATATTTCTGTCTGTTTAAAGTATGTAATGGAAAACCACTTAATCATGCTTATATGGTTTATATATTTAAAATACTGGCATATTTGGTCAGCCGGTTACGTTGTGCGTGATTGCTATTATTTTTATATAAGGAACCAATTATTATTACTGGTGCAGAGCTGAAATAGTACACAAAATATAAACTATAACAAATATAAGTTTAAAAAAATATACAATGCCCGCAGATCATGCGATATAGATTTTATTTGCGATTGGGATTAAACTTTTGAACTATTAGGTTTTTTTTATTAGATATCTTGATAATGTTGTAATAATAATAAATAATAATAATAAATGTCCAATACTTTTGTTACCATCATACTTCAGTTACCATCGACCAATTGTCCCAGTAATACCGTCCTCAGAGGCAATATCGAATATAACTATTACCGAAGTCACAGATTAAACGAATTAAGTAGTCACGATTTGAAATAAATTCGTAATATTTTGTATTTAATGGAAATAAATGTTTATTCAATAAATAGTCGTTATCTATCACAATCTGTCCTTTTCTGCGTATCACTACATAGTATAAAACAAAGTCGCTTTCTCTGTCCCTATGTCCCTTTGTATGCTTAAATCTTTGAAACTACGCAACGGATTTTGATGCAGTTTTTTTTAATAGATACATTTTATTATCAGATTGCACCCGTGCGAAGCCGGGGCGGGTCGCTAGTTTAATAATCCGAGCACCCCGAATACTTCATCGTCAGCCATTGTGTCTTTTATATACAGCAAAATCACAATCTAACACTACACAAAAATACCATAGTTATAAACCTACACTATTTCTATTCACAGGAGACCGAAGAGCTGGTGGCTCGGGCAAAGCGATAGTCTAGCTATCCAAAGGCGAAACGCTTCCAGTATCTTCGAATCCTTGCCTAAAGTGATTCCTTTTAATAATATATTTAAATACATTATATTTTAAGATTAGTTATTGTTTTTTGTTTAATTAAACTATGTAACTATACATACTACTAAGTAAAAAATATCTGTACATAATAATATTAATATTTATGTATTATTATTAGTAAGAATTGAAATCGGTAGAATGTTATTTTACAATGTGGTCAAATGATATCACGGAAAATCCCTTGGCAAAACATATCTATGTTAAGAAACGATATGATGTATATGATGTACTGTACACAGATGACATACATCTGTGTACAGTACAAGGGGTGTTCCATAAAATGTGCTAATGGCGTTAGCATTAGACATTATGACATATATTTACATTATGTTAATTTAATTTTCGACGTTATTCACCTTTCAGGTTTTTACACATATTTCTTCTGCTATGTATAAAACAACAAGTAGGTACACTTATGAATGTCAAAAAATTAAATTAATCGTCAATTTACATTTCCTACCAGTTCGCAAGTCAAGGTCGTAGAGCGGGCACGAAAAACTGGCAAGAAGCTTTCAGCCACTCTTTTCAATCGCTCAGTTTTTAATACATATTGTTTAAACTGGAGCAAATACATCCCAAAAAAAAATCTATGCAAATTGTCAAAAATGACAAGCGCGCCAACTTCGAAACTGCGTTAACTCATTAACGCATATGGTCCGAGATCCCACTGCAGGATTGGTGCGTTCATCGAGTTTTTGTTTAAAACCAAATTTTTGTGTTTATTTATAATTAGAAGAATATATATTTACTAGGTTGCCTATCAAAATCTAGTTGTGTTCTCAACTGAACAGATGCGGCATTTTTATTCTAACATAAAAAAAACGCTGTTTTGGAGTTCGTAATAAACAACGTTTTATATTCACATTGTTGTTTTATTTGTGCATCTAAGTAACTAATCTTGGCAGTTTATTTTAAAGACTATTGGGTTCTATTGAATTAAACTTTCATTTATCAATTAAGTAATTAAGTTTAAATAATATATATAATCGGTTCGTGTGGAATTAAGTTTAATTCCATCTTATCATTGATAAATAATTCTTTATCTTTACATTTCTTAATAAAAAGCTCTTTATAGCGATTTCATCAGTAGATTGATGTTTTCGTTTTATTTAAATTTATTGTGTTTGTATGTCTTTTAAATATGTGATGTATGTCTGTTTTAATCAAATAAACGTACTTATTTTTTTTTTCATTTTTTCTTTAAATAAATTACAAAGCTGTACTATGTGGTTTCACATGTAAATTTCGTTACAGTTCCTATATCTTTCCATATACATATAATTTAGTCAAAATATTGAATCTCACCCATCTCTAACTTTTCAAAGGAGATTTAGACAATTCTATTTATTGTATTTCATAACTGTCATTCGTGTACTAACAAAAAGGCAAAATATATATCCAATTGTATAATTCGGACCTTCTAGTTAGTACGTTTTATATCATAAAAATCTTATAGTATCTTAGACAAAACCAAGCAACCAGAAATACACACAAATACTTATACTAGGTAGTAATTGCAATGACCTTCGACACTGCAATCAATAGATACACTGTTAGTATTGACACGTCTTTGAACTTATAATCAGCACAGACTAGATGTATATAATCCCTCGTAAATACTCGTAATCCCTGGCCGTTGAATATTTACGCTTTATACATATTGGTTATAAATTTATTTATAAAAAACACCGCGAACTGCATTTCTGAGAAGACTTAACAATGTGTATCTGAATAATTTAATTAAGTGTTGTGTCCATTTATTATTATCATTACTAAAAAAATATCAAATCGGTGGCTCTACAACCTAAGGTCTAGGCCTCAGATTTCTGTATCAGTTTCATGATCATTTTTAAATCTAATAGGCAAGTAGGTGATCAGCCTCCTGTGCCTGGCACACGCCGTCGACATTTTGAGTATAAGACATGCTGGTTTCCTCACGATGTTTTCCTTCACCGTTCGAGCGAATGTTAAATGCGCACATAGAAAGAACATTGGTGGTTAACATTTATAAAACAGTTACAAATATTTACATTATTTGTTTTTATGTGTTAATTATGTTGGTCGAAGATCCTCTTTTTAGGTGGGATAAAAAGTACTACACCGTTTCTTGACAACTCCCATTTAATGTGTATTTTAACATGATTCAAGCTTTTTTTAATTATTTCTGTAACGTTTTGACATATAATAATCAAATAGGTTTCGATCGAACTAATTTAGCTAGTTTAAATAAATAATATATATATGCTTAAAAGTAGTCGGTTAAAAGATGATTCGTTTTGTTTCAACTTAAAATCCAGTCTTGTGATAAAACGTGGATAGCAGCTGTTACCATGGCTACGATCCGTGCAAAAAGTTGTAGTCATTTTGGTACTTATATTCATTTATACAAGTACGTTTAATATCATATTAGTATCAGCAATTACGTTAAACTCTCGGGAGATTTTTTACACAGACATAAGAGTATGTTAACGTAAATACGTCTGTAAATTTGTAGATTACAAAATCCGGGGATACAGTTTGCAGTTGTAGTTACGAATCTGGCATCCAAAATAAAGCGATTCCACTAGCTAAAAGATCAAAGATGCATCATTTGCGGTTGAGGAAGATGAGCGGTGATTATCAGTTTTTTCTTTTGACTCGGAGAACTCTTGAGACTTATTCACAACGACCGCGGCCATGACCCAGCCCTATTTTTGATTGCCTTATATTCAATGTCATACGTCTTTACTTTAATGACTATGGTAAACCACAAGAAAAGATACGAACTTAGTATGTTTGCGATATTATGTGGGTTGTATAACCATTTTTCATTTATTCATTTAGGTAACACAATGTACACTTATGAATTAGTAAAGAAATACATATTGACTGTCAAATGTAACTTGACATTTACTGACAGTTCTCAAATCAAGAGCGTAGAACGGATGAGAAGAACTGGCAATAAACTCTCCGCCACTTTATCGCCAAGTTGTTTGTACATCCTCCAAAGATAACAAAAAAGCGAAGTAATCCATATTTTTTTTTATTAATAATAATGTGACAAATTCAGAAGCTATAGAAAGCTTTTTATAAACACACTTTTAAACTTTAATTACATTTACAAAAGCTTCTTCTCCTGAATTGCCCAGTGCGTTCGAATCCCTTTGGAATTTCTGATCATCTATAAAACAATTATCAACCAAGAAAAAATTACAGTTTTTAAGGTCAACATGTATGTACGTAAATCTTAATATATATAAATTACTTGTTTGTCCGCTTTGGACTCCTAAACTACCGAACGATATCAATCAAATTTGCACACCGTGTACAGTTTGATCTAACTTAAAAGATAGGATAGCTTACATCTCAATTTATACCATGCAAATATTTGTTTATTATTTGATACAATTATAACAGATGGCGTTGTGTTAAAAGTACCAACGTTTCACATAAGCTATCTACCTTTCACAAAGGTTCTTCTACCGTTTCCCTTGAATAGTTTACTACCATGTTATATAACAAAAACCTTAGCCACAACAAAGCTTGGCCGAGTCTGCTAGTTAAATATAAATTTCATAGTAAACTCAAGCGGATGTTTACAAATTAGTACAATATTTGGTTTGTTTAAGGTCAGACAGAACATGATGCAACAAGATTAGCCAGTCGGTGATTTACCGCGTCGATAAAAAACCCAAGATACACACACACACACACAACACATCTGACAAAATCACACACACGCATACAGTATTTTATTTTA
Source organism: Pieris rapae (assembly GCF_905147795.1). Classification (NCBI taxonomy): domain Eukaryota; kingdom Metazoa; phylum Arthropoda; class Insecta; order Lepidoptera; family Pieridae; genus Pieris; species Pieris rapae. The sequence continues at coordinate 2,844,376 of NC_059533.1, read as the reverse complement.
AGTCTGTCATGTAAAATTTTTCTTTGATTTTTTTTATATAAAAATAATTTGTATTATTTTACGTATAATATTTGACTCACGGTTGATGATCTGGTCACCCTGGACACTTGATGATGACACTAGTGTGGGGACTAGCGTCGGTATGATTAGGTACAGTATAATTTTGATTTTGCATATTTTTATTACTTAGGATTTCACTGATATAAAAAAATGTAGGAATGAAATCCCTAATTGTTTTTGATGGTACAGAAAGCTAACGAGCAGGCTTAGGAAGTTAAGCCACCTATGGACATCTGCGACACAAAATTGGCGTTGCCGGCTCTTAAATGGTCCTCTTAAAGTCCTCTAAGTAGTAACGCAAATACAAACGAAACCTACAATTTTTCTTTCCACCAGGATGTCGAACGGATTTAAATAATTTTCTTATATACTACTACTATATTTAAAAATCTTCTTTTTTAAAATTTTCTTATGCCTCGTAATTAGCTATTACTTATATATCAAGCTTATACATTTTTGTTTATAGACATTATTATTTTTATTTTTAGTACATTTTGTTTTAGTCATAGTTAAAATATGTTATTTTGAGTTTTTTTTTTTGTTAATATCTATGCACTTCTTGCACTTTATCCTCTGTAGGTGTTTAATTTTTTATTGTTCCATATTAGGCTTGCCTGGAAGAAATCGTTGTTAGCGATAAGACCGCCCGTGGCCTAATGACGTATGTAACCTGCTTTTATATATATATTTTTTGTATAAGGCAACGAAGTGTTAATAAATAAATACTGGGGCCAGTGACATATACACTATGACATTATACCCATTAAACTATTTAAATTGCACGTAAAATGTCACAAACCAATAGAAAAATATTGATGTTCCATAAAATATAGACGATGCAAGAAACCTGTTCTTGACGAGAATTCTCATTCGAATACAGGATGCATTCCTGTATTGGAATAATAATTAAAATGTAGATAATGTCTGATTAGCATATTTTTTGTTATGCATAATATTTTTTAATTTAAATTTAATATTGTGCAGCTGGTAGCTCTTTTAATTAATTTGAAATAAGATAGTCGAATGTTTTTTCCCATATATATAACTGTATTTGGGTAATGCAAATTGGTTTTTTAATTGTCTATGTGTTGAATAATGATAGATTTAATTGTTTTTAGGTAATTTTCTGTAAAGTAGTCATTAAATAATGGAATTCATGGACAGACGTTATCCCTAATTAAAATATTTTAAATCAAAAAAATACTGAACTTATTGAAGATTGCAGTGATTTAGCTGAAGTGTTTATAAATTTATACTTTATCACCGAAATTTTATTTCTTCAATGTTGGCCTACTGGCTTCAGCGTGTGACTCTTATACCTGAGGTCGTAGGTTCGATCCCGGGCTGTGCACCAACATTTTGTGCGCATTTAACATTTGCTCGAACGGTGATGGAAAACATCGTAAGGAAACCGACATGTCTTATACCCAAAAAAAAAGTCGACGACGTGTGTCAGGCACTGGAGGCTGATCACCTACTTGCCTATTAGATTTAAAAATGATCATGAATCAGATTCAGAACTCTGAGGCCAGGATCTAAAAAGGTTGTAGCGCCACTGATTATTATTATTATTTTATTTCGTCATTTCAAATGAAGCATGGTATAAGTCCCTTTAAATTTCCTTTTATATTTAATCGTAGGAGCTCTAGCTAGTTCTACTCAACCGCGTAACTGTTACTTGTATCTGTGAAAGTAATTTTAGAACTTTTTTTTAAGCAATAAATAGTTACGGTTCAAATATTCAGTTGAACTTCTGGAAGAGATAGCAAACGGAGTATCACTACATTGTATAAAACAAACTCGCTTTCTCTGTCCCTATGTCCCTTTGTATGCTTAAATCTTTGAATCTACGCAACGGATTTTGATGCGGTTTTTTTAAATAGATAGAGTGATTCAAGAGGAAAGTTTATATGTATAATAACATCCATTAAATAGTGGAGAAGTACTGTTATTTTTGAGGTTTCTAATGTGATGTCGTAAATAATTACATTTTTTCCGCTTACATTGCAAACGCAGGCTGAACCGTACGGGTTTTATCAAAATAATGTACTAAGTATTGTACACATTGAAAATGTCTACAGAAAAGTCCGTGATGGTATATATCTATCTCTTATGGATAACCCACATTTTTATATACAACGTTCACAGATTTTCTGTAGTGTATTTAGTATCAGCATTGCACCCGTGCGAAGCCGGGGCGGGTCGCTAGTAACTAATAAAAATCTCTCTCAGGTGACAAATAGTCCAAAGCAACGCCAAGTACAATGCAACGCTGCTTGCATTTGAATGTCAAACATTTCTTATTTAATTGTTCATTACAGTATTGCAAGATCGATACGGTGATCCATCCTTAATGTCCTTCCCTATGACGGCACTAGTACCGGAACGGGCGGGTGTGTGGGTGACGCACAATAATGCGTCGACATTTAAGAAAAAGGGAAATTGAGCAGCGGGTAGTTTTAATTTGGTCGCCTCGCAATGTGTTGATATTTGTTTCGGACTCCGCACGCTCGTATCGTTTCATTTAAACTTATTACTTATTTATCTTTTACTGTCTATTGTAATAATTGTTTTGGGATATATATATCGTTACATACTTTTCGGTGTCTGTGATAAAATTAGTGGAAGAAGCCAAATCCAGCAGCAAGAAGCCACATCCAGCCATAAGAAAGGAAGCCAAGAAGGTTGAAGGTACTGTGCCGTGTCCTTTCTTTCTTTCTCCAATATAAGACCCAAAGATTGAGCAACCATACTTAGAAAAATACAGTCCACTTAAAATTTCATTAGATATAAATAATATAATCAGCAACCAGCGCCGCCATTAAGTTGGTCCTTTTCGAGCCGTATATGTATCATATCTCTTAGTTAGGCATATTTATTTTCGTATATTTTCTTTCAATTTTGTTCGTTAGGTGAAATTGCAGGTGGGCATTTTTTTATTACCTGTATAACGACAATTTTAATATAGATTTTAAATATTATATGACGTATTTATAAATCTATTATCCGTATTTCATATCCCGTATTACGTATTTACGTATTTAATAATATATTGTGCCTGATTTGGTGAGAATGATCATGCGTAACATTAGTACCTACATCACTTTTTTCTAAAAATTGTTTCATAGTTAACAATCGAAATAAATCTGTTTATAGTTTAATTTAATCGTATTGTTCATATTTAATTTTTTTTATTTATAAAGTTAATTTTGAAACGATTAATAATTATTTGTAGATAATATGGACAAAAGAACAAGAACAAAGGCCGGTGAATGTTCACCAATCGAGTTAGAACATGTTCAAAGTTCCATATTATTATTACAAGCCCGACAAAATTCGTATTTTTCTAAGATGCAATCATTATACGATTTGTCGTTAAATATTAATAGTAAAGAAGACGAAAAAAATTTCCAAATTAAAACGTTTAATATACAAGTAGTACTTCGTAGTGAATTTAATGAGTTAGTAACTCAATTAAAATATATTGAACAAATGAAGCATAACCCTCAGTTCACTCCTTCTTTTCAAACATGGGAGTCCTTTGAGGACCTGTACGCAACCATACAAAGTAAGCTGCAGGAAATTAAAAATACTTCACCTGAGGAGAAATTAGATCACCCGAAATTGAAATTGCCTCCAATTAAATTACCACAGTTTAATGGCGACCCAAATAATTGGACGTCGTTTTATGAAGCCTTTAATCATTTAGTGCATAATAATGGGTCAATTTCGAACTCAGAAAAGGTGTTTTATCTTTGTGGGCAACTAACAGGTAAGGCCCTAACTGTGATCGCTGGCATAAATCCAACCGCGAATAATTATAATTTAATTTATTCTACCTTGGTTGATAAATATCAAGATATACGGTCTCTCGGCTTTCAGTATTTAGATAATATTTATAATTTCAAAACATTAACTAGTTCTTCTACAGAGGGTTTAAATAATTTTCTTGATAATTTTGTTACATCAATCGCAGCATTTGAAAACCTAGAAATACCTAATAAATTGAATTTTTTATTTTTATTTTTGGCACTTAAAAAATTAGATAACGAAACAATTATTTCATTTGAGAATTCTGTTAGAAAAGAAAAATTACCCTGTTACACGCAATTAGTTATGTTTTTAAGAGAACAGTGTAAAGTTTTGGATCGAACAAATTCTATTATTATTAAACCGGCTAATAATAAATATGCCAAAACCGTGAAATCTTTTGTAACTTCTAACTCTGATCAAACTAATTTAAAATGTCCTTTATGTCATAGTAAAAATCATGATCAGTTATACGGTTGTCCTGATTTTTTAAAATTAAATGCAAAAGAACGATTCAATATCATTAAAAAACGAAATTATTGTGTGAAGTGTTTTAGCGTAAAACATAAAACCACAAATTGTAATTCTGTTAAAAGTTGTAAAACATGTAATTCTAATACGCACAATACATTGCTGCGTTTTTTGTTAAATTCCAGTTTGTTCAATAAACAGGAGAAACCGTTCGAACCTGCTATCGATGGACTGCGATCAAACGCGCAAGCCATTGAGTCGCAGCGTGAGTCATTGCTAGTCGACAGTACCCCGCGCGTCGCGTCTGGCTCCTTTGACGAACCTAATAACTATCACGCGCTGATTTCTCTGTGTTCATTGCAGAATGAAGCGAATACTTTAATATCACAACCGTCAACGGTTTTACTTGGTACTGCCCGCGTATGTACTCTTGATACGCGTGGTAACCCGCATATTTTGCGTTGTCTTATAGACAACGGCTCTCAAAATCATTTTATAACGACTGAGTGTTGTAAAAAGTTACTATTAAATAACAATACGTTTTCCGAACCTATGTTTGTGAACGGGTTTGGTGGCTGTTCGAATGATATAATAGGAGCAACCAATATTGTTATATCCTCTCGGTTTGTTAAAAATATTAAATATTCTATTAATTCTTTAATCGTGAAACGCATTACGGATTATTTACCCACTTCTAAGGTTGATAGATCGAAGTTGGAGTATTTGTTTAACGTACCGCTCGCCGATGATATATTTCATGAACCCGGTCAGATTGATATGTTAATCGGTGCGCAGCTGTTTTCGAAACTACTCAAGCAGGGTCGTATCCAGGGACCGCCTGGTATGCCTGATGCTGTTCAAACCACATTTGGTTTTATTTTAATGGGTGAAGCGCCTATTTTGTCTACAAATTTTAATATAAAAAGTTCATCGACTTTATGCGCCTACTCGAGTATCCCTTTAGAAAACATTTTGCGAAGATTCTGGGAGCTTGAGGAGCCGTCATCTAAGTCTTCCGCTTTCCTTAGTGAGGAAGAGGAAGATTGTGAACGCATATATAAGACTACCACGTATCGTGAATTGTCAGGTCGATATGTTGTTGCACTTCCATTCAAGAAAAGCCCTCTTAATCTGGGTTCATCTATGGACATAGCTAAAAAGCGGTTTATGTCACTCGAACGTAAATTACAGTCATCGCCTAGTTATCGTGAGGCATACGACAAAATATTCATTGAATATCTGGAAAAAGATTATATTTCTCCTGTAGTAGATCAGTGCGACAATATAGGTTACATTATTCCACATCACGGTGTAATTCGTGAGTCATCTATAAGCACCAAAGTTAGAATGGTGCTCGATTCCAGCGCGAAGACTGATAATAACATATCGATTAATGATATTTTACATGTCGGTCCTAACTTACAGCCTGACTTATTTGCAGTTCTACTTCGGTTTAGAACGTTCCCTATCACCTTTTGCGCTGACGTTAAACAGATGTATCTACAACTGAAAACCCTTCCTGAACATAATAAATATCAACGCGTTTATTATAGATTTGATCCGTCTGATCCGTTACAATTATTTGAATTTAAGCGCGTTTGTTTTGGATTATCTTCAAGCCCATATTTAGCGCTTCGGACTTTGAAACAACTAGCCGATGATGAAAGGGCCAAATATCCTTTGGCTGCTGACGTTATTGATCGTGGTAATTATTATATGGACGATATTTGCTGTAGTTGCGATTCGATTCCCGAAGCAGTTGAAGTATCCTCTCAACTTATTAAAATGTTTTCAGCTGGTGGATTTGATCTTTTAAAATGGTCTAGTAATTCTGAAAAGTTACTTTCTTCTTTACCTTCCCATCATTTGCATCCGCAAGCAGTTCATTTTGACTCAAATGAGTTTCATAAAGTTTTAAGTGTAAAATGGGATTCAAAATCAGATACCTTCTCGTTCGAAGTAAGTAACTTAACTAATGTCACAGCAACTAAGCGTAATATGCTTTCTATCATTGCCCGTTTATGGGACGTGCTAGGTTTTGCCGCACCTTTCATACTATACGTAAAACTTCTAATAAAGGAGCTTTGGCTTTTAAAACAGGATTGGGATGAGATTGCTCCTCCTCATATTATTAAAGCATGGAAGAAATTCTATAGTGATTTATCATATACCCCTATTCGTAGACGGGGTAGTAAAAGTGAAAAGATTTATATCTGCGTATTTATATGTCTTGTGACAAGAGCGATTCACATAGAAACCGCAACTGATTTAAGTACTAACTCATTTCTGAATGCTTTAAAACGATTCATGTCGCGCAGAGGTCCAATTCAAGTCATTTATTCCGATAATGGAACTAATTTTATTGGTGCACGTTCCTATTTAAGCGAACTTCAAAATTTCATTTTTTCTAACGCATTCAGTGAGGACTTTCGCTGCGTATTAAACGAAAATCGTATTACATGGCGAATGATTCCGCCTAACGCTCCACATTTTGGTGGTAGTTGGGAAGCGGCAATCAAAAGTGTAAAGACTCATTTATACCGGGTGATAGGTGATCAAATTCTAACGTTCGAGGAGTTCAGCACGGTACTTGCACAGATCGAGGCAGTGATGAACTCGCGGCCACTGTGTCGCACGCTATCCAATGATCCTTCGGAACCTCTCGCGTTAACACCCGCTCATTTTTTAAACTTAACACCGCTTAAGTATCTACCAGCTAGAGAAATCGAAGAAGATACATTTGCTTTCACGCCATGAGTTAGTTGATAAGCTAGTGCAGTCCTTCTGGAAGCGCTGGAAGGCTGACTACCTTCATACATTGCAAATGCGGAACAAGTGGAACACGCCAGTTAACCCAATTTCTAATGGTGATGTTGTTATTGTTATTGCTGACAATGCACCGCCGCTTCACTGGCCGTTAGGAATAGTGGAGGAAGTTTTCCCTGGTTCAAACGGTGTCACGCGTGTGGTCCGCGTTCGTACGGCTACAGGTTCCTACATACGTCCTGTAGTACGTCTCTGTCCCTTACCTCGAGAATAGTTAGTTTACATTTGTATAGATTAGATTAATAGATCACTAGGTAGATTATTAAGCTTAATGAACTTTTCGATTATTGTATTATTTTTTATTTTAGTTTATTACATTAGTTTATTTTATTGTTTATTGTTTTTTTTTTTTTTTGAAGGCCACCCTTCAAGCCCGGGGGAATGGTTGCGCCAAATTCGCATTTTTTTTTATCTTAATGGTTGCTCAATATAACCTCCTTAATGTCCTTCCCTATGACGGCACTAGTACCGGAACGGGCTGTAGGTGACGCACAATAATGCGTCGACATTTAAGAAAAAGGGAAATTGAGCAGCGGGTAGTATTAATTTGGACGCCTCGCATTGTGTTGATATTTGTTTCGGACTCCGCACGCTCGTATCGTTTCATTTAACCTTATTAATTATTTATCTTTTACTGTCTATTGTAATAATTGTTTTGGGATATATATATCGTTACATACTTTTCGGTGTCTGTGATAAAATTAGTAGAAGAAGCCAAATCCAGCAGCAAGAAGCCACATCCAGCCATAAGAAAGGAAGCCAAGAAGGTTGAAGGTACTGTGCCGTGTCCTTTCTTTCTTTCTCCAATATAAGACCCAAATATTGAGCAACCATACTTAGAAAAATACAGTCCACTTAAAATTTCATTAGATATAAATAATATAATCAGCAACCAGCGCCGCCAGTGTGTAAAAGTAAATAATTACTGTTGACGTAATCAGCAAATAAGAAAATCAAAGACCCCCTATGGTGCTTACGTAAAACTTGCACGACCCCAGGCAGCAGCCATTGCACAAAACAAGAGCTATTTTAGGAATACACAATACAAACTATTTAATTAGTAATCATTTCAATAATATTCTTACATCGGTGAAATCAAGAGCAGCTTTCAAAATCAACAATTATTTAATATCGATTTAGTTTAAGTCTCTTTTAAGAAATTAGTATTTTTTATTTTCACAATTTTTAAGAGGAAAATTCAGGTCAGGTCGTCTCTAACTAAGAAATAAGGGGTGAGGTAGTACCCGGTTACATACATATACTACTTATATATTAATAGTTTTGTCTGTGTATGTGTACTTTTATGTCTTTTTTTAAGGACCTGTGACAACTCCGCCTGATACAAATGGTAAGCAATTATTTTTATCTTATTCATTTTATATAATATAATATAATTAGCATTCGGCAAACTGATTTTTTGCTACGTAAAGGGAGAGAAGGTTAAATGTGAAAATCACAAACAAAACACTACAAAACTAAAGGAAGATTTATTTCAAATTGTGGTGGCGGCTATCCAGACATACATCGTTTATTTTGATCTGGATATCGGTCCATCAGGCTGAGGAACGGCCACATGATATTTTCCATTTTGTTGGGTTTTGTAATTTATTTATTTATTTATTTATTTATATTGTACTCCTACAGCTAACACAAAAAACAAATACACCGAGAACATAGCCACAGATGGAATACATGATACATTATAATAAAAAGATTTACAAAAGGGAACAAACAAACAAAGTATTTAATACAATAAACTGATTTAATACAAGTAATAATAATAATAAGCGAGGTATATCATGTAATGAAGATTCAAATTTAATAAGTGATACCTATATATATTATGTTACATAGAAAGAAACAACTTTATTAGACACTATATACAGGAATGTTTCGATAAAGTAGAGTGCACTGGCCCCCACACTAGGATTCCCTGTCTTGTGGGCAGCCAGTCTGTTCCTTTTCACATCTTAACAGTAATGCTTAATTATTTCTAAGTAACACATTTATATTTATACTATTTTTGTACAATAAGAATATTTTCTGTATCAGTATAGGACAGCTTAACAAGATATTGTTTGAGATTTTTAGTAAATGTATGTAATGTGATTTTTGTAATGTTAGTGATAATTTTGTTATAAGTATAACATACTGTTACGAGCTAGCGGATCGGATAGAAACTGCCGTCGATTTCTTCAAGGGTTTATTTCAATAAAATCTACGAGGAATTCGTTAACACTAATATCTGGAAATGACGCACAGAAAAGCACTAAAAACACACACAATGAAACACTGTCACTAATCACTTAAAACACTCAGTACTTTATCACTGGTTCGCACTTATTCGCACTTTTTCTCTTCGGTGTTTATCGCTTGGAATCGCATTCAAAACTGAACTGAGTGGTCGCGTTTCGGCTCACTTATATATCCCTGGGAAGAATCTCGAACGATGTTTCCGATGTTTACGAGAACTTTCTAGGCGGGAGCGCTACTGAGTAGCGATCGCCTAATTCTAGAACGCGCGTACTTGCTATCTCCTTCGCACACTGCTACGTGCTTGTCGTACGACGTTCTAGAGTTCTCGGTCTAGCTTCGAGAAGGTTCTTATCTTTTCTCTCTTTCGCGTATCAAACAGTGCTTGTCCCACACCTAGAAAATTCGTTCTAGAATATTCCTTCATCGAAGGGGTATAACCAGGCCTGAAAACGCCTGAAAACGGGTCTGCTGAAAAGTGTACCATTCGTCTATACGTGTTCTGAAACCGACTGAAAAAATGTTTCAGCCTCCTGAAAACTACGGCAACATTGTGTAAATTTCGATTTTCTAATATGTGATTGACCCTCTCCTGAAACGGTCATAAATCATATTTCAGCCTGCTGAAAAGTTCTCTAAGTAGTGGAAAAATCTAAAAACATTGCAGTTGACCCGTCTTCGTAACAATACTAAACATATTTTGTTTATAATGTGAATTTTATAACAGCTGACGCGAACAAATTCTTCATACAATACAACAATGTGCCCATGGGTGCCGAGAAAGTTGGGCATCGATTATTCATCGCATTACCTCGACGTAGATATGGTATAGTAATTTTTTTTTAAAGATTGTGTTTTGGTAGAGTCAAGGGCGGATCGTGGTCAAGTCAAGAACTTATACGTTTGCCATCATAAATTAAATTAATTAAATATTGAAGGTATGTAGTTACATAAAATCTGTATGGTGACAAAATATCGAAATGAAAACATTATGTTCAATTAGTGATCCACCTAATCCCATTAATAAATGCTAATCGCAGCGAATCATAGCTTTGTTGTTGAGTAAGCCCTCAATCAAAGTCGGGTTAAATCATTGTCAGAAAATTATCTCAAGTTAGGTTCATTTTCACGTGTAACAAGAGTTTTAGATTTGCCGCCAATTCACAAAAAAACAAATGACAAATGAAGCAACATACTAAATTATGTTTCCAAAGAGTTCTAAAATTGAAATTCAAAAAAGTCTTAATTAGCAATGTTTCTAACTGGCCAGTTCTAAACATTTTCAGTGTGAATTATTAATTACAGGAATACCAGCCACGTTGAACTACATAGATTTGAACGATCAAAATGGCCGATCGCCAGCCCTGAAACCCTATCCGAATATATATTCAGGTAGATCCCTTATATCTGTTTATCGAACACGAGCAGAAACATGCGGAAGGCTGTGGATGGTGGATACTGGATTACTGGAGTTACCGGGTAAGTTGAACCGCCTTTGTCAACGTTATATACCGTTATAACCCGATAACCTTTTTTTTTTTTTTTTTTTTTTTTTTTTTTTTTTTTTTTTTTTTTTTTTTTTTTTTTTATGAGGTGGAAATGCACTTCTGCAGGCCCGCATCAAGAATCGAACTTAACGCGGGGACTGTGGGGCTGGATCTACACTCAAAACCCTCTGCTATTCAGAGGGGTAGCGAGACCCTACCCACTAAAACCACCTCAGCCCATCACACGCCCTTAAGATGGGCCCTCGGGGTTCGCTAGGCATTCTACCCAAGGGACCCGGGCTTATATCCGACATAGAGAGCTAATCATGACCTGCGGTTCCGGGCTACTCGAGGTCGAGCCCCCAACCTCGAACTACCGGTCCTTCTACAATCATCCCCAGACCTCTCCCTCAGTCGCTCAGCTGCCTCCTTCTGCAGCATTACATGCTCACAGAAGGAGACCATTGCACTCCAGGCCTCCTCGCTCCCTAGCATAGCTAGTATAATACCCGGTAAAGTGAGGTCCGCCCCTATAACCGATACCAGGTCATGACGCTCCCTTGTCCAGGTGACACACTCAGCCACAGTATGCTCCGCCGTGTCATTTGGAGCGCCGCAGTGGTGGCACATCGGATGCATCTCCCTTCTAGGCACCTTATGAAGATACCGACCAAAGCATCCATGCCCAGACAATATCTGCGATAGCCGAAACGTCACAGCACCCCAATGTCTATTCACCCAGTCTTTTAGGACTGGGCGGATTGCCCCTACCGTCAATGCACCAGCGCGGGGCGTAGCAAGATCGTCAGACCACCTTTTAAAAAGAATGTCTCTGGCATGACGCCTCACATGCCCCGCTATTTCCCCCCATGTGACGTTCCCGCTATCCATTACCTCGGCCTTCGCGCGGTATGAGGCAGCAATCACTTCTACCTCCCGCTCCCAAGGAGGAGTTCCAGCTAACACACAGGCCGCCTCAAACGATACTGTACGGTAGCAGCGAGCTGCCCGAGCCGCGATCACTCGCTGCGGCCTCCGTATAAGCATACGGTTCGTCCGCCTGCTCAGCGCGTCGTCCCAAATGGGGGCCCCGTACAGGGCCATACTGCGAATGATTCCGCAGTACAGCCGGCGCACGCTCTGGCATGGGCCTCCAAGGTTAGGCAAGAGCGTGCCAAGTGCTCCTGCCGCCCTCACAAGTCTCCCCTCGAGAGATTTAAAATGGGGCTCGAAATTCCAGCGACCATCTAAAACAAGACCAAGATATTTCATGGAGGGGGCCACCGGAACCCTAAGGCCTTCAATCACCAATGCCGCCCCCGAAGGAGGACCCATCTTTGGGCCATGAAATAGCAGGGCTTCCGTTTTGTCAAGGGACACCTTGAGACCCAGGGCCTGGATCCGCCTAACAACAAGCCTTGTACCGGCCATCGCAAGCTGAGCCACCTCCCCAAATGACCCTCCGCTCGCTACGACTAGAGTGTCGTCTGCATAGCAGAAGAGGCGCATCCCAGGAAGCAGTGCACCTCGCAGCACCCAATCATAGCTAATATTCCACAGAAACGGTCCAAGAACTGATCCCTGTGGAACTCCGCACATCACCGGATAGCGAACGATTTCTCCCTGTCCGTTCACAATAGCGACCTGTCGTCCTTCCAGATAGCTCCCTACTATTCGGCGCAAGTACAGGGGAACCTCGAAAAATTTAAGGGCCTCTGTGATCACGCCAAATGGAAGGCTATTAAAGGCATTGGCAATGTCGAGAGACACTGCTAACGCCCTCCCACCCCGCTCGACTACACTCTTGGTGTGCTGTTTTAGGTCCGTGAGAGCATCGATTGTAGAGCGACCAGCCCGGAAGCCATATTGGGCTTCGTCCAGGTCCGGCCCGACGATCGAGAGGTGACGGCCCAAACGAGAGGCAATAATCCATTCCAACGCCTTACCAGCTTCGTCTAAGAGAATTATGGGCCGGTAAGCTCCAGGGCTGTTCGGCGCACGACCTTCCTTTCGGATGAGACACAATTGGCCCTCCTTCCATGCTATCGGGAACCGTCCACTACGTAGACATAAGTTAAACAGACCCCGAATGGTTTCCCCCATGTGGGGAAAAGTTACCGCTAAGACCCTAGCATGCAAGCCATCTGGACCTGGTGCCTTCTTTCTGCTCTTCAGGCGACAAAGTATGGACTCTATTTCTGGGTCAGTCACTTCAGGAGCTTGCTCTCTATCGACGTCCCCCACCACCACCGAGTTCACCATTCTTGGAAGGACAATGTTCGGAGGCAAAGGGAAAAGCCCCGAGATCACATTATCAAGCAAGGTGGGCTCAAGAGTCTCTGTTAGTGGAGCCCCTGCGCCCTTCAGCCTTTTCCGAGCTGCTCGGTAAGGGCGCCCCCAGGGATCACTGTCTAACTCCTTTAAGAACATTTTATGTGCCTCGTTCTTGGCGTCTAAGATGGCCACCTGAAGAACCTTCTTGTGTCTACAGTAGGCCAACCGTAATCCCTCTCTGACCTGCGGATCATCACTTCTTCGTCGGCAACTCCTAAGATAAGTCCTCCTAGCACTACTACATACCCTGCGAAGCTCTTCGATTTCCCGAGTCCACCAGTAGACTGCCTTCCGCAGAGGTGGCGGTCTCCACTTAGGCATGGAGGCGTTGCACACCTCAGTCATGTTCCGTTGGAGTCTGCGGACGCCTTCTTCTACGCATTCAACCGGGGTTGAATCCGCACACCACGCCTGAACAATGGCAACCTCTTCCGCTCGCTCCCGGTTAAGTCGACCAACAGTCCAACGCGGAAAAGTCCGACGACTGGTCCGCGACCTCAGAGGTGGTCCTAAAGAAGCATTTACGACAAATCTAATGTAACGGTGATCTGAAAACGTCTCCAAATCCCTCATTACCTCCCATCCAGACAACCTCCATGCGAAGTTTGAGGAAGCAAGCGTGACATCTACCCGTGACACTCCCTGTGGTCGTACACATGTAGGCTCCGTCCCCCTATTTATAAATATAAGCCCTAACTCCGCCGCCCACTCCTCCAGAAGCGGCCCCCTTGGGTTTACAGAAGTGTCACCCCAGGCGGTGGACCTAGCATTTAAATCTCCCATCAGGATAACTGGCCTGGGCAAGGCCCGCTGGATCGCACGACCCAAGTCACCAATAAAGCTTTCGAAATCTCTAAGCGGCTTGTTAGGGGAGAAATAAGTGCCTATTACCGAACAAAGCCCCCAGTCAACCATGACAAACCCAGGCCCCCTTTCTCTAAGGGTAATAGCCATATCCATCGGACTTACGATAACAGCCACCACCCCCAAAGTGTCTCCCATCCAGTGGCTCCGCTGAGCCACGTAGTATGGTTCAGAAACAACCGCAACTTTCGCCCCCAGCTCCGCCATGGACTGCAAGAACAAGTCTTGCGCCGCAGCGCAATGGTTTAGGTTCCCTTGTAGGTCTGCCCCAGTCAGAGACTCCACGTAGTAGGGTTTCTACTTCAGACACAAGTTTGTTCCGGTACTCATCGACATCTGCCCGAGAAATACTTGCCCGGCCAGTGTAAAGAGTGTCCCCAGTGCTGTCATCCGCATAGCAGTGAATGTTGTTAAGTTGCAACATATCATATTATTAAAGTTTTTAACGTAACGTTTTTGAAAATATTTTGTAGCCGCCATCAGTGATTCGTTCCAATTGTAATTTTTTTTATTTTTATTTTGAGATAGATTTATTTAGTATATAAATAAATAAAATTAACTCTATTCTAGGCCTTGCATCAATAACAGTGGATATAACAAACAACTGCGCAGACGCATATGCCTATGTCCCGGATTTGACAACAAATGGTATCATTGTGTATTCGCTGAGAGATAACGATAGCTGGCGAATCACCCATAATTACTTCAATTTCAACCCACTGTCTGAAAATTTGAGGGTTTCTGGTGAGTATATCCGAATAAAGGATTTGTGTTATTTTTAATATTATTTTCTACAATGTCCGTTTGAAAGTAGCTTATTTAAACAAATCCATATTAAATACCTTTTCGTTCGTTCGTTTCGTACATTTATGGAATTAAATATTATGACAAAACTGTTTTTATTTTTTGTACTCACAAGGCTTTTAAAACATATTGAAAGCAAATGGTGGCTTTCACCAGTATAATACTTACTCGAAACAGAAATAATCTAAGCGTATGACCAACCAGGCTCCAGAAGATTTTTTTTTTTTTTTTTTTTTTTCTATATACATGTGTCTTCACTGAGACATCATGGAACATTACGATCTAGCCTAACTTAAGACTAATAAGTAATTTAAGTCTAACCTAATTTACTAAAAAGGATTATTATATAAGTGAGTGTCCAATAACACTACTTACAGTCTCTATTAAAGGGAAGAAGACACTCTGTTCTTGTGTTCTATGTTGCAGACACTCTTTAGCACTTGATATTTACGTACATTATCACTAAATCACTAGTTCAAATGGTTTTGTCCTTTTCAGTCTTCTCACTAAGCCCGTGGTGTCAAGGAGTTGGATAGCCTCGACATTCACGTGATGGTGGAGCCTATGTTCGTGTGCTCCAGCAGTCTTTTTTATTACTGTAGCGACGTCCTCAACATTAAGGTCCCGGTGGAGGTCGTAATTGCGAATGTACCAGGGAGCATTGACTATTCCCCTGAGCACTTTGTTTTGGAAACGTTGGATCACTTGTATACTGGCAGGTAATTTGATGTCTTGTTGGAAAAGTTAATGTGAACTGATTTCGACTGATTTAGTCTTATCCGCCACTTCTTGGTCCACAAGCCAACAATATTTATAGCTCTTTGTAGTTTTGCTACCGCTTCCTTTTCAGTAGCTGCCGTAGACATGATAGCAGTATCATCGGCAAAGGTCGCGATTATGTTATCTTCTAGTTCAGGGATATCGCACGTGTATAAGAGGTACAGGACCGGACCTAATACACTCCCTTGCGGCACCCCAGCTTTTATTTGTTTCAGTTCTGAATAATCATCTTCTTGTCGTACCCTAAACGTTCTTTGTGTTAAATATGACTCGAGGATATTTGAAAATTGACGAGGCAGTAGTTTCTTCAATTTGTAAACAAGTCCTCGGTGCCACACTTTGTCAAAAGCCTGAGCTACATCTAGAAAGACCGTGGAGCAGACTTTTTGTTCTTCTAGTGCTATTTCAATATTATTTGTAATTCTATGGACCTGCTCTATGGTAGAATGTTTATCTCTGAAACCGAATTGGTAATCCGGTATGAGCTGCTTTTTGGCAATAATGGGGTTAAGACGTTTGAGAAAGAGTTTCTCAAATAGTTTTGCTATAACAGGTAACAGTGAGATTGGCCGGTAAGATGTTACTTCGTGTGGTGGTTTTCCTGGCTTGGGAATCATTATAACTTCCGCAACTTTCCACATACTGGGAACATATTGAAGTCGAAATGTGGCATTAATTAAGAAGATGAACTACTTCTTGTGGGATTGAATCCGTTTTTACAACAACTTATATATATATTGATTTCCAAGCCAAAGTAGAGAAAATTAAATTATTCTTATCCTTGGGATTGATCTGCTCCAATACATCAATCAATATTTATGGCTTCTCTTACAAACAATTTGTACGACTCAAACCTTGTATGATTTACTTGATTTTATTAAACCATTTTATGGTACGATTTGTCTTTAGTCTCAAAATAGGCTTTTGTATAAACAAAGGAAGTTCCTTCACAACACAAACTAAAAATCACATTAAAATAATACCCGTAGCGCCATCTATGTGTCGGCGTATCAACTATGTATCGACCGAATGAAATTCTGTCTCACAGATATTTCGATACAGCGAGAAAATATTTGATACTAGCTGTTACCCGCGACTTCGTCTGCGTAGAACTACTACTTCGTGTAAATTTGTTTGGACTGAATAGGCTCTGAAACTATAATGAAACGATTCTAATGAAGCCGGCACATTGAATTATTGAGATTAACATAGGTAGACTTTTCCTGACCCTGATCCCTGACTTAACTTAGTTTAATACGTTTTTGTATACGACATTTTTTGTTTTTCCTTCTTTGGTCATTTATTAAAGGTGCATTATATCGTCTTTCGTGTTCCCCACTTGGTGTACGATCTGGGTGAATCACCAACTTATAATCATCTCCCGGCATTCTTTCTAAGGCTGTTGTGAAAGTGTTTATTAGGCGGTTATGTTCATGCAACATTCTCTGAATCTTTAAGACAATATCCTTTTCTACTAATTGAATGTTTTGACACCTGCGGTCAACCTCGTCGTTTTCATTTCCCATAAAATAAATCTGTAAAAATTTTGGTTGCTCATTATTTGTAGGAAGCAAAGAACCAATCCTATGATAGATTTGACCTTGGATTGTAAAAGTAGATGAAAACCCAGGCATAACCACCTCATTTTCTACACCAAATGACGTCATTTGAAAGCATGAATTATATTTCCTTATTTTGATTAAAAAACGCCGCGATTCGTTGTTATCACCTAAAAGTAAAGACTTCAATGGTTCCTCTGGTTCTCCAAGTATTGGAATTGAAACTTTGCCACCAGTACCCGGAGTTTCTTCTTTCCACTTGAGTGCTTCACAATGTATACATTTTTTATCCATTCCACCTATGAGAAGTAATCGATGGTTATTATACTCAATCGATGGGTCATAATCAAAAGCAGCATTGTGGAATGCTCCCCATGTATACATTGTAAACGCATTTCTCCTTTCTGACTGCCGTTCAGCATTTAACACACGTCGTCTTTGGGATTCTTCTGGCATCTCTGCAGCTATCAATGATGCGTGTCGCTCAGCATCTAAAATCTGCCGGGCCTGAGTCTGTTCATAGGTCTCGGCAGCTCTTTGCGTTGCGTGTCGCTCAGCATCTATAATCTGCCGGGCCTGAGTCTGTTCATAGGTTTCGGCAGCTCTTTGCGTTGCGTGTCGCTCAGCATCTATAATCTGCCGGGCCTGAGTCTGTTCATAGGTTTCGGCAGCTCTTTGCGTTGCGTGTCGCTCAGCATCTAAAATCTGCCGGGCCTGAGTCTGTTCATAGGTCTCGGCAGCTCTTTGCGTTGCGTGTCGCTCAGCATCTAAAATCTGCCGGGCCTGAGTTTGTTCATAGGTCTCGGCAGCTCTTTGCGTTGCGTGTCGCTCAGCATCTAAAATCTGCCGGGCCTGAGTTTGTTCATAGGTCTCGGCAGCTCTTTGCGTTGCGTGTCGCTCAGCATCTAAAATCTGCCGGGCCTGAGTTTGTTCATAGGTCTCGGCAGCTCTTTGCGTTGCGTGTCGCTCAGCATCTAAAATCTGCCGGGCCTGAGTCTGCTCCTCAGATTCTTGGGATCTAGCTACTTGCGCAGCAGTTACGAGCTCTTTTAGAGCTACGCGCTAAATTAGATTTACGCTTGCGAGGCATATTACTTAACCAGTTACCTACCTAAAGTAATAAAAACAGGTAAGTACTTATGGAAAAAAAAATTCTTTAGCTGACAAAAAAATTTAGTTAAAGGTACTGAGTACGAAACTATACTTAAGGTAGGTACTTATACACATGAAATAAAACAAAAACAAAACGAATTGCTAAACTAAAACTAAATGTTAAAAAAAATATACTATCCACATGGAATAAAAACAAAATGAATCGATAAAATTATATGCGAAACTACTGGAACTATTTTATTCACAAAACAACATTACTTACCTATTAATACTCAATAAAAACTATGCTGACCTTCTTAGGTACCGTAACTACTTACTAAATGTGAAAAAACTTAAAAAAACCTGCCTACTAATCTACTACAATTTTATACCTATTCTAAAAAATGAATTAAAGTATTTATTTTACCTATTAACTATAATTCTACCTAGTACTAACTTATGCTAAACTAATAATAACAACCAAAACAACTAAGTAAATAACACAAAATGCTTATCCAAGAAACCCTAAACACCAATGAAAACGTAAAGAAAGCGAATACGTTGCAGCTCAAAATTGTAGATATCGCATGCGTCCGCCAACGACGTCTGCCCTCACGTGTCTGCCCGTTCGGGTAAGCATACTTTGTGATCTACACTCCTCCCACCGAGCCATCCGCGTCCCCCGCACGTCTTTGCCGCCGCGCCGCGCAGCGCGCCCGCGCCCGCCAGCCCCGCCACACCACACCATGCATCGTCACACTCACACATTCATAGTGTATAGGCCGATGGGCCTGATGGACATGTCAGGCAGAAAGTATTCTTAAAGCTGGCTAGGAGTATTTGAATTATGCGATACATAACTGCACCCCGCGTTTTCACCCGCATAATTCCGGGATCGGGATCGGGATAAAAAGTAAAGATGTCCTTTCCCAAGGTTCCATCTATCTCTATACCAAAATTCATCAAAATCGGTTCAGCGGTTTAGGCGTGAAAACGAAACAGACAGACTGTCTATGTCTTTCCCCAAGGTTCCATCTATCTCTATACCAAAATTCATTTAGTAGGCATATACGATACATAACTGCACCCTGCGTTATCTATCACTCGCATAATTACGGGATCGGGATCGGGATCGGGATAAAAGGTTGCCTTTGTCCTTTTCCAAGGTTCCATCTATCTCTATACCAAAATTCATTTAGTAGGGATATACGATACACAACTGCACTCTGCGTTTCCACCCGTATAATTCCGGGATCGGGATCGGGATCTAGATAAAAAGTACCCTATGTCCTTTCCCAAGGTTCCATCTATCTCTATACCAAAATTCATCAAAATCGGTTCAGCGGTTTAGGCGTGAAAAAGTAACAGACAGACAGACAGACAGAGTTACTTTCGCATTTATAATATTAGTAGGGATTAATTATTATTTTAGTAATACTAATATTCTACAATATATTAGCGATTTTTATATATTTAATATATCAATATGAAAATAATGTTTACATACGTCATCATTAAAACATAATAAAAACAAGTGTAAAGAAAAAAACGTTTTCCGTCAGGCGAATATTTTCAATGGAGCGACGGCATATTCAGCATAGCCCTATCACCAGCCGGTTCTGCATGCAGAACAGCATATTTCCACCCTCTCATCAGCACACAAGAGTTCTCTATTTCCACCTGCCTTTTGCAGAATAAAACTGCGAGAAGCGATCGTTACTTCTTCGATAAGTTAAACGTAAGTCCAAATCAATTCAATGCGTCTTATGAATATGGTTTCTATTATTATTTGTCTATCTTCGATTTTTACTAAGTACTTAGATCGTCTTTTTTAATGTATAAATATTATGCTGTGTATCAGTCGCAGCCTAGCTTTTTTAGCCGTTCAATTAACACCCTAGCCATTTAAAATGGTTTAGCCAGCGGCCTGAAAGATATTTAATAAACTGGCTGGCTAATGCTTAGGCCATTCGTACGATATACTAATTCGGCAGCAATAAAATAGATGAAACATATGACAATATGACAAATATTTATTTTAAAATTAAATGCTTAGGTAAGTCAAATTCACATTAGTATTGTCACTTCACTCTTTCATTGTTCTTGTTGTTTTTCATGAAATTTTGGAAAACACCACAACAGTGGCTGTAGTTTGCCGACGCCATATTGACAGTTTATAGAGTTTCGTTTCGAGTTTGAGAGTGGCAGCAAGTTAATTTAAATTTAAATTAACAGTCTAGGCGAGTAATGAAACGTCATCGACCCAAATCATTTACCTAGCTGTTTGATCAACTTGCTGAACATCTTTCAGGCCGCTAGTTAAACGGTGCCGTTTAGTTAAAAGGCTAGGTTGTTAATTGAACAGCTAATTAAGCTAGTTAGCTGAGAGAAGTAAGAAACATTTAAGAGTTGGGTTTGTAGTCCGTTTTACAGAATAGGAGGGAAACAGGAAGGAGGACAGTCACTACCAGAAGGCTCGCAAATGCATTGCCAATTATTAAAATAACACAAATTCAAAGGCGAAAGTTTTTTTAATTGATATTATTTTGTATCATAGTACTTAGGCAAGCGAGGTCCAAACAGCCAATCCACAATGCATGACTATCATGAGCCATCGAGAGTTCTGTTCTTCGCTGACATAGGAAGGGACACCGTCTCGTGTTGGAATACGCAAAGAAAGTTAGAACCGCAAAATGTTGCTATTTTGGCGCAGGATAGCGAAAGATTGAGTTATCCCTCTGGTAAGTTTTTACTATTTCAGTCTTAGTGAGTTGTTCTCTGTTTTTTATCACATTTGGAGTATTTAATTATTTTTAAATTCATTCATAATCCTCTTAAAAAGTTTGACCTGATTACAGAAATGTTATATGTGTTACTGACAAGGGACAAATATATTTTTTTTAATATTTTCCATTCTAAGTATACATTTAAATTGTACTCAAATCTATTCTATATAAGTAGGTATCTATTATTGAGATTTTTGAAGAGAAACATCTAATGCGATTTCCAACAAGGTTTCGTTATATGTTTAACGCTTCTTGGGAGGGGGAATAGAAAGAGACAGAGGAATAGTGTGGCACTCAAACGCATACGCGTAGTATACCTGTTACATACCAGTGCGAGCGTTAGCAACGAGTAGCGTCCAATATTCCAACGCAAGTTTGAGAAAGAAAGAAAGATACACAAAGTTAGAAAGTAGGAGAGAGAAAGAGAGTGAGGTAGATCCCAATCACATGCGCGTAGTATTCTTGCTACAGCGAAGTAAACAGTAACAGTACTTTTTGTTCTATTTTTTATAATATTCATTATTTCATTTACAAAGACGCGATCAATTGTGAATTGTAAGCTTTATATCTGTGATATATCCTTTATTTATACTTTTTAGATTTGCATATTACGGACAACGAAGTTTGGGTGATAGCGAATAAACTACCAAGATTTGGCTACACTGCACTAGATACAAATGAGTATAACTTTTATATTTACAAGTAAGTATTGCATATTCGTTATCGCATTGACTCTGATATTCTTATAAACGCATTTGACTAAAAAAGTTTTAAAATTCATCTTAAATGTGTTAAATATCTTTTAAACCAGAATTTCAAGTCGTACTCAAGTTCTTGTTTTGCGTTTTTTAGTCTGCAGGCCCTAAGAAAAACCGATCCATTACTTATATGGTACATAGAATAAGTACAAAATGAGTTTTTGAGTCAAATAAAGTATGTTTTAATAAAAAAATATAATATTTAATCTATTTTTGATATATTTCTGTCGACTAAAACAATTGGAAAAATGCATATATTCATATAGATAAGATAGAAACAATGGCGCGAAAAACTGAGTTGACAAGTCGAATTGCGCCATCTTTATTTTATTTTTTTTCAATTTATCCCTAATGGGAAAGGCAAAAGACTGCGCCATCTTTAATTATGAATTGTCATTTCTCATACAACTATGAAACAACCAATCAACGTAAATCAAACTAACGATTTAAAAAATATTTTCAGAGCCAACGTAAGGGACCGTTTATTAGGTACTGTTTGTGAATAAACAGTTTTAACAGAGTGAAAAGGACGAAATTGGAGCAAAAGAATCCATTTTCCTCATATCAATCCATAGATGTCATTCCTACAAATGGTTGGTAGCTGGTTTGTGATAAACTGGATGGCTTGTGTATAAACATCTATTAATCTTTTTTTCCTTTATTTTACAAAATAATATAATATATCACAAAATCTTACATTAGAAAACCGCTGTGATTTGTAAAAGTAAACCCAGTAGACTAAAATTATGTTAAAGCGTTGATAAACGCCTATCTGGTATCTATTAAGCAAAAAAAAAAAATACTCGTACAAACTAAAATTTAAAATATTTTTTGTAGTAAAATTTATGTTCACTGTATTTGTCGTGTATTTTATAGCATACATATTGTAGGTACTTTAATAAATTAATATGTCAACAAGTTCACATGTCATTCATTGATGAGATTAAAGCTGTTTAAACAGTACGTCCCTGTGTTGGTCAAATGTCAAACAAACAAAGATAGCCATAATCGGAACTAGGCAGCCTTGCGTACGTCTCTTGCTCTTAATGTAAGGAAAACAGATTGAGATATATCACTGTTATGATTAAACACTCAAATCCGTATTATTTAACTGTTTTCTAAAGAAGTCTGTTTTATTTAAGCGTAAACAGAATTTGATAATGAATAGTGCAAAAATACATGTTAATTCGGTCATAATTTTTTGAGTATAGTTCGGTGGGGGTTTTTATATGAATATGTTTACATATATTTTAAATGAAATCTTGATTTTAAGCTGCTTAAAATATTGGCTAAAAATGACAAGAAATATACCAAAATGTGTAGTTTCAGCTCAAAAGATTAAATGGGATAATCACAATCCTGGTGTCCTTTATTAATTTAAATTAATTTTAAAACTTGGAAATACAGAGGTCTAGGCACTGAATATTATTGTGCGCCATTCGCTGTCGAGACCCTTGTTCCGTGGGGTCCGAGCCTATTTAAGTAAATAACAAAAATAATAGTCGACATCACAGGCGACCGAAGAGCTAGCAGCTACCTCGCACAAAGTATTAGTCTAGCTATTCAAAGGGGGAACGCTGCCAGTATCTTCGGAACCTTGCGTAATATACTCCTTTTAAGTTTTGTATGAGTGATTCAAATCCTGCCAGTACCCCTGCAGATGTAAATGTTATTATTTCAAAGAAAATGGATGAAAATATTATTAATTTTCCATACAGAGAAGCTATAGGGTCCTTGTTATTTTTGAGCTCTGTTTCAAGGCCTGACATTTCTTTTGCTGTAAATGTTTTGAGTAGATATGTAAACGATCCAAGTCAACAACATGTAAATGCCATTAAACGTGTTATTAGATACCTAATAAATACTAAAGATTTATTTTTATATGTTATGGAGAAAGTAGTGATCTCACTGGCTATTCGGATTCAGATTTTGCAGGTGATGTAGATACGCGTAAGTCTACTACAGGTTATATTTTTAACATGAATGGGGGACCTATAACATGGTGTAGCCAGAAACAGAAGACTACTGCTCTCTCCACAACTGAAGCAGAATTTGTAGCTGCTTGTGAAGCTGCAAAAGAGATATTATGGTTACAGCAATTATTATTAGATTTAGGTGAAAATATTACATCTGTTCCATTGTATGTTGATAATCAGAGTGCAATTAAGTTAATTAGCAATCCTGTTTATCATAAGAAAACCAAACACATAGATGTGAAATTTAATTTTATTAGGGAAAAGGTTGAGTTGGGTGTAATTAAACTAAATTATATTCCTAGTAACAGTCAATTAGCAGATACGTTAACTAAAGCGTTACCAACTCAAGCTTTTATCTATTTAAGAGATCACATTTTGTTTTTCTTTTCACAACTCTAATTTCAGTAGGAGTTTATTTTTTTAATATTTGTACCTAGTTTAAATTTTAGTGGGAGTATTGAGCAATTTAAGTAAAATAGTTTTTTTGAAAATTTAACTAGGTGGCAACACTATATATGAAGGTTGTTGTAACTAAGTGTTCTTGCTGTCATTCATCTTATTACCAAATAAAAGTTATATTTGTGCTAATTACTATCGTTTCTTTGATAAACGACCCATAATCCTTCAAATTAGTTATATTAAGAAGGCATTAAAGGCTAGACAAGATAGGTTTGCCCGCTCTACACCCTTGACTTGCGGACTGGTAGTAAATATAAATTTAGAGTCAACTTAACTTTTCTGTTGATGTTTATAATTGTACTATATGAATAGTTACATATTTTGAGTTTGATATAATGTTTGCTTAGTAGGCGAAAGAAAACGCAGGATTTTTACAAGTTAATACGTTTTTTAATTCAGAAGTATTATTAAAAAAAACTAGATACCAAATCTGCTTACGAATGCCAATTAGTATCACGTCAATGTCAATTAGTAGTAGCTGATGGCGTGGGGGATCCTGGTTTTAAATCGGAGTTTTGTTGGGAAGGAAAAGGAAGAGTTCTTACGAGTTAGATTAAACAGTTTCCTTACCTTGTGTGAAGCCTGCTTTCCGAGCCAAACGTAAATACTGCCGCTCACTGTATCCAATATATATGTCTCCTGTTAATTAAAAAAAAATATTAAAATCATTAATTAACAGTTTTACAATCAGTCCCCAAATGAAGGTCGTAGGGAACACTTTTCAACAGTACTAACAATATTATTAACTATGAAGTTAAAATAATTGATACATAGAAAATTAAAACAGATTTATAAAGTTTGGGCCCCAAGCAGTATACCTTTTAAGCTGGCATTTTCTCGCTGTATAGCGATACTTATTCGTTGAGCGAGGAAACACAAGCTCTGGGGTTACCGGTACTATATACCAGGCGCCAACTTAAATATCTAAATAGCGTTTGTGCACTTGAACCACACGTCCCAAGAGTGAAAAAATCACTTTCTGAGTGGCTATCAAGGTTGATAATAATATGCCAAAAACATACAAAAATTCTTCCAACTAGAGTTTATAAAAATCTACTTAGTATAATACTTTTGGAAAAAGTATATTCAATTAATCATTACTGCTTGAAACATTCGAATTAATATTAATTACTACTGTGTATTAAGTTTTTTATTTAGTTGCAAATCTCTGCATTATTAATACACCATTGGGTATTGATCTAAAAAAATGATTTTAATGGCGCCAGATCGCGGGATATTTGTGAGAATTGGGCAATGCCATTTGCGCTCGCTCACTCGTTCTCATGTATGAATAATTGATATCACTTATTCATACATGAGAACTGTGAATTGAATTGAATCACAGGTATTAATAATTGATCTTTATTAATACCTGTGATTTTAATTGTGCCTGTGTGTATGGCTTCTGTAATGCTTTGACTTTGACAGAGCCCGTGCCGTCAGACACTTCCGAGAGCGTCGCTATGTTTTCTTCGTTCTTTTCAAAAGCCTGAAAATTAGAAAACAATCTAAATAGAATTTAATATTAAACATCACGTTATTACTGTTTTAAAATTCATTTTAATCGACCTGGGCAACACTAAAAATGTTTAGAAAATGAAAAACGGCTTAATGTAGAAAGTTGAGTTTATTGCCAGTTCGTCTCTTCCTTTCTACGCCCTATTGCCCTACGATTTGAGAACTGGCAGTAAATGTAAAATTAGAATCATTTAATGTATATTTCTTTTTTTTTACGTTCATAAGTGTACATTATGTTGCCTATACGAATAAATGATTTTTGATTTAATTTGCCAATACTTTTATTGAATTTTGTAGAATTCTACGTTCCCCTCTTCACATCGGACACAATATATACACATTCAATGGAACCACTGAGAAAAGCTGTGGGCCCATTCTTCCTAAGGAGTCTCTTCTGTACGTAGCATTTTTGTACGCTTTCACCGCGTCTTCAGAACTCGTAAAGCAAATACCTCGAATGTTATCTCTAGCTCTCGCTAATAAATATAAGGCGCAGGGCGCCAGGTCAGGACTGTTACAGGGATATAAAGTTTTTTCAATCGACCTGGCTAACAGAAAGATAACCATGGTGCCAAACACAGCTCTTCTAGAGGCGTTTATGATTACAATTTATTAAATTATTTAACGTTTTAAAATGTTACCTGATCGTCGCCACCAGCGCTTTCCTCTGGCACGAGATCCTTATCCATGGGTTGTGAAAAACTTTTGAACATCCACTTCACTTGAGTATTTGTCTAAGAAGATAATTAAAACTATAAAATATATATATAAAATAATAAATATATATATAAATTAAAGATAAAAACCTTGTTATAGTATATAGTTCTATGTAAATGGAAATAAGAGGTTACAAAATATCTTATTCTTTAAGAAAGTTTTATTTATTTTCATTTAGCTACTAAAGAGTAATTTAAAAACAATATCAGATAATTTCTT
Source organism: Pieris rapae (assembly GCF_905147795.1). Taxonomy (NCBI): domain Eukaryota; kingdom Metazoa; phylum Arthropoda; class Insecta; order Lepidoptera; family Pieridae; genus Pieris; species Pieris rapae. The sequence continues at coordinate 2,817,603 of NC_059533.1, read as the reverse complement.
TGAATTAGAACCTACATTTTATTATTTTTAATAGTATTAGTATTTTACCAAAACGATTTGTAGACAAGATGGCGCCGTACAAGCCTGAAGGCTGCAGCGTACTTTGTAAACAAAATGTTGGTTACCGCCGGAGGAGGCGTTCAATATATTTTAATTAAATATTACTTATAATTTAAGTATTAAATGTGGCAGTTCGATACTGCCATATCTGATATCTGTATTCCAACTTGGTAACTTAGCATAAATCATGTAAGTGTCTTCATTACACGTAAATAAATGTAAAGTTTTCATGTGTTTCTCATGATGCGATTTGTGTTAAATCACACAAATACACATATTGCAGTATTAGGATTAGTCAGATGAAGACATTATTTACAAATTTTTAGTATAAATCTGTAATTTTAATAATTTACTGTAAACGCTTTTTAAAACAATGTTTTAAACATAACTCAATAACTATATGTTTCGTACAATATTCTAATCGTTTTATTATATTGTAATATATTATATAATAATTTGCTTAATAATATTTAAATAGAATTATCATAATATACCTGCCGCACGCGAACATTTCTTTTTCCTTTGACTTGATACATTTTCTTTTCCGACCCGGCATTCGTGACAACATGGTTAAAGCCTGATGGGTTGCCGCCATCCAAGTAACGTAGTCCTGTTAATATTAATATAGATTATTTTTAGAGGCGGTTCGACCCAAGGAGGTCCATGAAAATGGATGAATGAAGGATGTGGATTTTATTAGGAGTTTGAACGGCTGTTGCACTAGTTTTCCCAGACTTTCCCAGGTTATTAGGATAAGTGTTTTTGTATTTTTTTTTAATCATATGTCTATATTGTAATAGACATAGACATAACATTAATAATAAAACACACAAAATAACCATAATCAAAGAAAAAAAGGAAAAAAAGAATGACAGATAACGATTTTTTTGAGAACAGGGTATGTTTTAATGGTGTATTATGTGGTAGGTTTAGCATTATGCTGCGGAGCAAACTCCAGCGCTGGTCATTCTGTCAGAGACCACAGCAGTAAGTAGTGTTGCCCAAAATCGGTCTTGGTCTTGCAGTCTTGGTCTTGTTCTTGCATTTTTGCAAGACCGCCTTATCGTAGCAAGACCAATACCAAGACTGAAGCCTGCAAGACTTGAGCAAGAGAATACTTAAGCCTGCAATACTCTTGCGTCTTGCAGTTAGGACAAACTGAGATTTGGGCGTTATCAAATTTCTTTAACAGATTTTCAACTTTATCTCTACAAAATTAAGGTTCAAGGTTGATTGAGAAAATGTGACGTTCTGCGAATAAACTATTGGTCGGTCGGTGTATTATATACCTACATATTTGTTAATTTACTGACAAAGACGCCGCGGTTTGCAGCAAGTGTATCACAGCATTTGACACTGTTTGAGCGCCGCATTCGCCGACAAAGAGTACGGACAGAGGCACACAAAATTGTTACCTATTTTGGTAGCGTTGGTACAGGAGGATAAAATTATATGACCTTGAAGATGTCTAGCAGTAGGTAGGTATAAATTGAATGCTCTGAGTTTATTGTACAAATACATTCTCACACTGGCTGTCGGGCGAGATGATAATTAATAACTAAGTAGGTATTGCATCTATTGAATTGCGAATATTTTGATTTCGAAATAATCATTGTTAATATCGGTAAATGATAGATAGTGAGTGATATACCTAGGTACTAAAGTGTGAGCAGCAAGATTGATAATTGTATATGCCCTGTCAGTGTTTTCGTTTTATTAACTTAAGTTTATTTTAAGAAAGCTCTCAAGTAAGATTTAGAGTTTACTATTCAATTATACACAATAAATTATTGAAAAACAAAAAATTATGAAAAATATATAAAGACTGAGTACTTAGGGAATTAGTAGAAAAACAAAACATTTTAATAAAACTTCGCAATTTTTTATTAGATTTTTAATTAGCTCGATATTCGAATGCTTTAAAGACAGGTTGTTAAGGGAATATACTAAAGAAATAATACAAACTAAGTAATCATCTCCTCTTCTCTTGTATAACATCGCTATGAGCTATTCATGAATCCTTAAGATTAGCTTCTTAGTTTTAGTAAGTTATTAATATTCTATTTATTTATTTTTCTCTAGAGTAAGGTTCTATAGATAAATATATATAACTTCTGGTTATGCACTTCTTGCACTCATCATTTAAATTTTTTTTCTTTCCTTACTAGGGTTGCCTGGAAGATATAAGGCCGCCCGTTGCATCCCTTGTAACTTTTATGTATTGTGTCATTTGTGTTTCTTTGCAACGAAGTGTGAATAAATAAAAATAAATAAAAAATAAAATGTACTAAAGATAAGTATCGGTAACTAACAATGCCAGACACAAAAATCTCCTTAAATAACCATAAAAAGCCCAGGGCGTTATCTCACCCAAGGATAATATTAAGGTCATTTGTTTTAGTCACCGAAGCGAGAATGCGGTTTCCGCAATTTCTTTATGCTGACGTGGCGAATACGAGCCTTTAATACCTCAGTAAGCCTTATCAAGCTTTTTACTCGACGTAATAGTATATCTCTATTTTATTTCACTTAAAATTCTATTAGTAACTACACATTTTCACTGCAAACTGGAATTCGATTGGAATAATTCAGGGCCATTTGACCATTTCATCAATTCATCAAATGGCGACTTATTTATTGAGGCTGGATTCACATAGAAAAAAAACCCTCTACAAGTCTTGTTCTTAATCAGCCTTCTATTCCTGATAGATCATATTAAAGGCTAAGGATGTTTTTCTGACGGTGTATTCCTTCGCTGTACGATAAAATGCCCACACAGAAAGAAATGTCCCTTGGCCAGACCTAGAGAAGCACCACTTGACAGACACTCAACTAAGCAGGAGATATTATAATTCCCTTGACAGGATAATATGGGTTCATTAATACGGCAGTTAAACAGCTATCTCCAGGCATGCTCTGCAATCGACCACACCTCATTTCATATCAGGTGGGATTCTGGCCAAAACTCTCTCCAGTTCTGTATAGAAAAATTACATACTATACCAAATAATATGTTAAAAATAGACACGCGAAAAAAATCACTGTGATTTTTATATCATGTACATAGAGCAAAGCCTAGTTAGTTAAACCATCAAAGGAAAACGTTACCGGTGAGCCTAGGTGAGCGTCCATGCTGTCTTCTACATCTAAATTGTGTCCAGAGCGTCCGAACCCTGGCCAATGAATTCAGAGGATAGAAGTGCAGACGAGATCGAAGCCGAATAAATCAAAGCCGCCAAGCGGCAATTTGGGTCTCAGAAAGTTTGTCTTCAGAGCGTCCATAAGAACTGTGCTTTTCACCTACTTCTGAATTCGTTTCTGAACCGTATCGTTCAATGGGAATAAAAATATGGGAGTAAAAATCGAAAATATCGTGTATAAATTTGCACATAAAAGAACAAAAGAATATCATCATAGACGCAAAAACGCCTCCCTCCATTCGGAATATATCACTACATATTATAAAACAAAGTCGCTTTCTCTATCCCTATATCCCTTTGTATGCTTAAATCTTTGAAACTACGCAACGGATTTTCATGCGGTTTTTAAATAGATAGAGTGCTTCAAGAGGAAGGTTTATAATATGTATAATAACATCCATTAAACAGTGGAGAAGTACTGTTATTTTTGCAGAGATGTCGTAAATAATTACATTTTTTCGCTTACATTGCAAATGCAGGCTGAACCCTACGAGTTTTATCAAAATAATGTACTAAGTATTGTACACATTGAAAAGGTCTACAGAAAAGTCCATGATGGTATATGTGTATCTCTTATGGATAACCCACATTTTTATATACAACGTTCACAGATTTTCTGTAGTGTATTTAGTATCAGCATTGCACCCGTGCGAAGCCGGGGCGGGTCGCTAGTATTATGATGATACATCATTTATAATTTCATGTTACATATATTTTATACTTCATGTTTATATATTATTTTATTTATTTATTCCACTACAATTTTCTATCTTAACAGTTACTACTAATACGATAGAATTCCAAAATAATTCCCACACCAATTATCCTACATAAAAACATTAAAAAATTAAACTTATATTCCTAAATTTTATAAATAATAATATATATATTAAAATTAATCAGTGGATTAATTTTATTTGTTTATGGTTCAAAATGATTAATCATTTTTTTACGTAGAACGATCCAGATGCATTTATTATGACTTAAATAATAACATTCAAAGACGATGTTAAAATTGGCACGTGAATCAAATTTATATTATGAAAGGCATTTTTGTAAGTACAATTATATATATATATATATATATATATATATCGAGTCAAATGTGAAGCAAAAATAATAAACCTACAAAATTCTTTGAACCTACAAAGATTTAAACTAAAGCGTGTATTCGCCAAACTTCCTTGACATTTAACAACCATTTAACTAATTAGTTAATAAAATATTTGTGTTTTTTCAATTTAACCGTTTGTTTAGGGTGGCTGGTCGACTCTGATATAAGCAGAAACTCATTCGGTGCGGTGTAACCCCGAAGTTTATTTGGCGGCTTACCTCGGCGCTGACTGGAATTGTTGAATCTGTTTTTCTTTCATTTCTATCCCGAATGTTTCGATATCCTTTGGAATACAATAAGAATCGAACACTGATTGCGTTTCTTTTTACGTATTTAGCTTTGGGGTAAATTTCATAAATAATGGATTTCTAGGGAAAGGTTTTTTAGGTGTTTATGTCTTAAAATAGATATTCGATAACAAAAATCAAATCACGAATCGGGATTTTGTACGTCCTGACTTATACTAAACTTAATGTTAAAGGTTTATACGATACTAAATACTAATTATACTTAATGGATCCTTAAAAATATATATGCAAGCTGCAAGCTGCAGTGCAGTTCAATCCTCTTTTCCTGCACCCACAAGATGCTCCACATCCTGTTTTGCATGAGCAAAAAATAATTTTTAATAAAGATTCTGGAGCTGGTCGTTGCGTCATTGTTTGCGGTGTCAATATTCCGCATTCATATTTCCAGCCCCATTCTTCTGGTAATATTTCTCTTCCAAGCCATGTTTGAACTTGCAAAAATACTCTTTTAAAGTGTTCAAATGCGCTATCTGCAGTGGGTGGTAATGACGGCAGTTTAACGCAGGTATTTTTAGCAGTTGCTTTCAAAAAAGAGTTATATCTTAATGCATTAAGATCTTTTATTTTCTGGGGGGCACCGTATAAAGCAAGAGTGCATGTAACACCAGCCTTAAAAATGTCATCAGTATTTTCGCATTCATTTTTGAAGACTGTCGCAGCATTTTGCAAGTCTGGTCGCTTTTCAAAATTTTTTGCAAATACGTTTTTGCCACGTTGGAAAAAAGCTGATGTCGTGTCACACCCAGTGAATGCATGTAAGAACAGAATATGCTCTTTACACTTAGGTAATATTCTCTCTAAGCATTTGGAAGAGTACGTTTTTTGCGGTATTTTGCCTTTGGATGGTTTTCGAAAATAAATTTCTCGATCTGTTGGTGAGAGAGCAGTCAATAAAACTAAAACATCTATATCTACTAAATCTAACACGCCTACAATTCTTTTATGAATATTGCGACAATATTCACTTTTGTCTTCACATATCAAACTTACTATACTTTTCTTGAAATCAGTACTAGTGACGTAGCTGATTTGTTGTCTTGACGACTTGGACTTCCTTCTTTCCTTCATTTCATCCGCTTCTTTTTCACAAAAGAAGCACCTAGTTTTCCAATCAAAATCAGTGGAAGTAGCTGTTCGAAGCTTTTTTTTAGGTGGAGAGCATGCAGATGTGGTGTTCTTTTTTTAAATAAGAATTAATGCATCCTTTATTAATATATTTTTGTCTGCATACCGAATGCACGTAGACAAAGTCGCGAGTATTTATATACTGAGAAAGTCCATCCCCTCTTTCCGCAGATGCAGCTTTTAATGATGATATGCCTCTAGTGACTTTTATAATATCTCCTAGTTCAGAGCTTAATTCAGAACTAGATCCGATTTTATCACAAATGAGGCAATCATTGTTTGTACTATCACTACTGGATGGTTCACCCATTGCGACACGTGGCTGCAACAACAAATATTAGTAATATTAATAACTAACTTTTATATCATAATTAATGATTTATATTATTAAATTCTACTATTATATTCTAACTTTTAACATCGATTTATTACAAAATATTCATAACTATTTTCAAAAGCATGTAATATAAATGAAAAACAAATACTTACAATTTATGCCACTATTTTCAAAGTTTTTAAAACTCAGTAATGTTCAGTAATTAACGTTTATCACACTCACTGCACAATAATATAAACATTAATTTTTAATAAACAAAAATCTGAAATAAATATTTTTCGGAACGAAAACAACAGCTACGTATTAAGTCTAGCAAGTTACAACGTGTACTATCCTGTGAGGGCCTAAGTAATTTTTAAAAAATTGAGAGCGCGAAAAAATTTTTTTTTAACATTTTTCTATATACTATTAAAAACATATTTTCAAGGTTTATATTAAGATTCATTGACTGGCCCTGGATTCCGAGGTATAAACCTTACGGCGCTCTACTATTAGTATATTCCCTTAACAACCTGTCTATAAAGCATTCGAATATCGAGCTAATTAAAAATCTAATAAAAAATTGCGAAGTTTTATTAAAATGATGATGTGCTTGAACTCGTAGACTTTAGATAACATTACAGCTAACAGACATTACGGCTTCTATATACACGAGCTATGTTTAAAAAAACAAATGACTTAGCATTTAAAAAACGTTTCACCCCGCGAGTTATGAGCGAATTATCTATTCGAGTAAGACAATCGCGCTAGTAATATCCTGGGGCAGTGGTACCTAACACTTGTTATGGGGTCATTGTATTATATTTAAAAAAAAATCTTTAATACACAACTTGTCCCCTGATATGTGCAAGTACTAAACATAATAATTCCAACGTTTGTTATAAATTCGCTCTATTTAGTATAAATATTTTAACCGGTAAGAAATGTAGTTTCGAAAAACCTTTAACTGTCACTGCCACTCAAAATACCTAATACGCTCTGTATTTATCGGTCCGGGTACATTTTATATACAGGTTTAAGAGTAATGGTAAAAATTGCCAAAAATACAAAGGAATAAAAACCTGTATTTATTGTAATAAAACATTATTTCTCAAGCATTTAGCTTTCAATAAAGCATCGATCACAAATCCTCGCTTATAACAAAGTACGAATACGAGAAATATAGGTTTTAGATCTGCCGGTCGATTTTGTAACTCACTTTACAAATTCTCACAGCGGATTCCGCTCTCAAATCACTCCTGAAGGTGTCAGGTTGCAATATTTAGGTATTCTGATAAACAATAACCGCGACAAAAGCGCCGCTCAAATGAGATTGTTTATATTTGGAACTAAAATTTAAGACTCGCATCACTTACGCTCAAAAAGTCTTGCTATTTTGCATTCTGATGACACCATTTGACATCTCATGTGATTTAAAATCGGCAGTGAACTCGATTTTTTACGTCAAATTAAAAGTTGCTTTTTCCTAGGTGAAATTTAGTTAGCCATTTTTTAGCGAAGTTAAAGGTTGTTTTATGTGAAAATATTCTAATATAGGACAATCTATATATATGTGGTAAGTTTATAAATTAATATTTATAAATACAGCATTTTTTTACGAAATTCAAATTTATATCTATAAGCAGTAAGTTTAGTAAAATAGAATTTTTTTATTCTTACAGAAGGCCAGTTTCCACTTTAAACCTCTATTTCAATAATAAATTATGTAAACAATTAAAAAATACTTAATATAATATCTATTGATGGCGAAGAAAAAGGCATGAAACGACCAATTGGTTTCTCGGCGTTGGTTACTATCGCTTTTTTCCAATACCCAAGACATTATGTGGTATTTACGAAACCTAAAACATTTCCTATATGGGCTGCTGAGATTCAAAGAGTCTAGTAAATAGATAATCTAATGTAAACATTTTGATTATTTTAGCAATAAAATATAATTTTTATCTCAGAACCAATTTTTCAATCCACTCCAGTAGATTCATCCTATTTTATGAGAAGGTATACTAAAATTATTAATGTAATAATTTCAGAGTTCCAATGCTCAAAAAATCCTGGTTGTATTTTTCTGCCTTTGAAGAAGAATGTCACATTTATATCAATGACAAGGACCCTGGATATAGAGAGACACAATAGTGCAGATATTTTCAAATAATTGAATTTCAACTATCCTTCAATTTATAATAAATGATATCACAGCCCGAACAACCAAAATGGGCGGTTCTTATATCTTTATAAATATTGATAGGTATAACATTAAGGTTTTGAATAAGAACATTATTCTGCTTTACACAAGTATAAAATACCATCATTATGTACATGATAGTTTAAGTACTTATTAAGCTTTTTAATATTTTTGTTCATAACAATTACTTTTGATGTGAAACATCTATAGCCGCACGTAAAACCGATTTCTGGCGTGGCGACGCATGCCGTGGCGACGCGTCACCACGCTATATGATATACAACAGTCTAAATGCAGTAGAAAGTTTTACATTAAAAATATTTATTGAATAAACATTATGAAAATAATGTTTATTCAACAAATAGTCATCGTTATCTGGAAAAATATCATGTGCGGACAAAATCAATTATATTATTGACGTTCAAGAGTCAGACATGTTTGTTTCTGAATCCTAAACTTATTGTAGAATATAAGAGTATAGCAATTCCTAAAGGGACGGCAACGCATTGCGAGTCTTCTGGAAATGTGAGTGTCCATGGTCATAAATTAACATCAGATGTGGCTCCTGCCCTTGCCTATGTCAAATACGTTTATGACACACGCGCTGCGACTGAAATTGTCTGAGAAACGACCGTTACAGTAAATACACATATGTATTATATGTTTTAAGAAAGAAAGAAAACTCTATTAAACGTAATAATGTTCTAGCCACCACATTACGATTCCCTGCTAGTGGGCAGCTAATAGTCTAATGAAGGAGATTTGACGTACTGTAATAAATACATAACAATTTCATAATTAAACTACTGTTGTACAACAATAATACTTTCTGTTGCAGCATAGGACAGGTTAAGAAGGTGTTGAATCAATGATGAAAGGGCTTTTAAAGAAGAAAAAACGTTGGGCAGTGTATATGATGTGGTGTGGTCGGTGTACTCTGTATCCAAAAAGTCGATACATCGCCAATAAGTATAGTTGTCTAACCTTTACAAGTTTTGTTTGAAAAATCAAACAAAACATAAAAAAAGAAAAGGAAAATTTCTTACATTTTCATAAAAATGTATATGTCTGTTAATGCGTCATATTATTTTAAGTTTCCTACCCAGACACACCTGATAACGCACAGTCTATAAAGCGTGTTTCTAGCCTATACATAGATAATAGACGCACCCTCAGCGCGCCCTTTTTAGGTCAATCTATTGATCCAATTCAATTAGGAAGTAGTTGTAGTTTTTGTATGACTATTAATAAAATTTCTATCGGATTCAAAAGCCCCGGAGTGCAAAATCGAAAGACCACATAATGACGCGTTCCTATGTTATATATACTGAATGTTTTGTGATAAAATATAAAAAGATGTAATTTTCATAAAACTAAATTTTAAAAAATTCTTAATATATTTTTTTTTAAGAAATAACAAAATCTTTATTAATTTTCAAATTACTTATTTAATGTTTATAGTACGGTTGTGTTAAGTAATATTATCCTTATCAAAATATATTAACTTCGGTCCAGTGCACATGAGAAAGCAACCAGCCCATCGAATGTTACTTTCACGAAAAGATTTAGAATTTAACATAATACAGAGAATTAATTAAATAAAAGTTTGATTAATCTAACTAAAACTTGCTTTTTATAAGCTGTCAAATCGACTCACACGCTTACGTTCTCTTATTTAAATTTGTATTTATTATGAAATAATTTTAGTTCTTCACAAATATATTTATTAATGTTAGGACTTAAATATACTTCAACTATACTATAGCGGGAAATTATCTTATGATACGGGTATAACAAAATTATATTAACTTTACCCGTTACAAAAAAAGCAAACTAGATTATTGTTTTAATACAAAAACCTTTTACAGAAATTAAAACAAAGATAAAATAAGCCGTAACTACTCAGTCGTACGAACGTATTTATAAACAATTAATACACAATGTATAAACATTGTGTATTAATTCAAACATTTTGCAAGATAACTTACATGACGTCTCACACAAACAAAACACTGTCGCAAACTGTTAACTACGGAGTCTGCGCCGGGCTCAATGTCATTGTCAAAATGAATCATCGCGTAACCGTTAACTTGTTAATATGGGCTTCGTTTGAAATGTCTAGGTAAATATTTTGTTGGATATAGGGATTAAGAACTACTTTAAGTAATACATTTGTAATGTTTGTCAGTTTTTTAATACATAATATGATCCCTACATAGCCGATCAAGCTGATCAGATACAGAGAAGCTTGAAACCAGAGGAATGTCAAATCTTCTATCTCCTAAAAAAGAACTTTACTTGCTCAATGTTCTTTGTTGCTCAATCTATGGTACTATTCGTTTTTGAAATTATATTTCTTTTGGCGCGATGAAGAAAAATGATGAAAGTGAATTTTTACGATGCGCGCGCACACCAACACCTAAATTCGACATCGTAAAGTTAGGTCTATGTGGCATGGAAATCGATAAATGTGTTCAAGTTGTATATACTAGTATTTTTATATTTAGAACACGTGTTTCTTAACAGTACAATTAAACAGTGTGAATAAATAAATATTATTTTGGTGTTTTTAAATCAATTTCATATACGACGGTGATAGTATTTACTAATAATTTATTTATTAAAATAAAATCTTTTTGATTAATTTTAAGAAATAACGATAAAATCACTACTGTATTTTAGTTTTTTTCCATACGCCAAAGAAGTATAACTTCTAACGCGTGTACACACACTCTTTTTTGTTTTCCAAGCTAGTAAATGTAACGTTCAATAAACTGGTAAAATAAAAGGTGAAACTGTCCTTGATAACAATTTTTATTTCCAACACACCAATATACATAATTTACAATATTCTTAACTTACATAGTAATTATAATAATCATTAAAACTTAAATACCTAAAAGAACTTTTCTTCTTACATCCCCTCCACAATATTTTCTTATAAACATATGTAAAATCTATAATATATAAAAAAATACCTAATTTAAGGAAGATATAATAAGTGCCTATTACGTCTAATTTCTCATTCCCCTATACTGTTTTAACACTGTAAACGACATTATGGGCTAATGATTATATGAATAAATGAAAAATCTGCGTTTACTGCACAAGACATGCGACAAAATTGACATTTAAAGTTTTAACATGTAACTACTAAACGAATACATCAACCATTGGCGTGTATTTTTATCGATCTCCCTTTCGCACTCTCTTTCAATCGGTATCATTCGCTCTGTCCTGCATTTTCGACAAAAACGCTGCACATCTCCGTGACGTTCCGTAAGAATTTTACTCCCATGCACCTGAAGAAGTTTCACTTGAAAAAACTGTAAACATCATGCATACACAATTATTCTTTATAAACACATGAAAGCAATTTAAAGCTAGGCGCAGACACGCACACAGCCAATACGCTGACAACTATAACTTCTATACCCTACAATCTCATAGTAATGTATCGTATAGTGGAAGTAACTTTTAACACTCCTTATCACATGATCTCACTGATAGCACCGATAATACTTTATAAACCTTCACTTGTCTGATAAGAACATACCTGTATTGGTTAAATTAAGTTAATTCTTTATCAATAGGATAAACAGAATTCCTCATTGTTCATCAGTGTTATAAAACAGATAGAATCCAGTAACGATACTCAATGTATCCATTAGTATATCAAAAATATTTGTTTCCAACACACAGATACATTTACAAGAATAAACCTTCATACTGATAATAATAATTAAAAAATGTAAATCGTAAAAATTTACTTACTTAATTTTTTCCTAACGCCCGAAAAGAACAACTTCAAAAAATATGTATTAATGATCTGTCGGTAGCATACGTTTTGCAGGAAAAAGTCTGCCAAACCAACCGATGTTATATATTTTTTTTCATTTCATTATCTCCACGTTTCAACCGGTTTTGAGTATAATTTGTGGCTTTAATCTAGTCCACCTTTGTTTACGAAGAACTACGAAAAGTTTGTGTTGTTTTTTAAGGCAATGTTAATGAAAACATAGTAAAGAAAATTATAAATAGGTAACTAAATGAACTTCGAAATGGAACTGGACAAATCTTTGCTTTTAATTTAATTTATTATTATTTATTCCTTAAGATGTCATGTGGAACTTAAAAACATTGTGTAAAACAAAAAACTTGGCGATTAAAATGAGCGGCGGGGAGTTTATTGCCAGTTCTTCTCTTCCGTTCTACTCCCTTGGAACTAGGAGAAATATAAAATAAGAAGCATAAAGTATAAGTATATTTTTTGACGTTTATAAGTGTATATCGGCGCAAATTTATATATTGTTACGAAAAATATTAATAATGTTTGGGATTCATATTTTATGATAGTCTGTAGTAATTTTATATTCTTTATTATTTATGTTACAGCAATGGCGTGTTAGTGTCAGCTGCCACTGTCATTATCATTTAATGACATCGAAGTCAAATCTCTTTAAAACCGTTAATATGACTAGTTCATTTAACTTGTCAATGTTGTTAGATCTTATAATTAATCACTATTCAATGATCGATAATAATTCTGACTCCATAGTCATAATTATTATTATGGAAAGTTATTTATCATAATTTTAAATATTGGAGACTAGATAACAATAAATATTAAAGTAATCTTTGACACTCGTTCTTATGACTCTGTTTGACTCTGTGGTCTATTCGGGTTCGGTCGTGGAACGAGTACCCGAAATGTTACGAAGCTTGTTTATTACAAATTCTGGTTGTTATAAATACAGGAACTGATTGGTGCGAGCCTCAGTTCGATTGAGCGGTCAAACCAAGCAGAAGCCTTTAAAGTGTAGACTCTAATGTCGAAATTAAATGGCAGATGCCAACAAACTAATCTATGACACCAGTATTACTGACGTCATTATCTTCAATAATTTAATAACAGCTTTAATTAATCTGGATTCGTTATTTACAGGCCCTTCGCGCCGACATGTACATTGTTTTGCCTATATGAAAAAAATATTTTGAATTAAATAATAATAAGTGTAGCTACTGAATATTTTACTCTTCACAAATATACTCTAGATATTTCTGTCTGTTTAAAGTATGTAATGGAAAACCACTTAATCATGCTTATATGGTTTATATATTTAAAATACTGGCATATTTGGTCAGCCGGTTACGTTGTGCGTGATTGCTATTATTTTTATATAAGGAACCAATTATTATTACTGGTGCAGAGCTGAAATAGTACACAAAATATAAACTATAACAAATATAAGTTTAAAAAAATATACAATGCCCGCAGATCATGCGATATAGATTTTATTTGCGATTGGGATTAAACTTTTGAACTATTAGGTTTTTTTTATTAGATATCTTGATAATGTTGTAATAATAATAAATAATAATAATAAATGTCCAATACTTTTGTTACCATCATACTTCAGTTACCATCGACCAATTGTCCCAGTAATACCGTCCTCAGAGGCAATATCGAATATAACTATTACCGAAGTCACAGATTAAACGAATTAAGTAGTCACGATTTGAAATAAATTCGTAATATTTTGTATTTAATGGAAATAAATGTTTATTCAATAAATAGTCGTTATCTATCACAATCTGTCCTTTTCTGCGTATCACTACATAGTATAAAACAAAGTCGCTTTCTCTGTCCCTATGTCCCTTTGTATGCTTAAATCTTTGAAACTACGCAACGGATTTTGATGCAGTTTTTTTTAATAGATAGATTTTATTATCAGATTGCACCCGTGCGAAGCCGGGGCGGGTCGCTAGTTTAATAATCCGAGCACCCCGAATACTTCATCGTCAGCCATTGTGTCTTTTATATACAGCAAAATCACAATCTAACACTACACAAAAATACCATAGTTATAAACCTACACTATTTCTATTCACAGGAGACCGAAGAGCTGGTGGCTCGGGCAAAGCGATAGTCTAGCTATCCAAAGGCGGAACGCTTCCAGTATCTTCGAATCCTTGCCTAAAGTGATTCCTTTTAATAATATATTTAAATACATTATATTTTAAGATTAGTTATTGTTTTTTGTTTAATTAAACTATGTAACTATACATACTACTAAGTAAAAAATATCTGTACATAATAATATTAATATTTATGTATTATTATTAGTAAGAATTGAAATCGGTAGAATGTTATTTTACAATGTGGTCAAATGATATCACGGAAAATCCCTTGGCAAAACATATCTATGTTAAGAAACGATATGATGTATATGATGTACTGTACACAGATGACATACATCTGTGTACAGTACAAGGGGTGTTCCATAAAATGTGCTAATGGCGTTAGCATTAGACATTATGACATATATTTACATTATGTTAATTTAATTTTCGACGTTATTCACCTTTCAGGTTTTTACACATATTTCTTCTGCTATGTATAAAACAACAAGTAGGTACACTTATGAATGTCAAAAAATTAAATTAATCGTCAATTTACATTTCCTACCAGTTCGCAAGTCAAGGTCGTAGAGCGGGCACGAAAAACTGGCAAGAAGCTTTCAGCCACTCTTTTCAATCGCTCAGTTTTTAATACATATTGTTTAAACTGGAGCAAATACATCCCAAAAAAAAATCTATGCAAATTGTCAAAAATGACAAGCGCGCCAACTTCGAAACTGCGTTAACTCATTAACGCATATGGTCCGAGATCCCACTGCAGGATTGGTGCGTTCATCGAGTTTTTGTTTAAAACCAAATTTTTGTGTTTATTTATAATTAGAAGAATATTATTTACTAGGTTGCCTATCAAAATCTAGTTGTGTTCTCAACTGAACAGATGCGGCATTTTTATTCTAACATAAAAAAAAACGCTGTTTTGGAGTTCGTAATAAACAACGTTTTATATTCACATTGTTGTTTTATTTGTGCATCTAAGTAACTAATCTTGGCAGTTTATTTTAAAGACTATTGGGTTCTATTGAATTAAACTTTCATTTATCAATTAAGTAATTAAGTTTAAATAATATATATAATCGGTTCGTGTGGAATTAAGTTTAATTCCATCTTATCATTGATAAATAATTCTTTATTTATCTTTACATTTCTTAATAAAAAGCTCTTTATAGCGATTTCATCAGTAGATTGATGTTTTCGTTTTATTTAAATTTATTGTGTTTGTATGTCTTTTAAATATGTGATGTATGTCTGTTTTAATCAAATAATCGTACTTATTTTTTTTTTTCATTTTTTCTTTAAATAAATTACAAAGCTGTACTCTGTGGTTTCACATGTAAATTTCGTTACAGTTCCTATATCTTTCCATATACATATAATTTAGTCAAAATATTGAATCTCACCCATCTCTAACTTTTCAAAGGAGATTTAGACAATTCTATTTATTGTATTTCATAACTGTCATTCGTGTACTAACAAAAAGGCAAAAGTATTGTCTTTTATTTACATAACTTTTACACATTTAAAGAAAAACACTTTTTTAACGGATTATAGATATGTATTATTATATTTAAACTTATAATTATTTTTACATAATTTTAAATTTAAACCGACGTTTCGCGTGCTTTACAGCGTGCGTGGTCACGGTGACTGAAGACAAAGGTGTTAAATGTCAAAAAGTATTACAGCTGCAGAAAATGTTGTGTTATCTGTATTTATTTCCCCGGAGTTGGTATCGACTAAAAGATGTAGGGTTTTTGCAGAAATTGCTCACGGTGTCCTCCATTTTCGCGGGTTGTTTATTTTGAGATTTTAATTTGGATATTATTGGATCCCAGGTGTTTGATAATTTTAGGCCGTCCTCTCTATTGAAATTGGCGTGTTTTTTGATTTCAATGGCTTCGCGTACCAATCTTGGGAAGAATCTTTTTTCTTTCGCAAGTACTTTCGGTTGGTCAAAGCGTATGTAGTGATTAGGCCTATCTAGTGTGTGTCCACAGACTGCTGATTTTGTGTGTCGTCTATGTCTTATGTCCGCGATGTGTTCCTTGAGTCTGCTGGACATATTGCGTTTAGTTTGCCCTATGTAAGACAGGCCACAGTCGCAATCCAGTTTGTATATACCTGCATCTTGCAGACTTAAATTTATAATTATGTAAAAATAATTATAAGTTTAAATATAATAATACATATCTATAATCCGTTAAAAAAGTGTTTTTCTTTAAAAGAACTGCTTTATAATTCTTAGTCTAGATGTCAGCAGGCCGAGGCTGTTTACATGTTGTGGTTGGTTGAGTAACCAATTGGAGCAATTCTTTGAACGTCATGAGTTTATACTTCAGTCGAATTGACCGTATCGGCGGGAGATTAGTCGGAAAGTTTTATGTGAGGAGGCCTCGACCTCTTCTACTGACGTTATTGGATCTAGGTAATTGCATTGAATTACTGAATAACTAATCTAATTAAAGGTAATAATTATTTCATGTATATGCATTGACATGTTTATGAAAAAAAAATTGTGTTTTACCTATCCAATATCCTTCCTAAAACGCTGGCTGGCCACCATGCGTATCCTTGATCCTGGTCTTGTTGGCTGAACCCAGGATGGGTGATGCCTTGTGTGGGCTAGATCTCTAAATGAGTGATGCCTTGTGTGTGTGGGCTAGATCTCTAAATGAATGATGCCTTGTGTGTGGGCTAGATCTCGTAATGAGTGATGCCTTGTGTGTGGGCTAGATCTCGTAATGAGTGATGCCTTGTGTGGGCTAGATCTCGTAATGAGTGATGCCTTATGTGTGGGCTAGATCTCGTAATGAGTGATGCCTTGTGTGTGGGCTAGATCTCTAAATGAGTGATGCCTTGTGTGTGGGCTAGATCTCGTAATGAGTGATGCCTTGTGTGTGGGCTAGATCTCGTAATGAGTGATGCCTTGTGTGGGCTAGATCTCGTAATGAGTGATGCCTTATGTGTGGGCTAGATCTCGTAATGAGTGATGCCTTGTGTGTGGGCTAGATCTCGTAATGAGTGATGCCTTGTGTGTGGGCTAGATCTCGTAATGAGTGATGCCTTGTGTGTGGGCTAGATCTCGTAATGAGTGATGCCTTGTGTGGGCTAGATCTCGTAATGAGTGATGCCTTGTGTGTGGGCTAGATCTCGTAATGAGTGATGCCTTGTGTGGGCTAGATCTCGTAATGAGTGATGCCTTATGTGTGGGCTAGATCTCGTAATGAGTGATGCCTTGTGTGTGGGCTAGATCTCTAAATGAGTGATGCCTTGTGTGTGGGCTAGATCTCGTAATGAGTGATGCCTTGTGTGTGGGCTAGATCTCGTAATGAGTGATGCTTTGTGTGGGCTAGATCTCGTAATGAGTGATGCCTTATGTGTGGGCTAGATCTCGTAATGAGTGATGCCTTGTGTGTGGGCTAGATCTCGTAATGAGTGATGCCTTGTGTGTGGGCTAGATCTCGTAATGAGTGATGCCTTGTGTGTGGGCTAGATCTCGTAATGAGTGATGCCTTGTGTGGGCTAGATCTCGTAATGAGTGATGCCTTGTGTGTGGGCTAGATCTCGTAATGAGTGATGCCTTGTGTGGGCTAGATCTCGTAATGAGTGATGCCTTATGTGTGGGCTAGATCTCGTAATGAGTGATGCCTTGTGTGTGGGCTAGATCTCTAAATGAGTGATGCCTTGTGTGTGGGCTAGATCTCGTAATGAGTGATGCCTTGTGTGTGGGCTAGATCTCGTAATGAGTGATGCCTTGTGTGGGCTAGATCTCGTAATGAGTGATGCCTTATGTGTGGGCTAGATCTCGTAATGAGTGATGCCTTGTGTGTGGGCTAGATCTCGTAATGAGTGATGCCTTTTGTTTTCCTATCCAATATCCTTCCTAAAACGCTGGCTGGCCACCATGCGTATCCTTGATCCTGGTCTTGATGGCTGAACCCAGGATGGGTGATGCCTTGTGTGGGCTAGATCTCGTCATGAGTGATGCCTTGTTTAAAGTTGTTGCAATGTAAAGCAGCGCAAGGGACGCGCTGGAGTCAGTATGGCCGTATCGGCTCAAATTTATATATTGTTACGAAAAATATTAATAATGTTTGGGATTCATATTTTATGATAGTCTGTAGTAATTTTATATTCTTTATTATTTATGTTACAGCAATGGCGTGTTAGTGTCAGCTGCCACTGTCATTATCATTTAATGACATCGAAGTCAAATCTCTTTAAAACCGTTAATATGACTAGTTCATTTAACTTGTCAATGTTGTAATCACTATTCAATGATCGATAATAATTCTGACTCCATAGTCATAATTATTATTATGGAAAGTTATTTATCATAATTTTAAATATTGGAGACTAGATAACAATAAATATTAAAGTAATCTTTGACACTCGTTCTTATGACTCTGTTTGACTCTGTGGTCTATTCGGGTTCGGTCGTGGAACGAGTACCCGAAATGTTACGAAGCTTGTTTATTACAAATTCTGGTTGTTATAAATACAGGAACTGATTGGTGCGAGCCTCAGTTCGATTGAGCGGTCAAACCAAGCAGAAGCCTTTAAAGTGTAGACTTTAATGTCGAAATTAAATGGCAGATGCCAACAAACTAATCTATGACACCAGTATTACTGACGTCATTATCTTCAATAATTTAATAACAGCTTTAATTAATCTGGATTCGTTATTTACAGGCCCTTCGCGCCGACATGTACATTGTTTTGCCTATATGAAAAAAATATTTTGAATTAAATAATAATAAGTGTAGCTACTGAATATTTTACTCTTCACAAATATACTCTAGATATTTCTGTCTGTTTAAAGTATGTAATGGAAAACCACTTAATCATGCTTATATGGTTTATATATTTAAAATACTGGCATATTTGGTCAGCCGGTTACGTTGTGCGTGATTGCTATTATTTTTATATAAGGAACCAATTATTATTACTGGTGCAGAGCTGAAATAGTACACAAAATATAAACTATAACAAATATAAGTTTAAAAAAATATACAATGCCCGCAGATCATGCGATATAGATTTTATTTGCGATTGGGATTAAACTTTTGAACTATTAGGTTTTTTTTATTAGATATCTTGATAATGTTGTAATAATAATAAATAATAATAATAAATGTCCAATACTTTTGTTACCATCATACTTCAGTTACCATCGACCAATTGTCCCAGTAATACCGTCCTCAGAGGCAATATCGAATATAACTATTACCGAAGTCACAGATTAAACGAATTAAGTAGTCACGATTTGAAATAAATTCGTAATATTTTGTATTTAATGGAAATAAATGTTTATTCAATAAATAGTCGTTATCTATCACAATCTGTCCTTTTCTGCGTATCACTACATAGTATAAAACAAAGTCGCTTTCTCTGTCCCTATGTCCCTTTGTATGCTTAAATCTTTGAAACTACGCAACGGATTTTGATGCAGTTTTTTTTAATAGATACATTTTATTATCAGATTGCACCCGTGCGAAGCCGGGGCGGGTCGCTAGTTTAATAATCCGAGCACCCCGAATACTTCATCGTCAGCCATTGTGTCTTTTATATACAGCAAAATCACAATCTAACACTACACAAAAATACCATAGTTATAAACCTACACTATTTCTATTCACAGGAGACCGAAGAGCTGGTGGCTCGGGCAAAGCGATAGTCTAGCTATCCAAAGGCGAAACGCTTCCAGTATCTTCGAATCCTTGCCTAAAGTGATTCCTTTTAATAATATATTTAAATACATTATATTTTAAGATTAGTTATTGTTTTTTGTTTAATTAAACTATGTAACTATACATACTACTAAGTAAAAAATATCTGTACATAATAATATTAATATTTATGTATTATTATTAGTAAGAATTGAAATCGGTAGAATGTTATTTTACAATGTGGTCAAATGATATCACGGAAAATCCCTTGGCAAAACATATCTATGTTAAGAAACGATATGATGTATATGATGTACTGTACACAGATGACATACATCTGTGTACAGTACAAGGGGTGTTCCATAAAATGTGCTAATGGCGTTAGCATTAGACATTATGACATATATTTACATTATGTTAATTTAATTTTCGACGTTATTCACCTTTCAGGTTTTTACACATATTTCTTCTGCTATGTATAAAACAACAAGTAGGTACACTTATGAATGTCAAAAAATTAAATTAATCGTCAATTTACATTTCCTACCAGTTCGCAAGTCAAGGTCGTAGAGCGGGCACGAAAAACTGGCAAGAAGCTTTCAGCCACTCTTTTCAATCGCTCAGTTTTTAATACATATTGTTTAAACTGGAGCAAATACATCCCAAAAAAAAATCTATGCAAATTGTCAAAAATGACAAGCGCGCCAACTTCGAAACTGCGTTAACTCATTAACGCATATGGTCCGAGATCCCACTGCAGGATTGGTGCGTTCATCGAGTTTTTGTTTAAAACCAAATTTTTGTGTTTATTTATAATTAGAAGAATATATATTTACTAGGTTGCCTATCAAAATCTAGTTGTGTTCTCAACTGAACAGATGCGGCATTTTTATTCTAACATAAAAAAAACGCTGTTTTGGAGTTCGTAATAAACAACGTTTTATATTCACATTGTTGTTTTATTTGTGCATCTAAGTAACTAATCTTGGCAGTTTATTTTAAAGACTATTGGGTTCTATTGAATTAAACTTTCATTTATCAATTAAGTAATTAAGTTTAAATAATATATATAATCGGTTCGTGTGGAATTAAGTTTAATTCCATCTTATCATTGATAAATAATTCTTTATCTTTACATTTCTTAATAAAAAGCTCTTTATAGCGATTTCATCAGTAGATTGATGTTTTCGTTTTATTTAAATTTATTGTGTTTGTATGTCTTTTAAATATGTGATGTATGTCTGTTTTAATCAAATAAACGTACTTATTTTTTTTTTCATTTTTTCTTTAAATAAATTACAAAGCTGTACTATGTGGTTTCACATGTAAATTTCGTTACAGTTCCTATATCTTTCCATATACATATAATTTAGTCAAAATATTGAATCTCACCCATCTCTAACTTTTCAAAGGAGATTTAGACAATTCTATTTATTGTATTTCATAACTGTCATTCGTGTACTAACAAAAAGGCAAAATATATATCCAATTGTATAATTCGGACCTTCTAGTTAGTACGTTTTATATCATAAAAATCTTATAGTATCTTAGACAAAACCAAGCAACCAGAAATACACACAAATACTTATACTAGGTAGTAATTGCAATGACCTTCGACACTGCAATCAATAGATACACTGTTAGTATTGACACGTCTTTGAACTTATAATCAGCACAGACTAGATGTATATAATCCCTCGTAAATACTCGTAATCCCTGGCCGTTGAATATTTACGCTTTATACATATTGGTTATAAATTTATTTATAAAAAACACCGCGAACTGCATTTCTGAGAAGACTTAACAATGTGTATCTGAATAATTTAATTAAGTGTTGTGTCCATTTATTATTATCATTACTAAAAAAATATCAAATCGGTGGCTCTACAACCTAAGGTCTAGGCCTCAGATTTCTGTATCAGTTTCATGATCATTTTTAAATCTAATAGGCAAGTAGGTGATCAGCCTCCTGTGCCTGGCACACGCCGTCGACATTTTGAGTATAAGACATGCTGGTTTCCTCACGATGTTTTCCTTCACCGTTCGAGCGAATGTTAAATGCGCACATAGAAAGAACATTGGTGGTTAACATTTATAAAACAGTTACAAATATTTACATTATTTGTTTTTATGTGTTAATTATGTTGGTCGAAGATCCTCTTTTTAGGTGGGATAAAAAGTACTACACCATTTCTTGACAACTCCCATTTAATGTGTATTTTAACATGATTCAAGCTTTTTTTAATTATTTCTGTAACGTTTTGACATATAATAATCAAATAGGTTTCGATCGAACTAATTTAGCTAGTTTAAATAAATAATATATATATGCTTAAAAGTAGTCGGTTAAAAGATGATTCGTTTTGTTTCAACTTAAAATCCAGTCTTGTGATAAAACGTGGATAGCAGCTGTTACCATGGCTACGATCCGTGCAAAAAGTTGTAGTCATTTTGGTACTTATATTCATTTATACAAGTACGTTTAATATCATATTAGTATCAGCAATTACGTTAAACTCTCGGGAGATTTTTTACACAGACATAAGAGTATGTTAACGTAAATACGTCTGTAAATTTGTAGATTACAAAATCCGGGGATACAGTTTGCAGTTGTAGTTACGAATCTGGCATCCAAAATAAAGCGATTCCACTAGCTAAAAGATCAAAGATGCATCATTTGCGGTTGAGGAAGATGAGCGGTGATTATCAGTTTTTTCTTTTGACTCGGAGAACTCTTGAGACTTATTCACAACGACCGCGGCCATGACCCAGCCCTATTTTTGATTGCCTTATATTCAATGTCATACGTCTTTACTTTAATGACTATGGTAAACCACAAGAAAAGATACGAACTTAGTATGTTTGCGATATTATGTGGGTTGTATAACCATTTTTCATTTATTCATTTAGGTAACACAATGTACACTTATGAATTAGTAAAGAAATACATATTGACTGTCAAATGTAACTTGACATTTACTGACAGTTCTCAAATCAAGAGCGTAGAACGGATGAGAAGAACTGGCAATAAACTCTCCGCCACTTTATCGCCAAGTTGTTTGTACATCCTCCAAAGATAACAAAAAAGCGAAGTAATCCATATTTTTTTTTATTAATAATAATGTGACAAATTCAGAAGCTATAGAAAGCTTTTTATAAACACACTTTTAAACTTTAATTACATTTACAAAAGCTTCTTCTCCTGAATTGCCCAGTGCGTTCGAATCCCTTTGGAATTTCTGATCATCTATAAAACAATTATCAACCAAGAAAAAATTACAGTTTTTAAGGTCAACATGTATGTACGTAAATCTTAATATATATAAATTACTTGTTTGTCCGCTTTGGACTCCTAAACTACCGAACGATATCAATCAAATTTGCACACCGTGTACAGTTTGATCTAACTTAAAAGATAGGATAGCTTACATCTCAATTTATACCATGCAAATATTTGTTTATTATTTGATACAATTATAACAGATGGCGTTGTGTTAAAAGTACCAACGTTTCACATAAGCTATCTACCTTTCACAAAGGTTCTTCTACCGTTTCCCTTGAATAGTTTACTACCATGTTATATAACAAAAACCTTAGCCACAACAAAGCTTGGCCGAGTCTGCTAGTTAAATATAAATTTCATAGTAAACTCAAGCGGATGTTTACAAATTAGTACAATATTTGGTTTGTTTAAGGTCAGACAGAACATGATGCAACAAGATTAGCCAGTCGGTGATTTACCGCGTCGATAAAAAACCCAAGATACACACACACACACACAACACATCTGACAAAATCACACACACGCATACAGTATTTTATTTTAAGTCTGTCATGTAAAATTTTTCTTTGATTTTTTTTATATAAAAATAATTTGTATTATTTTACGTATAATATTTGACTCACGGTTGATGATCTGGTCACCCTGGACACTTGATGATAATTGTAGTGTAGGAACTAGCGTCGGTATGATTAGGCACAGTATAATTTTTACATTTAAAGTAAATGATTTTGCACATTTTTATTTACTTAAGAGTTCTTTGATATAAAATATGTTTTTGATTGTATAGAAATCTTACGAGCAGTCTTGAGTTAAGCCACCTATGGACATCTGCGACACCAAGTTTGCGTTGCCGGCTCTTAAATTGCACCTTTCTTAAAGTCCTCTAAGTAGTAACGGAAATACAAACAAATCTGGATACAATTTTACTATATTTTGTTTTAGTCATAATTAAAATATGTTATTTTGGGTTTTTTTGTTAATATCTATGCACTTTTTGTACTTTACCCTCTGTAGGTTTTCCATTTTTTATTGTTCCATATAAGGGTTGCCTGGAAGTAATTGCTTGTTATCGATAAGACCGCCCGTGGCCTAATAACTTATGTAACCTGATTTTTATATGTATATTTTTGTAAAAGGCAACGAAGTGTAAATAAATAAATACTTAGGCCAGTGACATATACACTATGACATTATACCCATTAAACCATTAAAAATTAATTATATGCACGTGAAAAGTTACAAACCAATTGAAACATTGACGATTCATAAATAGACGATGCAAGAAACCTGTTCTTGACGAGAATTCTCATTCGAATAGGTTTTTGTTATGCATAATTATAATTATTTGATTTATGTAATATTTTTTAATAAAAATTTAATATTGTACACCTGGTAGCGAGTTTAATTAATTTGCAATAAGATAGTTGATTTTTTCCCCATATATAATGTATTTGGGTAATAGAAATTCGTTTTTTAATTTTTTATGTGTTGAATAATGATTGTAAGTTTTCATTGTTGAAGTTATACTTCTTTTGGCGCGATGGAGAAAAATGATGAGAGTGAATTTTTATTGCGCGCGCACACCGACACCTAAATTTGACATCGTAAAGTTAGGTCTAGGTGGCATGGAAATCGATAACTATGTTCAAGTTGTATATTCTAGTAATTTTATATCTAGAACACGTGTTTCGTAACAGTACAATTAAACAGTGTGAATAAATAAATATTATTTTGGTGTTTTTAAATTAATTTCATATACGATGGTGATAGGGTATTTACTAATAATTTATTTATTTAAATAAAATCTTTTTGATTTATTTTAATATTTATCGTTAATCACTACTGCATTTTAGTTATTTTTTTCCATACACCAAAGAAGTATAACTTCTAACGCGTGTACATAAGTAAGTACACACACTCTTTTTTTTAGGTAGTTTTCTGTAAAGTAGTCATTAGTAGTTAATTTTTAGATTACAATTTGTTCTACTTTTAAAATCTATTTATAATTGTTAACTGGCCGTTTACGGTTTTCATTTCATTTACACACAAAACAATTCTTATTTACTTAAATCAACATTTAATTGAACTGATTGAAGATTGCAGAGAAGAGAACTTCTGAAAGAGATAGCAAATGGAGTATAACTAAGAAAAGTCTCTCAGGTTACAAGGAGTCCAAAGATCCGGCAAGACCAATGCAACGCTGTTTGTGTTAAAGCTTTTGAATGTCAAACATTTCTGATGAAATTGTTCTTTACAGTATTGCAAGATCGATACGGTGATGTTGACGATGAGCGTATGAAGAGAGAGACAGACAGACTGGTTTTCTCCACTGCGGAGGAGCAGAACTCGAATTATGGTAAGTCCAGACATCAGAAGAGTATTCAGCAGTCACCAAAAGTAAGCAATGCTCTCAAAAATAATAGTACATAAATGTATTAATAGTTTGTATGAATCCTCGAAAATGCTTTTCGTCTTCAATCATAGACAATGTGTGGGTAATGTGTGGAAAAGTAAATAATTACTGTTGACGTAATCAGCAAATAAGAAAATCAAAGACCCCCTATGGTGCTTACGTAAAACTTGCACGACCCCAGGCAGCAGCCATTGCACAAAACAAGAGCTATTTTAGGAATACACAATACAAACTATTTAATTAGTAATCATTTCAATAATATTCTTACATCGGTGAAATCAAGAGCAGCTTTCAAAATCAACAATTATTTAATATCGATTTAGTTTAAGTCTCTTTTAAGAAATTAGTATTTTTTATTTTCACAATTTTTAAGAGGAAAATTCAGGTCAGGTCGTCTCTAACTAAGAAATAAGGGGTGAGGTAGTACCCGGTTACATACATATATACTACTTATATATTAATAGTTTTGTCTGTGTATGTGTACTTTTATGTCTTTTTTTAAGGACCTGTGACAACTCCGCCTGATACAAATGGTAAGCAATTATTTTTATCTTATTCATTTTATATAATATAATATAATTAGCATTCGGCAAACTGATTTTTTGCTACGTAAAGGGAGAGAAGGTTAAATGTGAAAATCACAAACAAAACACTACAAAACTAAAGGAAGATTTATTTCAAATTGTGGTGGCGGCTATCCAGACATACATCGTTTATTTTGATCTGGATATCGGTCCATCAGGCTGAGGAACGGCCACATGATATTTTCCATTTTGTTGGGTTTTGTAATTTATTTATTTATTTATTTATTTATATTGTACTCCTACAGCTAACACAAAAAACAAATACACCGAGAACATAGCCACAGATGGAATACATGATACATTATAATAAAAAGATTTACAAAAGGGAACAAACAAACAAAGTATTTAATACAATAAACTGATTTAATACAAGTAATAATAATAATAAAATCAGATTTTGAATCACAGCATAATCGAGCAACAAGCGAGGTATATCATGTAATGAAGATTCAAATTTAATAAGTGATACCTATATATATTATGTTACATAGAAAGAAACAACTTTATTAGACACTATATACAGGAATGTTTCGATAAAGTAGAGTGCACTGGCCCCCACACTAGGATTCCCTGTCTTGTGGGCAGCCAGTCTGTTCCTTTTCACATCTTAACAGTAATGCTTAATTATTTCTAAGTAACACATTTATATTTATACTATTTTTGTACAATAAGAATATTTTCTGTATCAGTATAGGACAAAAACAAGATATTGTTTGAGATTTTTAGTAAATGTATGTAATGTGATTTTTGTAATGTTAGTGATAATTTTGTTATAAGTATAACATACTAAACATATTTTGTTTATAATGTGAATTTTATAACAGCTGACGCGAACAAATTCTTCATACAATACAACAATGTGCCCATGGGTGCCGAGAAAGTTGGGCATCGATTATTCATCGCATTACCTCGACGTAGATATGGTATAGTAATTTTTTTTTAAAGATTGTGTTTTGGTAGAGTCAAGGGCGGATCGTGGTCAACTCAAGAACTTATACGTTTGCCATCATAAATTAAATTAATTAAATATTGAAGGTATGTAGTTACATAAAATCTGTATGGTGACAAAATATCGAAATGAAAACATTATGTTCAATTAGTGATCCACCTAATCCCATTAATATATGCTAATCGCAGCGAATCATAGCTTTGTTGTTGAGTAAGCCCTCAATCAAAGTCGGGTTAAATCATTGTCAGAAAATTATCTCGAGTTAGGTTCATTTTCACGTGTAACAAGAGTTTTAGATTTGCCGCCAATTCACAAAAAACAAATGACAAATGAAGCAATATACTTCATTATGTTTCCAAAGAGTTCTAAAATTGAAATTCAAAAAAGTTTTAATTAGCAATGTTTCTAACTGGCCAGTTCTAAACATTTTCAGTGTGAATTATTAATTACAGGAATACCCGCTACGTTAAACTACATAGATTTAAACGATCAAAATGGCCGATCGCCAGCCCTGAAACCCTATCCGAATATATATTCAGGTAGATCCCTTATATCTGTTTATCGAACACGAGCAGAAACATGCGGAAGGCTGTGGATGGTGGATACTGGATTACTGGAGTTGCCGGGTAAGTTGAACCGCCCTTGTCAACGTCTGTCATATGACCCGATAACCTGGTAAACTACTGTTTGTTCAAGACTCAAGACCGCCTAATTAGACCGACTTTTTTTATAGAACAGGGGGCAAACGGGCAGGAGGCTCACCTGATGTTAAGTGATACCGCCGCTCATGGACACACTCGATGCTAGAGGGCTCGCGAGTGTGTTGCCGGCCTTTTAAGAATTTGTACGCTCTTTTCTTGAAGGACCCTAAGTCGAATTGGTTCGGAAATACTTCGGTGGGCAGCTGTTTCCACAAAGTTACTTGACTTCTATTAGGTATCCTGTCCACGGTTTTGGTAATAAATATCTCCTCTAGAAATGCATGGTTAAATTTAGAACTAATGAGCCGCTGAACTCCGACTCTGACACTCTAGGTTAGTTGGAGTGGAGTTGTTCAGACCTGAATGTGAGTGTCACCATCGGACGTCGAGGCATAAACGAAATTCCATCTGTTTTGTCTTAACGTCCATCGTTCTACACCTTTTTAAGACAGTTTTAGCCGCGCAACTACACTATGTGGAAGCTACCCATTGAAGTATTTCTGACCCAAGACTTAAGTTTTCCAATTTCAAAAATTATACACAGGTGTAATAATTTTGGAAATTGTTATATTCCTCGTACAACTCCTCAAACTCATGATCACCGACAGCGAAAACAATATCTAACTTTTCCAAATAGTTTTGCCAAAACTATTGAGAATATTAAAGTGAGTTTCATATAGAACTTTCTTACATAAAATAGAATAAAAAGTAATAGACTATATTTATGTCACTTTTTAAAAAAGAATTTAAAAATGTGCACAGACATTTTTTTGAATTTATTCTTTTGGCGCGTTAGGGAAAAATTATCAGAGCCAATTTTTACGATGCGCGCGCTCACCGTCACAAAAAACCGACAACCTGAAGTTAACCATAATTAACAAATTAGTTTTTTCTATTGTTAGTGTCGTTTTTCGTGCATATGCGTAATGTATAATTTGTCGTTTAACATTTTAGGTTATCGATGATTTATTTGATTTTTACATGATTTAGCAGTTAAATTAATAGGCAGAAATAGTTATTATTTCTCAAAACAGATCTAGGACATAGTCCGTACCAATGCTCATCATAAGATAAACATAGGCAAGTTATAGTTATGTTTATGTTTCTTTCACCCTTAATGATAAAGAC
This sequence comes from Pieris rapae, assembly GCF_905147795.1. Classification (NCBI taxonomy): domain Eukaryota; kingdom Metazoa; phylum Arthropoda; class Insecta; order Lepidoptera; family Pieridae; genus Pieris; species Pieris rapae. Next base: position 2,788,631 of record NC_059533.1, on the reverse strand, counting down.
TCAGTGTCATTGCATCCTTTTAAGAAAAATACTCTTGTGTCTCTTTCAGTCAAATAGTGGTGAAAGACAGGGGGTTTTATGTTTGATAAGTACCTTTATTCACAGATAATGATAAAAAAACATAAAAAAGCGTTCTCTATAAATAAATTGGGTATAAAATCTTTATACAATTCCAAATGTAACTCCACAAGTCTGTAGTCTACACAATATTCCACAAAATGAATATGCAATGGCAATCACAGCTTTACATTTCGCAACTATAATCTCTCCCACTATTTTAAATTGTAGAATTGTGTTCTATATCTGTAAATGTTTTATAGAATTCAGTGATTTGTGATCGTTATCATGTGTGTGTATTTTTGTTTCGTGTTTAATTTCTTATAGTTGTTCAAGTAATGTACTTATAAAGAACAAATTTCAATTTTAGAAGATATTCATAAAGAAAATACCAAATTTTTTAGTTAGTTTTATTTGATGTAAAAATTTGTTTCATGCATTTTTAAACTCATGATCAGGTTTTTCTATATAAGCCTTTAAAGATTAAAAAAAGACTTCCTAGTGTCTAATGTATTAATTACCTTAACACTTACCTCAATCCTTACTTTAATACTTTTTTTTTTTTTTTTTTTTATAGAACAGGGGGCAAACGGGCAGGAGGCTCACCTGAGTATTTTTTGTATTGTGTTCGAGTGTTCTATATGTTTAGTTGGTATCTTGCTCTTTTTTTTGTTCTTTTATTGCGGTGCGGAGTGCGAAACTGGATTTTTTTTTATAATCTTCATTTTCTTCCTTTATATTTTTGAGTATGGGTAATGGCTGTTAATGCCTTATCAATTTACTATCAGAACTGTGGAGGCATAAAGAGTAAAATAAATAAACTCAAAAATAGTATTCTTCTTAGCAACTTTGATATTATTGTTTTGGTAGAGACTTGGTTAGTGGATTCTGTCTTTGATGGAGAGTTGCACTCGGGCGGTTATGATATATTTCGACGGGACAGAAACCTCCAGCTCTCTCATAAAAAGGGTGGCGGCGGTGTCTTGGTCATGGTGAAAAGAGGAATTAAATCTATCAGATTGACTGAGTTTGAGGCCCCGGATTTGGAGGAAATATATATTCACCTGCCATCTCACGCTCGTCTCCTCCTCAATGCTTGTTACTTTCCCCCCGTAACTCATACCTCTGCATACATAAAATTCTTTCAAAAACTGCATGACATACACGCTAGTGCTCGATTTTCTAATTACATAATTACAGGTGACTTTAATTTACCTCATCTCATCTGGTCATCCTCTCCAGATACCCTACTACAATCTGCAAATACTGAGTCATCAAAATTATTGTTGCATACTATATCTTTTATGAATTTAAAACAAATTAATGTAGTCTACAATAACAATGCGCGGCTCTTAGACCTAGTCCTAACAACACTTCCTGGGCGTGTTGATTGCTCTGATGATCCGTTGCTTAATCCTGTTCCTCATCATCCGCCTTTAGATATACTTAGCACTGTTGATGGGTCAACTGTCATGACATCAATTATTTTCAATCAAAGAAATTTCTTTAATGCAGATTATGACTTAATAAATACTGCTATTGATCGGGTAGATTGGGTGACACTACTAGCCTCGCCCCATTCTAAAGATGCTGTTGCCATCTTTTACTCAAAAATAAATGAAATTATTGCTACTAGCGTGCCATTCTCTAGACCTAAATTCCGTAAGCATCCAGTTTGGTTTAGCAGAGGGCTGATAAGAGCTCTTAATCGTAAGAAGAAACTTTGGTGTCGTTGGAAGACCTACAAAAACTTGCTCGACTATCAAGAATTTTCTTTATTAAGGGCGCGCGTTAAGGGTCTTATGAAACTCTGCTATAATCGTTACATACAAGGAATTGAATTATCGTTAAAAACAAATATCAAATATTTTTGGAAGTACACGTCTACGCTAAAACAGACTAACTTAGGATACCCTAAACTAATAAAATATGGCAGTATTTCATCTGACGACCCTAAACAAATAGTTGAGCTATTTTCAAACTATTTTCAGTCAGTATTTGAATCTCAAACTGACTTAGGTGGAGGCACTATGTACACCGTTGATGAGAGCCTTTCCAGTAACTCTCAGATCCTTCTGAATAATTTATTTTTCGACAAAGATGAAATCAGCAAAGAATTATTTTTGCTTGATCCAAATAAAGGTCCTGGTCCAGATCAAATTAGACCAGTTTTTCTTAAGCGTACATATCGGTCATTATGTGCCCCCTTACAGATTATTTTCAATAAGTGTATGTCCAGTGGCACATTCCCTGACTGCTGGAAATTATCTTACATAACGCCTATCTTTAAGGGTGGTGAAAGGAGCGATGTCGAAAATTACCGACCGATTTCAATACTCTCTGCAATCCCTAAAGTTCTGGAAAGATTAGTTCACCAACGCATTTATTCCAGTCTAAGGCATGTTATTATAGACCAACAGCACGGATTTGCAGCTGGTAAATCTACTCTCTCAACTCTCCTTGTTTTCAGTAATTATATTTTTAACGGTTTAGATAATAACCACCAGATAGACACAATCTACACAGACTTTCAGAAGGCATTTGATAAAGTTGACCATATGATGCTTTTACAAAAGCTGTCTTTTAATGGTATTAAGGGCAATCTTTTAAGATGGTTTACAGCATACCTACATAATCGTGTTCAATCGGTGGTTATAAATGGGTTTACTTCTTCTCAAATAGTAGTGACATCCGGCGTCCCCCAGGGCTCCATTCTTGGGTCGTTGCTCTTTTCCTTATATATTAATGACATATCCAAATGTTTCTTACACTGCAATTACTTGCTCTACGCAGACGATTTAAAGTTATACAGAAAGGTAGTTACACTTTCTGACGTGAAACTTATCCAGGAGGATCTCGATAGGCTTGATGACTACTGCCAAATAAACAAATTATTCTTGAAATATAGTAAGTGTCAGCATATCGTGTTTACAAGAAAAACACATAACACAATCACCGCCAACTTCACCCTTGGATACCATGCCCTCGAACGTGTGCGGTCTGTAAGGGATCTTGGTGTCCTTTTTGACTCCAAATTAACCCTAGATAAGCACATAGGCTTAATTATTAATAAAGCCTACCGCATGTTAGGTTTCATAACACGAGTCACCAGACCCTTCAAAGACAAAACCACATACATCCACCTTTATAGGACGCTCGTGCAATCCCAGTTGGAGTACGCCTGTCCAATCTGGAATCCGCATTACGCTATATATGTCGCACAACTGGAGGCTGTACAAAAGAAATTTTTACGCATTTTAAATTATCGGATGAATAGTGGTAGGGCTAATTACAAGGAACTTTTAAAAATATATAAATTACCTTCTCTGAGTACTAGGCGTAATCTAATAGATTGTGTCACAGTGAGAAAAATATGCGTAAATGAAATAAGTTGTTCAGATCTTCTTGAACTCATACCATTTAATGTTCCTGCCAGGTCTCTACGCTTACATAGAACTTTTAATTTTCAGACTCCCAGAACCAACATTGGGTTCCGCGAGCCTCTTCACAGGATGTGTTCTTCCTTAGATTCAATCAAAAACATTGACCCTTTTTCGCACTCCACTACTGCCTTGTTTAAGAATAGAATAAAGCAACTCTTAATGTCATAACTTTATATTACTATTATGTCTGTTTTTGTCATGTATTATTTTTTGTATCATATATAAGTGTAACCTGTTGTGGAGGCATCCAGTGTGTTTGTATTTGTTTTATTTTTGACTTTGTTTTTATTAAGGATGTCTCTGTTTGGTTTCCCAATAAATAAATAAATAAATAAATAAATAAAATTATTCAAAGGAAAGTGTCATAAACCACAACTCCATTAACGTTACATAAGTAACAAAAATCTTTTCTGTGATTTACCACATTGAGCATTTTATATATATTAATAATAAAATTAATTAGCTTAATTAGGGTTAACACCCCTTGCCGGTGCCATACAGCCCCGAAGCAAATTGTTAGATTTTCATATTTTACTCGTTACATAGCAATTAATTATCATTTTTTCGCTTATATTTTACTTACGACGTAGTAATATAGATTATTAAATACGAATAATATATTATATTTTTTTTTGGGAATAATATTTTTTTGCCATATTTTTTGGTAATAACTAGGTTTAATTTTCTTTAACATGGTGACGAAATTATCTCTGATGAATAAAATAGAGAGTTCGTCTTTGTGTCGAGTATAGTAAATCCTTCAATATGTTTTCCGGTATGTTACGTACTGAATATAAGCAGAAGAGATAACGTTATCAAAATGTCACGACATTGACCGCGAATCTAGATCGTTCGTCATATTCAAAGTGGACTTGAGTTATTATAACTTTTTAGCTGTGTGAAAGATAAAAGGTTTCAGGGTGAAATATGATTTTTAACCAGCCACACAATAACAATGAAATACATTCATAAAATCGTTCGTCACATTAGGCGTCTAACGCCCAAACCCAATAACCTATCTCAATCCAGTTTAGACCATCTGCTATAGACATATTATTTCAAATATTGATAAATGTGTGCTAATAACCAATCGACAAATAGTAATAGCCATCTGTCGATACAAGCGATCAATTGCAGGTCGCATCGGTGTATGTGGATAGACCTTTGTATGAAAATGACAGTTCCAATATCCTATCTTAAGTTTTTAAAATAATTAAAAAACTATTTAATATTATTTTAAACATACATATTAGACATGTAAATTTTAATATTATTTGTATGGTTTTATTTACTTTATTTGGTTTATATTGATCATCAAATATGAGTGTAAAGAGCGATTAGATTGCATTCTATGTGTCGCCAATAATGGTTTGTCTTCGTAGGGTTTGATTATTGGGATGCAGGTGGGATATCGATCGACTGTCACGGACTGATCTCAGATTGTTTTCAATCGTGAGATTGTGGATTAATTATTGGGTTCAGACTTCAGGCGTAAGATGACTTGAATTATTATAAATTTTAAGGTGAAAGATAGTAGGTTGCAGAGTTAAATATAATTTTTAACCAGCCACACAATAATAAAGACCAGGAATATAATAAAACTAGCTGCCCATGCGACCCTATTTTTTCCTTAATGTGATTTTACTTAGCCTACCTTTTTGTATATATACTAACATGAAATATTATGCTATGCTTCTCCAAAGACTGTAAAGTATGTATGCTGTATCATAAAAAACAGGAAATGTTGTCTAAAATAAAAATGAAAAATAGATGTTGTCTGATTCAGACCAAACCGATGTACACAAAAAATCACGAAAATCGGTCCCAATTCCGAGGAGTTTAATTCCAAACACCGTGGCACGAGAATTTTATCTATGTGTGTGTTTACATAGATTAATTTTGGGACCCCGCGGAATAATGTACGTCATGTAAATTTGAAGCTAGAATATTACGTTCATGGTATCATTTGTATTACATCTTAAATAAAAACTTAAACAGGACTTTTACAGAGTAAAAAATGCGTAAAAAGTTCATAAAACAAAGGCAATTTCAATATATTTATATATATATAAATTGAAAAATATATATTATATATTATTTATATATATTTCAACTTACGATATTACTCTATTACGTCATGATCTTGCTTGTTTACTTGTATGTAAAACAAAAATGTTAAATTGGTCCAACTCCGTGACGTGGTATTAGATAAATATGTACATAGACACATGCGTAATTTTTATCTTAATAACAGTATCTAATATATTAATAACAGCTCTTAGTTAGATTTTTCTTTACTTTTTATAATTTAATTTTCAATGTCTTCTTGTCTTAATTTCAATGTATGTGTATATATATGTATTTTATTTTTCTTGTACCAATATCAGTGCCTATTGTTGGAAATCTTACATATATATATATATATATTATCGTCCTCAGAAAGTACATGAACCTTCTGATAAGCGTACAAGCACCGCCAGCTGTGTATCTAAAAGAGCGGTGCTATCACTTGGTTAATATTTTTTTGATTTTTCTTTTCAAGTGCAAGTACATTGTCGGATTTGCAACACATATTGATTATAGATCGCAGATGGTTTACTTTATGGGGTATTTGTCTCATGTCAAAGTCAAAGTCAAAATAACTTTATTCAGAAAAAAAAATATTTTAATTCTAAATTTAAACCTGCCACATCGCAAGTCAAGGGCGTTAAGCAGGCTCGAAACTCTTCGCCACTCGTTTTAATAGCTAAGATTTGAGTAAGTATAAATTGTTTTAACTGGAGCAAATCAATCCTAAGGATTAGGATCATTTAAATATTCATCACAATTATAAAAAATAAATAAGATTTCTCGAGTTTAAATTTATTAAATATCTTTAATTTTGTTTGTTGTAAAAACGAATACAATTTCCAAATGTATGATGTGGGGCAGAGGGCATTTAGCGTAGAACTTAACCCGGATCGATCATGGTCAGTTATTTTGTCTTCAACCCAGGTCATTTCACCTTCTGCCGCCTCTGCAATGATGCTTCGTTGCGAGGTTTGGTTTATACGGTCTCGTTTCCGCTTTGGTTATTCTCGTCGAGAGCTTGCTTGGCAATGTGACTTGGATCCTTCCGAAGCGTTTGATCCACTCACTTCTATTGGGAGATTCAGATGTTAACATAGTAATCAAAATGTTCTAAGTGATTAGCCGGCCTTTTACATTTAAATGCTACTTACGAGTATATGAATTAAAAGATTTCATAAAAGTAAGAATAAGAGAGAGCTATGTTTAGTACCTAAAGCTTATTAGCTTATATTTTGGGGATGAAGTGTTTTTGTGTCTGTTGTCGTTGGTTGATAAAACAGGAATAGACAAGAAAAGTGGTATAGTTGCATTGTAGTAAAATAATTGGATGCCGGGAAATGAAGCAAAATGTATTAAGTTTGATACCTAGCCGATAGAGCCATGACTATAACGTCACATTGATCATGTTTGAATAAATTACTGACGACTTGAATTACGGGAAAATGAGTTTATAATAATTTATTATTGGAAGGAGATAATTTGCATTATTAGCTGGGATTAATGTGTTTTAGTTATGCAAATGCCTCTCGATAAGGTCGTTTAAACCTGGTGGTGCATCAATAATCAATATGTATATGTGAACTTCTAATATCTGTTCATATGGAACAGGAAAACATAGTAATCGGCCTATAAATCAATGACATGACATCCCAGAGTGATAAAAAAAATTGATGTCAAGCCAAGATCCTTGCAAAACTGGATTAATATTAAGAGGAATCTTATATTGTATTTATGAATAAAATAAAAAAGCCTGTATTCGAGTACTATAAAAAGGATTTCATTAAAAGGAGTACGTCGTGTACGTACTCCAACGGAGTGAATGCCTTCTCCAAATTCTTCCATTTGTCTCTCATTTTAGCTACTTTTTTCCAACCTTTCCCCGCTATCTCTTTTATTTCTATTTTTCATTATATAATTGCGTGATCAAAAGTGTCTGACTTTCTTTTCCTTCATAGCTTCTAGGGCGTGATCTTGAACACGCCGGTAATGTATGAGAGTGAAGATTACAAGCGATTATATAATATGTTACAAAATTAATTTTGATACATTATATACTTAGTGTCTTTTTATATTTTTTTATATTTATTATTCAGCAGAATTATCATTGGATCTTAATAACATTTACCACTAAAACATCAAGGTTCATAATGTGGGTGTACACCCGTAATTTTTGACACATATTACGTCTGAGTATAATATGTCCTTCACAAAAAAGATGTTTAGACGGTGAAAACTCATGTAAGCGTGTAGCCTTTAACCCTGAGCCCAGATGAATGGTAAGCTTTAAGTAAAAGGTCGCAGCGCACTTCGCTGTTAACACGCGCGCGAGAGACGCAGTTGACGTATTCTTTTTTTAAATTTTAATTGTTTAATGTGATTATGGATTGTCTTTGACTGAGTTACAGATAAAGGTAAGTTTTTTATTTATAATAATAAATATAATAAAATATATAAATATAAATAATTTTACTATCATTGCTGATTTAAAAATATCGGTAATAGTTTATTTTAGAGAAATTTGTCTTAAAAAAGTTATTGTGACAACTGTTTGATAAAATGTTTATTTAAATTAAATTTATAATACATAATTAACTCTATAATTAATTTAGCTTTCTATTTATCTCAATACTTCAATTTATCACAATCCGTTCAGCAGTTAAGTATACAAATAATTATCATTTCACGACTGCTGTAAGAAGTTAGTTAAAATTTCCCATTTTTTAGATTTGAATCAGAGTAAATTAATTTTTTGTGTAATATAAATGTGCATACAGATACTTGAAAATTATAAAATATCTTTAATCTAACATAAATAGGAAAATTCTGTAGTTCTATATACGCTACGCAAATCATGAAAACATAGCTATATATTTTGTGTTAAATTGGACACGTGTTAATTTTTCTGTTTTTTTTTTCTCTATAAATTGGCTAGTGTGTACCGTTCTCATTTTGTTGCTATTGTCTCACATACTTAGGTACATCTAGGACGCATCAAATGTTTTTCTTCTTATGATGTGTTGTTATAGCATATAAATTTAAAATACAACGAAAATACTACAAAAATCAATAATAGAAAAAAATGTTTTATTTAACTATGCATTATCTTCCCGCGCAAACCAGGTTATAAATAATTACCAGTAAAAATTTTCAAAACGGTTGTTTCTTTTTCACGAATGATTTAAGACGTTTTTTGTCTGATTCGCAAAAGCATAAATGTAGATGGCGCTGTAGTTTATGGTATATTCCTATAGAAACTCGTCTCCATATTAGCGACAAATATTGTGTTCAGATGTAGATTCTTTTTGTTTAGTTTTAATCCCAATGTTATTGTTAATTTGTAATATAAATTGTTGTTTTTAATACGTGTTCCTTAAATATATTTACTCGATAACATTCCTAACTATGTATATTTTTGCTTGATTAATTATTGCAACATCTAACGAACAAAACATTAAAATTCAGGAAAAAAACTCAGTTTTAGAAGATAATTTATATTGCAATTATATACATATATATTTTCTAATAGATTACACAATATCATTGATGTATGTATATGTTTAGTGACCATGACACCAACATAATATCTTTTTATATAAACTCAAATTAATAAATAACAAAAGGATTATTTTAAAATGCCTGTGCTGTTTAAAACTTCCGTAGTATCCTATTATTGAAGATCTGAATTAGTTTCCAAGCTTTATCGCAAGCATTAAGGTTTAATTGATACATCAATCAGAAATAAACTACGGTTTTGCTCCGGTGCTGTGGTCTCTGGCAGACTGCTCTTCAGCATAATGCTGAGCCAGGGAAAATTACAACCATAACACAAACGCATTACATACTTAAAACAAAGGTTCTTTAATAGTAAAAAAAAATATCTCTCTTTCTCTTTTTTTTTTTCTTTGATTATTGTTATTTGTGTCTGTGTTCGTGTATGTTATCTCTATGTTTTATGATTAATAAAAAATCTTTACATACAGCTACTAGATTTGTTAACTAACTAATTAAATACAACTCTCCACATCCCCACGTTTGGCCTTCATTTTGGAGCGGCCCACTGAGGTATTTCCGAACTAATTTGACTAAGGGTCCTTCAAGAAAACACCAATTCTTAAAAGTTCGGCAACGAACTTACGCGCCCTCTGCCAATGTAAGTGTCTATGGACTGTTCATCAAAACCGATTTCGGCTATGGACTCTTTGGTAGATCGTAAATTAGTTTATAACATAGACAACATCTTCCTTCCTCTGAACATATGAACCAACAACTTCCATTTTAACCTTTATAGTTAGCGATTCAACTTTATTATATTTTGTAACATTGACCTGTTGTTAATAGCTTTTTCTAGATTTATGTTTCCACACAGTAATTAAGAAATATAGAGTATCAATAAATGATACGCGGTTAATCGTGCGTTATTTCATCATCGTATTACAGTCTGTGACTTCCTATTTCCCTCAAATATTATAAATAACTTAGAATAAAGTTAACTTAAAAAATAACCTAATTTTCAATTAATTAAGTATAAAATAATTTAATATTTGGTAAATTTAACTACGCATACTAATTGTTTTGACTCTATGTATGAATGTATCAGTTTCCGCGCATTTGGTCTATTGTGCGTTAAGTAAAAAAAAATTAAACTAGCCCTTCTTCTATGCTGTTTTAACACTCGCAGAAAATCTCTACTTCTTGGGACTCCTTTTTGGGTCTAAGACATGTCGGTTTCCTCATGATGTTTTCCTTCACCGTTTGAGCAAATGTTAAATGCGCACATAGAAAGAAAGTCCATTGTTGCACAGCCGGGGACCGAACCTACGACCTCAGGTATGAGAGTCGCACGCTGAAGCCACTAGGCCAGCACTGCTCATATATCAATTATAGTATCACATAAAGATTTAATCGCGATGTCAATCATAATACAAGTTGGCTTGAGTGAGTATTTAGTAATAATAATAATAATAATAATAATTTATTTATTTTTCTCCCTTAAACATTAATAATAATAATTCTTAATATAGTAACAGTATTGGGAGACTGGTTTCCAAACTAGGTAAGAACCTGTAATATGGATAACCAGGCTTCCATTCCATAGCATATACATAACAAAAAGGAAGTTTGTAAGGGATTGTGTATGTGAGTGTGTGTGATAGTGGGGAAGGGTACGCATGCGTGTGTTAGTGAGTGTTAAAGGGTGTTTGACATGACAAGAACATATTAAGTGAAAATTATTATTTTATTACCTCTAGTAGAGTTTCAGTTTCATCATAGCTCAAAGTACTTAAAAATTTATGAAGTGTTTGCTTTACACATTTTTTTGTTTTAGCATATATATTTAGAGTTTTGTTGAGTTTGTTATATAAGTAACAGCCAAGAAAAGAGAACGATCGTTGAGAAAAATTAGAAAAAGATGGGGTTGTACAAACGTTATATTTGCGACGTTTGTCCAATATAGCGGTATCAAAGAATAACAGCGAATGTTGTTTAAGAATAGTGTATAAGATAAATAGTTGACGAACTGTAAGTACAGAACAGGTTTTATAAAGTTCATCAGTAGGGAATCGAAAGGGGAGAGACAATGAGGTTTTAAGAACTGCACGTTGGGCTCGCTCAAGTTTCAGGAGAGAGGTTTTATAGGTGCCTCCCCAGACCCAGACACAGTAAATTAGTAGGGATTGGCAAAGCGACTCGTACACCATTCTAGTTGTAGTAGAGTCAGCAACCCCACGCAGGCTCCTGAATACATACATTAGCTTACGCAAGCGTCCCGAAAGCAATTCAATGTGACCATTATAGCTAAGATTATGGTCTATAAGTACGCCGAGGTACATTAGTGTACTAACGTTTTGCAGCCGTGGGCAGTCGCACGAACCATTCGAGCGTTGCAGACGGGGGCAGCAATGAGTCACGATTGTCCACTGATGTTGTGGATGGCACCCTCGTTTTGTAAATGCCATGTATTTTGTTTTGTCTGCATTGAGCGTTAAGACATTGTCGCTAAGCCAATCCGTCACCCTATCCAGGCCAGATTGGGCGTGAGCGTAAACCTCCCCCCAAGTCGGTGCATTAAATAATAAAGCCGTGTCATCCGCAAAGGTTACAATGGTTCCATTGGTTAACTGTAGGTTGCATAGCTGATTAATATACACTAAAAACAGGGTAGGACCCAATACGCTACCCTGCGGGACACCGTATCGAACAGGAAGGTCCTCGCTCACACTATCACCAATCTTTGTGGCCTGGGTCCTATTGCTCAAATAGTCACTGAATAGTCCCAATTGGGCCCCTCTCACACCAGTATTCTCAAGTTTTTTTAATAGGATTTCGATAGATACCGTGTCAAAAGCCTTAGCTAGATCCAGAAATATAGCTATGCACTTCATGCCCCCCTCTAGGTTCCTAATAATGTAGTCAGTAAGTGCATGAACTGCATCCCCGGTGGATCTTCCAGAGCGAAAACCGTACTGGGAAGTAGATAGAATGTTGTTCATCTCTAGAAATTTTATAAGCCTGTTATTGATTATTTTTTCCAAAACCTTAGACATTGCTGGTAAGATGGATATCGGTCTATAACTGTTGACACGGTCTCTAGCGAGGCCTCCTTTATGAACTGGTATTACTAACGCTTGTTTAAAAGCAGATGGAAAGGAACCATTGCTGAGAGCCAAATTACATATATGTGTGAGAGGGGGTACAATAATTGCTTTATATGACCTTAGAATCTTAGCGCTAATCCCGTCTCGCCCTGTGGCATCGCTCTTGAGGGCTATAACAAGTTTTTCCACCTCACTCTCATCAGTTGGTAATAGTACTAGAGATTTATGGTTACTATTATCTCCAAAACTGCATTCAACAACAGAATTAGAATAATTCTTTTGTAATATATTTTCCGCCAGATTCTTGCCAACGCCCACGAAAAATTGATTTATATCATTGACCGCTACCAAATTATTGGAGTAATTTTTTAGCAATTCATTAGGAGGTGTTAGCGATTTTTGTCTATTTGTTATTGTGTCAATTGTTTTCCAAAGTAGTTTTGGATTGTTTTTGGCTTTATTTAGTTCATTATTTTCATAGTTCCTTTTTAGTTTTCTTAACAAATTGTTGCAGAAATTCCGGTATCGTTTATATGTGGTAATTATTATCTCATTATTGTGATATTTTTTTGCCTTTTTGTGTAGGTTATCCCTGTTTCGCATGCACTTCAAAAGACCGGGAGTTATCCAGGGCTTAATTATCATTTTTCTTTTCGAGGGACTAACTTGCGTCGAGTTCGACTTGATGGCTTCAGTAACAGATGCAATCAAAAAGCTCGCAGCGAAATTTACATGAGACGAATTAAAGAGAGGACTTAAATCCATATTACAAAGGCTAAGTGCGAGGCCCTCGTAGTCTATTTTAGTTAACGGCCTACTCACGGTACCACCATGGTTTAATTTAGACTTAAGAAATAGTAAAACGGTTTTATGATCTGTCAGTGATGTTTGGGCAACAAATGTGTGTGCTTGAACCTTAGTTTTCAGAAGGACATGATCAAGGCAGTTATCTACTCGTGTCGCAAATGTGTGGGTAGGGAGCAAACCGTGATAGGCTGCTAGGTTTAAATAGTCTCTGACATCATCTTTTATGATTTCTCTATTAATTATAACATTCATATCGCCTGTCAATACAATAGTTTTGTAGCTAGTGTATCTTGTCAGTAAGTTATTTAGTGATGATATAAAATTCGATTTATTGCTATATGATGGAGAACGGTATATGCCAATGATAATTGTATTTGGGTCAATTTTAGCTACCAAGCAATTAGCATCCATGAACACCGGTTCCTCTATATGGGTAGGGATATAGTCCTTGATTTACATTACCACGCCATCGTTTTGTAGTAAGTTTGATGTGGTATGAAAAGAATTATAGCCATGCAGTGTTGGCAAGTTATTGTTGTCCCTTATCCGACATTCAGTCAGTATAATGACATCCCAACTTGTGCGTGACCTAACTAACAAAGTTTGCAAACCTGCAAAGTTTGCTGATATACCACGAATATTCTGATTTAAGACTTTAGTAAAATGATTTGGGTTATGAATTAAACTATGAACGTCCTCAATATTACATTCTACACAGTCAGAATTAGAAAAGGAGTCAATATTGGTTTGTAATTGTAATTGTGAGCAGAGGGTTGAGGAGAATTTTGATGTTTTGTCTATATCATCAAAATATCTATCCATATCTGGGTTTGGGTAGGTCCATGGGGTAGAGAGGTGTATTTAAATATGGCGTTTTCCATAAGCGAGGAACCAGTAGGGAGCAAGGTAGGATGAAGCAGGATAGGGTGTGCATTAGGAATTGGCGATCAAGTAATTTTATTTTGAAGTGTTTATGCAATGGTAGGTATTGAGGCACGATTGTACAAGAGTAAGCAGTTATGTGTAGTGGTTTAAAACTATTTATAGGGAAAGTAAGATAGGAGTGTGAGTTAGTACATAACATAAAAGAGGCAAGTTGACTAGCCAGTACATGTGAGTTATATAAACTTAAGTAACAAATATTAGAAATAATTACAATACCTGAATTCAGCACGCAAGAGAGTGAGATACAATATGGTTTAAATAAAGGCTGGAAATGAACTAATTTAACGATCAGTCAGTCCATGTTCATTAGGCTTTGAACTTGGGCCTCATTTGTTATTTGTATTATGGTAGACGTATCGTCTTTTCGCAGATATACTAGTCCTATGGCCGTCCAGCAATACTTGTAGTTCTTCACTCTTTTCAAGTCCCGAGCTAGGAAGTAAAGCCTGCTTGCCTTTTGCGTTAAAGACTCTGAGATGAAGATCGGTACATCAGGATCCTTTTTAAAACCGAGGTGTTTAGCAGACAGTTTGTTGTTTGGACCAGTATTAAACTTCTTAGCGGCGTGGAGTAATTTGTCTTTTATAACTGTAGAAGTTAGTTCAACAACTACTGTTTTTGTGGAAGATTTTCTCTTAGTTTTGTATATGTCCCTTATGTCCTCTTTGTTAAATTCTGAATTTATATTTTGGGCAAGGTTTGCCATAAGTTTAATGAGGTCCTCTTTAGATTCTTTACCTTCTAGAGGTACATTTCTCATCTCAATGGTTGTCTTCTTTTGTTGTCTGGCGGTATCTTCTAGTTTTTGTTCTAAAATCAAAATTTGCTCATCGCGCTTTTTTAAATCCATTTCCAATGATTCAATTTTATTTTGAAACTCTGCATTTTGTTCTGCCAAGAAAGTAATAGACTTTTCTATATTGGAGTTACTCAGATTAAGGGCTGAAATCATTGGAAATAGCTTGTCCATTTGCTTCTGATGGTTCTCTCTCTCCCCACAAAGTAATAATATTTTTCATTTCTTCCCTAAAGTCAGAAATTTCCTCATTGTGTGGTAGTGTTGTTACCTTGATCTTGTACCAAGAGCACAGAAATGGCAAGGAGATATATCTTGGATTTAGTCACCGTTCGGGGGTGTGGCCTTGGTTGACACTCCTTCCTGCAACGTGCGTATGCGCTGGGGGCGTCAACAAGTGGGCAGTGATTTAACAAAGGTAGCTACTCCTACGGCGCACTGTTATCCTAGTACTTGCTAATATTTTAATTATTAGAATTTTGAAACTTTTTCAATTAAATCAAACACGGGTTACACACGACTACTCTCAGCGAGATCCCGGAAGGAAGGAGGAAGTCCTTAATAATTAAAAAACGTGTTTAAAGCAAAATTGCAATAAGTTTACCCTGAACTTAGTAACCACAGATTGTAAACCAACATTCACTACATACACTTGGGTAATATCGTAGGGTCGCCATTATTAATTGTTTTGCTAAAAATTATCATAGTTATACTGATTTAATGATTCACAGAACACACAATATAAACATAGTTATTTTAAAACAACTATGTTGATAAGAATATTTTGTTATAATACTTTTTGGGTTATTTAAGAATTTGCCTTTTTGATGTCTAAAATTGCGTGTATCTTTTATCTATTTAATATTAAATTGTATGATAATCAGTGTTTCTAGCTAGTTTATTTTTTGGTGACGGGAAATAGTACTCATTTTATAAAAATAATATTTTATTTATTGCAAGAATATGGTACAAAAATGTTAAAGTGGTACAATCGTAAATCTTTCGCATATTCTGCCACCCTCAATGGCGCGCAAATTTTGAAGCTTAAATACCCATTTTAACTTGATAGAATATTTAAACTAAATAAATAGCCTAACAGTAATATAAGGATTACATTAGTTAATATTATTTTTGTATATAATATTATTATCTACTCGTTCTTCGACAGAGTGAAGGCCATCTAAATTATCTATTTGTCTCTCATTTTCGCTACTATTTTCCAATAAGCTATCTCTTTTATTTCATCTTCTCAGGTTTCTCGTAGGCATTTTCTCTTTTCCTTCCACTGAACCAATCCAAGTAAGGGTATCTATGATCAAAAACAAAAGAGGGCCAGACCTTCCACTTTTTTTCAAGTATTACACAGTTTTTAATTTTATCTTAAATATTTTTATTTTTCTTTAGTCTATTCTTCAGGATTAAAAAATACCTAAATCAAGCAATGTATGGTCACCATTATAGAGTTATGGGAGCAATGAACTCACACTTCGCTTAACTTGAAATCCATTAATCGTGTCTAGATTTAGATTATGTACAAGCTAGTACTAGAGTACTAGCTTCTACCCCTACTTACGACTTTTTTTTTTATAGAACAGGGGGCAAACGGGCAGGAGGCTCAGCTGATATTACGTGATACCGCCGCCCATGGACACTCTCAATGCCAGAGGGCTCGCGAGTGCGTTGTCGTTGTTGATTTATACAATGTGATATTAAGAAATCAACAGAATTCAGTCCGTTTCATTCAAGCAAGGCAAACTTAACACAAGATTTCTGTAGATGATATACTGACGTCCATACCCAATAACGTATCTCAATCCATTTTGACCATCTGAGATAGCCATCGGAATCGAAATATTGATAGCCAATAACCAATCGTCGGCTTGTAATAGCCATCTGTCGATACAAGCTATCAATGGTAGGTCGGAACGGTGTATATACCTTTGTATGAAAATGACAGTTCAACTGTGCCAATATCCTATCTTAAGATTTTTACTAATACCATTTTTTTAAATACATAATTAAAAAGCTATTTGATATGATTTAAACATTCATAGATAGCATTCTAGGCAATCATCGCCAAAAAAGGGATTGTCTTCGTAGGGTTTGGTTATTGGGATGCAGATAGGAATTGATCGACTGTCACGGTCTGATCTCAGATGGTTTTCAATCTGAGATTGTAAATTAAATTTTGGGTTCGGGCGTTAATAAATAAGGAGTATTTATTAAGTAATAATATACTTATTAAAAAAGTCGCTGGGCTGTCATACTGTAAGCATCGTAATTGTGTAGCTCCGTATTATTGAGTGCTAAAAAATAATTTCGTACACTGTTCTTGAGACTGCGACGTCACAAAACACAAATTGAAGTGTCGTCCGTGTAGTGGAACTACCGATTTCACACAATATCACGTAAGTTCTTGAATTTCAACAAAAGTATCTCCAAAAAGTGATAATTAGAGGTTAGAAATCCACCAATCATATTGAGCATAGACAAAAGATCAATGACATTGACACTTGTCACAGTAACAGCTAACTAGTGTTGCCAGAGCAAGTAAATAAAAACTACCACTAATTACGTTCCATAACACGCAGATTTAGTTTACAAGAATGGAGGATCAGTTTCAACTATTATTTGATAAAATGAAGAATGAAATCTTGAACCAAACAATAGAATTGAAAGATTCGATAACAAATAATATAATGGAGAGATTAGACGAAAAACTTCAACCTATTATAACAGAAAATAGAAACTTAAAAATAAAAGTAGAAAATCTCGAAAAGGAAGTAGAAAGTTTAAAAAGAGGAAAGAAGCAAAACAATTTGATAATGTTTGGAGTAAATGAAGGCGAAAGGTCTACACAAGAATTAATACAAAATACAATACATATTTTCAAAACTGACCTTGACATACAATTACAAGAACATGAGATAAACAAAATATATCGTCTAGGAAAGGGAAAGTCTTCTGGAAAACCAAGACCAATTCTGATTTCCTTTACGAGCGAATGGAAGAAGAATGAAGTTATGGGAAAGAAGAAAAACTTCAAAAATGTATATGTTACAGAAGACTACACAAAGGAAGTAATAGAGAAAAGGAAAACGTTGCAGGCGCAGCTAAAAGAGGAGAGAGAAAAGGGAAATATCGCGTACCTGAAATTTGACAAACTAGTAGTAAAAGGAAAAAATACTAACATAAATAAGGAAAAGCGCAAAAGAGAAACATCATCATCCCCACAAAACAATGCTCAACCAAGGAAACAACAAACTCTAATGCCGCCGATTAACAATAGACCAAATGCTTTCGACGTAATGAGGATTAGAGCTAATTCTCTTTCGTCTCTTCCCGCTAAGACAACAACTAACAAAGAATAACAATTAACTGTCGGTAAACGGAAAAATAAACAGCTCAACATGAACCAACATAAAATAACAAAACAAAATACTTCCCCAAGCCGACTGGTCATCGTGGGGAAAAATGACCACGACCCTCTAAAGGAAAAAAATAACACTAACATGAAAAACAAAGTAAATGACATCCACATAGCAACTATTAAAAGTGGCGGGCCCAATATGGACGCGCATAGCGGAAAATAGAACAGAGTGGAAATCATTAGAGGAGGCCTATGTCGAAAGACAAGCTGAAATGTAGAAACGACTGTTTACCGATACCTGATTTATGAAAAGAAAAGAAACTGTTAAAAGTTATAAACGTATTTGTAAGAAAAATTACTGTAAAAATAAGTTCAGCAATAAAGGCTATTTTATTTTTATTTTATTTATTTAATATACTTATTATAATTGATACTAAAATTTATGTTTAATTTATTGTCAGAGTCACCTTAGTTAAACTTATTTTGATCACGATCACGATATTACATGATCATTTTTTATTTTATGTGTAATAAAAAAAAATATTCATACCAAAAAAAAATTATTATTATTAATTATCACTCGCTTTCCTGACAACACCCACTACTTATATTGAATATGTTTCAATGTGTGTATATAAGTTCGCACCGATTGAATAGTTAGGTAGATAAAGTTTTATTTTGTAAAAAAATTTTTAAGGCTTGAACAGTGCTCAAATCGGTCAACTAGCCCTAGTTTAAATTAAATTGTTGGAAGAACTGTCGCTCATATGCATTTGAAAAAAATATATATTGTGGGTTGAAGCCTACTGTATCGATTGATAAAATCAAAAAAGATAAAAGCAATACCAATTTCCCAAAAAAAAATTTACCATCGAACCGTAGATTAGACATAAATTACAAATTCGCTCCAAAACGGTTTATGCGATTTATTTTAATCTTACACGTATTATTAGATATAGCATATATTATTATTTTGATAAAAAAAAAATTGTATTAATTCGTTTCCTGGGCATGGAAAGTAATAAAAGGTAAATAAACTCAAGCGCAATGGGCTTCCCTCCGCAATTTCACACCCGCGAGCCCTGCATGCGGCTTGTCTTCAGTCCACCTCAACGCTTTGCGACGGGAGGACTACGCTTGTGTGTCGAAGCCAATAATAATTAAATATTTGCGTATTTTAGTTTTTACCCGCGGATTTTTTTAGAAATGTCAAAATATAAAAAGATATATCAAGTGAGGCGAGGACATGAACTTCGGAAATTATTGTATGTTATAAGTATATGTATATAAGTACCTACCCAAACAAAACTCAAATTTAGAGTTGTCAAGTTTCAAGTGCAACTTGTACAACCAAGTAAAATAAGTTGCTGAACCTGATACCTGATGGAATCTGAAAGTGGGTACTGGATCTCGAGGATGGTAAGCAGCAGACATACCGTCATTGAGCTCGTTGTAATCAGCTCAGCGAGACGATACTAGAAATGTGACTAAATGAACCTGATGATGGACTCCGAAGGTGGGTACTGGGTCTCGAGGATGGCAAGCAGTAAACATACCGTCATTGAGCTCGTTGTAATCAGCTCAGCGAGACGATACTAGAAATGTGACTATATGAACCTGATGATGGACTCCGAAGGTGGGTACAGAGTCTCGAGGATGATAAGCATTAGACATACCATCATTGAGCTCGTTGTAATCAGTTTAGCGAAACGATACTAGAAATGTGACTATATGAACCTGATGATGGACTCCGAAGGTGGATACTGAGTCTCGAGGATGGTAAACAGTAGACATACCGTCATTGAGCTCGTTGTAATCAGCTCAGCGAGACGATACAAGAAATTTGACTATATGAACCTGATAATGGTCTCCGAAGGTGGGGACCGGATCTCGAGGATGGTAAGCAGTAGACATGCCGTCATTGAGCTCGTTGTAATCAGCTCAGCAAGACGATACTAGAAATGTGACTATATGAACCTGATGATGAACTCCTAAGGTGGGTACTGGATCTCGAGGATGGTAAGCAGTAGACATACCATCATTGAGCTCGTTGTAATCAGCTTAGCGAAACGATACTAGAAATGTGACTATATGAACCTGATGATGGACTCCGAAGGTGGATACTGAGTCTCGAGGATGGTAAACAGTAGACATACCGTCATTGAGCTCGTTGTAATCAGCTCAGTGAGACGATACAAGAAATTTTACTATATGAACCTGATAATGGTCTCCGAAGGTGGGGACCGGATCTCGAGGATGGTAAACAGTAGACATACCGTCATTGAGCTCGTTGTAATCAGCTCAGCGAGACGATACAAGAAATGTGACTATATGAACCTGATAATGGTCTCCGAAGGTGGGGACCGGATCTCGAGGATGGTAAGCAGTAGACATGCCGTCATTGAGCTCGTTGTAATCAGCTCAGCGAGACGATACTAGAAATGTGTTATATGAACCTGATGGTGGACTCCGAAGGTGGGTACTGATTTTGATTGACTCTGATTTCATTTTCGGGCTTAGATATAACATGCTGCACTCGTAGGTTTCAGAACCAAGAAAAATATTTAAAATTTCAACTGGAAGACGAATCGTTGAAATTGATTATTTTTTCAATAAACTCAAAGAAATATAGTGGTATTATAGTAAATATTACCTAATATTTATTTAATATTAAATATTAATAAGTTCATATAGTCACATTTCTATCGTCTCGCTGAGCTGATTACAACGAGCTCAATGATGGTATGTCTACTGCTTACCATCCTCGAGATCCAGTACCCACCTTCGGAGTCCATTATCAGGTTCATATAACACATTTCTAGTATCGTCTCGCTAAGCTGATTACAACGAGCTCAATGACGCTATGTCTACTGCTTACCATCCTCGAGATCCAGTACCCACCTTCGGAGTCCATTATCAGGTTCATATAACACATTTCTAGTATCGTCTCGCTAAGCTGATTACAACGAGCTCAATGACGGTATGTCTGCTGCTTACCATCCTCGAGACCCAGTACCCACCTTCGGAGTCTATCATCAGCTTCATATAGTCACATTTCTAGTATCGTCTCGCTGAGCTGATTACAAGGAGTTCAATGACGGTATGTCTACTGTTTACCATCCTCGAGATCCGGTCCCCACCTTCGGAGACCATTATCAGGTTCATATAGTAAAATTTCTTGTATCGTCTCACTGAGCTGATTACAACGAGCTCAATGACGGTATGTCTACTGTTTACCATCCTCGAGACTCAGTATCCACCTTCGGAGTCCATCATCAGGTTCATATAGTCACATTTCTAGTATCGTTTCGCTAAGCTGATTACAACGAGCTCAATGACGGTATGTCTACTGCTTACCATCCTCGAGACCTAGTACCCACCTTCGGAGTCCATCATCAGGTTCATATAGTCACATTTCTTGTATCGTCTCGCTGAGCTGATTACAACGAGCTCAATGACGGCATGTCTACTGCTTACCATCCTCGAGATCCGGTCCCCACCTTCGGAGACCATTATCAGGTTCATATAGTCACATTTCTTGTATCGTCTCGCTGAGCTGATTACAACGAGCTCAATGACGGTATGTCTACTGTTTACCATCCTCGAGATCCGGTCCCCACCTTCGGAGACCATTATCAGGTTCATATAGTAAAATTTCTTGTATCGTCTCACTGAGCTGATTACAACGAGCTCAATGACGGTATGTCTACTGTTTACCATCCTCGAGACTCAGTATCCACCTTCGGAGTCCATCATCAGGTTCATATAGTCACATTTCTAGTATCGTTTCGCTAAGCTGATTACAACGAGCTCAATGATGGTATGTCTACTGCTTACCATCCTCGAGATCCAGTACCCACCTTAGGAGTTCATCATCAGGTTCATATAGTCACATTTCTAGTATCGTCTCGCTGAGCTGATTACAAGGAGTTCAATGACGGTATGTCTACTGTTTACCATCCTCGAGATCCGGTCCCCACCTTCGGAGACCATTATCAGGTTCATATAGTAAAATTTCTTGTATCGTCTCACTGAGCTGATTACAACGAGCTCAATGACGGTATGTCTACTGTTTACCATCCTCGAGACTCAGTATCCACCTTCGGAGACCATTATCAGGTTCATATAGTAAAATTTCTTGTATCGTCTCACTGAGCTGATTACAACGAGCTCAATGAAGGTATGTCTACTGTTTACCATCCTCGAGACTCAGTATCCACCTTCGGAGTCCATCATCAGGTTCATATAGTCACATTTCTAGTATCGTTTCGCTAAGCTGATTACAACGAGCTCAATGACGGTATGTCTACTGCTTACCATCCTCGAGACCTAGTACCCACCTTCGGAGTCCATCATCAGGTTCATATAGTCACATTTCTTGTATCGTCTCGCTGAGCTGATTACAACGAGCTCAATGACGGCATGTCTACTGCTTACCATCCTCGAGATCCGGTCCCCACCTTCGGAGTCCATCATCAGGTTCATATAGTCACATTTCTTGTATCGTCTCGCTAAGCTGATAACAACGAGCTCAATGACGGTATGTCTGCTGCTTATCATCCTCGAGATCCACTACTCACCTTCGGAGTCCATCATCAGGTTCATATAGTCACATTTCTAGTATCGTTTCGCTGAGCTGATTACAACGAGCTCAATGACGGTATGTCTACTGCTTACCATCCTCGAGATCCAGTACCAACCATCAGAGTCCATCGTCAGCTGATGATGATGACTCGAATTCGGTATTTTAGCAATACTGACATTAAAAAGTTTTAACCTCAGAACGAATTAAACATGTAAAAAAATCATGTATGTACTAGTTAAATAATTGGCAGCCACCATTTTTTCTAGACCAATATTTATTTATAAATTTTTATATTTAGCTAATAATTGGTTTCGTATTCACGTAGTTTTGTTAGACTATTCACTATTTTGTTAGACTAGATGGCGTTAGTAAATTATTGTTTGTAGTAGAGGTCAAATCCTCAAAGTCATCGGCGTATGTTAGAGTCTTAAGCGATGGAAAGACTTAAATTTTTTGAGCCGCCATTTTTAATTATATCATTATTTAGTATATATCTTTAATAATCTATATAGTATATATTATAGCTTTGAGGTCGTGTGTTCGAAATCTGGCTAGACCAATGGGCGTTTTTCTATTTCCGAGATTTCCGTATCTGTTTCATGATCGCTTTTATCTAATAGGCAAATAGGTGATATGCATTTTGAGCTTGACACACACCGAATTTTTTTGTTAAGGCAATGTTTTCTTACAATGCTTTCCTTTACCGTTGGAGCGGAATAATACTACACAGATAGTCCATTATCCAGCTGGCGATCGAATTTAGGACCTCAAGGATGAGAGTCGTACACTGAAGCCACTGGGCCAACATTGCTCGTATATGGTGAAGGCAAATAAATTATTTACACTTTATCTTTGAGTCTAGACAATAGGAACAAAGAACACCAAAGATCAAAGGTCCAAGATATGAAATTGCAAATGTACTTTGTTGAAATTTACCCTTTAAATATATTTTAATTAAGAGAAAGTTCAAGTAAATAGGAAATTTAGGTTGTCT
Organism: Pieris rapae; assembly: GCF_905147795.1. NCBI lineage: Eukaryota > Metazoa > Arthropoda > Insecta > Lepidoptera > Pieridae > Pieris > Pieris rapae. The sequence continues at coordinate 2,764,968 of NC_059533.1, read as the reverse complement.
ACGGTGCGGCATTGCACAAAAAAGGTTGATGAACACTAGCTTAGACATAATTAGTGTAACGGTTGCGCCTTACAAGCATGTTGAGAAACAAGAACAAAAACTTGTCCATCCAGGGGCGCTGGAGAGTTTCTTACAATGTGTCATCCACTCTTGATTTCAGAACTCTTTGATTTTCTTAATTGGTGATTACGTTAACAATAAATTAATAATTATTTACTTTTTTACACGCATTGTTTTAAAACAAAATGCATTTTCGAGGATTCCATAAATTGATAGGTTTATGTAATATAAATATCATTATATATATTATTGGTTTGCTTACTTTTGCTGACAATAGGAATGGGGGTGATAACTTTCTGTAAATCTGCTTACGTAATACCTGAACGCCCCATGTGGGGCCGCCACGTCACCTAGTTTTCCTCAGAAACTTTTATGATATCGTCAGCCCATAGCTTTTGTAGTCGTCCCACGTTTCTTTGTATCTTTTGTCTGTACGCCTTTTGATATACCCACCTTATTTCTTTTTTTCATATATAAATAAATCAGTGGCGCTACAACCTCTTTAGGTCTTGCCCTCAGATTTCTGAATCTGTTTCATGATAATTTTTCAATGTAATAGGTAAGTAGGTGATCAGCCTCCAGTGCCTGACACACGTCGTCGACCTTTTGGGACTAAGACATGTCGGTTTCCTCACGATGTTTTCCTTCACCGTTTGAGCAAATTTTAAATGCGCACATACCATTGGTCCGTTCCGGGATCGAACCTACGACCTCAGGTATGAGAGTCGCACGCAGAAGCCACTAGGCCAACACTGCTCTTTTCATATATATTAACTTAAATACACTTATTTTCTTACGATGAATCAATTATTCATGAGCAAAGCAGAGCATAGTAAAACTTAATATAATCCATATAAACCTTGATCTAGCATTAGCTAATAACAGTTAAAGGTCACTTTGTCTACTGCATCTAAAAGTTATCAGTAAAAAATCTACACTTGAGAACATATGTTTTATACATTAAGATAGTGCTAAGTACCTAGTTCAATCAAATCTGATATAATCTAAACTGAAATAGCGTTACTTATGTCTGATCGCAGCGTAAAGAAAGAGAAGTCTTCCTGCATCCTAGAAAGAGATTCCTCGATCGGGCGAAGTATCAGTCAGGCCAGACCCAAGACCACACCACTAGGCTTATGCAGGTTTCATATATATGTGATCGAAAATACTTTGATACCGCCCCCATCGGTTGCGCGCAGCGAGTCGAGTCAATGCCTCCTCGCATGAAGCAGCCCCCACCAAAGGCGATATAATTAGCTCGCTACCGAAAAGCTCTGTATCAGCAGGGTGCGAACCACCACACCACCCGAAGGGGGCATATGCCCCGTACGGGTTTAGGCATCTCCCTTGCGCGGGAGGATGTAGCAAATACCACGATACCGCGAATCAGGGTATAACATCCTCTCACGGATTTCTAATTACCGCTAGATGCGTAGTAATAAAGCAGGAGCAGAACCTTGCTGTTTTTTTACCTGTAGGTACTTATCTTTGTACTGTTAGAAGCAGTGTAGTTGAAAGCATTTGTGGTTATTGGAAATGCATCAAGAGCGTGCTGGTAAAGGCACATTAAGACTTCCTTAGAGTTATTAGCTCAGCCTTGTGGAGTCTAAATTTGAATGTTACGTAATGTCAACTGGGTTTTGCCGAGGAAAATCTTCCACGTCAGACGGTGTTAACTTTTTCATTGCCGTAATGGACATGTGAAGTCCAAAAGGACGCCGAAATTGCAATATTAATTCGAATATATAAACAAATATGTAATATTTGGCAGGTTTCTGTTGATTTGGTTTTTTCGATGTTTTTTCTCAACCAAGTAAACAATTTAATAACATCAACTCAGCTAGAACGCTGAATTGTCAAGATCGCCACGAATTTAATTTATACCAGTATATCTGTAATATTGTAACGATCACAAAAATTGGATATTTATAGACTGAAATGGATGGAGCTGTAGAGGAGGCCTTTACCCACAAGAGATCCATACTAAAATTCACAATAATCTAGTCTACATATGTAACAGCAAAACGAACTTCCACCTTACCCTGGTGGAAGGCCCACAAAGGGCACCACTTCGAATAATTAAGATTTCGAGGTCCATCCCACCAACGCTTCGGTCTACCTGATTTTCATTTACAACCAGGTTGTGATTTCAGTAAGAATATTGGTGTTCTGTTATTTTCCATTCGGTGCACATATCCCAACTTACTTCATTGAAGACATCGTCATAAACATCTGTTTGAGCAAGCTCGTCCTTCTTGCTAAGGGCCCAGGTTTCAGAAAAGCACGTAAGCATAGGTCGCAGCAGAGTTTTTTACGAAACCAGTTTGGTATTTTGGTACTTTCTGAGAAGTCGGGATCAGATATTTACTTAATTTAATTTAAAAGAAAGACTTACTTTAAGTAAGAATATTTAATACTGTAGCAAACATAGATAGAGCTTCACTCAAAAGCCTTGATGCTCCACGTGAGGGTTTTTCAAAATATAAACTGATATCTCTGTCACATTCAAAAACTGTTGAATATAATTCACATAAATATAACTCGTATGGTCACTTTGAATGAAGTGATAATCGCTGCCTATTGACAGCTGCAACGGGTGGGGCTAGCGCAGGTGTAGCCGATGTTTTAGAGAATGATGCACTCCATTTCTAGAAGACCCCTATGTCCATCAGTTTGTAAATACCTCTACTGACAGCTGGTTCTACAAAAAGGCGATTCCCAGCAGAATGTGACTTAAAAAGCTCTATGTTCTGAAACACTAGGCTTTGACAATTAGATGATTCAATTTTGCATTGTGCCTCCGATGATACACGTGAACTTGAAGGGGTAGGCTGAAACCAAATTCTTAAAAAAGAAACCACTCGCGACGATTACAAATCCTTTACCAAGTAACATAATATAATACAACAATATTTCGTAAGCTCCACTATGTTTGTGGCTTGCGGTCTTAAATCAATGTCAAGGCTATATCATCTTTGCCTTCAACCGACCTTCTGTGTTATGACATCGTGCGAACATCCAAACTTTAATTGCAGTCTAAATGCAGGCCTTTTATAGAGTGGCAATAGGTGAATAGGTTTCAGAACTTAATATCAGCCTTTAAATAGACTGTAAAAAGTTTGTTTCAATTTGAACGCATAGTTCCCTTACATTGACGTCGAAGATAGCGCATGAAAATATCTTTGTTGTTTGATTGGTTAAACAGAGGGATTTTGCTTTGAAAGCTTTGAAAGGGATATAATTTTATCCGTTGTTGCAACATTTTTATTGATCCCAGTGAATGTTGATGTGAAATAATAAAATCTTGTTTATTTCCATATTTTTGAATTCCATTTCAAATGTTGTTCGTATTTACTTATAGCAACATATGTAGTTATATATAATAAAACAGTATAATTTCAGATTCTGAAATGGCGGAGGAGGTGCCAACCGTCAATCTGGATGACACAGGATCACAGGCTGCTTCAACTTATGTAGCGGGAAGTAACCGTGATTCGCTTAATAGTTTACTTAACAAACCCAAAGACAACAAAAATTGCCTGAAGGATTGCACTCTAGGAACACAGTACTCTATGACCTGCGAAGATATCAGAAAGGACACTAAAAAAAGTAGTTTCTGCTGTAGTAAGTATAATTTATTCAAAACACTATTTTGATGTAAATATTTTAGGTTATACACATTTAATATTGTAAGTCAAATTAGTCTTGCTCAGAAGCTAATGGACACTTGGTAATGTTTTATTTTTAAAATTTTATTCCATCATACGTCCTTTACAAAGCAAGTAACAATTTAATTACAACATACAATAACATTAGTCAGCTAATTTGCTACTAAATGATTGTATTAAAATTATCATTCATCTCGCGTACGCTTATAATAATTTGAATATTCAATGTCAAATATAAGCGTCTTGGCAACATCTGGTGGTCTAGAAAGCATTGCAATACACCGCAACTCGCGTTGATAATACGCAATTTCCATTAAATGATCCTTATAAAAATAATTAGTTTTACTCTACATACGCCACAGACTTACGATTTCTTGTAATAATGGATCATTTTCATGAAGCCACTGAAACGTCCTGCGTGTGTTTGGAAGCCACAAATAATAAATAATTATATCTACTCCTGAAAACCAAAACTTATTACCTGATTAGTAGATCTATGAAAAATATAGTTGCCAGTGACTGAACCACTTAAATTAACAAAACATTGATTCATTCACGGAAATTACCCGCCATATTTTCAAAATGTCACTTTCACTATACGTCGTACATAACTGTCACAATCATTATCTATCAGATTTATTGATATTTTAAATAAATAATTTTAGCATCTCGTAATTTAATTTAAATTCAAACGCTTATAAAATATGACGAAATATTGCATTGATCATGTTTCCTTCACTTTGAATCTTAAACAAGTTAAAATTAACTGTAGGTATTTCATCATTCGTCCAAAGAAAGCATAAAGTAATGCCGTAAATGATATTTGTATTTTAATCTATTGTTATGTTTAATGGTCGTGTATATCATCATTGGTTTCTTTCATAGTTATATAATTTAAGATTTAAATTAGATGATTATAGGAAAGTATTTAGATAATCCTAGGAAATGATTCTTGAATTAAATTGTCATGATTCATGTTCACTTTTTACTTTTTGTTTTTTTATGTATCCTGTATCAGTTAAGTTTTTTTTTTCTTCTTATTGTTTATGTTATATGTATTTTTGCACTTCTTGCTTACCTTATGTTATTTAATACATTTTTTTCCTTTACTCACAGTGGTTGCCTGGAAGAAATCAGTTTTTTATATTGTAATGCAACGAAGTGTTAATAAATAAATAAAAATAAAATGATTCTCCGAAAGCGGTGGTTAAACAGGCATGTCCTGGATAGGCGTGCGCTTCAATAGGCCACATCTCAGATCACATCATCAGATGGTATTGTCGTCAAACGTCTATCTGGTTCTGTGCATAAAAAAAAATTACGTTAATTCTACATACGCGATGTGCTTTTAATTTATTCAATCACAATCAATTACCAAACAGATGAGTTAGTTTAGTTTAGCTTAGTTTCTTCAAGTATCTTTTGCCATCACAATCTATCTGATGCTTCTTGCGGCCAGCCTCGAACCCCTAATGTTTGGAGGCACATAACAGATCCATTCCATCAACGCAGCCTCGGCCTACCGGGTTTTCTCTTGCCACCACAAATTACAATTATAGGAATTAATTTTTCCGTATAGATTATAGTCTATGATTCAGATTAAAAAACTAGTTTGCTCTATGAATATGTCGGCGCGAAACGCCTGTAAATAACGAATCCAGATTAATTAAAGCTGTCATTAAATTATTGAAGATAATGACGTCAGTAATACTGGTGTCATAGATTAGTTTGTTGGCATCTGCCATTTAATTTCGACATTAGAGTCTACACTTTAAAGGCTTCTGCTTGGTTCGACCGCTCAATCGAACTGAGGCTCGCACCAATCAGTTCCTGTATTTATAACAACCCGCATTTGTAATAAACAAGCTTCGTAACATTTCGGGTACTCGTTCCACGACCGAACCCGAATAGACCACAGAGTCAAACAGAGTCATAAGAACGAGTGTCAAAGATTACTTTAATATTTATTGTTATCTAGTCTCCAATATTTAAAATTATGATAAATAACTTTCCATAATAATAATTATGACTATGGAGTCAGAATTATTATCGATCATTGAATAGTGATTAATTATAAGATCTAACAACATTGACAAGTTAAATGAACTAGTCATATTAACGGTTTTATAGATATTTGACTTCGATGTCATTAAATGATAATGACAGTGGCAGCTGACACTAACACGCCATTGCTGTAACATAAATAATAAAGAATATAAAATTACTACAGACTATCATAAAATATGAATCCCAAACATTATTAATATTTTTCGTAACAATATATAAATTTGCGCCGATACGGCCATACTGACTCCAGCGCGTCCCCTGCGCTGCTTTACATTGCAACAACTTTAAACAAGGCATCACTCATGACGAGATCTAGCCCACACAAGGCATCACCCATCCTGGGTTCAGCCAACAAGACCAGGATCAAGGATACGCGTGGTGGCCAGCCAGCGTTTTAGGAAGGATATTGGATAGGAAAACACAAGGCATCACTCATTACGAGATCTAGCCCACACACAAGGCATCACTCATTACGAGATCTAGCCCACACACAAGGCATCACTCATTACGAGATCTAGCCCACACACAAGGCATCACTCATTACGAGATCTAGCCCACACACAAGGCATCACTCATTTAGAGATCTAGCCCACACAAGGCATCACCCATCCTGGGTTCAGCCAACAAGACCAGGATCAAGGATACGCATGGTGGCCAGCCAGCGTTTTAGGAAGGATATTGGATAGGTAAAACACATTTTTATTTTTTCATAAACATGTCAATGCATATAAAATAATTATTACCTTTAATTAGATTAGTTATTCAGTAATTCAATGCAATTACCTAGATCCAAAAACGTCAGTAGAAGAGGTCGAGGCCTCCTCACATAAAACTCTCCGACAAATCTTCCGCCGATACGGTCAATTCGACTGAAGTATAAACTCATGGCGTTCAAAGAATTGCTCCAATTGGTTACTCAACCAACCACAACATGTAAACCGCCTCGGCCTGCTGACATCTAGACTAAGAATTATAAAGCAGTTCTTCTCAAAAGCAGTCTTATGACAGAATATACCGATACCCGTTCTCTTTAAAAAAAGAAATATTATAAATTAAAACCCACAGTAAAATGGTATCACAAAATACTTGATATATTTTTTTTGTCATCACACTATTATCACATTAGTTATTCACATCAAATTACATTCATGCACCTGATGTTCGTCAAAAATATTAGAAGGTTTAATTTTACAATTACTTTTACAGTTACATTTACAACTTAAATTCAAATCTTAATTACTCATATCTGTAACGTATGGAATGTTTCGCTTATGATGGTTGATATAAAATGCACACTTAGTTTTTAGTAATGGGCCAAACCCAACAAAATAGAATAACAACGAAAAGTGGGTAGAACGAATACGCAACGTACGGTAGACAAAAATCACTGCATTTTGATGTGTAGAATGTAACTGAACTGAAGAGAAAGCGTTTTGGATTGAGTATTCATACAAAGTTGATATTTGTCATGACAACTATGAATAAAATTAAAATAAAACACGTTTATTTTGGAACATAAGATCGTCAAAGTATCACTTTTCCACGTCACCAAATTCGAACCCGCAGGCATCCCTACTCATTGGCAAAGAAGACAGGGTGTAGGCCGAGAGAAAAAGCCGACGTAAAAAACTCTCGGTAATTTTTTAAAATAAAATAAGTCATCAAACAATACTACAACGCTCATAGCAAATTAATTAGAAGGAGCTTGCCCAGCACTAGTCCTAGGCCCTTTCATCAACTAGACAATCGCTGAATTTATAGTAAGCCTTTTTACACAGCTCCTCTTTTTAATACATTTCCCAAATTTATTAAAAGACAGAGATACAAGAGCATCTGGGATTTTATATTAAAGAAGAGAATCCCTTTTCCGAAAAAGAATTAGTAACTAAACCACTCAAATCAAATTTAATTTTTTTTTTTGTGAGCAGTTAACGTCTCCAAATATTTGAATGTTCAAATTTATATTTACAACTTTGATTTGGATTTTACTTTGCCATATGTGCAAAATATTAGAGAATGTTTATAATGACCGATATAAAATTCTCTTTTCACTTTCAGCGATGACGAAAAGTAAAAATACATAAATTTACCGAAAGACATACGTAAATATTAAACACAAAAGCTGTTTTTGAAGTGAAACTTCTTTAGAATCGTTGTGATTTCAAACCGGATGCAACGGAAAAGCGAGACAGAAACATCAATTCATCATATGATTTAACGTGGGAGAAAATGAGATAGGAGGCATTATACAGCCTCTATTTACTGCCGCTTTTTTTTTTGATCGAATTTCAAACTTTCGTTGTTTTAGTTTTTGTCAAATTAAAGATTTATATTAAACTTATAAATTAAAATGTATAATTAAAATATACTGTTTTTAAAGAACACACACATTTAGATAGTGGAAAATGATTAATTTATATTTGTTTTTGAAGGTTTCACTTCTACCATGTGTGAATTGCACAAATGTTTTTTTTTTAATAGTGTCATCTGATTAGGGAATTCCGTGAAAGCCAGATGCTATATCTAAGCATCTGTAATATCGGGCTCTGCCTAATCTCTAAATTTGGTCTGCTAATATCTCTAACCGCACTTGAATTCAACACGCAAAGATCAACGCAAAGTTGGTTCGTCCCGTTCTTTTTCTCGATTCATAAAATTCATATCTTATTATGACTTTCTCGAATTAATTGACAATTTTAATAGTTTTAAAAAGTCTTATAACTTTCTTTGAACAATTAATTACATATTTTGTTGTAGTAAGTTTAATAAATGAACAATACTTAATAGTTTAATTTAGCGAGTTACATTCGTCATTTTGACGGTAGTAGCAATTTTACTCTAGATGACCCACACAACGGCAGAAATCTCATTTAATAAACTGTGCCATGAAAACCGGTATTATTGTTACTGAATTATGACGAAATAACGTTATGCTTAGACGGATTTCTCACTTTGCGGTCCCGGTAACACGACAACGACAAACGACCCAGTTTAAGAAAGTGAAACGAACGAATTGATATTTTGAAGATACCATAACACGGGATCTTTGTTATATCATTATATTTACTCTACTTTCGATTTTACGCCTACGAAATATTATAAGAACTGATAAGAATTTATTTAGTGAATCGGAGGTAATTCTCAGTTACTCAGATCGAAAAAACTCAGGGTAAATACCTGTGATCACCGCAACCATTACCTCGGCGTCGGCGTCGGTAGCATATGGTCGAATCCTCTTAAAAAAACGTCCGTGCCATTGTAGCATACTCTGCGTAACGGCTCGCTTGGTCCGAAGTGTAGTTACGCCATTTCGGCACGTCAATCGCGTGCCGAAACTTAACGTATGGATCAGCTCTCCCGAAGTCTCTTGGAGATGTGTGATCCCGCCGCTGCTGTCGGCGCGAAGCGCCTGTAAATAACGAATCCAGATTAATTAAAGCTGTCATTAAATTATTGAAGATAATGACGTCAGTAATACTGGTGTCATAGATTAGTTTGTTGGCATCTGCCATTTAATTTCGACATTAGAGTCTACACTTTAAAGGCTTCTGCTTGGTTCGACCGCTCAATCGAACTGAGGCTCGCACCAATCAGTTCCTGTATTTATAACAACCCGCATTTGTAATAAACAAGCTTCGTAACATTTCGGGTACTCGTTCCACGACCGAACCCGAATAGACCACAGAGTCAAACAGAGTCATAAGAACGAGTGTCAAAGATTACTTTAATATTTATTGTTATCTAGTCTCCAATATTTAAAATTATGATAAATAACTTTCCATAATAATAATTATGACTATGGAGTCAGAATTATTATCGATCATTGAATAGTGATTAATTATAAGATCTAACAACATTGACAAGTTAAATGAACTAGTCATATTAACGGTTTTAAAGATATTTGACTTCGATGTCATTAAATGATAATGACAGTGGCAGCTGACACTAACACGCCATTGCTGTAACATAAATAATAAAGAATATAAAATTACTACAGACTATCATAAAATATGAATCCCAAACATTATTAATATTTTTCGTAACAATATATAAATTTGCGCCGATAAATACAATCGCTTGACCTAATTTACAATAACGTTAAGGACACGATAGAAGTTTACATAGAAAGGTTTTATTCATAGTTTTGATAGATCTTATGAAACTTTAGAAGATATTTGAAATACATATACATATACAAGAATGACTAATGAACGACTGGTGACTTTACCCTTGACTTTGGCCTCAAATTTCGATGTCTGTTTTCTTCATGATTTTTTTCTTAATAGACGACGTAATCCGCCTTCTGTATCTAGCATATACCTTCGATTGCATGTTCCTATGGTTAATTAGATGCTAACGTGTGTAAAATTTAAGTTATGGCAATGAAATAGATATTTTATATACATAGCAGAAACTGTAAATATTTTTTCAAGTTTATTTCACAAAGGTTGAATTTGTTACAACAAGATGTTCAAACTGCCAAACATGCCAAATGATATAATAATGCCAAACATGGATTTCCAATATGACCCAAAAACGAAAAATACTGTCCATAACCAATTGAGTCAGAAGGAAAAGTCTATTTGAAATTAGTATACTACAATATACGCAAACAGCCCTACTGTTGAGGGAAAGTAGTGTATCAGATAGCATAACCGACCCTCAACCACCTAACCTACGCTCATGTATATATTTTTTTTCACAATTAAACGGTACGACAAATAAGCTTTATTTTAGCTTAGCTTCCTCGGCCCCGGGGGGTAAGTCGCCGGGGAGGTAGCTCTTTAATCATTTTAAAACCATTCAGGAAAGAACACCGTACAACCGGCCTTTCTGTATATACGCCTATTCTATGATTAACCTTTACTAAGCGAAACTTTTGTAATTAATAATAAAATATTTCCACGAATCTGCCATTAACATTATTGTAGAAGAATGTCTTTGAAATGATAAGGAAAGTATTTGCAAATAATTTTATTGTTAAGAAATTAAATATTTACATCCGAAGGTCTTGGGAAGAGATTCACACAGATATAAATCATGTTTCATAATAAATGTGTAATAAACAAATATTAAAGACAATATTCTCTAAGGATGTTCAATAAAAATAAAGACTCAGCAATAATCTTTTACTAAATGTAATAACATTTCTAACGAAATCACTTATCAGGTTTATACACTTTGTATATCTTTATAAAGCTAAAATTTTGTATAAGAATCTTTTTTTTTCAATCGTGTACCGCTGAGACTGCTGCCTCATCATCTACAAATGGAATCACTATCAATGGAGCTGTATCCGATGAATATGGAAGATGTTCATTAATTCCATGCCAACTTCTTAATTGGCAGCCAGCGCAACTGGATATTATATTGATGAAATAAAACAACTTTAGCAAGTTTGCCACGTTGTTGCTTGTGTTTTTCCTCACGCGTCTTTATTTGTGCATACAAAGTCCCAGTATTAGTAGCTGTATTCGATAATTATCACCCCTTGGGTATAGCAGATGAAACCGCCTCACCCCAGCAGTTGATGGAATCGCCTTAAATTTCTTGGAATTTGAGATGACGGCGTCGGAAGTCATGCACTGCTTTTTCGTTTTCGGGTCATAATAAAAACGATGTTTCGTTACAATTTCAAAAACTAAATTTAAGCTGAAAAAAATTGTTCTAGTTTCTGCTTTGTATATAAAATATCTATTCATTGCCATATTTATTTCACATTTCTAAGGACACGTTCCGACACTTGAAGACTTTAACAAACAAAAGAATATGTTTCAATATTATATCTAACGATTGGGCTATGACAAAATGAATCGCATTATTTAAAGAACAACCATACCAGGCATCAGGTCCCAGTTCCTTCAGGAAACCACTCTATCACGAGGAACAACATGGCCAGCCCCAATTATCATCACATATTACCTATCTATCGTAGTTAACATTAAATTTAATATTATAAGCTCATAGCAATATTATAGTCACGTTTGTTTTCAGGTACCACATCACAAACAGTTTGGGGAGTAATTCTGATATCTTTATCAATATGTGGATTCATTTATACACCTCAAGACTTAATGCTGCGGGAAAAACTAAATATGAGACCTGGTAAGTATTGAATTTTTAAGGGATCCATCGAATAAATAATAATAATAAGCCTTTATTTTTCCACATCCTATTTACATAAAGTAAATAAAATAGATATGAATACAATTTTAACTGACATGCGGCCCCTGTCCGGGAGAAGGCCTCCTAAATATAAAAATGCTAGAATATACAGCTACAACATAGCTATCGATTTCCATGCTACCTAGACTTAACTTTACGATGTCGAATTTAGGTGTTGGTGTGCGCGCGCATCGTAAAAATTCACTCTCTTCATTTTTCTCCATCGCGCAAGAAGTATAACATTAAAAAACGCTTCTAGTTGCATACTTTGCAAGGCTGCATTTGCCGTGCGGTTCATTTGATGGTTACTCAGTTGTCTTGAATGAAAAATGATAACTGACATAGAGAAATAACAATAATATTCAATAGTTTACGATATAAACTTAAATAATAAGGCAAGAGTTTACCATTCATTCTTTATTTTTCAAGATAGTAGTACAATTAAATCGCTCAATAACGAAAATCCGCACAATCAGCCTACAAATGTCATTAATTTTTAAAATGTCATATAATAAGAACAGTAATGTTATAGTTGATTGAAATTCAAGTCTTGTTTTATTAAAATGTTTCTACGTAAAAATATGAATGTTTCCAAATTATGTTCAGTGTAGCATTTTTCTACAAATATACGCCAATTTTTCAGGCCTGCCACCATTTGACTGGTGGTCAGACCCACCTGATCAGGTGAGGATGAGAATGTACGTCTTCAACGTGACCAACCATGACAGGTTTCTCTCTGGCGCTGATGACAAAATTAATGTGGAGGAAATTGGACCAATTGTATATTTGTAAGTATAAAATAAAAAAAAGTTAATTATATTCATGGTACTTCATTGGTACTGTAAAAAATCTGTTTGATTAGTTTTTTAGAAAATATTGTTTGACTATAGAAGTCAAAAAGGGTTTAAACAACTAAAAATACATTAATAAAAAAAAGTTTAATAGCTCTATACAGTTCAAGGGAATCAAACAACAATAAAGTACTGATTTCGGAATCCGTATTTTGATGAACAAATTGCCAGCAGCGGAGTTGCGATTCCTCTGGCATTGAGAGTGTCCTCTGTCAATGGGCAGCGGTATCACTTAACATCAGCAAGCCTCTATAAAAAAACTAATAATAAATGCGTGTTCGGAATAGAATCATATTTAGTTGATAAAATATATTGAGGGCCATGAGGGTGGTCCCAAAAATATTTTTAACTCGGCTGATCCGCGCATTCGCATTGTGAACGAGTCGTGGTTGAACATTCGTTGCGTACAGTTAGATGCAATTTTATAGTGTTTTTTTGTGAATTCCTTGTCAATAGTTACGTCCTCCATTTAGACTATTATAGTGAGTGTTTTTGTGCGTATTCGTGAACTATTATTGTAAGGCAAGGTACAGCATCAGTCCTAACATTTCTTGTTCCCAAAACTAACAATCTATCCATCCTTACGGCTGACGTGTTTTTTTGTGCCTTTCGCCCTAATAAGAAGCAATGCCTTGAGGTATGTACTCAGGACTTATTTTAGTATAAGATTACGTATCGACGGCCACCGAACCGTTCTTTGTGATACATAATTTTTTGGTAGCAGAGCGTGGTTTCATTTTAGTTAATGATTTTTCGGTATATAAGTCCTGGGTTCATAACTTATTAATGCATATATCTTGTTATGTTTGTAGGGATTATAGTGTTTTGATAGTGTTATAAATCGTTTTTTGTAGCCGCTTATTATAATTTGCTTTTTATTTGATTTTTGTGCTATTGTTTGTACTTTTATACTTTTATATAATGGCGGTTTCGCACAAGGCACAAATAGCTGGTGTATTGCGGTGGCTAGGATCGGCCGTTTTAAATATTTCGCGAAAAGATCGCGTACAGGCCCTTCTATCAAGAAGTGACGCGTTAGAGGATAGGATGAAAGATTTATATAAATCGTATCAGGCATTGCTTGAATTGATTGGGTTTGGAACCGGAGGTGATGGACAAGGTTTGTGCAGACATGGATCAGGCTGAGGATTTGGCTGATCAAATCAGGGAAGCGGTTGGTATTATTAAATTAAATTCGGCTACTCAGTCAAATAACCTTCAATCGAAGGATAGTTTTTCAAGTGGTATTATAGGTAGGTTACCCAAATTAGATTTGCCCCATTTTAGTGGCGACTTAAGCCAATGGGTGGCGTTTATACATTTATTTGATAGTTTAGTGCACTCAAGGGGTGATTTAACATCTGCGCAAAAGTTGGCATATTTGTTGGCTAGTCTCACCGGGGAGGCTAAAGGGTTAGTCCAACATTTAGCACTTGTGGACAATAATTATGATATAGCCAGAGATTTACTAATGAGGCGTTATCAAAATATACGTAGGCTAGCGGATAGCCACGTAGATGTCATTTTAAATTTACATAGTAATGTGCAGAGCCACAACTTAAGAATTCAAGTTTTAAATCCTTTATTAGTGGCAATTAATGGCTTAAGGGGTTTAAATTTGCCTGTAGATAGTTGGTCTTTTATTTTGTTGCATATTACATTACAAAAACTAAATTTAGATATGCGCACCCGATTTGAACAGGCGTATGGTGGAGATTCAACCACTCATCTTCCCACGTTTGATGAATTGATCTTGTTTTTAGAGGATGAGTGTCGCAGACAGGATAATGTTCCAGCGCCGTCCACGACGCCGGCCCCAATTTCTACTAGGCCGCGACAACAGCATAATATGCGCTTAATGCGACGCCCTGACCAGCGAGTTTATAACGTGGCAACTCAACATTCAGGCAAATGTTGTGTTTATTGTCGAGTCCCTGATCACACCGTAGTGTCATGTCAAAAGTTTTTAGCATTACGTTTTCAAGCACGGCGAAATATTGCCCGACAGCGGAAGTGGTGTTATGGTTGTTTAGGTAAGCGCCTGGCATCACAATGCCAAGTGTCACGACCATGCAAACAATGTAATGGCAATCATCACATTATACTTTGTGGTAATATGAATGGTTCACCCCAATCAGCTGCACCGGCACGGGAGTTTGTTGAAGATATGCAAAATACAGGTCATCAGTGGAATGGTGGTGTGAAGGTTAGACACTGTAGTTTTGGTCATGCTTCCAGGCACCGTACAGGATCAGGTTATTATGATTATCATCGGAGGCAGCCACCACCCTGCAGGGGCGGGGGAAACTTAAGGTCTCATGACAGGACTCGTGTCACCTCTGATCAGCAACAACTTCCTAAGAGCAAAGATAATTATGACTCTTGTGCATCACCTGTTATTGAACAGCAACGTCGTGATTTTGTTAGGCCTTTGCCCTTTTCTGAGTGGCCTCGTTTAGGCCAGCGGGTCCCTGAACCAGAAGGATATTGACTAGGTCACGTCCCTACTAGAACTCCTACATCTCTTATTACTGTTTTGTTACCCACCGCACAGATTTGTGTTGGTTCTCCATCAGGTGAGCAGGTAACCACGCGTGCGATTTTGGATTCTGGAGCACAGGGAAGTTTGGTGTCAATGGATTTGGTGGATAGGTTACAGTTGCGTATTTTCCCTGCTAGTATATTTGGTGTAGGTGGCTCTAAGGTTGCTGGATTGCGGGGACAAGTTACACTTACTTTTTCTCCTGTTCAATGCTCTCAGCCACAGATTACAATTTCTGCCATAATTTTAGATAATGTTATGGGCAGACACCCACTTGTTAAATTACCATCGGAGATATTAGATTTTACACGTAGTCTAAACTTAGCGGATTGTACATTTCATATTCCAGGTCAAATCGATTTGCTACTCGGAGCAGAAGTTTTGGGAAGGCTGCGGCTAAGTAAAAGCACACTTTTACAACCAGCGGGTTTAGTAGCAGTCACAACTGATTTTGGTGATGTCATTATGGGTCCTGTGTTTCCAATAGAATCTCTTAGCGTTGAAGATGGTAACTTATGTGTGGGACTCTCACTTGCTGAAGCCATTCAACGGTTTTGGGAAGTCGAAGAGCCTCCCACAGCGGCTCGTGAAAATCCGGAGCACCAAGAATGTGAATTGTTTTTTCAGAATAACACTGGTCGTCTCCGTTCGGGTAGGTTTGTCACGAGGTTACCTTTTTTACCATCCCGACCACCTTTGGGTCACTCCAGGTCTTTAGCTGAGAAAAGGTTAACATCCATGGAGAGACGAATGAAGAGAGATTCTACTTTTCGTGCTAAGTATATAGAGTTTATGGACGAGTACTTTAAGCTCGGACATATGTCAGTTTCTGATTATGATTGGCGCACACAGGAGCACTACTTCATTCCACATCATGCTGTGTTTAAAAGTGGTAAAATAAGAGTGGTTTTTGATGGCTCAGCGCCTACTTCCAATGGAGTTTCTTTAAATCAATGTTTGCATTCGGGCCCAAAGTTACATCGTGACATTGGTGATATTTTAACAAATTTTAGAAGACATCAGATTGTATTTGTTGCAGATATTAAAATGATGTTTAGGCAAACTGTAATTCATACTGATGACCGTTGCTATCAACTTATCTTGTGGCGTGAGAAGGAATCCGATCCAGTTACAGTATTTGAATTAAATACCAATACATACGGACTCAGATCAAGTCCTTATATTGCTATTCGTACATTGTTAGAATTGGCTGAGCGAGAACGTTTGCAATTTCCAAGAGCAGCTGATGTTTTGAATAGTGATGTTTTCGTTGATGACATTTGCACTGGAGCTGCAAATGAGAAAGAAGCCTTGATACTACGCGATGAGCTAATTGGGATTCTTAAGGCTGGTGGATATAAGTTAAGGAAATGGGTGTCTAACTCACAAGCTGTTCTTGCTGGTTTACCCGAGGATCATCAACAACATCCTTATATTTTTCAGAACGTGGACAACCCTGACGCTGTTGCAGTATTAGGTATTCAGTATCAACCGTTAGGTGATATATTTACCTTTCGAGTGCAAGACATAGATGTAATTAAATCTTGGACAAAGCGTGTAGTACTTTCAACTGTAGCCAGGATATACGATCCTAATGGATGGTTAGCTCCAGTTGTTTTTTGGGCAAAATGTTTTATACAAAAGCTTTGGTTACAAGGATTAACATGGGATGCCCCTTTAGTTGGTGAATTGTTAAGTGTTTGGGTTAGGTTTGTTGTGTTGTTGTTAGGTTTTTGAAATTCAATTGATTAAAATTGATAGGTCTTTATTGCCACCAGGGAAATGCATAGTGGATATTCATGGTTTTTGTGATGCATCGGAAAGTGGTTATGCTGCTGCAGTTTATATTCGTTCTGTCAATCAATCTGGTGTTGTAACGGTTAAACTAGTTATGGCAAAGAGTAAGGTTGCACCGGTAAGAACACGCTTAACAATTCCTAACTTAGAGTTATCAGGTGCTGTTCTATTGACACGTTTGATAAACCATGTTAAATCCATTTTTGGCCAAAAAATGAATATTCAGAAGTGTTTTGCTTGGACTGATAGTCAGATAGTTCTTGCATGGCTGCAAGCGTCAGTTCATGTTTTGGAAGTATTTGTGGCCAATAGGGTTTGTCAAATTCAGCAATCTGTCGTGACCTTGGATTGGAGGCATGTACCGGGAGAACTTAATCCGGCAGACTGTGCATCTCGAGGTTGTGAGGCTCCAGTAATATTAGACCATCCCTTATGGTGGGCTCCAGGTTGGCTGTACCAACCCGAAAATTGTTGGCCTCGCACTAAAACGGAACTTGTTGAGCCTCTTCCGGGTTTAAGAGTTATTTCTCTTGTCGTTCAGGAATCGATAGAAAACTTAGACCCGTTACTCGCAAGGTTTAGTTCATTAGACAAATTGATTGGAGTGACCGCCTGGATTAGGAGGTTTATTTATAATTCAAGGAATCCAACAATTAAGAATATGTCAAATGTATTATCACCAGATGAAAGAAATGAATCCTTATTATTCTGGGTTCGTTATATCCAAGCTAAGCATTTTGAAACAGTCTTTGCTACTCTAAAAGGACAAGGTAAATTAAAGGGATCTGTTGCTCGGCTGAATCCATTTATTGATGATAAGGGTTTGTTACGCGTAGGTGGGAGATTACGCCATTCAGAACTGCCTTATAATCATAAACATCCGCTTCTCCTTCCTAATCGAACTTCATTGGGAGATTTGATAATTACTGACAGACACGAAAAGAATGCACATGTTGGGTTAAATACACTTTTGGCTATTATTCATCAACAATTTTGGATTTTGTCAGCCAGGAGGGCTATTCGAAATGTTATTTTTAAGTGTATTCCTTGTTATCGACTTAAAGCATCCTTGACTCAACCACAAATGGGAGATTTGCCTCCAGATCGCATTACTGCTGCTAGACCCTTCTCTGGTGTAGGCACCGATTTTGCTGGGCCATTTTCCATCAAGTTTTCATCATTGAGAAACGCCAAGATCGTAAAAGGGTACCTCTGTGTCTTTGTCTGTCTTGTTACAAAATCCGTACACCTGGAGGTGGTATCATCACTTAGTACTGAAGCTTTTATCGCTTGTTTGTCTCGTTTTGTTAGTCGTCGAGGATTACCAAACTTGATTCGCTCCGACTGTGGGACAAATTTTAAGGGCAGTGAACGTTACCTCGGAGAAGTTTATAAGTTTTTGACTGAAAACCAACTGCCTATCGAAAGTTCACTTTCTCGTCGTGGAATTAAATGGAAATTTAGTCCGGCTGGATATCCATCTTGGGGTGGAATATTTGAGGCTGTAGTGAAGGTGGCCAAAACACATATACGACGAATTATAGGAGAATCAGTTCTTACATATGAAGAACTAGCCACAGTCTTTTGTAACATTGAATCTGTTTTGAACTCACGACCACTTTGTCCTATATCTTCGGACCCAAATGATCTAGAAGCTTTAACTCCTGGATATTTTTTGATTGGGGCTCCTCTCAATGCGTTATCTGAATATCCATTTGTGGACACACCAATAAATCGGCTCTCACGTTTCCAACTGCTACAACAATTATCTCAGAGTTTTTGGAAACGTTTTAATATAGAATATCTCCATTTATTGCAGCAACGAGTTCGTTGGATAGATAAAACAGATCCGCCTAAGGTTGGGGACTTGGTTCTTATCAAAGAACCAAATATGCCACCATTATCTTGGAGACGCGGTCGCATTATTAAACTATTCCCGGGTGCAGATGGTACCCCACGAGTCGCCGAGGTCCGCGTTGGGGAATCGGTTTTAAAAAGAGCCGTGGCCTGCTTGTCACGTCTTCCAGTGGCATAACCTTTGCTACCAGCCTCCGGTTTTAGACTCAGTCATGTTAAGCCTGACTGGGACGGGGGACTGTTCGGAATAGAATCATATTTAGTTGATAAAATAAATTGAGGGCCATGAGGGTGGTCCCAAAAATATTTTTAACTCGGCTGATCCGCGCATTCGCATTGTGAACGAGTCGTGGTTGAACATTCGTTGCGTACAGTTAGATGCAATTTTATAGTGTTTTTTTGTGAATTCCTTGTCAATAGTTACGTCCTCCATTTAGACTATTATAGTGAGTGTTTTTGTGCGTATTCGTGAACTATTATTGTAAGGCAAGGTACAGCATCAGTCCTAACATTTCTTGTTCCCAAAACTAACAATCTATTCATCCTTACGGCTGACGTGTTTTTTTGTGCCTTTCGCCCTAATAAGAAGCAATGCCTTGAGGTATGTACTCAGGACTTATTTTAGTATAAGATTACGTATCGACGGCCACCGAACCGTTCTTTGTGATACAATGGGCCTTGAAAATACCTTTTAGTTGTATACGGAAATGCGATGATTGCTCATATGCATTACTGTGTGTTAGAAGACTAAACAAATGAAAAAAGCCGACTTTAGTATTTATTTATTTACGATTTACAATTTAAGAAAAGACATACTGAAAATATTTGTTTCAGAGAAAAATTACTGCATTATAATATAACTTTCAACGAAAACGGAACTATGACATACACAGCCAAGCGGTTTCTTATATATCTACCGGAGGAGATTACTATTAACCTCAATTCTACAATAATTGTTCCAAATTTGGCTGTACCTACTGGTAAGTAAATAAGAAAAATATAATTTAAGCTTTCTTTACCGGATATAAATGCATAAAAACAATACATTTTATATGCATGTATCGTTAATGATACATGTTTTTTTAATGCATAGATATACTCGCGTATCAAATCAAATCAAAATGTATTTATTCAATTTAAATGCGACTTAAGGCATGCTTATGAATGACAAAAACGTTTACAAAATTCGCGAAAGAGCAAAACTAGGCCATCCGTTCGCAAGACTATTATACCAGGAGGTCTTGTTCTGAGAAGAACGGGCAAGAAACTCAGCAAGTTTTAAGCAAGCGTAAATAAGACATTTTAATGTACAATATTTATTCAGCATCACCTACTGAATAACCGTTAAAAAATGGTTAAATAAAGACATACTTAAGTTGTTGAAATTACTAACATCCCGACAAATTGCAAAAAGTGTGTTTTTTTACGATTTAATCGCTTAGATGCAAAGATTATATTGTAACTACGCTAGATGTGTAAAATGTTTATGGCCTTTCACCTTGACATCAAATATTAGATATCTTATGCATACGGTTGTGTTTAATTAGAAATGGAAGCGTCTACTGTAGTAAAGTAGAGAAAAACGTTTAAAGTTTGTTGTGATAAATTAGTGGTCCCAAAAATAAAATTTAGAAATTTTGTCTATGGGCAGGTTCATGGTATTTCTTACTAAATACTAAAGCCTTATTATAACAACTAAAAACACATGGGTTTTCTAATAACATTGGTATAAAATAATAGTGAGTGAGTGAATGAGACTGAAGACAGAGATCTGCAATATATTGACAATTGGGTAGACCATTTATTGAGGTTAGTTATATAATGTCACACGAGCACGACTGCATTAACGCGGTTAAACCGGCCAGTACGTAAAAAAATAAGCAACATATAAGTTTAAAAAATAAATGAACCACAATTCAATCTACAAACATTTTGCAGGTGCATCGACTAAAAAAACAACGAAAACAATAAATTTTTTATGCCTCCGGTTCACTGACATATAAATACAGTAAGTGCCAAAAATAGATCACAATCAGAAATGGTTTTAGCTACATATAAAGTTTTTCATATCTTTATTACGAAAAATCTAAATATACTGTATAATAGTGTTTTTTAAAATATTAAGCGAAACTTTCTTATGGTACTTAATTCGTAATTAACAAAATCGTTTTACCATATCTATATAGACTTTAGGTATTCTATTATTGTATTATATCTTATATTGCGTATTTTACACATTTAACAATGCTAAAGATAAAATAACGATCACGCATTGAAGAATTGACGAAAGGGATTCACGTGAAGCCAGAACATATAAAAATAGGATTTAATCTATATTTTTAAAATTATAGAAGCGTATAAATATGGTTTCTCGTTTAAGAGCATATTATTATCACATATATATAAAATACAATTTGTGTTAGCTGCATGTATATTGCATAATGGATTTGGCCTTTTGCCTTGAAGCTGTCAAAATTAAAATATATTTGACAGCTTTATAATACTAACGGGTATGTCTACAATTACTCTCGGTAGCGAGCGCGATTTATTGAAACACAATTTGTCAGAAATAACTTAACAAAATTTCAAAACATAAATAACACTTACCTTTACGGCTGATGGCTTTAAATTACTGAAATATTTAACATCAGGTGAGCCTCCTGCCCGTTTGCCCCCTGTTCTATAAAAAAAAATACATCGATTTTAGGGTTTAAGACGGTTCCTAGTGATACTGTTCATTTAAGTTAACGTCAATCCAGATAAGTCTTTGTTTTTAATTTATATTATTTTTATTTTTTACTTAAGATGTCATGTGGTGGTGTAATGGTTGCAGCTCCTTACAAACGTTGTGTAAAACAATAAAAACTTGGCAATTAAAAAAGTTGTGGAGAGTTTATTGCCAGTTCTTTTCTTCCGTTCTACTCCCTTGATCTGAAAACTGGCTGTTCATGTTAAATTAGAAGCAATTAATGTATATTTCTATTTTGACGTACATAAGTGTAGATTGTACCTAGGGCATCGAAACTCGGTTCAATTCTGAAAACCCGGGTTATCGGGTTTAAGAGTAATCAAAACCCGGGTAGACCGGTTTTTTCGAGCATTTCGATCTTTTGGCCTCAATCAATTGTAAGCATTCATGGACCCGTGAATGCGTATGAGACCTAGATTTCGAAAACTGCTATCCCTTGCAAAATTTGGTGAATGTAAAGTGATCCCTATATATCTTCTATTTTTCATAGATGTCCATTCATCGAATGATATCGAAAACTTCTTTTCATCTGACAGTATAATTTTTATCTCGTTTATTATTTCTAGCTTCCTTTTATCAAAGTCTTTGAGAATTATGTGGCGAACGGTATCAGCAGTAGTTGGTAATTTGTTGCCGGTCTTTTCAGAAAGGTACTTTAAATCTTGTGATTTTGAGAACGTTCTAAGAGAAATTCCATCAACTGCAGTCATATGAGACTCCATAAGCTGCATACTTGGGTTGGCATCAGTCTCAAATGGCGCCGGTATTCATCACCCGCGCAACGATACACCCTCCCCTCTCAACTGCTCCACAGTTCACCCCTCTCATGTCCTGAGATGGACGCGCATTTAACTTGCATGTCTTGTTTATGGGTAGGAACGTAGCAAGGAAGCTACTTTTTGTGTCATAAATAATAATTTATCAAAGCGAATTTTTATTCAATTTACTTATTATTGCATTCAAAGTGCTTTAAACTTAATAAACAACAAAAACAAAAGTATAAAAAAAAAACCCGAAAAACCCGAAAACCCGAGTTTTAAAAATTGAAACCCGTTTTTTTTTGTAATCCTCAGAACCGGGAAAACCCGGGTTTTTACGGCCCGGGTAAACCCGGGCTCGATGCCCTAGACACAATATGACGTGTGTGTTGGAAATGACACAATGAAATATCGTTCATCAACAATAGTTGACAAATTTAAACTGAAATTAAAAGAAATGTTGATATCTGACCAAAATAACGTACGCCCTCGTGCTCTCTCCTTGATCATTTCAGTGCGACTGGAGTCTCCGTTTCATACTAGGATGGGGGAGGAGGTAACACTAAAGGATTTTGTTTTAATGTTATCTACACTAATGATTGAAAAAAGTGATCGTCTATTTAATCATTGTGAAATTATATTTCTACATTGTTGTAATTAAAATTGTATGTCCTGTGCGATGATACGCGTATTAAAGTATATACTTAGCTGAAAAACAAAAAAGTACTGTTTTACCCGGTAGTAAATTTTTAAATCCTTGTATTCATAAGAAAACCGGGAAAAAACTCACGACACGAATGATATAAATAGTCTTTTTCTTGGATTCTCTCGAAATTTAAGTGGGTTTTGTAATTTTTATTTCTGAACCAGTCACAGGCACAGGATTAGTGATAAAATGGAATGAATATCTCTTGAATCTTATGACGTCACTTATTTTAGAAGTTATTTGGCACACTTTCTTAATCCCATTTGAAATCGACCCAAAACCATCCATCTATTTTTTTTTCAACTGCCATAATTTATTGATAGTTACAATATGAATAATTATTTTTGATATTTAGATAATAACTAACAAGAATTGTAATTTAAAATATATTCTCTACATTAATAAACATTAATTTATGACCCTACAAGCACTGTTTTATTGTTTATAACGTCTTTAACGGCTCATAAATTAATAAATTTGACGTGTTTGATGCATAATTTGGCTGGTTTATTAATTTATTTTGTATAGCAATAATTCCCTGAACAACCATTCATCCATTTTTACGTGTGGATACAACCGTGCGAGCGGTTAAATCGAAACCGGGCACCGTCTTACTGACTTTGCGGCACGCTAGAGGCCGTAATTTCTGAGAAAAATAAAAAATGAATTTGTAGCTTTAAACACGTTCTAGAAGTTTTGTTTCGGACATGTTTCGATATCTTTGACTTGACAAACTTGTGGGTCTTTTTATCGATATCTTGATAACGATGATCGATACGTGAAAAATGTAAAGGATCTTAATTGTAGATATCTCAACTTTTATGACAAAACTGAATTTAACCCCTTTTTCAAGATGGCGTAAACTGCACAAGGTTATTTTGGTCGACAATTTGACCTTGGGCTTTTCTAGCCGCCCCCCACGTAATATGCTTTAAAAATCTGGCTTTCTCGGTTAATTTTCTTTTCTAACCCGATTTTTCCGAAGTAATGACTATTATGTCTACTAAACAAATATTATGTCAAAATAAGTGTCTTTGTTACCATATAACTGTTAATAATATTTGGCTAAAAAAATAACTTGATAATAACTTGCATAAAACAATAATGTAAGTAATTAAATTGCTATGCAATATTATTGTGTCACATACCACATCTCACTACAGTAATACCCCGACTTAATTTTCTCGTCTATTCGTTTTTTTTTTTTTTGAACGCCGCGCAGTCAAAGTCAAGCGGCGGCGTTTGTTACTGACTCCCGCCGCCCGCAATCGCATTATTATTCGTTCACAGTGTTCACAACCGTACGATAATTATCGTACATGTACGATAATTTCATAGCGACGTACGATGTACGATGGTACGCGACTATCGTACACAGATTGTTCGATAATTTCCGTTCTTATGAAACATTTGATGATTATACAGATAGCCCAATAATAATTACAATTTTTAGTGTTAGTGCCGTCTATTGGCTCATTATTTTATTAGGATCACATGCCGTTGCTTCATGGCGCAATCCTTTCATTGGTTATTTTTATTGTTCAGTGTTCACAACCGTACGATAATTATCGTACATGTACGATAATTTCATAGCTACGTACGATGTACGATGGTACGCGACTATGGTACACAGATTGTTCGATAATTTCCGTTCTTATGAAACATTTGATGATTACACAGATAGCCCAATAATAATTACAATTTTTAGTGTTAGTGCCATCTATTGGCTCATTATTTTATTAGGATCACATGCCGTTGCTTCATGGCGCAGTCCTTTCATTGGTTATTACTGTTGTTTAATATAAATTCGAAATGTTGGCACGTTCATGACACTCGAAGTGCCCTCGTCCGACGTCCACTCCCAGCTCAAGTCTTGCCATACGTCGAACATTTTATTTGAATTATTATTTTTTCAATTTAAAAAACACAAGTTTACAAGATTTAAACTATAAATCATTTCCTACATACATTGTTGCACGTTTCATATGATTTTTAAAAGTATTTTATCCATTTTCCTGACTCGTACGATAATTTTTATCCATGTACGATAATTTTTCGGCCTCTGGTACGATAGTTGCCTGGCTTCAGGGTGTGAACACTGTTCGTTCAGCTTGCAACAGGCACAGACGTGTAGTGATGTAAACTGTGTAGGATAGTGATGATCCAGAGCTGGTGGATTCACACAATGAGGAGCTCATAATTGATGAGCTCATATCAATGCGTGAACAAGGGGAAGAAATTGATAATCATGATTCTTTGGATCCAGTTCAATTAGAAGATCAAGTGACACTTGGAAACTTGACAGAAGCCCTCAGTTCGATTGAAAAAGGGTTAACAATTTTGGAAAGCATAGACTCCAATAAAGAGCGCATTTTTGTTACAAGACATGGAATAAAAAAATTAATAGGATGCTACGAGGAGATATACGGGAGAAGAAAGCGACTTTGTTACATATGATGACACCTTCTACATCAAAATAACGTCGGATTGCGTTTATACACTCTATTAATATAGTTTGTCATATTATCTATTATTCTCTATTAGTCTCCAGTCCCAATTAAACATACTTTGTATGTCTTTATATGGAAAATTGTACCCCGACTTACGCGAATTCGACTAACGC
Source organism: Pieris rapae (assembly GCF_905147795.1). Classification (NCBI taxonomy): domain Eukaryota; kingdom Metazoa; phylum Arthropoda; class Insecta; order Lepidoptera; family Pieridae; genus Pieris; species Pieris rapae. The sequence goes on along the minus strand of NC_059533.1, from coordinate 2,739,125 downwards.
GGATAGCGCTCAGTCCCACCTATCGCGTAAGTCAGATAACAATTGTATTACAGCCATCAGCGTTAGTCATCAAGAACGAGGAGGGATGATTGAAAAGAAGATATAGGTATTAAACTGAGTCTACAAATCAATTTTGAGTGCTGTTTAGACAACAATTGTTTTTATATGAAAAGTTGTATTACTCTCTCTGTTTAAGATAATTGTGTGTACTTTATAAAAAAAAAATTGTATCTAATAACATTCTATTAATAAAATGATTGATTTAATCTACTATTTATTTAATGACTGCCTAATAGAAACGTAATAACCTTAAATTACATGGCTAAGCAGAAATTAAAAATATACCTACATGCTGTGTTACTGTATAGGTTATAATAAAAGAACAGCATAATAAGCGACACAACTTAATTTAATGTTAATAATCAACTTTTAACACACTACAAAATAACTTTCAGTAATACAAACGCAAACTTAAGTGTAATGAAAACTAATCAAACCCAGCCTCACATAGACCTAATCTATTTCATACTACTTCATTTCGTAGACAAATATATTTATTTATTTTAATATCTCAATCAATCAATCAAATCAAAAAGCATTTATTCATATAGGTAACATAATGTACACTTATGAACGTCAAAAAAAAGAAAGAAATCTATCTTCTAATCAGTTTAGAAAAAGTAATTGTTATGAACAAAAAAAAAATAGAAAGCTTAATAAGTACTTAAATGATCATATACATTATGATGGTATTTCATACTAAGTGTAAAACAGAATAATGTTTTTATCCAAAACCTTAATCAATATTTATAAAGATATAAGAACCGCCAATTTATTATATCATTTATTATAAATTGAAGGATACTTGAAATTCAATTACTTATTTGAAAATATCTGCACTATTGTGTTTTTCTATATCCAGCGTTCTTGTCATTGATAAAAATGTGATATTCTTCTTCAAAGGCAGAAAAATACAACCAGAAGTTTTTGAACATTTGGAACTGTGAAATTATTACATTTATAATTTTAGTATACCTATTTATAAAACAGGATGAATCCGCTGGAGACAAGACATGATCAAGAGTGTTGTATAGGCAGGATAAAAGGATAGTTAAGAATAACTTATCATAAGAAAAAAGCATTGCATTCGCAAGATTGCAAATGAAAAATGATGGTTACTGGTACAGAGGTGTTATCGGAATGACAAATTAATAATAAAAAATAATAGACGCCTTGTTCCGCTTGTAGATATGACATCTGCTGCGCAGTTGCTAATCAATATGTGTAGGCGCTATGCACCAACAAGTGTATCGATAAATTGGTTCTGAGATAAAAATTATCTTTCATTAACTTAGATTATCTATTTACTAGACTCTTCGTTTATCTCAGCAGCCCATATAGGAAATGTTATAGATTTCGTAAATTCCACATCATTTCTTGGGTATTGAAAAAGAGAGACAGTGACCAACGACGAGAAACCAGTTGGTCGTTTCATGGTCGTTTTTTCTTCGCCATCTATAGATATTGTATTAAGTATTTTTTAATTGCTTGCATAATTTATTTATTGAAATAGAGGTTTAAAGTGCAAGAAAACGGGCCTTCTGTAACAATAACAAAGTTCTATTTGATCTAATGCGATAAGGATATGAATTTATCGTAAAAAAATGCTGTATTTATAAATATTAACTTATACACTTACCACATATATATAAATTGGCCTAGATTAGAATATTTTCACATAAAACAACCCTTAACTTCGCTAAAAAATGGCTAACTCATGATTTACAAGAATCATGATATCACCTAGGAAAAAGCAACTTTTTATTTGACGTAAAAAATCGATTTTTATTATTACCATGACTGCGTATAAAGTATCGTAATCAGCTCGGCTAATTATTTTTATTATTAACATTATTTATGTACCGATCCCACAAAATATGGGGACATTATTGGATAACAGTTTCAACGCCCCAACTGGGAATTAGAAATACTAGTTTGCTGTGATAATATTTTTTTTATTTATTCACACTTCGCGGCTAGAAAGAAACACAAATAACACAATACATATAAATTACAAGCGATGCAACGGGCGGCCTTATCGGTAACAAGGTCTCGATCTCTTCCAGGCAACCCTAGTAAGAAAAGAAAACAATAAATAAAAAAATGATGAGTGCAAGAAGTGCATAACCAGAAGTTATATAAAAAACAAAATCTATTTATATTAATCTATAGAACCTTAATCTAGAGAAAATAAAAAAAACAATATTAATAACTAACTAAAACTAAAAAGCTAATCTTACAGATTCAAGAATAGCAAATAGTGAATGACATATACAAAAAGAAGAGGAGAGGAAGAGATGCTAGATTATTGAGTGTCTTCTCAAGAGAAGATTTATCATGGCTAGTAGAAGAGGAAAGTGAGAGTAAAGATTGTCTATATCAATGAATGAATGAATGAATGAGCTGAAGAAATATTATTCTGTGCCGCTCTGCCAATCCCCAAGTTTTTGAGGAACTTCCAGATTTCCGTGGTGTCGCCATTGGATATTGAATCGTGAATATGTTGTCTTTGAGCAGACGACAGAGAACGACAGCGAGTGTTACAACGATTACGAACTACTTTATATTTTTCGCGCTCTGCATCAGATTTGGCAGCTCTCATTTTAGCTTTGGCTCTGTTTTTTTGTGAATCAAACTTTTTATATAATCAGAGAAATGTTTAAGTTTAACACGTCTCACTGGGGCGTGCTTATCATAGAGGTTTGTGATAGAATAGGTGAACAGCTTGAGCACCTTGTCATCGAGGAAGGCTAAGTCGTATAGACCACTCCAATCAAATTTGAACGCATCACTAAGCAGGCTCTCATGATCGATTTCACCATAGCTGCGACGCATAACCACTGTCGGTTTCTGCTTGGGTGGCTTCGCATTAAATGAGAGATAGAGAAGGTCATGGTATGAGAAAGCGACAGCAGGAAGTTAGAAGCCAACGCGAGCAGATCTGTGTGATGAGCTGGAACACTTTGAGAGCTAATGGGTATAACGTTAAAGTACTTAGACAAGTTTTGGAAAATAGAGGATAAGGAATCAGGTAGGGGAGGCGTGGAAGAGTCTATACTATGGAAGGAGTCACAATCGGACGATTCCAGAGATAAGACATCAGAGTTATCACTATTGCAATCCATGAATTCACAAAAGATATATCCAACAGACAATGAGATATGGCTATATCCAAGAACAAATCAAACACACAAATAAACCTATGTAACTATAAGAACACAAAAGGGAATAGTTATATAATAATAATAATATAAAAAAAAAACAAAAAACAAATTACAATTAAAACCCAAAAAAAACACACTAGTTCGCTATGTGGCTCTCGTATCAGAGCTATAGGTATCTCATTGGAACACAGTCAAAGTATAAAGATAATTTGTTTAAATTATTTAACATTAAAAAAAAAGATTATGTTATGAACCGAGAAACACACAGATTAAGACGAGGTACGAGAGTGGTACAATATTATGAGAGAATAATTTAATGATCTGTGGATGGACAATACAATCTATCCTTCGCTGACAATCACAAACTTTGACAGTGTCACACTCACAGTTTGCTAGGTATTTGTCACTGAGCTGTAATAACTGAATAACAATAAATAAACAAGACAAGGTAAAGATTGTGAGAAACCAAATAAGTAATTGACAGAAAACTATTTATCACTTTAAACTTATGCCCAGAAACCAAGAAGAAGTTAAAATTAAACGCACACACGAACCATAAGTACACATAATACATATGGAAGTTATTAAACCTTCTTTGAACCCTTCTTGTTACAGGTCTTGTCTCCTCTCAGCCTTGGATCATCGGTGGTGGACGATAAGGGGATGCTGTCTGGGACTGTATCCAGTTCCTTCAGTGAAGAGATGCGTCGAAGTTTCCCATCAGCCCCTAACACTTGTACCCGTCCATCCCAAGTTTCAAGCATTTAGTGACACCAAACCGCTTTCTCGCCTCCATAAATAAGGAGTGCCTTGATTTGGTTAAAAACTCAGACAAGGTTATGCCGGTGCCTTTGTGACTAGTTTTGGCAGCCCAGATCCTTAATTTATTGTCGTACTGTCGAAGCTTTATTAAGATTAGCCTAGGCTTCTCTCTGGATCTAATTCCCAATCGATGACACCTGGTAAGGCTCTGCTCCGTTAAGTTGGGACACTTTAGCAGGACGGATATCATCCTTGCTATGGAGCCGGAACTTTCATCCTTTGTGTCCTGAAAATATGAGATTTTAAATCGAATCAAATTATGTACAATTAACCATTAAATAAAATAACGCCAATAAAAATATTAAATATGTAATTAAAATTCTGAAATAGCGCCATCTTTGATACACATTCTCAAACAGTATGCTTATTGGCAAGATGAATAATTATTTTATACTCCAACTTACATGGTTTCAATACTGACGCATAGATGTCGCTGTATCGCAAAAAAATTAATACGAATTACAGAGTTACAAATTTTGAAATACAATTTATAATTAACGTGACAATATATACAACATTATAAGAATCTTGACATTTAACCATCTTCTATTATTCAGTATAGAAAATTAAAAATATCAAATTAAAAACTCAATTATTACAAACGAGTTAATGTCATATCGCAAAACAATTACGTTCATCTTAAGAAAACATTTACTTCGGTATTTTCTGGAACATAAATATTGTAGATCTTTTTGGGAAATGTTTAAATGATTGTCTTGAAATAGTTATCCGTTGTTTATACGATAGTAGTTACACGAAAGCAAAAAATATTTGATTCAAAAATGAGAATTGTATCTATCTGGCCAATATTAAAAAAATAATAATTAATGAGATTTCTTACAAAATTTTCAGTTTCTATTAGTGCTACGTTTTTATATAAAATGAACTAAAGGAAGTTCCTATGAAAGCGAGCGGTATGTAAACATATCCCTTTCACTGATGCTCATCTAGATAAGTAGGTGAGGCTTTCCTACTGGAGTGAAAAAGTGTGGCTAGACTAGAAAAAACTGGCCAATTGCCGAATAAAATAAACAATAATTGTTACGGGCAGTGCTGTATCCAGGGTCGTTAGAACAAACGTCATAAATAAGGGTTTGTACAAACGAAAAAATATGTTTGCAATTTTTTGTTAAGCATTGTGTAATGTACTTTATGTAATTTATTATGATTATGATATTGGAAAGTAATGTCACTGGAGAGTTGCAGTCGTGGAGACCGCATATTATCGCATCGCATATATATCGCATCATAACATAAAAGCTAGGCCGGCCGCATGGAAAATAATTACCTTTGGAGTAACCGTGTGGTTCCAAGGGCGCTAATTAAAGAATTGAATTAGTTTTTTGATCCGTAGTTAACTCAACTATTGGTCAAATATCGTTACTAATAGTTAAAATTCAGCAAAATGCGTTTTTTGATCCGTGGTAGGAGTTACTAATGGTCAAATATCTGACCATTAGTCAAAAAAACCCTACGATAATTATCGTACATGTACGATCATTTCATAGCTACGTACAATGTACGATGGTACTCGACTATCGTACGCAGACTGTACGATAATTTCCGTTCTCATGAAAAATTTGTTGATTACACAGATAGCCCTATAATAATTACAGTTTTTTAGTGTTAGTGCCATCTATTGCCTCATTGTTTTATTAGGATCACATGCCGTTGCTTCATGGCGCAATCCTTTCATTGGTTGTTACTGTTGTTCAATTCGAATTATAAATTCGAAATGTTGGCACGTTCATCACACTCGAAGTGCCCTCGTCCATTCCCCGCTCAGGTCTTGCCATACGTCGAATATTTAATTTGAATTATTATTTTTTCAATTTAAAAAACACAAATTTACAAGATTTAAACTATAAATCATTTCCAACATATTATTGTCACATTTTATATTGTTACGAGCTAGGGGATCGGATAGAAACTGCCGTCGATTTATTCAAGGGTTTATTTCAATGAAATCTACGAGGAATTCGTTTACACTAATATCTGGAAATTACGCACAGAAACGCACTAATAACACACACAATGAAAGACTGTCTCTAATCACTTAAATTACTCAGTACTTTATCGCTGGTATCACTTATTCGCACTTTTTCTCTTCGCTGTTTATCGCTTGGGATCGCATTCAAAACTGAACTGACTTGAGTGGTCGCGTTTTGGCTCGCTTATATATCCCTGGAAAGAATCTCGAACGATGTTTCCGATGTTTACGAGAACTTTCTAGGCGGGAGCGCTACTGAGTAGCGATCGCCTAATTCTAGAACGCGCGTACTTGCTATCTCTTTCGCACACTGCTACGTGCTTGTCGTACGACGTTCTAGAGTTCTCGGTCTAGCTTCGAGAAGGTTCTTATCTTTTATCTCTTTCGCGTATCAAACAGTGCTTGTCCCACACCTAGAAAATTCGTTCTAGAATATTCCTTCACCAAAGGGGTATAACCAGGCCTGAAAACGCCTGAAAACGGGTCTGCTGAAAAGTGTACCATTCGTCTATACGTGTTCTGAAACCGACTGAAAAAATGTTTCAGCCTCCTTAAAACTATGGCAACATTATGTAAATTTCGATTTTCTAATATGTGATTGACCCTCTCCCGAAACGGTCATAAATCATATTTCAGCCTGCTGAAAAGTTCTCTAAGTAGTGGAAAAATCTAAAAACATTGCAGTTGACCCGTCTTCGTAACACTACCCTCTCCTTAGACATGCTCGTCCCGAGCATCATCACTTCTTTTCATCATTATCCTTTTCCATCGCGACCGAGTCTGCGTATCCTTATCGCCTGCACAAGTTTTACATTTCTTGATCTAGTCTTCTACATCTTCACGATAATTAATCCAGTAAAATATTTCTGTAACCTTTCTAAGAGTCCCTTTTACTCCTAAATGTCCACTAGACAAATCAACATGACACATTTCTAATATGTCGCGAACCTTGGATCTTGGCACCACTAACTGCAAATGATCGCCTTGAGCATTTTTCAATTTGCGACATAACACTCCATTATGTAGAACTAAACTGTCCCATTCAGCCCAGTAACTCTTAGTAGTGTTACTTGTAGATGCAACTTCACTCCATTTTGGCTTGACAGCTGAAGATTTCATCCAGTCCAGAATTGGTTTAATGTCACAATCCTCTTGCTGTGCTATCTGCATCAATCTACCACCGAAATCTGAACGAATGGTATCTGTTCTAAGCATCCTCACGTGACCATCCCTTCCGTCCTGTTTGGTGACTTTTTCACTTGGCCTTTGAGACGCATCATCTGAACTCCTTATTAGCTCTCTTTCATGGATCGCTAACATATCAGAAAATTTCTTTTATTGTTCCTCTGCCTTTGATAGGTGTATTGACAAGGCTTCCTCATAGTTATCCAGAAATGTTCGAACTGCGTTCAACTCTTGTTGTTTACTGGCCTGTCCGTCCACATCGATTACTCTACAGATGTCATAATCACAATTTGAAGAATTGCCTTTTAAGGAGACTTCCTGTTCTCCACACTTGATTGAGATCCCTTTTTCCAGATCTATTTTACATTTGTAAAACTTCATAAAGTCTAACCCGATTATACAGTCATCTACTATGTCGGCAAGAACAACCTTGTGTCTGTAAAAACGTTCACCAATCTTGAAGGTCGCGATACCTTCTCCCCGATCGGCTATGCGTTGACCCGTAGCTGTAACAAGATGTGCAATTCCTCAAGAAGGGCTTCTAGAAAATGTCTTCAGAAGTTGGTGTCTGATTACTGTTCGTGAAGCTCCAGTATTAAGTGTCACATCACACTTGGTACCATTGACTTCTCCGTCGATGACTAAGGTATTTCCACGTCTAGCCTTTACATCACTTCGGAAGTCTTTCTTAGGGCACGAAAACCTCATGTGCCCTACTTCCCCACAGATGTAACAGGTTGGCCCACGTTGACCAGTAGCTCTTTCCTTAACAGCCCTAATGCGGTAAGGTTGAGGATCTTTCTGAATCGCCTCTACCTCCAACGCATGGGTTAGAGCATCCTTCAGGTTCTTGTGGTGACCAAGGTTCACTCTCAGCCTCACTTCACGATCTCTTATTCCATCTATGAAGGTTTGCACTAATATCTTGTCTGCTACATCTGGTAAGGATGCGTAAGCTTTCCTTACCAGCTTCTCTATTTCCAGACCCCATTCTTGCAAGCTCTCACTTGATCGCTGCATTCTCTCCCGTAATTGAGCCCTGTAAACTGGCTCTAAATGTGAGTCTCCATAACGTGACTCCAAGGCATCCAGCAGTCGCGTCAGCGTCACATCTCCTGACATAACTTCCAACACGTCCAGGGCTTCACCTCGCAGTCCCAACATAAGGGCAGCCACAGCCTGATTATCTTTCCAACCGTTTATCTTGCATAAAGCCTCAAACTGTACCTTGTAGGCGTCCCAAGAAGAAGAACCATTAAAAGTAGGTGCTTCCAGCGTTCCAGATGATTCCACAAATCCAGACATCTTAAGGCACTGAGCCTCCCTTTCTAAATCAAACAAGCGTTTCTCCTGTTCGGAACACCTACTGTCCAGGTTTTCAAACTTTGATATTAGAGTCTCTGTTTTCTTTGCCTGCATCTCCGCATCTGCTGCAGACACTGTCACGAACTCCTCTTGATTCTTACTTGGAGTAATTGGCATTTTTCTATCCCACTTCTGACACCAAAATGTTACGAGCTAGGGGATCGGATAGAAACTGCCGTCGATTTATTCAAGGGTTTATTTCAATAAAATCTACGAGGAATTCGTTTACACTTATATCTGGAAATTACGCACAGAAACGCCCTAATAACACACACAATGAAAGACTGTCTCTAATCACTTAAATTACTCAGTACTTTATCGCTGGTATCACTTATTCGCACTTTTTCTCTTCGCTGTTTATCGCTTGGGATCGCATTCAAAACTGAACTGAGTGGTCGCGTTTTGGCTCGCTTATATATCCCTGGGAAGAATCTCGAACGATGTTTCCGATGTTTACGAGAACTTTCTAGGCGGGAGCGCTACTGAGTAGCGATCGCCTAATTCTAGAACGCGCGTACTTGCTATCTCTTTCGCACACTGCTACGTGCTTGTCGTACGACGTTCTAGAGTTCTCGGTCTAGCTTCGAGAAGGTTCTTATCTTTTATCTCTTTCGCGTATCAAACAGTGCTTGTCCCACACCTAGAAAATTCGTTCTAGAATATTCCCATTCACCAAAGGGGTATAACCAGGCCTGAAAACGCCTGAAAACGGGTCTGCTGAAAAGTGTACCATTCGTCTATACGTGTTCTGAAACAGACTGAAAAAATGTTTCAGCCTCCTGAAAACTATGGCAACATTATGTAAATTTCGATTTTCTAATATGTGATTGACCCTCTCCCGAAACGGTCATAAATCATATTTCAGCCTGCTGAAAAGTTCTCTAAGTAGTGGAAAAATCTAAAAACATTGTAGTTGACCCGTGTTCGTAACAATATGATTTTTAAAAGTATTTTAGCCATTTTCCTGACTTGTACGATAATTTTTATCCACGTACGATAATTTTTCGGCACTGGTACGATAATTGCCTGGCTTCAGGTTGTGAACACTGCTAAGTTCGATAAATTATGCGCATCTTGGGACCAAAATATTTTCGATTTTCGAATTGCTTCGTGGGGGAGGGCCGAGAAACCACTCTAATTGAATTCTTCCAGTTCTGTTTAATTCATCATTGCTATTTATGATAGGACTTACATGAAACAAGTATTGCGTGTTTATTACGCATTAGAAATTGTTTGTTTACGTTGTGTATGGACAAAGAAAATACCTACTGTTGTATAAAGAAATGATAACTCCTTCCGATTTGATAAGTTTTCTTGTAATACGTTACCGAATGTTTTTAATTTTACACATGAATAATAACATAATTATATAAATTACAATGGGGGTAGCAAATTAAACTATTAACGCCTAAAATCAAAATGTAGCCCTGAATTTTTTAAAATTACCTACTAAATAACATGTTTTTCGTTATTATTGATGATATATTATGTAGTTCTGGGTTTACTTAACATGTCAATTAAATGTTATTACCTATATTAGATATAATAGAAAAATTTAATAGTGGCTTCATACGTTAAGCAATAAACCGTATAGTCAATAAATAAAATGGCAAAATAATAGGTAGTAAAATATTACAATGTACACAGCATGTAATAATTACATGCTGTGTACGCGTAGGTACGTAATTCTTAAGTATTAACTAGAAGTATAATAATGAATTATCAACAGTTTTGTGCTGTATTATAAAAAAATACTTTTGAAATAGAAAAATAATGTAAAATGTAATGTGTTTGCGTAATATAATTTACGCAGACCGTCGTTCCTGTGGATCATCGTCGCCTTGTTATCATATTGTTTTTATTCAAGTAAACAACATCAAAACTTAAAGAAAAAACAATATGAGCTTCGCCGAAGAATTCAGGCGGCTACGGTTCTTGACACATTGGTGCCGCGGAACGTCTAAGAAATTGTTTTATGAATAATAATCGATTCAGATGAAGCGCGTGGGCGAGAGCGGGAAGCTGGTGCCGTTCTTCAAGGCTGTGGGTGTTTATTTCACCGTGGGTTGCGGCGCACCGTCGGCGTCCGCGGCGGCGCTGAAATGCGCGCCCGTGGTGTGCCTGCTGGCGTGCGTGGCGACGACGCGGCGCGGGGCGCACGGGAGGCGGGTGGCGGCCGGGCTGGCACTTGGCAGTACTCAGTGTAGGAAGGTTAAACAAGATGGCCGCTGGTTATTCATATAGTAGCAGCTGTTTCTCACAGATATCAAGTTGTGATAAATATATTTATTATAAGAAAAAGCAAAAAATTACGTGAAATGTGGTGGAAAGAGCATTTAGAGTGTGGAAAAAATCTACAGGCTATCATTGTTGTATATTGCAGAATATATTTATATAAAAGAGGGAATATCTGCCGAAAGACGATAGAAATTCCACACTTTACCTTCCATAGCAGAGATTTAGCATTAGAATCATTACTAGCTACAGAACCGCGGTAGAAAATAATGAAGTATATTAATAAATAATATTAAATTCATCATTTATTTAAAAGCCTATAATATTAACTCATTTATACCTACATACTGCATACAAAGAACTACAGCTATACATTAGTTAGCGACCTAGGATATTCTCTAGGACTTTATATTACATATATGAGTTAGCATCAATCTACTTTATTACAAGACATTTTAAATGAAACATGTGACTAGATTAATAAAATGTTTAATTATAACATAAATAATAAATACAAACAATTTTTATTAACAAACAATACAATATTTACATGAAACCTTAAAATAGCAATTTAATATTTTCTACCTAATTGTTTCTTCTTGCATTTCACTTGCATGGATTTTTCGGTGGGCTTCAAATCAAATCATTTATTCCAATTAGACCACCTAAAATAGCACTTTTGAATAAAGATTATTCTATTTGCCGCTTCCAAAAGGTAGTATCATGTGGAGAAGAACTCTTTCTTTTAAAATAAAATAGAATAATTTAGAATATTTGTAAACATAAGTTAAATAAAGACAATGTTAACAAAGAATTCGAAGATGATGAACTCCTAAAATAATATTACTATACAGGTCTTTATTGTAGTTAGTATACATACATGTTCCTCACATATTTACAAATATTGAAACCATAGAATATTATACATTAATGAGAAATAAAAAACCAATAAAACACTGTGTGAGATAAACATAAAATAATGTGTTTGTAGTATTATGCAACAAAAAATAATATGTAAATTTAGATCGGCAACCAATTGATTTTGTCAAGGCTCTATGATTGTGCTATGAAGCAGGACCAGGTTGTTTCAAAGCATTCTTATATCTTGAATATAATCCTGTAATTTGTAATATACTTGTTTACAAATTAGAGGAAATTTTCACTTATTGAGGAGTTTTAATATGTCACAGGGTATTTTATTGTAACTTTTAACCCAATATACCCCATAAATGAGGTTTGAATTTTGGCTAATCTGAAAGATAGTTCAGGTATTTCATCTTTATTTCTAGTAATGAAATTATGTCTAACAGATTTGTAACAACAAAGATTATAACTGGCTATGACAGCTTTCTTTTGAAAAATATAAAAATGGATTCAATGTCAGCAGCCCGACCCCACTGTAAAATCTCGTACGACATTATGCGTTTTTGTGCAGCAAATGTTTTTGATTCTCTTCCTTAGCATAATTGGGCAAATCATGCTCTCTCTTTTTTTTTTTTTGATAGATTGCTGGAGTGATCCGTTTCTTTTCAGGTTAGGACTGGGTAATCCTTGAGTAGCATCATCAATTTGGCGGTTTCTTTTTGAGCCCAGTTAGTACGGTCCCTTTAACAAAACATAAATGTCTTAGAATAATAAGACATAGAAACCAAGTCCGCGCGTCAATTTTGAAGCACCTTAATTGGAGCCATAAATGGCTCCAAACGCCGGGCCGCTCCGTAGTGTTCAATGTCAACGCACGGCGAACGTGTCTCGCGAAAAAAAAATTATTATGACGATTTGTGCAGTTAAATTGTGTCACAACACATCTGAAAAACAAAAGAAATGTGATAACATCACTTTTCACAGGTAAGCTTTCAGTATTTCATAGTATCTTGTAGTTAATTAAGTCAAAATAGAACAAAACAGAATAGTTTTAATTCAATGCACAGTGTTGCCCGATTGTTAAAATATTTTCCCATTTTAACTGACTTCATTGCTCCGACAAATTAATTTTAAAACAGTTGCTACTGTTACTTACTGTTGTTGTTGTTTAATGTAGGTGTTTGTGTGATTTAGCGATATCGTATACCTGAAATTGTATTACTTGAAAGTTGAGAAGTAAACGAACTTTATTTCCACACTTGTTAAAATTACAACTTATAGGAGTATTGCGTGTTGTTGTTCAAAGGATTCCCATCGACCCTGTTATTGCTGACAAGTGGGTGAAAAATATAAGGCTTAGTCGTGGAGAAGTATATTGGAAGCCAACCAAAAATACACGAATATGTTCAAAACATTTTAAGAATGAAGATAAGTACATAACACAGGGTGGATCGTGTAGGTTGCGTCGAAATGCTGTCCCTGTTAAGGTATAATTATCAAAGCATTATTTAGTACTTATTATGTGTATTTTGGGATTTTGTGACACAATGTTGATAAAAATAAATGAAGCAAATGATAATAAAATTACTTTTTTCAGGATTTACATATTTCATGCACAGGCACAGATGATCAATTGGATGAAGAAGATAATGTGGATGAGATTTCACCTGTTCATGGGCTATCGGTGAGTGTAATGGTTAATATAAACAACTTGACTGTCAAATGAGTCACATGTGACTCTTAGGAAAATAAATGTTTTTCCCCACGCCCATTAGCCACGCCAATTTTTGAGTCATAAAATAAAATATAAACAACTATTTTTATGAAATATATTTATTTAATACAGTGCTAGTGTGAATGCTATTTTACCTTACAGAAACGAAAAAGACGTTTGGTAGTTTTTTAGACAGTGAAGTTGTTAATAACTATTTAATTTTAGTAAACTGTCTATGTAGTAAACTTACTTACCTGACTTTTTTTAGGGTTTAAATGCTGCTGAAGACAAAACGGAAGGTGTTCGTGGAGCTTCAAATAGAAATTTAGTTACTGAAAGTTCATCGCAGCCTGTAAGTAATCGTTAATAATTCCAATCAAAAGTGTTGAATTTGGGTATTTAAAATTTAACTGTAGATTTTTAAATTGGTCATTTCCTTGTTGCACCCAGAATTTGTAAATATTGTGGCATGAACTTATAAGAACTTTTATTTTACAGAGTACGTCACGCGGGAATGTGAGGCGCCCATCAGACGACGAATTCGACTATATATTCGACACTCCTCGTAAGGCCCTCCTTCGAAAAAAGTTAAAGAAAAGCACATTACTTAATCTCAAACATAGAAAAGTTATAAAAACTTTAAAACAAAAGACCCGGCGTCTCCAAAAGAGGAATAAATCGCTCAAAGGAATTTTAAGTGAACTACAAAAAAAGAGATTCATTAGTAATGATGTGTCTAATTTATTGTCTGAAAATGTTTTTGCAGCCGATTTATTCAATAACATGGTAAAAAAAATTAAAAAAGATAAAAAGCGTCCTATGCCAAAATACACACCTGAGTTCAGAAAATTCTGTCTTACATTGCACTACCATAGTCCTCGAGCATATACATACGTTCGTAATACTTTTGATACGTGTCTTCCACACCCAAAAACGTTGTATAATTGGTATTGCAGCATCGATGGATCACCGGGTTTTACAAATGAATCCTTTAAACTTTTAAAATCAAAGTCCCAAAGCTCGGACAAAACGTTAATATGTGGACTGATTGCCGATGAAATGGCGATAAGACCTCAAAATATTAAAGGAGGCCTGGGAAATGTAGATGTTGGCACAGGCACAACAAGTGGTATAAAAGCCTCACAGGCTTATGTTTTTATGCTTGTTTGCCTGAATGAGCGTTGGAAAATCCCTTTGGGATATTTCCTAATTCACAGTTTGGAGGGAAAACATAAAAAAAATTTAATAAACATATGTTTAGCTAAATGCCATGATGCTGGAATTAAAGTTGTATCTCTTACCTTTGATGGTCACCCCACCAATATTTCAGCGATGGAATTGTTAGGTTGTCGGGTGAAAGATCCAAAAAATATGAAAACCACCTTTAAGCACCCTTCATCAGATCACGAAGTGGCGGTATTTCTAGATCCATGCCACATGATTAAGCTTATCCGTAATCACTGGGAAGACAAAAGCCAATTCCTCGATGAGCAAAAAAATGTTGTGGATTGGAACTACTTGGTACTTTTAAATGATTTGCAGGATACAGAAGGACTGAACATTGCGAACAAGCTAACACGAAGACATTTAGAATTTAGAAATACAATTATGAAAGTTAAACTGGCCATGCAACTTCTTAGCAGAAGTGTTTCTATCAGTCTAAAATTTTGCCGCGAAACCCTAAAACTGGACAAATTTGAAAAATCTGCGGGCACAGAAAATTTTATTATGCTTTTGAACGACCTATTTGATGTTTTTAATTCAAGAAGATTAACACAATACGGATTTTGTCGGCCATTGTCAAAAGATAATAAAGTAAATATATTCGATCTTCTTGAAAAAGCCAAAAAATATATCTTAAATTTAAGTATAAAAACTACTAGGAAGCGTACGTACCATGAAAATGAGGCTGCTATAAGAATAAAAGTTAAAAGTTTTGAGTCAGTCTTAAGTGTTCAAAGTAATAAAGGTTTTAAAGGAATGTTGATATGCATAGAAAGCCTAAAACACTTGTATAAAACTCTTGTTGAGGATACAAAAGAAATGGTCTATATTTCTACGTACCGTTTGAGCCAAGATCATTTGGAACTGTTCTTCGGCATGATAAGAATGAATGGAGGGCATAATGATAATCCAAATGTCCTTCAGTTCAAAGGTGCATACAGAAAACTATTATGCCACATGGAACTACAAGCAGTGGTAACAGGCAACTGTGTGCCATTAGAAGATATTTCTGTCCTGACTTGTTCTTCTGCAATAAAATGTATCAATCAAACCACTTTTTCTGAACGTTTTGACGATGACGAAGAACAGCCGTACCAAGAATCAGAAAGACACGCACCTGATGTAGACATTGCTTCTCTGATAGCTTCGACTGATGACCCAAACTACAAAAATTATGTCGTAGGCTACATTGCAGGGAATGTTGCGAGATACTTAATGAAAAAAATTAAGTGTAATTTTTGTATCGATAGCATGCTCACAAAAGAAAAATTGTGGTTTCACAAATTGGTCACTCTAAGGGACAACGGCGGTTTAATTTATGTATCAGAAGCTGTTTACTTAATCTGCGGCATAGCCGAAAATTATTTCCGGAAGTATATGGCGGAGACAAATAATTTAGATAAAACATCAGAGACAAAACTTGCTTTGACAATTATGGAAAAACTTGTTGGTAGGTCTGTTTTCCCTGATGCAGAGGAACATGTAAATGAGAAAAATCATGTTAACAATTTGTCAAGGCTCATTATTGAAAGATATTTGCGCATTCGTCTTTTTTACGAGTCGAAAAAAGACAATGTAATGAAAACAGCACTATCAAAGCGGCAATTACTCAGGAAACAAATACAGTTCACAGGTTTCTAAACTGATTATTTTTTTAATAATTATTTTTTTCTTTTTCTTAATATGAAGACTATTCGATTAGAAATAATTGTTGATTTGATTGGTTTACTTTAGTTACACAGTATACAAATTCATAATTGTATACAATAATTAAAATATATATATTTTTACGTGTTGTTGTTTTCTTTAATTCGTTTCTTAAAAATAAACATTCCCGTATTATAACAATATTACACATCCACACTTTACCACACATAGCTATTTATGCATTATTGCCAAAAACAAATGGTTATCAGTGGCCGAATCATTACCCCACTTTCGGGAAAACTGGACCTTCACTGGCAACATTACACAAG
This sequence comes from Pieris rapae, assembly GCF_905147795.1. Taxonomy (NCBI): domain Eukaryota; kingdom Metazoa; phylum Arthropoda; class Insecta; order Lepidoptera; family Pieridae; genus Pieris; species Pieris rapae. The sequence goes on along the minus strand of NC_059533.1, from coordinate 2,722,526 downwards.
TGTATGTGTGCGTGTCGCCGAGCGTAAGCACGTAATCGGCCCGCCTGTGTGAACCGGTTTAGTGCGTCACTTTTGACAGAGCGCTTGTATGAAGACTATCTTTCTATGTCTAATTATTCTAAGATAAATGTATTACTTTTCTATGAAACACAAGATAACTCGGAATAAATAACACGTTTGTTTGTACTTACTTGTTTGCCCGTTGGCTGCTTGCTGACATCGTTATTTGTATATTTTAGTATCGTTATAGGTGTAAACCGTATTAAAACAGAAAAACAACTTTATTTATATTTTGATTAATTTGACACTTCAAACTTTTCAAGCACAAATAACGAATGAAGATCAGTGTTCACAACCTGAAGCCAGGCAACTATCGTACCAGAGGCCGAAAAATTATCGTACATGGATAAAAATTATCGTACAAGTCTGGAAAACGGATAAAATACTTTTAAAAATGATATGATACGTGCAATAATGTATGTAGGAAATGATTTATAGTTTAAATCTTGTAAACTTGTGTTTTTTTAAATTGAAAAAATAATAATTCAAATAAAATGTTCGACGTATGGCAAGACTTGAGCTGGGAGTGGACGTCGGACGAGGGCACTTCGAGTGTCATGAACGTGCCAACATTTCGAATTTATAATGAACAACAGTAATAACCAATGAAAGGATTGCGCCATGAAGCAACGGCATGTGATCTTAATAAAACAATGAGCCAATATTTATTTATTTATTTATTTATTGGGAAACCAAACAGAGACATCCTTAATAAAAACAAAGTCAAAAATAAAACAAATACAAACACACTGGATGCCTCCACAACAGGTTACACTTATATATGATACAAAAAATAATACATGACAACAACACACATAAAAGTAATATAAAGTTAAGACATTAAGAGTTGCTTTATTCTATTCTTAAACAAGGCAGTAGTGGAGTGCGAAAAAGGGTCAATGTTTTTGATTGAATCTAAGGAAGAACACATCCTGTGAAGAGGCTCGCGGAACCCAATGTTGGTTCTGGGAGTCTGAAAATTAAAAGTTCTATGTAAGCGTAGAGACCTGGCAGGAACATTAAATGGTATGAGTTCAAGAAGATCTGAACAACTTATTTCATTTACGCATATTTTTCTCACTGTGACACAATCTATTAGATTACGCCTAGTACTCAGAGAAGGTAATTTATATCTTTTTAAAAGTTCCTTGTAATTAGCCCTACCACTATTCATCCGATAATTTAAAATGCGTAAAAATTTCTTTTGTACAGCCTCCAGTTGTGCGACATATATAGCGTAATGCGGATTCCAGATTGGACAGGCGTACTCCAACTGGGATTGCACGAGCGTCCTATAAAGGTGGATGTATGTGGTTTTGTCTTTGAAGGGTCTGGTGACTCGTGTTATGAAACCTAACATGCGGTAGGCTTTATTAATAATTAAGCCTATGTGCTTATCTAGGGTTAATTTGGAGTCAAAAAGGACACCAAGATCCCTTACAGACCGCACACGTTCGAGGGCATGGTATCCAAGGGTGAAGTTGGCGGTGATTGTGTTATGTGTTTTTCTTGTAAACACGATATGCTGACACTTACTATATTTCAAGAATAATTTGTTTATCTGGCAGTAGTCATCAAGCCTATCGAGATCCTCCTGGATAAGTTTCACTTCAGAAAGTGTAACTACCTTTCTGTATAACTTTAAATCGTCTGCGTAGAGCAAGTAATTGCAGTGTAAGAAACATTTGGATATGTCATTAATATATAAGGAAAAGAGCAACGGCCCAAGAATGGAGCCCTGGGGGACGCCGGATGTCACTACTATTTGAGAAGAAGTAAACCCATTTATAACCACCGATTGAACACGATTATGTAGGTATGCTGTAAACCATCTTAAAAGATTGCCCTTAATACCATTAAAAGACAGCTTTTGTAAAAGCATCATATGGTCAACTTTATCAAATGCCTTCTGAAAGTCTGTGTAGATTGTGTCTATCTGGTGGTTATTATCTAAACCGTTAAAAATATAATTACTGAAAACAAGGAGGTTTGAGAGAGTAGATTTACCAGCTGCAAATCCGTGCTGTTGGTCTATAATAACATGCCTTAGACTGGAATAAATGCGTTGGTGAACTAATCTTTCCAGAACTTTAGGGATTGCAGAGAGTATTGAAATCGGTCGGTAATTTTCGACATCGCTCCTTTCACCACCCTTAAAGATAGGCGTTATGTAAGATAATTTCCAGCAGTCAGGGAATGTGCCACTGGACATACACTTATTGAAAATAATCTGTAAGGGGGCACATAATGACCGATATGTACGCTTAAGAAAAACTGGTCTAATTTGATCTGGACCAGGACCTTTATTTGGATCAAGCAAAAATAATTCTTTGCTGATTTCATCTTTGTCGAAAAATAAATTATTCAGAAGGATCTGAGAGTTACTGGAAAGGCTCTCATCAACGGTGTACATAGTGCCTTCACCTAAGTCAGTTTGAGATTCAAATACTGACTGAAAATAGTTTGAAAATAGCTCAACTATTTGTTTAGGGTCGTCAGATGAAATACTGCCATATTTTATTAGTTTAGGGTATCCTAAGTTAGTCTGTTTTAGCGTAGACGTGTACTTCCAAAAATATTTGATATTTGTTTTTAACGATAATTCAATTCCTTGTATGTAACGATTATAGCAGAGTTTCATAAGACCCTTAACGCGCGCCCTTAATAAAGAAAATTCTTGATAGTCGAGCAAGTTTTTGTAGGTCTTCCAACGACACCAAAGTTTCTTCTTACGATTAAGAGCTCTTATCAGCCCTCTGCTAAACCAAACTGGATGCTTACGGAATTTAGGTCTAGAGAATGGCACGCTAGTAGCAATAATTTCATTTATTTTTGAGTAAAAGATGGCAACAGCATCTTTAGAATGGGGCGAGGCTAGTAGTGTCACCCAATCTACCCGATCAATAGCAGTATTTATTAAGTCATAATCTGCATTAAAGAAATTTCTTTGATTGAAAATAATTGATGTCATGACAGTTGACCCATCAACAGTGCTAAGTATATCTAAAGGCGGATGATGAGGAACAGGATTAAGCAACGGATCATCAGAGCAATCAACACGCCCAGGAAGTGTTGTTAGGACTAGGTCTAAGAGCCGCGCATTGTTATTGTAGACTACATTAATTTGTTTTAAATTCATAAAAGATATAGTATGCAACAATAATTTTGATGACTCAGTATTTGCAGATTGTAGTAGGGTATCTGGAGAGGATGACCAGATGAGATGAGGTAAATTAAAGTCACCTGTAATTATGTAATTAGAAAATCGAGCACTAGCGTGTATGTCATGCAGTTTTTGAAAGAATTTTATGTATGCAGAGGTATGAGTTACGGGGGGAAAGTAACAAGCATTGAGGAGGAGACGAGCGTGAGATAGCAGGTGAATGTATATTTCCTCCAAATCCGGGGCCTCAAACTCAGTCAATCTGATAGATTTAATTCCTCTTTTCACCATGACCAAGACACCGCCGCCACTCTTTTTATGAGAGAGCTGGAGGTTTCTGTCCCGTCGAAATATATCATAACCGCCCGAGTGCAACTCTCCATCAAAGACAGAATCCACTAACCAAGTCTCTACCAAAACAATAATATCAAAGTTGCTAAGAAGAATACTATTTTTGAGTTTATTTATTTTACTCTTTATGCCTCCACAGTTCTGATAGTAAATTGATAAGGCATTAAGAGCCATTACCCATACTCAAAAATATGAAGGAAGAAAATGAAGATTATAAAAAAATCCAGTTTCGCACTCCGCACCGCAATAAAAGAACAAAAAAAGAGCAAGATACCAACTAAACATATAGAACACTCGAACACAATACAAAAAATATACAAAATGTAAATAGGGGAATATAGTCATATTAATAAAAAACAAATAGATGGCACTAACACTAAAAACTGTAATTATTATTGGGCTATCTGTGTAATAATCAAATTTTTCATGAGAACGGAAATTATCGTACAATCTGTGTACGATAGTCACGTACCATCGTACATCGTACGTAGCTATGAAATTATCGTACATGTACAATAATTATCGTACGGTTGTGAACACTGATGAAGATGTCAATATTGATACTCATGATAGTGTTTGATAGCCTGTTTGTCCCTCTATATATGCCACAATGGAGTGACGTATCCGTGTGATAATAAAGAGTTAACAAGTGATATAAGCTACTTTTAATCTCGTCATAACGCGGACAAAATTTTGCAATTTTGTCCACTAGTAAAATAAAAATAAATGTCAAAGTATCAAAGTGAGTTGTTCCAACTTTCCTTTTTACTTTAGGGCTGCCGTACTGATATTTTTTAAATTTGCCGCGCTTTTTCAGTATCAACTTTCATTAGCCAGACTTTATGTGCAGAGTAACTTCAATGTTAATTTATTAGATTATCGTAAAAAATAAGTTACAAATAAAAATTATCATTAATATGTAACAATACACATTGTTACATCATTGTACATTATTGTCGTCGTCGTCGATCTCGTTGATATAGATTGTAGGTGAAGGATTAGTGCAGCTGTCACCATTGCATTCTAAGCAAGCTGCAGTGCAGTTTAATCCACTTTTCCTGCACCCACAAGATGCTCCACATCCTGTTTTGCATGAGCAAAAAATAATTTTTAATAAAGATTCTGGAGCTGGTCGTTGCGTCATTGTTTGCGGTAAACTGATATTACGATAATCTAATAAATTAACATTGAAGTTACTCTGCATATAAAGTCTGGCTAATAGAAGTTGATACTGAAAAAGCGCGGCAAATTTAAAAAATATCAGTACGGCAGCCCTAAAGTAAAAAGGAAAGTTGGAACAACTCAGTTTGATACTTTGACATTTATTTTTATTTTACTAGTGGACAAAATTGCAAAATTTTGTCCGCGTTATGACGAGATTAAAAGTAGCTTATATCACTTGTTAACTCTTTATTATCACACGGATACGTCACTCCATTGTGGCGTATATAGAGGGACAAACAGGCTATCAAACACTATCATGAGTATCAATATTATCATGAGTTTTAAATATTTGTAAATCTATGTGAGTATGTATCAAAGAAAACATATATATAACTTCTGGTTATGCACTTCTTGCACTCATCATTTTTTTATTTATTGTTTTCTTTTCTTACTAGGTTTGCCTGGAAGAGATCGCTTGTTAGCGATAAGGCCGCCCGTTGCATCCCTTGTAATTTATATGTATTGTGTTTCTTTCTAGCAATGAAGTGTGAATAAATAAATAAAAATATTATAACAGCAAACTAGTATTTCGAATTCCCAGTTGGGGCGTTGAAACTGTTATCCAATAATGTCCCCATATTTTGTGGGATCGGTACATAAATAATGTTAATAATAAAAATAATTAGCCGAGCTGATTACGATACTTTATACGCAGTCATGGTAATAATAAAAATCGATTTTTTACGTCAAATAAAAAGTTGCTTTTTCCTAGGTGATATCATGATTCTTGTAAATCATGAGTTAGCCATTTTTTAGCGAAGTTAAGGGTTGTTTTATGTGAAAATATTCTAATCTAGGACAATCTATATATATGTGGTAAGTGTATAAGTTAATATTTATAAATACAGCATTTTTTTACGATAAATTTATATCCATAAGCATTAGGATCAGTCAAATAGAACATTGTTATTGTTACAGAAGGCCCGTTTTGCACTTTAAACCTCTATTTCAATAAATAAATTATGCAAGCAATTAAAAAATACTTAATACAATATCTATAGATGGCAAAGAAAAAACGACCATGAAACGACCAACTGGTTTCTCGTCGTTGGTCACTGTCTCTCTTTTTCAATACCCAAGAAATGATGTGGAATTTACGAAATCTATAACATTTCCTATATGGGCTGCTGAGCTAAACGAAGAGTCTAGTAAATAGATAATCTAAGGTAATGAAATATAATTTTTATCTCGGAACCAATTTATCGATATGTTACAGTCACAGTGATTAAATAGATATTATACACTATATATATTATTATAATGACTGGTCATTATATATAATAACAAAACTGACTAGACAATATGATAAATTAATCACTTCATCCGGATATTATTCATAATAGCGGGTCAAAGTTAGCCAAAGTAATAAATACGGTCTAACTGACTTGTTACCCCTCCCGAGTCACATCTTGGCGGCCAAGGATTTCAGCACTGCAACTGTACTGGAGAATGCGTTTCTAATGGGTGTAAATGTAAAAAGTCAAACCTTATGTGTAACTCAAAATGTCACAAGTGCCTTACTTGTAAGATTAAATAATATGTTATGACCCAGTTAATGAATGTCAGTTCATTTTAAATATTTTATTATTATAGTCTTTAAAGAGAGATACCAAATAGGTACTTTTATTGATCTCTGTGTTCTTTTTTAATTTTTTTTAATGACTAGTGAGCTTTTCTAATTTGTAAAGTTAAATAACTTTAAAACAATTTTATTTAATGTAGAATTATTATCTATCCATGGCAATGTTATTTTAATTCTTAATATTAAAAGTCAAACCTCTTGTGTAACTCAAAATGTCACTTGAGCCTTACTTGTAACAATAAATAATACTTATGACTCAGTTAATGAATGTCAGTTCATTTTAAATATTTTATTATTGTAGTCTTCAACGATAGATACCAAATACTTGTATTAATCTGTTCTTTTTTGTTGTTTTTAACGGCTAGTAAGCTTTAAGTTTACTTAAAAAAAAAAGTTTAATTACATTATAACAATGTTAATTAATGTAGAATTATTATCTATGGCAATGTCATTTTAATTCTTAATATAAACCTTAACAGTACCTACTTGTTTTATTACATTATCCAAGTCTTTGAAGATATTATATAAAATTGCTAGTTAATGTGATTAATTCCGTGTCAATTATCACTTTATCTAAATTGAGTAGACATTATAAATAATGGCTAGATAATATACATAATATCCAGATTAATTACTTTGGCTGTAACAGATACACTTGTTGGTGCATAGCGCCTACACATATTGATTAGCAACTGCGCAGCAGATGTCATATCTACAAGCGGAACAAGGCGTCTATTATTTTTTATTATTAATTTGTCATTCCGATAACACCTCTGTACCAGTAACCATCATTTTTCATTTGCAATCTTGCAAATACAATGCTTTTTTCTTATGATAAGTTATTCTTAACTATCCTTTTATCCTGCCTATACAACACTCTTGATCTTGTCTCCAGCGGATTCATCCTATTTTATAAGTAGGTTAGTATACCTACTTATAAAATAGGATGAATTATAAATGTAATAATTTCACAGTTCCAAATGTTCAAAAACTTCTGGTTGTATTTTTCTGACTTTGAAGAAGAATATCACATTTTTATCAATGACAAGAACGCTGGATATAGAAAAACACAATAGTGCAGATATTTTCAAATAAGTAATTGAATTTCAAGTATCCTTCAATTTATAATAAATGATATAATAAATTGGCGGTTCTTATATCTTTATAAATATTGATTAAGGTTTTGGATAAAAACATTATTCTGTTTTACACTTAGTATGAAATACCATCATAATGTATATGATCATTTAAGTACTTATTAAGCTTTCTATTTTTTTTTTGTTCATAACAATTACTTTTTCTAAACTGATTAGAAGATAGATTTCTTTCTTTTTTTTGACGTTCATAAGTGTACATTATGTTACCTATATGAATAAATGCTTTTTGATTTGATTGATTGATTGAGATATTAAAATAAATAAATATATTTGTCTACGAAATGAAGTAGTATGAAATAGATTAGCTCTATGTGAGGCTGGGTTTGATTAGTTTTCATTACACTTAAGTTTGCGTTTGTATTACTGAAAGTTATTTTGTAGTGTGTTAAAAGTTGATTATTACCATAAAATTAAGTTGTGTAGGTTATTGTTGTTCTTTTATTATAAACTATACAGTAACACAGCATATAGATATATTTTTAATTTCTGCTTAGCCATGTAATTTAAGGTTACTACGTTTTTATTAGGCAGTCATTAAATAAATAGTAGATTTAATCAATCATTTTATTAATAGAATATTATTAGATACAAATTTTTTTTTTATAAAGTACACACAATTATCTTAAACAGAGAGAGTAATACAACTTTTCATATAAAAACAATTGTTGTCTAAACAGCACTAAACTTAATACCTCAGACTCAGTTTAATACCTATATCTTCTTTTCAATCATACCTCCTCGTTCTTGCTGTAATACAATTGTTATCTGACTTACGCGATAGGTGGGACTGAGCGCTATCCGCGTTAGTCGAATTCGCGTAAGTCGGGGTACAATTTTCCATATAAAGTCATACAAAGTATGTTTAATTGGGACTGGAGACTAATAGAGAATAATAGATAATATGACAAACTATATTAATAGAGTGTATAAACGCAATCCGACGTTATTTTGATGTAGAAGGTGTCATCCATTGATATACAATAAACCCAAGATGCACACTCAACGTCTAAAAAACGTCCTCAAAAAATGAGCGCAACATTCTAAATTGTGCGCTCATTTCAAATAGTCTCGCGTCGCTCGCGGCAGGGAGCAGACGTTAAAAATGTCAAAGTGTTCTGTGAGAAATTGTAAAAATATTATGTAAAGAAGGCTAATAAAGGATGGGATATAGTATTTTCGGTAAGTAAAAAACTTTATTGATTTGTTTTTGTTGTTTTTATAACTGATTAAACAAGCAATGTGTGAGATTTATTTATTTTTTCTAAAAACTTCATTCAACGCACAAACTTCTATACGGCCAACTTCAATCGCTGCTTGTTCAGTGTTAGAACAACGCATAACAGTCTCCTTTTTATTTTAGTCGCATTATAAAAATTACCCTGGTCTAATAAGTGGAGTCGATTATATTTATTTGTGTTTTTTTTATAAATAAATTTATGTATTATTGAACTTTTTTATGTATAGTTTTTGACAAATATATTTACGCTATATAAAGTGTAGGTCAGGAGGTAGCCAATTTAACATTTTTTTTAATGTTTGTAAATATTTTGATATTGCTTACAGATTGAAATACCGGATGATAGCGGTGATACTGAAGTGTGTCCTACGAGTTCAATGTTTAATTTAGAAATTGAAAAGAAATTCAAATCTCCTATCACTTCTCTAAGCACGGGGTCAGTTTTGAATACACCTCGAAAAGTTCGTATAATAAGCGAACTTCACAAATGCCGCAAAAGGTTAATTAGCAAGGAAAAAGTCATTAAAAACTTAAGGAAAAAGAATTCGAGACTTGTTAAAAATACTATTTCACTAAAGAATCCGTTAAATGTTTTAACAAAAAGGTTTAAATCGTTTTGAACCAAATATTTGAATAAACAATTTTAACAGTTATTATTTGTTTTTTTTTTTGGTATACCCATAGCCTACCCAAAAACATATTTATGCACAAATAAAAGTATATTTATGTGTTTAAAACACAATTTAACAAACTCTTAAAATACTAAATAGTAATGTATAATGAAAAAAAAAGTCATGTTCGACTCCACTCAATACCTTGTCCTACCGACCACGGTCGGTTGTCAAATTTTATTGCTGTAAGTACACTGCGTTGTAATAACAAATTTAAACAATTCGCGTAAGGTTCATTTTGCAATAATATATGCTTGTCACTTATAGAAAGAGACGGAAATAGTTTCGGGACACTTTCGGGCGTTACTTTTATTCGAGACTGTGCATCTTGGGTTTTTTGTATATCAATGGTGTCATCATATGTAACAAAGTCGCTTTCTTCTCCCGTATATCTTCCCGCAGCATCCTATTAATTTTTTTATTCCATGTCTTGTAACAAAAATGCGCTCTTTATTGGAGTCTATTCTTTCCAAAATTGTTAACCCTTTTTCAATCGAACTGAGGGCTTCTGTCAAGTTTCCAAGTGTCATTTGATCTTCTAATTGAACTGGATCCAAAGAATCATGAGCTCATCAATTGTGAGCTCCTCATTGTGTGAATCCACCAGCTCTTGATCATCACTATCCTACACAGTTTACATCACAGCTAGGCACACACGTCTGTGCCTGTTGCAAGCTGAACGAACAGTGTTCACAACCTGAAGCCAGGCAACTATCGTACCAGAGGCCGAAAAATTATCGTACATGGATAAAAATTATCGTACAATTCAGGAAAATGGATAAAATACTTTTAAAAATCATATGAAACGTGCAACAATGTATGTAGGAAATGATTTATAGTTTAAATCTTGTAAACTTGTGTTTTTTAAATTGAAAAAATAATAATTCAAATAAAATGTTCGACGTATGGCAAGACTTGAGCTGGGAGTGGACGTCGGACGAGGGCACTTCGAGTGTCATGAACGTGCCAACATTTCGAATTTATATTAAACAACAGTAATAACCAATGAAAGGACTGCGCCATGAAGCAACGGCATGTGATCCTAATAAAATAATGAGCCAATAGATGGCACTAACACTAAAAATTTTAATTATTATTGGGCTATTTGTGTAATCATCAAATGTTTCATGAGAACGGAAATTATCGTACAATCTGTGTACGATAGTCGCGTACCATCGTACATCGTACGTAGCTATGAAATTATCGTACATTTACGATAATTATCGTACGGTTGTGAACACTGAACAACAATAATAACCAATGAAAGGATTGCGCCATGAAGCAACGGCATGTGTTCCTAATAAAATAATGAGCCAATAGATGGCACTAACACTAAAAATTGTAATTATTATTGGGCTATCTGTGTAATCATCAAATGTTTCATAAGAACGGAAATTATCGAACAATCTGTGTACGATAGTCGCGTACCATCGTACATCGTACGTAGCTATGAAATTATCGTACATGTACGATAATTATCGTACGGTGTAAACACTGTGAACGAATAATAATGCGATTGCGGGCGGCGGGAGTCAGTAACAAACGCCGCCGCTTGACTTTGACTGCGCGGCGTTCAAAAAAAAAAACGAATAGACGAGAAAATTAAATCGCGTAGAAAATTAAGTCGGGGTATTACTGTAGTGAGATGTGGTATGTGACACAATAATATTGCATACCAATTTAATTACTTACATTATTGTTTTATGCAAGTTATTATCAAGTTATTTTTTTAGCCAAATATTATTAAGAGTTTTATGGTAACACAAAGACACTTATATTACACTATTTTGACATAATATTTGTTTAGTATACATAATAGTCATTACTTCGGAAAAATCGGGTTAGAAAAGAAAATGAACTGAGAAAGCCAAATTATTAAAGCATATTACGTGGGGGGCGGCTAGAAAAGCCCAAGGTCAAATTGTCGACCAAAATAACCTTGTGCAATTTACGCCATCTTGAAAAAAGGGTTAAATTCAGTTTTGTCATAAAAGTTGAGATATCTACAATTAAGATCCTTTACATTTTTCACGTATCGATCATCGTTATCAAGATATCGATAAAAAGACCCACAAGTTTGTCAAGTCAAAGATATCGAAACATGTCCGAAACAAAACTTCTAGAACGTGTTTAAAGCTACAAATTCATTTTTTATTTTTCTCAGAAATTACGGCCTCTAGCGTGCCGCAAAGTCAGTAAGACGGTGCCCGGTTTCGATTTAACCGCTCGCACGGTTGTATCCACACGTAAAAATGGATGAATGGTTGTTCAGGGAATTATTGCTATACAAAATAAATTAATAAACCAGCCAAATTATGTATCAAACACGTCAAATTTATTAATTTATGAGCCGTTAAAGAGATTGTATATTATCATCGTTATGCCATGTATATTATTTGTAGGAAACATTTTTTTAGGTCAATAAAAATAATTATCTATCTATAAGGGTTCGGGGATGTACTTATTATCGAAAGCGTTATAAACAATAAAAGAATGCTTGTAGGGTCATAAATTAATATTTATTAATGTAGAGAATATATTTTAAATTACAATTCTTGCTAGTTATTATCTAAATATCAAAAATAATTATTCATATTGTAACTATCAATAAATTATGGCAGTTGAAAAAAAAAATGGATGGATGGTTTTGGGTCGATTTCAAATGGGATTAAGAAAGTGTGTTTGCCAAATAACTTCTAAAATAAGTGACGTCATAAGATTCAAGAGATATTCATTCCATTTTATCACTAATCCTGTGCCTGTGACTGGTTCAGAAATAAAAATTACAAAACCCACTTAAATTTCGAGAGAATCCAAGAAAAAGACTATTTATTTCATTCGTGTCGTGAGTTTTTTCCCGGTTTTCTTATGAATACAAGGATTTAAAAATTTACTACCGGGTAAAACAGTACTTTTTTGTTTTTCAGCTATATACTTTAATACGCGTATTGTTATACGACGTCCCGATTTAAGAGTTAAAAAAAAAACTATTTATTAAACACGAAGGATTTTATTAAAATTATTGGTTTAGAAAGGCAACTGCCCGGCTTGAATGGTAAAATAGGACTGACTCATGGTTGAGAGATGTTGCTAATCGCAGTTGAGTAAAAGAATGCAAGCTTGCTAGAATAAAGGTTGACACAGGGTGGTTTCTATGGTTTTTAAATATATAACAACCCCCTCGTTATGAGGAAACTTACGGTTTATTTGTAAGTTTACTTAACATTTAACAAATTCGCAAGCGGGCTACCGAAGGATTAGTCTGATCTGCAGGATTATTATCTTGCTCAACCGGGATATTATTAGAAATTTCAAGTTTTCTCGAACATTTGCCTTTCTTATAAAAATATACAAAAACAAAACTAATAACTAGGATTACAGAGAAAATACTTAAAATAGGAAAGCTAACATGATTATTAAAATTATTAGGATCTTTGATCTCATTCAGATCCTTCATTGACATATCTGAAATAGCTTTAATCGATTTTAAATCATCAAGGTTAACAATTTTGATTGTTGGAATATAAATGTTATTGCTTAATTTATTTACACTTTTACAGCAATTATCATTAATAATGTCAAAGTTTGAGGATACAGTGGGTACATATATTTTGGGATACACTTTAGTCACTAGCTTGAGGTTTTTATGAAAACTGTTAAATGAAACGAGTATTTTATTTAATCACTGTGTTAATTATATTTTAATGTTAACCAGACAATGGCGAAAAAGGAAGTCAGCTTAATTATATTACACAGAGCAAATCATAGATACCAGATATAACATAGACAATAAGTAATGTATTCTATAATAATTGCTGAAGGCACCAAATTTACATTCCATAGACTAACACTCCTACTAAATTTGAGCCTTCTATTAAAGCTTACAAATGAAAACCAAACATTAAATAGCTTAGTTATAAAACTTTATATAAACATACTTGAGCAACACAGTAATATGATAGCTTTACATTTTTGGTTTCTCAATCACACCAAGTTTCTCTCTGAAATATTGAAATTTTACTTTACATAGAGCTTTTGTAAATATATCAGCTAACTGACTATTAGTACTAACATATTTCAAATCTATCAATTTTTGTGCGTATTTTTCTTTTACAAAGTTATACTTAATATCAATATGTTTACATCGTTTATGAAAATCATTATTCTTGATCAAACAAATAGCACTTTGATTATCTATATGAAGATTAATACAACTCTGTTTATATTCGTTAATATCAAGCATTAACTGCCGAACCCAGAGAGCTTCTTTTGTAGCACAGCAGGATGCCATAAACTCTGCCTCAGTGGTAGACAGAGCGACGGTTGATTGTTGTTGAGTGCTCCACGTCACTGCTGCTCCATTTTTCATGAAGATGTAACCAGTGATAGACCTTCTGGTGTCAGGATCATTGGCATAGTCGGCATCAGAGTAACATTTAAGTATGTTACTTTGAGTTGATCTGAAACAGAGTCCAAAATGTTTTGTTTCTTTTAAATACTTAAAATACGCTTTACCGCATTCCAATGCATCTGATCATAATTATTGAGGAAGCGAGCAACTGTTGACACTGCATACATGATGTCAGGTCTGCTCACTATTGCAGCAAATATGAGAGAACCCACAGCTTCTCTGTAAGGAATGTGTTTGTTGTTGCTATCAGACTCAGTGCTTTTTACCAAAGTAACATGCGGATCAGCAGGAATGCTATTAGTATTGGTATCACACATGTTAAATCTTTTCAGCATCTCTTCAATGTATGTACTTTGATGCACAAATATATAATCATCACATCTTTCTATATGCATTCCTATAAAATGTAATGATTTACAAATCTTTACATCAAATTCTTTCTTTAAGTCATTTATTACTTGAGTAAGAGCAGAGGCATCTGTAGACAGTAATAATCCATCGTCCACATACAGTAATAAATATATTTTAATACCATTGATGCAGCCCACATAAACACATCTGTCAGCATGACTGTTCTTAAAACCATATTTCTTTAAAACATTATCAAATTTAGCATTCCAACACCTAGGTGATTGTTTTAAGCCATACAAAGATTTCTTGAGCTTGCATACAATATCTTTTTGAACAGTAAGGCCCTCTGGCGGCGTCATGTAAATCTGTTCTTTCAACTCACCATATAAAAATGCAGTTTTAATATCAAATTGTATCATTGACATTTTCTGTTCTGCAGCAACAGATAAAAGTAAGCGAATTGAGTCATACCTGACAGTTGGTGCAAATGTCTCAGTATAGTCAATACCGCTTTTCTGTGTGAATCCTTTAGCGCATAGCCTTGCTTTGTACCTTAGTCCTTCAGTTTCATCCTTTATACGAAACACCCATTTACATCCTATAACTCTAGCTTCAGGTAGCTGTTCTACTAACTGCCATGTACCATTATCACTATGTGCTTTCAGCTCTTCTTCAATCGACTTCATCCACAAGTTAGAGTCTTTTGATGACAATGCTTCTGCATATGTTTGTGGTGTGACAGAGAGTGGTACATTACTTGAGCATAGGTATGTCTTAGGTTCTGTGTTCTTATTAATTTTATTTCGAGGACGAAGTGTAATATTAGAACTCTGAGGATACTTCACTGACATCTCCGGTACATACTCAGGGTCATCAGAACCATCGCTGTGATCCACGGGTGTATGAGACGACAAATCTGTGGTGTTATCTTCACGGTTTGAAAAACTTTCAATTACATGATCTGATTCTTTATTTTCTGATTCTGACAATGAGAGAGGAACCACATTTCTTGTTATACTATTCTCTAGGAAAATTACATTTCTATTTTTTATGATATTTTTTGTTTTGGAATCTAATAATCTATATCCTTTACTATTTTCACAATAACCAACAAAAATAAGTTTCTGTGATTTAGAGTCCCATTTCTTAATTTTCTCTTTAGGTATTTGAGCCATTGCATAACAACCAAATATTTTCATGTGACTTACATCAGGTTTCCTTCCACTCCACATCTCCTCAGGTGTTTTATAATTTAGTGCTCGTGTAGGTGAACGGTTCACTATGTATGCTGCTGTCATTATTGCTTCAGCCCACAAGTTTTTCTTGCATTTCCAAGTGACTTCACTTCCATGGGCCCGCATACGTCGGAGTGAACAAGTTCTAGCAATTTTGTTGCTCGGAAACCTTCACTTTTGAATGGCAAGCTTGTTTGTTTACCTTCTATACAGGAAATACAGGTCACATTACTGCTCAGGGACATTTGCACACCTTCAGCACAGGTGTCCAGCTTCTTCAGGTCACAACTAGCTTCTTGTCATTAGCTACTCTTATTGTGGAAATTGGAGGTGTAATTTCATCGTAAATCAAGTTACGATTCATTGTCATATGCATTGATGCTCCAGAATCAATATACCAATTATTGTCGTTGTTTATTGTTGCAGATAGCACAGCAACATACCCAGAATCTGTGTTCTCCTTAGACTTCTGTTCCTTTTTCTTACTTCGGCAATATTTGCTTATATGCCCATATTGATTGCACACATAGCACCTTGGACCTTTACTTGTTTTGTTTTTATCTTGAGCTTGTTTGACAAACTGATTTCCCTTACTTTTGACATACAATGCACTAGACTCAGAGCTTTTCACTTCTTGCAGAAGCTTAGTCTTCACAGAATCAGCTGTAATTGTCACACCAGAGCTTTCAAGTGCCATGATCATTGGTTGATACATTTCTGGTAAACCGGCAAGTAATAAAGTCCCAAGCCATTCATCATCGACTTCAAAACCAATGTTTCTTAACTTGTGAGCAGTGGTCATGATCTTGTTAACATAATCTTCAATGTTCAGACAATTTTCAAGTGTTGTATTGATCAGATCTCTCAACAGACCAACTCGGCGTGTCAAACCTTTGTCATCGAAAGCTTTGGCTAAATTATTCCAAACTTCTTTAGCTGTTTTGGCTTCTTGTATATGTACATAGTTGATGGGATGTACTAATAAGATAATTTTCGACTTCGCTTTTGTGTTAAGTTTGGGATCAATTGCTTCATTGTCTTTCGCGGTGACACAACTCCATAATTCCTCATGTTCGAGGTAGGTTTGCACTGCAAATCTCCACGTAGGATAGTTTTCTCTTCCAGTCAGCTTTTCAATCAGTGCCATCGTATTATTTGAAGACATTTTTTGCTGATGAAGAAAATTGAAAAACGCGTGGCGAGTTTTGAGGTTATACTGAACTCAATTTCGTACTTTTCACTTTAACTATTTTGTTTTTAAATAAAATCAGGTGGTCTGGGCCCATAACCTGTTAAATGAAACGAGTATTTTATTTAATCACTGTGTTAATTATATTTTAATGTTAACCAGACAATGGCGAAAAAGGAAGTCAGCTTAATTATATTACACAGAGCAAATCATAGATACCAGATATAACATAGACAATAAGTAATGTATTCTATAATAATTGCTGAAGGCACCAAATTTACATTCCATAGACTAACAAAAACCTACACAATTTACTGGTATATTAAGTACACCTGTACCGGATATAATTAACTCAGATACATTTTGATTACATTCAATAGACAATTTAGTGGATTTTGATTGTACAAATAACCAATTGTTATTATTTAGCTTATGCCAAATATCTAGATTACCAAACATGACCTTAACAGGACAACTTTCCGGAAGGGTAGTTAAGGCTTTAGTAATTATTTCGATTTCACATGAAGGGTTATTAAGTACTGCGTAGACATCGGTTATTTCACAAAGATAGGTATCGGTAAATATGCTTTTACAGTAATTCAGATTCTTGAGATATATATAGTATAATTTATCTGCACTTAAGGCTAAAAATTGTTTCGAAGGGAGGATCATAGCAAAAGAATTAAGATTGCCCTCCTTATGTGGGATAGGCAATGGTACAGTTCTATAGATATTAAAATATTCTAAGGTTACAAGTGGTATCTTTACAATAAACATTAATTTTTCGTTGAAATAATAACAAGTTAAATCGGCTATATTAATTAGAATATGAATGTTGCTTATATCTATGCTTACAGGAAAATCTTTATACTTAGGGAGTAACTTAAAATTACTTACAATATCGTTATACATTTGGTTAGGGGTTAGAACTGAAGGATGCAAAGTGTTACTTTTAATGAGTAAAATGGAGTTAAGTAAGTCTTCCACCTTAAAAGATAAAGTCAGTAAGTTTGATTGTAAAATATTTAAAATGTTATAAAAATTATTTCTAAAGTTAACCTCATTAAAGGCATTTGTTATATTAGATACCGAAGACTCTAATTGTTTGACGACACCATTTAATTTTGCTTGATTAAGGTTCATGTCATGTAAGGATTGATTTATATTGGAAATGGCAGTTTGGGGAGCAATAACGGTTTTCTTCAATGTTCCTGAAATCTTTTTATCATTTTCATAAAGAGTTTTAATAGCGTCTTCGTAAATTCTCGCATCATCTTCGGTCAAGGTACCGAATATATGTTTGAAAACAGTGCCTATTCCGGAAAACCATGCGGACCTTTTAGAGACGTAATCGTCGGATACTAGATGTGAAACGGCATCAAAGTCACGTTGGAGATCTTTAAGGATTGCTTCTAACGGTTGTAATAAGTTATGACATTGCGAAACACCAATTACTACGTTTCTCTGACAATAAGACTGAACGTTGTTAAATACTTTGTTTATGTCCATTATATGATTTTTTATGGGAATGATTTCTACTGGGATTACAATTTGAAATTGGTCATCTATTATCTTTAGTGAGCCAACAGGGTCGAAGAAGATCCCAGGACCGTTCACTATATTTTTAACATATTGATTTTCAGGTTCAGCTAGGGTGACATTGCAGAGAATTGCGATGGCCCTGGAAAATATGTGAGCGTGTTATTAAAAAGAGTAAAATAATGTTACTTATAAGAAAAGAACGACATTAACATTTGATATAAACTTATCTTACAAAACTTAAAGTGTATACAGTATATAATAAAAGTAAACATTTATAAAATAAAATTAGGTCTCGTGAGCTGGTTTCACTTCATCAAAATGATGTTTAATATGACGTCTATTTATTAATAGTTCTAAAGTATTATTATTGTGGACTTTGACGATTTTATAGGGACCTTTCCAAATTGGCAAAAGAGCTTTGCGCAGTCTGACGTGATTTTTTAAATAAACATAGTCACCTACTTTATACTGTATAGACCTCGTATGTCTATCATAGTAGGTCTTTGCTCTTTCCTTTGAAGTTTTGATATTCTCCAAAGCCTTTTCGCGAGAAATTTTTAATCGGTGATGGAGCATTTTAATATACTCTGGATATGTAACGTCAGGGCGCGATTCAAATACTGAGTCAGGGATATATGGCTTGTGCCCGAAAACAAGTTCATATGGAGTGAATTTAGTCGTTGTGTGGATATTACTATTATAGGTTAACATGGCAGTATATACGAACTTATGCCAGTTTGTCTGATTTTCATTTACGTAAGATTTTAAGTATTCCTTTAAAGTGGAATGGCTTCTTTCTAAAGCCCCTTGAGTTTGAGGGTGGTAAGGTGATGACCAAATTTGTTTAATTTTCAAAAACTCGCATGTGCGTTTAAATAATTCGGCAGTAAAATTAGTTCCTTGGTCTGTTAATATGGTTTTAGGAATGCCAAATAGAGAAATGAAGTGAACTAGACCTTCACAGGTTTCTTCTGCTGTAGCGTTTGATATTGGGTATGAAATAGAAAACTTGGTTAAATCATCTTGAAGGGTAAGTATGAATTTCAGTTTTTGAAATCCAGCTTCAGGCAAAGGTCCAACTATGTCGAGGCTAATTCTTTCAAATGGGCGTGTAGCAGTAGTCGTAATTTGCATGGGTGATTGATTGATCTTTCTCAGCGCTTTGTTTGATTGGCATAATTTACAGTTTTGTACATAATTTTCTATATCTGTACGTATATTTTTCCAATAATATCGTTCTTTGATTCTATTATACATCTTATTCGAGCCTAGATGTCCTGCAATTGGGATATCATGGTTTTCTTTAAGGATTTTGGTGATCTCGGAAGGAACAGGATATAGGATGGTATTATGGTGTATATTTACTGTTATGTTAGTATTATTAAATAAGTACATAAGCATGCCGTATATTTTGACAAAGGAATGTTGTTCGAAGATACTTTTAAAGTCAGATATGGCTATTTCTCCAATATTCGCGGAAAGCAAGATATCGTCTCGGGCTGTTTTGAGAGTTTTGAATATATCTGGATATGTGCAGTCGTCGAAATAGTAGACTTTGGTAAATAAAAGATAGTATATCTTATTTTTAATTTCGATTTTTTTAAACGAATGTAGTTCTCTTTCTGAATTTAGAATATTGGTAGAGTCGGGTAGTGTGGACAGGATGTCTTGGAGATATGGATTTGAATCATCGAAGTCGATTGATACAGGGATTAAGATGGCTTTAGAATTACTCTTAAGGAGACTTTCATTATGTTCTCTTATATGGGTATTGAAGTTTTCTTTTTTGTTTGAGAAAGTTTTCAGAAAGTCATTGTAGTCGGTGTTAGAATTTGAAACGCCTTGAAGAGGTGAAGAGATTGAAGGGTTTTGAACTGGTAAGTTGGTTTCACTCTCAGGGCTAGTAGCAGGGAACAACATTTCATCATTTTCTAAAAGGTCAATATTGGGCAGGCTGTCACTACCAGCATTAGATGTCGAAGGGAGTTGAATCCCTAGATCATCTATTGTTAGAGGACTAAAAGGGAGTGGATCATTCTCACTTGAAGACGGTATCACACGTTGAGAATCAGTCTGATCTTTGATAATTGGATTGACGGGAAATCGAGACAGAGCGTCGGCGTTACTATTGATTTTTCCCTTTTTATATTCAATGTCGTAGTCGAACTCCTCGAGTTTTAAACGCCACCTTACAAGCTTGGATCCAGGATCCTTACAATTAAATAACCACTTGAGTGGTTTATGGTCTGTTAAAATTGTAAATTTGTTACCATACAGGTATGGTCTAAAGGTTTTAGTTCCCCATATGATAGCCAAGCATTCCTTTTCGGTAACGCTGTAGTTACTTTCGGCTTTAGATAATGTCCTTGACGCAAAAGCGATGGGGCGATCTCTTCCTATAGGCCCTTGTGACAAGATAGCGGAAATTGCATAGTTAGATGCGTCGCATGTGAGGTTGAATGGTTGGTTAAAATCTGGGTAAGCAAGTATAGGTGCAGAGATCAAACTATTTTTTAGAGTTTCAAAGGCTAACTGTTGTTCATGTTGCCAATTGAACGGAACATCCTTCTTTAGGAGGTTTGTAAGTGGTTTAGCAATCTTGGACAGGTTAGGTATAAAACGACGATAGTAGGACCCCATAAAGGATTTAATGTCCTTAGGACATTTGGGTTGGGGAAATTCTTGGACTGCTTTGGTTTTTTCGGGATTTGGCTTGACGCCTTCGTCAGTTATTATGTGACCGAGATAAGAAACTTCCTTGCGCAGAAATTCGCACTTATCTGGCTGAAGTTTGAGGTTAAATTGTCGGAGTCTGTCAAAGACATTTGAGAGGTTTTTCATATGTTTTTGGAGATCAAATGAGTAAATTACGATATCATCTAGGTAAACAAAGCATTGTAGCCCTTGCAGACCTGACAGAGCAGAATTCATCAACCTTTGAAACGTAGAAGGGGCATTTTTGAGCCCAAACGGCATCCGCGCAAATTCAAAGTGTCCCTGTGGAATGGAAAAAGCAGTTTTAGGAGCGTCAGCTTCAGACATTTTAATTTGGTGAAATCCAGAAGCTAAATCGAGTGTACTAAAATATTTACATTTACCTAATTGGTCTAAAATTTCCGAAATATTAGGAATAGGGTAAGAATCTCCAATGGTTATATCATTTAATCGACGGTAATCGATAACAATGCGCCATTTACGCTGACCAGAAGCGTCAAGTTTTTTTGGAACTATCCAGATCGGAGATGACCATGGAGACGTTGATGGTTTGATAATTCCTTCATTAAGCATTTTATTAATCTGATTATTTACCTCTTGTTTATGCACTTCA
This sequence comes from Pieris rapae, assembly GCF_905147795.1. NCBI lineage: Eukaryota > Metazoa > Arthropoda > Insecta > Lepidoptera > Pieridae > Pieris > Pieris rapae. The sequence continues at coordinate 2,701,025 of NC_059533.1, read as the reverse complement.
GGAAATCGATATGATTTTGTATTAATGGGTACAGAGGAAGAGGTTGGTATCTGGTGCTCGAGAACATTAGTGCAAGTTAAAGAATCTTCGGGGAGGTGAAATATATCTGAAAATTCAGCGCAAAGATTAAATAATGACTCTCGTTCTTCGTTATTAAGGTGAGTGACTCTTAAAAGATCTAGGACCTGCTCAGTTCTGTTAACGGCATTGTTAGGGATTGTATGAGATATATTAAATATTTGGTGATTTGCTTTGTTTTCAAAGGGCGTAAGTTTTAATTTCAAATTTGAGTTTAGCGTAATTGGAGATTCAGAGATATTTACAACAGAAATGTTTATTCTAGAATTAGGTTTCACTTTGACAATGCAGTTAGCAATTAGAATTGAGTCAACGGGGTTTTGATCTACCATCAAGCCTTCACCTATTTCTGGATTAAGTACTGAACATTCTATGATGGTTTCAGTTCGGGGAGCAATAACATATACTGGTTCATTAAATTTTAAAACAAGTTCAACCTGATTAATTGTAAGTAGTTCATTCTTAAAATCAATATTTGAACAGTTGTCTGATAGAAAATCGTTTCCAATTATACCATCGTAAGGAAAATTTATGTTGTCAATAACGTGAAATCTGTACTTCAAAGAGTTGAATTCGATAGGTATATGTCCTAATGACTTCATCGGTTTATCTGCAGTTCCGATTCCTGAAAATGTTATGGTGTGTTCATCTATTTCAGGTAGATTTTGAATAGATGATTTCTTTATAAGGCTAATAGATGCACCACTATCAACAAGGAGCTTAAGTCGTTTTGTGGATACAGAGGTTTGTACTTCAACAAAGGGTAAGTATTTTTCGGATGGATTTGAAGTAACATTATGTATTTTGTTACATGTATTATTTTTTGTTTCGGGTGTGGTATTTGGGGTATCGATTATGGATGTAGTAAGAGGAGATATGGCAGGCATGTATTTCAGAGTACCGGATACAATAGATGCATATGTCCTTTGTTGGGCATTTATTGCACTATTTTTTGAATAAAGGTTATGTGGTAGAGAAGATTTCGAAATTGATTTATCAACGTTGTTACCACTATGAATGGGAATTTTATTACTCTGTTGTGTGACTTTGGATTTAGAAATAGGAACATGGTCTTCATTTTGGGGCTGGTTACCCTGCTGTGTGACCTTGGATTTAGAAATAGGAACATGGTCTTCGTTTTGGGGCTGGTTACCCTGCTGTGTGACCTTGGATTTAGAAATAGGAACATGGTCTTCATTTTGGGGCTGGTTACCCTGCTGTGTGACCTTGGAATTGTAATAAGATATAGAATTTGCGGTGTCATTTCGATATAGCAATAAAGGACGTTGAAATTTCGGACTCGGGAGACACCGTCGAGAGTCCCTTATTCGTTTAAAGGATTATCTGTCTCATCAACACCATAATCTTCATATGAAGTTATTGCATGAATCGGTTGGTTCCGATTTTGAAAGGAAGTAGAAGGGTTTGTGCGGTTGTAGTTTGAATTTTGATTATTTCCAAATTTCCTATTATTGTATTCTCGTTTGCGACAACCTTCAATAGTATGCCCTGGGGCCTTGCAATATCGGCACACTATAGAATTAGAGGGCCTAAACGCAGCAGATGTTATATTATTATTAGTGCCGTGTTGTAAGGCTGATCTATTTTGTGCATATGATGGGTGAGATGGGCGGAAACGCGCTTGATTCTGAGTGTTTGGAGTTTGCGCGTAATTAGTGTTTCGTCGTGTTAAGGCATTGACAATCTTTTCTTCGGATGTAGCGAAATTAACGGCGTCGTTCAAAGATTCAGGGTCACGGCATCGAACTACAGTTGACAACCTTGGATTTAGGCCGACTACAAACGTGTGTAAGGCTAAATCTTTCATAGCTGCGACGCGGCCTGCCAGTTCGTCTTTTTTCTTCGTAGGGATAGTTATATTAATTTCTGATAATAATTTTGACAAACAAGACTCTATTCGTAATGCAAACTGGTTGACCGTTTCGTTGCTTAATTGACGACATTCTTGTAAATCAGAAAACAGCGCAGCATAGTGCTTTTTATCACCGAATTGAGATTTTAAGAAATCTTCAAGCTGTTGCCAATTCTCAAATTCTTTAACACAACAAGCAGTCTCTGCGCGTCCTTCTAATTGACTTACAATATACTTTAATAAAATGTCCTGTTGGTTTTGAGTAGCAAGCTCTACCGCATTCCTACAATTATTTAAAAATGCACTTAATTTTTCACGCTGGCCATCAAATTTATTTATAAATCTAATGAGTATATTTAAATCAACGTCTGTGGCTGACCTATTCTTTGATTCACGTACAATAATATCTTCTTTAGGCATTGTCACTTAGGATATGGCTTAGACTAAACAATAGTGATAACGACGTTGCGACGGCTAGCGTTACTGAGAACTGATAAGGCGCTGCACTGATTTGTAAGTTGGTATTGTATGTTGCACAAAAGTAATTAAAAACTTACAGGTGATGAATATCATTCTTAGATTCTTGAAAAAAGAATATCGTCGGTATTCGACGGTGCTGGGCTGAACTGGGTTGAACTGGGCTGACGATGAAAGGCCTGTTCCACTTATCACACAGTGGACGGATGGGGCTTGATACCACTTAACACTTTCACTGATACACTTATGCACTTTTACCACACAAGAGACGATTCCAGGATTTATAAAAAATCCCTTTTCGCTGCCACCAATGTTATACGACGTCCCGGTTTAAGAGTTTAAAAAAAAACTATTTATTAAACACGAAGGATTTTATTAAATTTATTGGCTTAGAAAGGCAACTGCCCGGTTTGAATGGTAAAATAGGACTGACTCATGGTTGAGAGATGTTGCTAATCGCAGTTGAGTAAGAGAATGCAAGCTTGCTAGAATAAAGGTTGACACAGGGTGGTTTCTATGGTTTTTAAATATATAACAGTATCATCGCACAGGACATACAATTTTAATTACAACAATGTAGTAATATAATTTCACAATGATTAAATAGGCGATCACTTTTTTTCAATCATTAGTGTAGATAATATGTAGATAACATTAAAACAAAATCCTTTAGTGTTACCTCCTCCCCCATCCTAGTATGAAGCGGAGACTCCAGTCGCACTGAAATGATCAAGGAGAGAGCACGAGGGCGTACGTTATTTTGGTCAGATATCAACATTTCTTTTAATTTCAGCGTTAAAGACAAAACTGTAATCATTCGTGTTCACAGGAATATTACAACAAGAATTTTTCGTGGAAATTTACTTTATTGGTTGATGATCAGCTATATTTTACGCGGATATTTCATTTTATTCCGATACCGTCTAGAACATTCCACGCCATCTTAATTTTGGATTTTTCGTCCAAAATTTCACTCGTGTCACTTCATTCTTGTCGATTTTTAAGTTATACTAATGATATAAATTTTTGCACGAATGAAATGGTGTTTCTCATGAAGGTTTTTTTTTTACTTTCATGAACGTTTATTAGATATTGATGCGTTGAACTGTGTCTTTCATCATGGTTTTTGAAGTAAAGTAAGTACATTTCCTTTGCGGTATTTTTTAATAATTAATACGTTTTTTATATTATGCAACTTGGTTATGTGAAATTACGTCGTTATTTATTTATAATGTGACGGGGGGCCCAGAACGGCTGAAGGGGTGCAAGTGGATGACATTGACTATAAAAAATATACAGTTTAGTTTGTTTATATATCCGATTAATAAATCACTTTATGTAAAATAATTAAATTTTTTGTAAATTTTCATGCTGAAGGCCATCACTACTAAAGCGTGGACGTGTCTGATAGGTACCTATATAACTATTACAGAAAACCCTTAGTGCCCCTGACAGAAATTTAATTACTATTTTTGTTTTAGGTGCTGCTGCTGATTTGAACCTTTTAATATTTGACTCGTTGGATGCGCTTAAAACCTGTTCCACCCGAGTTTGACGTTCCTAAAAATTTCAACTATGACTTTTCATCATTAATGAGCTGCCATTTTTACAAAAAAAATATTCCGTGGATAAAGTGGTTCAGTCGTTTAGAGAATACTTGTCTTACGTGAAATCCTCTCCTACCACTTCTCTAAGCACGGCGTCAGTTTATAGTAGGTGAAAAATTGTTTATCTTGATTTCCGGCGAAACTACCAGTCTTATGGAAAAAAGTTAAATGGCTAAGTTGTAGGTCATAAAAAGATCTACAACTTTTGTATTTACAATTTTTTCACATAACTTTAAAATTTAGGTGAAAAATGCAAAAAAAAACAAGTTTTTGGTTTTTTATTTATATCTTTTTTAAAAAGATTTTTTTTCCTACGAAATTTGGTGAAAACTTACCTTATTATGTCCCAAATATACTGTAATTTATTTGATTAAAAATATTTATTTTTTCGCCTCATTTTAACTTAATATCAAAAAAGCACCCTAATTTTCAATCGAAAATTCTGACGTCAAAATTTCAGCTTTTTTCAAAAAGTTTGGGGGCTTTTTGTTCGTTGAAATATCTACTTTCTAATGGTGTAAAAAAAAAATATATACATTACTATAGGAAATATAACTTATAGAAAGAGACAGAAATAGTGTTTCGCGACACTTTCGAGCGTTACTTTTATTCGAGACTGTGCGTGCATCTTGGGTTTTTTGTATATCAATGTCTATAAAAATTATTTCACAAAAAACAAGACAAAGACAAAGAACAAGAAGACAGGCCGCATGCAGGGCTCGCGGGTGTGAAATTGCCGGGGGAAGCCTATTGCGCTTGAGTTTATTTACCTTTTATTACTTTCCATGCCCAGGAAACGAATTAATACAAAAAAAAATTTATCAAAATAATAATATATGCTATATCTAATAATACGTGTAAGATTAAAATAAATCGCATTAACCGTTTTGGAGCGAATTTGTAATTTATGTCTAATCTACGGTTCGATGGTCAATTTTTTTTTGGGAAATTGGTATAGCTTTTATCTTTTTTGGTTTTATCGATACAGTAGGCTTCAACCCACAATATATATTTTTTTCAAATGCATATGAGCGGCAGTTCTTCCAACAATTTAATTTAAACTAGCCCTAGTTGACCGATTTGAACACTGTTCAAGCCTTAAGAAAACATTTACTTCGGTATTTTCTGGAACATAAATATTGTAGATCTTTTTGGGAAATGTTTAAATGATTGTCTTGAAATAGTTATATCCGTTGTTTATACGATAGTAGTTACATGAAAGCAAAAAATATTTGATTCAAAAATGAGAATTGTATCTATCTGGCCAATATTAAAAAAAAAATTAATGAGATTTCTTACAAAATTTTCAGTTTCTATTAGTGCTACGTTTATATATAAAATGAACTAAAGGAAGTTCCTATGAAAGCGAGCGGTATGTAAACATATCCCTTTCACTGATGCTCATCTAGATAAGTAGGTGAGGCTTTCATACTGGAGTGAAAAAGTGTGGCTAGACTAGAAAAAACTGGCCAATTGCCGAATAAAATAAACAATAATTGTTACGGGCAGTGCTGTATCCAGGGTCGTTAGAACAAACGTCATAAATAAGGGTTTGAACAAACGAAAAAATATGTTTGCAATTTTTTGTTAAGCATTGTGTAATGTATTTTATGTAATTTATTATGATTATGATATTGGAAAGTAATGTCACTGGAGAGTTGCAGTCGTGGAGACCGCATATTATCGCATCGCATATATATCGCATCATAACATAAAAGCTAGGCCGGCCGCATGGAAAATAATTACCTTTGGAGTAACCGTGTGGTTCCAAGGGCGCTAATTAAAGAATTGAATTAGTTAGTAGATAGTACGGGTGACCCCAGTGAACCAGTATTAATATACATCGACCAAATTTTTATGTATTATGTATTGTGTTTTGTAGTTATTTATTATTATAAAATTATAATAAAAATTGTAATCCCTAAGTGCACAGGCGAGTTTCACAAGTATAATCCTCAAAATGGTTGTAGTAAAAGTCTTGTAATATTTGCTTTGATAAGTATATAGGTATATATATATACGCCCATTTGGCCCGGTGTGCGTAAAGTTCTGGTTAATTAAACCAGCCTCTTCCAGAAGCAAAGCAGCAGCACGCTTCACAGCGACCTCAAAGCTCCGAGGATTTCTGCACGTTGGGAAGCGATATTCCAGGACTAAATGACTAAAACTTAACCTATATTCTAGTATTACTAAATCTAGAACACTTACAGTGATTGTGACATATTTGAAAAGTCCCAGTTTGGTGATTTTGCTCCCCTTGATGCCTTCATTGACAATATTCGTGACGGTCAAAAAATTCTTCGTCAAACAATTATAGACACGGTCAAACGAAAAAATTGAACCAAAAACTCGAAACTTACGTTTTCCAACAACACATTAATTATATTTCAACAATAACAAAATAATCAAAAATTTCACTTAACCGATGCTTTTCATTTTAATCTATTAATCAACATAAAACATTCCTTAAGGTTTCTTTTGCCTATGAGTGTTTTTGTTAAACGCTTATATAATCAGACACGTTTTATTTGTTGTTGTATAAATAATGTAGTTGTCAAAATAGTTAGTCTTTAGCATTATTAGCATCCTTGTGATTTGAAAGTCGATATAACGAAAAAGAGACACAATATGACGTGTGTGTTGGAAATGACACAATGAAATATCGTTCATCAACAATAGTTGACAAATTTAAACTGAAATTAAAATAAATGTTGATATCTGACCAAAATAACGTACGCCCTCGTGCTCTCTCCTTGATCATTTCAGTGCGACTGGAGTCTCCGCTTCATACTAGGATGGGGGAGGAGGTAACACTAAAGGATTTTGTTTTAATGTTATCTACATATTATTTACACTAATGATTGAAAAAAAGTGATCGCCTATTTAATCATTGTGAAATTATATTTCTACATTGTCATCTGCGATGATACGCGTATTAAAGTATATAGCTGAAAAACAAAAAAGTACTGTTTTACCCGGTAGTAAATTTTTAAATCCTTGTATTCATAAGAAAACTTATCACGAGATGAGATATATAAAATTATCGCGAGATGATAACCACTAAATTTTGGCCTATTATTGATGACATGGATATCACTGAAATGTGGTTTCAACAGGACGGTGCCACATGTCACACAGCCAATGAAACGATCAATTTATTGCAAACCAAATTTCCCGAGCGCATAATTTCGCGAAATTCAGCTGTTAAGTGGCCAGCCAGATCGTGTGACTTAACACCACTGGATTATTTTTTGTGTGGCTATGTTAAAGACAGAGTCTATACGGAGCCAATCGAATCGATTGCAGCCTTAAAACTCAAAATCCGTGATGTCATTAACGAAATAGACCCTCCATTTTGCCAAAAAGTGATTAAAAATTTTGATGAAAGAATCAACATCTGTCAGCGTGGTCGTGGTGGACATTTGCCAGATATCATTTTTCATTCATAATTGCCAAACTTTTCTCTTTGTAATACAATAAAAATTTTATTCATTTTCCTCTAAATTCTTTGTTTTATTTTGTTTTAGAAAACAAAGTTCTTGTTGAAATACCCTTTATAATCAGACACGTTTTATTAGTTGTTGTATAAATAATGTAGTTGTCAAAATAGTTAGTCTTTAGCATTATTAGAATCCTTGTGATTTGAAAGTCGATATAACGAAAAAGAGACACAATATGACGTGTTTGTTGGAAATGACACAATGAAATATCGTTAATCAACAATAGTTGACAAATTTAAATCTTTAATTATATCCTAATGGATACTTTAAATATAGTACAGTGGAATGCTCAGAGTATATTGCACAATCAACATATTTTCAACCATTTTCTTTTTGATAACAATAATTATGTGGCCATTCTTTGCGAGACTTGGCTTAAATCTCATCATAAATTTAAATTGCATAATTTCGATATAGTAAGACTACACTCAGGAAACTCTCACAATGGTGTAGCCATACTTGTACATAGATCTATCTCTTACTCTAATGTAAATACTGTTTATGATAATTCTCTTCAAAATATAGCTATTAGAATTAAATATTCAAATTGCAAGGAATTAACTATTGTAAGCCTTTACAGCCCAGGTAATTGCAGCCCTCCTTTTTCACCAATAAACTGAATAATTTAATTAAAAGCCTCCCTGAACCAATTTTCTTGGCGGGGGATTTTAACTGTCATAATATAGTTTGGGGCAGCCAAACCTCTGATTGCAGGGGCAAAGACATTTTAGATGTCATTCATAAAAACAATTTAGTCCTACTTAATGATGGTCATGTTACTACAGTCGGCTCTCACATATGGAGACCTAATGTCTTGGATTTAAACATAGTCTCTCCTTCCATCTCTTTAGAATGTGACTGGATGGTCTTCGACGATCCATTAGGCAGCTATCACCTCCCTGTAATAACAAAAATTCTACTCAGTTTTAATAATTCTCATTCTATAGATGTACCTGACAGTAATCCTCTCCCTTCTTCTTGTAATTTAAAATTAGTTGATTGGGATCTATATTCCACTAAAATTGATTTGTTATTTCATAATTTATCCTTAAATACTCAAGATCCTACTTTAACATACAACAATCTTATTAAATGCTTAAACAGGGCTCTATCGGAATCTCTTCCTTTCTCTTCATCTGGTCATAATGATTCTCGTTTAAAACCAAACACAAAAACAAAAAGAAATCCACTTCCATGGTGGAATTCAAATTGTTCTAAAGCTCTCACAGATAGTAAAAATGCATACTTACAATTCAAAGATGACCCAACTGAAGAGAATTATATAAACTTTAAAAAGCTTCAAGCTAAGAAGAAATACATATTTAGATCTGAAAGAAGATTAAGTTGGAACAAATTATGTGAATCCTTTAGCAGAACTACACCTATTTCAATTATTTGGTCACATATGCGTAAATTTAACAAAACTTACTCACCTTCGTCTGTGTTTGATAACAAATATGATTGGATTATTCATTTCCTCAAAAAATACACTCCAGTACTGTTGAGCCAGCATCCCACTTTGACAATCAAGATTGGTCTTGCCCTAATCACAGATACTTTTTGGAACCATTTTCATTTGCCGAATTAATGTCAGCAATATCATCTAGAAGAGACACAACTTAACTTGAGGCTTAGATGGTATTCCATATAAAATGCTAAAGCACTTATCGATTCAATCCAAATCAGTACTTTTAAAAGTTTTTAATCGTCTTTGGGATCAAACTTTGATCCCAGACGATTGGAAGATTGATTGTTTAGTGCCCATATTAAAACCTAATAAAGAGAAATTTCATTTTAATTCATATAGACCTATTGCTTTGACTTCTTGTGTGGGGAAAATATTTGAACAACTATTGAAACAAAGATTAGAACATTTCATAGAATTAAATAAAATATTACCTTCTAATCAATTTGGGTTTAGAAAGGGCAGATCTTCTAGAGAGAGTATTGCCCATTTACATTTGGACATCTTTCAAGCATTCAAATCCAATAATGTTTTGGCCAGTGTATTTTTTGATGTAGTAGGGGCTTTCAATAACGTAAATCATCATATTCTGTCTTCAGAGCTTGTTTCCATTGGTCTGCCTGTAAAGGTTGTGCAATGGATATATTTTGATCTCTTACATGGTAGAAAAGTCTATGTTAAATATCATAACAGGCTTATAGGCCCACGTTTCTCCTATAAAGGCACCTGCCAAGGCAGTATTTTAAGTCCTTTAATCTTTACACTGTATATTCACAAACTTAACTTAATTTTAGGTCCCAAAGTAACTAACTTACAATTTGCTGATGATTTAGTGGTATATTACTCTGATGCCAACTCTAAGAATATAGCTTCTATATTAAATTCTAGTTTAAAAAATTTACATACCTATTTTAATTATCTTGCCTTAGACATAAGTATAGAGAAATCCAAAGTATTAGTATACAATAAAGGAAGGCCTTTTCAGGTCAAATTATATTATGATAATACAGAACTCCCAGCTGTAACCGAAGCTAAGTTCTTGGGTGTGTTGTTTCTTAACAATGTATCCCGGGGTAAATATGTTGATTGTGTAACTGACAGAGCTACAAAGGCACTGAATATTTTGAGGTCTCTTGCTGGAACATACTGGGGCTCTGATCCTAAAATTCTTTTAACTCTATACAAATCTCTTGTTCGTAGCCACTTTGAATACAGTTTCTTTTGTTTTGCTTCAAATAACCAACTGCTTCACAAATTGGATGTCATTCAAAATCATAGTCTTCGACTTATCACTGGGGCAATGAGAACAACTCCCATAAATTCACTCCAAGTTGAATGCAACACTCCTCCACTATTCTTAAGGTTTCAATTTCTAAAAAGGAGATTTTTGCTAAAATTACTTTCTATTAATAATCACTCCCTTATAAACAAACTTACTCGTCTGAACAATAGTTTGCCTATGAATTCCCCTCTATCAAGCAACTATCCCTTCCTTTTGCATGAGCTCCCCTTCTTGTTAAATCTGGTCAATCAGCACAACATCTTTAAATCAGATAACTGGGTTTGCTATACTAGGAACTATGAAAGTATTATGCATAACATCAGCATAATTATAGACAATAAACTGAGAGATCGACACGAAATCTATAATGTTATATCTCAATATCCCAATTATAAACACATTTACACAGATGGCTCAAAAAAGGAGGATACGGTTTCAATGGCATTCTATATACCAAGTTTGAAGTTTGGACGAGTTACTAAACTAAATGAAAATTTGAGCATATTTTATTTTCTGCAGAAGCTCTTGCTATTGTTTCTGCATTAAGATTCATTGAAGATCGTTCGGAAAGATATTGGTTAATCATCACAGACAGCATGAGTGTTCTAAAAGCTCTACAAAATCATCAATTCAGTGCTAAGTCAAGCTATATTATCAACGAAATAAGATACTTATTGTATATGCTATTTAAAAGAAATTACAGTGTGGAATTCTTATGGACGCCCTCGCATAATTATAGGAGTCGCAGGCAACGAGCATGTGGATTTCCTTGCACGTGCGATTGTCGAATGTCGACAGTGAGTAGTGACAGCGGCAGCGGGCAGCGCTGTTGACAATGTTGCCATTCCGTACACTGATTTACTTCCACTTCTAAAGTCAAAACTTAATCAGGATTGGAAAGATCTTTGGCAATAAAGTTTAGCGAGAAAAGGCACTTGGTATGCTGCAATCAACCAAGATATTGGAATGCCATGGTTTTGTAAATCCAGCAATTACAAAAGCAGAAGATTTTATACAAAACTATGCCGCCTTAGATTCGGACATTGCAGATTTAATTCACATTTACACCGCATGCGCATTATTATGTCTCCCTCCTGTTCGTATTGCAATTCAGACGTCGATCAAACTTTAGACCACATATTCTTCGAATGCTCTGAATTCCATATTCAACGCCTATGTTTGTCATCTTATCTGTTAAACTATCCTAAAAGACCTGAAAATATACCGCGCTGTATTCAAGACTTGCTTGTGAACCATGATATATATGATACTATTTATGAATTTATTTCTAATACGGTTCAAGAAATTTAAAAGGATTGTACTCCTAGGATTGACTAATTGGTTTGAATGGTTCTATTTTTGGATTTACCTTAAGATCGGATTTGAAACAAGCACCTGAAAATTTAATCATTTTTACTTGGATTCTTCTATTATTGCTTATGGATTTGACTTTGACCAATTCAAAACGTCAAAAAAGTGGTTTAGGCTTTTATGACCGAGATTAATAAGACATGACAACAATAAGACAAGTCATGGCTTCGGCCTTACGATCAAGAACAATGAAGTCGTGGCTTCGGCCTTTAAAACTACCAAAAATTTCCAATTATTACCAAAAATAAGACTTGGCTGTATTGACTAAAGTCCTTTGCCTTTCCCATTAGGGATAAATTGAAAAAAAAAATATATATATATATAAACAAAATACATATTACTATTTTATTCGAAATAAAAAATAGAATACGTACATCAATCATGTTTTGGGGGACCTAGATTGAATTCAAATTAGATAAATACACTTTTTTAATGTAGTGTAAATATAAAAAAAACATCTTGCCAATTATAACCTATTACCTTATGAATATTGTTAAGAATTAAGATGATATTGATATTGACCGTATAGCCCATCTGGCAAAGGGGCCGCTTAAAGGTAAGTTATAAGTTTATTTATTATGTGTTCCGTTTGACGTCCGAGGTCCATTATGAGAGTACATCGCTTCCGTTTCCGCCCAAACCGCTAGTTACCGACCTTTTCCCACCACGTGACACCGCCGCCAGCGCCCAGCGTTTGAAACTGGAACTAACTTTTTATCGCGCTAAAGCAAGCCGCCAGAATTCTTGTTCATTGTTGCGTCGTTTTTCGTCTAGCACAGTCGCTAGTGCAAACTTAAAAACGAATCAGTATATTTAAAGTTATATCGACCTAAAATTTATTTTCAAAGTGGAAATATTTATATATACGTAAATTGGTGAACTCGATTTTCACGTTATAAATACAAAATGGTTAATAAAAGTGCTAAAATCAGTGAAAAATGGTTAATCAAAGTGCTAAAATCGGTGGTGTTGGCCACGCGGTCCAACGTACCTAGCCCGCACTTTACAAAGCCTTCTCATAATGTCACGGAAGATTTTGTCTCTGCAAGTTCTAACAAGCCGAGTTCTCCGCAAAGTTCGCAAAAGCACGAGTGAAGAGGATGATGAACCGCCGCCAAAACAAAGACGAAATAACCACGTGCGCAGTAATTCACGTGATTCTTCTCCAGATTTGTTTTATAGGTTTCAGTAATTGTCGCAGGAATTGGTGAGTCATCTTAATAATACTTTCTTCAATTATGCTGCGTTATCTGGCATGTTTAAAAAGTGCCTGAATCTATATAATATAATAATAATGCAAACCTAAACGACCCGTTTTTGAACCATGCGGCTTAACACTTCTGATTGGAACTGTGTACGTTATATGATATACAAAAGAAATACGTTGCTTTTCCTGCTTTTACCCATTTCAAAATTAATAAAGACGTTTCCTAGAGGATTCTTTATAATTGTATATCATGGAACGAAATTGTGCGGTCTTATCGAACGCGTTTGTAGCTCAAAATGAGTTAGTCAATAAGGCGTTACGTAGCGTTTTAGAGTGGTATTCTCACTTGAACGTAACGCTTAATTCAATTCTATACATGATCAATTGTACGAATGTTTTGGTTAAAGTATAAAGTGAGTAATGGGCTTACGATGTTTTATAAATTATTTGCGGCAAGCGGGCCGAAGTCTTAGAATCTCGCTGTAAATCATTGCTAAAAAACCTTAAAAGATTTCCCCCTCTTCGGAATACATGTTCAATCCGGACATATCTACATATTTACATAAAGTTGGTGGTATTGACAAATTTGGCAGAATTCGCGAGTACCAACCTTAAACAATACGCGTTAAATTATCTGAACGTTCTGAATAGCCTGTAGCTTCAACTTCTCAGGTCAGTCAAAAGCCCTTTCTTTGTAACCGATACAAACTCAAAACAAGGACAAAAGAGTCACAACTTCGATGATCACGAAAAGAAAAAAGGGGGTGCAAAAATAACAGATAAAATAAATACGTGATAGATATATAAGTATAAGTGACTCGAAAGGCTTTTCCGGCGGTTGTTTAAGGTACTATCACAAAAATTGGGCGAAATTAAAACCTTCTTCCATGCTATAAAAATTACCTAAGCTCGAATACCTTTCAATCGAAAACCGCCATTAATACTGCCAACGCGGTAAATCCTAAAAAAGTTGCAAACACCTGTTTCAACTTCGATGTCTTGGAAATCCATTTTATGATTCTAAACCATAATAAATACTGGAGCCAGCCCTACTGACCCCGTTGTTCATATCTGCTCTTTTGTAATAACGAAAAAATAAATCAATCCTATTTATTTTCAACCCAAAATCCTTATTTTCATGAAACCAGAACCTTTTCATCTGTTTCATCACCACCAAATGCTAAATTTCCTATAATAAAGCAAAAAAAAAAGTAAAGTAAAAATAAGTAAAGGATCTCGGCCAAACCCAGTACCATGTACCGATTTTCCACGAACATCGTTTCTTTCTGTGTACCAGTTATGAGGGAAAGCTCCTTCAAATGACTTGTCTACCTCTTGGGTTGGCCATAGCTCCGAAATTTTTTGCGTCGGCGACAACTTGGACAGCCGAGCTATTACGCCGTCAAGGCTTACGAGTAATCGTTTTGTTTTTTTTGGATGATTACTTACTTGTCCAACAGGACAGAACAATTCTGAACTCCCAGGTTCTCGTAGCCATGCCCTTTATCAGAAGTCCTTAAGAATCTGGACTGGACCATAAATCTAGAGAAGTCGATATGCACTCCAATAAGGTCGATCGATTTTCCGGGTATCACGTGGGACACAATATTAAATGCAAAGTCCTCACCTGCAGAGAAAGTAATCAAAATTTGTCAGCGCCAGTTAACACGCCTGTCAGCCGGCAAATTGGACCCTCAAGCAGGCCCAACGCCTCTTAGGGTATGTCAATTTTGCGACCTCCATCACCCACCGGGAGAGGTCGCATTGCCGAACGCTACAGCGATACAGGAATGAATTAAGGAAATCGCCTCTTTGCCCGAGTCCTTTTGCAGAGGAGGTGAATCAAGACATGGTATAGTGGATAACCTATCTCAATTTTGCGACCTTCATCACCCACCGGGGAAGGTTGCATTGTTAAACACTGCAGCGATAAAGCAATTCATTAAGGAGACCTACTCTTTTCCCGAGTCCTTTTGCAGAGGAGGTGAATCAAGACATGGTATAGTGGATAACCCTTTCTCAATTTTGCGACCTTCATCACCCACCGGGGAAGGTTGCATTGTTAAACACTGCAGCGACAAATAAATTCATTAAGGAGACCTCCTCTTTTTTCCGAGTCTTCTTGCAGTGGGGGTGAATCAAGACATGGTATGGTGGTTGCATAACCTCAGTCACAAGACCCCGATTCACTTCGAAACAATGCATATGCATTATATTGTCACCGATGATGAAAGGTTATTGGACACAGTCAGATGGAGTGGCATTGTAATCTGAAGGAGATGCACGCTCTGGTAGCAGCAATCTCTTTGACACACTCCGAGGTCCTAAAGAACTGGACGTTAATCCTGCAAAGCGACAGCAAAATTGTTGTATAGTACATAAAAAACGAAGAAGGAACAAGGTTCCCAAATGCTGTTAAAATTTACAATAGATCTTCTGGCACTGACGTACAGTTTGAATATTGTACTTATCCCTCACGACACTTGCCGGGAATGTACAACGTGGAAGCCAATTACCTCTCGCGCAATCGCAGGGGCGCCAAAAGGCATCTCTTAAAAAGGCAACCACGGACATATTCGAACCATATAGATCTTTTCGCTTCTGGAGAGGTTCATGTCGTAGCAAGTTATGTGTCGCTCAACTATTAGACTCGAACGTTTGCTTTAACTACTCCTTCATTAAGCAAATACTGGAGTTACGATCTAGTGTTGATATTTGCACCGCCAGCGCTTCTACCTCGAGTGCTGCACCATTTCATCTCATTCTAAGGGAAATAATAGCACCCAGGTGGAGGAAGCATTTTTTGGCGCCCGGATTTGATAGCCCGAACACTTGCACTCTCGCTATCAGTACGGAATCTAAGCCAAACCCTGATATATACCGTAACTAGTTAACCTTCCTTAAGTGCAGAAATTACAGTACAGTTGGAAGCGTTTTTGTCTAGGAATCTTTAACAGACAACTGGAAACGAGACGAAAAACTTCTTTCGTCGTGTTGAAGAACTTCAACAAGGAAAACATATGCCCCTATTTGGTATAAATAGGTAAATTGTTGTCAACAGAATATGTCGATTCCCGGCTCCTCCTGATGTAGTTAGATACTTAGCAAAACTATTTACCAAATGATCATCTGGCATATGGTTCAATTTGTGAGACTCTAAGCGATGTTAAGATTCCATCTAATAATAATTTATTAAAAACATACATAGTAAAGCATTTCCTTTCCTCATATCGCTTATAGCTAAACCAATCACGCAGGAATTGCCAGCATGGGATGCACATCCATTATAATTTTATCGGCGTCTCGGCGCAGAGTTCATGATTTGACTCTTGCGTGGCGACCTTCATCATTTTATTATTAGCCGTAATTCCATCACTTTGCATCTGGTTTTCGGTTCTAAAACAGATACAGAAACGTATAGACAATCAAGTTGGACGTTTTATCTTGCCCGAATAAGCATCTAAATCCGTCATTTGTCTTAGGACACTCATAACCGTCTCTAATAATAGGCGTGGCTCCTTGACAAATTTATTTATTACAACCAGGGATCCTGTACGACCAGCTACCCCCGCAATTATTGGGAGCTAAGGGTTAAGAAAACCCTTTGGAATCGGGTATCGAATCATCGCCGCGTAGTTGAGTAGCTTCGCTAAAGTTTTTAGAAAGATTTCCCATAAATTAAATTTTTGCTAAGGCAAAGTGGCGTCATGAAAGTACATAGTCCGAGGTCCAAACAAGCTCTTCCTGGTTCTCTAATTATGAGACACACAATGAACAAGAATTCTGGCGGCTTGTTTTAGCGCGATAAAAAGTTAGTTCCAGTTTCAAACACTGGGCGCTGGCGGCGGTGTCACGTGGTGGGAAACGGAAACGATGTACTCTCATAATGGACCTCGGACGTCTTAGGAAACATAATACAAATTTTATTTTTAGGTAAAATTTATATATTTTATGTTGTCTACGTTTCCTTTTTTCAATGTCATTTGCAATTTTTAAAGCAATATTGCCATCGAACGACGGCATCACAGGATGGACATCGCGCGATCTATTAGGACACCTGTTAGGTCATCGCACGACCACTTTGATCGTGAGATGAAAAACGCATCGCGCCATCGTACGATCGCTCCCACTTAGGACGCCGCATTAGTGTTACATTTATTTTGTTTTCTCGTGAATGTGCGTGATTTTATTTGAATTTTTTTAAACTTAGTGAACCATGCTTGGTAAAAGACCGTCTTATGTGGATGACTTTGATGACGATGGGCCCGGTTAATGTTAGGTATTATGTTTTGTTTTTTTTATATTTTTTTATTGAAATAACTGTTTCTGGTACTTGAAATTGGTTGGGGGTGATAAATATACCCTCCTCCGTCCCTCCCCGATCTCAAATCTAGGTATTGAATTGCAAACCTTAACCCGCTTTATGTTCAGCTCTATTCGTAAGCCCCAAATTTTCTTTAGATACCTACTTTTAGTGTCTTACTTCCTACTACTACTATACTAGTGGTTTTAGGCGGCATAATTTGACGTCAAAGTTGTACCATTCGCTACAACTATAATAATGTAAGGATTGACTTAAATTAATTTATGTGATAGTGTTAGCACGGATCACGACATCGATGAAAAATATAATTATTCACTATTTTAGATATCACTAAATATTTATCAACTTCCACAAAAACTGAAAAGTTGAAAACAACAACCAAATTTATAAAGATAATTTAGTATATAGTACGGACGCGGAGCACGAAGAATTTCGTACAATGACCTTTGGGCCTACTGCCAGTGGTTAAAAACATTTTTTTTATAAGTACGAATATTAAAAACGGTAGTTTTGATTTTTATTTAGACTAAACGGCTTGATGGATTTATAAAAAGGAAAAGTTATGATTGCGACTAAGATTTGGTAAAAAAAAACAGAAATACTCTTAAAAAAAAAACATTTAATTTTAGTCAGAGGCATCTATTTCTGATGAACTATCAGATGTTTCGCCAGATACGTTACTACTTATATACTATACTATAACATATATACTACTTATAACAAAACAAACCAAAGTACATGTGCACCACCACATGTCTTTATGGTTATGACTAAAATGTTTACAATCTCTGAATACGGCGGTCACTGCATCTGTGTGAGCGCAACGGCAATATGTTTATGCGCGAGCGACAAAGACATAAGATGAGGGGTCATTCTACGAAATTCTTCGTGCTCCGCGTCCGTACTATAGACACAATACAATACACAGTAGTTTAAGTTATGTAGCGATTTACCACAGATTTCTTAGTAAATAGTAATTGTATCATAGAGGTTGACCGACATAGGTAGGACTATGTCGGTCAACCTCACAGTTTGTTGGCGTAAGACTGTGGCGATATATCATACTATTTAGATGGGAAAATTTATAGGTTTACTTGCAATTTTGCGTATAGATCCATATGCAGAACATTAACGTGATATGTTCAAGATTCAAGACGTAAATTACTCAACTTTGAGCTCATCTACGATCTATACATAATAATTAACTATTATATGCGATCTGTGGTACTTACCGGCCAGCAATTCATTTACATAAGAGCCATGGAAGTTGAGACAAAAGTTATGCCATTAATATTGAGACGACTCTTACTTGCACACAGATACTGTGTCAAATTACTATCTTCAAATAATATGCAAATAGTTAAAAAATTGCACCATATCTAGACATTACTCCATCTTCATTATTAACTGGAATAACTCTTAACAAATATACACATATACACCTTTGTCCATAATTTTAGAAAGATAAGAGATATCGAGATATAGGTAGAAGATAATTGTAGAAATTAATAATAAATATAAAAATACCAGTAAACAGTCCCTCTGGCCATGTTACTTTAACAGCTATCACTCCATTTCACATCCAGTAAATATTATCCCAAGTACAATTAATAATAATTCTGATATGATGCAGTTCTTGTCACAAAATATTAGATATTACTAATTACACTATATAGTATATATATGGCATGGATGGCAGCAAGGGCACTTATCATGTTCATGCAGCCTTTTATGATTCGAAGACCAAGTTTTCTCAAAGCTTTGTTTTGAATAGATCTTGTTCCATTTTTACTACAGAGCCTTATGCCGTTTATCAGGCCTTACTGCAAATTAGTGTAATTAATGACTCTTAATACTATTTAATAATAATGGATACTTTAAGCCTGATAAAGGGTCTAAGTGATGTTTCTGTAAATTATAAAACTAACTACATCTTGTATATTATAAAAGACCTATTGTATAAATATCATCTTAAGAATGTAAATATATATATTTTATGTGGGTGCCTTCACATTAACCCAGTATCCGTTCCTTTTACTGATTATTTCCTAAATATTAAGGAAAACATGTACACTCTGTAGACGGGAATGTGGAAGGAAGATCAGGCAAACAAGGGCAAGTGGTATGGAAGTATACAAGATAACCTACCTATTAAACCATGGTATGACAAATTGAAAACTAATGAAAGTCGAGATTTCATTACAACAATAAACAGATTGAGATTTGGTCATAATACTGCTCCGTCAGACTGAGCAAGACTTGGGATTGTTTTAAACAATCAATGTAATCACTGTCAAGCAGAAGGAACGATCCACCACATTATAATTTATATTCGCTTGCCAACTGCCAAGGATTCCTTATTCAAACTTCAACTTTTTTTTTTTTTTTTTTTTGTATGGAATCTCGCTGTTAGCATGAAGGGCCTTTACAGCTCAGCACGGGCTGTTTGGCGAGCTTAGCTCAGCCGGAAAGGGTGGGGTTACCGCGACTCGCGCAAGGGCGTCTCCTGTGAGACTCAAACCTCGGCTTGGGCCGTCGCATTGGATTGTCAGGGGTGTCAATCGCCTGAAGGGCAGGACGGAAGCTCACTGGAGTGAGCGAAATGCGTAGTAAAGGTCATCGCCTTACCCGGATAAGGCGGTTTTTAACCCTAGTCTGATTGTTTCTGCTTTTATTATTATTGGCCGCGCGGGCTGCTTTTCATTTGTCGTTAGCTATTGTAATTGGATCATTCGGATCCGTTAGAATGTGTCGGGGCCTCCTGCGAGCCTTTTTAGTCGGGATGAGGAAACTTCAACGTAGACGGACTATGGTATAGACCAGGCATCAGCGTACAGCGTGTGAGATAGCGAATATAATAATCCAACTATTTACAAAGGACACAAAGTGTGGCAACTACCTGACGATGGTAACATGATTCGCAATTTAGTCGGCTTGCAATTGTCGTTTGTTTGGAAGTGTTGTTGTGTCAAAGTATTAATTTATTGAAGATTGCTTATTATTGACCAAAATACACATCCGAATTAATAATTCTTGCTCATAAGTTACTGAGTCAAAAAAAGTACTGTATAAATTATTAGGGGATGAGTTGTCACACGGAAATGGCATTCTATACACCAATACTTCCCTAAATCTGCCCAAACGGTCATTTGTCATCGGAGTTATCAAAATTTTCTTCTTTTTACCTGGTTTTTGTTGCCTTAATTGGAATTCAAACCATTGACCAGTGTGATCAGATTTAAATCTATTGAAAATATAAACATTTAAAGGGGCTATGTCACTATATATATTATCTATGCAAGTTGCAGTGCTAGCTGTTATTCTTGTCGGTGAATGAAATTGATTTATTAAATTGTAAGAAGAAAAAACGCGGGAAGCTTCGAATTTGGCGGGCGCGATTTTTGTTTGAATTTTCTGTAAAATAATATTTTTAAAAATTTAGTGATCAGAATAGTTAAATATTGTATATATTTATAATTTGTATTATTATTTATATTTTTCTTCTTCTTTCTTCGAGTTTTGGTAAGCTTTTCTGAGTTTTATGAACGAGCCTCCGGACCCGGGGGGCACGGCGCCCCCCGCGGTTGCATTTATCACCATTTCTAATGAATCCGGTATGGATTCAGACTGTTCTTTGGCCTCTAAAAGGAAGTTGAAGCGCAGTCACAGGCAAAATTTACACAAAATGTGCAAACATTGCAATAAAAGGAAACGCAAAAGTACTACAGAACACTCTAAACCCTCAGACAGTCATTCTTGTCAATGCACAGATGAATTTGCTGAGACCACTGTGACACCACCAACCAACAATTTGCCCCCACCTAGTCCTTCCACAAATAAGACAACAATGCCTCTTTCCACCGGTATATCTTTTAAACCCACCACACAAATTGGTAGGGCTAGTTACGATGCCAATGACCACGGCCCGTTTGTGGTACATGTGCAGAAAGTACAGTCTGCTGATGATGATAGCACAGTTTTACACCCAGTTGCATTCGGGAGATTTTTAAAAAAATTTCTGTTTAAAAATATTGTAGATGGTAGTTTAAAACGTATTGGCAGAAATAAAATGACATTAACTTTTAGTAAATATACAGACGCAAACAGCTTTATAAATTCAAACTGCTTACCAACTAACAACATGAAAGCTTTTATCCCTACTTTCAATATTACAAGGATGGGTTTGGTTAGGGGAGTACCAACGGAATGGTCTCCTGAAGATATTATGGAAAACACTAACATACCCATTGGGTGTGGGGAAATTATAAAAATCAGGCGCCTTAATTATAAAATCATGGTCAATAACTCACCTACGTGGAAACCTTCACAAACAGTTGTTTTTACATTTGATGGACAAGTTTTGCCTAAACGGATATTTATGTGTTATAATTCTATGCCGGTTAAATTGTATGTGTATCCCACAATTCAGTGCTTTAATTGTTGTCGCTTTGGGCACACCAAGGTCCAATGCAGGTCAAAGCCCAGGTGTTACAAGTGTGGTCAAGGCCACACTGGAGATACTTGTAATGTAGAGGAAGACCATGGTTCTTGCTGCTTATGCTCTGGGCTGCACTTTGCTTCAAGCAAAAAATGCCCAGAATATGTGAGACAAACAGATATAAAAGTAACAATGGCAGAGAATAGCTTATCTTATATTGAAGCGTCAAAATTACATCCTCCAATTTCGAAATCATTTGCTGATGTTGTATCCTCTCTCCCAAGTAAATCTCTTCCTGGTGGAAATACAGTATTGCCTGGTTCACCACCTCCACGTACAATATCTTATAAAAAAACAGTCTTCACTAAACCCAGAACGCCTCCTCAACACAGTAAAGGTTTCGATCATGTAGCACATGAGTCTCTTGTAAGAGACTACAATATGCCAGAGCCTTCTAATGGATGTGCATTACCATCATCGCCTAATGCAAATTCACAACAGACAATAATAGAGTTAATTACTACATTAATTAAATTACTTTCTCAACCTAATTTATCTATACCGTCCCACGAAAAAGTCTCGCCTTAAACACAAAATCATTGACTCGAAATGGAGTCAATACAGTTTATTAGTAGAAGAGAAACTGAATAATTGCTCAGAAGATAATGTCACAAATAGTAATTATTTACAAGATGTTTTGTTAGAATCGGCTGATAGTGTTTTTCCTAGGAAAAAGCCGAGTAGTAATAAGTTGTCATCTCCACCATGGTGGGATGAAGAATGTACCACAGCTATTAAAAAACGTAAGGCAGCTGAGCTTAATTATCGCAATGATATGTCTATGGAAAAATACGAGGTCTTAATGAATGTAATGAAAGAGGTTAAAAAACTATTTAAAAAAAGAAATCTGAGGGTTGGAGGAAATATTGTAGCTCTTTATCACCTGGAATAAACTCTTCTGTCATTTGGCGAAATATCAAAAGATTCAGGTCAGCTATCAATCCTTCTAACCCGTCGTTGCTTCCTATAGAATTAGCTGATCAATTCCTTGATCGCTTGGCTCCTCCTTCTGCTCCAGATCTCATCCACTCTTCCACACAAAATAACTCTGATGTTGTCCCTTCCTCATTAAATCTACCTTTTACGCTATTAGAATTAAAAGGTGTATTAAATTACGTTAAAGACAGTGCTCCTGGGGAAGATGGGATCCCATATTCCTTTTTGTCTCACCTTGGCGAAAATGGATTAAATTACTTTTTAAATTTAATAAATAAAGTTCTATTGACAAATGACATACCGCCATCTTGGCGAAGTCAAATAGTGTTGCCATTTTTAAAACCGTCTAAGATTCGATCTGATATTAAATCATACCGTCCTATAGTCTTGTCATCGGTGATAACAAAAGTTGTTGAACATTTAATTAAAAATCGGCTTGAATGGTATATAGAAAATAATAAATATCTGTCACCAACTCAGTTTGGATTTCGAAAAGGTAAAAGTGTGTGTGACAATTTAGGCATATTAGTCACGGACATTCGTAATGCTTTCTCAAATAAAAAGTCAGTAGTCGCAGCTTTCTTGGATATTAATTCGGCTTATGATAATGTTTTGTTACATATTCTAAAAAGTAAATTAGATAAATTAAAGGTTCCTTATTTTTTAAATAATTTCATTGTAAATCTTCTATCAGAGAGGAAAATTATTTTAGATGTTGGCGGCCCTTACATGCCTAGTAGGCTGGTATGGAAGGGCTTGCCACAAGGGTCTGTGCTGAGTCCTTTATTGTACAATATTTATACACATGACCTAGAAAACTCTATCGGAGATTCAGTTAGTTTATTACAATATGCCGATGACTTGGTTATTTATGCCTCTGATAAGTCTGTAAGTAATGCTGAACAACGTGTCTCGTCCTCTTTATCTTTCCTAAAATCTTGGATGGATACAAATGGCCTAGATCTGTCTCCCTCAAAAAGTACCGTCGTACTTTTCACTAAATCCAGAAATCCTCCCTCACCAACTATAAGATATGATTGCGATAATATATTACCCGTCAATAATCAAGTAAAGTTCTTAGGAGCTATACTTGATTCTAAACTAACAGGTCAACCACACTGCGAATTTGTGGTTGGTAAATGTGAGCGACACTTGAATATGCTGAGATGTCTCAGGTGGGGTGCTCACCCGGCCACATAGAGGTTGGTGTATAATGCTGTCATTAGAAGCGTTCTTGATTTTGGGACCTTTTTCTTAGATCCAGGTAATGTAGCAGGCTTTAGAAAACTAGATCTCATACAGTCTAGGGCTTTGAGGATTGTTTCTGGTGCTATGAAATCGAGCCCGGTTAATGCTCTGCAAATAGAATGTTGTGACCCTCCATTAAACTTAAGGCGTCAATATCTGTCAGATAGATTCATTTTTAGAACTGCCCAGTTCCATAATCATTCCCTCATTTCCAAACTGGAATCTCTTTCTCAAAAATTACCCTCTTCACATAAACCTTTACCTTGTCTAAAAAGCTTTCTGAAATTTAAACAATTACAAGCCCCAACTCATTCCTTTTATATCCTTCCCCTATTTAGCTCTTCTTATGATTCTCTACTTCTTTCTCCTGAGATATGCTTTTCTATTGGCATTGAAAAATCTGATTTTAATGCTAATGCAAACTTTAATTCCAATGTCAATATGAAATGGCCTAACTGGCATCAAATGTATACAGATGCTTCTAAACACTCCAATGGGTGTGTTGGTGTTGGAGTGTACCACAAACAGTACAACATAGTTCAGAAAATTAAATTACCTCCAGAATCATCGGTCTTTACCGGTGAATGTTTTGGACTACTAAAAGCTCTTGAATATGTGCTGTGTTTCAAACTCAAAAAAACCGTTGTATTTACCGATTCCTTAAGTGCATTACAGAGTTTAGCAAAATTTTCACTTAAACTAAACCCATTCTTTCATGTTATATTTGAATGTAGGAGAAAGCTGTTGCAATGCCAATTACACAACTATTTAGTATCATTTTGTTGGATACCTAGTCACTGTGGTATCTCTGGAAATGTGAAAGCTGACAGTTTGGCTAACAGTGCTACTGTGACCGGTGACGTATACCCGTACAAGAATTTTGGCCATGATCTTGCTGCTTTGCCCGGCATATATCTCCACAAATCGTGGAATATGTGTTGGGAAAAGAACGGCCGGATTAAGGGTCGTTTCTTGTATGCTATACAGTCTTCCGTTCCCAGGAAGCCGTGGTTTGCCAAATTGTCGCTTGGTAAAACTGCCACTTCTACTATAATCCGTATGCGTCTCGGACATAACAGCCTTCCAGTTCATTTGCACAAACTCGGTATCGTAACTAGTACCGCCTGTGAGTGTGGCGAGAGCTATTCTGACTTGAATCATGTTTTCTTTTCTTGTCCTAAGTATGACCATTCTTCCTTATATACTTCTTTAGTTTCTCTGTCCGTTCCCCTTCCTACCAATATTTATTTACTTCTTCGAGATTTAAATCCCCTTGTATATAGTATTATAAGTATGTTTATTGTAAATAATAACATTAAACTATAATTTTGATCTTTTTCCATTATTAATTATTCTGATTTTTTGTAAATTTATGCGCTTTCAATTATTTATGTTATGTCGCGATTGGTTTCCTTAGTTTTTTCATTAAGCATAAACTGTAAATAATTAAAACAACGAATTCTAAAAATCCCATACTTGACGCTGGCTAATGCACAAACAGTGTTAGAGCCAAAGGAAAAAAAAAAAAAAAATTGTAAGAACGAAAAAGACTAAGTATGCGTATAATTGCATTAGTATGATAAAGTAAATTGACATTGAAGTCCCCGCACACAATAAGCCCTATATTACACTTTACTAATTTACACAATATCTCCTCTAATACATTTTCAACATTAATAAGACATTATTTTAGATATTATTTTGAGGTACATGCCCCTTTACCTGCGCCCATATCAATTCGAAATGGTTCAGATCGCAATGGTAAGGGGGCAGTCTTAAAACCGTGATCCGATGTTGTGCTTAGACATGGGCTAAGTCGTTATTTTGCGATCACCGTGACTGTCGTTCCAGTTCCAAAAAAAAACACTGTGTAAAATCACCGTGACTTTGTCACGTCGTTACTTGTCGGTTACATGGAACGACATTGGGCTTGGAACTTAGATAACTAGGTGGAACGGTTGGAACTTGGAATCATAACGATAGTCGATTATAGTTGAGCGCGGGCGAGAGTGACTGACTGAACAGTTGATCACAAAATATCTTTCACACTTTTTACAGGCTTAGGACTGTCGCATTTTTATAATTTAACTGTGCGGCGTGTTTATTATTTTGGATCAACTATTTACATTGATTTGAATTTTTATACATTTGTGCAAGTTTACACCTTTTTTTGTTCATTTTTATATACATAAGTTATTTACAAGTGTTGTTATTTACATGCGTTATGCGTTGAACTTAGATTTTCTTACACGCAATCTATATAAATAAAAATGTTTTGATTAAGATATTAAATTTAGAGAAAATCATTTCTAATACATGACTTAATAAAAAAATAGATATTCAATTCGAGAGTGTATAAATAAAATTACTATCATAATACTATTATTTTATTTCAAGGATAAAAGTCACCATGTTATAATTCCAAGTTCCGTAATTACTAAATATTTGTTACATTATCCTATAAGTATCGAAAAAAATAATAATCAAATAAGACATTTTTTTATAGTTTCCGTGTCTACTATACTTGTTGCTCTGTCGTCGTCGCGCGCAATCTACCTACCGATGATTGGTCGCCGCCGCGGACCGGGTGGGAGGGAGCGCGGCCGCTTGGCGCCAACCGTGACAAATAACGCGCGGCGCGGTCGCGCTCGGAACGACTTGGAAGCCGCGAAGTAACAACGTTATTTTGGAACGTTGTTATTTTCTAAAAAGTCACAGTGACTTTTGCAGGCACCTGATCACTGTGACGTTATTTATCACCCAAGTCTAGTTGTGCTGCCATTTCGTCTACAGCGTACTACTACATCACTACACTTTTGTGGTATCATTATTTTACAAAATGACAGTAGCTTATGTCAAATCAGGAATTGAATTAAAATTCGTGCTATAGACTGTCAAGTATAAGTTGGCGTTCCAGTGGCGGCGCCTCCTACAACCCTCTGTGTTGCCACTTTTTTTGTTTAGTTTGGATTGATGGATATTCTTAGATATTACATTAAAGGTAAATAAAAAACTTAATAACAAAAAATTATTTTTTATAGTAATTATGGTCTGTTAGAGGCATTATTCCTTCCATGAATTCTTCAGAGTCATCTGTGTCAGAAGAATCTGAGTCGCTGCTATTCAAATCAATTAAAAATGGTTCCATTACTGTTTCAAGGCGGTTGTCTGTCATACGATAATTATTTTCAACATTTATAACGTGATTACAGTGTTTCTGCCATTCTTCAGCAGTTATTTTGGAAAATGCACTATGGATTCTCTGTTCCATGTTTTCAGAGAGGTTCACGGTTCTTTCAGAAACACCTTAAATAAAACAAAAAATATTTTAAGTTATCCATCAATCACATTTACTTTCAAAAGCAATTATTATTTTTCCCTAAATTTGGGGATATAAATATCACTTTTAACTGGCAATAGTTTACCTGTCAAAGCCGCTGTTCGAGCATTCACTTGTTGAAATGGAATAATCGGCCCATTGTTACGTTTCTCCTCTTCACAAAAACGTTTTACAGCTAGAATAATTTCTCTAGCTGCACTCCGCACTACTTTTGGCATGTTTCGTAATGATTTTTACACTTTAAAACACAAATTATTAGCACCGACACACGTGAGGCTACCAAGCTGTTAGAACTGTCAACACAACTGTCAAAATTAGTACCTTTTTCTGCCACACGCCAACTTACACATGACAACCTATATAGTGAAGTTTAATTTTATGACACTAAAAAAGTTGACTTAAAGGTCTAGGTTACGAATCATTATTCATTAAGCCAGCCGTTTATTTCAAATTTATAAAATTTCTTAAATATTGGCTGGCTGTTGCCCATTGATGATTTTTTAGTAATTTTAATAGCCGCCTTCTAATTTAGAAATAAAAAAGTGTTCTAGACATTTGAACTTTGGAAATCAATAGAGGTAAGGATATAATTCTTACTTGTGTGGTTCTAAACTGTCGAAAGAAATTTCTTTCTTCCCCTTGTTAGATTGTCCACTAAATCACATCCAATACAATTTCAAGAAGGCAGATTTATGCGCTGTCTTTATAATGTTTTAACTTACTTTATTTCTATGTTCGTATATTAAATAAAACATACTTAACTTTCTACTTTGGGCAAAGCGTCTCTATATACATTTAATTAATAGATACAAATTTCTGTCAATGAAGAATTCCGATCATGCAAGTTAAGCAACATGCAAGTTATTCTTTACATCTTAAAGTAACATAAATTAATTATTTTACTGTATGTTTTAAAAGGAACAGAATGTTTCTTATGGTATGTGACTCTTTCCAATTCCAATATGAATGCTTATGAAATAAAGCTTTTTAATCCTGAATTAAAAAAAAAATCTGGAAGAATACTTGACAATGGTTGCTTAATGTTAGACAATAATTTCAGAAATAATTTTACCATAATACTGATCATAATTTATTTATTGGGTATATAATTAATACTCAAAATGGTGGACGAGCATTCCAACAAATGTTCAATAGACGCTGTACAAGTTGCTTTAAGAATAAGGCCTCTACTGGCACAAGAAATTGAAAGAGGCTGCGTTGAATGCATTGAAATGATAAATGGAACCCCACAAGTTATAATTAAAGACTTAGCATTTACATATAATTTTGTGTTTCCACAACATATAACACCACAAGAATTCTATGATACATCAGTTAAGGCCTTGATTAAGAAGTTGTTTCAAGGTATGTATGTTTTAAACCTTATTTTATACTATTAATATGAATTACATTTTAATTTTATGCATGCAACATACACACATGTGTATTTTTCCTATGTTACACTCACACATATTATTTGATTATTAGTTATTTTTTGTTATCATCAATTCTTAATAATTATTAGTCATTCTCTAAATCCTATTTATTATATTAGTCTTATCTTAAGATTGTATTGTTATTGGTTTGTTAAAGTAAGGTGCATAGTAATTAAAGACACTAAAAATACTAGATTACCAATTATGTGGGATTCTTTTATAGACTAACTGCCCGATTATTGTATTATGCTCTCTATTCGGCGTGTGTATGTTTAGCTGATATAAACAGAATCATTTCAGGTTACAATGTTACAATACTTGCTTATGGGCAAACAGGATCAGGTAAAACTTTTACTATTGGCACAAATTATTCTGGATCATTTCGGGACTCAACAAAATTAGGCAAATTTTTTAACACTTAAATATAATACTAAAAAGTCCATATATATTTGTACTAATAATTATACATTAATATTTTCTTTTTTTATAACATTAAATAATTTTTTTCAGGTGTAATTCCTCAGGCTGTCGCTGATATATTTGATTTTATAGAAAAAAATGAAGACCAATTTATATTTAAAGTATCTGTATAATTTATGGAATTATATCAAGAGCAATGCTTTGATTTACTATCTGGGAAAAAGCGAGGTCATAGTATTATTGAGATTCGAGAAGATTTTAAGGGTGTGATCTTGCCAGGTATGTCATTATTAAAAATGTTGCTATTTGTTTTTAATAGTATAATCTAATTAAATTCACTAATTCTGTATAGTGTAATTTTTTCTAAAAATTATTTATACAAAAATAAGCAATAAATAAAAGAACCTTATGAACGAATATGCAGAATATGTGTTGCAGAAGCAGGCTGTTCGGGGTATTTGTTGTGTTTCCACGAGGGAGTTGGTTCGGAAGAGATTTAAGGAACTAAATATGACATTATCCCGTCAATATATTCTTGAAGCCTTGTCGTATGTACAAAAAAACTTGAACAACTTTAAAACAAATGGTGACTTTCACCAGTATAATACACGTAATAAAACTAATTTGAGTGTGCGACCAACCAGGCTCCAGAAGATAAACCACTCCTTACATGGAAATTGTATTCGTTTTTACAACAAACTACCAAGCGAAATTAGAAAACTATCAGTAAATAAATTCAAAGCCCTTGTTAAAAGTAAATTAATTAATAAAGCCTTTTATAAATGTGACGAATACTTAAATGATCCTTGGGATTGATTTGCTCCAGTTCAAACAATTTGTATTAAAACTTGGCGATTGAAAAGAGTGGCGGAAAGTTTCTTGCCAGTTCTTCTTACCCGCTCTACGCCCTTGACTTGCGAACTACTTGTAAATGTAAATTTAATTTGTTTTTTTTGACATTCATAAGTGTACATGTTTACCTATATGAATAAAGATATTTTGAGTTGAGTAAGAAAGATGGTCATCTTTAGCTATTTGTGCCGCCGCCTCACGCTGTTTATGGACAGAGGTTTAGGGAGCCACTCGGCCAACATTGCTCAACAACCTTACCCTTGGACAACCATACCCTTACCCAATACCCAACACATGTCTTAGATTTTTTTAAATTGTCTGACTGACACTGAGACATCATTGGATCGTAACATCTCAAATAAAGATAGATTTATGTGGCTTAAACATTGATTCCATTGCTAGACTAACTTGTATATGTGTAAAAATATATTTATAGGTATAACAGAAGTGCCAGTCTCTTCAATGGCTGAAACAATGTTGGTACTAGAGAGAGGTTCATCAGGCCGTATGACAGGTGCCACTGCAATGAACCAGGCTTCCAGTCGGAGTCATGCTGTATTCACTATTACCATCTTAAAGGAGAGTCGAACTGATAAGTAAGTAATGTTGAACAGTTAACATCTAATAATAAAAATTTCTAGAAACATATTGAGGTCAATAAAAGGCTGTAGTCCCACTGGTTTTTGATATCTCTATTAATTTTCAATGGAAAAGAATTTTCAATAACATAGAAAGTTTGCATTTGACTGTTGAAAAAAAGGGTTTTGTTAAATTTAAATTTTTCCAAATAAAATTTAAACTGTAAATTTACTTAGATTTGTAGATTTCTCTATAGAAAGTTCACTTGCCAATTCTTGTCTTATAAGAAATGTATTATTTAAAGGGGCTACAATATATAAATGTCCGCAATAAAATCAAGTTA
This sequence comes from Pieris rapae, assembly GCF_905147795.1. NCBI lineage: Eukaryota > Metazoa > Arthropoda > Insecta > Lepidoptera > Pieridae > Pieris > Pieris rapae. The sequence goes on along the minus strand of NC_059533.1, from coordinate 2,670,189 downwards.
TAACTGTGCCATTTTAAAGTAAATATTCTAACTTCTCTATTCATGTAAAACAAACATCTACATATGTAATAATTTTAGTTTTAAATGTATTTTTGATCATTAAAAGATTTGCTTTATCAACTTCCGTGTCTATATTATAGAAACCTTGTGACATCGTCTAAGTTCCACCTTGTCGACTTGGCTGGTTCCGAGCGCATAAAGAAGACGAAGGCTAGTGGAGAGCGACTTAAGGAAGGAGTTAAAATTAACCAGGGCTTATTGGCTCTTGGTAATGTGATCTCTGCGTTGGGAAATGGCACCAATAGGAGTTTTATTAGCTACAGAGATAGCAAACTTACGAGGCTACTGCAGGGTGAGTAATTTGGTATTGAAAAAAAAAAAATCTTATTATTTTTAAAAATAGGAATATTCCCTATGAAATGTACTATGGAATTCCAATCGTGAATTTTTTGAAATTGGTGCAGTAGTATTTAAGAATCCATACATACAATTTTTTATCTAATATTCTGATGTACTGTTTTCTGTGATATAATTTTTTTAAAATTAATGTAACAGATATGATTTTTGTGTTCAGTCAGTATCAACACTTCTGTAAATCAAGAGTATTCCAAACCAAAGTTTAATTTTTTGACCTCCCCCCCCATGTAAGGCGCCGTAACGTTTGTGACCACCCAGTGACTCTTTATACCTAAAAGTTACCATTATGTGGTGTAAAATACCAGAAATTCGAAAATAATATTACGTGTTCTTCTTTATATATGGGTAAATACTAGTGACCCGCCCCAGCTTCGCACGGGTGCAATGCTGATGAAAAGCAGGTTTTTATTATGTTTGTTATTTCCGTCGCTGGAAAGCTCCGATAATATACGCGTTCGATCGCTGCTAAATGAGCTGTAGTGGGCTGTATAGATATTTATTCAATGAACAATGTATTCAAGGTATTTATTGGTTAAGGATTAATGCTTTATTGGTTAAAATCGCTTCGAAAATTAGGCATTATTTGTCGTAAAAAGTAAATGATAAAAAAAAGTTATTGTAGATTATCCATAAGAGATGGACATATACCATCAATGACTTTTCTGTAGACCTTTTCAATGTGTACAATACTTATTAAATTATTTTGATAAAACTCGTAGGGTTCAGCCTGCGTTTGCAATGTAAGCGGAAAAAATGTAATTATTTACGACATCACATTAGAAACCTCAAAAATAACAGTATTTAATGGATGTTATTATACATATAAACCTTCCTCTTGAATCACTCTACCTATCTATTAAAAACAACCGCATCAAAATCCGTTGCGTAGTTTCAAAGTTTTAAGCATACAACAACGGACAGAGGGACAGAAAAAGCGACTTTGCTTTATACTATCTAGTGATAAACAATAACGCGTAGTTCAATCCCAGTCCGGCATTGTAACGTTTTACAAGAAGGCTCCCCCACCAAAATTCGTTACATAATACTTGAACGCTCCTTTGAACTTATAATAAGCACATATTTGGTCTTAAACCTGGAAATAAAATGGAAAAGTACATATTAAAAGTAACAAATGATTACAGACAGTCTCGGCGGTAATTCCCTAACCTTAATGGTAGCGTGTGTGAGTCCGGCGGACTTTAATTTTGATGAGACGTTGTCTACGCTGAGATACGCGGACCGCGCAAGGCGTATACGCAACAAGCCCGTTATTAACCAAGACGCTAAGGCCGCTGAGAATGTTCGGTAAGTTTAAACTCTAAAGAAAACACTTTTTTAACGGATTGAAGCTATGTATTCAATCCGGTGGTCACACTGTAAAGCACGAGAAACGTCGGGAATCATTTAAAAGTATGTAAAATAATAAAATTATTATAAGTTGTAATTAAATTTAATCCATGTTTTTTTTTCCTTTACTCACAGGGGTTGTCTGGAAGAAATCGATCGAAAGCGATAAGGCCGCCAGTTGCGTTTCATTACATTATGTTTATTTTTTCGGCCTTTTATGTAATGCAACGAAGTGTTAATAAATAAATAAAATAAAATAAAAATAAGTTTATATAAGCTGAAATCCGTTAAAAAAGTGTTTTCTTTAAATGTGTAAAAGTTATGTTAATAAAAGACTAATATAGTCTGTGGTCATTTAGAAATGTGTTAATGAAGGTTCCAATGCGAATTATTGTTATTTTTTTCTTTCGAAAATATTAATTACAAAAAAATCTGTTAAATTTGTGTGCTGAAGTTTTTTAAATTTTTCAGCCTTACCAATTTAGTGAATGACCTCAAACTGCAACTCCTTGATAAACTTCCATCACCGAGTGATAAAAGCAAAGAACAATTGCAAGAAGAGTTAGATAGAGAAAGAGCCAAATACCAAGTGGTATTAAAAAAGAATAAACATATCACAGAACATTTGGGGAACATCCTCATTGAAAACACGAATCTATGTGAAAAAGTCCTTTTGGCTGAAGCTGCAAATAACAAAATTGAGGGGAAGCTAAACGAACTAACAGAACATTGCAATCAGATTATAGAAAATGTGACAATGGATAAAGAAGAAGACGACTCACAGAAAACAAGTTTAATGGACCACTTGAAGGAGATTAAGACACGATTGGAAGATATGCAGACTTTGAACAAACAGATCAATGAAGAAATGATCGATCATGATATTAAAGTTTCGTATATGCTAAAGGAAAATGGTGATAATGGTCATAATGGTGATAATGGTGTTGAAGAAGTGATGACTGAAGATCAGGCCGCGATTGAGGGGGAGAAGCGGGCTATGGGACAGGTATGATTTATTGGTAGATTATTTTTGACTTTGGTGGTATATTCAAAAGTAATAATAATTATATATAGAGTTTTAATGCCTGATTTAATATTTCAAATTGTCTCATAGAATCAAATTTAAACCTAATTTTTTATTTATTTATTTTAGAAAATAATTTATTACAATATGTTAAATTAGAAAACCGCTGTGGTTTGTATTAATGTAACCGTAGCAGTCTTGTTTAGGAGCGCGATAAATCATCTAAAACTAGATTTTTAATTGTAAGTAAATTATAAAATATATTATATAATATGGTTAGAATACTTATAGCGCTGTAGCAAATACCTCAACAGTCTCTCGCCATATACGTTGTTTGCTCTCACGTACAGAGCCGAACTTGTGTTACCGTTGTAGTCAGCTGTATCGTGCTCCACTCGTGTTGTAATTTCATTTTGAAAAAAGATACACAGACCCTTTTCATTTCAACTGAATTTGTGAAAAAAATTGTCTTTGCCAAATACTTCGTAACTTTATTTAGTTTTATTTTTAATACACAATTCTTTCTTTGATAAGAATATATATGTTTTAAACTAAACCTACTTCTTACTTATCCAGTTATAGCTATAGTATTATGTAAAAGAATAATAAAAATATTGAAGTATTTTCGTCCTGAATCTAAAATAATATAGCATGAATTCTGGCCTATTATTTAATGTTAACAAAAGTTCTGTACATAGGTGGCATTGAACCAAGAATTGCAAGAATTCAATCGGGAAATGGCTTTTAAAGCAGCTCTGGTACAAAGCATTCTTAGAAAAAACCAGGATATATTAAAAGTCATGACAATAAAATAAAATAAAAAATAAAATACGTTTATTTTGGAACATAAGATCATCTAGGTATCACTTATTCCACGTCAATCAATTCGAACTTGTAGGCATCCCTACTCATCGGCAAAGAAGACAGAGGGTGTTGGCCGAGAGAAAAAGCCGGCGTAAAAAACTCTCGGTACTCTTTTAAAAAAGCAAATCATCAAACAATATTTAAAACAAATATATCAAATTAATTAGAGGTAGCCTGCCCAGCATTAGTCCCAGGCCCTTTTATCAACTAGATAATCAATAACTATCATAATATCTATCAATGAGGACAAAATCGCTAAATTGGAGAAGGAAAAGGATGAGTTATTGCAACAGTTGAAGAATACTCAAGTGAGTTTGTATTTTATAAACTAATTTAGATTATCTGTATTTCTGTGATTATCTTCTGATGTATCTGGAATTATTTAATCTCGTGTATTTTTATTATAATAATTAACAGCCTAGACTTATTTCATTAATTTTAAATATTTCCTTCAAATTCCAGAATCTTTTCCATGCATTTTCTATGCGTGTTTCCATTTGTTTTATTGCTAGATCTTTCATTGATATGATTTGGCATAGATGTACATATTTGTCTATATAATCAACTGTAGCTTCCTTTAGAAAATGTTAAAAATATCTATCAATTGAAGGCCCCTTATAATTTGAAACATTATTTAATCTGATTGAAAATTAAAATAATATTTTCCAGACCAAGGATCTGTCCCATGATGAGAACCGCAAGCAAGTGTCGAAGTTGGAATCAGAGATCACGGAGCTGAGGAAGAAATGCCAGCATCAAGCCAACGTCATCGAGACGACGCAGAAGAACGAATCCCATATCAAGTCGTTAAATGATGAGCTACAAGCCATGGATGCTGCTAAGGTAATTTTTTAATGGATTGTTCTTTATAAAGAACAGTAATCAATGTTAAGCATATATACATAAATTTTTTAATTTCATATAATATTTATATTTATAAATAAACTGGCCTTTTATAATTTATTATTATTAAACTTAATGGACACTTAACATTGAGATATTTTTACCGACACTCGTATGCAGACATATAATCTGTTGTTGCTCGTTTAGCGCACAGGTGTGCGTGCACGCACTACATACTCATTTAGGACAGAAAACTTAAAAAACAATAATGAGCTTTAAAACATTAAAGGGGCGGTTCAAACTTCAAGTATTACATAACACTTACGGGGAAGTGCTTTTTTTATTTTTTTATTTACTGTTTACGTCAACAGTAATTCCTAATTTTTTTCGAGGATTCCTTCAAAAAACTAAAACGTTTATTCCTTTATATTGTTGAGAGCTTTGCTTAGTTTTGCTGGAGTGTTTGGTTTATATAAATTCTCTAAAAATCCTATATATTTTAAAATGATTAAACAGGTGGAATTAATTCGTAAAATGCGTGGAGAATGCGAGAAGTACCGCAAATGGAAGGCAGACAACGAACGGGCGATGTTGCGCCTGAAGGCGGAAGATCGCAAACTTGTATCTGCGATGGCCAAGATGGAGTCCCTACACGCGAAGCAGCAGAATGTGCTGAAAAGGAAGATGGAGGAAGTTGTGGCTGTTAATAAGAGACTCAAGGTATACATTTATTCCTATATCATCCGGTTTTAGGTGCGATTTTACAAATTAAAAAGGAGAAATATTTCCGCGTGTATTCTGTCGTTCTAACGCTTGGAATTGCATCCGCTATTGGATTGGTTATTTAATAAAATAATTATTTATAAATAAAATATTAATTTTATTTATAAGATTATATATATTTACGAGAATGTACTTGGGAGAGGACATTTTTGGTGGTAGTGATTTTCCGAACCGAGCCAGATCTATATGTCGCAGCCAACTAGTTTAATTAGCCGTTCAATTAAACGGGCGTTTAACTAAACGGCGCCGTTTTACTAGAGGACTGAAAGATATTCTCTCATTGTTGACTTGTTGATGCCTGCAAAGGTGTATAAATAATGCCAATGTTTACTCGCTCTGTTCAGAGACTCGGAAAATTGATGTTTTTGTCTATAGCAGAGCCTAAACTGTGTTTTGTACTTCACTTTGCAGTAATGTCTTATTCTAAAATTTTCAGGAAGCCCTAGACCGCCAAAAGTTGGCGGTCAAACAAAATGCAAAGGAAAATGTAAATGTCAGTAGGGGCGCCGTACTGAAATGTAATATTGATAATAAAACAAGAAGAGAAGATATTGAACAAGAACTGGAGATGCATTTAAGTATTGTGGAGGCGGAAAAGTCGCTTGATGAACTTATGGAGTACCGGTGAGCTTCTTTTTATGGGTGCCAGGAATTTTTTTTGTCATATTTTATAAATTCTGGGAATCGAACCCAGATCGTTTGGTTACACGCCAAGACCTCTCTACCAGTTAACCTATCCAAGAAATCCTCAAATACTTGAAAATCCGCTGTGTACCTGGTGCACAAAATGCGCAGTGCCACCTGGCACTTGTGAATCCACCCGAACGCAAACGAAAAAAAATCATTCATTCAAATCGGGCTTGCAGTTTAGGAGGTATCAGTGATATACACACGTGCAGTAGAGTTATGTAAAGATATTTAGTTTAAAAAAAAAGCATTTCTTTGTCTCCAGAGCGTTGATAACTCGGCAAATCGAGATCGTCCGCAACTGTACAGACTCTGAAGCCAATCGCAAGAAGCTTCATGAACTGGAAGATGATTTGGCCTTACGCAACGCGCAGATTTCTGATCTGCATCAAAAAATTATTACTGCCGATCAAGGTAGGAATATGTGTCTCAACCATCCTCGAAGGAACTGTTCTCTCTCACTGGTTAAGTCTGAGAGATGTTTTGACTGACATTTATCTAAATATTTTCTTTGCTTTAATAATCTTAGGAATTAATTCAATTAGTTACTTGTATATGCGTAAATAAAAATAACATTCATTTAAAATATATATGTGGCAAGAGTTACGTGAAGACAAAAAATATTGTTATTATTATTTTTTGTTTAATACAATTGACGCAAACGTAAAATAATACGAAAGCAAATATTAGCATTCCAAAAAAAGGCCGCACCAATTGGACGACTGCAATTGAATACTTTTCTCAACTTTTTTGAAGTAAAAGTTTAGACGCATGAGGGTAACATTTTTTCGGAACCACACGAAAATGTGCAGCGTTTTTGTCGAAGAAAAGTGACAGAGTGAGCGATTAATATAAAATTATATATATATATATATATATATAATATATATATATATATATAATATATATGTTAAAAAAATACACGCTATTGATTGATGTGTTCGTTTAGTAGTTGCGTATTAGAACTTTAGAAGGCAATTCTGTGTTGTGCAGTAACGCAGATTTTTTATAATGTTTTTGACGTATACAGTGTGTAAACAGTGAATACAGATATATAAATACATGGAGTGATCAAATACCGGTACTAGATCATCTTTGGGGACACTTATAATTAATTTTCAAAGAAGTTTTACTTCTGACACGTGTACTTCGTACGCACGCACTTTTTTTTAATAAAGCCCGCACTATCGCGACAAGGTCTCAAACAGATATATATATATATTTTTTTACTTTTTCATTTTGTTAATTTTTTTTAGAAAACGATGCTCTAAACCGCTGGGACAAGATCCAATCGATGCCCGAGGCCAAAGCGGCTCTCAAGTGCCTCTTCGAGTTACTTGTAGAGGCGAAGAAAGATCTCCAAAGCCAGACTGAGAAAGGCTTCCAGGCGAAATACGAAGAGATCAAGAACTCTTACGACCGCCTCAAAGTGGAGTACGAGAACAGGGAAGCGGAATTCGAGCGGAAGTTGGCGGGTATCAAGGCTGAACATGATGAAAAGGTATATATAGCAGAAACGTATTTTTTAATACAGTTGCTCAAAAAGTGGCATATTGCAGGGAGGTATAGCGTTCGGAAAGTGGGCTATTACACACTCGTGCGTTTTCTTTGCCAACTGTCAAAACAATGTGTATTAAAAAGAAAAAAACCAACCACGAAGGTTTTAATTTAAAAATCATAGAATTTTTTATGATATATGATTTCTAAATTATTATAATAAGTAATTGGATTCAATAAGTTAGGTTAGGTTTCTTTTATTTCATATCAATAAAAAAATATTAAGAAGAAAAAACCAACCACGAAGTTTTTACTAAAAGAAATCACAGAAGTTTTTATGATTCATCCAAATATTTTATAAAGAAGCTACTAATTTGTTTCAATATCAGATTTAATGATTGGATTCAATGAATTAGATTTGGTTAAAATAAAATAGTAATAAAAATAGTCAACTGAAGAATTGGCTGTATTTTTTTTTTTTTTTTTTTTTTTACTTGGGGAAATGCTTTGCGCATACCCTTCCGCGGCGCGACTGCTTGGTGCAGAAGGATTATGTGGGACTCGCCATTGTGCATACCCACTAAAACCCCAAGGTGCCACCAACAATCGCCTTATGCGGGATGCGGTAACAGCAGAGCCTTATCCGCTTCCCAACACGCGATGCGGCGGTTGCGTCCGCCTCTTCCCGCCCATTGTTGATTTGTGAGGATGCTTGACACAGCAAGCATCTTTCACAGACCGGGCCATACGCATTTACAAATAGCTAGGGGAGATCGGGTCCAGTACTTGCAGGGATGGGTCATCATCCCTTCTTTTAGACGCATGGACCCCTGCTCCCCGCTTAGGCACTTTTTAGGCGGCGAGAATTTGGTGAGCGCGTCGCGCGTTTATGCGACGGGCCTGCGGTTTTCTTCGCCGTCGCGGATGGGCATCGGGACAAAGCTCCCTGGTCCTTTCCGCCTCTTCTTTTATTTTCATGACCGCCTCGCAGAAATTATAAAATATTTTCCACGGGCCGTCATTTCTCGCGCTCACTAAAACCTTCAATACATTTGGAAGTGTTGCGTCCTCGCCCTGGAGTGCATCCAGCAACGGTCCCCTTTCCACGTCCCATGCTGGGCAGTCTCTCAGCGTATGCTGGGCGTCATCCGGGCTGTCTCCGGCACAGTGGTGGCAGGTTGGTGCCTCTTCACACCCTACTACTCTGTGCAGATAACTACCGAAACATCCGTGTCCGGACAGGATCTGCACAAGACGATAGCTGAGCTGGCCCCAGCGCCTCCTTACCCAGTGTTGGAGCAGGGGTCTGAGGGCTTCTATAGTATATTTACCGGCAGTCGCTCCCGCCAGCTCCTTTTCCCACTCTGCTAGCATTTCTTGGGCTTCCAGGGCTCGCCAAGCGTTTATTTCTTCCAGTGTGGGGTTGCTTCCTCTTTCCCTGGTTTCGGCTCTCCGCCAATATACTTCGCTAAAAGCAACCGCGTCGAGATGCCAGGGTGCGGTACCGGCTATGACACACACTGCGTCATAGGACACAGTGCGGTACGCCCTCGCAACCCTGGCTGCGATCACTCGCTGCGACTGCCTGAGAATCGTGCGATTGTGCCTGGTAAGTTTGTCGGCCCATATTGGGCACCCGTAGAGTGCTTTCGCCCGGATCACATTTGCGTAAAGGTGGCGACACCCCCCATTCGGCCCGCCGAGGTTCGGCATTATGCGCGAGAGCATGTTTGCGGTGGCGGTGAGCTTAGGGGCAAGTGCTGCGAAATGTGGTCTGAAAGTCCACCGTGGGTCGAGAATCAGCCCTAGGTATTTAAGCGTGGTACCAACCCGGATGACTACTCCACTGACAATTATGTCTGCGCCTTGGGGTGGAGCTTTTCTGTGTCCGTAGAAGCATATAGCTTCTGATTTCTGAAGGGCGACCTCGAGGCCGATCTTTTTGATTTCAGAAACCACCCGAGCTACTCCAGCTGTCGCTCGAAGGCGCGCCTCCTTAAAATCTTGTCCAATAGCGACCACGAGGGTGTCGTCTGCATAGCATATCGTTGACACTCCCGGAACTAGTTCCCCTCGCAGCACTCTATCGTAACCTATGTTCCAAAGGAGTGGGCCAAGAACCGAACCTTGTGGAACGCCGCACTTGATGAGGTGGCTCCCTATGCTATTTTGTTTCGGGAAGATGACACGACGGCCGTTAAGGTACGATGCTACACATCTTCTTATATGGGCCGGTAAGCCGTGGTGGCGCAGGCCATCCAGGATACAGTCCCAGGGCAAGGAATTGAAGGCGTTCGCAATGTCTAACGACACCGCTAGAACTACTCTGCCCCGTGACACCTGCTCCTCGCACACTCCTCGCAGTTGCGCAATTGCATCGATCGTTGACCTGTTTTTTCGGAAACCGAATTGAGCCTCATGTATGTTCGGTCCTATAGTTTCCAAATGGTTATAAATTCGGCCGGCAATGATACGCTCGAAAAGCTTACCGGCTTCATCTAGAAGAACTATAGGACGATACGCTGATGGTGACTCCGGAGGTTTTCCACCCTTTTTTAGAAGAACTAACAGACCTGTCTTCCATGTCGACGGAAAAAGGCCCCTTTTAAGACATTCCGTGAGGAGGTTTCGAAAGCGCATGTCAAGACCAGCGTCGAGGGCCAGAGCCAACACTCGTCCGTGCATGCCATCGGGGCCGGGTGCGGTCTTCTTAGAGGACATGCGTGCTATTGCCGTCTTAAGCTCCGAAGGAGACACTTCAGACACTATTTCTCCGTGGTCCAAAGTCGTATCATGTGGGGTGCTCGAGGCGTCACGTTTAGGAAAGAGTTCTGTCACCACTGTACTGAGCAGTTCCGGCTCCATGTGTGTCGTGAGGGGTGGGGCTCGCGAGCGTAGCTTGTTTGTAACTATTTGGTACGGGCGCCCCCATGGATCCCGCTCGAGCGTGTCCAGCAGTTCTTGCCATGCTTTCTTTTTTGCTTCGGCGATACCTGTTCGCAGCGCCAGTTTTGCAGTTCGGTATGCGCTATATGCTTGCCGTTCCTCTACTGCGCGAATGGGTCGCCTTCTGCGAGTCCTCGTGTAGCCTCGACGAGCTGCAACACAAGCAAACCGCAACTGGGCGAGTTCTGCCGACCACCAGAATACACTGGTCCGGTGAGGTCCAGGGCGGCTTCTTCGCATCGCAGCATCCGCGATGTTCGTCAGTGCGCCACGAAACCACTCTGCTTCTTTTTCAGGCTCTACGGAGGCTGGGCTGGGGCACCAGGCCTGCACAATCGTTGCCAACTCCGCCTGCTCCTTGTTCAGACTCTTAAGTGCCCATTTTGGGCCCAGTTCTGTCGAAACCGGAACAGGATTTGCCGACGGAGGGAGGATGCAGAAACGGATATACCGGTGGTCCGAAAGCGTCTCAACCTCCGTCAGGACCTCCCAGTCCTGGATACAGCATGAGAGTTGGGTGCTCGTGAACGTGACATCCACAATCGACTCACCATTTGCTCGAACACACGTAGCATCAGAGCCTTTGTTAGCCACTACCATACAGTGCGCTGCTGCCCAATCCATCAACGCATTTCCCCGTGGCCTGGTCACCGGCGAACCCCAGGCCGCGGACTTTGCGTTCAGATCCCCAGCGATGACTAAATGTCTCGGGTGACTCCATTGCACCAGGGTTTCCAGTTCGTTTAGGAAGGCCTCAAATTCAGCTAGGGAGCGATTGGGGGAGAAGTAAGTGCTCACGATACACATGTCGCTACCCAACTTTGCTGCCACATAGCCGTGGCCTTTTCGGACTGGGCCAATGCAGGGCGAGCTGTCTGCCGGAGTAACGATAATTGCGGCCAGACCGTCGAGGTCGCCAATGCAGTTCGTTTTTTCGGGTATTGAGTAAGGCTCGGAAATAATGCCAATGTTGATATTCCACTGCGCCAGACTCTGGTACAGTAGGTCTTGCGCAGCAGCGCAATGGTTTAAGTTGCTCTGGAGAATCCGTAAGGCCATGATAATTTACTGCGGTTTAAATAACCTCCATGCGCGCATTGTTACGCGGAGACTTTGCGGGCGACTTCTTTTTAAGTGAGGGGTGGCGTCTGGAAAATTTCACACTGGGAGCCGTGCAACTATTTCCCCCTAGCCTGTGATCCGCTTTCCTACCGGCCTCGTCGCAGAGTAGGCACTTGGGTTTTGCACTGCAGGAGGCTGCTCTATGGTCTGCTTGACCGCAGCGAAAACATAGTTGGCTACGATCAGTGTCGGACATGCAGCGGCTAGCTACGTGCCCGACTTGTAGGCATCGAAAGCACCGTAGCTCTCTTGGCTTTGCAACACTAATATTTGCCGCTACCCAGCCGACGAGGAATCTCCCCGCTAAGAGTTTCTTAGTGGCCGTTATGGGGCAGTTAACCCAGGCTGCACCAAGACCCGATCTGTCCTGCCGTATGTTGCTGATCCTAATTTGATCAGCCAGGCACTCTCCTTTTGCCGCAATCGCTTCGCGCAGTTCGTCCGCTGTGATAGAGTCGTCCAGGCCAGAGATTCGGACATCGGCGCATCGGATGGGCCGACTAATCTTGACTCCACTGTCACTCAGTACTGTTTTGAGGCGCTTGGCAAGAATGTCAGCCTTTTCCCCGCTACCAGCTCCAGGGATCTGAATTATAGTGGCTCCGGTTGCCGCTCGGCGAAACTTAACACCCTCAATGCCAGCCTCTTTCAGATCTATTTGAGCGCGCGCTTCTTTAAGGGCAGCGGCATAGGTTACACCCTTAGCTTCGGCGTCTTTAGGCAGAGTCAGCACAATTGCAGCGGTGCGAGGTACTTTAAGCTTGGGCAGCGACCTGGCCGGGGGCTTTTCAGACTTTGAAGCTGTCACATTTTTTTGTGTTACCGTTGCCGGTTTTCGCCTTTTTTTGGTAACCATCGTCCAACCTTCTTCATTGTTGGTAGCCAAAGAGGGTCGAGTGGGTGGTAATACAATGGCACTTGCAGGAGAGGAGGCAGGGGTATTTCCTCCAAACATTTCCTTTCTCGGCACTTTTGCCAAGCTGTTTTGCTCTTCCTTTCTAGTAGCTTGCGCCTGCACGGTTGCCTTCTTCCGCTTTGTCTTCGGTGCTGCTGAGGAAGTGAGGGGATCCCTTGACCTCGGTGATTTGAGAGGGGGCTTCCCTTTTTTGCTTTTTTTACTATCTACAGTTGGAAGGGGAAGGAGTGGCGGCTCCAGGTTAGGTATTGAGCCGAGATCCTTTAGTTGAGCATTAATATGCTCACCTACCTGGCGGAGGATACGAGCCTCCATTTCTTCTACATTGACAGTTGGGTGGTCCTTCGGGGCCCCCTTCAAGATCAGCCTCAACTCGCGCATCTCGCCTTGTAGTAAATTAAGTTGTGCACGGAGGCGTTCATTTTCTAGCTGCAAAGCTCGAGTTTCATCCGAAAGCGTTTTCTCCGCCAGACTGTCAGCATCCTTTCTGATTGCTGCAACTGCCTTTTTGAGAGCGGCGACAAAGGTACCTTTTAGGTTCATAGAACACCTGGCCACTTTATCTACGGCAGCCAGGTTTTCTTCGATGCGTTTTCTGGCGTTTCCGACCGTGCCCGTCTCGGTGGGTTTCTCGTTAAGAACCGCGAGTTCCGCCTCGGCTTCACTTTCTCTCTCCACTCTTCGGGCTCTTTGGTACCCCGGTTTCGTGCGTTCACGCGAAAGATTAGGGGTGTCGCTGCAGCTACTCTCCTCGTCGTCCTGTCTCGTTCTCTTTCGGGGACGCCAAAAGCGCGACTTCTCCCCTGGGGTGCAAGGGGCCTCACCTAAGCCTCGAGGACGCTGTTGAGTGTGTGTCGAGCTTATGCTCAACATGGAGCCGGTTGAGTCTGAGCCCATATCGTCAGCCATCGCGTAGGACCAGGTTGCACTTTGCACCGGTGATTGACATCGAGTGCGCTGGACGGTCTCATTGTTCTCCCTTTTTGCGATCTCTCCTTGTGTAGAGGGCGTTTTAGAGGCGCCTGAGCACCCCTCCAACGGCCCGCTACGATCCGTAAGCTTGATCAGTATTTCCGTATTATTGCCAGGTCGTGAGTTTTTGGGTTCTGTCGCATGGTCGTGGTCCGCCCCCAGAATACGATGCGGACCGGATGCCATGACCTCTTGGTCATGGGAGGGATTTGACCCTCCTGGGGTATTATTATCTTTTCCGTTACTTTCCATGCTTTGTGGTGCTTTTAATTTAATTTAAGGAGGGGTAGCTCCCCTCCCTGGTGCCCTAGTGACCGGGTTTAAGCCCCCCCGGTCATGCATCCCATCGCCGGGAACCGAAACTTGGGATTCAGGTGACCTGTATACGGACAAAGTATACATGAATAGTACACGTTGTAGTAATAAGAATTAGAGATAGCGCGGGTACGGCGGACCAATGTAGGCCGAGAAAGAGACAGCCGCGCATAGGACGCACGGAATGAATAACCGCTTGTCCTCCACCTTGGCGTCGCATGTACCGAAGCAACACAAGAACATTTATACAGACGGACGTGAAACACCACTCTCCCCAATCCCCTTTAAGGGAGTAGGAAACACACATAACACCAACACAAGTAAACGCCGCTCCCGGATAAGGGAAGCGGGATACAATAAGTGAGCACGCACACAACGCTCCGCAAATCAGTCTGTTGAAGTCCTGGAAGCACGTTGAGACACGAACAAGACAAAACACAGATCGCTAAAATGCCCAGGCACCTAAAGCGCCATCTATCCGGCCGCATCTCACATGGTTCTTCTAATGAGAACCTGTCGGGAGCGGCTAATTACGTCGTGGTGGTCCCATTTGCTTTCCAGCAGCACGTTCAGGTATAAGCCCCGTGCTGCCGGTACTGAGCCCTCCCGCCACGACAAGGCTGGACCCCGCGGAACTACGTGTTCCGCGGTGGGAGGGAAGAATTGGCTGTATGGGCCAAGTTCCCTTTGCCTACCCAGAATGGGTGAAGAAAAGAAAAAACAAGGTTTGCTCATATTATTTGACGGTTGGCGGCATTTTCCAAAAATGTTCTTTCGAGTTGAGTTATTTGTTGCACAAAATGAGTAATTTCGACGATATTTTATTTGATTGAATACCACCCGAACTCAGTATGTACAAAACGCTTCGGAGAACAATTTACCGGAAACATATAAGTCGCTACATATCTACGTGCAACGACTTTATTCCGTAGAGAGAAGAGAAGAAAAGCAAATAGTTTAATTAAATTGCTTAATTTTTTCGCAACTGTATTAAAAATAGTCGTTCAGTACACGTGCGGTACCGTCATTGCAACTTGTTCCGACTGTCAACCCTCACCTTCTGCTATGTTAATATGTTTAGCGAAGCAGACACATAATAATGATTCCATAGTATTAATATTAATGACTGAAGTTGCTATTACTACAGTCTAGGAAATAGTCTGTTAATTTGTACATGTATTAATAGTGGCAAATCAAAAATCACTTTTCTACTAATTTGAAACTTACTGTTATTAAATTATAATTACAATGGCCACTGATACTAGTGCCATTGCTCCGACAGATGTAAAATATATTAGATCGAATGCTCGTGTCACAATGTTCGTTCCCATACTTCTCCGAAATGGCTCGACCCATTCTTATGACTTTTTTATGCATATTCGTAAGCCTGAGAATCGGACATCTATTTCTTATTTTTAAGACTAAATTCTATATTTTTTTATGATAAAGCATACAAAAATACATACATACTTTTAATTGGCACCCCTCTACGATCAATCCCTATTTTTTATTATAATTGATAGTTATTGAACTAAAAAAATGTTTCCTTGAAATAATATACATGTCTAGTGCTATCTTGTTAAATAAATAATCAGTAACCCAGACTCGGTTATGTGGCGTCTATTCTGCGTTACAAGCTTAATGTTTTAAACATTATTAATAATTCTTTGTTTATTTAAAATTTTACATCGGTCTTCCAGCTATCCATCCTCTTCGAGTTTCAGCGCAAGGTAATTTGCCGCGGGGACGAGACGGAACCGTGTCGCAATTTGCAAACGGCATTGCAGGTACAGCAAGATAAGCTGGAGTTGCTGGACCAGCAGCATGTAAGTGAATATTCCATATTCGGCCGAACGAAATATATGGATGAACGTGTATATCGTTTAGGGTTTAAAAAAATACCCGTCTGTGAAGAGAGCATTAATTTTAAATAATATTAATCGTTTGAGTTTCTTCAGATGTAATAGAAAAATAAAAATTATAATCGATTCATATTGCTAAATATAATATATGTCAAAAACGTTTTGAACTTTGAGATAACGCTGTCATTGTCGTATCAGACATAGGACACTTTTCTTCACTGTCAAATATATTTTTATTTGTTGAATTTTTTAGGCAACTGTTAAAATAGCTTTAACCATACGGCTAACACCTCTTATATATATTTTTGTTGTATCTCATAGAAAAAACTTAACGATGAGCTGGACAAGCTACCAAAGCACAACCTTGCAAAGGGAAGAAAAGGAATAAGGCACTTGAAAAGGTTAAGAAAAAGGAATATGTTGAACCGACTGATGAGGACGAGGAAGATGAGGAGTTTGATGATGATCCGGACTGGGGTGCCACACCACTCTCCAAGCGGTGTCAGGTGAGAAATTGTCCAGTCAGAAAAAGTCCAACCATGTTACTTTATTTGTATGTTGATAATTTTAAATTATTTTATGTAGAAAAATAAAAAAAAAAAATTTTCTATTATTATTTTTTTGTTTTGCCGGTGCAACGAATCGATTAACACACAAAGTAATCATTATATTTTGATATTACTAGCTTTAATTCGTTATTTAACACAACATTGATGGCTTTTTAGCAATCGAAGCTTCTGTGATATAAATTTTCTTACGTATGGATATTATGATCAGTTAAATAAATGGGGAGAGTTATTCGAGCTTAAAGCTGTATTTATTAAAGCTAAATTTGTTTATGAATATGCATTTTGTGCACATGTCTATTAACATGCACAAATTAATACATTAAAAAAAAGAGTGTGTGTACACGCGTTAAAAGTTATACTTCTTTGGGGTATAGAAAAAAAAATAACTAAAATGCAGTAGTGATAACTATTAAAAGTAACCAGTAGTAAAGATTTATTGAAATAAATAAATTATTAGTAAATATTATCACCGTCGTATATGAAATTGATTTAAAAACACCAAAATAATATTTATTTATTCACACTGTTTAATTGTACTGTTACGAAATACATGTTCTAAATTTAAAAATACTAGAAAACTTGAACATAGTTATCGATTTCCATGCCACCCAGACCTAACTTTACGATGTCGAATTTCGGTGTTGGTGTGCCCGCGCATCTTAAAATTCACCTTCATCATTTTTCTCCATCGCGCCAAAAGAAGTATAACTTCAAAAAGAATTACTTCCTAAATTTTGCCTCTTTAATTGACTTAAAAAAAAAACTGTTCATAACTCAAACTCACTATAGGCCTTTAGTAACGACGACATTTTAGAAGAAACACAACGGATTTTCGTTAATTAAAACGGGTCCGGGCTAAGAATTAATTTTTCAATACGCAATAATTTGATTTAGTAAAAGTCATACCTTTCATAGACAGTCTATATAATTTGTTTGTGAGACACTGTAAAATTGATTGCAGCGTCGTTACCTGAAGAAAAAGTTTAGTGCGGCCAGAGACTCCATCGGTTATGCGATAGCCAGGCGGCGAAGTGAAACCCTACCGTACTGCATTTGTAGAGGTAGCTGCAGCAGCAATCTCTGCGGGTGTGTGAAGACTGATCGCTCATGCCATCCCAAAGACTAGCTACGGAAGCTAGAATCGGGTATCGAATCATCGCCGCGTAGTTGATTAGGTGTAGCTTCGCTAAAGTTTTTAGAAAGATTTCCCATAAATTAAATTATTGCTAAGGCAAAGTGGCGTCATGAAAATACAGAATAGAAATATTATTGCCGATAATCTAGAAAATAATAGTCGGAATGCTGAGACTCGATCGGAAAAGTCTCTTTCTCAGTAGAATTTTCGGCCGCTTAATGAATAGCCAGGTTTTCTACTTCATTATAAACAATGAAAATTTATTTACCATATTTAATAAAGGGTACTAAAGCTTAGGCTTTAATTAGATTGTATTGTTTTTTTTCATCATGATTCTATCAGAAATAAATAATTCAAATCACATTGTTGCGTTTTTTAGTTATATAATGTAACTTTACAAGCCACCAGGAGATAACAAACACGTCTCTCATAATGGACCTCGGACGTCTTAGGAAACATAATACAAATTTTATTTTTAGGTAAAATTTATATATTACTACATCTTAAGTTACGTGTTTTATTTATAACTTCCAATGAAGAGTTTATATTGAGTATTTACTCTAACCCTACAGGCGACAACTGATAAGCCATGGTGTTTGTGGGGGCAGACAACTTAAAAACATTAATTATATTTCAGCACAAAACAAAGGATACTTAGCATCTGGATATATTATCACAATTTAAGAATATTATCTTAACAAAAAGATTATCATGTCACTCTTAAAGTGATACTCTCAGCAAATGGTCTAAGGATTCAAACTAAACAGGATGGATAGATATCTTAAATTTCAAAATGTTACTAAAGGTGAGTACCAAAGGTTTCATGTAATATTTTGTTCAGAATAAATGAATAATAATCATGTTGGATCAAATCTATAAGCTTTCAATTGCTCAAATTCATACCATTGTAAGTGATCAATATTGATTTTTATTGATACGTTGGAAATTACATTGCTATAACTTATTTTATAAATATAGAAGCAATTAATATTAAAAAGGTAGTCATTGCTGCTGACTCCAGTTTTGCACTAAACATACCCTTTATGGGCCTGAACCATAGATTTGTTTCATTTTTAAATAATTGTTTTAATGAAACAAATCAGGCCAAAGTGCATACTTTTCTTAGATTTTTGGGTTGACTCAAATCCAAATCAAAGCAAATCTAGGGCAAACCGTTATTAACATATAGGATTTTTATTCATACTATTGAATCAAATATTATGTGCAAAATAGTGTAATAAGTGCCTTTGTTACCATAAAACTCTTAATAATATTTGGCTTATTTATGAAACTAGTTGTTAAGAAACTTTACTTAGAATTATAATAGTATTCCATACATTATTTTTAAACTTCACAAGATACTACACTACACTTGAGGTTATCCTAATCAAAATAGTTTTAGTTTTTGTGTGTTGTTTGTATTTATTACAATTAATAACTTGCATAAAACAATATACTTAATTAAATTGCTATTGCTATGCAATATTATTGTGTCAGTATGGTCACATGCCACATCTCACTATTTACAATTTTAACAGATAACAATTGTATTACAGCCATCAGCGGTAGTTGTCAAGAACGAGGAAGATAATGAACAATGATTGAAAAGAAAATGTATAGTTTAATACATCAACAATTGATTTATATGAAAAATTGTATGACTGTGTTTAAGATAATTGTGTACTTCATAATATTTTTTTGTAGTTAATAATATTGTTTAGTCATTAGTTGCAATAAAGGAGTTGAATAGAGAAGACGTGTTTAAATTTTATTTAACAATATGTGGTATTAGTATAGTGGTAGTTATTTGAATATTGAACCTTAAGTGATCGAACATTTGGTCTATAATCGAGCCGGATGAAGTAAACGTGAAAAACAAAAAATAGTGAGCTCGGCCGCATTCCTTAGATAAGAAACCGGTTTTGATGCATTGAGTGGTCGTTTTTCGCATAGAAAGAATAAATGTGAATAAGTGAAGAATAAAGACATTTTGAAGTTTTAAGATATATTTAAAATATAAACATTATATATATATAAATAATAATGACGACAAAAGTTAGTGCTGAACAGCAGGTGCTTTTAAATAAACTAGAAGATTTAGCCTCAAAAATTAAAAAAACCGAAGTAAATTTTAAGAAAAGTCCGAAGTCAAGAATAACTACTGGATATATTCGTGCGAGGCTGGAATGTATTGAAGATTATTGGAGGTTATTTAATGTAGCACATGAAGATTTGTCGTCATGCACTCCAAGGGAACAAAAGGGAATATTACCCTATTTTCTAAACGAAGAATATTATAAATATGAAGAGTTGTATTTGTATTTTAAAGCCGATATGTTGGACTTATTAAGTAAGAATGTAATTGGTAGCCAAGAAAGTTGCAGTAACCACCAGAGGTTAAGCACCGAAACAAATTCATCTTGTGTAAAACTGCCTCAAATTGAATTACCCGTATTTTCCGGTAATTATGAAGATTTCTTAACTTTTCAAGATTTATTTTTAACCCTCATCCACAATAATAATTCGCTTGCCAATGTACAAAAGTTGCACTATCTGAAGTTAAGTGTTACCGGCGAAGCAGCTGCCTTGTTAAAACATATTAGTGTAACAGAAAATAACTATGACCAAGCATGGAATATTTTAAAGAAGCGTTACGGAAATAAGAGAATAATTATAAATTACATATTAAAAAGACTGTTTAACCTACGTAAAATCAACACACAGACATCAAATCAAATTAAAATAATTTTGGATACAACAAGTGAGTGCTTAAATAATTTAAATAACTTAGGAATATCGACCGAGTCTTGGAGTCCGCTTATAATACATATTGTGGTAAATAAACTTGATCAAGATACGCATAAAAATTGGGAAGAATATATATACAAAGATGACTCCGACTACTTACCAACTTGGGAAGACCTAAAGAATTTTCTAGAATCCAAGTATCGAACTTTGGAGCTAGTAAACACAACTAACCAAAACTGTTCAAAAGATCTAAGACAAATAGTACAAAAGAGTTTTTACGTGGCTAAAGAAGGTGTTGATACTAAGCCCTCATGCTCCTTATGTAACAAACACCATTACATTCATAATTGCAAAGATTTTATTAAGCAAAGTGTGGAAGACAGACATAATATTGCATTAAAAAACAACCTGTGTTTTAATTGCTTGCTACCAAATCACAAGGTGACTGAATGCAAGCGACACATTTCATGTAAGTTATGTGGGAGAAAACATAATTTTCTTCTGCATTTAAAAAGGAAACAAGAAGCTCCTGCATCACTAAAAACAACTTCATTGACATCGCAAGATATTGAAACAAAGGTAGCATCACATTATTCCAGCGAAGAAAAATCGAGTCAAGGTGTTTTATTGGCTACTGCACTAGTTCACGTGAAATCAAGCTCGGGTGACTATCATACACTCCGTGCCCTTGTTGACCAGGGTTCAGAAGCGACTTTTGTAACAACCAGAGTCGTTGAACTTCTTAACTTAAAGAAAGAGAAAGTCAACGGCACAGTTTCGGGTATCGGTGAAGAAAAGCATTGCCTTAAGTCTAAAGTCCAGCTATCTATTAAAGCTAATTCTACTTACATTTACACTGAAGCCTACGTTCTAAAAACTATTTCATCATTAATACCTGCGAAGAAAGTAATTATGAATAAAAGTGATTTACTAAATATTGAGTTGGCTGACCCTACCTGTTTTATGCCAAGTCGAATTGATTTATTATTGGGTGCTGGTGATTTTGCAAAAATAATAGAAGATGGGTTAATTCGTCTTGAATGCGGTTTAGTAGCTCAGAAGACTAGTCTTGGTTGGATACTGTCTGGGAAAACCCTATGCTCCAACTATAACATTAATATTACAAGTATGCACATTAAAGAAGACAATGATTTACTGAAATCTTTTTGGGAAATTGACAAAGATTTATTTAAGAAGAAAGTTATATACACAAAAGAAGAAGAAGAATGTGAAAGAATTTACTCAAGCACAACCCAAAGAGATACTGACGGTAAATATATTGTACAACTACCACTAAAGCGAAGTAAAGAAGATACTATTAAGCAAGTAGGAGATACTAAAGAACAAGCAATAAAGAGATTTCAGCATCTAGAGAAAAGATTAAATAAAGATTTACAATTAAAAGATGAATATACAAAAGTTATAAAAGAATATATCGATTTGGGTCATATGAAAGAGCTTGAAGATCAGAATGACTGCAATACAATTTATCTACCTCATCATGCGGTAGTAAGACAAGACAAAGATACTACGAAGGTTCGAGTAGTCTTTGATGCATCAGCAAAAGGTTCTCAAGGGTATTCCTTGAACGATACAATGTTGGTTGGTCCTGTAATACAACAAGACCTTCGAAGTTTAATTATCACATGGAGACAACATTATATTTGTTTTGTCGGTGATATAATGAAGATGTATAGAATGGTGAAGATGTCCGAGGAACACACAAAATTACAATGCATCGTTTGGCGAGACAATTCAGATGAAATATTAAAAAGTTACCAATTAACGACTGTAACATTTGGAACGGCTGCAGCTCCATTCCTAGCTGTAAGAACTCTATTAAGGTTAGCCGACGATGAATGTTCTAGTGATGTTAGGTACTCTGAAGCTATGAAAGCAATAAAAGAGTCATTTTACGTTGATGATTTAATGGGGGGACATGAAGATGTAGAGAAGGCAAAAAAGTTATGTGTTGACATTAAAGAGATATTAGAAAAAGGCGGTTTCAAAATAAAAAAGTGGTCAAGTAATTCTGAAGAAGTACTACAACACATTCAAGAAAACAACAAAATTGAAGATTCATTGGAAATTAAATTAGACAAAGTTATTAAAATCTTAGGACTTACTTGGGATCGAAGAGAAGATGCATTTAAAATAACAGTTAACTTACCTTTACTTACCTATCCTATAACAAAAAGATCTATCCTGTCTGACATTGCCCGTTTATTTGACCCTTTTGGGTGGTTATCTCCTGTCATCATCATAGCAAAAACTTTTATACAAAAGCTATGGCTTCTAAAATTTGAGTGGGATGATGAACTTCCTGAAAAGCTAGTTAAAGAATGGATAGATTATAGAAATGACTTACCAGCTCTACAACACATTAAAGTGCCTCGTTGGTTTCATATGTCATCATACACGAAAGAAGTACAAATTCACGGCTTCGCAGATGCCTCAGAAAAGGCGTTTGCAGCTGTTGCTTACCTGCGAGTAGTTGATGAAAATAATGCAATCTATGTATCAATGATTGCATCTCGAACAAAGGTGGCTCCTCTAAAACAGCTTTCTATTCCAAGACTTGAATTGTGTGCTGCTGCATTGCTGTCAGAATTAATGGAAGAAGTCACTGAAATACTAAAAGTTTCCATCGATAATGTTTACGTGTACACCGATTCCATGGTAGTGTTATCTTGGCTTCAATCTCAGCCGGGTAGATGGCACACATTCGTCGCCAACAGAGTGGCAGAAATACAAAGATATCTTAATAGTAGCAAGTGGAATCACGTACAATCATATGAAAATCCAGCTGACGTTGCCTCCAGAGGAGTAAAATCCAGTGAACTTAACAACATTGACTTATGGTGGAATGGGCCAGAATGGCTTAAACATGAAAGAATACAAATCTTAAGAAATTATTCTATACCTCAGACCTATGAAGAAGAAAAAGAAGGAAGTGAAAAAGAAGGTTTTTATCATACCAACATATTACAGGAAGACGAAAAACCAATATGGGAACGATTTTCAACCTTAAACAGATTGAAAAGAGTTATATCGTACTGTATGAGAATGAAGAAAGGAAGCAAGAAGTTACATATAACAACCGAAGAAATGGAAAATACATTACAAAGGTGTGTTCATTTTTATCAAGACAGAATATATCAAAAGGACATAGAAGACTTGAAGAAAGAAGGAAAGGTCAAACCCAAAAGCTCACTGTCAACATTGTGTCCTTTTCTAGATAAAAATGGTATTTTAAGAGTAGGAGGAAGACTGCAGAATGCAGAAATTTCTGAAGCTAGTCAACATCCAATTATTTTATCTCAACAAGTTCACATTACAAAATTAATTGTCCAAGATGCACATATTAAAACTTTACATGGTGGTATTCAAATAATGAAGGCGTACATTCGAAGTAGATTCTGGATTGTAGGCATGAAGAATGCTATTAAATTGTGCATTAGAAATTGCAAGGTTTGTATAATAAGTAAGGCTAAGGGACAGACGCAAAGAATGGGACAGCTTCCTGCATGCAGAGTGAACCCGCACAGAGCATTTCTTAATTCTGGTGTGGACTATGCAGGCCCGATTTGGATTAAATCGTCTAAAGGTCGAGGTCACCATGCTACAAAAGGATATATCTGCCTATTTGTTTGTATGACAACCCGTGCAATTCATTTAGAAGCTGTAACAGATTTAACATCACAAGCATTTATTGCTGCATTTCGTAGATTTGTAGCTAGAAGAGGATTTTGTTCTGACATATGGAGCGATAACGCCACTAACTTCGTTGGTGCATCCAAAGAACTTAAGGATTTGT
Source organism: Pieris rapae (assembly GCF_905147795.1). Classification (NCBI taxonomy): domain Eukaryota; kingdom Metazoa; phylum Arthropoda; class Insecta; order Lepidoptera; family Pieridae; genus Pieris; species Pieris rapae. Next base: position 2,646,325 of record NC_059533.1, on the reverse strand, counting down.
TTCGGAAAAGTAAAGCTAACATAACAAAAGAAGTAGCCGAACTATTATCCAATGACGGAACAACTTGGCACTTTATTCCGCCAAGAATGCCTAATTATGGCGGTTTATGGGAAGCTGGAGTCAAATCAGCTAAAAGACATTTACTAAGAATTAATGGAAATACCAAATTAACCTTTGAAGAGCTTTCGACGTTACTAGCACAAATAGAAGCATGTCTAAACTCCCGCCCCATATGTCAAATGGACGAAACTTTTGAAACCCTCACACCACTAACTCCGGGTCATTTCATAATAGGGGAACCCCTAATAAGCATTCCTGATGTTAATTACGATGACAAGAAAATTGGCTTTGTTGCTGGATGGTATAAGATACAAAAGATGACACAAGATTTTTGGAAGAGATGGAAGACCGAATATCTCAATACCATGCAGCAACGATACAAATGGCAAAACAATATTTCAGCCCCAAATATTGGAGATATTGTAATCATAAAAGAGGACGACTTACCACCTACTAGATGGTTATTAGGATGCGTTAAAGAAGTCCACCCCGGAAGTGACGGATTGATAAGAGTAGTTACATTAAGATGCAAAGGTTACCTTAATACAGTGAAAAGACCAGTATCAAAATTATTGATGTTGCCAAAAGAAAATGATTTCATGTAGTCTGCATGATATTTTTTATTAATACAGTCCACTATTCGAAAGGAAGTTTTTCAAGTATTGTTACATTTTTTTATAAGGTTAATAAGCATTGTTATTTTTTGTATAAAGTTAAGTAAGAAGTTTAAGTTTAAGTTCAATATAATATAATGTAAAGCTTTAAGTTAAAAACAATATGTTTTGGTGAGCGGTATGTTTAGTCATTAGTTGCAATAAAGGAGTTGAATAGAGAAGACGTGTTTAAATTTTATTTAACAATATGTGGTATTAGTATAGTGGTAGTTATTTGAATATTGAACCTTAAGTGATCGAACAAATATTATATTAATAAAATGATTAATTAAATCTACTATTTATTTAATGACTGCCTAATAAAAACATAGTAACCTTAAATACATGGCTAAGCAGAAATAAAAAATATATATGCTGTGTTTCTGTATAGGTAAATAAAAGAACAGAATGATAACTTACACAACATGATTTAATGTCAATAATAAACTTTTAACACACTACAAAATAACTTTCAGTAATACAAACTCAAACTTAAGTATAATAAAAACTAATCAAACCCAGCCTCACATAGAGCTAATCAATTACTACTTTATTCTGTAGACAAATATATTTATTTATTTTAATATATTTTCTAATCAGTTAAGAAAAAGTAATTGTTATGAACAAAAATATTAAAAAGCTTAATAAGTACTTAAACTATCATGTACATAATAATGGTATTTTATACTTGTGTAAAGCAGAATAATGTTCTTATTCAAAACCTTATTGCTATACCTATCAATATTTATAAAGATATAAGAACCGCCAATTTTGGTTGATCGGGCTGTGATATCATTTATTATAAATTGAAGGATAGTTGAAATTCAATTATTTGAAAATATCTGCACTATTGTGTCTCTCTATATCCAGGGTCCTTGTCATTTATATAAATGTGACATTCTTCTTCACAGGCAGAAAAATACAACCAGGATTTTTTGAACATTGGGGTTGGATCTTATATTCAATACCTTGATTGTGATTAAACTGAGTGTGTAGGAGTCTCGGGGGACCTTGATTCGAAAACCTCCGTGAGATTTGGAGTAATTTTTGCTGCTTAAGTTGTAGTTTAAAATAAATTAAATATTAAAAAATTTTTTCGACATTTTGTGCAATATTAGAAATTTGTAAACAATCCGCCATTGTAAACTTTTCTATTTACCTTGAATTTGCTTATTCAGACCCCTTGATAGGGTCTCGGGGGCCTTGATTTGAACACTTCCGTGACATTTGGAGTCATTTATGGTATCTGAGTTGTAATTTACACTAATTAAATATTTAAAAACACTTTTTGATGTTTTGTGCAACATTACAAATTTGTAAACAATTCGCCATTTTAACTTTCGAACTTTTCTATTGGTTATCCAATTAATACTTTTCTATTGGTTGCATTTAATACTTTTCTATTGGTTACTAGAGATTTACTAGAGATGTGACATTTTGCATAAAATTAATCGATTGTTTTTAGTATGACGGCGCATTCGTTAGCGCCGGACATCAGGTTGACTTTGAGCTGTCAAAGTCGGCCTAACGAAGCGTCATTGGCGCAGGTTGTGGGAGCTGCCATCTTGACAGGCACTTTGGTTCGGGACGAGGCTCGCACACCACGCTTACATGACGAATCGTTTTGCATCTGAGTGATAAATTAATTCGGTGTTATAATTAAGTTGGTGACGTGTTTCTTAGACTCTGTATTGTTCATTTTGTTGTGTATTTCGAATAAGCCTCGTGCTGATTAAACAATTGCAATTTGTAACAAGGTTATTTACCTACCTAACAACATATATCTCGCAATGATTTTTGATGAAGGCAATCCTGACGCTTCATCAGAAGTGGGATCGGATGGGGCTAGAATTGAGCAAGAAACACCGAAATTGGATGCAGAAAATTTGTTAAATAACATGGGAATGCTTTTATCTCGTGTTCTAGCAGCTCAGTCAACGCCAACTGTGAGTACTAATCAGGCAACACAATTCTTGCCATTTAATCCAGACGAACCAGACTGTGACGTAGATGGTTGGTGTAATATTACCGAAGCGATCGTTCGTAATAAGCGCTTAGAAGGAATAGACTTGCTCATGGCTCTTACTACATCTTTAAAAGGACGAGCAGCTGCCTGTATCACTAGACTAAACTTAGATGAAATGTCCTGGAGCGTTGTCAAACAGACACTGTTAGCTAAATTTTCAAAACCGAAGCTTCTTCAGGACTATTTTGACGAAATATTGCGATTCCAAATAGGAGCTAAGGAGACAGCTTCAGAAGCTGCTCTTCGTCTATGGAACTTAATCGAACGAATACGTAAGACCGTGATGTCTGAAGAAGTGGTGACCGGATTCGTTATTTCTGTGCTTTGTCAGAAGGACAGCCTTATAAGACGTGAATTAATAGCGCACAATATCGCAACTCGCACTCAATTGTTCCGAATCCTGGGAGGCGTATCTCTTAAGCGGCGTTCAGACAGTGTCGAAGCTAACGAACCTGAGGAGAAGCGTTTTCGTGCAACCGAAAAGTTCACTGGCAGGTGTAACTTTTGCGGAATATCGGGACATCGTTTGGTAGAATGCCGAAAACGTCGTGACGAGTTGGGATCAGTCGAGCCTAGAGCCACTCCGAGTGCTTCCCGTCTATTGGAGAGGATGACTGATGTAACGTGTTACACTTGTGGCCAAAAAGGTCACGTGACAACTAACTGTCCCGATAAAAGAAACAGTGGTATAGCTGCGGCCAAGAAAGTCCAATATTGTAAACACCGTCCTTCAAGGGGTGTCTTAACAACATCTTCCGGTGAGTCTTTACCTTTTTTATTTGACAGCGGATCATCCTGTTCTCTAGTGAAAGAAAGTTATCTTGGTAAACTCTTGGGTACTGTGTGTAAAAGTCTCGTCTATTTGAGCGGCATTGGGGGCGATGATATACAGTGTACGACTCAAATTCAGGCCAATGTTAAAATTGGTGACCGTTTGATTAGTCTACTCTTTCACGTAGTTTCCGACAAAAATTTATCTGAGCCTATAATTATTGGTAGAGATATCTTTGATCAAGGGTTAAGCGTTGAAATTGATAGTGATAATCTTGTTATATACTCTAAACAACAATCTAATCTTTGTGTCGCAACATCAGATCTCCCAGATTTTTCAAAAATTGACACGGATCTGCAGGAACGGGATAAAGACATGTTGATTTCCATATTGAGTAAATATGCGAATAACTTTATCGAGGGTATACCTACCAAGCGTGTGAAAACGGGAGTATGTGAAATTAAACTAGTAAATCCACATAAAGTTGTGCAGCGATGCCCTCACAAAAGAGCACCTATAGAGAAACAAATAATTAGGGAACAGGTTCAAAAACTATTAGACGCAGGGGTGCTTCGAGAGAGTACGTCCCCATTTGCTAGTCCTATCGTTCTTGTGAAAAAGAAGGATAATTCCGATAGACTTTGTATAGATTTTAGGGAGTTAAATTCAAATACTATACCTGAACATTATCCCTTACCTCGAATCGAGGAACAAATCGACCAGCTTACGGGTGCTAATTTCTTCTCTTCATTGGATATGGCTTCTGGCTTCCACCAGATCCCTATCCACCCTGAGTCGGTGGAGAAGACAGCTTTTGTGACAAACGAAGGGCAATACGAGTATCTCGCCATGCCGTTTGGTTTGCGAAATGCTCCTTCGGTCTTTCAGAGATGTATCACAAGGGCTCTTAGTCATTTACAAGATAAACCACTTATTTATATGGATGATGTTTTATGTTATTCTGCTAACATCTCCGAGGGACTGAAGCGCCTTGACTCTGTTTTAGGTGCGTTATCAGAGGCTGGGTTTACTTTCAATATAAAGAAATGCAAATTTATGAAACAACGAATTGACTACCTAGGATATTCTGTACAATCCGGTGAGATTAGGCCCAATTCACGGAAGATTCAAGCATTGGCAGATGCCCCAGAACCTAAATCGGCTACTAATGTTCGCCAATTTCTCGGTCTAGCCTCTTACTTTCGGAAATTTATTCCTGAGTTCACACGGATAGTTGGTCCCCTATACCCTCTTACAAAACTTAAAGGACGAATTACTTGGACTATCGAATGTGAAAAGATACGGCGCAAAATTATAGATATTCTCACATCTGAACCGGTGCTAACTATATTCAACCCAGAACTTCCGGTGGAGCTACATACCGATGCTAGCTCAGAAGGATATGGAGCAATTCTTCTGCAAAAGAAAAACAATCTTCCGCATGTTGTAGAGTATTATAGCCGCCGTACATCTGACGTGGAATCTCGTTATCATTCGTATGAGTTAGAAACTTTAGCGGTCGTGAGAGCTGTAGAGCATTTTCGCCATTATCTATATGGTAGGCAATTTGTTGTAGTTACCGACTGCAATTCACTCAAGGCGTCGAAATCAAAGAAAGACTTAACACCTCGCGTTTACCGATGGTGGGCTTATTTGCAAGCCTACGATTTTGATATTATATACCGCGAAGGAAGTAAAATGGAGCATGCAGACTACCTGTCCCGAAATCCATTGTCAGATTCTGTTGTTCCTTTCACTCTTGTAAAGCCTAAAACTGTCAATTACGTTGAACTACATCAAGGCTGGCTATCAGTTGAACAGAAACGTGATGCAGAAATTCAAGATCTTATCGCAAAACATAATAATAATAGCTTCCCCGAAATAGTAGGTCAAACATATGACGTTAGAGATGGTATACTCTACAGGAAGATTACTCGTAACAAAGCGGTTTTATACCTACCTGTAGTTCCACGGTCTCTTATTTGGACATTAATTAATCATGTCCACAACGAATTGCAACATCTAGGCAGGGACAAAACTCTAGACAAGTTGTATGAAAGGTATTGGTTTCCCAATATGTCTAAATGTGTACGTAAATTTATAGATTCCTGTATCATTTGTAGGGCATCGAAAGGTCCATCGGGTGCTCAGCCTGTTCAGCTTCATTCGATTCCAAAAGTATCCGTGCCTTGGCACACGATTCACATAGATTTTTCTGGACGGCTGAGCGGGAGGAGTGATCGAAAGGAGTATTGCTCGATAATAATCGATGCCTTTACCAAATACGTTTTACTCGAACATACTTTATCAGTCGATTCCAAAAGTGCAATATATGCCGTACAAAAAGCGGTGTGTCTTTTTGGAGCCCCGAAAAGAATCATCGCAGATCAGGGCCGTTGCTACATTAGCTCAGATTTTATGAGCTTTTGTCAAGAGCATAAAATAGACCTCCATTTCATCGCAACTGGCACAAGTAGGGCAAACGGCCAAGTTGAACGAGTGATGCGTACTCTAAAGAGCCTCCTTACTATCATTGAAAACGACCCTAACAAAGTGTGGCGTGACGAATTAGGTAACATCCAACTTGCTCTTAATAGTTCTAAATCTTCCGTTACCAAATACTCACCGTCAGAACTAATGTTTGGAATTCGTTCTAATTCTTTAGGAATGTCTAAGTTGAACGCTGATAATATTGATCATGAGGTTCGCTTAGATTTAGATTCGGTAAGAACTGATGCATCAGCTAACATTTGCAAAGCTGCTAAATCTGATACCCTTCGGTTTAATCGTGGTCGGGCCATAATAAGACCTTTCTCTAAAGGGGACTTCGTATTTATTAAAAATTGTGAACGGAATAAAACAAAATTGGATAGGAAGTTTCGAGGTCCATATGTTATAGTAGAAGTACTTGAAAACGATCGCTACGAACTTAAAAGTTTAAATGGTTCTCAGAGAACTTATAAATACTCCCACGAGAATTTGCGCATAGTACCCCAGGGACATATTGGTTTAATAGAAGTAGCTACTAGTCTTTTAAATTGTGATGGGGCCGAGACGGCGTCGGAAGATGAAGAAAGTATAACTAATTCAAATCACGACAATGATAACTCTGACACCTTGACCGTATGCTCAAACACTGTTTCCACTGATTCGAGGACGCTCACAGCAGGATCGGACACTCTCAGTACATGCTCTGATCCTGAGACTTGGGAAATATTGCATGAAACTGAAATTCATACAGAACAAGATGAATCATAGTCGTAGGTAAGTGGATCGACCTGCAGGAATCTCTTTCCTGCCTGCAGTCAGACGAAATATGTCGTCCGAGTCAGAGTCATTTATGTTGACTGACTTGTTCTGGATGTTTTGGAGATTATGGTAAGACGAAATATGTCGTCCAAGTCAGAGTCATTTGTGTTGACTGACTTGTTCTGGATGTTTTGGAGATTATGGTAAGACGAAATATGTCGTCCGAGTCAGTACGAGACTGACTTGTCACTGTGCTTTTGCTCTATGAGACGAAATATGTCGTCCAAGTCAGAGTCATTTAAGTTGACTGACTTGTTCCGGATGTTTTGCAGATTATGGTAAGACGAATATTGTCGTCCGGGTCACATTCTCCAAAGGATTGACTTGTCTAATAATACCAATTGTGAACAGTTAATCTACATGCTGTCTAGTGACGAGGTTGTGTAATCCGGCTTAATTGTAGCGAGACACCCGCCTTAAGTCTTAAGTATCATAGCGCATTGTGATAATTAAAACTAGTCATCCGTCAGGATGCCGAACGGACTATGTACGATTGCAACTCATTGTTTCAGAAAATCGCCCGAGGACGGTCGAGTGTCAGTCCGGCCGTGACGGCGCATTCGTTAGCGCCGGACATCAGGTTGACTTTGAGCTGTCAAAGTCGGCCTAACGAAGCGTCATTGGCGCAGGTTGTGGGAGCTGCCATCTTGACAGGCACTTTGGTTCGGGACGAGGCTCGCACACCACGCTTACATGACGAATCGTTTTGCATCTGAGTGATAAATTAATTCGGTGTTATAATTAAGTTGGTGACGTGTTTCTTAGACTCTGTATTGTTCATTTTGTTGTGTATTTCGAATAAGCCTCGTGCTGATTAAACAATTGCAATTTGTAACAAGGTTATTTACCTACCTAACAACATATATCTCGCAATGATTTTTGATGAAGGCAATCCTGACGCTTCAAGTATGAAAAATCGATGATAATAAAGAATTGTTTTTTTTTTATTCCTACTACAATAAAGCTAATTCTTACTAAAAATCGATGATAATAAAGAATTAATTTTTTATTCCTACAGCTTATAAAGCTAATTTTTACTACAATAAAGTGTTTACTTTATTTTCTAAATTTTATATTCAAAAATCAGAGCACCCCACTATCCACGTGGTCCGGTCTTGTCTGTCAGCTTTTGAACGGCTCCGGCGCGAAGGAAGAGCAGCCCCCACCCGCTGCCAAAGGACAGGCATTTCATGCCTGTCCTTTGGCACGTAGCGGAGCCGTTCGCGCCGGAGCCGTTCAAAAGCCGAATTACTAATTAGAATTTCTAACTAGTTAGGTTGGTATATTAATAAACTGTTTAATCAACTAATTATTATCTAGTTCAATTAGGCTAAGTTAGTATATTAATATTTAATTCAAATAATAATGGAAAGCGAAAGATTTTCATCGACTATTTAAATCGCGCTCTAAATTCGACTTTTTAAAAATCGATATTTTTTACATCCCTATTCATTTTTTAAACGCAATCGGCCATTTCGAATTTGGATATTGCCAGAAGAGTGTGTTAGTGTTACAGTACGGATTAGCCGTTAAAAATCCGCTACTTTTTACATTTCTTTTGTTTTTTTGTGAATGTGCGTTATTTTATTTGCATTTTTTTGAAACTTGGTGAACTATGCTTGGTAAACGACCGGCTTATGTGGATGACTTTGAGGACGATGGGTCCGGTTAATGTTAGGTATATAATATGTTTTGGTTTTTTTTATTTTTTTATTGAAATAACTGTTTCTGGTGCTTGAAATTGGTTGGGGGTGATAAGTAGACCCTCCCTCCCCCCTCTCCCCTCCCCCTCTGACCTCAAAATCGAGGTACTGAATTGTAAACTTTACCCCACATAAAACATATGGAAGTTTTTAAACCTACTTTGAACCCTTTTTGTTACGGGTCTTGTCTCCTCTCAGCTTTGGATCATCAGTGGTGGACGATAAGGGGATGCTGTCTGGGACTGTATCCAGTTCCTTCAGTGAAGAGATGCGTCGAAGTTCCCATCAGCCCCTAACACTTGTACCCGTCCATCCCAAGTTTCAAGCATTTAGTGACACCAAACCGCTTTCTCGCCTCCATAAATAAGGAGTGCCTTGATTTGGTTAAAAACTCAGACAAGGTTATGCCGGTGCCTTTGGGACTAGTTTTGGCAGCCCAGATCCTTAATTTATTGTCGTACTGTCGAAGCTTTATTAAGATTGGCCTAGGCTTCTCTCTGGATCTAATTCCCAATCGATGACACCTGGTAAGGCTCTGCTCCGTTAAGTTGGGACACTTTAGCAGGACGGATATCATCTTTGCTATGGAGCCGGAACTTTCATCCTTTGTTTCGTTAACCCCATGCAGCAACATACACTATCTCCTGCTCATCCTGTACATTAAATAGCATCGCCATTTGAGCCTGGAGATTTTCAAGGCAAAAGAGAAGGGAACTTTTAAATACCTGAAACTCAAGAACAAGAGGAGCTTTGTTCCAGCGGAGGGGACCTACTCTGCGTTGCAATAAGGCGCTGCTGGAACTCCTCCATTTTGGCAGACACCATCTTGGATACAGCTTAGAGACTTCTTGAGATCCTCCATAATAAGGTGACAGTGAAATTATATGAAATTAATTGTTCAAAAGAAGGTGGTTGAAAAGTGATTAACAAACTTTAAGTAAATTACAGTTTAATATAGAATATTATTAAAGAAAGATAGCGAATAATGTGTAGTTCATCTCTGGAACCGTAAGTAAAAAAGTTAAAACTGAAATACTATTTTATTCTAGTAAAAATGAAGAGACACACTAATACACGTTTGCACTACCCTCTCACTCGTTGGAAATCTCACACAATATTCTGATAATATAGTGAAGTGTTATCAGATACTGATCTGAAAATATGAGATTTTAAAACGAATCAAATAATGTACAATTAACCATTAAATAAAATAACGCCTATAAAATTATTAAATATGTAATTAAAATTCTGAAATAGCGCCATCTTTGATACACATACTCAAACAGTATGCTTATTGGCAAGATGAATAATTATTATTATACTCCAACTTACATGGTTTCAATACTGACGCATAGATGTCGCTGTATCGCAAAAAAGTTAATATGAATTACAGAGTTACAAATTTTGAAATACAATTTATAATTTACGTGACAATATATACAACATTATAAGAATCTTGACATTTAACCATCTTCTATTATTCAGTATAGAAAATTAAAAATATCAAATTAAAAACTCAATGATTACAAACGAGTTAATGTCATATTATCGCAAAACAATTACGTTCATCTTAAGACTCTAACATACGCCGATGACTTTGAGGATTTGACCTCTACTACAAACAATAATTTTCTAACGCCATCTAGTCTAACAAAATAGTAAATAGTCTAACAAAACTACGTGAATACGAAACCAATTATTAGCTAAATATAAAAATTTATAAATAAACTAGCGGATCCGACAGACGTTGTCCTGTCTATACGTCTTTAATTTGAAAATTTCAAACTTTTTTTAATAAGCTAAAACATTCTGGACCATTTTGATGAAAATTATTATTCAAATGTTATGACAATATCTATCGATTCAGCACATGGTCTACAATAACACAATGATAACAAAACTTTTTTTTTAATTTGATCGCAGCGCTAACTGTCGGGACAGACTAAAATTAAAATTCGAATATTATTTAAAATTTGACAGTGCGATGGTAGCGCCGTCTGTCGGATCCAATGTAAAACATTCCAAAATCAACAACTACTAATTAATTAGTTCTCCCCTAACCCTGCGGAGGACCCAGCCCGGGCGCTAGAGGTCGAGACCGCCGTCGCCGAGCAGCTGGGCGCCCCTCCACCGGCAGACGAAGAGGTGCTGTTCTTCTCGCTGAGCGCCGTCAAGAAACAAGCAGCGCGGCTCAAGCTCAAGAAGGCCCCCGGCCCAGACGGTATCACAAACGCAGCACTGCGTCACCTGCCCCACCGTGCGGTGGTGACGCTTATGCGTCTCTTCAATGCGATCCTCCGGACCGCACACTTCCCCGAAGCCTGGAAGGAGGCAAAAGTTATCATGTTGCCCAAGAAGGGCAAAAGCGTCTTCGACCCGGCGAGTTATCGCCCTATCTCATTACTCGCCACGCAATCCAAGCTGTTCGAGGCCATGTTGCTGCCGACAATCAGGCGACACTTTACTCCGAGGCCCGAACAGTTTGGATTCCGAAGTGAACATTCCACCACCCTCCAGCTGTCGAGAGTGCTGCACGACATCACCGCCGCTCTTAATAAGAAAGAGGCGGCGGCTGCAGTATTTCTCGACATGGAGAAAGCCTTTGACCGGGTCTGGCACGCGGGACTTGTGCACAGGCTCCTCGCTTCCGACATCCCGCGGCGCGTGGTGGCTATCATCCGCTCCTTCCTTCTCGACCGGCGGTTCCACGTCTCCGTCGAGGGGGTGAAGTCGAGCTGCCGGCCGATCACCGCGGGGGTTCCGCAGGGCAGCTGCTTGTCACCGAGCCTGTACTCTATTTATACCGATGATGTTCCAGTCGCAGCGGGGTGTGCGGTGTCATTGTTTGCGGACGACACCGCCTACATCGCAACGGCATTCAACGCGCGCTACGCAGGCGTCAAGCTGCAGAGGTCGCTGGATGCCCTTCCCGCCTGGTTGGCTGAGCGGCGCCTGACCGCAAATGCCGCCAAGACCCAGGCCATAGTCATTGGCCGGCGACATCTCCCGCCACCGCTCCAGCTACAAGGGGTCGAGATCCAGTGGCGCCCCAAAGCAACCTACCTAGGCGTCACATTGGACCGAGGCCTCACAATGCGCCACCACATCGCTGCGGTTGCCGTGAAACTACGCCCTGTGCTCCAGTCGTCGCTGCCTATAAAGCGCAAACTGGCGCTCTACAAGTAATACCTCAGACCGCACCTTACGTACGCGGCGCCCGCGTGGTATACGCTTGCGGCCGAGACGCACCGACGTCGGTTGCGGGCCGTGCAGAGTACCACACTGCGGCGTATAGTCGACGCGCCGCGCTACGTAAGGAATTCCACCATTCAACGAGACCTCAAACAGGAGAGCCTGGATGACTTTATCAGCGCGCTGGCGAGACGCATGTTCGAGCGTGCGGACGCCTCCGGCTTCCAGCACCTCCAGAATCTCGCCCCGCTCCACACCAGGCCTCCCGACCACCGCCGATCCTTCCCGCGCGAGCTAGTGCGCGAGGAGGACTCCGATACCTAAAGAAGTCCCTACGCATTCTCCACCCCCGCTGACACACAACAACATTGCAGCCAAGACGCTACATAGCACCTAAAAGACCCAAGGCCGCTCCAGGCCCGCCACAACGACCAACCCGCCCTTGAGCGGGGCGCGAAACTGATACCCCCCGCAAGCCCACGGGCGTAACGGGGCTCCCGGCGCCACCCACGGGTGCAGCGGGGAAGACAGCAATAGTTCTACTAATTAATAAAAAAAAACATTGTCCAGCGGACAAAATTGTGAATCTAAACCATTCTCGAATCTCCACGAACACACACAAAAAATTTCATCAAAATTGGTCCAGTCGTTTAGGAGGAGTTCAGTCACATACACACGCACACAAGAAATATATATAGTTAGAAATTAACAAATAAAATTACTAAAAATAACCAAATTAAATTACACGAAATTAACCACAAATTTAACAACAATAGTAACGTCCTATATCTAGTGCGAGCGTCGAAGAAGTGCGCCCGACCATACAGCGCGCCGTGCTTATATAGCCTGAAAACCAGTTTAGTCCAGTATACCCCACTGCTACACGTCACTTGACTTTTTACAGCTTATTCGGCCTCTCCTGACGACGGTGCGTCCTCGCCCGTGTGATGATAGGCAGGTTGGCATGTTGAAACTTGACCTGCTGATGACTCTTGTATCACGTGCGGTGGTTGTGGTGAAGGACTATCGTCATCATCTGCGCCACCTAAAAATTACATCATTTTTGTTATTATAACGTTAAATTAACATAACTTCATCGAAAGTAAGAGCGCATCCATTACTTTCGACACAACATTAGTTCATTTTTTTTTTTATTTTTTTTTTACATAGCAAGAGCGTCTCCATTGCTATCAACAGTAAGAGCGACTCCATTACTGTACATCACACTAAGCAAGAGCGACTCCATTGCTTTAACAGTAAGAGCGACTCCATTACTGTACATCACACTAAGCAAGAGCGACTCCATTGCTTTTGATAGTAAGAGCGACTCCATTACTATCACACAAGACTCCCGCAGGTCTTTACCAAAATAGTTACTACCTATATGATAAGCAGTTCTAATAAAATGACAGTTTTCACAAACATTTATCAACATACATAAGTTTTGAAAAGGCAAGTAAAAATTACTTACTCTCAAAGAATGCGGCACACACATCAGGGGTCCATTCCCCGCGCCAGGGCAACATGTATTCCGCGGCAGCTTTACCATAAGAACCAGCGACTAATTTTAGTTCATATCTGTCCTGCGACAACGTCGCTAAAACCACATATGGTCCGCGCATACAGGAGTCTAGCTTACCAACAGCTTGGCACAAATGCAAAATCGCCGCCATTGAAATGCACACCCTTGCGAGTCAACCTCGCAATGCACGATGTCTTCATATCTTGACCATTGCTAATGACTCGGCATAGATACTCGATCTCCGTAGTCTGAAAGTTACATTTTTTTTTTAATTAATGAAAAAGCCTGCCTGGGTCCCTTACCCTTACCCCCATCTCTGACACATCATGTAATGTACCTAAACCCTCTTCTATTGTTTTACTAGGTAATAATACGTCATATACACAATTACAACACACAAGGGCTCTGCCTAATCTATGTAAAATCGTAACGTATTTACTCATAATGACCCTCAGGTGTTACGAATCTCGGGAGTGGTGTCGATTTTTTTATTTAATTTTATCTGGTGAAAGCCAGTAGCCATATCAAGGTAAATATAATAGGTAGCTTTACCTAGCCAAACAATATGGTCCTCAATTAACGGAAGCGGGTATTTTAACTGTCTTTGAGTTTTAAGTTTAAAGTCGACACAAAGCCTATCTGAATCGCTTTTTTTCTTTACAAATCTCTATCTCTAATTATTTATTGATTTAACACATCTTTTATGATATCTCTAACGCGTAATTTTTCATCACACGACATTTTATAAGGGCGGTAAACTATAACTAATTTAGCCTACCGCTCGACTCGGAACGCTGTCGAACAAAACAGTCCTCCGTTTTATGTCCTACCTTCTTACAAAATGTGCAAATAATTTTGATATTAGAAAACTGCCTTTTTTCTAAACTTGAATTGTTTGTAGATTGAGTCTCTGGTGCGGTTTCATACTTAGTTTTTTTTTAGGACACAAAATTTGTATATGACCAATTTCCCTACATGAAACATGAACAGTTAATATTAGACTGAAAATTATCTCGTTTTCCGAAATTATCTCGCAAATTTGGCCTTTTAACGTGATTTTGTATTATAGAGCGCGGTTCTAGGGGCTTGGAATATAATGAGAGGAATTTAACTAAGCCTTCCGATGATAAATTAGCACAAGTCGCGGCGGCGCGAACTTGTGGGTCCTTAATACCCCGAATAACTACTGCGACAATTAACTTTTCACTCATTCCTCATAACACGCAATACATGAGATAACTATCAGAGTCTGTTGTCATTACGTCGAATAAAATATTTGCTAAGTCGCTACGGAAAAAGCTATTTAAATTCTCTCAACTATGATCATTACTAAGCCACTCATTTAGCCACACTTTAGCATCCCCTTTCAAACAGTATCCAATCAGAGATACACACTCACGGTCATCCCAATAATTAGACAACCGCACAGTCTTCCTGCTCACACCATATATCGAAATATTTGAAAGACGGATCAAAATTAGAAATATAAATGGAGTTAGATCTTACGAGAATTGTGCTCAACGCACTTACTAGTTTGTCGGTCACCTGATTAAGTACCAGATCAGTGCTTGACTCGCATGCGCTGCTTGAACTTGGCACCGGAGCGTTCTCAGTACCATTGTGCGAACCGTCAGTACCAGGTGGTAACGAGTGTCACTTAAGGAAGAAAGCAGCAAATCCGATGGTGTTGCGCATGTCGGTGCAAAGGGCCGATCCCCTCGCGGTGGTGTTGCTGAGCACTGTTGTGGTGACACCACTGGTGGACATAGCTCAGTCGCTTGCGTCGGTTGACGGTTAAATATCGACTGTAACGTTTCTTCAAGCCCAGAGACGGGCACACCGTCATTTTTTTACGTGTTCACCGCCTACCCTCCATTATTTTTATTAAACGTATAACACTCGCGTTTCAAACTGACTAAAATAAAACCACGTGGGCGTTAATTTAAACTAATCAGAAATGAGAACGAATCCCACTACTGAAGTTAGAAATTAACAAATAAAATTACTAAAAATAACCAAATTAAATTACACGAAATTAACCACAAATTTAACAACAATAGTAACGTCCTATATCTAGTGCGAGCGTCGAAGAAGTGCGCCCGACCATACAGCGCGCCGTGCTTATATAGCCTGAAAACCAGTTTAGTCCAGTATACCCCACTGCTACACGTCACTTGACTTTTTACAGCTTATTATATATTAAGATATTGGGCTAGAAAAAATGGTGGCTGCCAATTATTTAACTAGTACATATGTTAGTCTATGGAATGTAAATTTGGTGCCTTCAGCAATTATTATAGAATACATTACTTATTGTCTATGTTATATCTGGTATCTATGATTTGCTCTGTGTAATATAATTAAGCTTACTTCCTTTTTCGCCATTGTCTGGTTAACATTAAAATATAATTAACACAGTGATTAAATAAAATACTCGTTTCATTTAACAGGTTATGGGCCCAGACCACCTGATTTTATTTAAAAAACAAAATAGTTAAAGTGAAAAGTACGAAATTGAGTTCAGTATAACCTCAAAACTCGCCACGCGTTTTTCAATTTTCTTCATCAGCAAAAAATGTCTTCAAATAATACGATGGCACTGATTGAAAAGCTGACTGGAAGAGAAAACTATCCTACGTGGAGATTTGCAGTGCAAACCTACCTCGAACATGAGGAATTATGGAGTTGTGTCACCGCGAAAGACAATGAAGCAATTGATCCCAAACTTAACACAAAAGCGAAGTCGAAAATTATCTTATTAGTACATCCCATCAACTATGTACATATACAAGAAGCCAAAACAGCTAAAGAAGTTTGGAATAATTTAGCCAAAGCTTTCGATGACAAAGGTTTGACACGCCGAGTTGGTCTGTTGAGAGATCTGATCAATACAACACTTGAAAATTGTCTGAACATTGAAGATTATGTTAACAAGATCATGACCACTGCTCACAAGTTAAGAAACATTGGTTTTGAAGTCGATGATGAATGGCTTGGGACTTTATTACTTGCCGGTTTACCAGAAATGTATCAACCAATGATCATGGCACTTGAAAGCTCTGGTGTGACAATTACAGCTGATTCTGTGAAGACTAAGCTTCTGCAAGAAGTGAAAAGCTCTGAGTCTAGTGCATTGTATGTCAAAAGTAAGGGAAATCAGTTTGTCAAACAAGCTCAAGATAAAAACAAAACAAGTAAAGGTCCAAGGTGCTATGTGTGCAATCAATATGGGCATATAAGCAAATATTGCCGAAGTAAGAAAAAGGAACAGAAGTCTAAGGAGAACACAGATTCTGGGTATGTTGCTGTGCTATCTGCAACAATAAACAACGACAATAATTGGTATATTGATTCTGGAGCTTCAATGCATATGACAATGAATCGTAACTTGATTTACGATGAAATTACACCTCCAATTTCCACAATAAGAGTAGCTAATGACAAGAAGCTAGTTGTGAAGGCCTGTGGAAAGGTAAATATTAATGTTGTCAATACACAAGGTAAGTTGGAAACTATCAAGGTACAGAATGTTCTCTATATTCCTGAGTTGGCTACGAATCTTCTCTCTGTCAGTCAGATAATAAATAGTGGCTGTCAAGTACAATTTGACAAACAAGGTTGTAAAATTTTGAATAAAACAAACAAGCAAGTTGCAGCTGCTAAAATGATAAATAATATGTACAGGCTAAATACACATAGTATTCCAGCATACATATCTGCTTCAACAGAAAATGATGATTTCTACTTATGGCATCAGCGTATGGGTCATTTGAACTACACTGACCTGAAGAAGCTGGACACCTGTGCTGAAGGTGTGCAAATGTCCCTGAGCAGTAATGTGACCTGTATTTCCTGTATAGAAGGTAAACAAACAAGCTTGCCATTCAAAAGTGAAGGTTTCCGAGCAACAAAATTGCTAGAACTTGTTCACTCCGACGTATGCGGGCCCATGGAAGTGAAGTCACTTGGAAATGCAAGGTATTTTCTTACCTTTACTGATGATTATTCTAGAAAAGTGACTGTTTTCATTTTAAAATCAAAGTCTGAATGTCTTAATAAATTTAAAGAATACAAATGTCTTGTAGAGAACCAACTTGACACTAAAATTAAAGTATTAAGAACCGATAATGGAACTGAGTATATAAATAATGATTTTACTGAATTTTTGAAGTCATCTGGCATACAACATCAAACATCAATTCCATACACGCCTCAACAAAATGGCTTATCTGAACGTATGAACAGGACACTGCTTGAAAAAGCCAGATGTATGTTAATCAATGCTAACTTACAGAAAAACTTGTGGGCTGAAGCAATAATGACAGCAGCATACATAGTGAACCGTTCACCTACACGAGCACTAAATTATAAAACACCTGAGGAGATGTGGACGATGGATTATTACTGTCTACAGATGCCTCTGCTCTTACTCAAGTAATAAATGACTTAAAGAAAGAATTTGATGTAAAGATTTGTAAATCATTACATTTTATAGGAATGCATATAGAAAGATGTGATGATTATATATTTGTGCATCAAAGTACATACATTGAAGAGATGCTGAAAAGATTTAACATGTGTGATACCAATACTAAAAGCATTCCTGCTGATCCGCATGTTACTTTGGTAAAAAGCACTGAGTCTGATAGCAACAACAAACACATTCCTTACAGAGAAGCTGTGGGTTCTCTCATATTTGCTGCAATAGTGAGCAGACCTGACATCATGTATGCAGTGTCGACAGTTGCTCGCTTCCTCAATAATTATGATCAGATGCATTGGAATGCGGTAAAGCGTATTTTTAAGTATTTAAAAGAAACAAAACATTTTGGACTCTGTTTCAGATCAACTCAAAGTAACATACTTGAATGTTACTCTGATGCCGACTATGCCAATGATCCTGACACCAGAAGGTCTATCACTGGTTACATCTTCATGAAAAATGGAGCAGCAGTGACGTGGAGCACTCAACGACAATCAACCGTCGCTCTGTCTACCACTGAGGCAGAGTTTATGGCATCCTGCTGTGCTACAAAAGAAGCTCTCTGGGTTCGGCAGTTAATGCTTGATATTAACGAATATAAACAGAGTTGTATTAATCTTCATATAGATAATCAAAGTGCTATTTGTTTGATCAAGAATAATGATTTTCATAAACGATGTAAACATATTGATATTAAGTATAACTTTGTAAAAGAAAAATACGCACAAAAATTGATAGATTTGAAATATGTTAGTACTAATAGTCAGTTAGCTGATATATTTACAAAAGCTCTATGTAAAGTAAAATTTCAATATTTCAGAGAGAAACTTGGTGTGATTGAGAAACCAAAAATGTAAAGCTATCATATTACTGTGTTGCTCAAGTATGTTTATATAAAGTTTTATAACTAAGCTATTTAATGTTTGGTTTTCATTTGTAAGCTTTAATAGAAGGCTCAAATTTAGTAGGAGTGTTAGTCTATGGAATGTAAATTTGGTGCCTTCAGCAATTATTATAGAATACATTACTTATTGTCTATGTTATATCTGGTATCTATGATTTGCTCTGTGTAATATAATTAAGCTTACTTCCTTTTTCGCCATTGTCTGGTTAACATTAAAATATAATTAACACAGTGATTAAATAAAATACTCGTTTCATTTAACAACATACATGATTTTTTTTGTTTAATTCGTTCTGAGGTTAAAACTTTTTAATGTCAGTATTGCTAAAATACCGAAACCGAGTCATCATCATCAGTTGACGATGGACTCTGAAGGTTGGTACTGGATCTGGAGGATGGTAAGCAGTAGACATACCGTCATTGAGCTCCTTGTAATCAGCTCAGCGAGACGATACTAGAAATGTGACTGTATGAACCTGATAATTGACTCCGAAGGTGGGTACTGGATCTCGAGGATGGTTAGCAGTAGAAATAGCGTCATCGAGCTCGTTGTAATCAGCTCAGCGAGACGATACGAGAAATGTGACTATATGAACCTGATAATGGACTCCGAAGGTGGGTACTGGATCTCGAGGATGGTAAGCAGTAGACATACCATCATTCAGCTCGTTTTAATCATCTCAGCGAGACGATACTAGAAATGTCACTATATGAACTTATTAATATTTAATATTAAATAAATATTAGGTCATATTTACTATAATTTATTTATTTATTTAAGTAATCAACAGCTACTTAACACATATTATTATACAAAACACAAATACAATACACAAAGCCAAAACAGATTACACAGATTAAATAAAAAACAAAAAACAAGCATTAAAAGACAAAGTGTCATTTAAAAGAAAAACAAAAGAATAAAATTAAAAACTGCAAAATTAAATTAAAAAAAAGCAACAAATTATACTAAGAATTTATTAATATCTACTACTTAAAAAAACTGCTACTTAAAAAAATCGGAGTCTTCCCGCTTCTCCAGGTACTTCTTCACATCTCTCTTCTTGGGGTAGAAAATATCAATGTCTTGAAAATGGTTGTCATAGTTCGACAAAACCCAAAACATTGGAGAATTACGCAGGTAATTCGACTCCGTACGAGGCACACTGAACAATTTTGAGTATCTTGTTGCATACACAGGAGGAATTTTAAATGTCATTAATGATAGCAAAATAATACCACTATATTTCTTTGAGTTTATTGAAAAAATAATCAATTTCAACGATTCGTCTTCCAGTTGAAATTTTAAATATTATTCTTGGTTCTGAAACCTACGTGTGCAGCATGTTATATCTAAGCCCGAAAATGAAATCAGAGTCAATCAGACCCAGTACCCACCTTTGGAGTCCATCATCAGGTTCATATAACACATTTCTAGTATCGTCTCGCTGAGCTGATTACAACGAGCTCAATGACGGTATGTCTACTGCTTACCATCCTCGAGACCCAGTACCCACCTTCGGAGTCCATCATCAGGTTCATATAACACATTTCTAGTATCGTCTCGCTGAGCTGATTACAACGAGCTCAATGACAGTATGTCTACTGCTTACCATCCTCGAGATCCAGTACCCACCTTCGGAGTTCATCATCAGGTTCATATAGTCACATGTCTATTATCGTCTTGCTGAGCTGATTACAACGAGCTCAATGACGGTATGTCTACTGCTTACCATCCTCGAGATTCAGTAACGACCTTCGGAGTCCATCATCAGGTTCATACAGTCACATTTCTAGTATCGTCTTGCTGAGCTGATTACAACGAGCTCAATGACGGCATGTCTACTGCTTACGATCCTCCGAGATCCGGTCCCCACCTTCGGAGTCCATTATCAGGTCCATATAGTCACATTTCTTGTATCGTCTCACTGAGCTGATTACAACGAGCTCAATGACGGTATGTCTACTGCTTACCATCCTCGAGACTCAGTATCCACCTTCGGAGTCCATCATCAGGTTCATATAGTCACATTTCTAGTATCGTCTCGCTAAGCTGATTACAACGAGCTCAATGATGGTATGTCTAATGCTTATCATCCTCGAGACTCTGTACCCACCTTCGAAGTCCATCATCAGGTTCATATAGTCACATTTCTAGTATCGTCTCGCTGAGCTGATTACAACGAGCTCAATGACGGTATGTCTACTGCTTGCCATCCTCGAGACCCAGTACCCACCTTCGGAGTCCATCATCAGGTTCATTTAGTCACATTTCTAGTATCGTCTCGCTGAGCTGATTACAACGAGCTCAATGACGGTATGTCTACTGCTTACCATCCTCGAGATCCAGTACCCACTTTCAGATGCCATCAGGTATCAGGTTCAGCAACTTATTTTACTTTGTTGTACAAGTTGCACTTGAAACTTGACAACTCTAAATTTGAGTTTTGTTTGGGTAGGTACTTATATACATATACTTATAACATAATTTCCGAAGTTCATGTCCTCGCCTCACTTGATATTTCTTTTTATATTTTGGCATTCCTAAAAAAATCCGCGGGTAAAAACTAAAATACGCAAATATTTAATTATTATTGGCTCCGAAACACAAGCGTAGTCGTCCCGTCGCAAAGCGTTGAGGTAGACTGAAGACAGGCCGCATGCAGGGCTCGCGGGTGTGAAATTGCCGGGGGAAGCCTATTGCGCTTGAGTTTATTTACCTTTTATTACTTTCCATGCCCAGGAAACCAATTAATACCAAAATTTTTTTATCAAAATAATAATATATGCTATATCTAATAATACGTGTAAGATTAAAATAAATCGCATTAACCGTTTTGGAGCGAATTTGTAATTTATGTCTAATCTACGGTTCGATGGTCAATTTTTTTTTGGGAAATTGGTATAGCTTTTATCTTTTTTGGTTTTATCGATACAGTAGGCTTCAACCCACAATATATATTTTTTTCAAATGCATATGAGCGGCAGTTCTTCCAACAATTTAATTTAAACTAGCCCTAGTTGACCGATTTGAACACTGTTCAAGCCTTAAGAAAACATTTACTTCGGTATTTTCTGGAACATAAATATTGTAGATCTTTTTGGGAAATGTTTAAATGATTGTCTTGAAATAGTTATATCCGTTGTTTATACGATAGTAGTTACATGAAAGCAAAAAATATTTGATTCAAAAATGAGAATTGTATCTATCTGGCCAATATTAAAAAAAAAATTAATGAGATTTCTTACAAAATTTTCAGTTTCTATTAGTGCTACGTTTATATATAAAATGAACTAAAGGAAGTTCCTATGAAAGCGAGCGGTATGTAAACATATCCCTTTCACTGATGCTCATCTAGATAAGTAGGTGAGCCTTTCATACTGGAGTGAAAAAGTGTGGCTAGACTAGAAAAAACTGGCCAATTGCCGAATAAAATAAACAATAATTGTTACGGGCAGTGCTGTATCCAGGGTCGTTAGAACAAACGTCATAAATAAGGGTTTGAACAAACGAAAAAATATGTTTGCAATTTTTTGTTAAGCATTGTGTAATGTATTTTATGTAATTTATTATGATTATGATATTGGAAAGTAATGTCACTGGAGAGTTGCAGTCGTGGAGACCGCATATTATCGCATCGCATATATATCGCATCATAACATAAAAGCTAGGCCGGCCGCATGGAAAATAATTACCTTTGGAGTAACCGTGTGGTTCCAAGGGCGCTAATTAAAGAATTGAATTAGTTAGTAGATAGTACGGGTGACCCCAGTGAACCAGTATTAATATACATCGACCAAATTTTTATGTATTATGTATTGTGTTTTGTAGTTATTTATTATTATAAAATTATAATAAAAATTGTAATCCCTAAGTGCACAGGCGAGTTTCACAAGTATAATCCTCAAAATGGTTGTAGTAAAAGTCTTGTAATATTTGCTTTGATAAGTATATAGGTATATATATATACGCCCATTTGGCCCGGTGTGCGTAAAGTTCTGGTTAATTAAACCAGCCTCTTCCAGAAGCAAAGCAGCAGCACGCTTCACAGCGACCTCAAAGCTCCGAGGATTTCTGCACGTTGGGAAGCGATATTCCAGGACTAAATGACTAAAACTTAACCTATATTCTAGTATTACTAAATCTAGAACACTTACAGTGATTGTGACATATTTGAAAAGTCCCAGTTTGGTGATTTTGCTCCCCTTGATGCCTTCATTGACAATATTCGTGACGGTCAAAAAATTCTTCGTCAAACAATT
Source organism: Pieris rapae (assembly GCF_905147795.1). NCBI lineage: Eukaryota > Metazoa > Arthropoda > Insecta > Lepidoptera > Pieridae > Pieris > Pieris rapae. The sequence goes on along the minus strand of NC_059533.1, from coordinate 2,623,438 downwards.
ATAGACACGGTCAAACGAAAAAATTGAACCAAAAACTCGAAACTTACGTTTTCCAACAACACATTAATTATATTTCAACAATAACAAAATAATCAAAAATTTCACTTAACCGATGCTTTTCATTTTAATCTATTAATCAACATAAAACATTCCTTAAGGTTTCTTTTGCCTATGAGTGTTTTTGTTAAACGCTTATATAATCAGACACGTTTTATTTGTTGTTGTATAAATAATGTAGTTGTCAAAATAGTTAGTCTTTAGCATTATTAGCATCCTTGTGATTTGAAAGTCGATATAACGAAAAAGAGACGATAAAAGAGACACAATATGACGTGTGTGTTGGAAATGACACAATGAAATATCGTTAATCAACAATTGTTGACAAATTTAAACCGTAAGTAAGGACATCAATAGATATTTAGCCCTGGCAAGGGTCAAATTTTATCCAAATAAACTTAACATTAAAATTTACTAAGCAATCACATTTGGTAAACAAAAGAAAATACTGTAGTGTATCGTAGATACACACTAAAAATATGTACATACTGTATGGTGTAGTATTTTCTATACGATTTTGATGTATGTGGCAATATAAATACAGGACACTTAGAAAAGAAGAAAACAGACGTGACTCAGAACAGACTTTTAAGATGAGTGAGCATGTATTTTTCCTATGAGCCTTTCTATAAGAATATAAATTAATTACCGTTGTTTGTGAAGAAATATATCAATTTAACAAAGATAAAAATGGGTTGTGATTTATAAAAATATAGAACATCCCATAATACTATATACATAGTAATATTGCACCTACAGATATTTAAGAGGATGTCAATCGGAGACTATAGATATAGATACAATACGTTAGTATGTCACTGAACCCCTCTTAAACGGCTTTACCGATTTAAATGTTTTTTTGTATGTATGGATGGATGATTTAGATTCACGAATCTTCTAACTTTGTATAATGTAATAATGGCTTGAAATATCATATAATATATAATATATCTTTATAAACTTTCTGTTGTACTAGCTGAAATAAAGGCTTTACATTTGAAATTGTATGTCAAACACAACATCATGCTACAACAACAACAAACCAAGTTATTTGAATCATGGACTTTGATTTACTTTCCCACTTAGTTTAGTCTCAGTTATTACGTTATAATAGATTCTCTCCTTATATTGGTGAGAAGTCATAAAAATCTTAAAACATGTATAATATTGTTAATATTAGATTTAAATCTTTTCGTTAAAACATTTAACGAACTCTTTAGTGAAATAGTATTTTTAACAAGTCTCGAATTCTTTTTCCTTAAGTTGTTAATGACTTTTCTTGCTAATCAACCTATTGCGGCATTTGTGAAGTTCGCTTTTTCTACGAACTTTTCGAGGTGTATCCATAACTGACGCCGTGCTTAGAGAAGTGGTAGGAGAGGATTTCACGTAAGACAAGTATTCTCTAAACGACTGAACCACTTTATCCACGGAATATTTTTTTTGTAAAAATGGCAGCTCATTAATGATGAAAAGTCATAGTTGAAATTTTCAGGAACGTCAAACTCGGGTGGAACAGGTTTTAAGCGCATCCAACGAGTCAAATATTAAAAGGTTCAAATCAGCAGCAGCACCTAAAACAAAAATAGTAATTAAATTTCTGTCAGGGGCACTAAGGGTTTTCTAAGTTTTCTGTAATAGTTATATAGGTACCTATCAGACACGTCCACGCTTTAGTAGTGCGCACAAAAAAAAAAATGATGGCCTTCAGCATGAAAATTTACAAAAAATTAAATTATTTTACATAAAGTGATTTATTAATCGAATATATAAACAAACTAAACTGTATATTTTTTATAGTCAATGTCATCCACTTGCACCCCTTCAGCCGTTCTGGGCCCCCCGTCACATTATAAATAAATAACGACGTAATTTCACATAACCAAGTTGCATAATATAAAAAACGTATTAATTATTAAAAAATACCGCAAAGGAAATGTACTTACTTTACTTCAAAAACCATGATGAAAGACACAGTTCAACGCATCAATATCTAATAAACGTTCATGAAAGTAAAAAAAAAACATTCATGAGAAACACCATTTCATTCGTGCAAAAATTTATATCATTAGTATAACTTAAAAATCGACAAGAATGAAGTGACACGAGTGAAATTTTGGACGAAAAATCCAAAATTAAGATGGCGTGGAATGTTCTAGACGGTATCGGAATAAAATGAAATATCCGCGTAAAATATAGCTGATCATCAACCAATAAAGTAAATTTCCACGAAAAATTCTTGTTGTAATATTCCTGTGAACACGAATGATTACAGTTTTGTCTTTAACGCTGAAATTAAAAGAAATGTTGATATCTGACCAAAATAACGTACGCCCTCGTGCTCTCTCCTTGATCATTTCAGTGCGACTGGAGTCTCCGCTTCATACTAGGATGGAGGAGGAGGTAACACTAAAGGATTTTGTTTTAATGTTATCTACATATTATCTACACTAATGATAGAAACAAAGTGATCGCCTATTTAATCATTGTGAAATTATATTTCTACATTGTTGTAATTAAAATTGTATGTCCTGTGCGATGATACGCGTATTAAAGTATATAGCTGAAAAACAAAAAAGTACTGTTTTACCCGGTAGTAAATTTTTAAATCCTTGTATTCATAAGAAAACCGGGAAAAAACTCACGACACGAATGAAATAAATAGTCTTTTTCTTGGATTCTCTCGAAATTTAAGTGGGTTTTGTAATTTTTATTTCTGAACCAGTCACAGACACAGGATTAGTGATAAAATGGAATGAATATCTCTTGAATCTTATGACGTCACTTATTTTAGAAGTGATTTGGCAAACACACTTTCTTAATCCCATTTGAAATCGACCCAAAACCATCCATCCATTTTTTTTTCAACTGCCATAATTTATTGATAGTTACAATATTAATAATTATTTTTGATATTTAGATAATAACTAGCAAGAATTGTAATTTAAAATATATTCTCTACATTAATAAATATTAATTTATGACCCAACAAGCATTCTTTTATTGTTTATAACGCTTTCGATAATAAGTAGATCCCCGAACCCTTATAGATAGATAATTATTTTTATTGACCTAAAAAAATGTTTCCTACAAATAATATACATGGCATAACGATGATAATATACAATCTCTTTAACGGCTCATAAATTAATAAATTTGACGTGTTTGATACATAATTTGGCTGGTTTATTAATTTATTTTGTATAGCAATAATTCCCTGAACAACCATTCATCCATTTTTACGTGTGGATACAACCGTGCGAGCGGTTAAATCGAAACCGGGCACCGTCTTACTGACTTTGCGGCACGCTAGAGGCCGTAATTTCTCAGAAAAATAAAAAATGAATTTGTAGCTTTAAACACGTTCTAGAAGTTTTGTTTCGGACATTTTTCGATATCTTTGACGAGAAAAAAGGAAATAGAGAAAAACAATTTTTCTCCCCAAACTTGTGGGTCTTTTTATCGATATCTTGATAACGATGATCGATACGTGAAAAATGTAAAGGATCTTAATTGTAGATATCTCAACTTTTATGACAAAACTGAATTTAACCCCTTTTTCAAGATGGCGTAAACTGCACAAGGTTATTTTGGTCGACAATTTGACCTTGGGCTTTTCTAGCCGCCCCCCACGTAATATGCTTTAATAATCTGGCTTTCTCAGTTCATTTTCTTTTCTAACCCGATTTTTCCGAAGTAATGACTATTATGTCTACTAAACAAATATTATGTCAAAATAAGTGTCTTTGTTACCATATAACTGTTAATAATATTTGGCTAAAAAAATAACTTGATAATAACTTGCATAAAACAATAATGTAAGTAATTAAATTGCTATGCAATATTATTGTGTCACATACCACATCTCACTACAGTAATACCCCGACTTAATTTTCTCGTCTATTCGTTTTTTTTTTTTGAACAAAGTCAAGCGGCGGCGTTTGTTACTGACTCCCGTCGCCCGCAATCGCATTATTATTCGTTCACAGTGTTCACAACCGTACGATAATTATCGTACATGTACGATAATTTCATAGCGACGTACGATGTACGATGGTACGCGACTATCGTACACAGATTGTTCGATAATTTCCGTTCTTATGAAACATTTGATGATTACACAGATAGCCCAATAATAATTACAATTTTTAGTGTTAGTGCCGTCTATTGGCTCATTATTTTATTAGGATCACATGCCGTTGCTTCGTGGCGCAATCCTTTCATTGGTTATTTTTGTTGTTCAGTGTTCACAACTGTACGATAATTATCGTACATGTACGATAATTTCATAGCTACGTACGATGTACGATGGTACGCGACTATCGTACACAGATTGTACGATAATTTCCGTTCTCATGAAACATTTGATGATTACACAGAATGCCCTATAATATTTACAGTTTTTTAGTGTTAGTGCCATCTATTGGCTCATTATTTTATTAGGATCACATGCCGTTGCTTCATGGCGCAATCCTTTCATTGGTTATTACTGTTGTTTAATATAAATTCGAAATGTTGGCACGTTCATGACACTCGAAGTGCCCTCGTCCGACGTCCACTCCCAGCTCAAGTCTTGCCATACGTCGAACATTTAATTTGAATTATTATTTTTTCAATTTAAAAAACACAAGTTTACAAGATTTAAACTATAAATCATTTCCTACATACATTGTTGCACGTTTCATATGATTTTTAAAAGTATTTTATCCATTTTCCTGACTCGTACGATAATTTTTATCCATGTACGATAATTTTTCGGCCTCTGGTAAGATAGTTGCCTGGCTTCAGGTTGTGAACACTGTTCGTTCAGCTTGCAACAGGCACAGACGTGTAGTGATGTAAACTGTGTAGGATAGTGATGATCCAGAGCTGGTGGATTCACACAATGAGGAGCTCATAATTGATGAGCTCATATCAATGCGTGAACAAGGGGAAGAAATTGATAATCATGATTCTTTGGATCCAGTTCAATTAGAAGATCAAGTGACACTTGGAAACTTGACAGAAGCCCTCAGTTCGATTGAAAAAGGGTTAACAATTTTGGAAAGCATAGACTCCAATAAAGAGCGCATTTTTGTTACAAGACATGGAATAAAAAAATTAATAGGATGCTACGAGGAGATATACGGGAGAAGAAAGCGACTTTGTTACATATGATGAAACCTTCTACATCAAAATAACGTCGGATTGCGTTTATACACTCTATTAATATAGTTTGTCATATTATCTATTATTCTCTATTAGTCTCCAGTCCCAATTAAACATACTTTGTATGTCTTTATATGGAAAATTGTACCCCGACTTACGCGAATTCGACTAACGCGGATAGCGCTCAGTCCCACCTATCGCGTAAGTCAGATAACAATTGTATTACAGCCATCAGCGTTAGTCATCAAGAACGAGGAGGGATGATTGAAAAGAAGATATAGGTATTAAACTGAGTCTACAAATCAATTTTGAGTGCTGTTTAGACAACAATTGTTTTTATATGAAAAGTTGTATTACTCTCTCTGTTTAAGATAATTGTGTGTACTTTATAAAAAAAAAATTGTATCTAATAACATTCTATTAATAAAATGATTGATTTAATCTACTATTTATTTAATGACTGCCTAATGGAAACGTAATAACCTTAAATTACATGGCTAAGCAGAAATTAAAAATATACCTATATGCTGTGTTACTGTATAGGTTATAATAAAAGAACAGCATAATAAGCGACACAACTTAATTTAATGTTAATAATCAACTTTTAACACACTACAAAATAACTTTCAGTAATACAAACGCAAACTTAATAATAATAATAATAATAATAGCCTTTATTTCCAAAAAACTATAAAATTTAGGGATGATAAAACGTAATTCAGTTAAGTTTTGGTTTGTCCACTGTTGGACATAGGCCTCCTCCTTCCGGTTCCACTCGCGTCAGTCGCGGGCCAGGCGCGGCATATTTATTTATCATATCTCTTATTTTTTAAGTTATAATATAGTTATTTCTCTTTATCCCTGGTCTTGTTGGTAAATTTCGATACTGGTTTTAATTCGATGTATAATATTATTATATTGTTCTTGGATATTCTTAGATTTTTCAGTGTGTTGAACCGAAAAAATATTCTTAAGTGTTTCCTTGTTCTAGTGGGTTCAGTCCTGATTGTCTGCCTTTAAATTGTTTTCTACTTTTAATTTTTGCTGAAATTTTCACTGTTGCCCGAGCCATACGGTGGTCTGTTGGGTGGGTGGTATTAATTATATCTATATTTTCGACGGTATGATGATAGGGCCTTTAATAATAAAAAAGTCTATTTCAAAGAACAATAAATACAGTGCATTAAACAGTAGTTAGTTAGCCGTGATCAAACAATTTGCTATCCGCCATACCGCGTTGGATATTTCTCGTTCAGTTATGGTTAAAAATGACAATTGCTGCAAAAAACTGACGAAGTGTAGTGAAGTGACATTTAAAAGTGTCTTGTGCAAATCAAGTACTTTAATCTAACATCCTAAGCACTGTTTAAAATAAATGACAATATCATATGTGTTATATACGATTTATTTGCTAGGTAAGTAATTAGTCGATTGGCACTTGCGACGAGTCGTTGGGAACATTGTGCACATTGAGACTTCCAGATCAAATCCTGCCGCTTTCATACCAACGAAGCGAAGTTTACTTTTATTTTATTTTTTTATTTTTTTTTACCACTAAACAACAATGGAAGACCAATTTCAAATGTTGTTTGAGAAAATGAGAATTGAAATGAAGGAACAGAATACAAAATTGGAAGAATCTTTAACTAACAAAATAATAAATAGAATCGATGAGAAATTAAAACCTATCTTAGCAGAAAATGAAAACCTAAAATTAAAAGTCGCAACCTTAGAAATCGAAGTCGAACATTTAAGAAGAGAAAAAAAGGAAAACAATTTAGTCATTTTTAACTTGAAAGAGGAGGAATGTAGTAGTACCGAGTTATTGCAGAATGTCCAAAGGCAATGTCTGGCGGATTTAAATATAACACTCGAAAAAACAGAGGTTAATAAAATATACCGTATCGGAAAACCGACAAAACAGGAAGGAAAACCAAGGCCGATTCTAATATCCTTCGTTAATAGTTGGAAGAAACAGGAAATCTTAAAAAATAAGAGAAAGTTCAAGCAATTGTTTATTTCTGAAGACTTTTCCAAAGAAGTGTTAGAAAAAAGAAAATTATTGAAACTAAAATTAATAGAAGAACTAAAGAATGGCAAGATTGCATATTTAAAATACGACCAACTTATAGTCAAGGAAAATGTTTCTAACACAGACAAAAGGAAGAGAGAATTATCAGCTTCTCCACAAGCTGAACATATGGCTCAACCAAAAAAACAACAGGCACTTCTTTCGTCTCAAACTAATCGAACAAGTGCTTTTGACATGATGAGGGCCAGATCGAACTCTCTTTCTAAACCTACTTCCTCTGATAAAAGATCATAGCAACCATGTGTTGGTACCCAGAAAACAAATAAAATAATAAGAACAATCTCCCCCAATACGGCTGGTCCCCGTGGGGGCAGTAGACGCAAACTTAAGTGTAATGAAAACTAATCAAACCCAGCCTCACATAGAGCTAATCTATTTCATACTACTTCATTTCGTAGACAAATATATTTATTTATTTTAATATCTCAATCAATCAATCAAATCAAAAAGCATTTATTCATATAGGTAACATAATGTACACTTATGAACGTCAAAAAAAAAGAAAGAAATCTATCTTCTAATCAGTTTAGAAAAAGTAATTGTTATGAACAAAAAAAAATAGAAAGCTTAATAAGTACTTAAATGATCATATACATTATGATGGTATTTCATACTAAGTGTAAAACAGAATAATGTTTTTATCCAAAACTTAATCAATATTTATAAAGATATAAGAACAGCCAATTTATTATATCATTTATTATAAATTGAAATTCAATTACTTATTTGAAAATATCTGCACTATTGTGTTTTTCTATATCCAGCGTTCTTGTCATTGATAAAAATGTGATATTCTTCTTCAAAGGCAGAAAAATACAACCAGAAGTTTTTGAACATTTGGAACTGTGAAATTATTACATTTATAATTTTAGTATACCTATTTATAAAACAGGATGAATCCGCTGGAGACAAGACATGATCAAGAGTGTTGTATAGGCAGGATAAAAGGATAGTTAAGAATAACTTATCATAAGAAAAAAGCATTGCATTTGCAAGATTGCAAATGAAAAATGATGGTTTTTTTTTTTTTTTTTTTTTTTTTTTAAATAATTTTCACTCTACTCCCCTGCCATAGTGTCCAGGGACTTTATATTTCACTGATATTATTTAACGCGTCGGGAATTACGCCCCGACTACATCGGTAATATTCTTATTAACAATATTCATGGGCGAGCCGGGGCGCAATTCCCCGCGAGACCCGCTCTTTCTGTTTTATTTGCCGCCTTTATATATACAACTATTTTTTCACAGAACCGTTCCAGGCACGGTCTGTGCTTTATTAATATGTCCTGTAGGCCGTTACGGTCTACAGTCATCTGTATTTGTTGCTCCAGGTCGTGCCTGGACGATGCGAATATAGGGCAGTGTAAAAGCACATGTTCCACTGTTTGCTCTTCATCACTGCAGGCACATGTTGGGCTTGTCCTAATTTTAAATCTGTGCAGGTAATATGCAAAGGCTCCGTGCCCTGTTAGAATTTGCGCCATCTGGGGTGTGAAACGCTTCTCTTTTACCAATTTATACGCAGTTTTAACATTGCCTATAAATAATTTTGTAGTTCCAGCTGTTTCACCCCCCAGGTAGCGCTCATTCCATACTTCCAGAGTCCTTTGCCTTATCTGATGTTTAATATATGACAGGGGGTATGCAGCGTATTCAGGTTCTGACCTTAGTTTTTCCGACGCTTCTTTTGCTAATGTGTCCGCTCTCTCGTTCCCCGGCGTACCAACGTGCGCCTTTATCCAGAAGAGGCTTATATGAGTTCCTGTTCTCCGGCACTCTTCCAGGCTCCGGCGGATCTCGGCTACCTGGGGATCGAGAGATCGTCCACTCACAATAGCATCTAGTGCTGACTTTGAGTCACTGTATATTTTAACGTCGCGCTTGTTTTTATCTACGTGGCTAGTCGCGTTCCGTAGTGCCATCAGTTCGGCTTGAAATACTGTGCAGTGGGGCGCCATCTTCATTTTCTTGCTGTTTATTTCCATTCCATCTTTCCATTCTGTCCAAGCGGCGCCCACTCCTGTACTTGTTTTGCTGCCGTCCGTATAGATTTGTGTGCCGCCGTGTCTTGCGATTTCTTCCGGATTTGTGAGCATCTTATAGTCAAGTTTTGTTTGTTTCGCCGGGTGTGGGAGATCCACATATCGCACTCTCTTCTCTAATTCCTCGCCCTCCTTCAGTATCTCCGTGCTGACTCCCCTTTTTATCTCGTATAAGGCAGCGGCTTCTTGAATACGTAGGTCTAGAGGAAGTATCCCGGCCAGTAGGGTTGCCGCGTGTAACGATGTCGTCCTATAAGTTTTGGCAATTTTTTGGGCAAAGCCCCTTTGCAGATGGTTTAGTTTTTTCCGTACACAGATTTTATTTGTCGCGGGAGCCCACACCGCAGCCGCATACATTACGATTGGTTCAATAACGGCAGTGTACGTGGTCGCGATAACCTCCTGGTTTAGTCCCCATTCGATCTTCGCGGCTTTAGCCAGCTGTTTATATATCTGAATGGCTTTCCGGCATACTCTCTCCACATGTCTGTTGAATGTGAGTCTAGAATCCAGATCAACTCCGAGGATTCGGATGTGGTTATCCATCTGTATCGGTACATTATTCATATTTAGCCGTGGGGTGTCATATTTTAGTTTGCGAGTCACCACCATGGCTTTGGTCTTGTGTGGCGCAAATTTCAGTTTGTTTAGGATACCCCATCTATGTATCCGGTTCAATGTTATGTTGAGTTTCTGCTGGATCTCGCTACCGGTTTCTCCTTCCGCTATCAAAACGATGTCATCCGCAAAAGCCTGGACGTACTCACCACTATTTTGCAAGTCCTGGAGGAGCGGGTCCAATATTAGATTCCATATTGTTGGTCCCCCTATTGAACCCTGAACGCAGCCTTTGTTAGTAACTTTTTCAACCGTGTGTCCAGCGTAGGTTAATTTAATTTGTCTTTCATGTAAGTAACTATCCATAACTTTCCTTAGTTTTAATGGGCATTGTTCTTCTGCCAGGCGGACTCTAATTTGCGGCCACCAAGCGCTGTCAAAGGCGCCCTCTATATCGAGTGATACGATGGTTAGTATCTTCTTTTGTTTCAGCTTTGCGCGTATATGTGTGACTGCGTCATATAGGGCGTCCTCAGTGCTCCGCTGGGGCATGAATCCGTATTGGATTTTCGAGGTTTTCGGGACTAGATGCCACTTTAACCGAACGATTAGCATCTTTTCGTATACTTTACCTAGAAGAGGTAGTAAGCCTATGGGTCGATAAGACTTCGGGTTTGAATAATCGGCCTTACCCGGTTTGCGCAATACAATTATTGTAGCAATTTTCCACAATTTGGGGAAGTACCCTAGCTCCAGGCATTTGTTTAGGACGGTGAGGAATAAGTTAGGCGCCGCGTTTATCGCGTGCCAACTTATGTCCGCCGTTATGCCATCTTCTCCGGGGGCCTTTCTGGGGTTGAAACTGAGAGCGGCAGTTTCGAGTTCAGTCATTGTGAAAGGGGTATCATAGACTAAGTTATGTTCCTCTTTGTTTACTGTGTTTGCTCTTCTTCTTACCAATTCGTGGTCTTCAGTTTCATCCTCACTAGTATCTTCCGGGAAGAAAGTTCTTGCCAGGGTCTCCGCTGACTCCCTTTCACTAACATATCTACCGTCCCTGCAAAGTGGTATATCCTGGACTCTGGTCTCTGTCCCTCTTATCACTCTATATATACCTTCCCACATTGTCTCTTTTTCCTGTTTCTCACAGAACTTCTTCCAGCTCTCAGTTTGGGCTTGTTTGATCTGGTTTTCATACTCTTGTTTTAATGTAAGGTATTCACCTACGACCTCTGGCCTTCTGCGTGCTGCGGCACATCTTATCCTCCTCTTTCTAGTCTCAACCTGTTTCTTGAGCACCTGTAGTTCTTCGGTCCACCAAGCCATTTTAGTTTTCTTCCCGGTTTTAATTTTTGGAATTGCTACATCACTTGATTTGATTACTACTTCTGTGAACTTTTCTACTATTTGTTCCAAGTCTTCAACTTTATTTAACTTTCTTACGACTTCTTCTGTTAACTGAAAATGTTCTATATTAAACAACATTTCTTCCTCGAACTTTACCCAGTTAGCTTTTTTACTATTGTAAATTTTTGTTTTACTCCTTCTATGAATTCCTTGATGTATGTTTGCATTAATTTTGAAAAGTATGGCATTATGATCCGAAGAAACCATTCCGATGTCCACTCTCCAATCTTCGATCTTTCCCAGTAGGTCACTCGTGCACACGAAAAAAAATGATGGTTACTGGTACAGAGGTGTTATCGGAATGACAAATTAATTATAAAAAATAATAGACGCCTTGTTCCGCTTGTAGATATGACATCTGCTGCGCAGTTGCTTATCAATATGTGTAGGCGCTATGCACCAACAAGTGTATCTGTTACAGCCAAAGTAATTAATCTGGATATTATGTATATTATCTAGCCATTATTTATAATGTCTACTCAATTTAGATAAAGTGATAATTGACACGGAATTAATCACATTAACTAGCAATTTTATATAATATCTTCAAAGACTTGGATAATGTAATAAAACAAGTAGGTACTGTTAAGGTATAAATTAAGAATTAAAATGACATTGCCATAGATAATAATTCTACATTGGTTTGACTTTTTACATTTACACCCATTAGAAACGCATTCTCCAGTACAGTTGCAGTGCTGAAATCCTTGGCCGCCAAGATGTGACTCGGGAGGTGTAACAAGTCAGTTAGACCGTATTTATTACTTTGGCTAACTTTGACCCGCTATTATAAATAATATCCGGATGAAGTGATTAATTTATCATATTGTCTAGTCAGTTTTGTTATTATATATAATGACCAGTCATTATGTATAATATCTATTAAATCACTGTGACTGACATATCGATAAATTGGTTCTGAGATAAAAATTATATTTCATTACCTTAGATTATCTATTTACTAGACTCTTCGTTTATCTCAGCAGCCCATATAGGAAATGTTATAGATTTCGTAAATTCCACATCATTTCTTGGGTATTGAAAAAGAGAGACAGTGACCAACGACGAGAAACCAGTTGGTCGTTTCATGGTCGTTTTTTCTTCGCCATCTATAGATATTGTATTAAGTATTTTTTAATTGCTTGCATAATTTATTTATTGAAATAGAGGTTTAAAGTGCAAGAAAACGGGTCTTCTGTAACAATAACAAAGTTCTATTTGACTGATCCTAATACTTATAATATATATATTATTACCACCCTCCACCCAAAAAATAGAAAAACACTCTCGCCATATTCAAGGCACACGAATTTGTACAATGTACAAAGTGGTATATTCTTGGCCTCTCTGATATTAGAAAAGAGGGAACACACATTATTGAATACGAAGACTACATCTTTTTATACACCGGAAAGAAAGTGGAAGAAATGGTGTAGGATTTATGGTTAAAAAGGTGTTGAAATCAAATATTGTAGATTTAGAGGTTCTATCAGACAGAGTAGCAAAACTTTAAATGTCCTTTAATAATTATAAGATTAACATAATTCAAGTCTATGCCCCCACAGCGAAGTCAAGCCAAGAAAACATAGATATTTTTTTTTATGATAGCTTAAATAATGCACTAGTAAATTCTCTGTCATACACAATTGTACTTGGAGATTTTAACGCACAAATAGGCCGAGCTACTCCAGATGGAAAGTTGGTTATGGGTTTATGGGGACACGGTAAGAGAAGCGAGCGATGCAAACGACTTATTGACTTTTGTTTAGAAAAACAACTGTTTATTGTGAACTCTTATTTCAAGAAAAACACCAAAAATAAATGGACATGGTTATCACCAGATACTCGAACCGCTAATGAAATAGACTTTTTTATTATTAAAAGACCCTATCATCATACCGTCGAAAAAATATAGATATAATTAATACCACCCACCCAACAGACAACCGTATGGTTCGGGCAACAGTGAAAATTTCAGCAAAAATTAAAAGTAGAAAACAATTTAAAGGCAGACAATCAGGACTGAACCCACTAGAACAACAAACACTTAAGAATATTTTTTCGGTTCTACACACTGAAATATCTAAAAATATCCAAGAACAATATAATAATATTATACATCGAATTAAAACCAGTGTCGAAAAGTTACCAACAATACCAGGGATAAAGAGAAATAACTATATTATAACTGAAAAATTAAGAGATTAAATGAATATGCCGCACTGGCCCGCGACAGACGCGAGTGGAACCGGAAGGAGGAGGCCTATGTCCAACAGTGGACAATCCAAAACTTAACTGAATGACGTTTTATCATCCCTACATTTTAAAGTTTTTTGGAAATAAAGGCTATTATTATTATTATTAATACTTATGGATATGAATTTATCGTAAAAAAATGCTGTATTTATAAATATTAACTTATACACTTACCACATATATATAGATTGTCCTAGATTAGAATATTTTCACATAAAACAACCCTTAACTTCGCTAAAAAATGGCTAACTCATGATTTACAAGAATCATGATATCACCTAGGAAAAAGCAACTTTTTATTTGACGAAAAAAATCGATTTTTATTATTACCATGACTGCGTATAAAGTATCGTAATCAGCTCGGCTAATTATTTTTATTATTTACATTATTTATGTACCGATCCCACAAAATATGGGGACATTATCGGATAACAGTTTCAACGCCCCAACTGGGAATTAGAAATACTAGTTTGCTGTGATAATATTTTATTTATTTATTCATACTTCGTGGCTAGAAAGAAACACAAATAACACAATACATATAAATTACAAGGGATGCAACGGGCGGCCTTATCGCTAATAAGCGATCTCTTCCAGGCAACCCTAGTAAGAAAAGAAAACAATAAATAAAAAAATGATGAGTGCAAGAAGTGCATAACCAGAAGTTATATAAAAAACAAAATATATTTATATTAATCTATAGAACCTTAATCTAGAGAAAATAAAAAAAACAATATTAATAACTAACTAAAACTACAAAGCTAATCTTACAGATTCAAGAATAGCAAATACTGAATGACATATTATACAAAAAGAAGAGGAGAGGAAGAGATGCTAGATTATTGAGTGTCTTCTCAAGAGAAGATTTATCATGGGTAGTAAGGAGTAAGAGGAAAGTGAGAGTAAAGATTGTCTATATCAATGAATGAATGAATGAGCTGAAGAAATATTATTCTGTGCCGCTCTGCCAATCCCCAAGTTTTTGAGGAACTTCCAGATTTCCGTGGTGTCGCCATTGGATATTGAATCGTGAATATGTTGTCTTTGAGCAGACGACAGAGAACGACAGCGAGTGTTACAACGATTACGAACTACTTTATATTTTTCGCGCTCTGCATCAGATTTGGCAGCTCTCATTTTAGCTTTGGCTCTGTTTTTTTGTGAATCAAACTTTTTATATAATCAGAGAAATGTTTAAGTTTAACACGTCTCACTGGGGCGTGCTTATCATAGAGGTTTGTGATAGAATAGGTGAACAGCTTGAGCACCTTGTCATCGAGGAAGGCTAAGTCGTATAGACCACTCTAGTCAAATTTGAACGCATCACTAAGCAGGCTCTCATGATCGATTCCACCATAGCTGCGACGCATAACCACTGTCGGTTACTGCTTGGGTGGCTTCGCATTAAATGAGAGATAGAGAAGGTGATGGTATGAGAAAGCGACAGCAGGAAGTTAGAAGCCAACGCGAGCAGATCTGTGTGATGAGCTAGAACACTTTGAGAGCTAATGGGTATAACGTTAAAGTACTTAGACAAGTTTTGGAAAATAGAGGATAAGAAATCAGGTAGGGGAGGCGTGGAAGAGTCTTTACTATGGAAGGAGTCACAATCGGACGATTCCAGAGATAAGACATCAGAGTTATCACTATTGCAATCCATGAATTCACAAAAGATATATCCAACAGACAATGAGATATGGCTATATCCAAGAACAAATCACACACACAAATAAACCTATGTAACTATAAGAACACAAAAGGGAATAGTTAGTTATGTGCCAGCCCTGCACCTAACAATATAGGATTTCTGCTGACGAAGGACGCCACCGGCGACGCTAGATATAGTACTTAGTTTTAGGAATTCATTCTTGTAAGCATCGCGCTTGAGATCACTCTATTAATTTGTAATTATAATAAATTAGTTTAATATTAAATTGGTTTTTTTTGGAGTGCACCGGCGGGTGAAATATAATTGGCGCAGTCGGTAGGATCATTAGTAGTTAATTTATCTGACTCCGAATCGACTGTGACATGTCCTGACGAGCGACCTCTTATTAGCCTTTCATCGACTGATACTGCACCAACTTTAAGAGCCTACAGCACTGACGAAAGCGCTGATATAAATCAGGAAGGTACAAAACATACTAGTCGCGAAAGTCCAATACTTGACATCCCCATAAGTGAAGACCCTCTTAACTTGTTTCGAAAGCAAATCCTAATAAAAATCACAAATAACTCACCCTCAACTAAACCCGTTCTTAATAGACCTTTTGAGAATTTTTCGCGCGTCTCTGTACAAATTAATGAGAACAGCCTTCAACAAGAAATTATCGCCATAATTAAAAAATATGTAGATCCGAAAATACGTACTGCTATACTCGTCGAACCCTTAGGAAAAATGTTGAGTACCTATTATCCAAAACACTTTTCGAAGCTCATCTATGAAATTATTACTTGTTAATTATACGGCAAGTTGAAAATATTAGAGATTATGTAACCCAACAGGACACGATTAGAAAATATCATGAAGGTAAAACCAACCACCGCGGAATAAATGAAACATATATGTCCTTATCCCAAAGGTATTTCTGGCCTAAAATGAAACATGATATAGTTAATTACATAAGCATATGCCCAATCTGTAACTCCGCAAAATACGACCGTAATCCCGTACACCCAGAGTTTAAAATTGTACCGCCGCCTTCTCGACCATTTGAAACAGTTCACATAGACGTCTTGACCTTAGAACAAGATAAATTTTTGACTTTCATTGACGCATTTTCTAAGTATGCTCAAGCATACCGACTTAATGACTGTACAGCTCCAAACATAATTGATAAACTATTAACTTTCATGACACATCATGGATCACCTATGACTTTAATTTCCGATAGAGGAACAGAGTTCACAAATCAAGTATTTGCTGAATTCCTACGCCTACATAAAATAAATCACCATATGATAGCACCTCACAGTCCTAATGAAAACGGAATGATAGAGCGTTTACATAGCACCCTTATAGAACATATTAGAATATTAAGATTGTTAAACTGAACGCATCCACTTAATATTATGTAGTCTGTATCAGTCAATGTAATCTGTATCTGTCAATGTAGTCTGTTATAATAAATATATCGCCCCTGTCTGTTCCAAGATATTGAGCGGTTCGCACCATTGTCTAACTCAGCTGTTTTATTTATTTCTCTTTACTAAATTCCTACTCTAAAATAGTTTGTAACAGGTTATGGGCCCAGACGCCCGGATAGAAATAGGGAAGTAGGATTTATAAAGTGATAGGCATCACGTTGATGCAAATTGATTTCGTGATACGTCGCGACGTCATTAACTTTTCAGCTTACAATGGCGGACCCCCGTTTTGCTCAAATTGATCGTTTGGCGGGCCGTGATAATTATCCTACATGGAGTTTCGCGGTGAAAACCTTTTTAGAGCATGAAGATTTGTGGAAATGTGTCGAGACATCGGGCATGGCTTTTACGAAGACCGAAGATACGAAGGCAAGGTCAAAAATAGTCCTTCTAGTTGACCCTATGAACTATGTTCATATCCAGGATGCCACCACGGCTAAGGAGGTATGGGATAACCTGAGAAAGGCTTTTGATGACTCCGGCTTGTTGAGGAAGGTAGGTCTTCTGCGAGAACTAATTACAACAGATCTGGAAAGTTGTGGTAGTGTTGAGAACTATGTCAACAAAATCATCACATGTGCACACAAGCTTCGTAATATAAAATTCATTGTAGATGATGAGTGGCTCGGCACATTATTATTAGCCGGGTTACCAGAGTCATATAGTCCTATGATTATGGCTATGGAAAGCTCAGGTGTGTCCATCACTGCTGATTTAGTTAAAACAAAGATTTTACAGGATGTAAAGTCTCCGGACAACTCATCTGTTTTTTTTTTCAAATTTCTACAAAGGCAAGGCAAAGAATAGTAAATGTTCAGGTTCTAAAGCAAATAGTAAAGGTCCCAGGTGCTTTAGGTGCAATAGGCATGGTCATTTAGCCAAATTTTGTGCCTCAAACAGCTCAAATCAAAAGAATAAGTCTGAAACTATTAATACTTCTTCTAGCTATGTTGCAGCGTTTCCAGCCTCACCAGGCCTAGAGAGTGGATGCTGGTACATTGATTCAGGAGCTGCAATGCACATGACAAACAAGAGAGATTGGCTTTATGACTACGGACCTGCTTTAGTAACAAACATTAAAGTTGCAGACAACAAAATATTAACAGTAAAAGGCTGTGGTAAAGTAAATATAGAAACATATGATGGTGAAAGTGAATTAAAAATTGGTACAATACAAGTAAAAAATGTTTTATATGTGCCAGATTTGGCTGTTAATCTTCTGTCAGTCCGCCAAATGACACAGAATAACTGTCAAGTAAAATTTAGTAAGAATACATGTAATGTTTATAAAGAGTCTAAATTAATTCTCACTGGATATATAAAGAACAATTTATATGTGGTTCATAATGAAACTTATGCTTTGATGTCATCTGTACATCTATGGCATCAAAGGATGGGTCATCTAAATTATAATGATCTTCAGAAACTTAATGAGTCTACAGATGGAGCAGATATAGAATCAAGTAGAGAGGAGCATGTGGTATGTAATACTTGCTTAAAAGGTAAGCAAACAAGGCAACCATTCAAACATGCTGGCACAAGGGCTTCCGCCCTCCTGGAGTTGGTGCATTCAGATGTATGTGGGCCAATGGAGGAAAAGTCTCTCGGTGGTGCCAGATATTATGTCACTTTTGTCGACGATTGGTCTAGAAAGGTATTTGTTTACTTTATCAGCTCTAAATCACAAGTACTCGAAAAGCTTAAAGATTTTAAGCTACTAGTAGAGAATCAATTAAATGCTAAAATTAAAACACTAAGATATGATAATGGGACAAAAGAAGTTTGCAAATTGAATAAATCAATATATGGTTTGAAGCAAGCCAGTAGAACTTGGAACAAAAAGCTTGATAATTTTTTGAGTAGTATTGGATTTTCAAAATCGAATGTAGATCCTTGTGTCTACTATAAATATGAAAATGAACATGTTATGTTTATAACTATATATGTTGATGACATTTTGTTGTTTCACAACTGTCAGGAGTCAGCAAACAATATAAAAGTAAAAATGAAGAATAATTTCAAAATGAATGAGCTTGGAATTGCTTATTGTTATATTGGACTTTGTATTTCATACAGTTCAGAAGGAATAGCCATTGATCAAACTAGGTACATAGAAAATACATTAAGACGTTTTGGTATGGAACAATGTAACTCAGTAGGAACTCCAATGGAACCGAATATAAAGTTTTCAAGTTCTGAAAAATTTGAAAGTATACCTTACCAGGAAGCCACTGGCTGCTTATTATACATCTCACAAGGAACAAGGCCAGATATATGCTATGCAGTGCATACATTATGTCGATATAATAGTTCTCATACAGAAGAGCATTGGAATGCTGTTAAGAGGTTATTTCGATACTTACAAGGTACAAAGTATCTACAGCTTGTATACAAAAGTAATGTTGATGAAGAAATCACTGGATACTCAGACTCTGATTGGGCTTCCTGTACTGAAGACAGAAAATCATGTACTGGATACATTTTTAATTTCCAGGGTGCAGCGATATCTTGGAATTCAAAAAGGCAGCAAACTGTTGCCTTGTCTACTACTGAGGCAGAGTATATGGCGCTCTCAGCTGCTACTCAAGAAGCTATGTGGCTGAGACAGTTGCACTGTGAACTGTGGCCTTCTTTAAAGGTTACACCTATTACTTTGTACTGTGATAATCAAAGTGCTATTAAACTTACAGGTACTTACAGTTATCATGCTAGGAGTAAACACATTGATGTTCGTCACCACTATCTGAGGAACAAAGTTGAATGTGGTGATGTCAAGATTGAATATGTGGGCACTGATTCGATGGTTGCTGACTGCCTCACCAAAGCCCTACCGAAGCCCAAACACCAGCACTTCCTCATCGCTATGGGTTTGCGTTCAAGGGAGGATGTTAAACTGAACGCATCCACTTAATATTATGTAGTCTGTATCAGTCAATGTAATCTGTATCTGTCAATGTAGTCTGTTATAATAAATATATCGCCCCTGTCTGTTCCAAGATATTGAGCGGTTCGCACCATTGTCTAACTCAGCTGTTTTATTTATTTCTCTTTACTAAATTCCTACTCTAAAATAGTTTGTAACAAAGATTAAAACACAAAAACGAATCGGCAGCCAATTTAATTTTATACGCTATTTTAGCATATAATAATTCTATACATAGCTTGACTAAAATATGTAGACCATATTATGACATTGTTACTGGATATTATGACTTTTGTCTGGACATTAGGACTTTAAATCTGTAGGGTCTCTAGGAGACCCTACAGATTTAAACTTAACAGATAGACTTTTACAACAATACATACAAAGTCACCGTAACAATATGCTAACAGTGTATAGTATGATACATTACTCATCGTTCGCAGAACGCCGAGCGATAATGCAGAGACACAATTCCCATAGGGAACCCCAGACTGATTACACACCTGGACAGGATGTTTATATAAGTAATCCGATAGCTGCGAGATAAAAGTTAGCTCAACGTTATATACAAGATAAAGTTATTACAAATTTACCCATACATATATATACCTCTAAAAAACGATTACCTGTATCGAAGTCCCGACTAAAACGTGTTGGTCAGGATGCTGCTGACAACCCTGGTGTTGTCCCTGGACATAGACTCCTGGGTCATTCCTAGGAGATAATACTTGAGAATATGGACAACGGACCTGGACTGTTACCGTTTAATATCGGACTTACTGACATAATTACCCATTATCATACCTTTTTGCATTTCATTGACTTGGATAAAATTGGCCTGAAGATTGAAACATTAAAGACTCAAATTCATGACATTGAGGGTTACTTTGACAACCACAGTTTACCTATTTCTAAAGCTCGTCTTCAACATTTAACGGAAAAATTAGATAAAGCATCGTTGTTATTAAGTACATTAAAACCTGGTCGCGTTAAAAGAGGTTTAATTAATGGTTTAGGCTCTATTATTAAAAGTGTAACCGGTAACTTAGACTACAGCGATGCCATTAAATATGACGAGGCCATTAAAATTCTTCAAAATAATCAAGATAATATAATTTCCGAATTTAATAATCATATAAGTCTTAGTAAGGCGTGGATGTCCGAGCACGCGAAAATTATTGATAAATTGGTGGAAAATCAAATTGATTTAAATAAAACAATGTATTTTATGATTTCGAAATTTAATACTGAACATGTAGATGCAGAAATTTCCCAATTATTAAATTCATTTGATGATAATATTAATGAGCTACTATTAGTTATAAGAAATATCGAAGATAGTTTAGCTTTTACGCGCACTTATACAGCGCACAATATTATGTTAGATATAAGTATGTTACGTAGTATGTTAGGTACTTTAAGTTCTGTTTATAAACTGGAACAGTTATTAGATTTAGAACTCCGCGAAAACTATAGCGTAATTCGCACTGGGTCATATTTTAGTAAAAAGTGAATAGTATTACGGTTTCCCATAATATCCCCTTATACTTTTACCCTTTTTAAATTATCCATCTTACCAAATCATTACCAACACATTATTATACCTCCTTTTCCTTATATAGCAACCAATAACGATAATTATGTGTACATAGAGGCTGAATGCCCGAAGACAAAAAATCGGTTTCTGTGTGAAGAGACACTTAATCATCATATAAAACGTTCACCTGATTGCATAGCAGACCTTGTCATCAGCCAGCAAGTGTCAAATTCATGCATACCTACCACGTTGACACTCGCCAAGCTTGCCATGGAAAAATAAGACGACCAACATTACTGCGTTGCGTTTCCAAGTTTAACTAAAATATTCCTGTCATGTAAACGAAGAGAATATCTGAATCTGCAGGGCAGTTACCTTGTAACAATACCGCCGAACTGTTCTCTACATACTAAGGACCTCACCATTGTTAACATAAATAACCAATTTAAGGGGGAGCCTTTGAAGATTTTGCTACCAATGAACTATACTCCTACGACACCACAGCGATCCTTAAAGTTACATACGATTGATTTGAATGGATAACATATAATTTAGAGAAGCAAATCGAAGTACAAATGCCTATTATTCCGGAAAATCCAACCATCATTTACCACACCACTTTACCATTCTATGTAATGCTCCTGTGTTCAGCTATTTTTGTAATATACATCGGATATCGTCGACTCCATAAAATTACCCAGAATGCTGGAATTCAAGAGCAACAGGGACAACCAGAAGGTGATCCAGCCGCAACATTTACCCTCAACGTCCTCAAATAGTTGCGGATCTGCGGGGGAAGGAGTTATGTGCCAGCCCTGCATCTGACAATATAGGATTTCTGCTGACGAAGGACGCCACCGGCGACGCTAGATATAGTACTTAGTTTTAAGAATTCATTCTTGTAAGCATCGCGCTTGAGATCACTCTATTAATTTGTAATTATAATAAATTAGTTAAATATAAAATTGGTTCTTTTTGGAGTGCACCGGCGGGTGAAATATAATTAGTTATATAATAATAATAATATATAAACAAAACAAAAAACAAATTACAATTAAAACCCAAAAACAACACACTAGTTCGCTATGTGGCTATCGTATCAGAGCTATAGGTATTTCATTGGAACACAGTCAATGTATAAGGATAATATGTTTAAATTATTTAACATTAAAAAAAAAAAGATTATGTTATGAACCGAGAAACACACAGATTAAGACGTGGTACAATATTATGAGAGAATAATTTAATGATCTGTGGATGGACAATACAATCTATCCTTCGCTGACAATCACAAACTTTGACAGTGTCACACTCACATAAAGTTTGCTAGGTATCTGTCACTGAGCTGTAATAACTGAATAACAATAAATAAACAAGACAAGGTAAAGATTGTGAGAAACCAAATAAGTAATTGACAGAGAACTATTTATCACTTTAAACTTACGCCCAGAAACCAAGAAGAAGTTAAAATTAAACGCACACACGGAACATAAGCACACATAAAACATATGGAAGTTTTTAAACCTACTTTGAACCCTTTTTGTTACGGGTCTTGTCTCCTCTCAGCTTTGGATCATCAGTGGTGGACGATAAGGGGATGCTGTCTGGGACTGTATCCAGTTCCTTCAGTGAAGAGATGCGTCGAAGTTTCCCATCAGCCCCTAACACTTGTACCCGTCCATCCGAAGTCCAGCATTTAGTGACACCAAACCGCTTTCTCGCCTCCATAAATAAGGAGTGCCTTGATTTGGTTAAAAACTCAGACAAGGTTATGCCTTTCGGTGCCTTTGAGACTAGTTTTGGCAGCCCAGATCCTTAATTTATTGTCGTACTGTCGAAGCTTTATTAAGATTGGCCTAGGCTTCTCTCTGGATCTAATTCCCAATCGATGACACCTGGTAAGGCTCTGCTCCGTTAAGTTGGGACACTTTAGCAGAACGGATATCATCCTTGCTATGGAGCCGGAACTTTCATCCTTTGTTTCGTTAACCCCATGCAGCAACATACACTATCTCCTGCTCATCCTGTACATTAAATGGCATCGCCATTTGAGCCTGGAGATTTTCAAGGCAAAAGAGAAGGGAACTTTTAAATACCTGAAACTCAAGAACAAGAGGAGCTTTGTTCCAGCGGAGGGGACCTACTCTGCGTTGCAATAAGGCGCTGCTGGAACTCCTCCATTTTGGCAGACACCATCTCGGATACATCTTAGAGACTTCTTGAGATCCTCCATAATAAGGTGACAGTGAAATTATATGAAATTAATTGTTCAAAAGAAGGTGGTTGAAAAGTGATTAACAAACTTTAAGTAAATTACAGTTTAATATAGAATATTATTAAAGAAAGATAGCGAATAATGTGTAGTTCATCTCTGGAACCGTAAGTAAAAAAGTTAAAACTGAAATACTATTTTATTCTAGTAAAAATGAAGAGACACACTAATACACGTTTGCACTACCCACTCACTCGTTGGAAATCTCACACAATATTCTGATAATATAGTGAAGTGTTATCAGATACCAAAACGGCAAGGCTGAAAATATGAGATTTTAAAACTAATCAAATAATGTACAATTAACCATTAAATAAAATAACGCCTATAAAAATATTAAATATGTAATTAAAATTCTGAAATAGCGCCATCTTTGATACACATACTCAAACAGTATGCTTATTGGCAAGATGAATAATTATTTTATACTCCAACTTACATGGTTTCAATACTGACGCATAGATGTCGCTGTATCGCAAAAAAATTAATACGAATTACAGAGTTACAAATTTTGAAATACAATTTATAATTAACGTGACAATATATACAACATTATAAGAATCTTGACATTTAACCATCTTCTATTATTCAGTATAGAAAATTAAAAATATCAAATAAAAAATTCAATTATTACAAACGAGTTAATGTCATATCGCAAAACAATTACGTTCATCTTAAGAAAACATTTACTTCGGTATTTTCTGGAACATAAATATTGTAGATCTTTTTGGGAAATGTTTAAATGTTATCCGTTGTTTATACGATAGTAGTTACACGAAAGCAAAAAATATTTGATTCAAAAATGAGAATTGTGTCTATCTGGCCAATATTAAAAAAATAATAATTAATGAGATTTCTTACAAAATTTTCAGTTTCTATTAGTGCTACGTTTTTATATAAAATGAACTAAAGGAAGTTCCTATGAAAGCGAGCGGTATGTAAACATATCCCTTTCACTGATGCTCATCTAGATAAGTAGGTGAGGCTTTCATACTGGAGTGAAAAAGTGTGGCTAGACTAGAAAAAACTGGCCAATTGCCGAATAAAATAAACAATAATTGTTACGGGCAGTGCGGTATCCAGGGTCGTTAGAACAAACGTCATAAATAAGGGTTTGTACAAACGAAAAAATATGTTTGCAATTTTTTGTTAAGCATTGTGTAATGTACTTTATGTAATTTATTATGATTATGATATTGGAAAGTAATGTCACTGGAGAGTTGCAGTCGTGGAGACCGCATATTATCGCATCGCATATATATCGCATCATAGCATAAAAGCTAGGCCGGCCGCATGGAAAATAATTACCTTTGGAGTAACCGTGTGGTTCCAAGGGCGCTAATTAAAGAATTGAATTAGTTTTTTGATCCGTAGTTAACTCAACTATTGGTCAAATATCGTTACTAATAGTTAAAATTCAGCAAAATGCGTTTTTTGATCCGTGGTAGGAGTTACTAATGGTCAAATATCTGACCATTAGTCAAAAAAGTTAACTACTCAGCAGTGTTCTCAACCGTACGATAATTATCGTACATGTACGATAATTTCATAGCTACGTACGATGTACGATGGTACTCGACTATCGTACGCAGATTGTACGATAATTTCCGTTCTCATGAAAAATTTGTTGATTACACAGATAGCCCTATAATATTTACAGTTTTTTAGTGTTAGTGCCATATATTGCCTCATTGTTTTATTAGGATCACATGCCGTTGCTTCATGGCGCGGGTCGCCGTCCGGCTGTCTAACGCAACGCACGTGTCGATTGCGCGCATTCGGACCCGATTTTATTTTTTATTAACTATCCCGGCTTTTATTGAAAAGCACGTAATAGTTGCCCTGAGGTGCAGTCACAAACCAGCTGAAGCTACTATTTGGTGACGCCCGCTCGCCGCCTATCCTGTAATCCTTTGGGATTCGGGAAAAGCGGTGGAGCGCGCAATGTACCGGTAGTTTCGGGTCGTGCGTGACAGCCTCCTGGCTTCAGTTAAGTTATTTTTATTTTTATAACATGAAGCGCACTCCGCAGATCGGCGATGATAAGCAGCCGCCCCGCCCGCAGCGCCCACGCTCCTATGCCAGTCGAGCGAGGCCACCTGCGGATGCTGAGGCAGCCGCCGCCACAGCCGGACCATCATTCCAAGTGCGCGACACAACGCACAGCTCGCCCGCAGCGAAGCAGCAAGCTGCGTCAAGCTTGTACAGCTTTGCGGAGCCAGCTTCGCAGCAGACGAGCCGCAGCCGATCCCTAGAAGTCCCCAGGGACCGTCATCCGTCGCATCAAAAACGTGACCTAACTCCAGCGGCTAGGATTAAGAAAACGGTACGCATAGCCCTTCCTCACCGCACCCCGCAAGTTTCCGTCGCTACGTCGGCCGTGACGTCATCAAACGGAGCGGCGAAATCGCGGCGTGCCACCGACGTTACGCCGGCCGAGACCGCATTCCTGAGCGTTGAGTCATCGCCTCGCGCCACCGATAGCGTCATACAATCCGACCCGGCCGCCCCGCGGGCCCCGCAACAAATTGTGTCTACTGTGACGTCATTTGTACATTCCGAGACATCGCCGCATGTCACCGAGACGCGGGCCGTGTGCCAACGCCGCGCGTCCGTAACAAATAGTGAGTGTTCTGGTATTGACGAACTGTTGCGAATGCTCGATCGCGACCCGGGTACTAGTGCCGCGTCTTCGCCGCGGACGGCATTCGAGTCAGACTTGATCTTTTTGGCTCAGTCAGCCGCATGCTCGTTCGCGTCGCGCGGGATGCTGCGCGCTATGGCCCGGTACGCAAAATCGCGTGAAGAAGCGCTACGCAACAGCGGCATATTAGAGTCGCCGCTCACCGAAGCCGAGCAGCGGGAGTTGGCGCTGATCCGCGACGAGTGTCGCTTCCCAGCGCGCACCCCTGCCACCCCTGTACGCCACCCGTTTTCAGCCGTTGACCCCGGCTCGGAAGGTGAGTCTGTGGCAAAGCGCCCATGTGCTGTGGCACCCACAGCAGCTACTCCAGGTTCCACTGGGGACCCTCGGCTGGCGCCAGGTCGCCGCCTTGACTTGGGACCTCCAGTCCAGCCGCCACCTTTAACTGTTCCGCCACCCGCCGCCCCTTTGGCTGGCAGGGCGGGGAACGCCAACGCACCCCCTGGTGCCACCGGTGCCTCACCTGGACCTGCTGCTCCCGTTGCTCCTGCTGACGACGACGCCGCCCCTGCGCTGGTGGCGCCCTCCTCATACGCAGCGATGGTGACCGCACCTACGGTCCACGCACAGCCCCCCAGGGCCCCTGTGGCCCCGAAGAAGCCATCATATCCGCCCATTGTGATCGAGTTCCTCCCCAATTATGTACATCATTTGGGGAGGATCAGCCAACTGCTTGGACGTTCCGCCAACACCAGGGCATACGGTAAGGGCTACCGTATATCTCCCGAAACAGCTGACGAGTACCGGGTGGTCCAGCGCTACCGCCGGGTCTCTTGGTTCTCATACTCTCTTCCAGCGGAGCAGGACCTCAAGGTGGCGATCCGGGGAATACCAGTCACCACCGACCCCGAGGAACTGGCCCAGGCGCTACGAGCCCTTGGATACGAGCCTGAGTACATACGCCCAATTCGTGCCAGAAAAGGTCGACCAGGGTGCATTTTTCTCGCCGTCCTGCGGCGAACACCTGACATCACCCCTGCCATTTGCAGTATAACCGAGCTGCTTTACATGACAGGGGTAACGATTGAAGCCTGGCGCGGGAAGCAGGGCCCTGCACAGTGTCATCGATGCCAATCGTTTAGGCACTCTTCGGTTAATTGTCATCGACGAATGGCGTGCGTTCGTTGCGCAGGGGAGCATCGCGCGGCGGACTGCACGAGACCGAGGGACGTGCCGGCGACTTGCGCCAACTGCGGGGGCCCACACCCCGCCTGCCATTCGTCGTGCCCGGTCCGCAAGGAGGAGGAACAAAACCGGCGCGCGGGCACATTTGCCCGAACTGCGCCCTCTCGCTCCTTGCGCCAACGCCACGAGCAACCACAAAAAGAAACTTCTCAGCAGACCACGAGTGCGACATCAGCGGCCGCTCCCTCGACGTCTGGCGTCGCCCCTATAGGCGAAGCGGACGACTTCATCACCGTGCGGCACCGCACAAGACGTGGTGGCCGCAGACGAGGTCGTGCTCCACCCTCGCTTGCCGCTCAGGAGGCAAGCCGCGCTGCCGCGCTCCATGCAGTCACCACCGACGTTGCCAACCGCGCCGCCACCGCAGCTACTACACCTACACCAGCTCATGAACGCGCTGCCACTGCACCACCTCGCACAGCACCATCTTCGCGCTCGCGCACCAGGTCCCGCGCGCGCCGGCCACAAATGGAGGAGGCGCTGTCGGCGATCGCCAATATTCTCCAGGCTGTACAAGCCGGGGACAACCCAGCCGCGCTCTTCAGGAGAGCGGCATCGGCCTTCAAGGGCCCAACCCGAGGCCGCAGTCGACGATGATGGGGGGCCTCCGGCTCCTACACTGGAATGCGCGTGGCCTCGCGGGTAAGGTCACATATCTAAAACATGTACTCAGCTCACAGGACATCGACATCGCCCTGGTCAGCGAGACGCACCTAGCCGCCACAGCTAGACTCCGCATGCCGGGTTACGAAGTCTACCGCCAGCACCGTGTCGACGCCTGTGGTTACGCCTACCGTGGTTTGGCGGTCATGGTGAGACGCCGGATACCACACAGATTGCTGCCAGATGTGGTGGTAACCGAATGCGATGCCCTCGGCGTGGAGCTACAACTCGCAGGTCGCCCCACTGGATTCTTCGCGGTCTACGCGCCACCCAACAATCGGTATACCACAACAGATCTCCAAGAGCTCCTCGCTGCCGCCCATCCCTGCGTCATAGCTGGGGATTGGAACGCGAAGCACCCGGCGTGGAACTCGAGAACTTCAAACCCGAGGGGTAGGCGCCTGCTGCACGACGCCGAGACGCTGGACTTTTCAGTGTCCGGCCCAGACGTGCCGACACACTACCCCGATCAAGCCAGCCACAGAGAGGACACCATTGACATCGTGGTCCACCAGGGACTGACGTGCCAGATGACGCAGGATGTGATCGTCGACGAGTTCCGGTCCGATCACCTTCCCGTGGTTGTCACTCTGGTGAACTCCTCACCGAACATGATACTTCATACACCGCTTCGCCGGAAGTGCATTGACTGAAGGGTCTTCGAGCAAGCCCTAAATGACGCACCCCAGCCGCGCCCACCCGTCACCCCAGCGGCTATTAACGAACTTGCTGCATCCTTCACCACACTGTTACAGAGTGCATTGGACGCAGCTACCACCGAGCGTCCTCTACCAGCCACGTACAAACAGTTGCCGCCCCGTTTGCTGGCGCTCATCCGCCGCAAACGCGCCCTACGTCGACGCTGGCAACAGACCCGCTGTCCGCGCATGCGTGCAGAACTGCAGGCCTTCGCCGATCGGGTCAAGGCTGCACTCAACGACCACGCCTCCGAGTCGTGGGACCGCGGCCTTGATGAGGCCAGCACGGATTGGGTACGGCTGCACCGCCTTTGCAGGCGTCTCAGTGGCACAGCCGACCCCATCCGCCCCTTGCGACACCCAGACGGCACACTGCGCTACGACGCCGAGGGCCGCGCCGAGCTGTTCGCGGACCACCTTCAACACCAGTTCTCCCCTAACCCTGCGGAGGACCCAGCCCGTGCGCTAGAGGTCGAGACCGCCGTCGCCGAGCAGCTGGGCGCCCCTCCACCGGCAGACGAAGAGGTGCTGTTCTTCTCGCCGAGCGCCGTCAAGAAACAAGCAGCGCGGCTCAAGCTCAGGAAGGCCCCCGGCCCAGACGGTATCACAAACGCAGCACTGCGTCACCTGCCCCACCGTGCGGTGGTGACGCTTATGCGTCTCTTCAATGCGATCCTCCGGACCGCACACTTCCCCGAAGCCTGGAAGGAGGCAAAAGTTATCATGTTGCCCAAGAAGGGCAAAAGCGTCTTCGACCCGGCGAGTTATCGCCCTATCTCATTGTGGCGTGCGTGGCGAGTACGCAATCCAAGCTGTTTGAGGCCATGTTGCTGCCGACAATCAGGCGACACTTTACCCCTAGGCCCGAACAGTTTGGATTCCGAAGTGAACATTCCACCACCCTCCAGCTGTCGAGAGTGCTGCACGACATCACCGCTCTTAATAAGAAAGAGGCGGCGGCTGCAGTATTTCTCGACATGGAGAAAGCCTTTGATCGGGTCTGGCACGCGGGACTTGTGCACAGGCTCCTCGCTTCCGACATCCCGCGGCGCGTGGTGTCAATCATTCGCTCCTTCCTTCTCGACCGGCGGTTCCACGTCTCCGTCGAGGGGGTGAAGTCGAGCTGCCGGCCGATCACCGCGGGGGTCCCGCAGGGCAGCTGCTTGTCACCGAGCCTGTACTCTATTTATACCGATGATGTTCCAGTCGCAGCGGGGTGTGCGGTGTCATTGTTTGCGGACGACACCGCCTACATCGCAACGGCATTCAACGCGCGCTACGCAGGCGTCAAGCTGCAGAGGTCGCTGGATGCCCTTCCCGCCTGGTTGGCTGAGCGGCGCCTGACCGCAAATGCCGCCAAGACCCAGGCCATAGTCTTTGGCCGGCGACATCTCCCGCCACCGCTCCAGCTACAAGGGGTCGAGATCCAGTGGCGCCCCAAAGCAATCTACCTAGGCGTCACATTGGACCGAGGCCTCACAATGCGCCACCACATCGCTGCGGTTGCCGTGCTCCAGTCGTCGCTGCCTATAAAGCGCAAACTGGCGCTCTACAAGCAATACCTCAGACCGCACCTTACGTACGCGGCGCCCGCGTGGTATGCGCTTGCGGCCGAGACGCACCGACGTCGGTTGCGGGCCGTGCAGAGTACCACACTGCGGCGTATAGTCGACGCGCCGCGCTACGTAAGGAATTCCACCATCAAACGAGACCACAAACAGGAGAGCCTGGATGACTTTATCAGCGCGCTGGCGAGACGCATGTTCGAGCGTGCGGACGCCTCCGGCTTCCAGCACCTCCAGAATCTCGCCCCGCTCCACACCAGGCCTCCCGACCACCGCCGATCCTTCCCGCGCGAGCTAGTGCGCGAGGAGGACTCCGATACCTAAAGAAGTACCTACGCATTCTCCACCCCCGCTGACACACAACAACATTGCAGCCAAGACGCTACATAGCACGTAAAAGACCCAGGGCCGCTCCAGGCCCGCCACAACGACCAACCCGCCCTTGAGCGGGGCGCGAAACTGATACCCCCCGCAAGCCCACGGGCGTAACGGGGCTCCCGGCGCCACCCACGGGTGCAGCGCGGAAGACAGCAGACTTCATGGCGCAATCCTTTCATTGGTTGTTACTGTTGTTCAATTCGAATTATAAATTCGAAATGTTGGCACGTTCATCACACTCGAAGTGCCCTCGTCCACTCCCCGCTCAGGTCTTGCCATACGTCGAATATTTAATTTGAATTATTATTCTTCAATTTAAAAAACACAAATTTACAAGATTTAAACTATAAATCATTTCCAACATATTATTGTCACATTTTATATGATTTTTAAAAGTATTTTATCCATTTTCCTGACTTGTACGATAATTTTTATCCACGTACGATAATTTTTCGGCACTGGTACGATAATTGCCTGGCTTCAGGTTGTGAACAATGCTAAGTACGATAAATTATGCGCATTTATCTTGGGACCAAAATATTTTCGATTTTCGAATTGCTTCGTGGGGGAGGGCCGAGAAACCATTCTAATTGAATGCTTCCAGTTCTGTTTAATTCATCATTGCTATTTATGATAGGACTTACATGAAACAAGTATTGCGTGTTTATTACGCATTAGAAATTGTTTGTTTACGTTGTGTATGGACAAAGAAAATACCTACTGTTGTATAAAGAAATGATAACTCCTTCCGATTTGATAAGTTTTCTTGTAATACGTTACCGAATATTTTTAATTTTACACATGAATAATAACATAATTATATAAATTACAATGGGGGTAGCAAATTAAACTATTAACGCCTAAAATCAAAATGTAGCCCTGAATTTTTTAAAATTACCTACTAAATAACATGTTTTTCGTTATTATTGATGATATATTATGTAGTTCTGGGTTTACTTAACATGTCAATTAAATGTTATTACCTATATTAGATATAATAGAAAAATTTAATAGTGGCTTCATACGTTAAGCAATAAACCGTATAGTCAATAAATAAAATGGCAAAATAATAGGTAGTAAAATATTACAATGTACACAGCATGTAATAATTACATGCTGTGTACGCGTAGGTACGTAATTCTTAAGTATTAACTAGAAGTATAATAATGAATTATCAACAGTTTTGTGCTGTATTATAAAAAAATACTTTTGAAATAGAAAAATAATGTAAAATGTAATGTGTTTGCGTAATATAATTTACGCAGACCGTCGTTCCTGTGGATCATCGTCGCCTTGTTATCATATTGTTTTTATTCAAGTAAACAACATCAAAACTTAAAGAAAAAACAATATGAGCTTCGCCGAAGAATTCAGGCGGCTACGGTTCTTGACACATTGGTGCCGCGGAACGTCTAAGAAATTGTTTTATGAATAATAATCGATTCAGATGAAGCGCGTGGGCGAGAGCGGGAAGCTGGTGCCGTTCTTCAAGGCTGTGGGTGTTTATTTCACCGTGGGTTGCGGCGCACCGTCGGCGTCCGCGGCGGCGCTGAAATGCGCGCCCGTGGTGTGCCTGCTGGCGTGCGTGGCGACGACGCGGCGCGGGGCGCACGGGAGGCGGGTGGCGGCCGGGCTGGCACTTGGCAGTACTCAGTGTAGGAAGGTTAAACAAGATGGCCGCTGGTTATTCATATAGTAGCAGCTGTTTCTCACAGATATCAAGTTGTGATAAATATATTTATTATAAGAAAAAGCAAAAAATTACGTGAAATGTGGTGGAAAGAGCATTTAGAGTGTGGAAAAGAAGGTTTCCCTGCAAAAAATCTACAGGCTATCATTGTTGTATATCGCAGAATATATTTATATAAAAGAGGGAATATCTGCCGAAAGACGATGGAAATTCCACACTTTACCTTCCATAGCAGAGATTTAGCATTAGAATCATTACTAGCTACAGAACCGCGGTAGAAAATAATGAAGTATATTAATAAATAATATTAAATTCATCATTTATTTAAAAGCCTATAATATTAACTCATTTATACCTACATACTGCATACAAAGAACTACAGCTATACATTAGTTAGCGACCTAGGATATTCTCTAGGACTTTATATTACATATATGAGTTAGCATCAATCTACTTTATTACAAGACATTTTAAATGAAACATGTGACTAGATTAATAAAATGTTTAATTATAACATAAATAATAAATACAAACAATTTTTATTAACAAACAATACAATATTTACATGAAACCTTAAAATAGCAATTTAATATTTTCTACCTAATTGTTTCTTCTTGCATTTCACTTGCATGGATTTTTCGGTGGGCTTCAAATCAAATCATTTATTCCAATTAGACCACCTAAAATAGCACTTTTGAATAAAGATTATTCTATTTGCCGCTTCCAAAAGGTAGTATCATGTGGAGAAGAACTCTTTCTTTTAAAATAAAATAGAATATTTGTATACATAAGTTAAATAAAGACAATGTTAACAAAGAATTCGAAGATGATGAACTCCTAAAATAATATTACTATACAGGTCTTTATTGTAGTTAGTATACATACATGTTCCTCACATATTTACAAATATTGAAACCATAGAATATTATACATTAATGAGAAATAAAAAACCAATAAAACACTGTGTGAGATAAACATAAAATAATGTGTTTGTAGTATTATGCAACAAAAAATAATATGTAAATTTAGATCGGCAACCAATTGATTTTGTCAAGGCTCTATGATTATCCTATGAAGCAGGACCAGGTTGTTTCAAAGCATTCTTATATCTTGAATATTATAATCCTGTAATTTGTAATATACTTGTTTACAAATTAGAGGAAATTTTCACTTATTGAGGAGTTTTAATATGTCACAGGGTATTTTATTGTAACTTTTAACCCAATATACCCCATAAATGAGGTTTGAATTTTGGCTAATCTGAAAGATAGTTCAGGTATTTCATCTTTATTTCTAGTAATGAAATTATGTCTAACAGATTTGTAACAACAAAGATTATAACTGGCTATGACAGCTTTCTTTTAAAAAATATAAAAATGGATTCAATGTCAGCAGCCCGACCCCACTGTAAAATCCCGTACGACATTATGCTTCTTTGTGCAGCAAATGTTTTTGATTCTCTTCCTTAGCATAATTGGGCAAATCATGCTCTCTCTTTTTTTTTGTTTTGATAGATTGCTGGAGTGATCCGTTTCTTTTCAGGTTAGGACTGGGTAATCCTTGAGTAGCATCATCAATTTGGAGGTTTCTTTTTGAGCCCAGTTAGTACGGTCCCTTTAACAAAACATAAATGTATTACTTTTCTATGAAACACAAGATAACTCGGAATAAATAACACGTTTGTTTGTACTTACTTGTTTGCCCGTTGGCTGCTTGCTGACATCGTTATTTGTATATTTTAGTATCGTTATAGGTGTAAACCGTATTAAAACAGAAAAACAACTTTATTTATATTTTGATTAATTTGACACTACTACTGACTTGGGTGATAAATAACGTCACAGTGAAAAAGTCACAGTGATCAGGTGCCTGCAAAAGTCACTGTGACTTTTTAGAAAATAACAACGTTCCAAAATAACTAAACTAAAATAAACTTAATTTCATGGCCACATCCCTCCCTTGCGAAAGGCTCTTTTCAAAAGCCGGAAATCTAATAAACGAAAGGCGCACACGGCTTGGCGTAAGGAAAGTACAGCAGCTTTTATTCCTAAACGCAAATTACTTCTGTAAATAGATATAAAATAAAAAACGTGTATAAAATGCATGTATATAATAACGCAACGCATGTCAATAACAAAGTGTGTAAATAACAACTTATATAAATAACAACGCATAACGCATGTAAATAACAACACTTGTAAATAACTTATGTATATAAAAATGAACAAAAAAAGGTGTAAACTTGTACAAATGTAAAAATGTATAAAAATTCAAATCAATGTAAATAGTTTATCCAAAATAATAAACACGCCGCACAGTTAAATTATAAAAATGCGACAGTCCTAAGCCTGTAAAAAGTGTGAAGGATATTTTGTGATCAACTGTTCAGTCAGTCTCTCTCGCCCGCGCTCAACTATAATCGACTATCGTTATGATTCCAAGTTCCAACCGTTCCACCTAGTTATTTAAGTTCCAAGCCCAATGTCGTTCCATGTAACCGACAAGTAACGACGTGACAAAGTCACGGTGATTTTACACAGTGTTTTTTTTGGAACTGGAACGACAGTCACGGTGATCGCGAAATAACGACTTAGCCACTTCAAACTTTTCAAGCACAAATAACGAATGAAGATCAGTGTTCACAACCTGAAGCCAGGCAACTATCGTACCGGAGGCCGAAAAATTATCGTACATGGATAAAAATTATCGTACAAGTCTGGAAAACGGATAAAATACTTTTAAAAATGATATGAAACGTGCAATAATGTATGTAGGAAATGATTTATAGTTTAAATCTTGTAAACTTGTGTTTTTTTAAATTGAAAAAATAATAATTCAAATTAAATGTTCGACGTATGGCAAGACTTGAGCCGGGAGTGGACGTCGGACGAGGGCACTTCGAGTGTCATGAACGTGCCAACATTTCGAATTTATAATGAACAACAGTAATAACCAATGAAAGGATTGCGCCATGAAGCAACGGCATGTGATCCTAATAAAACAATGAGCCAATAGATGGCACTAACACTAAAAACTGTAATTATTATTGGGCTATCTGTGTAATAATCAAATTTTTCATGAGAACGGAAATTATCGTACAATCTGTGTACGATAGTCACGTACCATCGTACATCGTACATAGCTATGAAATTATCGTACATGTACGATAATTATCGTACGGTTGTGAACACTGATGAAGATGTCAAAATTGGATATCATTCACTCAGTTTGTCTAGTGTTGTCATACAAAATAAATATTCCCCACAAAAAAAAAAACATTTTTTTTGGGATGTCATTGTTCATTGCACTGGCAACAAAATGACAAATTGTTAAGTTTGACTATAGTTAAAATAGACATAGTAGAGTGCCGTAAGGCATAAAAATGGTCAAACCTCGGAACCCAGGGCCAGTCAATGAATCTGTATATCAAGTATGAGACTGCATTATTAAAACCTCAAATAAAAAAGTTAAAAAAAAAAATTTACCGATCTCGATTTACAACAATTTTTAACAACAATTTACTGAAAAATGAGAGGCGGAAGGGGGAAAAAGTGTTTATAGCGAAAAATTTAATATTATTTGTAATAAATTATAGAGTCTGGCTGACGAAAGTAGATACTGGATTTTTTTACAAACTTTTTATATGACAACACTAAAGTGTTCCTACCATCGGATATTTACCCTACAAATTGGGGTATTTTAAGCAGAAAGTACTTAGGAACAAGTAATTCCAAAAAGGCATTTTCAAAACAAACTTATTTTAAACATTTTATAAATTGAGTTTTAAAAATTCGTACGTGTGCTAAACTTGTATTCATCGAAAATAAGTATCGTATGTACGTGTTGGGGATCACTTCAAGAGCAACACTAAGCCTTAAGTTGGTCTAATAAATAGCTTAATTAATTAGGTACACTATTTACTAGAGAAAAACTTGGCAAGATTATTTTAAAGAAATTAATTTTCGGCTGTTTTCCAAAAGATTTGGTAAAATCAGAATCAGTGTATGGTATCCCTATCTCTGACGCAACAAGATGGCGTGTTGTTGATGTTTCGTTGTGGTTGACTTGCGAGATGCGTATAGTTTTATTGTGATATATCCGTGTTAATGCTATAAAAATGAATAAAACTAAAAAGAGAAGTGAAGTGCGAAAACTATTGTTTTGTATGATTTCGAAATATGAAGAGAAAAAGCTTGTGAAACAAGCCGTATTGCGAGAAAAACAGGATTGTTTACGTACTGTGACTGATTTTTTTGGTTAGTACGGTCAAAATGTCTTGATATTTTTTTATTTTAAATAAGTACATATTAGTTTTAGTTACTTTATAAAATGTTATTGTTCTTTTACAGGTAGTCCTGAGGATAATGCACGAACTGCTGAAGTAAAACAAGCAATTGAAAAAATCACAGATTTAGATCAAAAAGATATGATGAAATAGTACTTAGAAGAACTATCTTCACTCACCGGTAAGTTTTCACTCAACGTTAATCTTAGACTAGTTTTGTAATACTTGTGTATTTTCTGTTATTTCTTAGTTATGAGACTCACGATAATTGACATTTTATTTTATTCTTTTTACAGATGTAAGTGTAATTACATTGAAGAGAATTAAAAAAGAAGGTTCGGTGAACGAAGGGGTCTGGAGGACTCCAGGTAAAAAACGACCTCACCCTTTAAAAGTGTCGAACTTAGATAGTTTCGATATGGATGTTATTCGTAATAAAATAAACGAATTTTACATTGTGAGGAAACAAGTACCAACATTAAGATCTTTGTTGGTAGAGTTAAAAGAAAGTATAGAATTTGGTGGATGTCGTGAAACTCTCCGTCGCATATTAATAGGCAACGGTTATGAATTTAAGAAAAATAAAAATGAACGTTCATTATTAATTGAATGGTATGATATAGCTGCATGGAGAAATCGCTTTTTGCGTACCATTGCATCGAAACGTGCAGAAGGCAAGCCAATAATCTACTTAGATGAAACTTATGTTCACAAAACCTATAAGCCTAAAAAATGTTGGCAAGGTCCATCAACAAGTGGAATAATTGAAAATATATCGTCAGGAAAACGATTATTATTGTGCATGCAGGATCAGAGAAAGGCCCTGTTCCAAACTCATTGTTGGTATTTAGCACCAAATCGAAAATAGCCGACTACCACCATGACATGAATTCCACAAACTTCAACAAATGGCTTCAAGAAAAGCTTATGCCCAATTTGAATAAACCAAGTGTAATTGTAATGGACAATGCATCATACCATTCTGTCATAATAAATAAAGCGCCCACATCTCAAAATCGAAAGTTAGTGATACAGAATTGGCTTACATTGAATGGTATTTCATTTGAAACATACAATTCAAATGCAGAGTTGCTCTGCTTAGTAAAACCGAACACACCAGAACCTATTTATGAAGCTGATGAACTTTTAAGCCAAAACGGACATGAAGTGCTAAGACTTCCTCCATATCATTGTGACCTAAATGCTATAGAACTCATATGGAGTCTAGCAAAAAGAAATGTGGGAAGCAAAAATGTAAGCCAAACTCCAAAAGAGTTCGAGGATCTTATAAAACAATCTTTTGAGTGTATTACAGCAGA
Organism: Pieris rapae; assembly: GCF_905147795.1. NCBI lineage: Eukaryota > Metazoa > Arthropoda > Insecta > Lepidoptera > Pieridae > Pieris > Pieris rapae. The sequence continues at coordinate 2,585,509 of NC_059533.1, read as the reverse complement.
TGATTGGAAAAAAATGACAGACCATGTCATTCATGTGGAAGACAAGTACAAAAGAAGAGACCATATAAAGCTTCATCATCAATTTAAGAGACAGCAGCGACTCCAGTGATTGTGACGATTCACTCCATGTTGAATTTTTAGATTCAGATTTTGATTATAGTGATTAAAAAACAGTATAAAAATATATGGTGTTGTTTTCTTTGATACATACTCACATAGATTTACAAATGATGAAATGAAATGAAAACTCATGATAATATTGATACTCATGATAGTGTTTGATAGCCTGTTTGTCCCTCTATATACGCCACAATGGAGTGACGTATCCGTGTGATAATAAAGAGTTAACAAGTGATATAAGCTACTTTTAATCTCGTCATAACGCGGACAAAATTTTGCAATTTTGTCCACTAGTAAAATAAAAATAAATGTCAAAGTATCAAAGTGAGTTGTTCCAACTTTCCTTTTTACTTTAGGGCTGCCATACTGACATTTTTTAAATTTGCCGCGCTTTTTCAGTATCAACTTTCATTAGCCAGACTTTATGTGCAGAGTAACTTCAATGTTAATTTATTAGATTATCGTAAAAAATAAGTTACAAAAAAAAATTATCATTAACTATAGACCCGGATATTAACCCGGAGTTGGTATCGACTAAAAGATGCAGGGTTTTTCCGGGGAAATAAATACAGATAACACAACATTTTCTGCAGCTGTAATACTTTTTGACATTTAACACCTTTGTCTTCAGTCACCGTGACCACGCACGCTGTAAAGCACGCGAAACGTCGGTTTAAATTTAAAATTATGTACAAATAATTATAAGTTTAAATATAATAATACATATCTATAATCCGTTAAAAAAGTGTTTTTCTTTAAATGTGTAAAAGTTATGTAAATAAAAGACATTACTACATATCAGTATTATGCTCACAACATATAACTTTTTTACATTTTTTGCAGGACGCATTTGCCTTTCTCCTTTTTTTAGAAGGGCAAAAAGAACAATAAATCCTTTTTTTTTGCTACTGGCTCATTGCTATAGTCTTCGGATGTATCAGGCACTTTAATTGGCAACATATCAGAGATTTTATCTCACAAATATCTCTTCAAAATAGGTACTTCTAAACGTCTACGCATAAACAAAGAAGACAGTCCCAAGCTAAGATTTTTCATAAATCTTTTGCGACTCAGAGGCTTTTCTCCTTTACGATTAACATTATGGCTGTAAATTACATATGCATTAATGCAGGCAATGTTAAGGCAGGCAAATTCCAAAGAATAAAGCCATAGGCCATCTATTTGTCTTCTACTACAGGACATCAGAGAACACATTTGGTCTAGCGTGTCAACGCCACCCTTTGTTTGATTATAATATATTATCATTTCTGGTTTGCCAGTAGCTTCGTTTAGTAGCATTCTCCTCACAAATAAACCATTTTTGCCGGTTTCGGTTTGTAGGAGACGAGAGTAAGGGTTCCGTCAAAACAAAACATAGATGTCCCCACTAGCCTGGAGCGACTGTTTTTTAGCTCTTCCGGTATCTCACGTTTGTTTGATCGTATGGTTCCCACAATTGTTATTTTATAAGGTTCTTGGAGCAATCTTGTTGCCAAAGGGATTGAGGTAAACCAATTGTCCTCTGTTGAAAGGCTACGATCCTACGAAAGGCCGATGTGGAGACTGGTTGCACAGTACTGCTTTGCTCTTCTAAGATATTACTTCCGCTTGGCGTCGGCTGTTCTTCTTGTATCTCGTCTACAAACCCTTCTTCTGTGTTACTCTGCACTTCATCTTACTCTGATCACTGACACATCTGACTCACTGTCGTGGTCCGCTACTTTACTGTCGGTGTCCTAACACGAAAGCATCATCACTTTGCATAAGAGCGGCCAGGATTTCGTGTTCGTTTAAATTGGTACTCCCCATTGTGTTATATATTTGCCTCAATATCTTTAAAAATGAAATAACAATATTAGTTATGATATAAAGTATTAAAAGTTACGAAACACAATAAAACTGTCATATAAGCCAAAATCATAAAAGTCACGATAAAGATAATCATGCGTAATTTTGACTCACGCGGTCGTTATATTTCAAAATCGGTGGCACTTACCTCATTGACACTTACGGCACGTGGCAGCTCCCAACGACGAATGAAATGTCCTAAACGCACAGCTATGGATTCGCGATAATTAGAAAGTGAGAGCAATTTTTCGAAAACGCATGCGTAATTTTTACGCAGACTATCTTTCTAGGGTTAATTTGAAAATTTCAAACTTTTTTTAATAAGCTAAAACATTCTGGACCATTTTGATAAAAATTATTATTCAAATGTTATGACAATATCTAACGATCCAGCACATGGTCTACAATAACACAATGATAACAAAACTTTTTTTTAATTAGATCGCAGCGCTAACTGTCGGGACAGACTAAAATTAAAATTCGAATATTATTTAAAATTTGACAGTGCGATGGTAGCGCAGTCTGTCGGATCCAATGTAAAACATTCCAAAATCAACAACTACTAATTAATTAAAAAAAAACATTGTCCAGCGGACAAAATTGTGAATCTAAACCATTCTCGAATCTCCACGAACACACACAAAAAATTTCATCAAAATTGGTCCAGTCGTTTAGGAGGAGTTCAGTCACATACACACGCACACAAGAAATATATATATTAAGATTGGAACCAAATTTACTGGAGAATACAATATTATCCTCGTAATGGTTCATTAACCTCATTTTTATTGTTTTATCGTCAGGAATATGGTCAATTGTAACAATACTTTTTAATTCTGCGAGTGAAAATTGACTTGCTGCATCTACTTGCATTGTTACTGGATGAATTTTTTTCTCCCTCTGAGTCTGTTTTAGCGTTGTTTTTAAACGCATGTAACAATCCGCGTGATATTTAGCTCCCTGAGCTACTAAATCTAACACGCCTACAATTCTTTTATGAATATTGTACTTTTCTTGAAATCAGTACTAGTGACGTAGCTGATTTGTTGTCTTGACGACTTGGACTTCCTTCTTTCCTTCATTTCATCCGCTTCTTTTTCACAAAAGAAGCACCTAGTTTTCCAATCAAAATCAATTGAAGTAGCTGTTCGAAGCTTTTTTTAGGTGGAGAGCATGCAGATGTGGTGTTCTTTTTTTTAAATAAGAATTAATGCATCCTTTATTAATATATTTTTGTCTGCATACCGAATGCACGTAGACAAAGTCGCGAGTATTTATATACTGAGAAAGTCCATCCCCTCTTTCCGCAGATGCAGCTTTTAATGATGATATGCCTCTAGTGACTTTTATAATATCTCCTAGTTCAGAGCTTAATTCAGAACTAGATCCGATTTTATCACAAATGAGGCAATCATTGCTTGTACTATCAATACTGGATGGTTCACCCATTGCGACACGTGGCTGCAACAACAAATATTAGTAATATTAATAACTAACTTTTATATCATAATTAATGATTTATATTATTAAATTCTACTATTATATTCTAACTTTTAACATCGATTTATTACAAAATATTCATAACTATTTTCAAAAGCATGTAATATAAATGAAAAACAAATCCTTACAATTTATGCCACTATTTTCAAAGTTTTTAAAACTCAGTAATGTTCAGTAATTAACTTTTATCACACTCACTGCACAATAATATAAACATTAATTTTTAATAAACTAAAATCTGAAATAAATATTTTTCGGAACGAAAACAACAGCTACGTATTAAGTCTAGCAAGTTACAACGTGTACTATCCTGTGAGGGCCCGCCATGAACAATACCGAACAGCTGCTGTTATCCCCTCTATTCTCCAACCCGACCTTCATCGGTATATCTGCAGTCCCTAAAGATCCAAGATCAAGTTTTCAAGTTTGTAATAGTTGTTCTTTTTAAAATATGACTTTTGACTAATATAAATCAATGAAAACTCCAAAAAATTAATAATTGTTTATAATAAATTTTAAAAAATTGAGAGCGCGAAAAAATTGTTTTTAACATTTTTCTATATACTATTAAAAACATATTTTCAAGGTTTATATTAAGATTCATTGACTGGCCCTGGATTCCGAGGTATAAACCTTACTTACTAACTTACTTGACTACTGGGTAGTCATTTAACTATACTTAAAGTAACAAATGGTCATACCACTTTTTACTACGGATCAAAAAACTGGCCCTAAGTGCACAGGCAAGTTTCACAAGTATAATCCTGAAAATGGTTGTAGTAAAAGTATTGTAATATTTGCTTTGATAACTATATAGGTATATATATATACGCCCATTTGGCCCGGTGTGCGTAAAGTTCTGGTTAATTAAACCAGCCTCTTCCAGAAGCAAAGCAGCAGCACGCTTCACAGCGACCTCAAAGCTCCGAGGATTTCTGCACGTTGGGAAGCGACATTCCAGGACTAAATGACTAAAACTTAACCTATATTCTAGTATTACTAAATCTAGAACACTTACAGTGATTGTGACAGATATTTGGAAAGTCCCAGTTTGGTGATTTTGCTCCCCTTGATGCCTTCATTGACAATATTCGTGACGGTCAAAAAATTCTTCGTCAAACAATTATAGACACGGTCAAACGAAAAAATTGAACCAAAAACTCGAAACTTACGTTTTCCAACAACACATTAATTTGCCAACAGTACCTAAGATCTAATAACATTCTATTAATAAAATGATTGATTTAATCTACTATTTATTTAATGACTGCCTAATAGAAACGTAATAACCTTAAATTACATGGCTAAGCAGAAATTAAAAATATACCTACATGCTGTGTTACTGTATAGGTTATAATAAAAGAACAGCATAATAAGCGACACAACTTAATTTAATGTTAATAATCAACTTTTAACACACTACAAAATAACTTTCAGTAATACAAACGCAAACTTAAGTATAAAGGTGTCTGCCCACTATCCCGTAGCATACCATGACCGTGCTAGGAACGTATCCAGCACGGAAAGCAATCCGGTACGCTCTATTTCACCCACTGAAGCGGGCCGACAGCGTTCTGAACCCGTTTACAATCCGTATGTAACCCGTATATAATCTGTATGATGCCCGTATGTGACACGGCAGAAATCTTTTCAATACACTCGTAAAGCATCCGACGCGTTAATATGGTGAAATATTGAAATATTTATGGCTATAAGGAAACTACCGATTGAACAACTGGCAATTATTGCTTCATTTTGGATGAAGAGGAAGAGGAATGGGTTTGTAACGGTCACACTCCCCGCTCAGTCACCGTTTAGCCGCCTGCGCGCAGCGGTCTGACAACGTCGCGTGCCATGCACGTACCGGCAAAATATTCCCTCCGACGAATAGTTGACGGCCCGTGCATGGCACGCTACGGTGTCGGCCGGTGACGGAACGGTCTAGTGGGCATAGTCTCATACTTCTCAATACAAAGAATAGTTTTTTGTCTGAAACGGTCCTAGCTCGGTCATGGTATGCTACGGGATAGTGGGCAGACACCTTTATGAAAACTCATCAAACCCAGCTTCACATAGAGCTTATCTATTTCATACTACTTCATTTCGTAGACAAATATATTTATTTATTTTAATATCTCAATCAATCAATCAAATCAAAAATCATTTATTCATATAGGTAACATAATGTACACTTATGAACGTTAAACTTTCAGTATTTTTATTATTATTATATATCATTATCATCAGAGAAATGTTTAATTTTAATACGTCTCACTGGGGCGTGCTTATCATAGAGGTTTGTGATAGAATAGGTGAACAGCTCAACCTTGTCATCGAGGAAGGCCAAGTCGTATAGACCACTCCAGTCAAATTTGAACGCATCACTAAGCAGGCTCTCATGATCGATTCCACCATAGCTGCGACGCATAACCACTGTCGGTTTCTGCTTGGGTGGCTTCGCATTAAATGAGAGATAGAGAAGGTCATCGTGCGAGAAAGCGACAGCAGGAAGTTGCCCATACTTAGCCACAAGGTGAGGAGAAGAAACAAAAATAAGATCTAAAAGTGACGGAGTAAGACCGGGGATTTTATGCGTAGCATTGAGATGCAAGTTTTGTTGTGAGTCAAAGAAATAAGCCGTCTGGAGCGAGAATCATTTTGATGTGAAACATCTATAGCCGCACGTAAAACCGATTTCTGTGTTTCTCTGTTTCCGTGGCGACGCATGCCGTGGCGATGCATCTGGCTATTTGATGGTATATACATATATTTATTTTTCTCCTTATTTTACAAAATAAGATAATGTATCACAATATGTTATATTAGAAAACCGGTGTGGTTTGTATTAATGTAACAATAGCAGTCTTGTGTAGGAGCGCGACAAATGCATGTAAAAGTAGTTATGTAGGTATATACAGTCTATATGTAGTAGTAAATTTCACATTAAAAATATTTAATGAAAATAAATGTTTATTCAATAAATGGTCATAGTTATCTGGAAAAAATCGTAATATTTTATTTTATCATTATTTATTACTTTTCCAAAATAATGTCAATGTTTCACATCTGCCAGGCGTCCCGTGACGGCTCACATTTTTTCAGCAGGCATGTGTTAAAGTCACCCATGATTATTGTGTTGTTATGTTTCCAAAGGAAGCAAAGTAGTCTACCGATGATGACGGGGAATAGAAGACTCCCAAGAGAAGCTTACAATTGGAGAGAAGAACTTCTATAAGGAGGTGCTCGGCTGCATTGCTAGGTGGAGGCTGTGGTGATGAGTTAATGATCGAAAAGGGGATGTGAGAACGCAAATAAATTGCTACAGCACCTCCTCGCATGCTGATTCGGTAATTTCTAATTAAATTGTAACCAGGAAGAGAGTAAGTAACTGAGGAGAGGGAAGGATTGAACGATGTTTCAGAAAGAAGTATGGCATGGATGTATTTAGAAGCCAACGCGAGCAGATCTGCGTGATGAGCTGGAACACTTTGAGAGTTTATTTATTTTATTTATTTAAGTATTCCTACAGCTAATACATTAAACAATAACCAAACAATTACATTACACACAAAAGCCAAAACGGAATACACATATAAACAGAAACATAAAGCACAGTTTTACAAAGCACAGTAGTAAGATTCGAGATCGGTAAATCAAAACATATATTCAACATGAAACAACAAACAAAGCCATTATTGGTAAAAGTTACCTGAATTTTTTGAAATATATCGATTTGCTGGTAATTTATGTTGTAATCTGTAGGTATGCGATACATAACAGAGTTTCGTAAATAGTTGGTCTTAGAACGAGGAATTTCGAATAATTGGATTTCCCTTGTAAAAGTAAAAGCGATAACAAGTTAGGGCAGTCAATAAAACCATTGCAAATAGCATGTAAAAATATAAGGTCGCATGGTTTACGTCTACATTCAAGGGATTCAATACCAAAGTACTTGCAGCAATCCAAGTAGCTACTAAACTTTTGGAAATCCTTAAAACTTAAAAACTTAAGGAACTTTTTTTGAATGTTTTCTATTGCTTCAATGTATTTCTTGTAACTGGGGGACCAAAACGTTAATGTGTATAACGTTAAAGTGCTTAGACAAGTTTTGGAAAATAGAGGATAAGGAATCAGGTAAGGGAGGCGTGGAAGAGTCTATACTATGGAAAGAGTCACAATCGGACGATTCCAGAGATAAGACATCAGAGTTATCACTATTGCAATCCTTGAATTCACAAAAGATATAACCAACAGACAATGAGATATGGCTATATCCAAGAACAAATCACACACACAAATAAACCTATGTAACTATAAGAACACAAAAGGGAATAGTTATATAATAATAATAATATCTAAACAAAACAAACAACAAATTACAATTAAAACCCAAAAAAAACAGACTACTTCGCTATGTGGATATCGTATCAGAGCTATAGGTATCCCATTGGAACACAGTCAAAGTATAAGGATAATATGTTTAAATTATTTAAGATTAAAAAAAGTTTTTTTTTTATTTTATTTATTTACACTTCGTTGCTAAAGAAATACAAATAACACAATATATATCAATTACAAGGGATGCAACGGGCGGCCTTATCGCTAACAAGCGATCTCTTCCAGGCAACCCTAGTAAGAAAAGAAATAAATAAAAAAAAATGATGGGTGCAAGAAGTGCAGAAGTTATATAAAAAACAAAATAAATTTATATTAATATATAGAACCTTAATCTATTAATAACTATATATATTATTGTTAAACTGAACGCATCCACTTAATATTATGTAGTCTGTATCAGTCAATGTAATCTGTATCTGTCAATGTAGTCTGTTATAATAAATATATCGCCCCTGTCTGTTCCAAGATATTGAGCGGTTCGCACCATTGTCTAACTCAGCTGTTTTATTTATTTCTCTTTACTAAATTCCTACTCTAAAATAGTTTGTAACAGGTTATGGGCCCAGACGCCCGGATAGAAATAGGGAAGTAGGATTTATAAAGTGATAGGCATCACGTTGATGCAAATTGATTTCGTGATACGTCGCGACGTCATTAACTTTTCAGCTTACAATGGCGGACCCCCGTTTTGCTCAAATTGATCGTTTGGCGGGCCGTGATAATTATCCTACATGGAGTTTCGCGGTGAAAACCTTTTTAGAGCATGAAGATTTGTGGAAATGTGTCGAGACATCGGGCATGGCTTTTACGAAGACCGAAGATACGAAGGCAAGGTCAAAAATAGTCCTTCTAGTTGACCCTATGAACTATGTTCATATCCAGGATGCCACCACGGCTAAGGAGGTATGGGATAACCTGAGAAAGGCTTTTGATGACTCCGGCTTGTTGAGGAAGGTAGGTCTTCTGCGAGAACTAATTACAACAGATCTGGAAAGTTGTGGTAGTGTTGAGAACTATGTCAACAAAATCATCACATGTGCACACAAGCTTCGTAATATAAAATTCATTGTAGATGATGAGTGGCTCGGCACATTATTATTAGCCGGGTTACCAGAGTCATATAGTCCTATGATTATGGCTATGGAAAGCTCAGGTGTGTCCATCACTGCTGATTTAGTTAAAACAAAGATTTTACAGGATGTAAAGTCTCCGGACAACTCATCTGTTTTTTTTTCAAATTTCTACAAAGGCAAGGCAAAGAATAGTAAATGTTCAGGTTCTAAAGCAAATAGTAAAGGTCCCAGGTGCTTTAGGTGCAATAGGCATGGTCATTTAGCCAAATTTTGTGCCTCAAACAGCTCAAATCAAAAGAATAAGTCTGAAACTATTAATACTTCTTCTAGCTATGTTGCAGCGTTTCCAGCCTCACCAGGCCTAGAGAGTGGATGCTGGTACATTGATTCAGGAGCTGCAATGCACATGACAAACAAGAGAGATTGGCTTTATGACTACGGACCTGCTTTAGTAACAAACATTAAAGTTGCAGACAACAAAATATTAACAGTAAAAGGCTGTGGTAAAGTAAATATAGAAACATATGATGGTGAAAGTGAATTAAAAATTGGTACAATACAAGTAAAAAATGTTTTATATGTGCCAGATTTGGCTGTTAATCTTCTGTCAGTCCGCCAAATGACACAGAATAACTGTCAAGTAAAATTTAGTAAGAATACATGTAATGTTTATAAAGAGTCTAAATTAATTCTCACTGGATATATAAAGAACAATTTATATGTGGTTCATAATGAAACTTATGCTTTGATGTCATCTGTACATCTATGGCATCAAAGGATGGGTCATCTAAATTATAATGATCTTCAGAAACTTAATGAGTCTACAGATGGAGCAGATATAGAATCAAGTAGAGAGGAGCATGTGGTATGTAATACTTGCTTAAAAGGTAAGCAAACAAGGCAACCATTCAAACATGCTGGCACAAGGGCTTCCGCCCTCCTGGAGTTGGTGCATTCAGATGTATGTGGGCCAATGGAGGAAAAGTCTCTCGGTGGTGCCAGATATTATGTCACTTTTGTCGACGATTGGTCTAGAAAGGTATTTGTTTACTTTATCAGCTCTAAATCACAAGTACTCGAAAAGTTTAAAGATTTTAAGCTACTAGTAGAGAATCAATTAAATGTTAAAATTAAAACACTAAGATCTGACAATGGAAAGGAGTATGTCAATGAAGCATTTGATAAGGTTTGTAGGGATTCTGGTATCAAACGTCAACTCACTATACCCTATACCCCCGAACAGAACGGCATGAGTGAGAGGATGAACCGAACTTTAACAGAACATGCTAAATGTATGCTTATTAATTCTGGCCTACCTAAGAAGTTTTGGGCTGAGGCAGTAGCCACCGCTGCATATGTTATCAATCGCTCACCAACAAAGTCTTTACAATATAAAACTCCTGAGGAATTATGGTCCGGCATTAAACCTAATATCAGTAACATTAAAGTGTTTGGTTGCAGAGCTATGATGCATGTGCCAAAGGAGAAGAGGTTAAAATGGGACTGTAAGTCAAAAGAGCTTATATTTGTAGGTTATTGTTTAGAGTCCAAGGGTTATAGATTGTTTGACAAAACTGAAGGAAAAGTAATGAGAAGCAGAGATGTAATCTTCCTAGAAGAAAGTGTAAATAAAGATTTTGCTTTTCTACCACTTACTGAATCGCAAGTAGTTATAAATGAAGATAATTTAGATGATACTACTGACATGACTTTAAAGGAAATTGATAGTGCAGTCTGTGCAAGTGATGATGATTATGTCCCGGAGCATTCTATATCCAGGAGTGAATCACCTATAAACAGAATTAATTTAAGGCCTAGAAAACACAGAGCTATGCCTACCTTCCTCTGTCAGAATGAAATTGAGAAATCTATTGAGCCAGATCCTGAAACATTGGAGCAAGCCTTGCAATGTGAAAACTCACAAAAATGGATAAGTGCCATGGATGATGAATACAATTCATTATTGGAAAATAATACATGGACTCATTGCAAATTGAATAAATCAATATATGGTTTGAAGCAAGCCAGTAGGAACTCCAATGGAACCGAATATAAAGTTTTCAAGTTCTGAAAAATTTGAAAGTATACCTTACCAGGAAGCCACTGGCTGCTTATTATACATCTCACAAGGAACAAGGCCAGATATATGCTATGCAGTGCATACATTATGTCGATATAATAGTTCTCATACAGAAGAGCATTGGAATGCTGTTAAGAGGTTATTTCGATACTTACAAGGTACAAAGTATCTACAGCTTGTATACAAAAGTAATGTTGATGAAGAAATCACTGGATACTCAGACTCTGATTGGGCTTCCTGTACTGAAGACAGAAAATCATGTACTGGATACATTTTTAATTTCCAGGGTGCAGCGATATCTTGGAATTCAAAAAGGCAGCAAACTGTTGCCTTGTCTACTACTGAGGCAGAGTATATGGCGCTCTCAGCTGCTACTCAAGAAGCTATGTGGCTGAGACAGTTGCACTGTGAACTGTGGCCTTCTTTAAAGGTTACACCTATTACTTTGTACTGTGATAATCAAAGTGCTATTAAACTTACAGGTACTTACAGTTATCATGCTAGGAGTAAACACATTGATGTTCGTCACCACTATCTGAGGAACAAAGTTGAATGTGGTGATGTCAAGATTGAATATGTGGGCACTGATTCGATGGTTGCTGACTGCCTCACCAAAGCCCTACCGAAGCCCAAACACCAGCACTTCCTCATCGCTATGGGTTTGCGTTCAAGGGAGGATGTTAAACTGAACGCATCCACTTAATATTATGTAGTCTGTATCAGTCAATGTAATCTGTATCTGTCAATGTAGTCTGTTATAATAAATATATCGCCCCTGTCTGTTCCAAGATATTGAGCGGTTCGCACCATTGTCTAACTCAGCTGTTTTATTTATTTCTCTTTACTAAATTCCTACTCTAAAATAGTTTGTAACAATTATAAAAACTAACTAAAACTAAAAAGCTAATCTTACAAATTCAAGAATAGCAAATAGAGAATTACAAAACGAACAGGAAATACAAGAATTACACAGGTCAACGAACTACTTTATATTTTTCGCGCTCTGCATCAGATTTGGCAGTTCTCATTTTAGCTTTGGCTCTGTTTTTTTTGTGAATCAAACTTTTTATCTCATCAGAAAGCCAGGGAGCAGGTAAATGTTTAAGTTTAACACGTCTCACTGGGGCGTGCTTATCATAGAGGTTTATGATAGAAGAGGAGAACAGCTCAACTTTGTATGTAATTATGTTTTGATCCGAGAAACACACAGATTAAGACGTGGTACAATATTATGAGAGAATAATTTAATGATCTGTGGATGGACAATACAATCTATCCTTCGCTGACAATCACAAACTTTGACAGTGTCACACTCACATAAAGTTTGCTAGGTATCTGTCACTGAGCTGTAATAACTGAATAACAATAAATAAACAAGACAAGGTAAAGATTGTGAGAAACCAAATAAGTAATTGACAGAGAACTATTTATGACTTTAAACTTATGCCCAGAAACCAAGAAGAAGTTAAAATTAAACGCACACACGGAACATAAGCACACATAAAACATATGGAAGTTTTTAAACCTACTTTGAACCCTTTTTGTTACGGGTCTTGTCTCCTCTCAGATTTGGATCATCAGTGGTGGACGATAAGGGGATGCTGTCTGGGACTGTATCCAGTTCCTTCAGTGAAGAGATGCGTCGAAGTTTCCCATCAGCCCCTAACACTTGTACCCGTCCATCCCAAGTTTCAAGCATTTAGTGACACCAAACCGCTTTCTCGCCTCCATAAATAAGGAGTGCCTTGATTTGGTTAAAAACTCAGACAAGGTTATGCCGGTGCCTTTGAGACTAGTTTTGGCAGCCCAGATCCTTAATTTATTGTCGTATTGTCGAAGCTTTATTAAGATTGGCCTAGGCTTCTCTCTGGATCTAATTCCCAATCGATGACACCTGGTAAGGCTCTGCTCCGTTAAGTTGGGACACTTTAGCAGAACGGATATCATCCTTGCTATGGAGCCGGAACTTTCATACTTTGTTTCGTTAACCCCATGCAGCAACATACACTATCTCCTGCTCATCCTGTACATTAAATGGCATCGCCATTTGAGCCTGGAGATTTTCAAGGCAAAAGAGAAGGGAACTTTTAAATACCTGAAACTCAAGAACAAGAGGAGCTTTGTTCCAGCGGAGGGGACCTACTCTGCGTTGCAATAAGGCGCTGCTGGAACTCCTCCATTTTGGCAGACACCATCTCGGATACATCTTAGAGACTTCTTGAGATCCTCCATAATAAGGTGACAGTGAAATTATATGAAATTAATTGTTCAAAAGAAGGTGGTTGAAAAGTGATTAACAAACTTTAAGTAAATTACAGTTTAATATAGAATATTATTAAAGAAAGATAGCGAATAATGTGTAGTTCATCTCTGGAACCGTAAGTAAAAAAGTTAAAACTGAAATACTATTTTATTCTAGTAAAAATGAAGAGACACACTAATACACGTTTGCACTACCCTCTCACTCGTTGGAAATCTCACACAATATTCTGATAATATAGTGAAGTGTTATCAGATACCAAAACGGCAAGGCTGAAAATATGAGATTTTAAAACTAATCAAATAATGTACAATTAACCATTAAATAAAATAACGCCTATAAAAATATTAAATATGTAATTAAAATTCTGAAATAGCGCCATCTTTGATACACATACTCAAACAGTATGCTTATTGGCAAGATGAATAATTAGCGCGGCTCAAGCTCAGGAAGGCTCCCGGCCCAGACGGTATCACAAACGCAGCACTGCGTCACTTGCCCCACCGTGCGGTGGTGACGCTTATGCGTCTCTTCAATGCGATCCTCCGGACCGCACACTTCCCCGAAGCCTGAAAGGAGGCAAAAGTTATCATGTTGCCCAAGAAGGGCAAAAGCGTCTTCGACCCGGCGAGTTATCGCCCTATCTCATTACTCGCCACGCAATCCAAGCTGTTTGAGGCCATGTTGCTGCCGACAATCAGGCGACACTTTACCCCTAGGCCCGAACAGTTTGGATTCCGAAGTGAACATTCCACCACCCTCCAGCTGTCGAGAGTGCTGCACGACATCACCGCCGCTCTTAATAAGAAAGAGGCGGCGGCTGCAGTATTTCTCGACATGGAGAAAGCCTTTGACCGGGTCTGGCACGCGGGACTTGTGCACAGGCTCCTCGCTTCCGACATCCCGCGGCGCGTGGTGTCAATCATTCGCTCCTTCCTTCTCGACCGGCGGTTCCACGTCTCCGTCGAGGGGGTGAAGTCGAGCTGCCGGCCGATCACCGCGGGGGTCCCGCAGGGCAGCTGCTTGTCACCGAGCCTGTACTCTATTTATACCGATGATGTTCCAGTCGCAGCGGGGTGTGCGGTGTCATTGTTTGCGGACGACACCGCCTACATCGCAACGGCATTCAACGCGCGCTACGCAGGCGTCAAGCTGCAGAGGTCGCTGGATGCCCTTCCCGCCTGGTTGGCTGAGCGGCGCCTGACCGCAAATGCCGCCAAGACCCAGGCCATAGTCTTTGGCCGGCGACATCTCCCGCCACCGCTCCAGCTACAAGGGGTCGAGATCCAGTGGCGCCCCAAAGCAACCTACCTAGGCGTCACATTGGACCGAGGCCTCACAATGCGCCACCACATCGCTGCAGCCACGGGCCGCGCAAAGGCGGTTGCCGTGAAACTACGCCCTGTGCTCCAGTCGTCGCTGTCTATAAAGCGCAAACTGGCGCTCTACAAGCAATACCTCAGACCGCACCTTACGTACGCGGCGCCCGCGTGGTATGCGCTTGCGGCCGAGACGCACCGACGTCGGTTGCGGGCCGTGCAGAGTACCACACTGCGGCGTATAGTCGACGCGCCGCGCTACGTAAGGAATTCCACCATTCAACGAGACCTCAAACAGGAGAGCCTGGATGACTTTATCAGCGCGCTGGCGAGACGCATGTTCGAGCGTGCGGACGCCTCCGGCTTCCAGCACCTCCAGAATCTCGCCCCGCTCCACACCAGGCCTCCCGACCACCGCCGATCCTTCCCGCGCGAGCTAGTGCGCGCGGAGGTCTCCGATGACTGAAAAAGTCCATACGCATTCTCCACCCCGCTGACACACAACAATAAGTGCCGCCTAGATTCTACATAGCACCTAAAAGACCCAGGGCCGCCCCAGGCCCGCCACAACGACCGCCCCGCCCTTGAGCGGGGTGCGAAACTGATACCCCCCGCAAGCCCACGGGCGTAACGGGGCTCCCGGCGCCACCCACGGGTGCAGCGCGGAAGACAGCAGAGATGAGATGTGAATGCGAAACCAATTATTAGCTAAATATAAAAATTTATAAATAAATATTGGGCTAGAAAAAATGGTTGCTGCCAATTATTTAACTAGTACATACATGATTTTTTTTGTTTAATTCGTTCTGAGGTTAAAACTTTTTAATGTCAGTATTGCTAAAATACCGAAACCGAGTCATCATCATCAGCTGACGATGGACTCTGAAGGTTGGTACTGGATCTCGAGGATGGTAAGCAGTAGACATACCGTCATTGAGCTTGTTGTAATCAGCTCAGCGAGACGATACTAGAAATGTGACTATATGAAGCTGATGATGGTCTCCGAAGGTGAGTACTGGATTTCGAGGATGGTAAGCAGTAGACATACCGTCATTGAGCTCGTTGTAATCAGCTCAGCGAGACGATACAAGAAATGTGACTATATGAACCTGATGATGGACTCCGAAGGTGGGTACTGGGTCTCGAGGATGGTAAGCAGTAGACATACCGTCATTGAGCTCGTTGTAATCAGCTCAGCGAGACGATACTAGAAATGTGACTATATGAACCTGATAATGGACTCCGAAGGTGGGTACTGGATCTCGAGGATGGTAAGCAGTAGACATACCGTCATTGAGCTCGTTGTAATCAGCTCAGCGAAGCGATACTAGAAATGTGACTATATGAACCTGATGATGGACTCCGAAGGTGAGTACTGGATTTCGAGGATGGTAAGCAGTAGACATACCGTCATTGAGCTCGTTGTAATCAGCTCAGCGAGACGATACAAGAAATGTGACTATATGAACCTGATGACGGACTCCGAAGGTGGGTACTGGGTCTCGAGGATGGTAAGCAGTAGACATACCGTCATTGAGCTCGTTGTAATCAGCTCAGCGAGACGATACAAGAAATGTGACTATATGAACCTGATAATGGACTCCGAAGGTGGGTACTGGATCTCGAGGATGGTAAGCAGTAGACATACCGTCATTGAGCTCGTTGTAATCAGCTCAGCGAAGCGATACTAGAAATGTGACTATATGAACCTGATGATGGACTCCGAAGGTGGGTACTGGATCTCGAGGATAGTAAGCAGTAGACATACCATCATTCAGCTCGTTTTAATCATCTCAGCGAGACGATACTAGAAATGTCACTATATGAACTTATTAATATTTAATATTAAATAAATATTAGGTAATATTTACTATAATTTATTTAATAATAAGTAATCAACAGCTACTTAACACATATTATTATACAAAACACAAATACAATACACGAAGCCAAAACAAATTACACAGATTAAATAAAAAACAGAAAACAAGCATTAAAAGACAAAGTGTCATTTAAAAGAAAAACAAAAGAATAAAATTAAAAACTGCAAAATTAAATTAAAAAAAAGCAACAAATTATACTAAGAATTTATTAATATCTACTACTTAAAAAAACTGCTACTTAAAAAAATCGGAGTCTTCCCGCTTCTCCAGGTACTTCTTCACATCTCTCTTCTTGGGGTAGAAAATATCAATGTCTTGAAAATGGTTGTCATAGTTCGACAAAACCCTAAACATTGGAGAATTACGCAGGTAATTCGACTCCGTACGAGGCACACTGAACAATTTTGAGTATCTTGTCGCATACACAGGAGGAATTTTAAATGTCATTAATGATAGCAAAATATTTACTAATATATATAATAATACCACTATATTTCTTTGAGTTTATTGAAAAAATAATCAATTTCAACGATTCGTCTTCCAGTTGAAATTTTAAATATTTTTCTTGGTTCTGAAACCTACGTGTGCAGCATGTTATATCTAAGCCCGAAAATAAAATCAGAGTCAATCAGACCCAGTACCCACCTTCGGAGTCCATCATCAGGGTCATATAACACATTTCTAGTATCGTCTCGCTGAGCTGATTACAACGAGCTCAATGACGGTATGTCTACTGCTTACCATCCTCGAGACTCAGTATCCACCTTCGGAGTCCATCATCAGCTTCATATAGTCACATTTCTAGTATCGTCTCGCTGATCTGATTACAACGAGCTAAATGACGGTATGTCTACTGCTTACCATCCTCGAGACCCAGTACCCACCTTCGGAGTCCATCATCAGGTTCATATAACACATTTCTAGTATCGTCTCGCTGAGCTAATTACAACGAGCTCAATGACAGTATGTCTACTGCTCACCATCCTCGAGATCCAGTACCCACCTTCGGAGTTCATCATCAGGTTCATATAGTCACATTTCTAGTATCGTCTTGCTGAGCTGATTACAACGAGCTCAATGACGGTATGTCTACTGCTTACCATCCTCGAGATCCAGTAACGACCTTCGGAGTCCATCATCAGGTTCATATAGTCACATTTCTAGTATCGTCTTGCTGAGCTGATTACAACGAGCTCAATGACGGCATGTCTACTGCTTACCATCCTCCGAGATCCGGTCCCCACCTTCTGGTTATACTTTGTACTATTGATAATAATCAATTGTATCTTAGTCATTATCGACATTGCTTACAAATTGGCACAGCACTATCGATATGTCTAGATTTCGTGGAAATTAACCTTTGGTTTGGTACTCGGGACTCTCGCAGTGAACGTGATACATTGCGCGATCGCTCACGTAGTTCAAAATGGTACCCATATATTGCAAGCAATGTATTACTATCCGTCTGCTTGCGATTATATCGTTTTTGTCTACAAACTTCATAATGCTAATGTTATAATTACGAATATCACAAGTATTTTAATGTTTTTGGACTTATCGGTGGAAAGAAATCCGTTCTCGTACTACACTACACACCTGGCTTCTTTTCCGACACGATATAATAGCACAAGATGGCATAATTTGATTTTTTGCGGAGCTTTCGTACGCTGTCAAAACAAGAGCGCGATTGATGGCCGGTAAAGAAAATTTCGGTTGAAGTTGAGCATTTGCTCATAACCGCGGCGCGCGTGCCCCGCCCACAAGGCCCTTCTAACCTCCTTTATATGTTCTGTGGTTCGATGGTCAATTTTTTTTTGGGAAATTGGTATAGCTTTTATCTTTTTTGGTTTTATCAATCGATACAGTAGGCTTCAACCCACAATATATATTTTTTTCAAATGCATATGAGCGGCAGTTCTTCCAACAATTTAATTTAAACTAGCCCTAGTTGACCGATTTGAACACTGTTCAAGCCTTAAGAAAACATTTACTTCGGTATTTTCTGGAACATAAATATTGTAGATCTTTTTGGGAAATGTTTAAATGATTGTCTTGAAATAGTTATCCTTTGTTTATACGATAGTAGTTACACGAAAGCAAAAAATATTTGATTCAAAAATGAGAATTGTATCTATCTGGCCAATATTAAAAAAAAAAGAAAGTTAATTTCTTACAAAATTTTCAGTATCTATTAGTGCTACGTTTTTATATAAAATGAACTAAAGGAAGTTCCTATGAAAGCGAGCGGTATGTAAACATATCCCTTTCACTGATGCTCATCTAGATAAGTAGGTGAGGCTTTCATACTGGAGTGAAAAAGTGTGGCTAGACTAGAAAAAACTGGCCAATTGCCGAATAAAATAAACAATAATTGTTACGGGCAGTGCTGTATCCAGGATCGTTAGAACAAACGTCATAAATAAGGGTTTGTACAAACGAAAAAATATGTTTGCAATTTTTTGTTAAGCATTGTGTAATGTATTTTATGTAATTTATTATGATTATGATATTGGAAAGTAATGTCACTGGAGAGTTGCAGTCGTGGAGACCGCATATTATCGCATCGCATATATATCGCATCATAGCATAAAAGCTAGGCCGGCCGCATGGAAAATAATTACCTTTGGAGTAACCGTGTGGTTCCAAGGGCGCTAATTAAAGAATTGAATTAGTTAGTAGATAGTACGGGTGACCCCAGTAAACCAGTATTAATATACACCGACCAAATTTTTAAAATTAATATAGTGGTCTATTTATCCAATCATTATTATTATTATTCAGATTAAAGATATTGTAAATGCTGTATTGTGTTTTGTAGTTATTTATTATTATAAAATTATAATAAAAATTGTAATCCCTAAGTGCACAGGCGAGTTTCACAAGTATAATCCTCAAAATGGTTGTAGTAAAAGTATTGTAATATTTGCTTTGATAACTATATAGGTATATATATATACGCCCATTTGGCCCGGTGTGCGTAAAGTTCTGGTTAATTAAACCAGCCTCTTCCAGAAGCAAAGCAGCAGCACGCTTCACAGCGACCTCAAAGCTCCGAGGATTTCTGCACGTTGGGAAGCGATATTCCAGGACTAAATGACTAAAACTTAACCTATATTCTAGTATTACTAAATCTAGAACACTTACAGTGATTGTGACAGATATTTGGAAAGTCCCAGTTTGGTGATTTTGCTCCCCTTGATGCCTTCATTGACAATATTCGTGACGGTCAAAAAATTCTTCGTCAAACAATTATAGACACGGTCAAACGAAAAAATTGAACCAAAAACTCGAAACTTACGTTTTCCAACAACACATTAATTATATTTCAACAATAACAAAATAATCAAAAATTTCACTTAACCGATGCTTTTCATTTTAATCTATTAATCAACATAAAACATTCCTTAAGGTTTCTTTTGCCTATGAGTGTTTTTGTTAAACGCTTATATAATCAGACACGTTTTATTAGTTGTTCTATAAATAATGTAGTTGTCAAAATAGTTAGTCTTTAGCATTATTAGTATCGTTGTGATTTGAAAGTCGATATAACGAAAAAGAGACGATAAAAGAGACACAATATGACGTGTGTGTTGGAAATGACACAATGAAATATCGTTAATCAACAATTGTTGACAAATTTAAACCGTAAGTAAGGACATCAATAGATATTTAGCCCTGGCAAGGGTCAAATTTTATCCAAATAAACTTAACATTAAAATTTACTAAGCAATCACATTTGGTAAACAAAAGAAAATACTGTAGTGTATCGTAGATACACACTAAAAATATGTACATACTGTATGGTGTAGTATTTTCTATACGATTTTGATGTATGTGGCAATATAAATACAGGACACTTAGAAAAGAAGAAAACAGACGTGACTCAGAACAGACTTTTAAGATGAGTGAGCATGTATTTTTCCTATGAGCCTTTCTATAAGAATATAAATTAATTACCGTTGTTTGTGAAGAAATATATCAATTTAACAAAGATAAAAATGGGTTGTGATTTATAAAAATATAGAACATCCCATAATACTATATACATAGTAATATTGCACCTACAGATATTTAAGAGGATGTCAATCGGAGACTATAGATATAGATACAATACGTTAGTATGTCACTGAACCCCTCTTAAACGTCTTTACCGATTTAAATGTTTTTTTGTATGTATGGATGGATGATTTAGATTCACGAATCTTCTAACTTTGTATAATGTAATAATGGCTTGAAATATCATGTAGGACAACGTCTGTCGGGTCCGCTAGTATAAATATATAATATATCTTTATAAACTTTCTGTTGTACTAGCTGAAATAAAGGCTTTACATTTGAAATTGTATGTCAAACACAACATCATGCTACAACAACAACAAACCAAGTTATTTGAATCATGGACTTTGATTTACTTTCCCACTTAGTTTAGTCTCAGTTATTACGTTATAATAGATTCTCTCCTTATATTGGTGAAAAGTCATAAAAATCTTAAAACATGTATAATATTGTTAATATTAGATTTAAATCTTTTCGTTAAAACATTTAACGAACTCTTTAGTGAAATAGTATTTTTAACAAGTCTCGAATTCTTTTTCCTTAAGTTGTTAATGACTTTTCTTGCTAATCAACCTATTGCGGCATTTGTGAAGTTCGCTTTTTCTACGAACTTTTCGAGGTGTATCCATAACTGACGCCGTGCTTAGAGAAGTGGTAGGAGAGGATTTCACGTAAGACAAGTATTCTCTAAACGACTGAACCACTTTATCCACGGAATATTTTTTTTGTAAAAATGGCAGCTCATTAATGATGAAAAGTCATAGTTGAAATTTTCAGGAACGTCAAACTCGGGTGGAACAGGTTTTAAGCGCATCCAACGAGTCAAATATTAAAAGGTTCAAATCAGCAGCAGCACCTAAAACAAAAATAGTAATTAAATTTCTGTCAGGGGCACTAAGGGTTTTCTAAGTTTTCTGTAATAGTTATATAGGTACCTATCAGACACGTCCACGCTTTAGTAGTGCGCACAAAAAAAAAAATGATGGCCTTCAGCATGAAAATTTACAAAAAATTAAATTATTTTACATAAAGTGATTTATTAATCGAATATATAAACAAACTAAACTGTATATTTTTTATAGTCAATGTCATCCACTTGCACCCCTTCAGCCGTTCTGGGCCCCCCGTCACATTATAAATAAATAACGACGTAATTTCACATAACCAAGTTGCATAATATAAAAAACGTATTAATTATTAAAAAATACCGCAAAGGAAATGTACTTACTTTACTTCAAAAACCATGATGAAAGACACAGTTCAACGCATCAATATCTAATAAACGTTCATGAAAGTAAAAAAAAAACGTTCATGAGAAACACCATTTCATTCGTGCAAAAATTTATATCATTAGTATAACTTAAAAATCGACAAGAATGAAGTGACACGAGTGAAATTTTGGACGAAAAATCCAAAATTAAGATGGCGTGGAATGTTCTAGACGGTATCGGAATAAAATGAAATATACGCGTAAAATATAGCTGATCATCAACCAATAAAGTAAATTTCCACGAAAAATTCCTGTGAACACGAATGATTACAGTTTTGTCTTTAACGCTGAAATTAAAAGAAATGTTGATATCTGACCAAAATAACGTACGCCCTCGTGCTCTCTCCTTGATCATTTCAGTGCGACTGGAGTCTCCGCTTCATACTAGGATGGAGGAGGAGGTAACACTAAAGGATTTTGTTTTAATGTTATCTACATATTATCTACACTAATGATAGAAAAAAAGTGATCGCCTATTTAATCATTGTGAAATTATATTTCTACATTGTTGTAATTAAAATTGTATGTCCTGTGCGATGATACGCGTATTAAAGTATATAGCTGAAAAACAAAAAAGTACTGTTTTACCCGGTAGTAAATTTTTAAATCCTTGTATTCATAAGAAAACCGGGAAAAAACTCACGACACGAATGAAATAAATAGTCTTTTTCTTGGATTCTCTCGAAATTTAAGTGGGTTTTGTAATTTTTATTTCTGAACCAGTCACAGACACAGGATTAGTGATAAAATGGAATGAATATCTCTTGAATCTTATGACGTCACTTATTTTAGAAGTGATTTGGCAAACACACTTTCTTAATCCCATTTGAAATCGACCCAAAACCATCCATCCATTTTTTTTTCAACTGCCATAATTTATTGATAGTTACAATATTAATAATTATTTTTGATATTTAGATAATAACTAGCAAGAATTGTAATTTAAAATATATTCTCTACATTAATAAATATTAATTTATGACCCAACAAGCATTCTTTTATTGTTTATAACGCTTTCGATAATAAGTAGATCCCCGAACCCTTATAGATAGATAATTATTTTTATTGACCTAAAAAAATGTTTCCTACAAATAATATACATGGCATAACGATGATAATATACAATCTCTTTAACGGCTCATAAATTAATAAATTTGACGTGTTTGATACATAATTTGGCTGGTTTATTAATTTATTTTGTATAGCAATAATTCCCTGAACAACCATTCATCCATTTTTACGTGTGGATACAACCGTGCGAGCGGTTAAATCGAAACCGGGCACCGTCTTACTGACTTTGCGGCACGCTAGAGGCCGTAATTTCTCAGAAAAATAAAAAATGAATTTGTAGCTTTAAACACGTTCTAGAAGTTTTGTTTCGGACATTTTTCGATATCTTTGACGAGAAAAAAGGAAATAGAGAAAAACAATTTTTCTCCCCAAACTTGTGGGTCTTTTTATCGATATCTTGATAACGATGATCGATACGTGAAAAATGTAAAGGATCTTAATTGTAGATATCTCAACTTTTATGACAAAACTGAATTTAACCCTTTTTTCAAGATGGCGTAAACTGCACAAGGTTATTTTGGTCGACAATTTGACCTTGGGCTTTTCTAGCCGCCCCCCGCGTAATATGCTTTAATAATCTGGCTTTCTCAGTTCATTTTCTTTTCTAACCCGATTTTTCCGAAGTAATGACTATTATGTCTACTAAACAAGATTATGTAAAAAAAATTTTGAATCGAATAACATTCTATTAATAAAATGATTGATTTAATCTACTATTTATTTAATGACTGCCTAATAGAAACGTAATAACCTTAATGGTCTAATAACCATGGCTAAGCAGAAATTAAAAATATACCTATATGCTGTGTTACTGTATAGGTTATAATAAAAGAACAGCATAATAACCTACACAACTTAATTTAATGTTAATAATCAACTTTTAACACACAACAAAATAACTTTCAGTAATACAAACGCAAACTTAAGTGTAATGAAAACTAATCAAACCCAGCCTCACATAGACCTAATCTATTTCATACTACTTCATTTCGTAGACAAATATATTTATTTATTTTAATATCTCAATCAATCAATCAAATCAAAAAGCATTTATTCATATAGGTAACATAATGTACACTTATGAACGTAAAAAAAAAAGAAAGAAATCTATCTTCTAATCAGTTTAGAAAAAGTAATTGTTATGAACAAAAAAAAAATAGACAGCTTAATAAGTACTTAAATGACTTTATATTTTTCGCGCTCTGCATCAGATTTGGCAGTTCTCATTTTAGCTTTGGCTCTGTTTTTTTTTGTGAATCAAACTTTTTATCTCATCAGAAAGCCAGGGAGCAGGTAAATGTTTAAGTTTAACACGTCTCACTGGGGCGTGCTTATCATAGAGGTATAGAAGAGGAGAACAGCTCAACTTTGTATGTAATTATGTTTTGATCCGAGAAACACATAGATTAAGACGTGGTACAATATTATGAGAGAATAATTTAATGATCTGTGGATGGACAATACAATCTATCCTTCGCTGACAATCACAAACTTTGACAGTGTCACTGAGCTGTAATAACTGAATAACAATAAATAAACAAGACAAGGTAAAGATTGTGAGAAACCAAATAAGTAATTGACAGAAAACTATTTATCACTTTAAACTTATGCCCAGAAACCAAGAAGAAGTTAAAATTAAACGCACACACGAACCATAAGCACACATAATACATATGGAAGTTATTAAACCTTCTTTGAACCCTTCTTGTTACGGGTCTTGTCTCCTCTCAGCCTTGGATCATCGGTGGTGGACGATAAGGGGATGCCGTCTGGGACTGTATCCAGTTCCTTCAGTGAAGAGATGCGTCGAAATTTCCCATCAGCCCCTAACACTTGTACCCGTCCATCCCAAGTTTCAAGCATTTAGTGACACCAAACCGCTTTCTCGCCTCCATAAATAAGGAGTGCCTTGATTTGGTTAAAAACTCAGACAAGGTTATGCCGGTGCCTTTGAGACTAGTTTTGGCAGCCCAGATCCTTAATTTATTGTCGTACTGTCGAAGCTTTATTAAGATTGGCCTAGGCTTCTCTCTGGATCTAATTCCCAATCGATGACACCTGGTAAGGCTCTGCTCCGTTAAGTTGGGACACTTTAGCAGAACGGATATCATCCTTGCTATGGAGCCGGAACTTTCATCCTTTGTTTCGTTAACCCCATGCAGCAACATACACTATCTCCTGCTCATCCTGTACATTAAATGGCATCGCCACTTGAGCCTGGAGATTTTCAAGGCAAAAGAGAAGGGAACTTTTAAATACCTGAAACTCAAGAACAAGAGGAGCTTTGTTCCAGCGGAGGGGACCTACTCTGCGTTGCAATAAGGCGCTGCTGGAACTCCTCCATTTTGGCAGACACCATCTCGGATACATCTTAGAGACTTCTTGAGATCCTCCATAATAAGGTGACAGTGAAATTATATGAAATTAATTGTTCAAAAGAAGGTGGTTGAAAAGTGATTAACAAACTTTAAGTAAATTACAGTTTAATATAGAATATTATTAAAGAAAGATAGCGAATAATGTGTAGTTCATCTCTGGAACCGTAAGTAAAAAAGTTAAAACTGAAATACTATTTTATTCTAGTGAAAATGAAGAGACACACTAATACACGTTTGCACTACCCACTCACTCGTTGGAAATCTCACACAATATTCTGATAATATAGTGAAGTGTTATCAGATACCAAAACGGCAAGGCTGAAAATATGAGATTTTAAAACGAATCAAATAATGTACAATTAACCATTAAATAAAATAACGCCTATAAAAATATTAAATATGTAATTAAAATTCTGAAATAGCGCCATCTTTGATACACATACTCAAACAGTATGCTTATTGGCAAGATGAATAATTATTATTATACTCTAACTTACATGGTGGAAAAAAAGGCGGGAAACGTTGGTCGTGGCGGGAGTTTTGTTTTTTAGTAAAATTTATAAATTTAATTTAATTGATATAAAAGATCAATTTGTATATATTGTATGTAGTAGTTTAACTTAATTGTTTATTTCTTTAATTTGTGTATATATTCTTCAGCATTTGGTAAGTTTTTATACTTTTTCCTCAAGGCCTGGAATCAGGCGAAAAAATGAACGAGCCCCCGGATATCGGGGGCTCGCCCCCTGAGGTTGCGTGTAATATTATAGTAGAAAATAGATTTTCTAAACTGGACGAGTCCAGTGTAGACACAGATGTGGATCAACGGAGTGACCGTAAAAGAATGAGATTAGGTAAAATTTGCAAACATTGTAATAAGAGGAAAAAAAGATTTGACCCGACGCGTCGTAACAAGCAAAAAGAGACTGATTGTTCGTGCCAAATACCGGATATTGAATTTCCCTCATTATGTACTGAGATTAAGAACGCTAACGATATAGATAGTTTTCAGCAAAAAGGTTACCCAGCACATAATACAAGTGTAACTGTTAATACCCAACAACACCCCCCATCAGATAGTTCTCAGTCTCCAAAAAACCCTACAGGCCGATCGTTTTATGAGGCCTATGACATAGGGCCATTTGTAGTTCATGTGCAAAAAGTTTCTTCAGATACTGGCATCGCCTCCTTGCACCCAGTCCAATTTGGGTATTTCCTAAAGAAAAATTCATTTAAAAACATTATTAATGGTAGCATTAAAAGGATAGGCAGAAACCGAATTTCCTTATCATTTTCAGACCACAAATTTGCAAATGAATTTGTTAATAATCCTTGCCTGACAATTAATAATTTTAAAGCTTTTATTCCTTCATTTAATGTGACTCGAATGGGGCTTGTGCGGGGTGTTCCCGCAGAATGGTCTCCTGAAGATATATTAGACAATATCTCTTTACCTGTAGGCAGCGGAGGAATAATAAAAATTAGACGCCTAAATTATAAAGTGCGTAACAGCTCCCCACCTGAGTGGAAGCCATCACAGACTGTTGTTATAACTTTTGATGGCCAAGCTCTACCAAAACATGTGTTTGTATGCTACAATGCCCTACCGGTGGAACTTTATTCATACCCCACTATTCAGTGTTATTCTTGTTGCCGATTTGGTCATACTAAGTCCAATTGTAACTCTCGACCCCGATGTTACAAGTGCGGCCAAGGCCATACTGGGGACACATGCAACATACAAGATGATGCAGCATCTTGCTGTCTGTGTTCAGGTCTACACTTTGCTACAAATAGGAAATGTCCAGAATATGAACGACAGACTAAAATTAAATTATATATGGCTCAGAAATGTGTATCTTACGCAGAAGCAAACAAAGTGTATGATCCTGTCTCAAAATCTTTTGCTGAAATAGTAAAGTTTTCAAACATGCATAATTCTACTAATTCTCCTGTGCCATCTGTATCGCCTTCCTCTTCCTCGATTCCGTCGTATAGTAGATCTTATAAGAAAAACATATTTGTTAAACCAACAACCCCCAAACTAAAACGACTGGGGTATAACAAAACAGAACACTTCAGTTTAATAAAGGACTATGATGCTCCAGCTTCTCCTAACGGGGTCGCTTTAATAAACAGTAACGTCAACAATAATGAAACAATGTTCTCAATCTCTGATGTTATCCAACTTTTGACTGAAATAAAATCCATTTCTAACTCTGACAACAATGTAACCGAACAACGCCGCCCAACACTTGCTTCCTTAACTCAATTAAAATCCACTTATGCGTCTAGAACGCGAACAAATAATCCAGTGGAATTGCAGAAGCGCAATCTGCAATAAAAACGATTTAATCTATTTGCATAATAAATTTGAACCTTTTGTCTCAACTCTGTCGGAAACATGGCTTCGCCCGAAATTGACATTTCGAATTCCAGGTTATGTTATTCTCCGACAGGACAGACCTGACGGCTATGGCGGTGTTGCCATAGTCATTAAAAATAATCTCCCCTATTCCTTATTTCCACTTCCCTCATTCGGTGATGACTTGTCAGTCATTGCTGCTATTGTAAATAAAATTTGTATAGTATCTATTTATTTTTCTCGTCCTAATGTAAATATTTTTTCTCATCTTAATCAACTGTTCTCCATCCTCCCAAGGCCTTTCTTAGTCCTAGGTGATTTTAATTGCCAACATCAATCTTGGGGAAGCACTTCTTCCAACTATTATGGAGATCAATTATTAGATATTATAGATTCTCATGGTATATGTATTTTAAACACTGGGCTGCCAACTCGTGTTACTGGTCCAAGCGAAGGTGCAAGTGCGCCTGATCTATCTTTATGTTCACCTGATTTAGCTTCAACTTTGGACTGGCACCCTCTAGCATCTTCGTATGGTAGTGACCACTTTCCACTTGTAATTACTTTTCCCTCATACAAACCTATCAAAACCAATCGCTCTCCTCGTTTTAAATACAGATTAAACAACGCAGATTGGAAATTATTCAACCAAATAGTAGAGCAGAAAACTAATACTTATTCTCAAGAAGGTAGCCAGATCTCGGCAGAAATTCTTTCTCAGGTTTTGATTGAAGCTGCCGATGAATCTTTTTGCACTAAAACTAAGGTCCGATCGCAAATTCCTTCACCTCCCTGGTGGGATCATGAATGCACAGCTGCAATAAAAGAAAGAAAACAGGCCGAAAAAAAATACTGCGAGGATATGTCAGAAGAAAATTTCGAGTTATATTTAGAATCTGCCCGTAGAACTAAAAAATTGTTTAAGAAAAAGAAATACGATGGTTGGCAATCATTTTGTGCCTCCATTAGTCCAGATGTCAGCCCGTCAGAGGTCTGGCGTAATATTCGTAGATTTAGATCTGCATATAATAATTCCCCTTCTTCTAAATTACCGATAACTCTAGCTGATCAGTTTATGGATCATCTTGCTCCCCCTTCTGTACCGGAACAGAGATTTCCTCCATTAACTATTCCTGCTTACATTTTTGATGACCTAAGTGGAATAAACGCTCCGTTTTCTTTGATCGAACTTAAAGGTGTGCTTAATAAGGTAAAAGACTCTACTCCAGGAGAAGATGGGATTCCATATTCTTTTTTGAAAAATCTTTCGGACCGAATGCTGATGCTGTACTTAAATATTATAAATTCTATTATGATTTCTGGGTGCATTCCCAAGTCTTGGATCACTCAATCAATTATACCTATTTTAAAAGAGAATAAGCCAACCGATGATCCTTCTTCTTACAGACCCATTGTCCTTTCTTCTGTTTTAATGAAAATAGCAGAACACCTAGTAAAAATCCGTTTAGAATGGTTTATAGAGAATAAAAATCTATTAGCAACGACCCAATTCGGTTTTAGAAAAAGTAGAAGCACAATGGATAGCTTAGCAATATTCACTACAGACTTAAGATTAGCATTTTCAAACAATGAGTCAGTAGTAGCTACTTTCTTAGATATAAGCTCAGCTTATGACAATGTTCTTATATCGGTTCTCAGGGAAAAACTGCTATGCTTAAACGTACCACCAATTCTAACAAACTTTGTTATAGATATGCTCAGTGAAAGATACATAAATTTATTTATTGAAGATGTCAAACTATCTCGGACCGTATGGAAAGGATTACCACAGGGTTCTGTACTCAGTCCTTTGCTCTATAACATCTATACGTATGATTTAGAAACATCATTGCAGGCATCAACAAACGTACTACAATATGCAGACGATCTTCTTATATACAAATCGGGCAAATCAATTGAAAATAATTGTCAAACTCTAACATCTTCCCTTTCATTTTTAAACTCATGGCTGACTTCGAATGGTCTAGACATATCTGTATCCAAGAGCAGGGTTGTGTTGTTTTCCAGAATGCGTAAGCCTCCCCCGGTCCAGGTAAAGTTTGATAATGTTTTGATTCCCTCGACTAATAATATCAAATTCTTGGGGGTAGTTCTAGATTCTAAGCTCACCGGTGTATCCCACTGTGAGTATGTAACAGCGAGATGTGAACGAAATTTAAATATTCTTAGATGTTTATCGGGCATTTGGTGGGGAGCGCATTCACACTCCTTAAAACTGATTTACAACGCCATAATCAGAAGTGTAATGGATTACGGTACTTTCCTGTTGGAACCAGGAAATGTTTCTGCTTTCAAAAAATTGGATAGTATTCAAGCAAAAGCAATGAGAATAGTCTTAGGAGCTATGAAGTCAACCCCAATCAACTGTATGAGAACCGAATGTGTAGAGCCACCATTAAACTTACGCCGACAATTTCTATCTGATAAATTCCTATTCCGCTGTATGCAATTTAGTAACCATATCCTTACATCTAAACTAACATCCTTGACATCTTTAATCCACACTTCTCAATTTTGGAAAAACAAACGCACACCATGTTTGGTTAAAAGTTTCACAAGATTTACTTCTCTTAAGGCTCCTACTCACCAAGCGACTTCCAATCCTTTGTTTAAATATAGTTACAATTCCCTTATAATCTCTCCCGTTATACATACTAACATAGGTCTTGTTAAAATTGAGAAAAACCAAAAGTTAACATTTAATTATATTGTTGACACTAAGTGGCCACAATGGCATCGAATATTTACAGATGCATCTAAACATTCCAGTGATGGATGTGTAGGTGTAGGTGTAATACATTCTAACTACAATATTGTCCAAAAAACTAAACTCCCTCCTGAATCCTCCGTGTTCACTGGCGAATGTATTGGCCTATTCAAAGCTATAGAATACATCCTTCTACTGAAACTTCAAAAAACTGTAATTTTTACAGATTCACTTAGTTCTTTAAATGCCCTAGCCCGGTTCCCATTTGGATCACATTATCAATTCCCTGTCATTATTACTATTGAAATGTTTGAAAGAAAACTATTCCGTATCGTTTGCATGGATTCCTGGTCACTGTGGAATATCTGGAAACGAAAAAGCCGACCGTATTGCCAATGAGGCAGTGGATAGTGGAGATGTGGATATTTTTGGAAACTATGCGCATGACTTGATGGCTCTTTCTGGGATTTATCTCCGGAATTCCTGGACTGAATCCTGGAATCAAGATCGTTCAAAAGGTCGCCATTATCGTGCTATTCAACCTTCTATACCCATTAAGCCCTGGTTTTGGAGACTGAGATTCGGTAAAAGAGTTACAACAATACTGTCTCGTATGCGTCTGGGACACGTCTGCACGCCAGCTCACCTTGCTAAGTTTAATATTATTGACAACCCTACGTGCGAATGTGGATATGCTGAAGCTGATTTGAATCACATCATTTTTGTTTGTTCTCGGCGCGAACGGTCGGCTCTTATCGACGGTCTCATTTCCCTTCAAATTCCTTTCCCTTCATCCATATCCTGTTTACTTTCAACAATGGACCCACATATATATAAACTTTTAGCAGCTTTTATCTTAAGTAATGATATAAAAATTTAGATCCTATGAATGTGTATATATGTAAATATCTTTTCTTACACTCCTTTTATATCTATCTCTATAAGAATTGATCTTTTATTTTATAGATTTTCCTTTCCTTAATTCCGTTCCATCCGTTACGTTTATTTTTTTACCCGTTTCCCTGTTTTGACCCTGGGCCACAATGCACAAACCGTGCGGGCCATAATAAAAAAAAAAAAAAAAAAAAAAAACTTACATGGTTTCAATACTGACGCATAGATGTCGCTGTATCGCAAAAAAGTTAATATGAATTACAGAGTTACAAATTTTGAAATTCATTTTATAATTTACGTGACAATATTCAGTATAGAAAATTAAAAATATCAAATTAAAAACTCAATGATTACAAACGAGTTAATGTCATATCGCAAAACAATTACGTTCATCTTAAGAAAACATTTACTTCGGTATTTTCTGGAACATAAATATTGTAGATCTTTTTGGGAAATGTTTAAATGATTGTCTTGAAATAGTTATCCGTTGTTTATACGATAGTAGTTACACGAAAGCAAAAAATATTTGATTCAAAAATGAGAATTGTATCTATCTGGCCAATATTTAAAAAAAAAGAAAGTTAATTTCTTACAAAATTTTCAGTATCTATTAGTGCTACGTTTTTATATAAAATGAACTAAAGGAAGTTCCTATGAAAGCGAGCGGTATGTAAACATATCCCTTTCACTGATGCTCATCTAGATAAGTAGGTGAGGCTTTCATATTGTTCGGGCTGTTGCCGAACACTTTAATGATAATTAAATAAAAGATTGCTTTGCTCTTAAAAACTAATTTAATGAGTGATCGCGGTGATGGTTGATGACACACTGATGTATAAAGAAAAGCGTCGCGCGCAGGCGGCGAACTATATTATGTACTTATGCTAATTAATTGCAAGGTGTTCGGTTACTTTCCGAACACATACTGGAGTGAAAAAGTGTGGCTAGACTAGAAAAAACTGGCCAATTGCCGAATAAAATAAACAATAATTGTTACGGGCAGTGCGGTATCCAGGATCGTTAGAACAAACGTCATAAATAAGGGTTTGTGCAAACGAAAAAATATGTTTGCAATTTTTTGTTAAGCATTGTGTAATGTATTTTATGTAATTTATTATGATTATGATATTGGAAAGTAATGTCACTGGAGAGTTGCAGTCGTGGAGACCGCATATTATCGCATCGCATATATATCGCATCATAGCATAAAAGCTAGGCCGGCCGCATGGAAAATAATTACCTTTGGAGTAACCGTGTGGTTCCAAGGGCGCTAATTAAAGAATTGAATTAGTTAGTAGATAGTACGGGTGACCCCAGTAAACCAGTATTAATATACACCGACCAAATTTTTAAAATTAATATAGTGGTCTATTTATCCAATCATTATTATTATTATTCAGATTAAAGATATTGTAAATGCTGTATTGTGTTTTGTAGTTATTTATTATTATAAAATTATAATAAAAATTGTAATCCCTAAGTGCACAGGCGAGTTTCACAAGTATAATCCTCAAAATGGTTGTAGTAAAAGTATTGTAATATTTGCTTTGATAACTATATAGGTATATATATATACGCCCATTTGGCCCGGTGTGCGTAAAGTTCTGGTTAATTAAACCAGCCTCTTCCAGAAGCAAAGCAGCAGCACGCTTCACAGCGACCTCAAAGCTCCGAGGATTTCTGCACGTTGGGAAGCGATATTCCAGGACTAAATGACTAAAACTTAACCTATATTCTAGTATTACTAAATCTAGAACACTTACAGTGATTGTGACAGATATTTGGAAAGTCCCATTTTGGTGATTTTGCTCCCCTTGATGCCTTCATTGACAATATTCTTGACGGTCAAAAAATTCTTCGTCAAACAATTATAGACACGGTCAAACGAAAAAATTGAACCAAAAACTCGAAACTTACGTTTTCCAACAACACATTAATTATATTTCAACAATAACAAAATAATCAAAAATTTCACTTAACCGATGCTTTTCATTTTAATCTATTAATCAACATACAACATTCCTTAAGGTTTCTTTTGCCTATGAGTGTTTTTGTTAAACGCTTATATAATCAGACACGTTTTATTTGTTGTTGTATAAATAATGTAGTTGTCAAAATAGTTAGTCTTTAGCATTATTAGCATCCTTGTGATTTGAAAGTCGATATAACGAAAAAGAGACGATAAAAGAGACACAATATGACGTGTGTGTTGGAAATGACACAATGAAATATCGTTCATCAACAATAGTTGACAAATTTAAACTGAAATTAAAAGAAATGTTGATATCTGACCAAAATAACGTACGCCCTCGTGCTCTCTCCTTGATCATTTCAGTGCGACTGGAGTCTCCGTTTCATACTAGGATGGGGGAGGAGGTAACACTAAAGGATTTTGTTTTAATGTTATCTACACTAATGATTGAAAAAAGTGATCGTCTATTTAATCATTGTGAAATTATATTTCTACATTGTTGTAATTAAAATTGTATGTCCTGTGCGATGATACGCGTATTAAAGTATATACTTAGCTGAAAAACAAAAAAGTACTGTTTTACCCGGTAGTAAATTTTTAAATCCTTGTATTCATAATGAATCAGTCACCGGACGTCAAATAGTAAACATCATACTTGTGCAGCTCCCGATAATATTGTGATTTGAAAAATACTTACGCTCACTTGTTGTTATTACAACATCACGAACTATAAAGAAAGTGTTGTGAATGCGATAGAAGTGTTGATTTCACGTTATCCTGGACATCACACTGCATTTAGTGTTAAAAGTCGCCGGCTGGTAAGGTAAGGTAAGGTAAGGTAGGTGGGCTCAGTTTCCGCAACTAGACTCGAAATTGGTCCGTTTTGCGTAAAGCCCTGGCTACTTAAGCCAGCCCAGCTCCTTCCAGAAGCACAGAAGTCTCCTGGGCACTTCACAGGCTTCTCGGAGCGACCTCACTGTTCCGAGGATTTCTTTACGTTGTTTAGCCACAGCCTCGCATTCCAGGACTACGTGGGTGACTGATTCCTCTGCACTGAAACAGCCTCTGCACAAGGGGCTGTCTGTCGCGCCTAGGACAAATAGATGTTTATTAAGGAGACAATGGCCCGTTATTGTCCCTATCATTGTTTTGAGATCGGTTCTGTTTAGGTTTAGAAGTCGCTTAGTTAGTTGTGGGTTCACCACTGGCAGAGCCATTTTGGACTGCCTGCAGTCTGAACTATGCGACCATCGTTGATTCTGGATTTCGACGGATTTCCGGATAATCCACGTTCGAACTAGCGAGAAGGGCAAGGGAAGGAGCGGATACGGGCCATCCGGCGTCATTCCGGAGCCTCTTCTCGCAAGTTCGTCGGCAGCATCATTGCCGAGAGAGCCACTGTGTCCTTTTATCCACTGCAAGGTAACCCTATTGGTTAGTGTTAAAGCCTCCAGTGCTTCATGACACTCCAGTATTAGTTTGCTGTTTATCTTTTTGTTTCCGAGCGCCATCAGCACGGATGCACTGTCGGATACGAGCTTAATGCAAAAGTCATTAACTCCTAACCGCTGCACGGCTCTGGCTGCCTCCGTTAAGGCGACACATTCACATTGAAAGATCGAGCTCTGTGTGCCTAGGGGTAGGTGTATGTTGATGTTGAGATCAAGAGAGAATATGCCAGCGCCAGAGCCACACCCTGTCTTTGAACCATCTGTATATATACGTAGCTCATTCAGGGTAGACTGATCACGTTCCTCTTCTCTCAATTGTATGTGATAGTTCCTGTTGAAAATAAGTTGATTAGTGATTCTGTCACATGGTGCAGCTATAAGAGGTTGGTACTCTATTGCCTTGTTCAGAATCGCTGTGTGTGCACTATAGTGATTCTTTCCCCACAGGTCCAATACCATAAGCCTGATGGCAGCTAGTGCTGCCTCCTGCTGTATGTGTAGGTCCAGAGGTACGATTCCTAGGGCTATCTCCATTGCTGCAGTTGGTGTAGTTCTCATGCAACCGCTAGCAGCGGACAAGGCAAGCCTTTGGAAGCGTCTGAGTTTCGTGATTGCCGTTTGAAGCTCTGTTCTTGGCCACCAAACTAGGGCTCCATAGACCAGCATTGGCCTGATAATGGCAGTGTATAGCCATATAGTTATCTTCGGCGATAAGCCCCATTTCACGCCCATCATCTTTTTGCATTGATAGAAGGCGATCGTTGCTTTGTTTAGTTTGTGTTCTAGGTGTTTGTTCCAGAGAAGTTTACTATCCAGAATCACACCTAGGTACTTGATTTCATTCTTTAGTATGAGTTCTGTGTTGAAGAGTTTTGGTAGTCTGTACGGTCCAAGAACTCTTTTGTTTGTGAAGAGTATTAATTCTGTTTTTGAGGGGTTGACGGAAAGCTCGTGCTTGTTGCACCATCTCTCAATCACTTTGAAAGCCTTTCTCATGAGGTCGCATAAGGTGCTTTCAAAGGTACCCGATATTAGAATAGCTATATCATCCGCATAACCCACTGTATAAAGATTGTCAGCATTTAGTTCCGTAATAAGTTCGTTTACAACTAGGTTCCACAATAGCGGCGACAGGACTCCGCCTTGTGGACACCCTCTGCCGACAATGCCTCGTGTTGTGGAGTTAACGGTGAACTGTATAGCTCGTTGTTTTAACATGTTGTTTGTCCATTCTATCAGGGTTGATGGTACTCCACATTTACCTAGTGCTCTGGTTATACTCGTAAAGTTAGTTTTGTCAAAGGCGCCTTCGATGTCAATAAATGCACCAAGGGTTGACTGCTTTAGCTTTAGAGAGTTGCCAATGCGAGACACGACGTTGTGGAGTGATGAGTCTGTTGATTTACCTGAGCTGTAGGCATGTTGATTCGGGTGTAGGAATTTGGATAGCGATACCTGGCTGCGTATCTCCAGGTCTCCTAGCCTCTCCATCGTTTTTAAGAAGAAGGAGGTGAGGCTTATTGGCCTGAAGGATTTCGCTTGGGTATAGTCCTCCTTACCCGGCTTCGGAATGAATATGATCTTTACTTCCCTCCATTGCAAGGGTATGTACCGATGTGCAATACAGGCTCGGAAGATAGAGACAAGATAGTCTACTATAGCGTTCCCACTCCATCTTAGTAGACCTGGGAAAATGCCGTCTAAGCCAGCCGCTTTGAATGGTAGGAAGGAGTTGATTGCCCACGTTACTTTTTCTCTAGTGATTATTTTGTGAGCTACATGCCAGTCTGAGTTAGCAGTGGCTCTTTCTGAGTATGGTTGCCAAGCCTGGTCATTGGCAATCGTACAACCCGGAAAGTGTGTTGCCAGTAGTAGTTCACAAGTTTCTGTGTCTGTTTTTGTAAATGAGTTATCAGGTTTTCTAAGACAACCGATCGAGTGATGGGGCTCTCTGGAAAGGCATGATTTCACCCTGGTTGCCTGGTTGTTGCTTTCAATACTGGTGCAGAAGTGTCTCCAGCACTCTTGCTTCCTAGTACGTAAGAGTTTTTTGAATCGCCTTCTTGCGACTGTGTACTTGTCCCAGTCGGTAGGTAACCGTGTGTTCCATGCTCTATTGAACAACTTCCTGACCTTCCTACGGTGTCTCTCCAGTTCGGGGCACCACCAGTTATGCCTACCCCCCCACCTTGGTGTGGTAAGGGGACACGACTGTTCATAGCAAGTCAGGAGTAGGGACGTTACGTTGTTTACATGTTTGTCTATATCTAGTATGTCTATGGTGGTTGGTATCGTTATTTTGTCTACCTCAGAACTAATTAGTCTGTTGAATTTTACCGAATCGGTTCTGCGAGGTATACGTCTTGGTTGTGGTTTAGGTAGCTCCCCTTTAATTGCAAAGCGGATCCACCTATGATCCGAACATGATAGCTCACTGGAGACGTGCCAGTCCTGTATGTGATCTGACAGACCAGCGGTTACCATGGTTAAATCTATTATGGTTTGTGAGCGTGCGTTGATAAAAGTTGGTTCTGAGCCGCTGTTTGCTAAGATAAGATTATTGCTAAGTATAAAATTAAGCATATCCTCACCTCGAGCGTTGGTATTAGCATTACCCCATAGGGTGTGGTGCGCGTTGGAGTCTGCCGCGATGATTAGCTCCAGTTTCTCCCTCTCACAGTAGTCAGCCAGATGGCCGAGTTCTGGAGTGGGCACGTCCCCGTCACTTGGTAGGTAGGCAGACGCCAGGACGATATCTGGATGCTTGTTTCTAGGTAGCCTAATTGCTGTGAGGTCCCTTGAACATAGTTCGTTTAAAATAAATGCTGGTACATGATTAGGTATGATTATGCAGGTTCTTGGGTTACTTACAGAGGTATCCAGTAGAAGTTTTCCTCCGGTACTGCCCAGGCCACATATCTTGCCATTCCTGATCCACGGCTCCTGGATCGCGGCGATGGTCTTTGGATTAGTCTCCAGCAGTCTGCGTAAGGAAGCCGACGCTGTTTGGCTGTGCTGGAGGTTGGCCTGGATAAGGTCAGTTCGGCAAGGGGGAGGAGCGCAAACAGCTGTCGCTGAATTCACTCTCCCCTGTCTCCTGAAACAACTCGTCATCCGAGGTTAGTTGCACCGGTGAAGGTGGTTGTTGAACTACCTCCATAGGGGCGTGTGTCACGGTTGCCGTAGCTACCTCCGTCATTGACGTTGGCGGCCTCGGCGCACTTGACTCCGTCCCCGATGTGGTAGTGGCTTGTATCGGAGCGGCGGTCACCCGTGAGGGTTCATTTCCAAAATGCGGATGTAGATGTTCCCCATCAGGTAGTATAGACGCCGTTCATGAGCTCTGATCTTTGAGATCTCAGACTCTGGCACACGAAAGAAGAGTGATACACCTATCGGGTCCTGTGTTATTCGTTCGTGCGTCAGGGTCCAGGATCTAATGTTAAGGTGGCGGTTCTGCCTCGTAATCATTTTCCGCAGGGTTTCCGTGTTACCAGTGAAATCTGGTACATGTAGTAGACACGGTACCCTTCTTGGAATTTCCGATTGAGGTCGAACCACCAGCTTGGTGTCTGGTATAGGGTTGGTAATGACATCGCAGGTACCGGTCAGCCATCTCAGTGTGAAGGTGTCCTCGCACCAAGTTTTGAGGACCCCATCGGAGAAGTGGGCTTTACCACGGAACCTGATGTCGTTGGGTTCGTTTGTTAGGGTAGCTTCAAGATCCGCCATAAGTTCATCTTGAATCTTGCCCTCGATCTGTAGGCGGATTTTATCCGCTTGATCTTGTGTCATGTCCACGAAGGGCTCGGTCATCACGGCCACACAAAGCTCTTTTGCTTTGTAAGAAGCTGCCGCTTCTGCGTAGCTACCCGAGGTCCTTGCTCTCGGCTGAGGTTTGTTGGGTTTTACCCTTTTGCTCTCCCCAGTCGGTGTCACAGTTTCCTCTGGCCTATCGCGTTTTTTGCCCTTCGCTTGTTGCTTATTTTTGGTGCTGTTGTGTATGTTAGGCACTCCAGGTCCCTTACTTCTCACAGAGCCACTAGGCTTGAGCGCGGTAGTCGACCCGTTCGGCTTCGGTCCCCCTTTCCCGCCTCCTTCTGCTGTGGTAGTAGCAGGGGCAGTTCCAGGGTCCTCAGGTAGCTTCTGAGCATCGGTAGCCAGACTTTGCTGTCTCAACGCCCATTTGGCTTTCCTGAGCCGTCGCTTTTTAGAGTGGCTTACGACCATGGTTAGGGTCGGTTCCTGGATTGCAGTTTTCAGGGCCGACAAATCCAAGGCCGAGGTTTGTGCACCAGACGTGCTCCCCGCAGCAGCCTCGGTCTTCTGCATCAGTCTAGCCGCGGATGCCCCACCTCCAGATGCCGACATTTCTACAGCATCCTTTGGAGTTGCCATCCTTGGCTCGGCCGACGCAGCCACCCTGGCCGCAGCAGAGGACAAATCCCTGTGCGGTGGTGTGTAAACCATCGGAGAGGGCACGGTCAAGGGTGCCACCTGGATTGGGGCAACCTCGGCCTCTGCTCCCTCCTTTGGTGTCTTGGACGCAGCCCTACTGGGTGCATCCGTGTGTAAGACGGGGGTCTCAGAGTATCGCGCCACTGGTGACTCGCACCGTGACACGTCCCGAGACGCACCCTTGTGTTTGTTTGTTTTAGACGCATCCGTGGGTGCAGTCTGATGTTGGTTATGTTTCTTGTTTTGTTTTGCCTCTTTATCCATGAGGTGATATGGAAAATATTCACCGTCAGAGCTCTCCACCCGCCATGGAGCCCTCAGTCGGGGACGTCCCTTGCTTAGCAAGCGACGTCAGAGCTACTCCTCCGGTATAGAGCCAGCGCGTGGAAGGGCAGACGCGTCCGCACGCAGCAAAGAAGTACAGGGTTGTTCGCATCAAGAGACAATGACGCAAACTCACCCCGAGTCCCGTGCCACGCCGACGGCCCCCCCCCCACACCCCGACTCTCGCTCGATAGCCCGCTTATGGGATACCACAGCCGATTGACCATGGTTAGCTAGACCACAGCCTCCCGTGTGAGGAGAAATCCAGACCAAAGAGGTGTGTTGTGTGCAGCGCACATCTGTATCCGGCGCACTACGCCACTCAACCCCCAGGACTCCTTCATCCTCCCGTACGGGTCCCCGCGCACGGCACAAACACGCGGGAGGTCATTGACTGTCCACCGTCCTGTCTTGTTGGACGATGAACTTGCAAGGACATGACCTCTCCATCCCTGCAAAACTTCGCTTGGTGGTTTCAGTTGCGTCTATTACATAGGGTATTAGACCAAAAACGGGGTCGGCAACCTCGAGAAGGATAGTCCACCAAACTTGCCTTGGGGATCTCAGCGACCTGCGCTACTCCCAAGACCACGCCACTCTACCCATCAGAAGGATGCGGTAGAGTAGGTCTGTACCTATGCTACCATGTAAAGCAAAGCAAAGCAAAGCAAAGCAAAGCAAAGCAAAGCAAGCATGTCGTGCAGGGAACCGCAAAAGCGTAGGCCCAGACCCCCCCCAGTCGCCGGCTGGATTAATGAGGTTAGAAATATCTATGTTCATTGGTTAATTTGATTTTTGGCATTTGACATCTGCCAGCGGCACTATTGCCATACAAGCGGCTGGATACAAGCATTTTGGACCTAGTTATTGTGACATACTCTTTGATTATTCCTACATACGGTTTTGAGTGGAAACAATAATAATGAATTGCCGTAAATGTTTAAAAATTGCATGTGATGGGGACAGCATTAAATGTGTCTCCTGCCTAGGATGGTTGCATTTTTATTGTGCAGAAATGACGGAATTAGACTTCAAGAAAATTCTACCTATGAATAGAATGAAGTGGAAGTGTTCGGCATGTAAGATAAAAAAGAAAGCTACTACTTCGACGACTTCACCTACACCTACTTCGGCTTCGCCCTTGAACGTGGACACGGAGGTCTTGGGAAGGGGAGGGAAGCAATCGGATCGCCAACAGATACCTGGTAATACTGGTTCATTACAGGATAGGGACGCCTTGGTATCAGCTATAAGTAATCAAGTACTTGAAGCTATTAAAACTGAACTGCCGCAGATGATATCCAGAATATTGAAAACAGAATTATCATCCATTAAAGATGACTTGTTGGATTTTCGCCAGTCTGTTGATTTCCTGAGCACAATGCATGATGAAATGAAGTCTGCGATAGAAACTTTAGCCAAAGCTAATGCATTAATTTCTAGGGAAAATTTAGAACTCAAGTCCACTGTGTCAGAACTATCTGATCGCCTAAATAATTTGGAGCAACATATGCGCGAGAACAACTTGGAGATGCAAGGTGTACCTGAGCACCATAATGAAAATTTACCTAATCTTCTTAAACAATGTTCTCGTGTAATAGGTCATGATTTGAAGGAAGATGCAATAGTAAAGTGCACTAGAGTCGCTAAGTTGAATAAAGAAAGCAAGCTACCTCGTAGTATAATTGTCAAGTTTAGATGCGTGGAAGATCGTGATAGCTTTTACTCTGCTGTATATAGATATAATAAATCCAACTCTAGTGACAAATTAAATACATCTTTACTAGGAATCGCGGGTGATAAGAAACCTGTGTATGTGAGTGAACATTTGTCGCCTTCCAACAAATCTTTACATGCCGCGGCTCGTAAAAGGGCGAAAGAACTTGGATATAAATTTACATGGGTAAAAAGTGGACGTATATACGTTCGAAAAACTATTGATTCTAAGTATATATTGATTAAGAATAACAAAAGCCTTGCTCTAATAAGTTAATACTATCAGTGCATATTCAAGTACCCATAACGGGTAAAAATAAATACTAATTAATAGCTAAAATGTCTCTCTCAATCTACTATCAGAACATAAGAGGTATGAAGAGCAAGACTGTTGATATTTATAATAGTGTATTGTGTAATAACTTTGATATAATATGTTTATGCGAGACTTGGCTAGATGCTGATGTATTTTCATCTGAACTGTTCGATGACAGATATTGTGTGGTACGTAGAGATCGTGATCCTGGATTTTGTCGACGGTATGGTAAGGATCATGGAGGTGGTGTACTAATTGCTTATTCTAAGAAACTCAAAATTTTGTTGAGAGATGACTGGCAGTCTGACTGTGTTGAGGACTTGTGGGTACAAGTCACATTGAATGGCGATTTTACTATGAATCTATGTATTGCATATCTGCCTGGATATCTATCGTCAAATGCAGCTTGCGATTTTATTCAGAAATGTGGTCGCATAGTTGGTGACATGTCTGATCACAGGACTTGTATATTGGGTGATTTTAATCTTGGTAATGTTCTCTGGTCAACTGAAACTGGCTGTCCTCTGAACAATTGCTGTGAAAAGTCAAAAGCTTTGTGTGACCTATTCGATGTTACTATGTTGCGACAGCTAAATTTCAATAAAAACTATAAGGGTCGAATACTAGATCTAGTTATAACTGACTGTCCAGACTTATTTACAATTTTACCGACTTTACACATGAGTCGTCTAGATGAGAACCATCCGACATTTGAACTAATACTTCAAACCACTCCTTCTACATTGATTCAGCACACATTGCTTAAAAAACTATGTTTTCGTAAAACTGACTATGAAAGCTGCAGAAAGGATATATTGAAAATTGATTGGGCTGAATATTCATTCAATATGGGATGTGACGAATTTGTTCTGTTATTTTACAACAATATACATTCAATCATAGAAAAATATACTCCTAAGTCTAATGGTCCAAACAATAAATATCCGCAATGGTATTCCAAAAATTTAATTAAATTGCTTACATCTAAAAACAAAGCTCATATTAGATATAAGCGATTTGGTAACCCAAGGGACTATGACGAGTTCTCTATGCTCAGAACTAGAACTAAGGAAGTTATTAAGAGGTGCTTCAGAACATATATAGAACGAATTGAAGAGGATGTTAAACTCAACATAAAAGCTTTTTGGCGCTACACAAAATCTAAACGTATCACCAATAATATTCCTGGTCGGATGTGTTATCAAGACAAAGTTGGTACTACGGGTGAAGATATTGTAAACCTGTTTGCTAGTCATTTCTCATCAATTTACTCTTCTAATACCACAAATAACTACTTTCCTAGCTTTCCGCCATCAAACTTCTCTATTGGTAATTTACAGATAACTAGAGAGGAATTGTTAGGAAAGTTACAAAGTGTCGATCTCTCTAAGGGTGCTGGCTTTGACGGGATTCCACCTATTTTTGTTCGTTTTTGCGCTACTGCTCTTGTTACACCGTTATTGATTATATTTGAGAAATCTTTGCACGAGGGAGTATTTCCTAGCCTATGGAAGATAGCCAAAGTTACACCAGTGTATAAATCTGGAGACAAAGGTGATGTTTTGAATTATAGACCTATCTGTATTCTAAACTTATTCGCTAAGATATTCGAGGGTTTCATCTATACCCATATGTATAACCATCTCAAACATATATTGAGCCCACGACAGCATGGATTTGTTACTGGAAGGTCAACCAACTCTAATCTTTTATGCTATTCTACTTATTCATCATTTAATGATAAAAAGCAGGTGGACGCTATATATACCGATTTTTCAAAAGCTTTTGATAGAGTGGACCATTTTGCATTGCTTGTGAAGGCTCAGCATGTGGGGATTCATGGGAACTTATATAGATGGTTAAGTTCTTACCTTTTGAACCGTACCCAACTGGTTGCTCTGAGTGGGTACGAATCTGTGCCTTTTTTAGCAACATCGGGCGTGCCCCAGGGATCGAAGCTGGGTCCTTTACTCTTTTTGTTATTTGTGAATGACTTGCTTGGCAAAATAAGCAGTGAATGTTTGGCATATGCAGACGACATTAAAGTCTTCAGACGTATATCTGATGAAAGAGATTGTGAGACCTTACAATTGGATATTAATACTATCTCTGCTTGGTGCGATGAAAACTTTATGGTTCTGAATATTGAGAAGTGCCGAGTTATAACATTTACAAAAAGTAGGAACCCTATCCAGTATAAATATAATGTTAAGGGTATTCTAGTTGATAGAGTTGAGGTGATTCGCGACTTGGGAGTGCTATTTGACTCTGCTATGTCTTTTAGACCTCATTATAATGATATATGTAGCAGAGCTGGCCGGATGCTGTCCTTCATTCTTAGAACTGCTAAACCGTTCAGGCGCGCCGACTCCTTGATTATCTTATATAGTTCTCTCGTGAGAACCATAGTTGAGTATTGTTCGGCGGTATGGACCCCGATATACCAAACTCATATAGATAGATTGGAGGCTATACAAAGGCGGTTTGTCAGAGCATTGTGCTATAGTGTTCGCGTTGTCGTATATCACTATATAAAAATAATAAAACTTGTGTGATCTCAACGATGTATATCTTTTTCGTAAAAATAAACCGCGGCGTCGGCAGCGAGATGTACGTGTGTCACTTAAGAAGTCGTGGGCCGTACTGGTGGCGGAGCGCGCTGTGGAATGCGCGTGCCTCGCCCCCCGTCTGCCGCGGAGAACAATAGACACGGTCTATACGTAAAAGTTGGTAAGTGCATTTTTGTAATTTAATATATAATTTATTTTGATAATTTTATTTCAGCTACCAATGACGACGAGGACGCCACATCACTCCCCTGCCGAGACCGTTTCACGGTCGATAGTAGTCCGGAAACTTAACTAATCTTCCACATCTAGTCTTTTTTTCAGGTAGCGGTGCATCGTGATTGGTGTGAAGCGGCAGTACGGTCATCGGTGAACGAATGGTCGTGTCGTATTCTCTGTTTTCTTTCGTAAGGTAAGCTGGTTTTATTCTGTCTATTGTTACTGTAACTTCTTTGCCTTTTATGTCTAATGAAAATGTTTTTGTATTTCTT
Source organism: Pieris rapae (assembly GCF_905147795.1). NCBI lineage: Eukaryota > Metazoa > Arthropoda > Insecta > Lepidoptera > Pieridae > Pieris > Pieris rapae. The sequence continues at coordinate 2,540,971 of NC_059533.1, read as the reverse complement.
TTCAGAACTTTATATGGGCCGGTATATGGTGATTCAAGTGATCGTTTTGCGGGACCACGGCGAAGAAAAACAAACTGTGCAGTATGTATGTCATTCGGCAAATAGAATGTTTTACTGTTGTGGTTTGATGCAGGAGTTGGGGTTAATGCTGCCATATGATTTCTCAAGCGAGCTGTATAGTCTGCTGGATTTAGGTTCTGGTCAAGCGAAGTTGAGAAAAATTGTCCCGGTAGTCGTAGTGGTTCTCCATATACTAGCTCGGCGGCTGATGCCTGCAGATCTTCTTTCCAGGCAGCTCTTATTCCTAGTAGCACTAGGGGAAGTGTTTCAGTCCACTGTGGGTTGTTGTGACAGATGATGGCTGCTTTTAGTTGGCGATGTAATCTCTCCACCATTCCATTGCATTGCGGATGGTATGAGGTGGTGGGACGATGTTCTGCGCCAATCAGGTTAGTGATGCTTTGGAAGAGTTGTGATTGAAATTGTAAGCCTCTGTCTGTTGTTACAGTTTGTGGACATCCATGACGAGATACCCAGTTGGTAATGAACGCGGAAGCACAAGTTTCTGCTGTAATATCCGCTAGTGGATAGGCATCAGGCCAACGTGTGAAGCGGTCTATTGCTGTCAGGCAGTATCTAAAGCCATTAGAGTATGGTAATGGGCCTATAATGTCCAGGTGTACGTGGGCGAAACGTTCTGATGGTACTGAAAAGGTTGTAAATGGTGCGTTCGTATGTTTGTTGACTTTACTTCGTTGGCAGTCTACACATTCCTTTGCCCAAGTTTTGCAATCGCGTCTTACTCCGGGCCACACAAATCTTTGAGCTACCATTTTAGCAGTGGTAGGGCCGCTTGGATGGCTGAGTTGGTGTATGGTTTCAAAAACGCGTTTGCGATAGGCAGGTGTTATATACGGTCTAGGCGATTTGGTGGAAAAATCGCAGTACAACTGGTTTTCAGCGATCTGCTTCAGTTGTAGTGCTGTGTTTTTGGTAAGCAAAGCTTGCAATTCAGGGTCTTGAGCCTGATCTCTTGCAAGTGCGTCGTAATTTATGGTGACAATCTCTTCTACACGTGATAGGGCGTCAGCGACGATGTTGTCTTTACCGGGAATGTATTTTAGATCGGTGGTGAATTGAGATATATAGTCAAGATAGCGGAATTGTCTTGGAGAGCACTGGCTTCTGTTTGTTGTGAAGGCGTAGGTGATGGGCTTGTGATCGGTGTAAATGCAAAAGTTTCTTGCTTCCAACATATATTTAAAGTGTTTGATACCTTCGTATATGGCCAGAAGCTCCCTATCGTATGGACTATATTTTTTTTGCGATGTCGTCAATTTACGAGAGAAAAATCCCAAGGGTTCCCAGTTGCCTTTTCGTTTTTGTTGCAGGACAGCGCCGATGGAGTCGTCTGAAGCATCTGTGAATAAGGCTAGATCCAGGTTGATTTCAGGGTGGACAAGAAGAGTGGCTTGAGATAGGCTGCGCTTGCACTCATTGAAAGCTGTTACAAGGTTAGTCATATCGATAGGTGCATTTCCTTTGATGTTACCTGTTAAGGCATCGTTCAGAGGAGCCTGTATCTTTGCTGCATCAGGGATGAATTTCCGGTAGTAGTTTATCATTCCCAGGAACCGTCGGAGTTGTTTTGCTGTTTTTGGCTGTGGGTAGTTGGTAATAGCTTCCACTTTCTCTTTGAGGGGGCGTATGCCTTCAGTCGAGACGCTGTAGCCGAGGAAAGTTACTTCGTTAATGCCGAATATGGACTTAGAGGTGTTTATTAAGATGCCATACTGGTTAAGTCGTTCGAAGACAGTTTTAAGGTGCTGAAGATGGAGTTCTCTGGTCTTCGAGAATACTAGGATGTCGTCAATATACCCATATGTAAATTCCAGGCCTTGAAGAACTTCATCGATGAATCTTTGGAAGGTTTGAGCAGCATTTCTTAAACCAAAGGTCATATACGGAAATTCGAACAGTCCGAATGGTGTCGTTATGGCTGTTTTAGGTATGTCCTCATTCGCGATAGGTATCTGATTGTAGGCCTTAATCAGGTAAATCTTTGAAAATATTTTAGCTCCAGACAGCTGGTAAACAAAGTCATTAATCTGTCTTATTGGATATCGATCAGGGATGGTTCTGGCATTAAGTGCTCTGTAGTCGCCGCATGGTCTCCAACCGTCGTCCTTCTTTTTGGCTAAATGTAAGGGAGACGACCATGGGCTCTCTGATCTACGAGCTGTTCCATTTGCGTACATCTCTTCAAACTCTTTTTTCGCAATAAGCAGTCTATCTGGGGCTAAACGTCTGGGACGAGCTGCGACTGGTGGACCAGGGGTAGTACGTATATGATGCTTCGTTTGGTGCTTGGTTTCTTTTGGATTTCCAGTAGGTTTCGTTACATCTGGGTAGTTGCGAAGTAAGTCATGGAAGTCGGAGTTTCCAGCAACTGTTTTGATGGTCACCGTTTCCACAGAAATGTTGGCGCAGCGTGGCGCGTTGACGAACAAACTTGTGAGGCCGTCGATGAGGCGGTGACGACGACAGTCCACTAATAGGTTGTAGTGGCCCAAGAAGTCAACACCAATAATGGGTCGTGTGACGTCCGCAACTACGAATCTCCAGGTGAAGTCCCGGCGAAGTCCGAGGTCCAGGTGTAAGGCTATGTAGCCATACGTAGCTATGATAGTGTTGTTGGCAGCGTATAACTCATATTTAGTTTTATGACGCTGGTCTCTGGTCGCCGACTTAGGAAAAACGCAAACGTCAGATCCCGTGTCTATCAAGTACTTCAGTTTAGTTTTCTTTTCGACGATGAAGAGGCGGTCATTAGGAGTATGCGTAAGGCAGTCGTTAGCCGCCACTACAGGCTGCCGTTCGCGTTTAAAGTCTTGTAGGAACAGGGCGTGAGACATTTTATGGCGTTTTCACCGAATTTTCTGTGGTAGTAACACACGCTATTCATTTTGTTTTCCTTCCATCTTTGGGTGGAGCGAGAGTGAGATCTTGATCTGTTATACCTACGTTGTGGTGATCTGCTTGATCGGCTATTATGCATGCTCAGGGAAGCAACTTGCTTGGTTAATTCGTTAACTTGCCTGGCCAAGCTTTCTAAGGCGGTGAGGTAGTGGTCTGGAGGATTTCCAGCATGTTGGTTAGCTGAGGACGATGTAGCGGCGTAAACATTTGGTGGGGTTGGGGCTGCGATGGCTATAATTTTGTCAGCCAACTCTGCAAGTTTCTCTAGCGGCATATCCATATGCGATGCAATGATAGGTTGAATGTTATTGGGTAACCTATTGTGCCATGCTGATCTAATAAATTCGTCTGGTACCTGTGGTCCGGCCAAATGTTGTAGGTGACGAAGAAATTGTGAAGGCTTTCTAGTGCCGAGTTCTTGATTGTCTAAAAATTGCCTGATTTCTTCTTCGCGCGGTTTACTTAATCGCCTTATTAGCTCCGCTTTGAGGGTTTGGTATTTGTTGTCTTTGGGAGGACTTTCTATAATATCCGCAACTTCAATAGCGAACTGTGGGTCCAGTTGGCTAGTCGCGTTATAAAATTTAGTCGTGTCTGACGTTATTCCCGCCAAACAAAATTGGTCTTCCAATTGAGCAAACCAGAGTGCAGGTCTATTCGGTAAAAATGGTGGTATTTTAATTCCAACTTTGAAAATTTCATGTGCACCTTTTTCCATATTGTCCGTGTCCCCACCGTTATCGTCTTGCATGACAAAAGTGCTAAGACCGCGTGGCGTGTAGTTTTTTTCTTACTCTTATCACGTCGGGGTCACCAGTATAGTGTTCGCGTTGTCGTATATCACTATATAAAAATAATAAAACTTGTGTGATCTCAACGATGTATATCTTTTTCGTAAAAATAAACCGCGGCGTCGGCAGCGAGATGTACGTGTGTCACTTAAGAAGTCGTGGGCCGTACTGGTGGCGGAGCGCGCTGTGGAATGCGCGTGCCTCGCTCCCCGTCTGCCGCGGAGAACAATAGACACGGTCTATACGTAAAAGTTGGTAAGTGCATTTTTGTAATTTAATATATAATTTATTTTGATAATTTTATTTCAGCTACCAATGACGACGAGGACGCCACAGTGCTATAAGTATGGTCTTAGGAGAAAAATAAACCAATATGACCAGCGTCTTGCCCACTTTCAAATGGTGAGTCTTGAAAGGAGGAGGTGGGTGAGCGACCTGTGCACTTTGCATAAAATAGCAAATGGCTCATTTGACAGCTGCCTTTTGGAGAGGCTGGAGATCAAGGTGCCGACGCGTTCTGTGCGCATCCAGGAATTATTTGTTATACCTATGACTGATAACAATGTTTCCCAGAATGCTCCGCTCGTAAGAATGTGCAAATATTATAATGCTGTGTGTGCTGAGGTTGATATTTTTCACAATAATATTTGTAAATTTAAAAAGATAGTTCATAGTAAATACTTGCAACCTTCATTACTAATTTAATTGATTAATGTATATGTATATAAGCATGTGTGTGTGTGTATGTATAGATATAGTTTTTTCTTTTATTTTTTTATTTTTTTGTCATTCGGTTTGATATGTGTATGTTGTTTAGTTGATATTTAGTGTAAATGCTGTGTACAGATATAACTGGAAGTCAGATTTTTAAATGTTGTTTAGTGTGTAATAATTTTATGTATGTAATTAATCTGTTTTCTGTTTTTGTACCTAAATGTGAAAAATAAAATAAAATAAGAAAACCGGGAAAAAACTCACGACACGAATGATATAAATAGTCTTTTTCTTGGATTCTCTTTTTTTCAACTGCCATAATTTATTGATAGTTACAATATGAATAATTATTTTTGATATTTAGATAATAACTAACAAGAATTGTAATTTAAAATATATTCTCTACATTAATAAACATTAATTTATGACCCTACAAGCACTGTTTTATTGTTTATAACGTCTTTAACGGCTCATAAATTAATAAATTTGACGTGTTTGATACATAATTTGGCTGGTTTATTAATTTATTTTGTATAGCAATAATTCCCTGAACAACCATTCATCCATTTTTACGTGTGGATACAACCGTGCGAGCGGTTAAATCGAAACCGGGCACCGTCTTACTGACTTTGCGGCACGCTAGAGGCCGTAATTTCTCAGAAAAATAAAAAATAAAAAATTAATTTGTAGCTATAAACACGTTCTAGAAGTTTTGTTTCGGACATTTTTCGATATCTTTGACGAGAAAAAAGGAAATAGAGAAAAACAATTTTTCTCCCCAAACTTGTGGGTCTTTTTATCGATACCTTGATAACGATGATCGATACGTGAAAAATGTAAAGGATCTTAATTGTAGATATCTCAACTTTTATGACAAAACTGAATTTAACCCCTTTTTCAAGATGGCGTAAACTGCACAAGGTTATTTTGGTCGACAATTTGACCTTGGGCTTTTCTAGCCGCCTCCCACGTAATATGCTTTAAAAATCTGGCTTTCTCGGTTAATTTTCTTTTCTAACCCGATTTTTCCGAAGTAATGACTATTATGTCTACTAAACAAATATTATGTCAAAATAAGTGTCTTTGTTACCATATAACTGTTAATAATATTTGGCTAAAAAAATAACTTGATAATAACTTGCATAAAACAATAATGTAAGTAATTAAATTGCTATGCAATATTATTGTGTCACATACCACATCTCACTACAGTAATACCCCGACTTAATTTTCTCGTCTATTCGTTTTTTTTTTTTTTGAACAAAGTCAAGCGGCGGCGTTTGTTACTGACTCCCGCCGCCCGCAATCGCATTATTATTCGTTCACAGTGTTCACAACCGTACGATCATTATCGTACATGTACGATAATTTCATAGCGACGTACGATGTACGATGGTACGCGACTATCGTACACAGATTGCTCGATAATTTCCGTTCTTATGAAACATTTGATGATTACACAGATAGCCCAATAATAATTACAATTTTTAGTGTTAGTGCCGTCTATTGGCTCATTATTTTATTAGGATCACATGCCGTTGCTTCGTGGCGCAATCCTTTCATTGGTTATTTTTGTTGTTCAGTGTTCACAACCGTACGATAATTATCGTACATGTACGATAATTTCATAGCTACGTACGATGTACGATGGTACGCGACTATCGTACACAGATTGTACGATAATTTCCGTTCTCGTGAAACATTTGATGATTACACAGATAGCCCTATAATATTTACAGTTTTTTAGTGTTAGTGCCATCTATTGGCTCATTATTTTATTAGGATCACATGCCGTTGCTTCATGGCGCAATCCTTTCATTGGTTATTACTGTTGTTTAATATAAATTCGAAATGTTGGCACGTTCATGACACTCGAAGTGCCCTCGTCCGACGTCCACTCCCAGCTCAAGTCTTGCCATACGTTGAACATTTAATTTGAATTATTATTTTTTCAATTTAAAAAACACAAGTTTACAAGATTTAAACTATAAATCATTTCCTACATACATTGTTGCACGTTTCATATGATTTTTAAAAGTATTTTATCCATTTTCCTGACTCGTACGATAATTTTTATCCATGTACGATAATTTTTCGGCCTCTGGTACGATAGTTGCCTGGCTTCAGGTTGTGAACACTGTTCGTTCAGCTTGCAACAGGCACAGACGTGTAGTGATGTAAACTGTGTAGGATAGTGATGATCCAGAGCTGGTGGATTCACACAATGAGGAGCTCATAATTGATGAGCTCATATCAATGCGTGAACAAGGGGAAGAAATTGATAATCATGATTCTTTGGATCCAGTTCAATTAGAAGATCAAGTGACACTTGGAAACTTGACAGAAGCCCTCAGTTCGATTGAAAAAGGGTTAACAATTTTGGAAAGCATAGACTCCAATAAAGAGCGCATTTTTGTTACAAGACATGGAATAAAAAAATTAATAGGATGCTACGAGGAGATATACGGGAGAAGAAAGCGACTTTGTTACATATGATGAAACCTTCTACATCAAAATAACGTCGGATTGCGTTTATACACTCTATTAATATAGTTTGTCATATTATCTATTATTCTCTATTAGTCTCCAGTCCCAATTAAACATACTTTGTATGTCTTTATATGGAAAATTGTACCCCGACTTACGCGAATTCGACTAACGCGGATAGCGCTCAGTCCCACCTATCGCGTAAGTCAGATAACAATTGTATTACAGCCATCAGCGTTAGTCATCAAGAACGAGGAGGGATGATTGAAAAGAAGATATAGGTATTAAACTGAGTCTACAAATCAATTTTGAGTGCTGTTTAGACAACAATTGTTTTTATATGAAAAGTTGTATTACTCTCTCTGTTTAAGATAATTGTGTGTACTTTATAAAAAAAAAATTTGTATCTAATAACATTCAATTAATAAAATGATTGATTTAATCTACTATTTATTTAATGACTGCCTAATAGAAACGTAATAACCTTAAATTACATGGCTAAGCAGAAATTAAAAATATACCTATATGCTGTGTTACTGTATAGGTTATAATAAAAGAACAGCATAATAAGCGACACAACTTAATTTAATGTTAATAATCAACTTTTAACACACTACAAAATAACTTTCAGTAATACAAACGCAAACTTAAGTGTAATGAAAACTAATCAAACCCAGCCTCACATAGAGCTAATCTATTTCATACTACTTCATTTCGTAGACAAATATATTTATTTATTTTAATATCTCAATCAATCAATCAAATCAAAAAGCATTTATTCATATAGGTAACATAATGTACACTTATGAACGTCAAAAAAAAAGAAAGAAATCTATCTTCTAATCAGTTTAGAAAAAGTAATTGTTATGAACAAAAAAAAATAGAAAGCTTAATAAGTACTTAAATGATCATATACATTATGATGGTATTTCATACTAAGTGTAAAACAGAATAATGTTTTTATCCAAAACTTAATCAATATTTATAAAGATATAAGAACAGCCAATTTATTATATCATTTATTATAAATTGAAATTCAATTACTTATTTGAAAATATCTGCACTATTGTGTTTTTCTATATCCAGCGTTCTTGTCATTGATAAAAATGTGATATTCTTCTTCAAAGGCAGAAAAATACAACCAGAAGTTTTTGAACATTTGGAACTGTGAAATTATTACATTTATAATTTTAGTATACCTATTTATAAAACAGGATGAATCCGCTGGAGACAAGACATGATCAAGAGTGTTGTATAGGCAGGATAAAAGGATAGTTAAGAATAACTTATCATAAGAAAAAAGCATTGCATTTGCAAGATTGCAAATGAAAAATGATGGTTACTGGTACAGAGGTGTTATCGGAATGACAAATTAATTATAAAAAATAATAGACGCCTTGTTCCGCTTGTAGATATGACATCTGCTGCGCAGTTGCTTATCAATATGTGTAGGCGCTATGCACCAACAAGTGTATCTGTTACAGCCAAAGTAATTAATCTGGATATTATGTATATTATCTAGCCATTATTTATAATGTCTACTCAATTTAGATAAAGTGATAATTGACACGGAATTAATCACATTAACTAGCAATTTTATATAATATCTTCAAAGACTTGGATAATGTAATAAAACAAGTAGGTACTGTTAAGGTATAAATTAAGAATTAAAATGACATTGCCATAGATAATAATTCTACATTGGTTTGACTTTTTACATTTACACCCATTAGAAACGCATTCTCCAGTACAGTTGCAGTGCTGAAATCCTTGGCCGCCAAGATGTGACTCGGGAGGTGTAACAAGTCAGTTAGACCGTATTTATTACTTTGGCTAACTTTGACCCGCTATTATAAATAATATCCGGATGAAGTGATTAATTTATCATATTGTCTAGTCAGTTTTGTTATTATATATAATGACCAGTCATTATGTATAATATCTATTAAATCACTGTGACTGACATATCGATAAATTGGTTCTGAGATAAAAATTATATTTCATTACCTTAGATTACCTATTTACTAGACTCTTCGTTTATCTCAGCAGCCCATATAGGAAATGTTATAGATTTCGTAAATTCCACATCATTTCTTGGGTATTGAAAAAGAGAGACAGTGACCAACGACGAGAAACCAGTTGGTCGTTTCATGGTCGTTTTTTCTTCGCCATCTATAGATATTGTATTAAGTATTTTTTAATTGCTTGCATAATTTATTTATTGAAATAGAGGTTTAAAGTGCAAGAAAACGGGTCTTCTGTAACAATAACAAAGTTCTATTTGACTGATCCTAATACTTATGGATATGAATTTATCGTAAAAAAATGCTGTATTTATAAATATTAACTTAACTTAGAAATAACTTTATTAGACAAAAATACAATAATTGTTACTATAAAGTAGAGTGCTCTGGCCCCCACACTAGGATTCCCTGTGTTGTGGGCAGCCAGTCTCTTCCTTTTACATCTAACTTAATTAATTATACTTAATTAGTTAATTTTACTTAATAAATTTATACCTATTCTATTTTTTTACGATAAGAATGTTTTCTGTGTTAGTATATGACAGCTTAATAAGATATTTTTTGAGTTTTTTAGTGAAAGTATGAAGTGTGATTTTTGAAAAGTTAGTAATAATTTTATTTTTAATAAGGTGGTTAAAGATGAATGGACCTCGGAAGGAGAAAAAGCGTTGAGCGAAGAAAGTGCGTTTTTTAGGATGCTTATATAATGGTTTGCGTTTGGTTAGATTTGGTGTAGGGGGTGATTGTTTCCAAAAAAGCCTGCATATTGCCATTAAATAAAGTTGTCTTACAGTTAGGAGCCCTGCTTCGCTGTACAATTTTGAAGTTGGGTAGCGGAAAGGTTTACTGAAGGATATTTTAAGAATGGCACGTTGGGTGCGCTCAATTTTCAGCATCGAGGACAATGCCGCTCCACCCCATACCGATATGCAGTAAGATAATATCGACTGGCATAATGCAGTATACACTATCTTGGTTATATGTGGGTCAGAAGGTTTTCTAAGGCGTTTGAAAACATTTATAAGTTTGCGAACTCGTGAACATAGATAGTTTATTTGAGGGTTCCAACAAAGCCTTGAATCTATAATTAATCCCAGGTATTTGGTTGTTTTCGTGGGCTCCAGGAGAGGACACTTACATTTGTTGCAAGGGTTCAGACATGAGTGTAATTTAATAGGGGGGATAGGGTTTGGTTTGCTGGTTTTCGAGATGTGAAAACATATGTATTTGGTCTTAGACGTATTTAGAGATAGGAGATTATCTAAAAGCCATTGAGAGATTTGTCGAAGACCTAAATGAGCTAACCGTGAGGCTTGTTCCCAAGAGTGTGAGTAAAAGACTATAGCTGTGTCATCAGCGAAAGAGAAGAGTTTAGCATTGGAGAGCTGAAGTGAACATAAATCGTTAATGTATACTAAAAAAAGCGTTGGACTGAGGGCACTTCCCTGTGGCAAACCGCATGAGACGTTTTCTAGTTGACTGCTATGCCCATCAACTCGAACCCTCTGCTTTCTATTGGATAAGTAGGACTGAAACCAACGGAGGATATTTCCACGAATTCCTAGTCTTTCTAATTTTTCAAGTAGTAATGGCCTTGAAACAGTGTCAAAAGCTTTGGCAAGATCAAGAAAAACACCGATACATCTTTGTCCTTCATCTAATTTGGAGCTTATGGTTTCAACCAGTCCTGTGGTAGCATCTTCTGTAGATCTACTTAGTCTGAATCCGTATTGATTGTCGGCAAGGATAGATTCTTTTTCCAAATAATTCAGTAATCTGACGTTAATGATTTTTTCTGCGATTTTAGCGAGGGTTGGGAGAAGAGAAATAGGACGATAGTTTGAAATATCTATTTTATTGCCTGATTTGTAGATAGGTGTGATATTAGCTATTTTCCATGATTCAGGGAAGATACCTTGCTCAATACTAAGATTGCAGATATAAGAAATTGGTGCAGCAATAATGTTTTTTAGTAGAATGACCACTCGATTACTAATATTATCATCACCTGGGGCAGAATTTGGCTTAAGAGAACTAATGATTTTTATGACTTCACGCTCGTCACAAGGAAGAAAAAGAAAAGAATTTAAATTAGCGGAAATTGACACTTTGTAGCAAAGGTCTTGTTCAGTCTGGTTTGTCTTAGACAATATATCGGAAGCCAATTTATTACCTACCGAACTAAAGTAATTGTTTACAATATCGAGAGATTTTTCAGGGTTTTCCTGTAGATCAAGAAGTTTATTAGAATTTGATTTAGTTGGGTTAAGGTGGCATATATTTTTGATAGATTTCCATAGTTTCCTACTATTGTCTTTGTTCTTAAGGATGGTGTTAGCCTCATGTAAATTTTTAAGGTTTTTAAGTATGTTATTACAGAAATTTCGGTATTGCGTATATTGCTTTTGGAGCGGTTCGTTGTTAGGTTGTTTTCTTGATAAGCTATGCAGCTGATCTCTTCTTCTCACACAGCGTAGCAAACCAGGTGTTATCCATGGCTTTCTGATACTTTGAGAATTTCTTTTATAAATGATTTTTGTGTTGGTGTTAACTGCATTTGTAATTGTACTTGTGAAAGCACCAACTGTTTCATTTATATTTTCGATGTTATAAAGAAAGGTCCAATCGACCCCTGATAGATCTTTATACAGTTGGTCGTGGTCTATAACTTTACTTATCAAAAGAGAGGCTTTGACTAAATTATTATTCAGGTGTTTAGTCTGATCGATTCCTATAATGACAGACATGTGATCATTCACTTGGGAAGGGCAGACAGCCACGCGTGATTGTGAATGTGATCTAATGAGTGCATGATCTAGACAATTACCTCCACGAGTTGGGAAGAAGTGTCCTTGTATAAGACCGTAGAACATAGTATTGTCTTTTATTTACATAACTTTTACACATTTAAAGAAAAACACTTTTTTAACGGATTATAGATATGTATTATTATATTTAAACTTATAATTATTTTTACATAATTTTAAATTTAAACCGACGTTTCGCGTGCTTTACAGCGTGCGTGGTCACGGTGACTGAAGACAAAGGTGTTAAATGTCAAAAAGTATTACAGCTGCAGAAAATGTTGTGTTATCTGTATTTATTTCCCCGGAGTTGGTATCGACTAAAAGATGTAGGGTTTTTGCAGAAATTGCTCACGGTGTCCTCCATTTTCGCGGGTTGTTTATTTTGAGATTTTAATTTGGATATTATTGGATCCTAGCATCCATAAATTTTCTTAAAAGATGCAGAGACCACAACATCATTCCCAATTGTGTACGATTGGCTCCAAGGAAGGACATAATTGGGAGCGCCAGCATTCTTGAAACAGCAAGTAGAAAATTGTTAATTAAACTTATCGCCGGACACAGAACAGAGTATCAGCGACTAAACATTCAAATCCAAAATGAAACGGAGGAACTAAATGAGATATTGTCGGAAACAGATTGGAGGCAGTGCATTAACATCTTAAACACTCGGGCTCATAACAAATTCAATAACTGTAAAGTCATACAAATAAAAAAGTTTGAAAAACTAACACAAAAAACCAATAGACATCTGTCAAACGTCGCGACTTTAAATGACACACCCGAAACTTGTCAAAACGTCACTGTCATCAATCTATCAAAACAAAACTTGGATAAACAAACCATCGAGGTATTAAATAAAGGTCTAAATTTTGCAACGGCACCGCGAAAAATCCCTCACGAAGAAATTGTTAGTTACGTAGAGGAATGTATATTCAAAAATTCGATACCAAAGGATGAGGCCGAAACTATACGGCAAGACATCTCGTGCATACTGCGATCGAGCAAACCGCCAAAAAGAAACCTCACCTTCGCTGAAACAAAGGCTCTCGCGGATCTAAAGGCGAACGAAGATTTGGTAGTACTCCGAGCTGACAAAGGGAACGCAACCGTTGTTATGGATACGTCGGAATATGAAAGCAAGATGGCTCTCCTCTTAAACGATGTCAATACTTATAAAAAAGTCGATAAAGATCCCACAAACAAGGTAATAAAACAAACATCCAGCCTTCTTACTAAATATTCTAAAACACTATCACTAGATGTTAAATCCTTAGCAACAGCCTGTGTAAAACCTCCAAAAATGTATGGATTGCCAAAAATACACAAACTCAACAATCCTTTAAGACCAATAGTCAGTCATATCGACTCACCCACATACAAATTAGCCAAACACTTAGCATCAATATTATCCCCTCTCAGGGGGCACACTAGTGCTTATGTCAAGGACTCTTACCATTTTGTGGAAACATGTAGAGATCTCAAATTACTCCACAACGAAACTATGGTGAGTTTTGACGTTGAGTCACTATTTACAAACTTACCACTAAATGACTGCCTAGATATAATTTCAAAAAGACTTAAGGAACAGAACATGTCACCAGATTATGTAGATATTGTAAAACACTGTCTCACATCAGGGTACTTAATGTGGAAAGATGAGTTCTATGTGCAGGTTGATGGAGTAGCCATGGGTTCTCCGGTGTCACCTATAGTCGCTGACATCTTCATGGAGGACTTTGAGGAGAGAGCTTTGGCCAATGCCCCGGTTAAACCTAGACTGTACAAGAGATATGTCGATGACACATTTGTAGTACTCCCCAATGACAAAATATCTACATTTCTAACGCATTTAAATTCAATACACAAGAACATTAAATTTACTGTTGAAAAAGAAAACAACAACTGTCTGCCCTTTTTGGACATTTTAATTATACGCAAAGCAGATGGCACACTAGGTCACACAATACACAGAAAGGCAACCCACACAGATAGGTACCTCAATGGTGAATCCCACCACCACCCGTCACAACTGCTCTCTGTCGGTAAATGTTTGTTTCAGAGAGCCCAACGTCTTTGTGATGCGGCCCACCTCAAGGAGGAACTACAGCATGTCAAACAGGTGCTACACCGAAACAAGTTGCGTATCCCCCGGCTGCATCACAGAAACAAAAACAAGACACAAACAGTTCCTCGCCAGCCAGCTTACCTGCCATATGTGAAGGGAGTTACAGATAGAATTAGCCGGGTCCTAAAACGAGCTTCCATTAATACAATTTTCAAGCCGCACAAGAAGATTCAGCAATTCCTAAGACCAATCAAAAGTAACACCCCATTGCAAGATGCAGGTATATACAAACTGGATTGCGACTGTGGCCTGTCTTACATAGGGCAAACTAAACGCAATATGTCCAGCAGACTCAAGGAACACATCGCGGACATAAGACATAGACGACACACAAAATCAGCAGTCTGTGAACACACACTAGATAGGCCTAATCACTACATACGCTTTGACCAACCGAAAGTACTTGCGAAAGAAAAAAGATTCTTCCCAAGATTGGTACGCGAAGCCATTGAAATCAAAAAACACGCCAATTTCAATAGAGAGGACGGCCTAAAATTATCAAACACCTGGGATCCAATAATATCCAAATTAAAATCTCAAAATAAACAACCCGCGAAAATGGAGGACACCGTGAGCAATTTCTGCAAAAACCCTACATCTTTTAGTCGATACCAACTCCGGGGAAATAAATACAGATAACACAACATTTTCTGCAGCTGTAATACTTTTTGACATTTAACACCTTTGTCTTCAGTCACCGTGACCACGCACGCTGTAAAGCACGCGAAACGTCGGTTTAAATTTAAAATTATGTAAAAATAATTATAAGTTTAAATATAATAATACATATCTATAATCCGTTAAAAAAGTGTTTTTCTTTAAGACCGTAGAAGTTCACTAACTCAAGAAACTTATGAGCTCTTCGATCTTCGGTCGTCTCCTTAATGTCGATATTAAGATCCCCAACTATATAGATAGGGTGTCCATTGTACGATAAAATGAGGTTTTCGAGTGAGTCGAGAAAATTATCAACATTATAGAAGGAAGGCGATCTATAAATTGATATGATAACAGCCTTATTATTTAAATGACTAACTAAGCAGTTAGCATCTGTAAATGCCGGTTCAGTTATATTAACGTTAATGTTATTTTTATGAAAAATTACGATTCCGTCGCACTTGTTAATATATTTGTGGGAGAAAGTACATGAATATCCATCTATGTGAATACCTGTAAAATTTTCATCAATCCAACACTCAGTTAGGACAATTAAATCAGGATTAAATTGAAGCCTCATAAGAAACACAAGAAAGCTATCAAAATTTTTATTAATGCTACGGATGTTTTGAGTAACAATGGTGAGGTCTGTGGATTCGAAGAAAACTTTACAGTCTTCCGGATAATTAAAATATTGGTTGGTTATGAAATTTGTATCATCTATGTCGCGAATTAAACCCAAATTATCGAATTTTCAAATAGATAGAAAAAATGGCATAAAAAACGATAAAATTGTATCTAAATGTGTTTAGGATTGTATTACCGATTGAGTCATATTTGTCGAATAATATAATAGGGAAAAGTAGACAATTGTATAAGGTATATGGCCTATCACTATCATAGTGGTACTTTGATAAATTTGATATATTCATAATCATAGCAATAATTAATGGTTCAGTTATTTTGCTGTCATATCTGTGGAGTGGTTCTGTATAGTGTATTTTTTGTTTGTAGAACGTGTTAATCTTTGTATGGAATTTTGATAAAGTAAGGAAATTAAATATAAACAATAACAATAAAAAACATATAACTACAGCTAACACCAGTCATGCTTTACTTAGCGAGTTAAGGTGATCTTCATTTTTTACTAGAATGTAAGGAAAGCCGTTCTTCTTCCTAAGATATACGTTGCCATTAGCAGACCAGCAGTACTCGTACTGTTCTGACTTCGCAAACTCCCTTGCAAGAAAATAAATGCGCTTTGCTTTAGGTGTTAGGTATTCTGATATATAAATAGCTTTATTACCTCCGAGTCCCAAATGGCTGGCATTCAGCTTGTTAGCTGTATTCCCCACGTTGTACTTACGTATCGCACTTAAAATATTGTTCTTTATAAGGGTATTCGAAAGTTCGACGGTGAGGTTCCAACACATGTTGTCTTTCCTGCTGGTGAATCGGCTAACATCTCTAATATCACCTGAGTGTATCTCTATGTTAAGCCCAGAACAAAGTTTCCTTATAAAACCAAACAGCTCCGACTTCGTTGGGGTTGGGGTTTGTTTAACGGGGTTTGTTGGGGTAACTTATACACTTACCACATATATATAGATTGTCCTAGATTAGAATATTTTCACATAAAACAACCCTTAACTTCGCTAAAAAATGGCTAACTCATGATTTACAAGAATCATGATATCACCTAGGAAAAAGCAACTTTTTATTTGACGAAAAAAATCGATTTTTATTATTACCATGACTGCGTATAAAGTATCGTAATCAGCTCGGCTAATTATTTTTATTATTTACATTATTTATGTACCGATCCCACAAAATATGGGGACATTATCGGATAACAGTTTCAACGCCCCAACTGGGAATTAGAAATACTAGTTTGCTGTGATAATATTTTATTTATTTATTCATACTTCGTGGCTAGAAAGAAACACAAATAACACAATACATATAAATTACAAGGGATGCAACGGGCGGCCTTATCGCTAATAAGCGATCTCTTCCAGGCAACCCTAGTAAGAAAAGAAAACAATAAATAAAAAATGATGAGTGCAAGAAGTGCATAACCAGAAGTTATATAAAAAACAAAATATATTTATATTAATCTATAGAACCTTAATCTAGAGAAAATAAAAAAAACAATATTAATAACTAACTAAAACTACAAAGCTAATCTTACAGATTCAAGAATAGCAAATACTGAATGACATATTATACAAAAAGAAGAGGAGAGGAAGAGATGCTAGATTATTGAGTGTCTTCTCAAGAGAAGATTTATCATGGGTAGTAAGGAGTAAGAGGAAAGTGAGAGTAAAGATTGTCTATATCAATGAATGAATGAATGAGCTGAAGAAATATTATTCTGTGCCGCTCTGCCAATCCCCAAGTTTTTGAGGAACTTCCAGATTTCCGTGGTGTCGCCATTGGATATTGAATCGTGAATATGTTGTCTTTGAGCAGACGACAGAGAACGACAGCGAGTGTTACAACGATTACGAACTACTTTATATTTTTCGCGCTCTGCATCAGATTTGGCAGCTCTCATTTTAGCTTTGGCTCTGTTTTTTTGTGAATCAAACTTTTTATATAATCAGAGAAATGTTTAAGTTTAACACGTCTCACTGGGGCGTGCTTATCATAGAGGTTTGTGATAGAATAGGTGAACAGCTTGAGCACCTTGTCATCGAGGAAGGCTTAGTCGTATAGACCACTCTAGTCAAATTTGAACGCATCACTAAGCAGGCTCTCATGATCGATTCCACCATAGCTGCGACGCATAACCACTGTCGGTTACTGCTTGGGTGGCTTCGCATTAAATGAGAGATAGAGAAGGTGATGGTATGAGAAAGCGACAGCAGGAAGTTAGAAGCCAACGCGAGCAGATCTGTGTGATGAGCTAGAACACTTTGAGAGCTAATGGGTATAACGTTAAAGTACTTAGACAAGTTTTGGAAAATAGAGGATAAGAAATCAGGTAGGGGAGGCGTGGAAGAGTCTATACTATGGAAGGAGTCACAATCGGACGATTCCAGAGATAAGACATCAGAGTTATCACTATTGCAATCCATGAATTCACAAAAGATATATCCAACAGACAATGAGATATGGCTATATCCAAGAACAAATCACACACACAAATAAACCTATGTAACTATAAGAACACAAAAGGGAATAGTTAGTTATGTGCCAGCCCTGCACCTAACAATATAGGATTTCTGCTGACGAAGGACGCCACCGGCGACGCTAGATATAGTACTTAGTTTTAGGAATTCATTCTTGTAAGCATCGCGCTTGACATCACTCTATTAATTTGTAATTATAATAAATTAGTTTAATATTAAATTGGTTTTTTTTGGAGTGCACCGGCGGGTGAAATATAATTGGCGCAGTCGGTAGGATCATTAGTAGTTAATTTATCTGACTCCGAATCGACTGTGACATGTCCTGACGAGCGACCTCTTATTAGCCTTTCATCGACTGATACTGCACCAACTTTAAGAGCCTACAGCACTGACGAAAGCGCTGATATAAATCAGGAAGGTACAAAACATACTAGTCGCGAAAGTCCAATACTTGACATCCCCATAAGTGAAGACCCTCTTAACTTGTTTCGAAAGCAAATCCTAATAAAAATCACAAATAACTCACCCTCAACTAAACCCGTTCTTAATAGACCTTTTGAGAATTTTTCGCGCGTCTCTGTACAAATTAATGAGAACAGCCTTCAACAAGAAATTATCGCCATAATTAAAAAATATGTAGATCCGAAAATACGTACTGCTATACTCGTCGAACCCTTAGGAAAAATGTTGAGTACCTATTATCCAAAACACTTTTCGAAGCTCATCTATGAAATTATTACTTGTTAATTATACGGCAAGTTGAAAATATTAGAGATTATGTAACCCAACAGGACACGATTAGAAAATATCATGAAGGTAAAACCAACCACCGCGGAATAAATGAAACATATATGTCCTTATCCCAAAGGTATTTCTGGCCTAAAATGAAACATGATATAGTTAATTACATAAGCATATGCCCAATCTGTAACTCCGCAAAATACGACCGTAATCCCGTACACCCAGAGTTTAAAATTGTACCGCCGCCTTCTCGACCATTTGAAACAGTTCACATAGACGTCTTGACCTTAGAACAAGATAAATTTTTGACTTTCATTGACGCATTTTCTAAGTATGCTCAAGCATACCGACTTAATGACTGTACAGCTCCAAACATAATTGATAAACTATTAACTTTCATGACACATCATGGATCACCTATGACTTTAATTTCCGATAGAGGAACAGAGTTCACAAATCAAGTATTTGCTGAATTCCTACGCCTACATAAAATAAATCACCATATGATAGCACCTCACAGTCCTAATGAAAACGGAATGATAGAGCGTTTACATAGCACCCTTATAGAACATATTAGAATATTAAGATTGTTAAACTGAACGCATCCACTTAATATTATGTAGTCTGTATCAGTCAATGTAATCTGTATCTGTCAATGTAGTCTGTTATAATAAATATATCGCCCCTGTCTGTTCCAAGATATTGAGCGGTTCGCACCATTGTCTAACTCAGCTGTTTTATTTATTTCTCTTTACTAAATTCCTACTCTAAAATAGGGATGGCGATTCTTTACGAAAAAGATCGATTTTTAAATCGATTCGAATCGTAGTCTAATGAATCGATTCACGAAAAAATCGAGGCCTACAAAATCGATT
Organism: Pieris rapae; assembly: GCF_905147795.1. NCBI lineage: Eukaryota > Metazoa > Arthropoda > Insecta > Lepidoptera > Pieridae > Pieris > Pieris rapae. Next base: position 2,521,634 of record NC_059533.1, on the reverse strand, counting down.
CTTAAAAAATCGATCTTTTTTTCAAGTTTGCGTTTACAATGTAAATTTGTATCAATTTTACTAAAAACAAGATTAATATTGCAATTAACGATATCTTATCAATAAAATCAGGGAATTCAAAAATAACAATTATTTTTATTACCGTATCAAACTATAAGATCAACTATAAAAAAAAATAAGTATTTATATACTGAATGTTTTTATTGATTGCAAAAAAGTAAAAAATAAGGTAAGAGTTAAAAGTTTAAATATTAAGCATTGGGAATTATAACTGGGAACTATAGTTCCCAATGCTCAGTTTCCCTTAGTTTTTACGTCCTGGTGACAATATTTGCATGTGCCTCCGAAGTCTTTTTTAATAAAATGATTCCATAAATCACTTCTACCCGACATGCTGAAAAAATATATTTATTCCTCATTTATTTTATGTATTAAACTTGATAAACAATGATATTTTAAGTAATTAGTCACTAGTTTCGAGTAATATTCAAAATCCTATTAGGATTAGTTAGCATAATTTCTTAATGAATTTAAAAGAATAAAATATTCTTATAAAATATATGAAAGAATAGTTTAACATTTTATAAAAAAGTAACCTTTATATAAAAATAGCACCAAATGTGAATCGATTAATTAAGATACGAATTGCTTTAAAAATTGATATTTTTCGGAAAGAATCGCCATCCCTAGCCTGGCGATTACTTGATTATAATAAAATTAGAGTAAAAGCGATAGTTTATTTTTAAAATGATAATGGGAGCTTTACTATTTTTTCTGTAAACAAGATGAATAATTTGATGGTTTGACGTTAAATAGATAATTGGACATAAAGTAATCGTGAATGAAGTATGAACACTTCCATCAATAAGAATTCCACATATTACTTATTAGTTATTTCAATGCTGATTATTCCTGTGTAAAAGTAAATTTAAATGATAATCACAACTAACAGAACAAACTGAAAATAATAGCGTCAAAGTAAAAAATAAGAAGCGCTTTACTTATTTACTTACCTACTCTCAATTAGTTATTATTTCGCAACAAACACTACATGAAAATCTGATGAAAATCAATCATGAAAATACTTATATTACGCTAATAACAGTATTCATTAAACGACAACAACAAATGAATAATGCAATATCAATCGTCACAGATTATAAATACATAAAGTCAAAGACTACAAACGTAACTTTTTTATTAAAGAGAGGCGAGTAAAGGATACTAAACATACAGCCATCTCGCGAGTTTATGAGTAGTTAACTCTTTAACCGGCAGCACTCTTATAATTCAGGCACATTCAACTAAATGCAAATAATTGTATGGTTTATACCAAAACAGAAAAAATCGAATGTCGATTTTCAAGGGTGATATATCGATTCAGTGAATCGACACAGTACTTCATATCGATTTAAAAAATCGATATTTTCTGCTCGAAAAATCGATTCTTCGATTAATCGATCTCAGATCGCCATCCCTACTCTAAAATAGTTTGTAACAGGTTATGGGCCCAGACGCCCGGATAGAAATAGGGAAGTAGGATTTATAAAGTGATAGGCATCACGTTGATGCAAATTGATTTCGTGATACGTCGCGACGTCATTAACTTTTCAGCTTACAATGGCGGACCCCCGTTTTGCTCAAATTGATCGTTTGGCGGGCCGTGATAATTATCCTACATGGAGTTTCGCGGTGAAAACCTTTTTAGAGCATGAAGATTTGTGGAAATGTGTCGAGACATCGGGCATGGCTTTTACGAAGACCGAAGATACGAAGGCAAGGTCAAAAATAGTCCTTCTAGTTGACCCTATGAACTATGTTCATATCCAGGATGCCACCACGGCTAAGGAGGTATGGGATAACCTGAGAAAGGCTTTTGATGACTCCGGCTTGTTGAGGAAGGTAGGTCTTCTGCGAGAACTAATTACAACAGATCTGGAAAGTTGTGGTAGTGTTGAGAACTATGTCAACAAAATCATCACATGTGCACACAAGCTTCGTAATATAAAATTCATTGTAGATGATGAGTGGCTCGGCACATTATTATTAGCCGGGTTACCAGAGTCATATAGTCCTATGATTATGGCTATGGAAAGCTCAGGTGTGTCCATCACTGCTGATTTAGTTAAAACAAAGATTTTACAGGATGTAAAGTCTCCGGACAACTCATCTGTTTTTTTTTTCAAATTTCTACAAAGGCAAGGCAAAGAATAGTAAATGTTCAGGTTTTAAAGCAAATAGTAAAGGTCCCAGGTGCTTTAGGTGCAATAGGCATGGTCATTTAGCCAAATTTTGTGCCTCAAACAGCTCAAATCAAAAGAATAAGTCTGAAACTATTAATACTTCTTCTAGCTATGTTGCAGCGTTTCCAGCCTCACCAGGCCTAGAGAGTGGATGCTGGTACATTGATTCAGGAGCTGCAATGCACATGACAAACAAGAGAGATTGGCTTTATGACTACGGACCTGCTTTAGTAACAAACATTAAAGTTGCAGACAACAAAATATTAACAGTAAAAGGCTGTGGTAAAGTAAATATAGAAACATATGATGGTGAAAGTGAATTAAAAATTGGTACAATACAAGTAAAAAATGTTTTATATGTGCCAGATTTGGCTGTTAATCTTCTGTCAGTCCGCCAAATGACACAGAATAACTGTCAAGTAAAATTTAGTAAGAATACATGTAATGTTTATAAAGAGTCTAAATTAATTCTCACTGGATATATAAAGAACAATTTATATGTGGTTCATAATGAAACTTATGCTTTGATGTCATCTGTACATCTATGGCATCAAAGGATGGGTCATCTAAATTATAATGATCTTCAGAAACTTAATGAGTCTACAGATGGAGCAGATATAGAATCAAGTAGAGAGGAGCATGTGGTATGTAATACTTGCTTAAAAGGTAAGCAAACAAGGCAACCATTCAAACATGCTGGCACAAGGGCTTCCGCCCTCCTGGAGTTGGTGCATTCAGATGTATGTGGGCCAATGGAGGAAAAGTCTCTCGGTGGTGCCAGATATTATGTCACTTTTGTCGACGATTGGTCTAGAAAGGTATTTGTTTACTTTATCAGCTCTAAATCACAAGTACTCGAAAAGTTTAAAGATTTTAAGCTACTAGTAGAGAATCAATTAAATGCTAAAATTAAAACACTAAGATATGATAATGGGACAAAAGAAGTTTGCAAATTGAATAAATCAATATATGGTTTGAAGCAAGCCAGTAGAACTTGGAACAAAAAGCTTGATAATTTTTTGAGTAGTATTGGATTTTCAAAATCGAATGTAGATCCTTGTGTCTACTATAAATATGAAAATGAACATGTTATGTTTATAACTATATATGTTGATGACATTTTGTTGTTTCACAACTGTCAGGAGTCAGCAAACAATATAAAAGTAAAAATGAAGAATAATTTCAAAATGAATGAGCTTGGAATTGCTTATTGTTATATTGGACTTTGTATTTCATACAGTTCAGAAGGAATAGCCATTGATCAAACTAGGTACATAGAAAATACATTAAGACGTTTTGGTATGGAACAATGTAACTCAGTAGGAACTCCAATGGAACCGAATATAAAGTTTTCAAGTTCTGAAAAATTTGAAAGTATACCTTACCAGGAAGCCACTGGCTGCTTATTATACATCTCACAAGGAACAAGGCCAGATATATGCTATGCAGTGCATACATTATGTCGATATAATAGTTCTCATACAGAAGAGCATTGGAATGCTGTTAAGAGGTTATTTCGATACTTACAAGGTACAAAGTATCTACAGCTTGTATACAAAAGTAATGTTGATGAAGAAATCACTGGATACTCAGACTCTGATTGGGCTTCCTGTACTGAAGACAGAAAATCATGTACTGGATACATTTTTAATTTCCAGGGTGCAGCGATATCTTGGAATTCAAAAAGGCAGCAAACTGTTGCCTTGTCTACTACTGAGGCAGAGTATATGGCGCTCTCAGCTGCTACTCAAGAAGCTATGTGGCTGAGACAGTTGCACTGTGAACTGTGGCCTTCTTTAAAGGTTACACCTATTACTTTGTACTGTGATAATCAAAGTGCTATTAAACTTACAGGTACTTACAGTTATCATGCTAGGAGTAAACACATTGATGTTCGTCACCACTATCTGAGGAACAAAGTTGAATGTGGTGATGTCAAGATTGAATATGTGGGCACTGATTCGATGGTTGCTGACTGCCTCACCAAAGCCCTACCGAAGCCCAAACACCAGCACTTCCTCATCGCTATGGGTTTGCGTTCAAGGGAGGATGTTAAACTGAACGCATCCACTTAATATTATGTAGTCTGTATCAGTCAATGTAATCTGTATCTGTCAATGTAGTCTGTTATAATAAATATATCGCCCCTGTCTGTTCCAAGATATTGAGCGGTTCGCACCATTGTCTAACTCAGCTGTTTTATTTATTTCTCTTTACTAAATTCATACTCTAAAATAGTTTGTAACAAAGATTAAAACACAAAAACGAATCGGCAGCCAATTTAATTTTATACGCTATTTTAGCATATAATAATTCTATACATAGCTTGACGAAAATATGTAGACCATATTATGACATTGTTACTGGATATTATGACTTTTGTCTGGACATTAGGACTTTAAATCTGTAGGGTCTCTAGGAGACCCTACAGATTTAAAGTCCTAATGTCGACGACGACCAACATTACTGCGTTGCGTTTCCAAGTTTAAGTAAATATTCCTGTCATGTAAACGAAGAGAATATCTGAATCTGCAGGGCAGTTACCTTGTAACAATACCGCCGAACTGTTCTCTACATACTAAGGACCTCACCATTGTTAACATAAATAACCAATTTAAGGGGGAGCCTTTGAAGATTTTGCTACCAATGAACTATACTCCTACGACACCACAGCGATCCTTAAAGTTACATACGATTGATTTGAATGGATAACATATAATTTAGAGAAGCAAATCGAAGTACAAATGCCTATTATTCCGGAAAATCCAACCATCATTTACCACACCACTTTACCATTCTATGTAATGCTCCTGTGTTCAGCTATTTTTGTAATATACATCGGATATCGTCGACTCCATAAAATTACCCAGAATGCTGGAATTCAAGAGCAACAGGGACAACCAGAAGGTGATCCAGCCGCAACATTTACCCTCAACGTCCTCAAATAGTTGCGGATCTGCGGGGGAAGGAGTTATGTGCCAGCCCTGCATCTGACAATATAGGATTTCTGCTGACGAAGGACGCCACCGGCGACGCTAGATATAGTACTTAGTTTTAAGAATTCATTCTTGTAAGCATCGCGCTTGAGATCACTCTATTAATTTGTAATTATAATAAATTAGTTAAATATAAAATTGGTTCTTTTTGGAGTGCACCGGCGGGTGAAATATAATTAGTTATATAATAATAATAATATATAAACAAAACAAAAAACAAATTACAATTAAAACCCAAAAACAACACACTAGTTCGCTATGTGGCTATCGTATCAGAGCTATAGGTATTTCATTGGAACACAGTCAATGTATAAGGATAATATGTTTAAATTATTTAACATTAAAAAAAAAAAGATTATGTTATGAACCGAGAAACACACAGATTAAGACGTGGTACAATATTATGAGAGAATAATTTAATGATCTGTGGATGGACAATACAATCTATCCTTCGCTGACAATCACAAACTTTGACAGTGTCACACTCACATAAAGTTTGCTAGGTATCTGTCACTGAGCTGTAATAACTGAATAACAATAAATAAACAAGACAAGGTAAAGATTGTGAGAAACCAAATAAGTAATTGACAGAGAACTATTTATCACTTTAAACTTATGCCCAGAAACCAAGAAGAAGTTAAAATTAAACGCACACACGGAACATAAGCACACATAAAACATATGGAAGTTTTTAAACCTACTTTGAACCCTTTTTGTTACGGGTCTTGTCTCCTCTCAGCTTTGGATCATCAGTGGTGGACGATAAGGGGATGCTGTCTGGGACTGTATCCAGTTCCTTCAGTGAAGAGATGCGTCGAAGTTTCCCATCAGCCCCTAACACTTGTACCCGTCCATCCGAAGTCCAGCATTTAGTGACACCAAACCGCTTTCTCGCCTCCATAAATAAGGAGTGCCTTGATTTGGTTAAAAACTCAGACAAGGTTATGCCTTTCGGTGCCTTTGAGACTAGTTTTGGCAGCCCAGATCCTTAATTTATTGTCGTACTGTCGAAGCTTTATTAAGATTGGCCTAGGCTTCTCTCTGGATCTAATTCCCAATCGATGACACCTGGTAAGGCTCTGCTCCGTTAAGTTGGGACACTTTAGCAGAACGGATATCATCCTTGCTATGGAGCCGGAACTATCATCCTTGCTATGGAGCCGGAACTTTCATCCTTTGTTTCGTTAACCCCATGCAGCAACATACACTATCTCCTGCTCATCCTGTACATTAAATGGCATCGCCATTTGAGCCTGGAGATTTTCAAGGCAAAAGAGAAGGGAACTTTTAAATACCTGAAACTCAAGAACAAGAGGAGCTTTGTTCCAGCGGAGGGGACCTACTCTGCGTTGCAATAAGGCGCTGCTGGAACTCCTCCATTTTGGCAGACACCATCTCGGATACATCTTAGAGACTTCTTGAGATCCTCCATAATAAGGTGACAGTGAAATTATATGAAATTAATTGTTCAAAAGAAGGTGGTTGAAAAGTGATTAACAAACTTTAAGTAAATTACAGTTTAATATAGAATATTATTAAAGAAAGATAGCGAATAATGTGTAGTTCATCTCTGGAACCGTAAGTAAAAAAGTTAAAACTGAAATACTATTTTATTCTAGTAAAAATGAAGAGACACACTAATACACGTTTGCACTACCCACTCACTCGTTGGAAATCTCACACAATATTCTGATAATATAGTGAAGTGTTATCAGATACCAAAACGGCAAGGCTGAAAATATGAGATTTTAAAACTAATCAAATAATGTACAATTAACCATTAAATAAAATAACGCCTATAAAAATATTAAATATGTAATTAAAATTCTGAAATAGCGCCATCTTTGATACACATACTCAAACAGTATGCTTATTGGCAAGATGAATAATTATTTTATACTCCAACTTACATGGTTTCAATACTGACGCATAGATGTCGCTGTATCGCAAAAAAATTAATACGAATTACAGAGTTACAAATTTTGAAATACAATTTATAATTAACTTGACAATATATACAACATTATAAGAATCTTGACATTTAACCATCTTCTATTATTCAGTATAGAAAATTAAAAATATCAAATTAAAAATTCAATTATTACAAACGAGTTAATGTCATATCGCAAAACAATTACGTTCATCTTAAGAAAACATTTACTTCGGTATTTTCTGGAACATAAATATTGTAGATCTTTTTGGGAAATGTTTAAATGTTATCCGTTGTTTATACGATAGTAGTTACACGAAAGCAAAAAATATTTGATTCAAAAATGAGAATTGTGTCTATCTGGCCAATATTAAAAAAATAATAATTAATGAGATTTCTTACAAAATTTTCAGTTTCTATTAGTGCTACGTTTTTATATAAAATGAACTAAAGGAAGTTCCTATGAAAGCGAGCGGTATGTAAACATATCCCTTTCACTGATGCTCATCTAGATAAGTAGGTGAGGCTTTCATACTGGAGTGAAAAAGTGTGGCTAGACTAGAAAAAACTGGCCAATTGCCGAATAAAATAAACAATAATTGTTACGGGCAGTGCGGTATCCAGGGTCGTTAGAACAAACGTCATAAATAAGGGTTTGTACAAACGAAAAAATATGTTTGCAATTTTTTGTTAAGCATTGTGTAATGTACTTTATGTAATTTATTATGATTATGATATTGGAAAGTAATGTCACTGGAGAGTTGCAGTCGTGGAGACCGCATATTATCGCATCGCATATATATCGCATCATAGCATAAAAGCTAGGCCGGCCGCATGGAAAATAATTACCTTTGGAGTAACCGTGTGGTTCCAAGGGCGCTAATTAAAGAATTGAATTAGTTTTTTGATCCGTAGTTAACTCAACTATTGGTCAAATATCGTTACTAATAGTTAAAATTCAGCAAAATGCGTTTTTTGATCCGTGGTAGGAGTTACTAATGGTCAAATATCTGACCATTAGTCAAAAAAGTTAACTACTCAGCAGTGTTCTCAACCGTACGATAATTATCGTACATGTACGATAATTTCATAGCTACGTACGATGTACGATGGTACTCGACTATCGTACGCAGATTGTACGATAATTTCCGTTCTCATGAAAAATTTGTTGATTACACAGATAGCCCTATAATATTTACAGTTTTTTAGTGTTAGTGCCATATATTGCCTCATTGTTTTATTAGGATCACATGCCGTTGCTTCATGGCGCGGGTCGCCGTCCGGCTGTCTAACGCAACGCACGTGTCGATTGCGCGCATTCGGACCCGATTTTATTTTTTATTAACTATCCCGGCTTTTATTGAAAAGCACGTAATAGTTGCCCTGAGGTGCAGTCACAAACCAGCTGAAGCTACTATTTGGTGACGCCCGCTCGCCGCCTATCCTGTAATCCTTTGGGATTCGGGAAAAGCGGTGGAGCGCGCAATGTACCGGTAGTTTCGGGTCGTGCGTGACAGCCTCCTGGCTTCAGTTAAGTTATTTTTATTTTTATAACATGAAGCGCACTCCGCAGATCGGCGATGATAAGCAGCCGCCCCGCCCGCAGCGCCCACGCTCCTATGCCAGTCGAGCGAGGCCACCTGCGGATGCTGAGGCAGCCGCCGCCACAGCCGGACCATCATTCCAAGTGCGCGACACAACGCACAGCTCGCCCGCAGCGAAGCAGCAAGCTGCGTCAAGCTTGTACAGCTTTGCGGAGCCAGCTTCGCAGCAGACGAGCCGCAGCCGATCCCTAGAAGTCCCCAGGGACCGTCATCCGTCGCATCAAAAACGTGACCTAACTCCAGCGGCTAGGATTAAGAAAACGGTACGCATAGCCCTTCCTCACCGCACCCCGCAAGTTTCCGTCGCTACGTCGGCCGTGACGTCATCAAACGGAGCGGCGATATCGCGGCGTGCCACCGACGTTACGCCGGCCGAGACCGCATTCCTGAGCGTTGAGTCATCGCCTCGCGCCACCGATAGCGTCATACAATCCGACCCGCCCGCCCCGCGGGCCCCGCAACAAATTGTGTCTACTGTGACGTCATTTGTACATTCCGAGACATCGCCGCATGTCACCGAGACGCGGGCCGTGTGCCAACGCCGCGCGTCCGTAACAAATAGTGAGTGTTCTGGTATTGACGAACTGTTGCGAATGCTCGATCGCGACCCGGGTACTAGTGCCGCGTCTTCGCCGCGGACGGCATTCGAGTCAGACTTGATCTTTTTGGCTCAGTCAGCCGCATGCTCGTTCGCGTCGCGCGGGATGCTGCGCGCTATGGCCCGGTACGCAAAATCGCGTGAAGAAGCGCTACGCAACAGCGGCATATTAGAGTCGCCGCTCACCGAAGCCGAGCAGCGGGAGTTGGCGCTGATCCGCGACGAGTGTCGCTTCCCAGCGCGCACCCCTGCCACCCCTGTACGCCACCCGTTTTCAGCCGTTGACCCCGGCTCGGAAGGTGAGTCTGTGGCAAAGCGCCCATGTGCTGTGGCACCCACAGCAGCTACTCCAGGTTCCACTGGGGACCCTCGGCTGGCGCCAGGTCGCCGCCTTGACTTGGGACCTCCAGTCCAGCCGCCACCTTTAACTGTTCCGCCACCCGCCGCCCCTTTGGCTGGCAGGGCGGGGAACGCCAACGCACCCCCTGGTGCCACCGGTGCCTCACCTGGACCTGCTGCTCCCGTTGCTCCTGCTGACGACGACGCCGCCCCTGCGCTGGTGGCGCCCTCCTCATACGCAGCGATGGTGACCGCACCTACGGTCCACGCACAGCCCCCCAGGGCCCCTGTGGCCCCGAAGAAGCCATCATATCCGCCCATTGTGATCGAGTTCCTCCCCAATTATGTACATCATTTGGGGAGGATCAGCCAACTGCTTGGACGTTCCGCCAACACCAGGGCATACGGTAAGGGCTACCGTATATCTCCCGAAACAGCTGACGAGTACCGGGTGGTCCAGCGCTACCGCCGGGTCTCTTGGTTCTCATACTCTCTTCCAGCGGAGCAGGACCTCAAGGTGGCGATCCGGGGAATACCAGTCACCACCGACCCCGAGGAACTGGCCCAGGCGCTACGAGCCCTTGGATACGAGCCTGAGTACATACGCCCAATTCGTGCCAGAAAAGGTCGACCAGGGTGCATTTTTCTCGCCGTCCTGCGGCGAACACCTGACATCACCCCTGCCATTTGCAGTATAACCGAGCTGCTTTACATGACAGGGGTAACGATTGAAGCCTGGCGCGGGAAGCAGGGCCCTGCACAGTGTCATCGATGCCAATCGTTTAGGCACTCTTCGGTTAATTGTCATCGACGAATGGCGTGCGTTCGTTGCGCAGGGGAGCATCGCGCGGCGGACTGCACGAGACCGAGGGACGTGCCGGCGACTTGCGCCAACTGCGGGGGCCCACACCCCGCCTGCCATTCGTCGTGCCCGGTCCGCAAGGAGGAGGAACAAAACCGGCGCGCGGGCACATTTGCCCGAACTGCGCCCTCTCGCTCCTTGCGCCAACGCCACGAGCAACCACAAAAAGAAACTTCTCAGCAGACCACGAGTGCGACATCAGCGGCCGCTCCCTCGACGTCTGGCGTCGCCCCTATAGGCGAAGCGGACGACTTCATCACCGTGCGGCACCGCACAAGACGTGGTGGCCGCAGACGAGGTCGTGCTCCACCCTCGCTTGCCGCTCAGGAGGCAAGCCGCGCTGCCGCGCTCCATGCAGTCACCACCGACGTTGCCAACCGCGCCGCCACCGCAGCTACTACACCTACACCAGCTCATGAACGCGCTGCCACTGCACCACCTCGCACAGCACCATCTTCGCGCTCGCGCACCAGGTCCCGCGCGCGCCGGCCACAAATGGAGGAGGCGCTGTCGGCGATCGCCAATATTCTCCAGGCTGTACAAGCCGGGGACAACCCAGCCGCGCTCTTCAGGAGAGCGGCATCGGCCTTCAAGGGCCCAACCCGAGGCCGCAGTCGACGATGATGGGGGGCCTCCGGCTCCTACACTGGAATGCGCGTGGCCTCGCGGGTAAGGTCACATATCTAAAACATGTACTCAGCTCACAGGACATCGACATCGCCCTGGTCAGCGAGACGCACCTAGCCGCCACAGCTAGACTCCGCATGCCGGGTTACGAAGTCTACCGCCAGCACCGTGTCGACGCCTGTGGTTACGCCTACCGTGGTTTGGCGGTCATGGTGAGACGCCGGATACCACACAGATTGCTGCCAGATGTGGTGGTAACCGAATGCGATGCCCTCGGCGTGGAGCTACAACTCGCAGGTCGCCCCACTGGATTCTTCGCGGTCTACGCGCCACCCAACAATCGGTATACCACAACAGATCTCCAAGAGCTCCTCGCTGCCGCCCATCCCTGCGTCATAGCTGGGGATTGGAACGCGAAGCACCCGGCGTGGAACTCGAGAACTTCAAACCCGAGGGGTAGGCGCCTGCTGCACGACGCCGAGACGCTGGACTTTTCAGTGTCCGGCCCAGACGTGCCGACACACTACCCCGATCAAGCCAGCCACAGAGAGGACACCATTGACATCGTGGTCCACCAGGGACTGACGTGCCAGATGACGCAGGATGTGATCGTCGACGAGTTCCGGTCCGATCACCTTCCCGTGGTTGTCACTCTGGTGAACTCCTCACCGAACATGATACTTCATACACCGCTTCGCCGGAAGTGCATTGACTGGAGGGTCTTCGAGCAAGCCCTAAATGACGCACCCCAGCCGCGCCCACCCGTCACCCCAGCGGCTATTAACGAACTTGCTGCATCCTTTACCACACTGTTACAGAGTGCATTGGACGCAGCTACCACCGAGCGTCCTCTACCAGCCACGTACAAACAGTTGCCGCCCCGTTTGCTGGCGCTCATCCGCCGCAAACGCGCCCTACGTCGACGCTGGCAACAGACCCGCTGTCCGCGCATGCGTGCAGAACTGCAGGCCTTCGCCGATCGGGTCAAGGCTGCACTCAACGACCACGCCTCCGAGTCGTGGGACCGCGGCCTTGATGAGGCCAGCACGGATTGGGTACGGCTGCACCGCCTTTGCAGGCGTCTCAGTGGCACAGCCGACCCCATCCGCCCCTTGCGACACCCAGACGGCACACTGCGCTACGACGCCGAGGGCCGCGCCGAGCTGTTCGCGGACCACCTTCAACACCAGTTCTCCCCTAACCCTGCGGAGGACCCAGCCCGTGCGCTAGAGGTCGAGACCGCCGTCGCCGAGCAGCTGGGCGCCCCTCCACCGGCAGACGAAGAGGTGCTGTTCTTCTCGCCGAGCGCCGTCAAGAAACAAGCAGCGCGGCTCAAGCTCAGGAAGGCCCCCGGCCCAGACGGTATCACAAACGCAGCACTGCGTCACCTGCCCCACCGTGCGGTGGTGACGCTTATGCGTCTCTTCAATGCGATCCTCCGGACCGCACACTTCCCCGAAGCCTGGAAGGAGGCAAAAGTTATCATGTTGCCCAAGAAGGGCAAAAGCGTCTTCGACCCGGCGAGTTATCGCCCTATCTCATTACTCGCCACGCAATCCAAGCTGTTTGAGGCCATGTTGCTGCCGACAATCAGGCGACACTTTACCCCTAGGCCCGAACAGTTTGGATTCCGAAGTGAACATTCCACCACCCTCCAGCTGTCGAGAGTGCTGCACGACATCACCGCCGCTCTTAATAAGAAAGAGGCGGCGGCTGCAGTATTTCTCGACATGGAGAAAGCCTTTGACCGGGTCTGGCACGCGGGACTTGTGCACAGGCTCCTCGCTTCCGACATCTTGCGGCGCGTGGTGTCAATCATTCGCTCCTTCCTTCTCGACCGGCGGTTCCACGTCTCCGTCGAGGGGGTGAAGTCGAGCTGCCGGCCGATCACCGCGGGGGTCCCGCAGGGCAGCTGCTTGTCACCGAGCCTGTACTCTATTTATACCGATGATGTTCCAGTCGCAGCGGGGTGTGCGGTGTCATTGTTTGCGGACGACACCGCCTACATCGCAACGGCATTCAACGCGCGCTACGCAGGCGTCAAGCTGCAGAGGTCGCTGGATGCCCTTCCCACCTGGTTGGCTGAGCGGCGCCTGACCGCAAATGCCGCCAAGACCCAGGCCATAGTCTTTGGCCGGCGACATCTCCCGCCACCGCTCCAGCTACAAGGGGTCGAGATCCAGTGGCGCCCCAAAGCAATCTACCTAGGCGTCACATTGGACCGAGGCCTCACAATGCGCCACCACATCGCTGCGGTTGCCGTGAAACTACGCCCTGTGCTCCAGTCGTCGCTGCCTATAAAGCGCAAACTGGCGCTCTACAAGCAATACCTCAGACCGCACCTTACGTACGCGGCGCCCGCGTGGTATGCGCTTGCGGCCGAGACGCACCGACGTCGGTTGCGGGCCGTGCAGAGTACCACACTGCGGCGTATAGTCGACGCGCCGCGCTACGTAAGGAATTCCACCATTCAACGAGACCTCAAACAGGAGAGCCTGGATGACTTTATCAGCGCGCTGGCGAGACGCATGTTCGAGCGTGCGGACGCCTCCGGCTTCCAGCACCTCCAGAATCTCGCCCCGCTCCACACCAGGCCTCCCGACCACCGCCGATCCTTCCCGCGCGAGCTAGTGCGCGAGGAGGACTCCGATACCTAAAGAAGTACCTACGCATTCTCCACCCCCGCTGACACACAACAACATTGCAGCCAAGACGCTACATAGCACGTAAAAGACCCAGGGCCGCTCCAGGCCCGCCACAACGACCAACCCGCCCTTGAGCGGGGCGCGAAACTGATACCCCCCGCAAGCCCACGGGCGTAACGGGGCTCCCGGCGCCACCCACGGGTGCAGCGCGGAAGACAGCAGACTTCATGGCGCAATCCTTTCATTGGTTGTTACTGTTGTTCAATTCGAATTATAAATTCGAAATGTTGGCACGTTCATCACACTCGAAGTGCCCTCGTCCACTCCCCGCTCAGGTCTTGCCATACGTCGAATATTTAATTTGAATTATTATTCTTCAATTTAAAAAACACAAATTTACAAGATTTAAACTATAAATCATTTCCAACATATTATTGTCACAATTTATATGATTTTTAAAAGTATTTTATCCATTTTCCTGACTTGTACGATAATTTTTATCCACGTACGATAATTTTTCGGCACTGGTACGATAATTGCCTGGCTTCAGGTTGTGAACAATGCTAAGTACGATAAATTATGCGCATTTATCTTGGGACCAAAATATTTTCGATTTTCGAATTGCTTCGTGGGGGAGGGCCGAGAAACCACTCTAATTGAATGCTTCCAGTTCTGTTTAATTCATCATTGCTATTTATGATAGGACTTACATGAAACAAGTATTGCGTGTTTATTACGCATTAGAAATTGTTTGTTTACGTTGTGTATGGACAAAGAAAATACCTACTGTTGTATAAAGAAATGATAACTCCTTCCGATTTGATAAGTTTTCTTGTAATACGTTACCGAATATTTTTAATTTTACACATGAATAATAACATAATTATATAAATTACAATGGGGGTAGCAAATTAAACTATTAACGCCTAAAATCAAAATGTAGCCCTGAATTTTTTAAAATTACCTACTAAATAACATGTTTTTCGTTATTATTGATGATATATTATGTAGTTCTGGGTTTACTTAACATGTCAATTAAATGTTATTACCTATATTAGATATAATAGAAAAATTTAATAGTGGCTTCATACGTTAAGCAATAAACCGTATAGTCAATAAATAAAATGGCAAAATAATAGGTAGTAAAATATTACAATGTACACAGCATGTAATAATTACATGCTGTGTACGCGTAGGTACGTAATTCTTAAGTATTAACTAGAAGTATAATAATGAATTATCAACAGTTTTGTGCTGTATTATAAAAAAATACTTTTGAAATAGAAAAATAATGTAAAATGTAATGTGTTTGCGTAATATAATTTACGCAGACCGTCGTTCCTGTGGATCATCGTCGCCTTGTTATCATATTGTTTTTATTCAAGTAAACAACATCAAAACTTAAAGAAAAAACAATATGAGCTTCGCCGAAGAATTCAGGCGGCTACGGTTCTTGACACATTGGTGCCGCGGAACGTCTAAGAAATTGTTTTATGAATAATAATCGATTCAGATGAAGCGCGTGGGCGAGAGCGGGAAGCTGGTGCCGTTCTTCAAGGCTGTGGGTGTTTATTTCACCGTGGGTTGCGGCGCACCGTCGGCGTCCGCGGCGGCGCTGAAATGCGCGCCCGTGGTGTGCCTGCTGGCGTGCGTGGCGACGACGCGGCGCGGGGCGCACGGGAGGCGGGTGGCGGCCGGGCTGGCACTTGGCAGTACTCAAGCCGGGTTTCCACCGCGAGCGGAACGGACCCATTAAGGACTCGGTCTAACTCGCAAGCGTAAACTGCATACTTGTATTCCCACCAACAAATAGTCGGGCGGAAAGGACTGAGCGAGCAGAAATAGTTGAAAAGAACTCGCTCAGTTCTAGAGAGCGGAGCGGAGTAATTACGGAGTCCGTTCAACTCGCAGTGACAAATTCCATAGTAGCGTTTCCACACAGAAAGTGCTGAGCGGGACGGATCGAACGAGTAAAAAGTGATTGAAACGAGTCCGCTGTGGCAAGGTCTCGCCGACTAGTTTGAAACGGACTCGCTCGCGGTTTCCATCACCCGAAATTGTTTTCTACTAAATACTAACCCTGTAATAGTTATTAAATTTTTCATCGTCTAAATCGTAGAGTAGCCTATATTCCCCTTTCAATGTTCTTTCTCGAATGTGCTGGCATAACCAAAATCTCCGTCTTGCACGTTTTTTCTATGCTTAAGATAATACATATGTACTTTTTCTTTCTGTATACATAATCACTGTCTTTACTTGATCCCGTGTCACTCGACAACATCGCAAATTCGCAACAAAACACTACCGCACGTTCAAAACTCCAACTGAACTCGCTCTCTGTGTAAACTGATTGTTCATTTTCCATTTCTCATTTTTCGTTCAGCTCGCTCCGCTGATTCCTCTCTCTCATTTTCCTTTTGCAGTGGAAATCAACAGACAAATCTCTAGCCGGGTTTCCACCGCGAGCGGAACGGACCCATTAAGGACTCGGTCTAACTCGCAAGCGTAAACTGCATACTTGTATTCCCACCAACAAATAGTCGGGCGGAAAGGACTGAGCGAGCAGAAAGAGTTGAAAGGAACTCGCTCAGTTCTAGGGAGCGGAGCGGAGTAATTACGGAGTCCGTTCAACTCGCAATGACAAATTACATAGTAGCGTTTCCACACAGAAAGTGCTGAGCGGGACGGATCGAACGAGTAAAAAGTGATGGAAACGAGTCCGCTGTGTCAAGGTCTCGCCGACTAGTTTGAAACGGACTCGCTCGCGGTTTCCATCACCCGAAATTGTTCTCTACTAAGTACTAACCCTGTAATAGTTATTAAATTTTTCCCCTTTCAATGTTCTTTCTCGAATGTGCTGGCATAACCAAAATCTCGCGTCTTGCACGTTTTTTCTATGCTTAAGATAATATGTACTTTTTCTTTCTGTATACATTATCACTGTCTTCACTTGATCCCGTGTCACTCGACAACATCGCAAATTCGCAACAAAACACTACCGCACGTTCAAAACTCCAACTGAACTCGCTCTCTGTGTAAACTGATTGTTCATTTTCCATTTCTCATTTTTCGTTCAGCTCGCTCCGCTGATTCCTCTCTCTCATTTTCCTTTTGCAGTGGAAATCAACAGACAAATCTCTTTGTTGGTGGAAATGCAAAGCTATTTCATTTAAAAGGCGTCCGTTCCGCCTAACCATTTCCCGCTCATTACCCTTTTGCGGTGGAAACCCGGCTTCTTTGTTGGTGGAAATGTAAACCTATTTCATATAAAAGGCGTCCGTCCCGCCTAACCATTTCCCACTCATTACCCTTTCGCGGTGGAAACCCGGCTTCAGTGTAGGAAGGTTAAACAAGATGGCCGCTGGTTATTCATATAGTAGCAGCTGTTTCTCACAGATATCAAGTTGTGATAAATATATTTATTATAAGAAAAAGCAAAAAATTACGTGAAATGTGGTGGAAAGAGCATTTAGAGTGTGGAAAAGAAGGTTTCCCTGCAAAAAATCTACAGGCATCTATCATTGTTGTATATCGCAGAATATATTTATATAAAAGAGGGAATATCTGCCGAAAGACGATGGAAATTCCACACTTTACCTTCCATAGCAGAGATTTAGCATTAGAATCATTACTAGCTACAGAACCGCGGTAGAAAATAATGAAGTATATTAATAAATAATATTAAATTCATCATTTATTTAAAAGCCTATAATATTAACTCATTTATACCTACATACTGCATACAAAGAACTACAGCTATACATTAGTTAGCGACCTAGGATATTCTCTAGGACTTTATATTACATATATGAGTTAGCATCAATCTACTTTATTACAAGACATTTTAAATGAAACATGTGACTAGATTAATAAAATGTTTAATTATAACATAAATAATAAATACAAACAATTTTTATTAACAAACAATACAATATTTACATGAAACCTTAAAATAGCAATTTAATATTTTCTACCTAATTGTTTCTTCTTGCATTTCACTTGCATGGATTTTTCGGTGGGCTTCAAATCAAATCATTTATTCCAATTAGACCACCTAAAATAGCACTTTTGAATAAAGATTATTCTATTTGCCGCTTCCAAAAGGTAGTATCATGTGGAGAAGAACTCTTTCTTTTAAAATAAAATAGAATATTTGTATACATAAGTTAAATAAAGACAATGTTAACAAAGAATTCGAAGATGATGAACTCCTAAAATAATATTACTATACAGGTCTTTATTGTAGTTAGTATACATACATGTTCCTCACATATTTACAAATATTGAAACCATAGAATATTATACATTAATGAGAAATAAAAAACCAATAAAACACTGTGTGAGATAAACATAAAATAATGTGTTTGTAGTATTATGCAACAAAAAATAATATGTAAATTTAGATCGGCAACCAATTGATTTTGTCAAGGCTCTATGATTATCCTATGAAGCAGGACCAGGTTGTTTCAAAGCATTCTTATATCTTGAATATTATAATCCTGTAATTTGTAATATACTTGTTTACAAATTAGAGGAAATTTTCACTTATTGAGGAGTTTTAATATGTCACAGGGTATTTTATTGTAACTTTTAACCCAATATACCCCATAAATGAGGTTTGAATTTTGGCTAATCTGAAAGATAGTTCAGGTATTTCATCTTTATTTCTAGTAATGAAATTATGTCTAACAGATTTGTAACAACAAAGATTATAACTGGCTATGACAGCTTTCTTTTAAAAAATATAAAAATGGATTCAATGTCAGCAGCCCGACCCCACTGTAAAATCCCGTACGACATTATGCTTCTTTGTGCAGCAAATGTTTTTGATTCTCTTCCTTAGCATAATTGGGCAAATCATGCTCTCTCTTTTTTTTTGTTTTGATAGATTGCTGGAGTGATCCGTTTCTTTTCAGGTTAGGACTGGGTAATCCTTGAGTAGCATCATCAATTTGGAGGTTTCTTTTTGAGCCCAGTTAGTACGGTCCCTTTAACAAAACATAAATGTATTACTTTTCTATGAAACACAAGATAACTCGGAATAAATAACACGTTTGTTTGTACTTACTTGTTTGCCCGTTGGCTGCTTGCTGACATCGTTATTTGTATATTTTAGTATCGTTATAGGTGTAAACCGTATTAAAACAGAAAAACAACTTTATTTATATTTTGATTAATTTGACACTACTACTGACTTGGGTGATAAATAACGTCACAGTGAAAAAGTCACAGTGATCAGGTGCCTGCAAAAGTCACTGTGACTTTTTAGAAAATAACAACGTTCCAAAATAACTAAACTAAAATAAACTTAATTTCATGGCCACATCCCTCCCTTGCGAAAGGCTCTTTTCAAAAGCCGGAAATCTAATAAACGAAAGGCGCACACGGCTTGGCGTAAGGAAAGTACAGCAGCTTTTATTCCTAAACGCAAATTACTTCTGTAAATAGATATAAAATAAAAAACGTGTATAAAATGCATGTATATAATAACGCAACGCATGTCAATAACAAAGTGTGTAAATAACAACTTATATAAATAACAACGCATAACGCATGTAAATAACAACACTTGTAAATAACTTATGTATATAAAAATGAACAAAAAAAGGTGTAAACTTGTACAAATGTAAAAATGTATAAAAATTCAAATCAATGTAAATAGTTTATCCAAAATAATAAACACGCCGCACAGTTAAATTATAAAAATGCGACAGTCCTAAGCCTGTAAAAAGTGTGAAGGATATTTTGTGATCAACTGTTCAGTCAGTCTCTCTCGCCCGCGCTCAACTATAATCGACTATCGTTATGATTCCAAGTTCCAACCGTTCCACCTAGTTATTTAAGTTCCAAGCCCAATGTCGTTCCATGTAACCGACAAGTAACGACGTGACAAAGTCACGGTGATTTTACACAGTGTTTTTTTTGGAACTGGAACGACAGTCACGGTGATCGCGAAATAACGACTTAGCCACTTCAAACTTTTCAAGCACAAATAACGAATGAAGATCAGTGTTCACAACCTGAAGCCAGGCAACTATCGTACCGGAGGCCGAAAAATTATCGTACATGGATAAAAATTATCGTACAAGTCTGGAAAACGGATAAAATACTTTTAAAAATGATATGAAACGTGCAATAATGTATGTAGGAAATGATTTATAGTTTAAATCTTGTAAACTTGTGTTTTTTTAAATTGAAAAAATAATAATTCAAATTAAATGTTCGACGTATGGCAAGACTTGAGCCGGGAGTGGACGTCGGACGAGGGCACTTCGAGTGTCATGAACGTGCCAACATTTCGAATTTATAATGAACAACAGTAATAACCAATGAAAGGATTGCGCCATGAAGCAACGGCATGTGATCCTAATAAAACAATGAGCCAATAGATGGCACTAACACTAAAAACTGTAATTATTATTGGGCTATCTGTGTAATAATCAAATTTTTCATGAGAACGGAAATTATCGTACAATCTGTGTACGATAGTCACGTACCATCGTACATCGTACATAGCTATGAAATTATCGTACATGTACGATAATTATCGTACGGTTGTGAACACTGATGAAGATGTCAAAATTGGATATCATTCACTCAGTTTGTCTAGTGTTGTCATACAAAATAAATATTCCCCACAAAAAAAAAAACATTTTTTTTGGGATGTCATTGTTCATTGCACTGGCAACAAAATGACAAATTGTTAAGTTTGACTATAGTTAAAATAGACATAGTAGAGTGCCGTAAGGCATAAAAATGGTCAAACCTCGGAACCCAGGGCCAGTCAATGAATCTGTATATCAAGTATGAGACTGCATTATTAAAACCTCAAATAAAAAAGTTAAAAAAAAAAATTTACCGATCTCGATTTACAACAATTTTTAACAACAATTTACTGAAAAATGAGAGGCGGAAGGGGGAAAAAGTGTTTATAGCGAAAAATTTAATATTATTTGTAATAAATTATAGAGTCTGGCTGACGAAAGTAGATACTGGATTTTTTTACAAACTTTTTATATGACAACACTAAAGTGTTCCTACCATCGGATATTTACCCTACAAATTGGGGTATTTTAAGCAGAAAGTACTTAGGAACAAGTAATTCCAAAAAGGCATTTTCAAAACAAACTTATTTTAAACATTTTATAAATTGAGTTTTAAAAATTCGTACGTGTGCTAAACTTGTATTCATCGAAAATAAGTATCGTATGTACGTGTTGGGGATCACTTCAAGAGCAACACTAAGCCTTAAGTTGGTCTAATAAATAGCTTAATTAATTAGGTACACTATTTACTAGAGAAAAACTTGGCAAGATTATTTTAAAGAAATTAATTTTCGGCTGTTTTCCAAAAGATTTGGTAAAATCAGAATCAGTGTATGGTATCCCTATCTCTGACGCAACAAGATGGCGTGTTGTTGATGTTTCGTTGTGGTTGACTTGCGAGTTGCGTATAGTTTTGTTGTGATGTATCCGTGTTAATGCTATAAAAATGAATAAAACTAAAAAGAGAAGTGAAGTGCGAAAACTATTGTTTTGTATGATTTCGAAATATGAAGAGAAAAAGCTTGTGAAACAAGCCGTATTGCGAGAAAAACAGGATTGTTTACGTACTGTGACTGATTTTTTTGGTTAGTACGGTCAAAATGTCTTGATATTTTTTTATTTTAAATAAGTACATATTAGTTTTAGTTACTTTATAAAATGTTATTGTTCTTTTACAGGTAGTCCTGAGGATAATGCACGAACTGCTGAAGTAAAACAAGCAATTGAAAAAATCACAGATTTAGATCAAAAAGATATGATGAAATAGTACTTAGAAGAACTATCTTCACTCACCGGTAAGTTTTCACTCAACGTTAATCTTAGACTAGTTTTGTAATACTTGTGTATTTTCTGTTATTTCTTAGTTATGAGACTCACGATAATTGACATTTTATTTTATTCTTTTTACAGATGTAAGTGTAATTACATTGAAGAGAATTAAAAAAGAAGGTTCGGTGAACGAAGGGGTCTGGAGGACTCCAGGTAAAAAACGACCTCACCCTTTAAAAGTGTCGAACTTAGATAGTTTCGATATGGATGTTATTCGTAATAAAATAAACGAATTTTACATTGTGAGGAAACAAGTACCAACATTAAGATCTTTGTTGGTAGAGTTAAAAGAAAGTATAGAATTTGGTGGATGTCGTGAAACTCTCCGTCGCATATTAATAGGCAACGGTTATGAATTTAAGAAAAATAAAAATGAACGTTCATTATTAATTGAACGGTATGATATAGCTGCATGGAGAAATCGCTTTTTGCGTACCATTGCATCGAAACGTGCAGAAGGCAAGCCAATAATCTACTTAGATGAAACTTATGTTCACAAAACCTATAAGCCTAAAAAATGTTGGCAAGGTCCATCAACAAGTGGAATAATTGAAAATATATCGTCAGGAAAACGATATATTATTGTGCATGCAGGATCAGAGAAAGGCCCTGTTCCAAACTCATTGTTGGTATTTAGCACCAAATCGAAAATAGCCGACTACCACCATGACATGAATTCCACAAACTTCAACAAATGGCTTCAAGAAAAGCTTATGCCCAATTTGAATAAACCAAGTGTAATTGTAATGGACAATGCATCATACCATTCTGTCATAATAAATAAAGCGCCCACATCTCAAAATCGAAAGTTAGAGATACAGAATTGGCTTACATTGAATGGTATTTCATTTGAAACATACAATTCAAATGCAGAGTTGCTCTGCTTAGTAAAACCGAACACACCAGAACCTATTTATGAAGCTGATGAACTTTTAAGCCAAAACGGACATGAAGTGCTAAGACTTCCTCCATATCATTGTGACCTAAATGCTATAGAACTGATATGGAGTCTAGCAAAAAGAAATGTGGGAAGCAAAAATGTAAGCCAAACTCCAAAAGAGTTCGAGGATCTTATAAAACAATCTTTTGAGTGTATTACAGCAGATGATTGGAAAAAAATGACAGACCATGTCATTCATGTGGAAGACAAGTACAAAAGAAGAGACCATATAAAGCTTCATCATCAATTTAAGAGACAGCAGCGACTCCAGTGATTGTGACGATTCACTCCATGTTGAATTTTTAGATTCAGATTTTGATTATAGTGATTAAAAAACAGTATAAAAATATATGGTGTTGTTTTCTTTGATACATACTCACATAGATTTACAAATATTTAAAACTCATGATAATATTGATACTCATGATAGTGTTTGATAGCCTGTTTGTCCCTCTATATACGCCACAATGGAGTGACGTATCCGTGTGATAATAAAGAGTTAACAAGTGATATAAGCTACTTTTAATCTCGTCATAACGCGGACAAAATTTTGCAATTTTGTCCACTAGTAAAATAAAAATAAATGTCAAAGTATCAAAGTGAGTTGTTCCAACTTTCCTTTTTACTTTAGGGCTGCCATACTGATATTTTTTAAATTTGCCGCGCTTTTTCAGTATCAAGATTCTGGAGCTGGTCGTTGCGTCATTGTTTGCGGTGTCAATATTCCGCATTCATATTTCCAGCCCCATTCTTCTGGTAATATTTCTCTTCCAAGCCATGTTTGAACTTGCAACAATACTCTTTTAAAGTGTTCAAATGCGCTATCTGCAGTGGGTGGTAATGACGGCAGTTTAACGTAGGTATTTTTAGCAGTTGCTTTCAAAAAAGAGTTACCTATATCGTAATGCATTAAGATCTTTTATTTTCTGGGGGGCACCGTATAAAGCAAGAGTGCATGTAACACCAGCCTTAAAAATGTCATCAGTATTTTCGCATTCATTTTTGAAGACTGTCGCAGCATTTTGCAAGTCTGGTCGCTTTTCAAAATTTTTTGCAAATACGTTTTTGCCAAGTTGGAAAAAAGCTGATGTCGTGTCACATCCAGTGAATGCATGTAAGAACAGAATATGCTCTTTACACTTAGGTAATATTCTCAAAAGTATTTGGAAGAGTACGTTTTTTGCGGTATTTTGCCTTTGGATGGTTTTCGAAAATAAATTTCTCGGTCTGTTGGTGAGAGAGCAGTCAATAAAACTAAAACATCTATATCTTCGGACACTACAGCAACCTTTTCAGATTGCAGATTAACAGCAGTTTCGATTATTAGTTTATCGGCATCAGCTTCTTACGACGTTCTTCTTCTTCGTTATCTTTTGACCTCTCACTGTACCAGTTGTCGGACAATATGTCGTGTCGTTGTTGATTCTTAAAACATATAATTGTACTAGCGGATCCGACAGACGTTGTCCTGTCTATACGTCTTTAATTTGAAAATTTCAAACTTTTTTTAATAAGCTAAAACATTCTGGACCATTTTGATAAAAATTATTATTCAAATGTTATGACAATATCTAACGATCCAGCACATGGTCTACAATAACACAATGATAACAAAACTTTTTTTTAATTAGATCGCAGCGCTAACTGTCGGGACAGACTAAAATTCAAATTCGAATATTATTTAAAATTTGACAGTGCGATGGTAGCGCAGTCTGTCGGATCCAATGTAAAACATTCCAAAATCAACAACTACTAATTAATTAAAAAAAAACATTGTCCAGCGGACAAAATTGTGAATCTAAACCATTCTCGAATCTCCACGAACACACACAAAAAATTTCATCAAAATTGGTCCAGTCGTTTAGGAGGAGTTCAGTCACATACACACGCACACAAGAAATATATATATTAAGATTGGAACCAAATTTACTGGAGAATACAATATTATCCTCGTAATGGTTCATTAACCTCATTTTTATTGTTTTATCGTCAGGAATATGGTCAATTGTAACAATACTTTTTAATTCTGCGAGTGAAAATTGACTTGCTGCATCTACTTGCATTGTTACTGGATGAATTTTTTTCTCCCTCTGAGTCTGTTTTAGCGTTGTTTTTAAACGCATGTAACAATCCGCGTGATATTTAGCTCCCTGAGCTACTAAATCTAACACGCCTACAATTCTTTTATGAATATTGTACTTTTCTTGAAATCAGTACTAGTGACGTAGCTGATTTGTTGTCTTGACGACTTGGACTTCCTTCTTTCCTTCATTTCATCCGCTTCTTTTTCACAAAAGAAGCACCTAGTTTTCCAATCAAAATCAATTGAAGTAGCTGTTCGAAGCTTTTTTTAGGTGGAGAGCATGCAGATGTGGTGTTCTTTTTTTTAAATAAGAATTAATGCATCCTTTATTAATATATTTTTGTCTGCATACCGAATGCACGTAGACAAAGTCGCGAGTATTTATATACTGAGAAAGTCCATCCCCTCTTTCCGCAGATGCAGCTTTTAATGATGATATGCCTCTAGTGACTTTTATAATATCTCCTAGTTCAGAGCTTAATTCAGAACTAGATCCGATTTTATCACAAATGAGGCAATCATTGCTTGTACTATCAATACTGGATGGTTCACCCATTGCGACACGTGGCTGCAACAACAAATATTAGTAATATTAATAACTAACTTTTATATCATAATTAATGATTTATATTATTAAATTCTACTATTATATTCTAACTTTTAACATCGATTTATTACAAAATATTCATAACTATTTTCAAAAGCATGTAATATAAATGAAAAACAAATCCTTACAATTTATGCCACTATTTTCAAAGTTTTTAAAACTCAGTAATGTTCAGTAATTAACTTTTATCACACTCACTGCACAATAATATAAACATTAATTTTTAATAAACTAAAATCTGAAATAAATATTTTTCGGAACGAAAACAACAGCTACGTATTAAGTCTAGCAAGTTACAACGTGTACTATCCTGTGAGGGCCCGCCATGAACAATACCGAACAGCTGCTGTTATCCCCTCTATTCTCCAACCCGACCTTCATCGGTATATCTGCAGTCCCTAAAGATCCAAGATCAAGTTTTCAAGTTTGTAATAGTTGTTCTTTTTAAAATATGACTTTTGACTAATATAAATCAATGAAAACTCCAAAAAATTAATAATTGTTTATAATAAATTTTAAAAAATTGAGAGCGCGAAAAAATTGTTTTTAACATTTTTCTATATACTATTAAAAACATATTTTCAAGGTTTATATTAAGATTCATTGACTGGCCCTGGATTCCGAGGTATAAACCTTACTTACTAACTTACTTGACTACTGGGTAGTCATTTAACTATACTTAAAGTAACAAATGGTCATACCACTTTTTACTACGGATCAAAAAACTGGCCCTAAGTGCACAGGCAAGTTTCACAAGTATAATCCTCAAAATGGTTGTAGTAAAAGTATTGTAATATTTGCTTTGATAACTATATAGGTATATATATATACGCCCATTTGGCCCGGTGTGCGTAAAGTTCTGGTTAATTAAACCAGCCTCTTCCAGAAGCAAAGCAGCAGCACGCTTCACAGCAACCTCAAAGCTCCGAGGATTTCTGCACGTTGGGAAGCGATATTCCAAGACTAAATGACTAAAACTTAACCTATATTCTAGTATTACTAAATCTAGAACACTTACAGTGATTGTGACAGATATTTGGACAGTCCCAGTTTGGTGATTTTGCTCCCCTTGATGCCTTCATTGACAATATTCGTGACGGTCAAAAAATTCTTCGTCAAACAATTATAGACACGGTCAAACGAAAAAAATGAACCAAAAACTCGAAACTTACGTTTTCCAACAACACATTAATTTGCCAACAGTACCTAAGATCTAATAACATTCTATTAATAAAATGATTGATTTAATCTACTATTTATTTAATGACTGCCTAATAGAAACGTAATAACCTTAAATTACATGGCTAAGCAGAAATTAAAAATATACCTACATGCTGTGTTACTGTATAGGTTATAATAAAACTCTCTCTCTCTTTAGTCGGCAGCTCATTTCTGAGCGTCGTGGTCAGCAACGAAACATTTAGCGCGGACTATCTGCTTCCACCGGTTTCTGTCCAGCGCTTCTCTTATAACATTGTATAGCTTTGAAGACGACGAGTCTTTCACTTGATCGGTCCATCTGGTTGGTGAACGGCCACGTGATCTTTTGCCTTCTGTGTTACCAACCACGATCAGCTTCTCCAAGTTCTCATCGCCTTTGCGCATTGTGTGGCCGAAATACGATACGATTCGCTGTAGGCATACGGTAGACAAGCGAGTTCGTATGCGAAGTTGGGTCAGGATTGATGTGTTGGTGCGCTTTGCAGTCCACGGTATTCTGAGCATTCGCCGCCAGCACCACATCTCAAAGGCATCGATTCTTTGTCGTTCTCGAGCCAGGATGGTCCACGTTTCTACTCCATACAGGAAGATAGGGAAAACCAGAGCCCGTATCAGTCTTATTTTAGTTT
This sequence comes from Pieris rapae, assembly GCF_905147795.1. Lineage (NCBI taxonomy): Eukaryota > Metazoa > Arthropoda > Insecta > Lepidoptera > Pieridae > Pieris > Pieris rapae. Next base: position 2,494,436 of record NC_059533.1, on the reverse strand, counting down.
TGATGCCAATTCCTCTTTTCTTCCAGATGTTGCCTAAACGTGTCATGGCATCCTTAGCCATGCCGATTCGCCTTTTTATTTCGGGGACAGAGCTACCGTCGTTGGAGATCTGGGATCCAAGATATATAAAGCGGTCTACGATATTAATTCCAGGAATGTTACAAGTGACACGTGGAAGCTTACTGGCTCGATCCACTAACATCAGTTTAGTTTTTGTTCTGTTCACTGCGAGGCCTATGTTTGTGCTTTCTAACTCGAGTCTTTGGAACAGTTCTTCCATATCTTCCATGGATGTTGCCAGAAGAACCGTGTCATCAGCATATCGTAGGTTTGCTATTCTCTTTCCGCCTACTGCAAAACCCTTCTCCCAATTTTCCATTGTCTTCCGAATAATGTACTCTCCATATATGTTAAATAGTGCGGGTGACAGAATGCAGCCCTGTCTCACACCTTTTTTTGTTTGGAACATATTGGAGTATTCAGTGCCCATCCTGATGAAGGAACGGTTTTCTATGTACAAATTCTGTATTAAAGCTACGAGGTGTTCAGGAACTCCCATCTCAAGTAGAACCCTCCATAGTTTATCCCATTGCACATAGTCAAAGGCTTTTGTATAGTCAACAAAGCATAAGATCACGGGAGTGTTGAATTCCCTACTCTTTTCAATGATTTGGCGAATGTTAAGGATTTGTTCCCGCGTTCCTTTGCCTCTAACAAAGCCTGCCTGCTCCTCAGGTATTTGTCGGCTAAGGTAGTAATTAAGACGTCGGTTAATTACATGGAGAAGGATCTTACTCGCATTAGATATCAATGCTATAGTTCTGTAATTCCCACAGACTTTAGAAGAGCCTTTCTTGTGCAGAGGTATAAACACCGATTCTGTCCAGTCATTTGGCCACCTTCCAGACCGCCATATGGTGTTGCAGATCTCGATTATAGCCTTTGTACCTCGGTGACCTAGGTTTTTTAATATTTCGGCTGTCACACCATCTTTACCTGGCGATTTGTTGCACTTGAGAGCTTTGATGGCATGCTCAATTTCAGATGGTAGAATATCAGGCTCTTCTGTTGCCCATTATAATAAAAGAACAGCATAATAAGCGACACAACTTAATTTAATGTTAATAATCAACTTTTAACACACTACAAAATAACTTTCAGTAATACAAACGCAAACTTAAGTATAAAGGTGTCTGCCCACTATCCCGTAGCATACCATGACCGTGCTAGGAACGTATCCAGCACGGAAAGCAATCCGGTACGCTCTATTTCACCCACTGAAGCGGGCCGACAGCGTTCTGAACCCGTTTACAATCCGTATGTAACCCGTATATAATCTGTATGATGCCCGTATGTGACACGGCAGAAATCTTTTCAATACACTCGTAAAGCATCCGACGCGTTAATATGGTGAAATATTGAAATATTTATGGCTATAAGGAAACTACCGATTGAACAACTGGCAATTATTGCTTCATTTTGGATGAAGAGGAAGAGGAATGGGTTTGTAACGGTCACACTCCCCGCTCAGTCACCGTTTAGCCGCCTGCGCGCAGCGGTCTGACAACGTCGCGTGCCATGCACGTACCGGCAAAATATTCCCTCCGACGAATAGTTGACGGCCCGTGCATGGCACGCTACGGTGTCGGCCGGTGACGGAACGGTCTAGTGGGCATAGTCTCATACTTCTCAATACAAAGAATAGTTTTTTGTCTGAAACGGTCCTAGCTCGGTCATGGTATGCTACGGGATAGTGGGCAGACACCTTTATGAAAACTCATCAAACCCAGCTTCACATACAGCTTATCTATTTCATACTACTTCATTTCGTAGACAAATATATTTATTTATTTTAATATCTCAATCAATCAATCAAATCAAAAATCATTTATTCATATAGGTAACATAATGTACACTTATGAACGTTAAACTTTCAGTATTTTTATTATTATTATATATCATTATCATAAGAGAAATGTTTAATTTTAATACGTCTCACTGGGGCGTGCTTATCATAGAGGTTTGTGATAGAATAGGTGAACAGCTCAACCTTGTCATCGAGGAAGGCTAAGTCGTATAGACCACTCCAGTCAAATTTGAACGCATCACTAAGCAGGCTCTCATGATCGATTCCACCATAGCTGCGACGCATAACCACTGTCGGTTTCTGCTTGGGTGGCTTCGCATTAAATGAGAGATAGAGAAGGTCATCGTGCGAGAAAGCGACAGCAGGAAGTTGCCCATACTTAGCCACAAGGTGAGGAGAAGAAACAAAAATAAGATCTAAAAGTGACGGAGTAAGACCGGGGATTTTATGCGTAGCATTGAGATGCAAGTTTTGTTGTGAGTCAAAGAAATAAGCCGTCTGGAGCGAGAATCATTTTGATGTGAAACATCTATAGCCGCACGTAAAACCGATTTCTGTGTTTCTCTGTTTCCGTGGCGACGCATGCCGTGGCGATGCATCTGGCTATTTGATGGTATATACATATATTTATTTTTCTCCTTATTTTACAAAATAAGATAATGTATCACAATATGTTATATTAGAAAACCGCTGTGGTTTGTATTAATGTAACAATAGCAGTCTTGTGTAGGAGCGCGACAAATGCATGTAAAAGTAGTTATGTAGGTATATACAGTCTATATGTAGTAGTAAATTTCACATTAAAAATATTTAATGAAAATAAATGTTTATTCAATAAATGGTCATAGTTATCTGGAAAAAATCGTAATATTTTATTTTATCATTATTTATTACTTTTCCAAAATAATGTCAATGTTTCACATCTGCCAGGCGTCCCGTGACGGCTCACATTTTTTCAGCAGGCATGTGTTAAAATCACCCATGATTATTGTGTTGTTACGTTTCCAAAGGAAGCAAAGTAGTCTACCGATGATGACGGGGAATAGAAGACTCCCAAGAGAAGCTTACAATTGGAGAGAAGAACTTCTATAAGGAGGTGCTCGGCTGCATTGCTAGGTGGAGGCTGTGGTGATGAGTTAATGATCGAAAAGGGGATGTGAGAACGCAAATAAATTGCTACAGCACCTCCTCGCATGCTGATTCGGTAATTTCTAATTAAATTGTAACCAGGAAGAGAGTAAGTAACAGAGGAGAGGGAAGGATTGAACGATGTTTCAGAAAGAAGTATGGCATGGATGTCTTTAGAAGCCAACGCGAGCAGATCTGCGTGATGAGCTGGAACACTTTGAGAGTTTATTTATTTTATTTATTTAAGTATTCCTACAGCTAATACATTAAACAATAACCAAACAATTACATTACACACAAAAGCCAAAACGGAATACACATATAAACAGAAACATAAAGCACAGTAGTAAGATTCGAGATCGGTAAATCAAAACATATATTCAACATGAAACAACAAACAAAGCCATTATTGGTAAAAGTTACCTGAATTTTTTGAAATATATCGATTTGCTGGTAATTTATGTTGTAATCTGTAGGTATGCGATACATAACAGAGTTTCGTAAATAGTTGGTCTTAGAACGAGGAATTTCGAATAATTGGATTTGCCGTGTGTTGGGTGATGAAGGGGTCTTAAATAGTAAAAGCGATAACAAGTTAGGGCAGTCAATAAAACCATTGCAAATAGCATGTAAAAATATAAGGTCGCATTGTTTACGTCTACATTCAAGGGATTCAATACCAAAGTACTTGCAGGAATCCAAGTAGCTACTAAACTTTTGGAAATCCTTAAAACTTAAAAACTTAAGGAACTTTTTTTGAATGTTTTCTATTGCTTCAATGTATTTCTTGTAACTGGGGGACCAAAACGTTAATGTGTATAACGTTAAAGTGCTTAGACAAGTTTTGGAAAATAGAGGATAAGGAATCAGGTAAGGGAGGCGTGGAAGAGTCTATACTATGGAAGGAGTCACAATCGGACGATTCCAGAGATAAGACATCAGAGTTATCACTATTGCAATCCTTGAATTCACAAAAGATATAACCAACAGACAATGAGATATGGCTATATCCAAGAACAAATCACACACACAAATAAACCTATGTAACTATAAGAACACAAAAGGGAATAGTTATATAATAATAATAATATATAAACAAAACAAACAACAAATTACAATTAACACCCAAAAAAAACAGACTACTTCGCTATGTGGATATCGTATCAGAGCTATAGGTATCCCATTGGAACACAGTCAAAGTATAAGGATAATATGTTTAAATTATTTAAGATTAAAAAAAAGTTTTTTTTTTATTTTATTTATTTACACTTCGTTGCTAAAGAAATACAAATAACACAATATATATAAATTACAAGGGATGCAACGGGCGGCCTTATCGCTAACAAGCGATCTCTTCCAGGCAACCCTAGTAAGAAAAGAAATAAATAAAAAAAAATGATGGGTGCAAGAAATGCAGAAGTTATATAAAAAACAAAATAAATTTATATTAATATATAGAACCTTAATCTATTAATAACTATATATATTATAAAAACTAACTAAAACTAAAAAGCTAATCTTACAAATTCAAGAATAGCAAATAGAGAATTACAAAACGAACAGGAAATACAAGAATTACACAGGTCAACGAACTACTTTATATTTTTCGCGCTCTGCATCAGATTTGGCAGTTCTCATTTTAGCTTTGGCTCTGTTTTTTTTGTGAATCAAACTTTTATCTCATCAGAAAGCCAGGGAGCAGGTAAATGTTTAAGTTTAACACGTCTCACTGGGGCGTGCTTATCATAGAGGTTTATGATAGAAGAGGAGAACAGCTCAACTTTGTATGTAATTATGTTTTGATCCGAGAAACACACAGATTAAGACGTGGTACAATATTATGAGAGAATAATTTAATGATCTGTGGATGGACAATACAATCTATCCTTCGCTGACAATCACAAACTTTGACAGTGTCACACTCACATAAAGTTTGCTAGGTATCTGTCACTGAGCTGTAATAACTGAATAACAATAAATAAACAAGACAAGGTAAAGATAGTCAAATCGCGACGATGTTCAAAAGATTTTTAAAAAAATAGAAACTTTATTAAAAGGAATTACAATTATATTATACTATGGTCGATGCTAGACCCTAATTCTAAGGTGGTCGATGTGAGACCCTATATCTACGGTGGTCGATATTAGACTGACTTATAATTAATATACTCCTTACATCTAAAGTGCCTTACATCATCTAAAGCTTACAAAGTTAAACACTTGAGGTGTTATTGGTATTCATGCTGACAGTGCGCCCTAAGTATGGTGGTGACAATGTAACTTTTCCCTCCTTAAGCTCGAAATCATCTGAAGAACAATTTTTCGGAGGATGGTTTCGGCCTTGAAATGTTATACATGTTTTTATTCTTTTGTATGCCAGAAATGATATAAGACTTAAAATTAAAATTACATACAAGATTATTGTCCCTAAACTGACACTATTGGTTTTCACAACACTTTCACTTTGATTTTCACTATTTTGTAGCGCGAATGATAACACTTTTAGATTTGTTAAATCAACCCCATTGAGTTTAACAGGATTAATGTTGTTCTGGATACGGATCTTCAAGTTTTCAGGTAAATTCACTAGTGGCAGCTTTTGATATATAAGCTTCTCACCGTTACTGCTATGTATTTTTAAATTGTGATTTGCAATGTTATATTGACATTTATCTTCTATAGTTAACAAGTAAGTATCTATGAGAGTGTAATGTATAATTTCGTTATCACACGTTCTAATCAGATCGACAGGTGATTTAGAGTATATCATCCATCGATTAACTTGTAAAAGTTCTACTTTAATTTCTTCGAATTCTATTGGAATTTGTTTGCAGGAGACATTGTGAGAATACTTCATCAGGTCCAAGATACAAGTGTCTTCAACAGGTACCATGGTCTGCAGCTCATCACAAAGGTATGTTTCTTCTTCTAAATTCTTACATGGCGTCGACAGCGATTTCGCTTTCAACCCCTTCACAATAAGGTAAGGATACTTGGGGAGTATTATTAAGGTAAGGTTTGTTTCAGGTTGGGTGACAGGTAAGGGTACAATTTTATAATTGTTACAAACTATTTTAGAGTAGGAATTTAGTAAAGAGAAATAAATAAAACAGCTGAGTTAGACAATGGTGCGAACCGCTCAACATCTTGGAACAGACAGGGGCGATATATTTATTATAACAGACAACATTGACAGATACAGATTACATAATATTAAGTGGATGCGTTCAGTTTAACATCCTCCCTTGAACGCAAACCCATAGCGATGAGGAAGTGCTGGTGTTTGGGCTTCGGTAGGGCTTTGGTGAGGCAGTCAGCAACCATCGAATCAGTGCCCACATATTCAATCTTGACATCACCACATTCAACTTTGTTCCTCAGATAGTGGTGACGAACATCAATGTGTTTACTCCTAGCATGATAACTGTAAGTACCTGTAAGTTTAATAGCACTTTGATTATCACAGTACAAAGTAATAGGTGTAACCTTTAAAGAAGGCCACAGTTCACAGTGCAACTGTCTCAGCCACATAGCTTCTTGAGTAGCAGCTGAGAGCGCCATATACACTGCCTCAGTAGTGGACAAGGCAACAGTTTGCTGCCTTTTTGAATTCCAAGATATCGCTGCACCCTGGAAATTAAAAATGTATCCAGTACATGATTTTCTGTCTTCAGTACAGGAAGCCCAATCAGAGTCTGAGTATCCAGTGATTTCTTCATCAACATTACTTTTGTATACAAGCTGTAGATACTTTGTACCTTGTAAGTATCGAAATAACCTCTTAACAGCATTCCAATGCTCTTCTGTATGAGAACTATTATATCGACATAATGTATGCACTGCATAGCATATATCTGGCCTTGTTCCTTGTGAGATGTATAATAAGCAGCCAGTGGCTTCCTGGTAAGGTATACTTTCAAATTTTTCAGAACTTGAAAACTTTATATTCGGTTCCATTGGAGTTCCTACTGAGTTACATTGTTCCATACCAAAACGTCTTAATGTATTTTCTATGTACCTAGTTTGATCAATGGCTATTCCTTCTGAACTGTATGAAATACAAAGTCCAATATAACAATAAGCAATTCCAAGCTCATTCATTTTGAAATTATTCTTCATTTTTACTTTTATATTGTTTGCTGACTCCTGACAGTTGTGAAACAACAAAATGTCATCACCATATATAGTTATAAACATAACATGTTCATTTTCATATTTATAGTAGACACAAGGATCTACATTCAATTTTGAAAATCCAATACTACTCAAAAAATTATCAAGCTTTTTGTTCCAAGTTCTACTGGCTTGCTTCAAACCATATATTGATTTATTCAATTTGCAAACTTCTTTTGTCAGATCTTAGTGTTTTAATTTTAGCATTTAATTGATTCTCTACTAGTAGCTTAAAATCTTTAAACTTTTCGAGTACTTGTGATTTAGAGCTGATAAAGTAAACAAATACCTTTCTAGACCAATCGTCGACAAAAGTGACATAATATCTGGCACCACCGAGAGACTTTTCAGACACCAACTCCAGGAGGGCGGAAGCCCTTGTGCCAGCATGTTTGAATGGTTGCCTTGTTTGCTTACCTTTTAAGCAAGTATTACATACCACATGCTCCTCTCTACTTGATTCTATATCTGCTCCATCTGTAGACTCATTAAGTTTCTGAAGATCATTATAATTTAGATGACCCATCCTTTGATGCCATAGATGTACAGATGACATCAAAGCATAAGTTTCATTATGAACCACATATAAATTGTTCTTTATATATCCAGTGAGAATTAATTTAGACTCTTTATAAACATTACATGTATTCTTACTAAATTTTACTTGACAGTTATTCTGTGTCATTTGGCGGACTGACAGAAGATTAACAGCCAAATCTGGCACATATAAAACATTTTTTACTTGTATTGTACCAATTTTTAATTCACTTTCACCATCATATGTTTCTATATTTACTTTACCACAGCCTTTTACTGTTAATATTTTGTTGTCTGCAACTTTAATGTTTGTTACTAAAGCAGGTCCGTAGTCATAAAGCCAATCTCTCTTGTTTGTCATGTGCATTGCAGCTCCTGAATCAATGTACCAGCATCCACTCTCTAGGCCTGGTGAGGCTGGAAACGCTGCAACATAGCTAGAAGAAGTATTAATAGTTTCAGACTTATTCTTTTGATTTGAGCTGTTTGAGGCACAAAATTTGGCTAAATGACCATGCCTATTCCACCTAAAGCACCTGGGACCTTTACTATTTGCTTTAGAACCTGAACATTTACTATTCTTTGCCTTGCCTTTGTAGAAATTTGAAAAAAAAACAGATGAGTTGTCCGGAGACTTTACATCCTGTAAAATCTTTGTTTTAACTAAATCAGCAGTGATGGACACACCTGAGCTTTCCATAGCCATAATCATAGGACTATATGACTCTGGTAACCCGGCTAATAATAATGTGCCGAGCCACTCATCATCTACAATGAATTTTATATTACGAAGCTTGTGTGCACATGTGATGATTTTGTTGACATAGTTCTCAACACTACCACAACTTTCCAGATCTGTTGTAATTAGTTCTCGCAGAAGACCTACCTTCCTCAACAAGCCGGAGTCATCAAAAGCCTTTCTCAGGTTATCCCAACATAGTTCATAGGGTCAACTAGAAGGACTATTTTTGACCTTGCCTTCGTATCTTCGGTCTTCGTAAAAGCCATGCCCGATGTCTCGACACATTTCCACAAATCTTCATGCTCTAAAAAGGTTTTCACCGCGAAACTCCATGTAGGATAATTATCACGGCCCGCCAAACGATCAATTTGAGCAAAACGGGGGTCCGCCATTGTAAGCTGAAAAGTTAATGACGTCGCGACGTATTACGAAATCAATTTGCATCAACGTGATGCCTATCACTTTATAAATCCTACTTCCCTATTTCTATCCGGGCGTCTGGGCCCATAACCTGTTACAAACTATTTTAGAGTAGGAATTTAGTAAAGAGAAATAAATAAAACAGCTGAGTTAGACAATGGTGCGAACCGCTCAACATCTTGGAACAGACAGGGGCGATATATTTATTATAACAGACAACATTGACAGATACAGATTACATAATATTAAGTGGATGCGTTCAGTTTAACAATAATAAAAATAAGTTTCTTTCTTAACTAAAGGTATTTCTAATACTAAAGTAATAACATTGTTCTTAAAATATGATTTCAATGTCATGGACTGTTCAATTCTTATAATATTTTCAGGAATTACTTTAAATATCAGCCTATCTGTTTTCTCAATGATTCTAAGTACATTAATGAGTTCATCAGTATTAATTATAGATTGATGTAATACGCCCATTCTACTAAATGCTAAAATGTTTTCAATCTCGGTCAATTTTGTGTAAATGATCTGAAAATTATGAAAGAAAGAATTATAAATATGTGTTATTTGATTAATATGTGAAATAATTGAAATATTTTTAAAATTTTTATTTATTTTATTAATTGCATCACTTAATTGTTCGAGATTGTTTGTAATATTTATAGTAGAGTTCGCAACACGTCTTATCATTTCAGATATAACAGTAGTTTTCTTTTCTAGAGAATGTTCTCGAGTTTTTACGGTTTTTATTAAGTTGTCATATTTAATAGCATCTTCATAATCTAAATTTCCTGTTATCATTTTAACTAAAGATCCTAAAGGATTGATGAGTCCTCTTTTCTGTCTGTTAATTGGTACAATTTCTGAATATTTGTTCAATGTGATATTTAACATATAATTAACTTGAAGCTTAACATCATTGAAATATATTAACGGAGGGCTACTGATATTTAACTGTAATTCTACTATTCTATTGAGTTCTAAATATCTATGCATATTAAATTCTAATTCTTCCTTAATAAGATTAATATCTAATGTCTTAATTACTATCCACTTATCATACGTAATCAGAGCGGTTCCTTCTCTGAGAGGGAGAACGCCTGGATTCTTCTCAACCTTTTGAAGTTGAAGGGCCCGGATCGTTACTGCTTGGGTCACTAGCAGGACGAATCTGTGGGGGACGTTTTATGTCTTTTATTGGAACGTTTTTATCTTTTGTGTTAGTTTCTACCAATACTATATTTTTTTTTATTTTACCCTTAACTTTTGCTTTTTCATACCTGGGTTTATCCTTGCTTCTACGTTGATTTACACCTTTAATAAAAACAGTATCACCTTCATTTAAATCAAAATTAATTTCTCCTACTCTATTTTGTTGAACTTTTTCTTTCCTAGTTCCTATTTTATCGGTTAAGTACTTGTATAAGTAGTGAGTTCTTTTTGCATGATCCCTAACTAGTTGTTGAGTATATTCTTTATCAAAATTTAAATTGAATTGATTGTTACTTTCCGTGTGACCAAATACTACTTCAAACGGAGTGAGACCTGTTACTGAATGGATTGTCTGATTATAAGCCATTATAGCATATGTCATTACTGATGTAGCATCTGTGAATTTATGTTCATATTTCGCAAGTCTATATATTTCTAAAATTGTGGAATGAAATCGTTCTATTAATCCCATTGAGTTTGGATTGTTAGGGGTGCCTATGTGAATATCTATTTTATATAATGTCATTAGATCTTTCATGAGTTTATTGTTGAATTGTGAACCGGGGTCTGAACTAATTTTAGTTGGTACGCCGTAGAATGAAAAGTATTTTATGAGTGCCCTGACTACTTCAGGTGTCGATCTATCTGGAACTTCCAAAGCTTGTGCTAATTTACTGAACGCGTCTAGTATGGTTAGGTAATATTTTCCTTCTACAGAAAATAAATCTATAAATAACTCTTGAAAAGGTCTTGATTGAGTTTGTGTAAGTTGTAATTGGGGTTTAAATGGTCTACGGTCGTATTTCATGCGTTTACAAGTATCACATGAATTTATTAAGCTAGTTACGGTTTCTTCTAAATTTGTCCAAAAATAAACTCGTTTTAAATGAGAGATTGTTTCTTTAATACCTCGGTGACAGGTTTTACCTACGTGATATTTCATTACTATTTCTTCTTGTTCTTTTTCGTCAGTGACATTAATTACTCTTTCAGTGCATTCATAAAGCTTTACGGTTTCTTTTCTAAATAATGAAATTAATACTTGTGTGAATAATTGTCGGTGTGCTTTGTTTTCGTAATAAATAAAATATTTAATTTTAGGTCTAATATATTCTTTAAGAAATTTTTTTATTAACTCGGAATTATCTAGGGGTAAATGAACCTCTAAAATCTTTTGTTTGGGATGTGAACGAATTTTAACTGAAAGTTCATTTTTAAACCATGGGTGTATTAATATTTGGTTTGGTTTTGTATCTATAGCTTCGTAAAGTATGGGAATACCATTTGTATCCATATCTTCAGCGGAATGTACTGTATCTGTACTAGAGTTTATTGTTAATGTACGTGATGATGACCTGGAATTACTTCGAGATGGAATGGATCTAGATACTTCAGAAAAAGACATAGGATTACTGTTATCATTTTCAGGTTCTTTACTTTGGTTGTTTTGTCCTAATCGTGTTATTGAATCGGTTAATTCTTGAATATAGTCATCAAGATTTCTATCAGAATTTCCTACATTCACTATCATTGATTGATTATCTTTATCGTTTTTACCTAAAGCATTTAATTTAATACGCGAGAGAGCATCAGCATTGGTGTTTTGCTTTCCATTCTTATGAATGACTTTAAAGTTATATTCGGCTAATCTGAGTTTATACCTAGTCAATTTACTATTTGGTTCTTTAAGAGAATCTAGCCAAGCTAATGGTCTATGGTCCGTATAAATTGTAAATTTTGTTCCATATAAGTACGGTCGAAAATGTTTAACTGCCCAGACTATTGCTAATAATTCTTTTTCTATAGTACTGTAACGTTTTTCTGTGTCATTCAAAGTTCGGCTAGCATATGCTATTGGTTTATCACTGCCCACTTGACCCTGCGAGAGTACAGCTCCAAGTGCATAGTCTGATGCGTCAGTTGTCAAAATAAAAGGTTTTGTAAAGTCGGGATATTGAAGTAATGGTGCGTTAACAAGGAGTTCTTTACATTTCTCAAAAGATTTTAAATAATTTTCATTTATTACAATTTTACTATTCTTTTTTAGACATGCTGTCATGGGTTGTGTAATTTTTGAGAAGTCTTTTATAAATTTTCGATAATAACCAATAAGTCCTAGGAAACTCTTAATTTCTGTCGTAGTTTTTGGTACTGGGTAATTGAGTATAGCGTCTATTTTATCGGTGTTTGGTTTTAGTCCGTCGGGTGTTATTGTATGACCTAGGTAATTTGTTTCTTTACAAAGGAATTCCGATTTGTCTAGTTGGACTTTAAGATTAGTATTTCTGAGTCTGTCAAATACTAGTTTTAGTTTTATTAAGTGTTCGTCTAGGCTAGATGAAAAGATAATTATATCATCCAGATAAATTAAGCAATGTATACCCTGCAGTCCTCTAAGAATATTGTCCATAGCTCGTTGGAATGTCGCTGGTGCGGTCTTTAACCCAAACGGCATTCTTAGGAACTCATAGTGTCCAAACTGCGTCGAAAAAGCAGTTTTCGGTTGATCTTCTTTTTCTATTTCTAGTTGGTGATATCCACTAGCTAAGTCGAGTACTGAGAAGTAACAACTTTTTCCTAGTTTGTCAAATAAGTCAGTTATATTAGGTAATGGATATTTATCGTCTATTGTGATGTCATTTAGTCGTCTATAGTCAACAACTATCCTAAACTTCCTTTCACCACTAGCGTCAATTTTTTTTGGTACTAGGTGTACAGGTGCACACCATGGAGAATTCGATTCTTGTATGACGTTGTCTTTTAATAGTTTATCTATTTGCTTCCTAATTTCAGCGGCTTCGGCTGGAGATTGACGGTAAGGTTTTACATAAATTGGATCTTCATTAGTTGTACGAATTTTATGTTTTACTTGGTTAGAAAAACTTAGTGGTATATGCTCGCTATAAAATATGTCTCTATATTCTAAACACAAATTAAAAATTTTACTTCTTTCTTCCTCATTCATATGTTCAAAACGTAATTTTGACAAATTTTGTTTCAGAATTTTATCAATTTTATAATCATAAGTTGTTTGAGTATTATTTATATTAATTTTTTCTTCATTATAACTTGTAACCCTTAGAGGTTTAGTGAATTTAATTTCATAGTTTTTATTAGATGAATTTTGTATTATAGTGGTAGCATAACCGTTTTCACATTTTACAAGAGCAGATGGTGTTCTTATACCTTTACCAAAGTTAATTGAATTTAATATTGCTTGTCCATTTAAAAGATGAACAGGAACCCTAACACGAGTTTCAGATCGTGCATCAACACGAATGCTAAATGGTGGACTATAAATAATTGGTATTTCTGTGTCACGAGTTTTTAAAATTTGATTTTTCATGTCTATATTAGCATCAAGTTGTTTTAATAAATCTGATCCTATTAAACCGCCATAATCGTTATCCACATTATAGATATAAAATTTGTGATAATCTGTACTACAAAAAGTTTTAAAGAGAGGTATATAAATTACTTCGTTATGGTGACTCTGTGCATGTGTACTTACGACTTCGAATGGTTCATAATATTTAAATTCTTGCAAATACTTATTGACTATTTCAGGACTTATAAAGGATCGTGAACTACCAGTATCTATCATGAATTTACTATTTATTTCCGGAATTTCAATATGTGGCAACTTTAAAGCACTATGATGATTCAAATGTATTACTTCGGTTTGTCTGTTGTTGAGGCCTGTGTATGAAAATTTTCAGGTTCTGAGGTCTCAACAGCTTCTTCTGAATTTTGTTCTAATTCGTAATAATTATCTGGCGTAAAATAAGTCGGATCTACGTTATAATATTCATATGGATAATTATCTTCGTGGTTTGATACACACGTTTCATGATTGTAATCTGTGTAATCATTAATATCATCGTTCATATAATTTGTATAGAATAAATTATTTGATGTTCTAGGTGTTATAAAATTTTGCTTAGCTTGAGGTGCTGTTCGCATTGATACATCATTATCATATTTATGTACCGGTTTTGGTTGATGATTTAAATTTAAATTGTTGTTGATTCGATTGGGGGAAATGCCTGTATCCAAATTGAGGTGGTGGAATACCAAATTTAAACTGTGAATTATTTTGATTATATAAACCTTGCTTTTGGTTGGTACCGAATTTAAGGTTAGAGAAATTAGGCTTAAATCCTTGATGTTGTGATTGCGGCTGAATTCCAAATTTAAATTTCATTGAAGGGTTATTTTGGTTTTGAGGTAATTGATTAAATTTATTAAAATTATTTTGTGAAAAATTATTTTGTGATAAATTATTTTGTGGTAAATTATTTTTTTCATTAATATTCTGAGTATATCTTTGTCTATTAATACTCCGTGATTTATATTGATTAAGGAAATTAACTTCTTCCATTACTACACTAAGCGCGTCTTCTAGAGTTATGCATCTATGTAGTCGGACAACGCGTATCATATCCTCAGGCAAATTGAAAAGAAAAACATTTAAACATGTATGGTTATAAATATTCATCTTTGCGTTCTTAATATTCTCGTCCTCTATTAAATTAATTTTTGAAAATAATGTACTACGGACGCTTTGGATTCTATTGCAGAAACTTAAATATGACTCGCCTTGATTAATTTTAATATTTTCTAATTCTATTGAGATACATTCTTCCGTTCTAGGATCTCCGAAATGTTGGATAAGAATTGTTTTTAACTCTGTCCAATGGTTAATGTCCTGTCTCTCACTAATTAGATGGCTCGCCCTGCCTCTTAGACGGCTTGTAATTGCGTGAAAAATATAGAGGTCTTGTGCGACATTTGGAGGCTCTGATCTGAATGCTCTTATTACATATTCGCTTTTTCTTAGAAATAAATTTAATAGTTTCTGATCGCCATCAAATTTAGGTATTATATTTAAAATATCTGATGGAATCGTACGTATTTCTTGCATTTTTAATTTAAATAATAACAATTTCTTTTCACTTAAAATTACTTAAACTTATTACTAATACAGTCAAATGGAAATAAAATGGGACAGGTTGGAATGTGAAGAGGTTTACTCACATAAATCTGGAACCCATTTCTTCTATTTATAACTGCTGTTTCACTCTTGTTTCACTTTTTTATAATCTTGAACTTTCGCGAATATTTTGACAAATTTGTTGGTTTTTATATACTCGTTATGTATGTTGAAACACACGCGTAACCCGATGCTTCGACTGATTTTTAGTCTATATAAGACACAGGATCACGACGAGTATCCTACCGGCTGCGCCAGTCAAATCGCGACGATGTTCAAAAGATTTTTTAAAAAATAGAAACTGAAGGATTATGGGTTTTTTATCAAAGAAACGATAGTAATTAGCACAAATATAACTTTTATTTGGTAAGAAGATGAATGACAGCAAGAACACTTAGTTACAATCAATCTTCATATAAAGTGTTGCCACCTAGTTAAATTTTCAAAAACTATTTTACTTAAATTGCTCAATACTCCCACTAAAATTTAAACTAGGTACAAATATAAAAAAAAAATAAACTCCTACTGAAATTAGAGTTGTGAAAAGAAAAACAAAATGTGATCTCTTAAATAGATAAAAGCTTGAGTTGGTAACGCTTTAGTTAACATATCTGCTAATTGACTGTTACTAGGAATATAATTTAGTTTAATTACACCCAACTCAACCTTTTCCCTTATAAAATTAAATTTCACATCTATGTGTTTGGTTTTCTTATGATAAACAGGATTGCTAATTAACTTAATTGCACTCTGATTATCAACATACAATGGAACAGATGTAATAATAAATAAAATAAAATAAAATAAAATAGCCTTTATTGCTGAACTTATTTTTACAGTAATTTTTCTTACAAATACGTTTATAACTTTTAACAGTTTCTTTTCTTTTCATAAATCAGGTATCGGTAAACGGTCGTTTCTACATTTCAGCTTGTCTTTCGACATAGGCCTCCTCTAAAGATTTCCACTCTGTTCTATTTTTCGCTATGCGCGTCCATATTGGGCCCGCCACTTTTTTGATGTCGTCCTCCCATCTTCTAGTCTGTCTGCCTCTGTTTCTTTTACTATCTCGTGGTTGCCATTCAGTTATTATTCTCGTCCATTTCTCCTTCTTCTCTCTTATCATATGCCCAGCCCACCTCCACTTTAAGCACCTGTATGTTGTGTATGCATTCTTAAATTTTGTTTTGTTTTTGATACATTTTAGTTTAACTCGGTCTTTTCTTTTAATTCCTATTGTGCTTCTCTCCATTCCATTCTGACAAACTTTTATTTTCCTTGCTTGTTCTTCTGTCAATGCCCATGTTTGGCACCCATATAGTAAGCATGGTAAGATACACATATTGTATATTCTCCTCTTGTTCCTCATAGACATATCCTGGTTCTTCATGACTTCACTGAGTGACCAATATCTCTTCCAAGTATTAGTTATTCTTCTTTCTATTTCTTTTTGCATACATTCCTCAGTAGATATTAACTGTCCCAAATACACATACTCCTTTACATACTCTATTTCTTCATCATTTACTGTTATGGACTCTGTTTGTGAGGAGTTAGACATTACTTTTGTTTTCGTTAAGTTCATTGACAGGCCTGCCTTCTCACTTTCTTCCGCTAACTGTTGCAACATTTCCTTTAGGGTTTTCGGGTTTTCCGAAAATAAGATTAGGTCGTCTGCAAAGCGTAGGTGACTCAGATTTTCGCCATTTATATTTAGTCCTTTATTCGTCCAATCCAGATTTCTGAATATCATTTCCAGAACTGCTGCAAATATTTTTGGTGAAATTGGGTCTCCCTGGCGTACACCTCTCTCAACCGGAAATTCTTCGCCTATAGATTCTAATTTTACTTGTGTGGTGCTTTTTGTGTATACGTTTTTCAGTATCCGTATGTATTTTGCATGTACGCCTTGATCTTTTAGTGCGTCCCAGATAAATCTATGTTCAAGTGTGTCGAATGCTTTGTTGAAATCCACGAACCCTATGTAGTAAATTTTGTTATATTCTTTAAATTTCTGGAGTATTTGTCTAAGGGCGTGTATGTGGTCTATTGTTGAAAAATGTCTACGGAATCCAGCTTGTTCTTTGGGTTGATTTTCTTCAAGTGTGTTTGTGATTCTAGATAATATTATTTTTGAAAACACTTTGTAAATATTGGACATTAAACTGATTGGTCTGTAATTTGCTATATCTCCTTTGTCACCTTTTTTATGTAGTAGTATAATTGTAGATTTTGTCCAATCCTCTGGAATGTTTTCCGTATTGATAATTTCATTAAATATATCTGTAAGTCTTGGAGCGATTACTGGTAACGTTGCTTTTAGAAGTTCGTTTGTAACAAGATCAGATCCAGGGGCTTTATCGAGTTTTTGTGTATTTATTGCTTTTATGGTTTCTTCCTTCATTATTTCCGGTATATATTCTTCATTAGTTATTTCGTCGTTTTCTTTTATAGTGTCTTTCTCTTTTTGACTTCGGTATAAGTTTCGGTAGAATTCTGTAGCGATTTTTAATATTTCGAGTCTTTTACCTGTACTATTACCATCTTTCTTTCTCATACTTGGTATCCAGTCCTTTTTGTAGTTTAACTCCTTCAATGCCTTTTTTATTCCTCCTGTCTTTTCTATGTAACTTTTCATTGTATTAGATCTTTTAGTTTTTCTTTCTTTCCTAAGTTGTTCACTGATCTTTTTGCTTACTTCTGTTACTCTTTGGCGGTTTCCTTTAATTTCCTTTTGTCGTAAAAGTTCTTTTCGTTCTTGTAATAATTGTTTGATTGTAAGTGAGACTTCTTTCTTGATACTTTTGTTTGTTTTTCTGGTTACTGTTTTTAGTTGATTTAGTAATAGGTTGTACTTTTCTTGTATCGATGGATATTCTTTCTTCTCTAATTCCGCGGCATCTAGAGATGTTTGAAGATTATTAAGTAATAGTTTAGGGTCACCTGAGTATTGTACCGCTAATTGTTTATTTTGAAATCGTCTTGTTTTCTTGAACATTCCTGACATCGCAACTCGAACCATCCTATGGTCTGTGTGGAAGTTTAAATTGTTTATGATCGAAATGTTCTTGAAGGCTTTTCTATTATTAGACATAATAAAATCGATTTCATTCTTATATTGTCCATTGGGTGAGATCCATGTCCATTTTTTTTGATGGTTTCCTTTTATAAAAACTGTTTAGAATACTTAATCTGTTTTCCAGTGCAAAGTTTACTAGTCTTGTTCCGTTTTTGCTTCTATTTCCATACCCATAGTTTCCTATGGTATTTTCTTCCCCACTATTTTGAATCCCAATTTGTCCATTAAAGTCTCCCATCACGATGACGTTTTTGTGTGCGTTATCAATAGCGTTTTGGAGATTTTCATAGAATTCCTCAATTGTTTTTACGTCCTCTTTTTTATCAGATTCAGTTGGTGAATATGCCTGTATAATAGACCATCTCTCTTCTTTATCTCCGTTCACGGGCAGTTTTATATTAAGGATTGCAATACGTTCCGAGAATCCACTAAGTTCTTCTATGTTGTTGACTAGATTTACTTTCACCATGAATCCAACTCCATACAGCCCGGGCGTCTCCCCTTTATAATGTAGTACGTATTTGCCATGGTTTTCTATACCTTCTCCAAATCTGCGCATTTCGCTAATACCTATAATATCCCACTTTAACTCTTCTATTGCCAGCTCTAGTTCTTGGAGTTTTTCAGGTGTTCTAAGAGATCGACAGTTAATAGTTGCTATGTGGATGTCATTTACTTTGTTTTTCATGTTAGTGTTATTTTTTTCCTTTAGAGGGTCGTGGTCATTTTTCCCCACGATGACCAGTCGGCTTGGGGAAGTATTTTGTTTTGTTATTTTATGTTGGTTCATGTTGAGCTGTTTATTTTTCCGTTTACCGACAGTTAATTGTTATTCTTTGTTAGTTGTTGTCTTAGCGGGAAGAGACGAAAGAGAATTAGCTCTAATCCTCATTACGTCGAAAGCATTTGGTCTATTGTTAATCGGCGGCATTAGAGTTTGTTGTTTCCTTGGTTGAGCATTGTTTTGTGGGGATGATGATGTTTCTCTTTTGCGCTTTTCCTTATTTATGTTAGTATTTTTTCCTTTTACTACTAGTTTGTCAAATTTCAGGTACGCGATATTTCCCTTTTCTCTCTCCTCTTTTAGCTGCGCCTGCAACGTTTTCCTTTTCTCTATTACTTCCTTTGTGTAGTCTTCTGTAACATATACATTTTTGAAGTTTTTCTTCTTTCCCATAACTTCATTCTTCTTCCATTCGCTCGTAAAGGAAATCAGAATTGGTCTTGGTTTTCCAGAAGACTTTCCCTTTCCTAGACGATATATTTTGTTTATCTCATGTTCTTGTAATTGTATGTCAAGGTCAGTTTTGAAAATATGTATTGTATTTTGTATTAATTCTTGTGTAGACCTTTCGCCTTCATTTACTCCAAACATTATCAAATTGTTTTGCTTCTTTCCTCTTTTTAAACTTTCTACTTCCTTTTCGAGATTTTCTACTTTTATTTTTAAGTTTCTATTTTCTGTTATAATAGGTTGAAGTTTTTCGTCTAATCTCTCCATTATATTATTTGTTATCGAATCTTTCAATTCTATTGTTTGGTTCAAGATTTCATTCTTCATTTTATCAAACAATAGTTGAAACTGATCCTCCATTCTTGTAAACTAAATCTGCGTGTTATGGAACGTAATTAGTGGTAGTTTTTATTTACTTGCTCTGGCAACACTAGTTAGCTGTTACTGTGACAAGTGTCAATGTCATTGATCTTTTGTCTATGCTCAATATGATTGGTGGATTTCTAACCTCTAATTATCACTTTTTGGAGATACTTTTGTTGAAATTCAAGAACTTACGTGATATTGTGTGAAATCGGTAGTTCCACTACACGGACGACACTTCAATTTGTGTTTTGTGACGTCGCAGTCTCAAGAACAGTGTACGAAATTATTTTTTAGCACTCAATAATACGGAGCTACACAATTACGATGCTTACAGTATGACAGCCCCTTCTTAGAACAGATGTAATATTTTCACCTAAATCTAATAATAATTGCTGTAACCATAATATCTCTTTTGCAGCTTCACAAGCAGCTACAAATTCTGCTTCAGTTGTGGAGAGAGCAGTAGTCTTCTGTTTCTGGCTACACCATGTTATAGGTCCCCCATTCATATTAAAAATATAACCTGTAGTAGACTTACGCGTATCTACATCACCTGCAAAATCTGAATCCGAATAGCCAGTGAGATCACTACTTTCTCCATAACATATACATAAATCTTTAGTATTTATTAGGTATCTAGTAACACGTTTAATGGCATTTACATGTTGTTGACTTGGATCGTTTACATATCTACTCAAAACATTTACAGCAAAAGAAATGTCAGGCCTTGAAACAGAGCTCAAAAATAACAAGGACCCTATAGCTTCTCTGTATGGAAAATTAATAATATTATCATCCATTTTCTTTGAAATAACAACATTTACATCTGCAGGGGTACTGGCAGGATTTGAATCACTCATACAAAACTTCTCTATTAATTTTTCAATGTAAACTCTTTGATAAATACAGATACAATTATTTACTCTCTCTATTTCCATTCCCACAAAATATTTCAATTTTAATTCTTTTATTTTAAATGTTTGTTTCAAATATTCTATAACTCTTTTAATCATTGAGGAACTGGAAGAGACTACAAGTGCATCATCAACATAAATTATTATGAATACTTTCACCCCATTGAAAATACCTACATAAACACAACTGTCAGCCTGAGATTGCACAAAACCATATTTTATTAAAAACTCAGTGAATCTTCTATTCCAACAACGAGACGCCTGTTTAAGTCCATACAGTGATTTATTAAGTTTTAGGATACAATCATTTTTAAATGAAATTCCTTCTGGTACTTCTATAAAAATATTCTCTTCCAAATACCCATTCAAAAAAGCAGTTTTTACATCAAACTGTTGAATTTCTAAATTATATTTAGCTGCAATAGAAAGGATAATTCTTATAGAGTCATATCTCGTTGTTGGAGAGAATATTTCTTGATAGTCAATATCTTTTATTTGATTAAATCCGCGTGCACATAAACGAGCTTTAAACCGTTTTACCTGATCATTTTCATCCTTTTTTATAGCAAAAACCCACTTTGTAGTAAGCATACGTTGACCAGACCTCTCTACTGGAGTCCAAGTATTATTCTCTTCATGTGCAAGCAATTCTTCATCAATAGCTTTCAACCAGTCGTTTCTTTGTGGACTTTTCATTGCTTCAGCATACGTTTGTGGCAGTGACAGTTCAATTAGGTTTGCTTCAAAACGTCTATTAATCCTTGGTCTCAAATTTATGTTGCTTTGAATTAAATCATCATCTAATTCTTGAGAAGGTTCATATGTAGGGTCATTACTATTACAACTCAACATGGTATCTTCATTCTCTGATGATGAAGTTTCCACAAGAGTATCCTCTACATTTGTTTCTTGCATTTGATTTTGTTGTCCTAATGTCTTCACTTCATCGTCAATGTATATTTGTGTAATATTCTTCCTTATCTCTGGAACATTATGTTCTTCAAAAATTACATTTCTTGATATTTTAACCTTTTTGGTTTCTGGATTGAACATCCTGTAATTGTTATTATCATACCCAATTAGTATCATTTTCTCACTCTTTTTGTCAAGTTTAGTTCTTAGCTGATTAGGAATATGGACATATCCAATACTTCCAAACACCTTCACATGGCCTATATGAGGTTTGATGCCGTTCCATAATTCAAATGGTGTTTTCTTAGGAGTTTGGCTGGAGGAAGTCCGGTTTAATAAATATACTGCACAATTCACAGCCTCAGCCCATAATTCCAGTGACACATCCCTCGCGTACAACATTGAACGTGCACTCTCCACAATGGTACGGTTCTCTCTTTCAGCACGCCCATTTTGTTCTGGTGTATATGGCGCAGTACACTCATGAATTATACCTTCTTTGCTGAGATAGTCATTGAAGGTTTTATTCACATACTCTCTTCCATTATCAGTATGCAATATTCTGACACTATGCATGTACTTATTTTTGATCAAAGCATTGTATTTCATGAATATGTCCATCACATCACTTTTATGTTTGACAAAATATACATGCCTGTAACTTGTAGCAGCATCCTTAAATAATATAAAGTATCTCATACCTTGGATAGATGTATGACTCATAGGTCCACAGACATCACTATATACAAGGTCACCTGGCTGTAGTTCTCCTCGTATAGATTTGTGAAATGGAAATCTGCACTGCTTTCCATATGCACATGCTTCACAAACAAAATCAGTTTTATCACTGTTATTCAGTTTCAAGCCTTCTACCACATTATCAGCACTCATACTCTTGATTTGTTTTAGGTTAACATGTCCCAGTCTTTCATGCCACATTTTAATGTTATTTTGATCACTTTGAACTAAGTTACATGTATCTGAGACCACAGCTTTAATTTTCAATTTGTATAAATTATTTTCTGTTATTGTTGCACACATTACCAAGTCATTTCCTTTGTAAATGAATGCACCAGAGTCTTTCTTGATAATGATATATGATTTACGCATTATCACACCTTCTGAGAACAGATTTCGTCGCAAATTCGGAACATACAATACATCATGTAGTTCACTGTTCTCCCACTGTCCATTGACACATCTCTTTATTAACACCTTGCCAATGCCAGCCACTTCCACTGATTGTTTGTTTCCTAATGTCAATGATTTCTGGTTACATTCCAATAGTTCTACAAAGAACTCCTTTCTATAGGTCATATGTGCAGAGGCACCACTGTCTAAAATCCACACATTGTCTTCAGCTTCATGGAATTTGGTTTCTACATTAAACGCTAACAAGTCTGCACCTTCCTGTTGAGGTTTTCTATACTTGGATTTCTTTGGAGCACGACATTCTCGAGAAAAATGTCCTCGTTTCCCACAATTATAACATTCAAATCTGTGTTTACTGTTTTTATTTTGATTTGAATTACTAGCATTTCTATTCTGCTCACTTTGTTTTGGGCTATTTTTACATCCTTTCTTAGCCACAAGAAGAGCGGTTTCTTGTTCTTCTTCACACTGTAAACTAGCTTCTTCATCTAACAAACGAGCAGTGAGATTGACAAGAGTCTGTTGCTCTGGATCCAAAGACATCCACGCTTGACGGAGTGATCTATACTTATGAGGCAGTGTTCCAAGTATTTTTGTTATCACAGCCATTTCACTAATACTTTCGCCACTTTCTTTTAACTGCTTGGCCAATGATTCCACTTTAGAAATGTGTTGAGCTACACTGTCATTTGTAGACATTTTATACTGATAAAACTTTTCATGGATCAACATTTTACATAATTCACTCTTCTGTTCGTATATTGATTCAAGTTTTGTCATTATTTCCTTGGCAGTTTCACAATTTTCTATTAAAGTTATTTGTTTAAAGTCCATCGAAGATGTTATAATAAACATGGCCATGCCATCATTCTTTGTCCATTCAACATTATTTCCAGCCGGTTTAGGCACTGAAATATCAATCCCTTTTGCTTTTAGGGCACACTTTATCTGGAATTTCCATTGCCTAAAGTTATTTCCATCAAATTTTTCTAAGTTTATTGACCGCATTGAATCCATTTTGAGGTTATTTTGTCAATTTCTTCACAATACGATTGTAACTTTTTCTTTGCTATTTTTCTTAAAACTTTCAATTGCAGAATCTACTGGGCCCATAACCTGAAGGATTATGGGTTTTTTATCAAAGAAACGATAGTAATTAGCACAAATATAACTTTTATTTGGTAAGAAGATGAATGACAGCAAGAACACTTAGTTACAATCAATCTTCATATAAAGTGTTGCCACCTAGTTAAATTTTCAAAAACTATTTTACTTAAATTGCTCAATAGAAACTTTATTAAAAGGAATTACAATTATATTATACTATGGTCGATGCTAGACCCTAATTCTAAGGTGGTCGATGTGAGACCCTATATCTACGGTGGTCGATATTAGACTGACTTATAATTAATATACTCCTTACATCTAAAGTGCCTTACATCATCTAAAGCTTACAAAGTTAAACACTTGAGGTGTTATTGGTATTCATGCTGACAGTGCGCCCTAAGTATGGTGGTGACAATGTAACTAGATTGTGAGAAACCAAATAAGTAATTGACAGAGAACTATTTATCACTTTAAACTTATGCCCAGAAACCAAGAAGAAGTTAAAATTAAACGCACACACGGAACATAAGCACACATAAAACATATGGAAGTTTTTAAACCTACTTTGAACCCTTTTTGTTACGGGTCTTGTCTCTTCTCAGCTTTGGATCATCAGTGGTGGACGATAAGGGGATGCTGTCTGGGACTGTATCCAGTTCCTTCAGTGAAGAGATGCGTCGAAGTTTCCCATCAGCCCCTAACACTTGTACCCGTCCATCCCAAGTTTCAAGCATTTAGTGACACCAAACCGCTTTCTCGCCTCCATAAATAAGGAGTGCCTTGATTTGGTTAAAAACTCAGACAAGGTTATGCCGGTGCCTTTGAGACTAGTTTTGGCAGCCCAGATCCTTAA
The DNA here is from genome assembly GCF_905147795.1 of Pieris rapae. Lineage (NCBI taxonomy): Eukaryota > Metazoa > Arthropoda > Insecta > Lepidoptera > Pieridae > Pieris > Pieris rapae. The sequence goes on along the minus strand of NC_059533.1, from coordinate 2,469,741 downwards.
TTTATTGTCGTACTGTCGAAGCTTTATTAAGATTGGCCTAGGCTTCTCTCTGGATCTAATTCCCAATCGATGACACCTGGTAAGGCTCTGCTCCGTTAAGTTGGGACACTTTAGCAGAACGGATATCATCCTTGCTATGGAGCCGGAACTTTCATCCTTTGTTTCGTTAACCCCATGCAGCAACATACACTATCTCCTGCTCATCCTGTACATTAAATGGCATCGCCATTTGAGCCTGGAGATTTTCAAGGCAAAAGAGAAGGGAACTTTTAAATACCTGAAACTCAAGAACAAGAGGAGCTTTGTTCCAGCGGAGGGGACCTACTCTGCGTTGCAATAAGGCGCTGCTGGAACTCCTCCATTTTGGCAGACACCATCTCGGATACATCTTAGAGACTTCTTGAGATCCTCCATAATAAGGTGACAGTGAAATTATATGAAATTAATTGTTCAAAAGAAGGTGGTTGAAAAGTGATTAACAAACTTTAAGTAAATTACAGTTTAATATAGAATATTATTTAAGAAAGATAGCGAATAATTTGTAGTTCATCTCTGGAACCGTAAGTAAAAAAGTTAATACTGAAATACTATTTTATTCTAGTGAAAATGAAGAGACACACTAATACACGTTTGCACTACCCACTCACTTGTTGGAAATCTCACACAATATTCTGATAATATAGTGAAGTGTTATCAGATACCAAAACGGCAAGGCTGAAAATATGAGATTTTAAAACGAATCAAATAATGTACAATTAACCATTAAATAAAATAACGCCTATAAAAATATTAAATATGTAATTAAAATTCTGAAATAGCGCCATCTTTGATACACATACTCAAACAGTATGCTTATTGGCAAGATGAATAATTATTATTATACTCTAACTTACATGGTTTCAATACTGACGCATAGATGTCGCTGTATCGCAAAAAAATTAATATGAATTACAGAGTTACAAATTTTGAAATACAATTTATAATTTACGTTACAATATATACAACATTATAAGAATCTTGACATTTAACCATCTTCTATTATTCAGTATAGATAATTAAAAATATCAAATTAAAAACTCAATGATTACAAACGAGTTAATGTCATATTATCGCAAAACAATTACGTTCATCTTAAGACTCTAACATACGCCGATGACTTTGAGGATTTGAGCTCTACTACAAACAATAATTTTCTAACGCCATCTAGTGTAACAAAATAGTAAATAGTCTAACAAAACTACGTGAATACGAAACCAATTATTAGCTAAATATAAAAATTTATAAATAAATATTGGGCTAGAAAAAATGGTTGCTGCCAATTATTTAACTAGTACATACATGATTTTTTTTGTTTAATTCGTTCTGAGGTTAAAACTTTTTAATGTCAGTATTGCTAAAATACCGAAACCGAGTCATCATCATCAGCTGACGATGGACTCTGAAGGTTGGTACTGGATCTCGAGGATGGTAAGCAGTAGACATACCGTCATTGAGCTCGTTGTAATCAGCTCAGCGAGACGATACTAGAAATGTGACTATATGAAGCTGATGATGGTCTCCGAAGGTGAGTACTGGATTTCGAGGATGGTAAGCAGAAGACATACCGTCATTGAGCTCGTTGTAATCAGCTCAGCGAGACGATACAAGAAATGTGACTATATGAACCTGATGATGGACTCCGAAGGTGGGTACTGGGTCTCGAGGATGGTAAGCAGTAGACATACCGTCATTGAGCTCGTTGTAATCAGCTCAGCGAGACGATACTAGAAATGTGACTATATGAACCTGATAATGGACTCCGAAGGTGGGTACTGGATCTCGAGGATGGTAAGCAGTAGACATACCGACATTGAGCTCGTTGTAATCAGCTCAGCGAAGCGATACTAGAAATGTGACTATATGAACCTGATGATGGACTCCGAAGGTGAGTACTGGATTTCGAGGATGGTAAGCAGTAGACATACCGTCATTGAGCTCGTTGTAATCAGCTCAGCGAGACGATACAAGAAATGTGACTATATGAACCTGATGATGGACTCCGAAGGTGGGTACTGGGTCTCGAGGATGGTAAGCAGTAGACATACCGTCATTGAGCTCGTTGTAATCAGCTCAGCGAGACGATACAAGAAATGTGACTATATGAACCTGATAATGGACTCCGAAGGTGGGTACTGGATCTCGAGGATGGTAAGCAGTAGACATACCGTCATTGAGCTCGTTGTAATCAGCTCAGCGAAGCGATACTAGAAATGTGACTATATGAACCTGATGATGGACTCCGAAGGTGGGTACTGGATCTCGAGGATGGTAAGCAGTAGACATACCATCATTCAGCTCGTTTTAATCATCTCAGCGAGACGATACTAGAAATGTCACTATATGAACTTATTAATATTTAATATTAAATAAATATTAGGTAATATTTACTATAATTTATTTATTTATTTAATAATAAGTAATCAACAGCTACTTAACACATATTATTATACGAAACACAAATACAATACACGAAGCCAAAACAAATTACACAGATTAAATAAAAAACAGAAAACAAGCATTAAAAGACAAAGTGTCATTTAAAAGAAAAACAAAAGAATAAAATTAAAAACTGCAAAATTAAATTAAAAAAAAGCAACAAATTATACTAAGAATTTATTAATATCTACTACTTAAAAAAACTGCTACTTAAAAAAATCGGAGTCTTCCCGCTTCTCCAGGTACTTCTTCACATCTCTCTTCTTGGGGTAGAAAATATCAATGTCTTGAAAATGGTTGTCATAGTTCGACAAAACCCTAAACATTGGAGAATTACGCAGGTAATTCGACTCCGTACGAGGCACACTGAACAATTTTGAGTATCTTGTCGCATACACAGGAGGAATTTTAAATGTCATTAATGATAGCGAAATAATACCACTATATTTCTTTGAGTTTATTGAAAAAATAATCAATTTCAACGATTCGTCTTCCAGTTGAAATTTTAAATATTTTTCTTGGTTCTGAAACCTACGTGTGCAGCATGTTATATCTAAGCCCGAAAATAAAATCAGAGTCAATCAGACCCAGTACCCACCTTCGGAGTCCATCATCAGGGTCATATAACACATTTCTAGTATCGTCTCGCTGAGCTGATTACAACGAGCTCAATGACGGTATGTCTACAGCTTACCATCCTCGAGACTCAGTATCCACCTTCGGAGTCCATCATCAGCTTCATATAGTCACATTTCTAGTATCGTCTCGCTGATCTGATTACAACGAGCTAAATGACGGTATGTCTACTGCTTACCATCCTCGAGACCCAGTACCCACCTTCGGAGTCCATCATCAGGTTCATATAACACATTTCTAGTATCGTCTCGCTGAGCTAATTACAACGAGCTCAATGACAGTATGTCTACTGCTCACCATCCTCGAGATCCAGTACCCACCTTCGGAGTTCATCATCAGGTTCATATAGTCACATTTCTAGTATCGTCTTGCTGAGCTGATTACAACGAGCTCAATGACGGTATGTCTACTGCTTACCATCCTCGAGATCCAGTCACGACCTTCGGAGTCCATCATCAGGTTCATATAGTCACATTTCTAGTATCGTCTTGCTGAGCTGATTACAACGAGCTCAATGACGGCATGTCTACTGCTTACCATCCTCCGAGATCCGGTCCCCACCTTCTAGTTATACTTTGTACTATTGATAATAATCAATTGTATCTTAGTCATTATCGACATTGCTTACAAATTGGCACAGCACTATCGATATGTCTAGATTTCGTGGAAATTAACCTTTGGTTTGGTACTCGGGACTCTCGCAGTGAACGTGATACATTGCGCGATCGCTCACGTAGTGCAAAATGGTACCCATATATTGCAAGCAATGTATTACTATCCGTCTGCTTGCGATTATATCGTTTTTGTCTACAAACTTCATAATGCTAATGTTATAATTACGAATATCACAAGTATTTTAATGTTTTTGGACTTATCGGTGGAAAGAAATCCGTTCTCGTACTACACTACACACCTGGCTTCTTTTCCGACACGATATAATAGCACAAGATGGCATAATTTGATTTTTTTGCGGAGCTTACGTACGCTGTCAAAACAAGAGCGCGATTGATGGCCGGTAAAGAAAATTTCGGTTGAAGTTGAGCATTTGCTCATAACCGCGGCGCGCGTGCCCCGCCCACAAGGCCCTTCTAACCTCCTTTATATGTTCTGTGGTTCGATGGTCAATTTTTTTTTGGGAAATTGGTATAGCTTTTATCTTTTTTGGTTTTATCAATCGATACAGTAGGCTTCAACCCACAATATATATTTTTTTCAAATGCATATGAGCGGCAGTTCTTCCAACAATTTAATTTAAACTAGCCCTAGTTGACCGATTTGAACACTGTTCAAGCCTTAAGAAAACATTTACTTCGGTATTTTCTGGAACATAAATATTGTAGATCTTTTTGGGAAATGTTTAAATGATTGTCTTGAAATAGTTTTCCTTTGTTTATACGATAGTAGTTACACGAAAGCAAAAAATATTTGATTCAAAAATGAGAATTGTATCTATCTGGCCAATATTAAAAAAAAAAGAAAGTTAATTTCTTACAAAATTTTCAGTATCTATTAGTGCTACGTTTTTATATAAAATGAACTAAAGGTTCCTATGAAAGCGAGCGGTGTGTAAACATATCCCTTTCACTGATGCTCATCTAGATAAGTAGGTGAGGCTTTCATACTGGAGTGAAAAAGTGTGGCTAGACTAGAAAAAACTGGCCAATTGCCGAATAAAATAAACAATAATTGTTACGGGCAGTGCTGTATCCAGGATCGTTAGAACAAACGTCATAAATAAGGGTTTGTACAAACGAAAAAATATGTTTGCAATTTTTTGTTAAGCATTGTGTAATGTATTTTATGTAATTTATTATGATTATGATATTGGAAAGTAATGTCACTGGAGAGTTGCAGTCGTGGAGACCGCATATTATCGCATCGCATATATATCGCATCATAGCATAAAAGCTAGGCCGGCCGCATGGAAAATAATTACCTTTGGAGTAACCGTGTGGTTCCAAGGGCGCTAATTAAAGAATTGAATTAGTTAGTAGATAGTACGGGTGACCCCAGTAAACCAGTATTAATATACACCGACCAAATTTTTAAAATTAATATAGTGGTCTATTTATCCAATCATTATTATTATTATTCAGATTAAAGATATTGTAAATGCTGTATTGTGTTTTGTAGTTATTTATTATTATAAAATTATAATAAAAATTGTAATCCCTAAGTGCACAGGCGAGTTTCACAAGTATAATCCTCAAAATGGTTGTAGTAAAAGTATTGTAATATTTGCTTTGATAACTATATAGGTATATATATATACGCCCATTTGGCCCGGTGTGCGTAAAGTTCTGGTTAATTAAACCAGCCTCTTCCAGAAGCAAAGCAGCAGCACGCTTCACAGCGACCTCAAAGCTCCGAGGATTTCTGCACGTTGGGAAGCGATATTCCAGGACTAAATGACTAAAACTTAACCTATATTCTAGTATTACTAAATCTAGAACACTTACAGTGATTGTGACAGATATTTGGAAAGTCCCAGTTTGGTGATTTTGCTCCCCTTGATGCCTTCATTGACAATATTCGTGACGGTCAAAAAATTCTTCGTCAAACAATTATAGACACGGTCAAACGAAAAAATTGAACCAAAAACTCGAAACTTACGTTTTCGAACAACACATTAATTATATTTCAACAATAACAAAATAATCAAAAATTTCACTTAACCGATGCTTTTCATTTTAATCTATTAATCAACATAAAACATTCCTTAAGGTTTCTTTTGCCTATGAGTGTTTTTGTTAAACGCTTATATAATCAGACACGTTTTATTTGTTGTTGTATAAATAATGTAGTTGTCAAAATAGTTAGTCTTTAGCATTATTAGCATCCTTGTGATTTGAAAGTCGATATAACGAAAAAGAGACGATAAAAGAGACACAATATGACGTGTGTGTTGGAAATGACACAATGAAATATCGTTAATCAACAATTGTTGACAAATTTAAACCGTAAGAAGGACATCAATAGATATTTAGCCCTGGCAAGGGTCAAATTTTATCCAAATAAACTTAACATTAAAATTTACTAAGCAATCACATTTGGTAAACAAAAGAAAATACTGTAGTGTATCGTAGATACACACTAAAAATATGTACATACTGTATGGTATAGTATTTTCTATACGATTTTGATGTATGTGGCAATATAAATACAGGACACTTAGAAAAGAAGAAAACAGACGTGACTCAGAACAGACTTTTAAGATGAGTGAGCATGTATTTTTCCTATGAGCCTTTCTATAAGAATATAAATTAATTACCGTTGTTTGTGAAGAAATATATCAATTTAACAAAGATAAAAATGGGTTGTGATTTATAAAAATATAGAACATCCCATAATACTATATACATAGTAATATTGCACCTACAGATATTTAAGAGGATGTCAATCGGAGACTATAGATATAGATACAATACGTTAGTATGTCACTGAACCCCTCTTAAACGGCTTTACCGATTTAAATGTTTTTTTGTATGTATGGATGGATGATTTAGATTCACGAATCTTCTAACTTTGTATAATGTAATAATGGCTTGAAATATCATGTAGGACAACGTCTGTCGGGTCCGCTAGTATAAATATATAATATATCTTTATAAACTTTCTGTTGTACTAGCTGAAATAAAGGCTTTACATTTGAAATTGTATGTCAAACACAACATCATGCTACAACAACAACAAACCAAGTTATTTGAATCATGGACTTTGATTTACTTTCCCACTTAGTTTAGTCTCAGTTATTACGTTATAATAGATTCTCTCCTTATATTGGTGAAAAGTCATAAAAATCTTAAAACATGTATAATATTGTTAATATTAGATTTAAATCTTTTCGTTAAAACATTTAACGAACTCTTTAGTGAAATAGTATTTTTAACAAGTCTCGAATTCTTTTTCCTTAAGTTGTTAATGACTTTTCCTTGCTAATCAACCTATTGCGGCATTTGTGAAGTTCGCTTTTTCTACGAACTTTTCGAGGTGTATCCAAAACTGACGCCGTGCTTAGAGAAGTGGTAGGAGAGGATTTCACGTAAGACAAGTATTCTCTAAACGACTGAACCACTTTATCCACGGAATATTTTTTTTGTAAAAATGGCAGCTCATTAATGATGAAAAGTCATAGTTGAAATTTTCAGGAACGTCAAACTCGGGTGGAACAGGTTTTAAGCGCATTTTTTTTATAGAACAGGGGGCAAACGGGCAGGAGGCTCACCTGATGTTAAGTGATACCGCCGCCCATGGACACCCTCAATGCCAGAGGGCTCGCGAGTGCGTTGCCGGCCTTTTAAGAATTGGTACGCTCTTTTCTTGAAGGACCCTAAGTCGAATTGGTTCGGAAATACTTCAGTTGGCAGCTGGTTCCACAGAGTGGTGGTGCGCGGCAAAAACTGCCTGGAAAAACGCGCAGTTGTGGAACGGCGGACGTCGAGGTGATACGGGTGGAATTTCGTATTCTGCCTCGACGTCCGATGATGAAACTCAGCTGCAGGTATTAATCCGAACAACTCCTCTGAACACTCTCCATGGTAAATGCGGTAGAAGATGCAGAGAGACCCCACATCTCTACGCAACGCCAAAGGGTCAAGCCGCTTGGAGAGATTTTGGTCGTCAACGATTCGAACCGCTCTTCGTTGAATACGGTCAAGTGGAAGAAGCTGGTACTGGGGAGCACCCGCCCAAAGGTGGGAACAGTACTCCATGTGGGGCCGAATTTGCGCTTTATATAGTTGCAAGCGGTGGCCTGGAGTGAAGTACCGTCTCGCCCTGCTGAGCACACCGAGCTTTTTGGAGGCTAATTTTGCCTTTCCCTCCAAGTGACCGCGAAACTGAACGTCGTTCGATATGTCAACGCCAAGTATTCCAATGCTAGCTGTGGCTTTAAGGAGAGTGTTTTCGAAGAGAGGAGTAGCGACAAAGGGTGTTTTTTTAGCGGAAAACGCGCAAACTTGTGTCTTTTTGGGGTTAAATTGGACTAGGTTTAGTCTGCCCCAGTCAGAGACTCCACGTAGTAGGGTTTCTACTTCAGACACAAGTTTGTTCCGGTACTCATCGACATCTGCCCGAGAAATACTTGCCCGGCCAGTGTAAAGAGTGTCCCCAGTGCTGTCATCCGCATAGCAGTGAATGTTGCTAAGTTGCAACATATCATTGATATGCAGAAGAAACAGGGTCGGGGATAAAACACAGCCTTGTGGGACCCCAGCGTTCACGGGTTTAAGGTCGGAACATGCTCCGTCGATGACGACCTTGATGCTCCGATCGGCCAGAAAGCTAGAGATCCAATCGCATAATTTCTCGGGAAGCCCATAGGCTGGAAGCTTCGAGAGCAGTGCTCTGTGCCACACCCGATCGAAGGCTTTCGCTATGTCCAAACTAACCGCTAGAGCCTCCCCCTTGGACTCAATTGCCTCCGCCCATCTATGCGTAAGGTATACAAGAAGGTCACCAGCCGAACGACCACGACGAAAGCCGTACTGAGAGTCACTTATCAGCTGGTGGCCCTCCAGATACTCCAGGAGTAATAATGGATTCCATTATTTTGGAGAACAAGGAGGTTATCGCTATTGGGCGATAGTTGGACGGATCGGAGCGATCGCCTTTTTTAGGGATCGGATGTATCGAAGCGATCTTCCAGCACTCCGGGACAGTGCCAAGCGAGTACAGGTACCGGAAAAGGCGCGTTAAGACCGGAGCCAACTCAGGAGCACAAGTACGCAGCACAATTGGAGGAATACCATCCGGCCCGCTCGACTTATGTATGTCCAAGGAAGATAATGCTTTACGGACAGTACGTTGCCGGAATGTAACTTCCGGCATCGAAGAATCACACCGTGAAATGCTCGGTGGTGATCTCCCTCGGTCATCCAAAGTCGAGTTGGACGCGAAGAGACAGCCTAAAAGGTCGGCCTTCTCCTTCGCAGTGTGGGCCAGCGAGTCATCCTCCCTGTGCAATGGTGGAATGGAGGGCTGACAAAAATTCCCTTGGACAGCTTTGGCTAGAGACCAGAAGGCTCGAGTCCCCGAAGGGAGTTGGGCCCATCTCTCGCCAAATCTGGCAATGTGCTCTGACTTTGCTTTAGTGATTTCCCGTTTGAAGGACCTGGAGGCTGAGTTATATCCTTTTTTGAGTTCGCTGGTATTAGCATCACGAGATTTCGCCGCTTCTGCCCATGCCTTAAAGCATTCTCGCTTTCGACGCGAGGCTGCCTTGCAAGAACGCTTAAACCAGGGCTGAGACTTGCCACCGATGGGCACCGCAGAAAAAGGAATAAAGAGTTCCATTCCCTGCAGAACCACTTCGGCGATAGAGGCAGCGACGGAATCTGGAGCTTCAGACGAAAAGCCAATAGGCCCCCAAGGGTAGGACGCAAAGAAAGACCGCATCCCGTCCCAATCTGCTGACTTGTAGTGCCAAATACGGCGAAAACCCAAAAAGCGCGACCGCGAAGGGCGCGTAGATGGCACAGTACTCCGGACCACACAATGATCCGATGAACCCAATGGCGGGTCAACGGAGACTTGATAGTTCTCCGGATGCGAAGTCAGCAGAAGGTCCAACAAAGAGGGTTTATGACCGTCCACATCTGGTATTCGCGTAATCGCAGGGACCATTTGTGTCAGGTCGTAGGCTAAAGCAAAGTCGTGAAAGGATCTTCCCGCGTGATCGGTGGTTTCAGAGCCGAGCCAATCGGCATGGTGGGCGTTAAAATCGCCAAGTATCACGATTTCGGCGGTAGGAACCCTTTCAAGCAGGGAATCTGTAGCCATTTGGATGTGCTCGATGAGTCGGTCAGTTTCGTCATTTCCGCTATGGGACCTATACAGGCACGCATAGAATCGCGGATGGTCATCGCAGTCTATGCGGAGCCAGAGGTTAGATAGGTCCCTTCCTTCAAGCGTCCCAAGGCGACGAGAACAGATATCCTCTCTGACGTACACGCAAACTCCCGCCCGCGGCACAAATGAATGTTCCAATTTGTACCCCGGGTAGGAGAGGTAAGAAGTATCAGCCGGGGAGGATATCTGAGTCTCAGTGAGGAAGAATAAGGCCGGCTTCGCAGATTCAAGGTGAAAGTGAACCGCGCTTAGGTTTGAGTTGAGCCCCCTAACATTGGTAAAGTCCACTGTGAGCGTGGAAGGGGTTGCCTTCGGCGAATTCTTCCGTTTGCCTCGAGATCGAAACCTAAAACTAGAACTGGATGTTTTGTTTAGAGCGCAGTTTTTGCCCACCCCAGAATACGAAGGGCAGCCTGTGCATCCACCACCGGATACTGATTGTTCCGATGATGGACGCCCAGAGGGGGATTCTCCACGTGTGGTACCCCCCTGGGGTAATCTTTCTTTAAACTGCACCGTCATACTCTGGGGAAGGGGGGGGGATGGGCTCCGGGAGTCTCACTCACCGAACGAAACGCGAGTACAATAAGATAAACCTATTGCATCACTTCACGCCGGTTTTCTGTGAGACAGTGGTACTGCCCCGGTCGTGCCTGCCCATTTGGCTGAAGCCCGAAAGCAACAGCATGGCACTCCCACTAGGAAGGGGGTTGACTGATTGCACTGGTGAAATAACCTCTTTCACAGGTTATTTCACCAGTGGGCGATGGGGTCGTCAGGTCCCTACGCCTAAAAAACCAACGAGTCAAATATTAAAAGGTTCAAATCAGCAGCAGCACCTAAAACAAAAATAGTAATTAAATTTCTGTCAGGGGCACTAAGGGTTTTCTAAGTTTTCTGTAATAGTTATATAGGTACCTATCAGACACGTCCACGCTTTAGTAGTGCGCACAAAAAAAAATGATGGCCTTCAGCATGAAAATTTACAAAAAATTAAATTATTTTACATAAAGTGATTTATTAATCGAATATATAAACAAACTAAACTGTATATTTTTTATAGTCAATGTCATCCACTTGCACCCCTTCAGCCGTTCTGGGCCCCCCGTCACATTATAAATAGATAACGACGTAATTTTACATAACCAAGTTGCATAATATAAAAAACGTATTAATTATTAAAAAATACCGCAAAGGAAATGTACTTACTTTACTTCAAAAACCATGATGAAAGACACAGTTCAACGCATCAATATCTAATAAACGTTCATGAAAGTAAAAAAAAAACGTTCATGAGAAACACCATTTCATTCGTGCAAAAATTTATATCATTAGTATAACTTAAAAATCGACAATAATGAAGTGACACGAGTGAAATTTTGGACGAAAAATCCAAAATTAAGATGGCGTGGAATGTTCTAGACGCTATCGGAATAAAATGAAATATCCGCGTAAAATATAGCTGATCATCAACCAATAAAGTAAATTTCCACGAAAAATTCCTGTGAACACGAATGATTACAGTTTTGTCTTTAACGCTGAAATTAAAAGAAATGTTGATATCTGACCAAAATAACGTACGCCCTCGTGCTCTCTCCTTGATCATTTCAGTGCGACTGGAGTCTCCGTTTCATACTAGGATGGGGGAGGAGGTAACACTAAAGGATTTTGTTTTAATGTTATCTACATATTATCTACACTAATGATAGAAAAAAAGTGATCGCCTATTTAATCATTGTGAAATTATATTTCTACATTGTTGTAATTAAAATTGTATGTCCTGTGCGATGATACGCGTATTAAAGTATATACTTAGCTGAAAAACAAAAAAGTACTGTTTTACCCGGTAGTAAATTTTTAAATCCTTGTATTCATAAGAAAACCGGGAAAAAACTCACGACACGAATGATATAAATAGTCTTTTTCTTGGATTCTCTCGAAATTTAAGTGGGTTTTGTAATTTTTATTTCTGAACCAGTCACAGGCACAGGATTAGTGATAAAATGGAATGAATATCTCTTGAATCTTATGACGTCACTTATTTTAGAAGTTATTTGGCACACTTTCTTAATCCCATTTGAAATCGACCCAAAACCATCCATCCATTTTTTTTTCAACTGCCATAATTTATTGATAGTTACAATATTAATAATTATTTTTGATATTTAGATAATAACTAGCAAGAATTGTAATTTAAAATATATTCTCTACATTAATAAACATTAATTTATGACCCAACAAGCATTCTTTTATTGTTTATAACGCTTTCGATAATAAGTACATCCCCGAACCCTTATAGATAGATAATTATTTTTATTGACCTAAAAAAATATTTCCTACAAATAATATACATGGCATAACGATGATAATATACAATCTCTTTAATGGCTCATAAATTAATAAATTTGACATGTTTGATACATAATTTGGCTGGTTTATTAATTTATTTTGTATAGCAATAATTCCCTGAACAACCATTCATCCATTTTTACGTGTGGATACAACCGTGCGAGCGGTTAAATCGAAACCGGGCACCGTCTTACTGACTTTGCGGCACGCTAGAGGCCGTAATTTCTCAGAAAAATAAAAAATAAAAAATGAATTTGTAGCTATAAACACGTTCTAGAAGTTTTGTTTCGGACATTTTTCGATATCTTTGACGAGAAAAAAGGAAATAGAGAAAAACAATTTTTCTCCCCAAACTTGTGGGTCTTTTTATCGATATCTTGATAACGATGATCGATACGTGAAAAATGTAAAGGATCTTAATTGTAGATATCTCAACTTTTATGACAAAACTGAATTTAACCCTTTTTTCAAGATGGCGTAAACTGCACAAGGTTATTTTGGTCGACAATTTGACCTTGGGCTTTTCTAGCCGCCCCCCACGTAATATGCTTTAATAATCTGGCTTTCTCAGTTCATTTTCTTTTCTAACCCGATTTTTCCGAAGTAATGACTATTATGTCTACTAAACAAGATTATGTAAAAAAAATTTTGAATCTAATAACATTCTATTAATAAAATGATTGATTTAATCTACTATTTATTTAATGACTGCCTAATAGAAACGTAATAACCTTAATGGTCTAATAACCATGGCTAAGCAGAAATTAAAAATATACCTATATGCTGTGTTACTGTATAGGTTATAATAAAAGAACAGCATAATAACCTACACAACTTAATTTAATGTTAATAATCAACTTTTAACACACAACAAAATAACTTTCAGTAATACAAACGCAAACTTAAGTGTAATGAAAACTAATCAAACCCAGCCTCACATAGACCTAATCTATTTCATACTACTTCATTTCGTAGACAAATATATTTATTTATTTTAATATCTCAATCAATCAATCAATTCAAAAAGCATTTATTCATATAGGTAACATAATGTACACTTATGAACGTAAAAAAAAAGAAAGAAATCTATCTTCTAATCAGTTTAGAAAAAGTAATTGTTATGAACAAAAAAAAAATAGAAAGCTTAATAAGTACTTAAATGACTTTATATTTTTCGCGCTCTGCATCAGATTTGGCAGTTCTCATTTTAGCTTTGGCTGTTTTTTTTGTGAATCAAACTTTTTATCTCATCAGAAAGCCAGGGAGCAGGTAAATGTTTAAGTTTAACACGTCTCACTGGGGCGTGCTTATCATAGAGGTTTATGATAGAAGAGGAGAACAGCTCAACTTTGTATGTAATTATGTTTTGATCCGAGAAACACACAGATTAAGACGTGGTACAATATTATGAGAGAATAATTTAATGATCTGTGGATGGACAATACAATCTATCCTTCGCTGACAATCACAAACTTTGACAGTGTCACACTCACATAAAGTTTGCTAGGTATCTGTCACTGAGCTGTAATAACTGAATAACAATAAATAAACAAGACAAGGTAAAGATTGTGAGAAACCAAATAAGTAATTGACAGAGAACTATTTATCACTTTAAACTTATGCCCAGAAACCAAGAAGAAGTTAAAATTAAACGCACACACGAACCATAAGCACACATAATACATATGGAAGTTATTAAACCTTCTTTGAACCCTTCTTGTTACGGGTCTTGTCTCCTCTCAGCCTTGGATCATCGGTGGTGGACGATAAGGGGATGCCGTCTGGGACTGTATCCAGTTCCTTCAGTGAAGAGATGCGTCGAAGTTTCCCATCAGCCCCTGACACCAAACCGCTTTCTCGCCTCCATAAATAAGGAGTGCCTTGATTTATTGTCGTACTGTCGAAGCTTTATTAAGATTGGCCTAGGCTTCTCTCTGGATCTAATTCCCAATCGATGACACCTGGTAAGGCTCTGCTCCGTTAAGTTGGGACACTTTAGCAGAACGGATATCATTCTTGCTATGGAGCCGGAACTTTCATCCTTTGTTTCGTTAACCCCATGCAGCAACATACACTATCTCCTGCTCATCCTGTACATTAAATGGCATCGCCATTTGAGCCTGGAGATTTTCAAGGCAAAAGAGAAGGGAACTTTTAAATACCTGAAACTCAAGAACAAGAGGAGCTTTGTTCCAGCGGAGGGGACCTACTCTGCGTTGCAATAAGGCGCTGCTGGAACTCCTCCATTTTGGCAGACACCATCTCGGATACATCTTAGAGACTTCTTGAGATCCTCCATAATAAGGTGACAGTGAAATTATATGAAATTAATTGTTCAAAAGAAGGTGGTTGAAAAGTGATTAACAAACTTTAAGTAAATTACAGTTTAATATAGAATATTATTAAAGAAAGATAGCGAATAATGTGTAGTTCATCTCTGGAACCGTAAGTAAAAAAGTTAAAACTGAAATACTATTTTATTCTAGTGAAAATGAAGAGACACACTAATACACGTTTGCACTACCCACTCACTCGTTGGAAATCTCACACAATATTCTGATAATATAGTGAAGTGTTATCAGATACCTAAACGGCAAGGCTGAAAATATGAGATTTTAAAACGAATCAAATAATGTACAATTAACCATTAAATAAAATAACGCCTATAAAAATATTAAATATGTAATTAAAATTCTGAAATAGCGCCATCTTTGTTACACATTCTCAAACAGTATGCTTATTGGCAAGATGAATAATTATTATTATACTCCAACTTACATGGTTTCAATACTGACGCATAGATGTCGCTGTATCGCAAAAAAGTTAATATGAATTACAGAGTTACAAATTTTGAAATTCAATTTATAATTTACGTGACAATATTCAGTATAGAAAATTAAAAATATCAAATTAAAAACTCAATGATTACAAACGAGTTAATGTCATATCGCAAAACAATTACGTTCATCTTAAGAAAACATTTACTTCGGTATTTTCTGGAACATAAATATTGTAGATCTTTTTGGGAAATGTTTAAATGATTGTCTTGAAATAGTTATCCGTTGTTTATACGATAGTAGTTACACGAAAGCAAAAAATATTTGATTCAAAAATGAGAATTGTATCTATCTGGCCAATATTTAAAAAAAAAAAAAAAGAAAGTTAATTTCTTACAAAATTTTCAGTATCTATTAGTGCTACGTTTTTATATAAAATGAACTTAAGGAAGTTCCTATGAAAGCGAGCGGTATGTAAACATATCCCTTTCACTGATGCTCATCTAGATAAGTAGGTGAGGCTTTCATACTGGAGTGAAAAAGTGTGGCTAGACTAGAAAAAACTGGCCAATTGCCGAATAAAATATACAATAATTGTTACGGGCAGTGCTGTATCCAGGATCGTTTGAACAAACGTCATAAATAAGGGTTTGTACAAACGATAAAATATGTTTGCAATTTTTTGTTAAGCATTGTGTAATGTATTTTATGTAATTTATTATGATTATGATATTGGAAAGTAATGTCACTGGAGAGTTGCAGTCGTGGAGACCGCATATTATCGCATCGCATATATATCGCATCATAGCATAAAAGCTAGGCCGGCCGCATGGAAAATAATTACCTTTGGAGTAACCGTGTGGTTCCAAGGGCGCTAATTAAAGAATTGAATTAGTTAGTAGATAGTACGGGTGACCCCAGTAAACCAGTATTAATATACACCGACCAAATTTTTAAAATTAATATAGTGGTCTATTTATCCAATCATTATTATTATTATTCAGATTAAAGATATTGTAAATGCTGTATTGTGTTTTGTAGTTATTTATTATTATAAAATTATAATAAAAATTGTAATCCCTAAGTGCACAGGCGAGTTTCACAAGTATAATCCTCAAAATGGTTGTAGTAAAAGTATTGTAATATTTGCTTTGATAACTATATAGGTATATATATATACGCCCATTTGGCCCGGTGTGCGTAAAGTTCTGGTTAATTAAACCAGCCTCTTCCAGAAGCAAAGCAGCAGCACGCTTCACAGCGACCTCAAAGCTCCGAGGATTTCTGCACGTTGGGAAGCGATATTCCAGGACTAAATCTTAACCTATATTCTAGTATTACTAAATCTAGAACACTTACAGTGATTGTGACAGATATTTGGAAAGTCCCAGTTTGGTGATTTTGCTCCCCTTGATGCCTTCATTGACAATATTCGTGACGGTCAAAAAATTCTTCGTCAAACAATTATAGACACGGTCAAACGAAAAAATTGAACCAAAAACTCGAAACTTACGTTTTCGAACAACACATTAATTATATTTCAACAATAACAAAATAATCAAAAATTTCACTTAACCGATGCTTTTCATTTTAATCTATTAATCAACATAAAACATTCCTTAAGGTTTCTTTTGCCTATGAGTGTTTTTGTTAAACGCTTATATAATCAGACACGTTTTATTTGTTGTTGTATAAATAATGTAGTTGTCAAAATAGTTAGTCTTTAGCATTATTAGCATCCTTGTGATTTGAAAGTCGATATAACGAAAAAGAGACGATAAAAGAGACACAATATGACGTGTGTGTTGGAAATGACACAATGAAATATCGTTAATCAAC
This sequence comes from Pieris rapae, assembly GCF_905147795.1. Lineage (NCBI taxonomy): Eukaryota > Metazoa > Arthropoda > Insecta > Lepidoptera > Pieridae > Pieris > Pieris rapae. The sequence goes on along the minus strand of NC_059533.1, from coordinate 2,452,816 downwards.
AATTGTTGACAAATTTAAACCGTAAGTAAGGACATCAATAGATATTTAGCCCTGGCAAGGGTCAAATTTTATCCAAATAAACTTAACATTAAAATTTACTAAGCAATCACATTTGGTAAACAAAAGAAAATACTGTAGTGTATCGTAGATACACACTAAAAATATGTACATACTGTATGGTATAGTATTTTCTATACGATTTTGATGTATGTGGCAATATAAATACAGGACACTTAGAAAAGAAGAAAACAGACGTGACTCAGAACAGACTTTTAAGATGAGTGAGCATGTATTTTTCCTATGAGCCTTTCTATAAGAATATAAATTAATTACCGTTGTTTGTGAAGAAATATATCAATTTAACAAAGATAAAAATGGGTTGTGATTTATAAAAATATAGAACATCCCATAATACTATATACATAGTAATATTGCACCTACAGATATTTAAGAGGATGTCAATCGGAGACTATAGATATAGATACAATACGTTAGTATGTCACTGAACCCCTCTTAAACGGCTTTACCGATTTAAATGTTTTTTTGTATGTATGGATGGATGATTTAGATTCACGAATCTTCTAACTTTGTATAATGTAATAATGGCTTGAAATATCATGTAGGACAACGTCTGTCGGGTCCGCTAGTATAAATATATAATATATCTTTATAAACTTTCTGTTGTACTAGCTGAAATAAAGGCTTTACATTTGAAATTGTATGTCAAACACAACATCATGCTACAACAACAACAAACCAAGTTATTTGAATCATGGACTTTGATTTACTTTCCCACTTAGTTTAGTCTCAGTTATTACGTTATAATAGATTCTCTCCTTATATTGGTGAAAAGTCATAAAAATCTTAAAACATGTATAATATTGTTAATATTAGATTTAAATCTTTTCGTTAAAACATTTAACGAACTCTTTAGTGAAATAGTATTTTTAACAAGTCTCGAATTCTTTTTCCTTAAGTTGTTAATGACTTTTCCTTGCTAATCAACCTATTGCGGCATTTGTGAAGTTCGCTTTTTCTACGAACTTTTCGAGGTGTATCCAAAACTGACGCCGTGCTTAGAGAAGTGGTAGGAGAGGATTTCACGTAAGACAAGTATTCTCTAAACGACTGAACCACTTTATCCACGGAATATTTTTTTTTGTAAAAATGGCAGCTCATTAATGATGAAAAGTCATAGTTGAAATTTTCAGGAACGTCAAACTCGGGTGGAACAGGTTTTAAGCGCATCCAACGAGTCAAATATTAAAAGGTTCAAATCAGCAGCAGCACCTAAAACAAAAATAGTAATTAAATTTCTGTCAGGGGCACTAAGGGTTTTCTAAGTTTTCTGTAATAGTTATATAGGTACCTATCAGACACGTCCACGCTTTAGTAGTGCGCACAAAAAAAAATGATGGCCTTCAGCATGAAAATTTACAAAAAATTAAATTATTTTACATAAAGTGATTTATTAATCGAATATATAAACAAACTAAACTGTATATTTTTTATAGTCAATGTCATCCACTTGCACCCCTTCAGCCGTTCTGGGCCCCCCGTCACATTATAAATAGATAACGACGTAATTTTACATAACCAAGTTGCATAATATAAAAAACGTATTAATTATTAAAAAATACCGCAAAGGACTTACTTTACTTCAAAAACCATGATGAAAGACACAGTTCAACGCATCAATATCTAATAAACGTTCATGAAAGTAAAAAAAAACGTTCATGAGAAACACCATTTCATTCGTGCAAAAATTTATATCATTAGTATAACTTAAAAATCGACAAGAATGAAGTGACACGAGTGAAATTTTTGACGAAAAATCCAAAATTAAGATGGCGTGGAATGTTCTAGACGCTATCGGAATAAAATGAAATATCCGCGTAAAATATAGCTGATCATCAACCAATAAAGTAAATTTCCACGAAAAATTCCTGTGAACACGAATGATTACAGTTTTGTCTTTAACGCTGAAATTAAAAGAAATGTTGATATCTGACCAAAATAACGTACGCCTTCGTGCTCTCTCCTTGATCATTTCAGTGCGACTGGAGTCTCCGCTTCATACTAGATTGGGGGAGGAGGTAACACTAAAGGATTTTGTTTTAATGTTATCTACACTAATGATTGAAAAAAAGTGATCGCCTATTTAATCATTGTGAAATTATATTTCTACATTGTTGTAATTAAAATTGTATGTCCTGTGCGATGATACGCGTATTAAAGTATATACTTAGCTGAAAAACAAAAAAGTACTGTTTTACCCGGTAGTAAATTTTTAAATCCTTGTATTCATAAGAAAACCGGGAAAAAACTCACGACACGAATGATATAAATAGTCTTTTTCTTGGATTCTCTCGAAATTTAAGTGGGTTTTGTAATTTTTATTTCTGAACCAGTCACAGGCACAGGATTAGTGATAAAATGGAATGAATATCTCTTGAATCTTATGACGTCACTTATTTTAGAAGTTATTTGGCACACTTTCTTAATCCCATTTGAAATCGACCCAAAACCATCCATCTATTTTTTTTTTCAACTGCCATAATTTATTGATAGTTACAATATGAATAATTATTTTTGATATTTAGATAATAACTAACAAGAATTGTAATTTAAAATATATTCTTTACATTAATAAACATTAATTTATGACCCTACAAGCACTGTTTTATTGTTTATAACGTCTTTAACGGCTCATAAATTAATAAATTTGACGTGTTTGATACATAATTTGGCTGGTTTATTAATTTATTTTGTATAGCAATAATTCCCTGAACAACCATTTGTTATGAGGCAGTGACAAAAACTTGTTTTTAAACTAACAAAAACTTTATTTAAAATTATGCTTACAAAACTAGTGTTCAAATAGGAAAATGGAATGGAAGTGTCTTTCAAAGGATCGGGGCTTGATACTTAAAGGTTTTGGTCTTGTCGTTTAGGAGTAGGGATACATTAAGTGGAACAACTAATTAATCTTAATTTATCGTAAACAGATGGTTAAAAGAAATTGTAACTTGATACTTAAAAGGTTTGAGTATTGTCGTTTAAAAATAGGGACACATTACATGGAACAACTAATAAATCTTAACTTATCGTTAACAGATGTTTAAAAAGGTTTGGGTTTTGTCTTTTAAGAATAGGGATAAATTACGTCGAACAAACTAATTAATCTTAAATTATATCGTAAACAGATGGTTAAAGAAATAGTAATTAGGTAAATAGAACTATTAATAATATAGTGGGGACCACATAACACCTCCCCCCTTAAAATAAAGGTTGCGCCTGTTGGCGTGAACTTTTTGAGGAATTTTGTTGGGTGTTTTCTTCTTCGTCGTTCGAGCTGATGGAAGCCGTCATCGTCGTCGTCGTGTTGAATGCAGATATCGGGATTTCAATTTGTTGCCGTCTTCGGGATTGGTCGAAACAATTATTAAATATTTGAATGCATCCTTGTTTGTGAGAGTTTCTTCTTGGGTAAAACTTGTAAAGAGTATACATAAGAAGGATTGAACCAAATAATAAACTCGTATATGAAAGTATATGGATGTTCTTGAATTATATATTTATCTTGATTTAGTATTTTAGAGTGATATTTCATCTCGTCTTTAATTGACAGAGTCTAAAGAAATCGTTGATTTGGATAGGTACGAGTTCTGGATTATATAAATCTGGAGTCCCTTCGATGCAGGTATATTCCACGTCAGTGGATGACAGTAACAATGGGGACTTATGTTCTTCGATTTCGAGTCTTCAGCGATGAGTGTAACCATTGGTGTATAAAATTTGCATGTAGGTTGTAGCAGAATTATTCCGTGTCCAAATATTTCGCCATGTGTGGTTTTCCTGTTGCATTCTATAGCATATGTAATTTTCTTCGAAAGTATGAAAATCCATTCAATTAATAAAATGTGTTGAAGTACGCGGAAAATGTGGATACCGTGCAATTTTGAGGTATGTCTTTAGAATTCGTCAACAAGATGGAAACTTCACAGATAGGTCGTGCGTTAGAGTTGTAGACTGTGACCTTACTGCATACATGAAGGTTTGAAGAGTGTTCTTTACATTTGTCCACGGAGTTCGTCGTCAGGTATCGTTGACTGTTTTTGCTCATGGCAAGATACATGTGCTCAGGTAGGATTGTGGAATAAAAGGACGATGTATTATAGGAATTGAAGTTAAAGTGTATAAGGTAAATATGTTATTTATGACTAAAGGAAAATTTAATATATATAATTTTGTTCATGTAAATGTATGATGTAATTGTAGCAGAGTTTAGAATTTTATTGATGTTTTGAAAAATCACGGTTACTACTAGGTTACCTGATGTTTTAGGTGACTTGATGCTAATAATTATTTGTAAAGACTTACTAAAGATAAGACTGAAGGATGAACTGTTAAATGCTTTCAACAATATTATCGATTTGTTTTTCTAGAGACGTGACGATTTCTAAAATTATTGTAGTGTATTAAAACTGTTGAGATCTGTAATAGATACACTAAAATTAAAGAGTAAAGTATTCGTGGAATTAATATAGGAATTAATTTCCATTAATTTTCGTTCATTATATGTTCATCGTATGAAATTTTCAAAATGGTATTGTTTTAATTATTAATTTAATTAATTAATTTAAGGTTATTATTTTAAAATATCATTCGTAGAAATTTGTTGCTTTTCTAAGAGAAATACATTCATAATAGTATTCGGCATCATTTACGTCCGGTGACAACACCTTAAATATGGAAATAACTACTTTGTAAAATCTGATATAGAAAATGAACATAAAAATATTCAAGAATTTGGCTACGACTTCTTTTGAATTAGAATTTAACCTATTTGTAATTATCTATTTATAATTATATAAATTTTGTATAATATAATATATATATGTAAAATATTTTTTTTATTATAGGACATATTGAATAAATATGTCTTTATGTCGTTCGTCTAACAGCTTATCTTGTGAAATATGTACATTTGAAGTGTCGAAACTATAATCTGAAGTTTCTGTAAAGTGTTGGTAGGTTAATTGTAAATAGTCGCAGTGAGAATCGATTTCGTTCTTATCAGTACTTTTGTCACAAGTTAAGTCAATTTTTGTGTTAAGATCTGGGGGCCTAAAGTTTTGAGTCACAGGTATATTATTTATGTGGAATGTAGCATGTAACAGATTTTCAGGAGGTACATTATTTAAAGCGGAAATAGAAAATGATGGAATATTATTATTGTTCGATTTCGACTTACGTTTATTTTTCTTATAATGGTATTTTGAATGCGATTTAGTAGTTTGAGATACAGCGGGCTTATAAGATTCAGTGATATTTTGAGGTACAGTGGATTTATACGATTCAGCGATATTTTGAGATACAGTGGGGTTAGAAGATGTGATGAGATGCTTAGATTCAGAGGGTTTTGGAGATACATCGTTCTTATTAGATATAGTAGATTCAGTGAGATTCAAAGATACAGTGGGCTTATAAGAAATAGTAGAGTTTGTATTGAGACCTAAGGTTTGGGACTGGCTACCCTGTTTGTAGGTCTGCTATAAAGCTAGCTTCAAAGTCAGTCTGTGTGCAAGCTTCTTTGCATTGCCTCCGATAGGCTGGTTTATTATGCAAGGATGTATGCACAGTGCTTTGTAACACTCGACTTGAATTTTGAATTTGTGGCGGCTTTGAATCGTCTAATAAGCTGGGTTCATTGAGTAAGAGCTGGAAGCGATTTCCAACGAGTCGCTCATTTCGTTGGTCGCTTGTAAGTTTAAATGGCGGATTGGTGCAGGGAGAGCGCGCTGTTTATTTTTTCGTTGTATGCCCTCTTGCGACATTCGTTTATTGAGTGCCCGATATTTTTACAATACGCACATTTTATTGGAGAAAATCTAGAGTTAGGAGGCTTAAATAGAATATTTGGGTCTTGAATAAATTGATAATTATTATGATATGAACTACTCCTTATTGCTGGCCTAGGGGTTTGAACTGGCCTAAATAATGATTGCCTAGCTTTGTTTATAGCCCTAATTCGATCTTCCTGCATTGCGAAACGACCTGCTTCTCTCAAAGTATTGAAACCTTTTGTTCTGAGCATTATACCCATGTCTGTAGAGAGACCGTTGAGAAATATACTTAAGGCGGTTTCCTCGGTAGTCGCTACACGTCCGTCTAATGTCGAATCACTAATTTCTGAATGTAGTTTCTCTAAGATTTTGCAACGACAAAGATCTACCCTATGATAAAATTGCGTTAAGGACTCATCGGGTCTCTGAAAAATGGATTGCAGTTCTAAATTTAAATGTTGAATTGTCTTAGTATTCGCGAATCTTTCAATAAGAAATATCTTTAGTTCATCCCACGTTTCATACGTTTTACACCAAACTTCTGAGGCCGCGACGCCTTTAATATTATTTAGAGCACAAATTAACAAAGTCTCCGGGAGTTTCGGACGGAGATGACAATTTAAACACAGTATCACAGGACCGAATGTAACCGTATATTTCGTCATGATTGTTTGTGTCGAATAAAGGAATTAGATTTATAAGTGTCGTTATATTGACTGGTGATGCCTTCATTATGTTTTTGGTATTTACTGACATGATGATGATTAAAAATGTAGAATGCGTGTGTAGTTGTTAGTAGATATGAATAGTGTAATTAAAATATATATAAAATATAGTAATATAGGATAGGATATATAACACACAAAATATAGAAAAGTAGGAAAAAGAATGAGCCACAAGTAAAATGCCACTTACCACAGTAACACGAACCACAAGAGCATAGTATCGGCGAAAACTATTAAAAGCCTTAAGCCGGGTTTCCACCGCGAAAGGGTAATGAGTGGGAAATGGTTAGGCGGGACGGAGGCCTTTTAAATGAAATAGGTTTACATTTCCACCAACAAAGAGACTTGTCTGTTGATTTCCACTGCAAAAGGAAAATGAGAGAGAGGAATCAGCGGAGCGAGCTGAACGAAAAATGAGAAATGGAAAATGAACAATCAGTTTACACAGAGAGCGAGTTCAGTTGGAGTTTTGAACGTGCCTTGTGTTTTGTTGCGAATTTGCGATGTTGTCGAGTGACACGGGATCAAGTGAAGACAGTGATTATGTATACTTACAGAAAGAAAAAGTACATATTATCTTAAGCATAGAAAAAAACGTGCAAGACGGAGATTTTGGTTATGCCAGCACATTCGAGAAAGAACATTGAAAGGGGAATATAGGCTATTCTACGATTTAGACGATGAAAAATTTAATAACTATTACAGGGTTAGTACTTAGTAGAGAACAATCTCGGGTGATGGAAACCGCGAGCGAGTCCGTTTCAAACTAGTCGGCAAGACCTTGCCACAGCGGACTCGTTTCAATCACTTTTTACTCGTTCGATCCGCCCCGCTCAGCACTTTCTGTGTGGAAACGCTACTATGTAATTTGTCACTGCGAGTTGAACGGACTCCGTAATTACTCCGCTCCGCTCCCTAGAACTGAGCGAGTTCCTTTCAACTCTTTCTGCTCGCTCAATCCTTTCCGCCCGACTATTTGTTGGTGGGAATACAAGTATGCAGTTTACGCTTGCGAGTTAGACGGAGTCCTTAATGGGTCCGTTCCGCTCGCGGTGGAAACCCGGCTTTACGCCTACCGTACTAGGCGATGCTTGTCCTTTGTACGTTTTTTTCGTCTTGCTACACAAGTAGATCCTACCGACTGCGCCAAATTTGTTATGAGGCAGTGACAAAAACTTGTTTTTAAACTAACAAAAACTTTATTTAAAATTATGCTTACAAAACTAGTGTTCAAATAGGAAAATGGAATGGAAGTGTCTTTCAAAGGATCGGGGCTTGATACTTAAAGGTTTTGGTCTTGTAGTTTAGGAGTAGGGATACATTAAGTGAAACAACTAATTAATCTTAATTTGTCGTAAACAGATGGTTAAAAGAAATTGTAACTTGATACTTAAAAGGTTTGAGTATTGTCGTTTAAAAATAGGGACACATTACATGGAACAACTAATAAATCTTAACTTATCGTTAACAGATGTTTAAAAAGGTTTGGGTTTTGTCTTTTAAGAATAGGGATAAATTACGTCGAACAAACTAATTAATCTTAAATTATATCGTAAACAGATGGTTACAGAAATAGTAATTAGGTAAATAGAAATATTAATAATACAGTGGGGACCACATAACACATTCATCCATTTTTACGTGTGGATACAATCGTGCGAGCGGTTAAATCGAAACCGGGCATCGTCTTACTGACTTTGCGGCGCGCTAGCGGCCGTAATTTCTCAGAAAAATAAAAAATGAATTTGTAGCTTTAAACACGTTCTAGAAGTTTTGTTTCGGACATGTTTCGATATCTTTGACGAGAAAAAAGGAAATAGAGAAAAACAATTTTTCTCCCCAAACTTGTGGGTCTTTTTATCGATATCTGGATAACGATGATCGATACGTGAAAAATGTAAAGGATCTTAATTGTAGTTATCTCAACTTTTATGACAAAACTGAATTTAACCCTTTTTTTTTTAAGATGGCGTAAATTGCACAAGGTTATTTTGGTCGACAATTTGACCTTGGGCTTTTCTAGCCGCCCCCCACGTAATATGCTTTAATAATTTGGCTTTCTCAGTTCATTTTCTTTTCTAACCCGATTTTTCCGAAGTAATGACTATTATGTCTACTAAACAAATATTATGTCAAAATAGTGTAATATAAGTGTCTTTGTGTTACCATAAAACTCTTAATAATATTTGGCTAAAAAAATAACTTGATAATAACTTGCATAAAACAATAATGTAAGTAATTAAATTGCTATGCAATATATATTGTGTCACATACCACATCTCACTACAGTAATACCCCGACTTACGCGAATTCGGAGTTAAAGTCTGGCTAATGAAAGTTGATACTGAAAAAGCGCGGCAAATTTAAAAAATGTCAGTATGGCAGCCCTAAAGTAAAAAGGAAAGTTGGAACAACTCACTTTGATACTTTGACATTTATTTTTATTTTACTAGTGGACAAAATTGCAAAATTTTGTCCGCGTTATGACGAGATTTGTTGAAAGTATCAAAATATAGAAATGGTACAAGTGGCGCCATCTAGTGATGGTTGTGTGAAAGTGTATTACTGTGGTCTATTGTATCTGTGATGTATTTAAAATAAATTAGTCGTTCTTTGTCACTGAAAGTGTGCGCGTTTCATTTGAGGTTATGGACCCAGCGCACCTTTATAGTTTTGTTAAAAAGTAGTAATTTTGTGTCGAGAAGTTTCGGACTTGTTGAAATTATAAGTGTATCGATCGTGTTATCCAGTAAGTTAAGTAACGAGGATGGCATCGAATTACTTAGTCAACGTGCCCAAACTGAAAGGCAGAGAAAATTACTCAGAATGGGTTTTCGCTGCAGAGAATTTTCTAGTCTTGGAGGATATGGTGCATTGCATCAGGCCAATACCTGGGAAGACGATAGAAGCTGCAGAAGATGCGAAAACAAAGGCAAAGCTTATCATGACTATAGACAGCGTCTTGTAAGTGCATATCAAGGAAGTCAAAACATCATCAGAACTTTGGAACAAGCTTAAGTCATTATTTGATGATTCCGGATTTTCGCGAAGAATATCTCTTTTGCGAAATCTTATTTCAATACGGTTGGAAAACTGTGCTTCCATGCAGGCGTACGTCACGCAGATCGTCGAGACAGGTCAAAAGTTGAGCGGGACAGGTTTTAAAATCAGTGACGAGTGGATCGGTTGTCTTTTACTAGCTGGATTGACTGAAAAATTCATGCCGATGATCATGGCCATTGAGCATTCAGGTATCCAAATTACAACGGACGCCATTAGAATCAAGCTGATGGATATGGAAACGGAAAGGGGTTCTCAATCTAGTGAAATTGGTGGGGCATTTGCAAGTGGCGCGCAGAAGTGGCAACCTAAGAAAAATAAAAATGTGTCAGCGGGTGCGCAAAGTTAAGCTAAGTCAAATGTCAATGTCAGTGGTAGTGCCAAAAGTCATGTCAAATGTTATCGGTGTAAACAAACGGGTCACTACAAGAATTAATGTCCAAATAATGAAAATTTAAGTAATCGTTCGAAAGAATTGCAACGTAAACAGAGTAATGCATTCAGTGCAGTGTTTTTGAGTGGCCAATTCAACAAATACGATTGGTACATCGACTCTGGCGCGAGTATGCACTTGACGGCCAATGAAAAGTGGATAAAGGATGCAACATACCACGATATGCGGGAGATATGTGTTGCAAACAACCAGAAAATTCAAGTATTATGTTCCGGCGACGTAAATATTGTGACGAAAACTGATCAATGTGAATATGAGATACCAGTGAAACATGTTATGTGTGCTCCAGGATTGACAACAAATTTATTGTCAGTAAGCCAATTAATCGAGTCTGGTAACAGAGTTCAATTTACATCAGAAGGCTGTAACGTGTTCAACAGAAATAATGAAATGGTGGCTATGGCTGTGCTCAGTAACGGAGTGTACAAGGTGAGACTTGCTGACAGTGAAGTGACAAGTTTAGCAGTGTCAGGAGATGTCTGGCACAGAAAGTCTTCTGGCCATGTCAATAGCACTTATTTAAATAAAATGTCAATTGCTGTGGAAGGAATGGATCTCCAAGAAAAAGTTGATATAAATAAGTCATCTTGTCCTGTATGCTGTGAGGGCAAACAGTGTCATCTGCCATTCCCAAGTGGTTCTCGATGCAATGAGTTGCTAGGTTTGGTACACACTGATATTTGTGGACCAATGGAGCATGAATCGTTGGGAGGCTCGAGGTATTTTATCTTGTTCATTGACGACTTCAGCCGAATGATAGCAGTGTACTTTTTAAAGCATAAAAGTGAAGCGCTCAGATGTTTTGCAGAATATAAAGCCAAAGTGGAGAAGCAAACGAGCAAGAAAATTAAAATCTTGAGAAGCGATAATGGGTGTGAGTACTGTAATAAAGAATTTGACTCATTTCTCAAGAATGAAGGTATTATACACCAAAGAAGTAATCCGTACACACCCGAGCAGAATGGTGTATCGGAACGGAATAATCGTACTGTGGTGGAAAAAGCAAGATGCTTAATGTTTGATGCGAAGTTAGGGAAAGAGTTCTGGGCAGAGGCGACACATACTGCTGTGTACCTACAGAATAGAACAGTACTTCCATCATTGAATGATAAGACTCCATATTATGAAGTCTGGTTTGGTCATAAACCAAATGTGAGCCATCTCAGGATCTTCGGTAGTAGTGTGATGGTACATGTGGCAAAGGCAAGACGTCAGAAATGGGACAAGAAAGCTGAAAAACACATACTTGTCGGATATCCTGATGGTATCAAAGGATACAGGATATATAATCCAAGGACAAAGTGTATCACAACTAGCCGAGAGGTCATTGTCATGGAAAAGGGTAAACATCCAGATATCACTATCCCAATTATTGAGAGTGAGAGGAAGGAAAACTCATGTTCAGTGGGAGACATAGAAGATAAGGAGGCATCAACCTTAGAAAATGTCACCGGTGCGGATGAAACCGCAATAACTGATGAAAAACTAGGTTTATTGGATGAAGGCTATATACCAAGTGATTACGTAGATGCTTCTGATTTGCCGGCACGTCCCAAATCTACCAGGATAAAGAAAAAGCCACAAACGTACATAGTGACTAATATGTGTGTCCCTGAGGAGTTTGATGAAGCCAATGGTTTGTCAATAGAAGAGGCTTTACAAGGAGAAGAAAAGGACCAGTGGTTGTCAGCGGTTAAAGAAGAACTTCAGTGTTTTAAGGACAACAATGCTTGGGAGTTGGTAAATAGGCCTACGAATGGTGAAACTATAGTGAAGTGCAAGTGGGTTCTTAAAAAGAAGTGTGATTCAGAAAATAATGTGCGTTATAGAGCTAGGCTTGTAGCTAAGGGGTGTTCTCAAAAGTATGGTGTGGACTACACTGAAACTTTTTCCCCTGTTGTGCGGCATACAACACTTAGGTTACTTTTTGCATTGTCAGTACAGTTGAATCTAGAAGTTACTCACTTTGATGTAAAAACTGCTTTCTTGAATGCGGACCTGGCTGAGACAATATATATGCAGAAACCGGCTGGTTATGCATGTTCAGATAATAGTAAGGTGCTTAAATTAAAAAAGGCTATATATGGTCTCAAGCAGGCATCCCGGGCTTGGCATAAGAAGGTAGATTCTTGTATGTTAGTTGATGGTTATATAAAGTCAAAAATGGAGCCATGTTTGTATATTAAAATTGTTGGTAATAGAAAAACTATTGTAGCTCTGTATGTCGATGACATGTTTGTATTTTCCAACAATAGAGCTGAAAATAAACATCTTAAAACCATGTTAAGTAAAAATTTCCAGTTAAAAGACTTAGGTATCATTAAGGAATGTTTAGGAATGTCTGTAAGTTTTAATAAGGAAAAAGGCACTGTTACATTAAATCAGAAGAAATATATAGTTACATTATTGTCTAAATTTTGTATGACTGATTGTAAGCCAGTAAATACTCCTATGGAGGTCAATTTAAAATGTAAAAAGGAGACTGCTGGTAGTAGCCAAATAAAGTAGCCAAAAAAAGTAGTTTAAATATTTCTTCTGTAGAAATTATTAAGTAAAATACTGTTTTCATGTGAAAAGAAAAAGAATGGCTGCCCACAACACAGGGAATCCTAGTGTGGGGGCCAGTGCACTTGACTTGTATCTAAATATTCCTGTATATTGTGTCTAATAGTTTTTTTTTTATCTTTGTTGCTTTCTTCTTACCTGCTAAAGTAGCTACGTTCTGGCGCAACTTCGCATTAGGAAATTGGTTTGTTTGTAGGCGCTAAAGGACCACTACTGGCTGAATATGCTTATGTATCTGTCAAATTGTAAAAAACACTACTTCACCCTTATTACAGTGCCCAGATCAGTTTTTCTTAATACAAACATTGTTTAGTCGTTAGTTGTCAGTCATTTCTCACCCTGAATATTTTGAGCCATGAATTTAACTTTAATATTGCAATAATAATGACTTTTATAGAAACTACAGTCTGTGTTATATTTACCTTGAAGGAGTCACAACTAAAATCAAATTACTTAACATCCTAGCTAACCTTGCTGGGGCCAACTTCAAATAAAGCAGTAAACATTGACTAAAAGCAACCTAGTTTTTGTTATAAGCTTTATATTTTGATTGTTAATTTACTATGTTTTGTTTGCTGCTTACTGTTATCATTTAAGAGGGAAAATAAAAAAAAATAATGTATTTTATAACAAAATTAAAATGAGTTAGAGTGAAATGTGCAAAGCCTACATCAATTAATTGCTTAACTTTGTGCTTTAAAGTTGTGAAAACACTATTTATACGCTTAATTTAAAGTATAAGAAAATAATTTACCATTAAAAGCAATTAGTCTGACCAGGAGATTGGATGGTTTTTCACACGACATAGTTTACGGTCTGGATGAGGCCTGGTTTCTGTGGGAGTCTCCAATTGTGGAGTTTGGCACTTCAAATTATGTGTACATGCTCCAGCAGAAAATTTTCTTTGAGCTTCAAAATTCTGACTATTAAAACGTATAAAATATTTAGGTAATTAACAAAACTCAACATCAAAAATATGGATGCTTCTAATATTACTTTAAAAAATAATGTATAAACTTAAAATTCTGGAAAAGATTAATAGGTATTATTATAGGTTAGTACTACACTTTAGCCGACATTTTGTTTTTGGTAAACGTTGAATTCTTAAATGGTTTAAAATTATTTAATAAGTAAATTTTTGTAACTACATCTATTTTATGCGGTTTTAAACATATACAAATTTTGGTAATTAAAGCAAAACTTTACATCTATTTAGATACCACGTTGTTTAAACCATCACAATCTCCAACTTTTTCAGTGAATATTTAAAAACTCACCCCAAGTTGTAACTTGTAGGTTGTAGCTCGCAGGGCTGCCAGATCAAGAAAGAAAGAATTATCGACGGCGCGTACGCCAACTACTTTTTTATTTTTATTAGCCGGATACAAAGTCTATTGGCACTTTTAAAAAAAGGTATAACAAAATATCTTACAAAAATAATTATACTAACTTAAAATTATATACAATAAAATTATATAAAACAATGGTGAACTATAAGCCAGTCTCGTCTGTTGCTTTTACCCTGGAATCGTCGAATATGTACCAATCACTATTGTCTTTTCCTAACGTATAATAGTGGCCAACATTCATGGTGGTGCCGGCGTGAATTACAGCAGCGAACAAATTATACGAGTTATTATCCGTCTGGCTGCACAGAGTTGGCAATTTAACAGATGTATTGTACATCACAGAGTGCATTAATTTCGTCTGAACTCCAAGTTTTGCATCGTATCTGAAAATTTAGTAAGTTTACGTTAGGCTTTTAGGAATGTTGAGTCTGTACGAAAAGTGCAGCCGTGCCGATTATTAAATAATATCTTTATGTTATAATACAAATTTGTCACTAGTTTTTCAGTATAGGAACCACATGACCAGGGCTCTTTCAACCCAAGGTTCCCTTTCTTGGGCTTGCCGGATCCCGTCGGCATTCTTCATCGTATTAGATTGAATAAACGTTAAATTTAAAGTCGAAAAAAATGCCATTCTCTTCCACTAAACCCCTAAATACGCGGTATCTAAAATTATTTAGACTTTGTAAACCGAACAAAATTTTATTTCCTTACGAAGTGTTGATAATACTTTACTGTATAACTCAAATTTCAAAAAGGAGTCTCCGGAAGTAGTACATTTTAATTCATAATATGTAAAAAAATTAAATTGAAATGTTATGCATACCTATTCGACTCTACAAATAGAAAAATACACTGAGAAATCGCGCGACTCGCAGTTCTTTAAGTTAACTCGTTAACTCGTTGTTTTTGATGATATAAACGATATTGACTGACTAGGAAATGTTTTATATCTCCGGCAATGTAACCTGAGACTTTAAGACATCTATGACACAGGGAAGCTTTAACACTCCACATACCACATATTCGTTAATAAATAAAATATAAATTCGTAAACCCCATAGAGCTACCCGCGATCGCCCGAGGCTGTACCGGTCCTTCCGTCCCACTGTGATAGTAATAATATATTGTCTAGTAAGCATTGAACCTTAGAATAATTAGACATAGAAAGATAGTCTTCATACAAGCGCTCTGTCAAAAGTGACGCACTAAACCGGTTCACACAGGCGGGCCGATTACGTGCTTACGCTCGGCGACACGCACACATACACTTGTGTAATGTTGCCAGTGAAGGTCCAGTTTTCCCGAAAGTGGGGTAATGATTCGGCCACTGATAACCATTTGTTTTTGGCAATAATGCATAAATAGCTATGTGTGGTAAAGTGTGGATGTGTAATATTGTTATAATACGGGAATGTTTATTTTTAAGAAACGAATTAAAGAAAACAACAACACGTAAAAATATATATATTTTAATTATTGTATACAATTATGAATTTGTATACTGTGTAACTAAAGTAAACCAATCAAATCAACAATTATTTCTAATCGAATAGTCTTCATATTAAGAAAAAGAAAAAAATAATTATTAAAAAAATAATCAGTTTAGAAACCTGTGAACTGTATTTGTTTCCTGAGTAATTGCCGCTTTGATAGTGCTGTTTTCATTACATTGTCTTTTTTCGACTCGTAAAAAAGACGAATGCGCAAATATCTTTCAATAATGAGCCTTGACAAATTGTTAACATGATTTTTCTCATTTACATGTTCCTCTGCATCAGGGAAAACAGACCTACCAACAAGTTTTTCCATAATTGTCAAAGCAAGTTTTGTCTCTGATGTTTTATCTAAATTATTTGTCTCCGCCATATACTTCCGGAAATAATTTTCGGCTATGCCGCAGATTAAGTAAACAGCTTCTGATACATAAATTAAACCGCCGTTGTCCCTTAGAGTGACCAATTTGTGAAACCACAATTTTTCTTTTGTGAGCATGCTATCGATACAAAAATTACACTTAATTTTTTTCATTAAGTATCTCGCAACATTCCCTGCAATGTAGCCTACGACATAATTTTTGTAGTTTGGGTCATCAGTCGAAGCTATCAGAGAAGCAATGTCTACATCAGGTGCGTGTCTTTCTGATTCTTGGTACGGCTGTTCTTCGTCATCGTCAAAACGTTCAGAAAAAGTGGTTTGATTGATACATTTTATTGCAGAAGAACAAGTCAGGACAGAAATATCTTCTAATGGCACACAGTTGCCTGTTACCACTGCTTGTAGTTCCATGTGGCATAATAGTTTTCTGTATGCACCTTTGAACTGAAGGACATTTGGATTATCATTATGCCCTCCATTCATTCTTATCATGCCGAAGAACAGTTCCAAATGATCTTGGCTCAAACGGTACGTAGAAATATAGACCATTTCTTTTGTATCCTCAACAAGAGTTTTATACAAGTGTTTTAGGCTTTCTATGCATATCAACATTCCTTTAAAACCTTTATTACTTTGAACACTTAAGACTGACTCAAAACTTTTAACTTTTATTCTTATAGCAGCCTCATTTTCATGGTACGTACGCTTCCTAGTAGTTTTTATACTTAAATTTAAGATATATTTTTTGGCTTTTTCAAGAAGATCGAATATATTTACTTTATTATCTTTTGACAATGGCCGACAAAATCCGTATTGTGTTAATCTTCTTGAATTAAAAACATCAAATAGGTCGTTCAAAAGCATAATAAAATTTTCTGTGCCCGCAGATTTTTCAAATTTGTCCAGTTTTAGGGTTTCGCGGCAAAATTTTAGACTGATAGAAACACTTCTGCTAAGAAGTTGCATGGCCAGTTTAACTTTCATAATTGTATTTCTAAATTCTAAATGTCTTCGTGTTAGCTTGTTCGCAATGTTCAGTCCTTCTGTATCCTGCAAATCATTTAAAAGTACCAAGTAGTTCCAATCCACAACATTTTTTTGCTCATCGAGGAATTGGCTTTTGTCTTCCCAGTGATTACGGATAAGCTTAATCATGTGGCATGGATCTAGAAATACCGCCACTTCGTGATCTGATGAAGGGTGCTTAAAGGTGGTTTTCATATTTTTTGGATCTTTCACCCGACAACCTAACAATTCCATCGCTGAAATATTGGTGGGGTGACCATCAAAGGTAAGAGATACAACTTTAATTCCAGCATCATGGCATTTAGCTAAACATATGTTTATTAAATTTTTTTTATGTTTTCCCTCCAAACTGTGAATTAGGAAATATCCCAAAGGGATTTTCCAACGCTCATTCAGGCAAACAAGCATAAAAACATAAGCCTGTGAGGCTTTTATACCACTTGTTGTGCCTGTGCCAACATCTACATTTCCCAGACCTCCTTTAATATTTTGAGGTCTTATCGCCATTTCATCGGCAATCAGTCCACATATTAACGTTTTGTCCGAGCTTTGGGACTTTGATTTTAAAAGTTTAAAGGATTCATTTGTAAAACCCGGTGATCCATCGATGCTGCAATACCAATTATACAACGTTTTTGGGTGTGGAAGACACGTATCAAAAGTATTACGAACGTATGTATATGCTCGAGGACTATGGTAGTGCAATGTAAGACAGAATTTTCTGAACTCAGGTGTGTATTTTGGCATAGGACGCTTTTTATCTTTTTTAATTTTTTTTACCATGTTATTGAATAAATCGGCTGCAAAAACATTTTCAGACAATAAATTAGACACATCATTACTAATGAATCTCTTTTTTTGTAGTTCACTTAAAATTCCTTTGAGCGATTTATTCCTCTTTTGGAGACGCCGGGTCTTTTGTTTTAAAGTTTTTATAACTTTTCTATGTTTGAGATTAAGTAATGTGCTTTTCTTTAACTTTTTTCGAAGGAGGGCCTTACGAGGAGTGTCGAATATATAGTCGAATTCGTCGTCTGATGGGCGCCTCACATTCCCGCGTGACGTACTCTGTAAAATAAAAGTTCTTATAAGTTCATGCCACAATATTTACAAATTCTGGGTGCAACAAGGAAATGACCAATTTAAAAATCTACAGTTAAATTTTAAATACCCAAATTCAACACTTTTGATTGGAATTATTAACGATTACTTACAGGCTGCGATGAACTTTCAGTAACTAAATTTCTATTTGAAGCTCCACGAACACCTTCCGTTTTGTCTTCAGCAGCATTTAAACCCTAAAAAAAGTCAGGTAAGTAAGTTTACTACATAGACAGTTTACTAAAATTAAATAGTTATTAACAACTTCACTGTCTAAAAAACTACCAAACGTCTTTTTCGTTTCTGTAAGGTAAAATAGCATTCACACTAGCACTGTATTAAATAAATATATTTCATAAAAATAGTTGTTTATATTTTATTTTATGACTCAAAAATTGGCGTGGCTAATGGGCGTGGGGAAAAACATTTATTTTCCTAAGAGTCACATGTGACTCATTTGACAGTCAAGTTGTTTATATTAACCATTACACTCACCGATAGCCCATGAACAGGTGAAATCTCATCCACATTATCTTCTTCATCCAATTGATCATCTGTGCCTGTGCATGAAATATGTAAATCCTGAAAAAAGTAATTTTATTATCATTTGCTTCATTTATTTTTATCAACATTGTGTCACAAAATCCCAAAATACACATAATAAGTACTAAATAATGCTTTGATAATTATACCTTAACAGGGACAGCATTTCGACGCAACCTACACGATCCACCCTGTGTTATGTACTTATCTTCATTCTTAAAATGTTTTGAACATATTCGTGTATTTTTGGTTGGCTTCCAATATACTTCTCCACGACTAAGCCTTATATTTTTCACCCACTTGTCAGCAATAACAGGGTCGATGGGAATCCTTTGAACAACAACACGCAATACTCCTATAAGTTGTAATTTTAACAAGTGTGGAAATAAAGTTCGTTTACTTCTCAACTTTCAAGTAATACAATTTCAGGTATACGATATCGCTAAATCACACAAACACCTACATTAAACAACAACAACAGTAAGTAACAGTAGCAACTGTTTTAAAATTAATTTGTCGGAGCAATGAAGTCAGTTAAAATGGGAAAATATTTTAACAATCGGGCAACACTGTGCATTGAATTAAAACTTTTCTGTTTTGTTCTATTTTGACTTAATTAACTACAAGATACTATGAAATACTGAAAGCTTACCTGTGAAAAGTGATGTTATCACATTTCTTTTGTTTTTCAGATGTGTTGTGACACAATTTAACTGCACAAATCGTCATAATAATTTTTTTTTCGCGAGACACGTTCGCCGTGCGTTGACATTGAACACTACGGAGCGGCCCGGCGTTTGGAGCCATTTATGGCTCCAATTAAGGTGCTTCAAAATTGACGCGCGGACTTGGTTTCTATGTCTTATTATTCTAAGCATTGAACTTTATTTGATGACTGTCTGTCTGGCTTAGGACTTTCTTAAAAATTGAACCAATATAATAGTGAAACAATGTTATCAATCAAATAGTTTTTAAGTTGATATGTAATTTTCTTTCTTCTCCATATAAAGAATGAAGATAAATTATTATTCATTATTTTTAAATTAAAATTTAAGAAATTCCAAATACAATAACGTATCAGAATTGATTCAAAAATAACATATCACTGAAACTGTTTACCAAAACTTACTTAAAAGTTTTCAAAATTATTATCAATATTTTTGGGGTAGATTCTATGATGACACATTTCTCGGCATCCCGCATAATATTACAATCTTGGCACTGGTACTGATTCTCTCCTGTTAATATTTCATTAGAGAAATAAAAGTCGATCAGCCCTTGAATGGTGAACTGGTTGCCACCGGATTCCTCTGGGAACGCCAATTGTATATCGCGGCAAACATCTCTAGAGCGTGAAGAATAGCCACAAGTTATGCACGTTATACGGGTGAGGAATACTCCAGCAAATATATTGTTAATGAACGAATCGTCAAAACGCCACCGTTTGGTATTATTGACAGTATTGACATCGACGTCAGATTGACGTTTTAGATTGCACGGACCAGCTGAAAATAAAAAATCTTTATAATATAGTCTGGAGCTTTCTTGATAAGCGTCTTTAAAATTGTGCGTTTCGTTATATGTGTATTTAACAATGTGAGACAACCGATAAGCATTCTACAATGTGTGTATATAAACTTTAAATTAATGTGTCTGAATTAAAAAAAAATAGATGTACAAAAAAAATAAGACATAAGTTAAGTAGTATACTTTAATTCAATTATAAAATTAGATGAAGTAAATTCTTTATTTTACATATCATAATTTATAAAAACTTTTGAAATCATAACTTCTTACTACACTAAATTTAAAGTTTAAACTTTGTATAATGCCATATATTCTCCCATGAAAAATCTGTCTGTCTGTTGCTTTTTCGTTTATCGACTTCAAGCTAATTAACATATAAAAACTTTAATAATGATTGTAGTTATTATCAGAAGTATCTCTCATTATGTCGAAACCATCATTTTGGAAGGTTTCACTTCTACCAAGAGTGAATTGCACACATGATTTTTAAATTATTAATTAATATTTTTTATTACTATAAACCTCTTTTATTTATTTTAACGAAGGTTAACGTTAGTATTGAGCAATTTAAGTAAAATAGTTTTTGAAAATTTAACTAGGTGGCAACACTTTATATGAATTGTATTGTAACTATGTGTTCTTGCTGTCATTCATCTTCTTACCAAATAAAAGTTATATTTGTGCTAATTACTATCGTTTCTTTGATAAACGACCCATAATCCTTCAGGTTATGGGCCCAGTAGATTCTGCAATTGAAAGTTTTAAGAAAAATAGCAAAGAAAAAGTTACAATCGTATTGTGAAGAAATTGACAAAATAACCTCAAAATGGATTCAATGCGGTCAATAAACTTAGAAAAATTTGATGGAAATAACTTTAGGCAATGGAAATTCCAGATAAAGTGTGCCCTAAAAGCAAAAGGGATTGATATTTCAGTGCCTAAACCGGCTGGAAATAATGTTGAATGGACAAAGAATGATGGCATGGCCATGTTTATTATAACATCTTCGATGGACTTCAAACAAATAACTTTAATAGAAAATTGTGAAACTGCTAAGGAAATAATGACAAAACTTGAATCAATATACGAACAGAAGAGTGAATTATGTAAAATGTTGATCCATGAAAAGTTTTACCAGTATAAAATGTCTACAAATGACAGTGTAGCTCAACACATTTCTAAAGTGGAATCATTCGCCAAGCAGTTAAAAGAAAGTGGCGAAAGTATTAGTGAAATGGCTGTGATAACAAAAATACTTGGAACACTGCCTCATAAGTATAGATCACTCCGTCAAGCGTGGATGTCTTTGGATCCAGAGCAACAGACTCTTGTCAATCTCACTGCTCGTTTGTTAGATGAAGAAGCTAGTTTACAGTGTGAAGAAGAACAAGAAACCGCTCTTCTTGTGGCTAAGAAAGGATGGAAAAATAGCCCAAAACAAAGTGAGCTGAATAGAAATGCTAGTAATTCAAATCAAAATAAAAACAGTAAACACAGATTTGAATGTTATAATTGTGGGAAACGAGGACATTTTTCTCGAGAATGTTGTGCTCCAAAGAAATCCAAGTATAGAAAACCTCAACAGGAAGGTGCAGACTTGTTAGCGTTTAATGTAGAAACCAAATTCCATGAAGCTGAAGACAATGTGTGGATTTTAGACAGTGGTGCCTCTGCACATATGACCTATAGAAAGGAGTTCTTTGTAGAACTATTGGAATGTAACCAGAAATCATTGACATTAGGAAACAAACAATCAGTGGAAGTGGCTGGCATTGGCAAGGTGTTAATAAAGAGATGTGTCAATGGACAGTGGGAGAACAGTGAACTACATGATGTATTGTATGTTCCGAATTTGCGATGAAATCTGTTCTCAGAAGGTGTGATAATGCGTAAATCCTATATCATTATCAAGAAAGACTCTGGTGCATTCATTTACAAAGGCAATGACTTGGTAATGTGTGCAACAATAACAGAAAATAATTTATACGAATTGAAAATTAAAGCTGTGGTCTCAGATACCTGTAACTTAGTTCAAAGTGATCAAAATAACATTAAAATGTGGCATGAAAGACTGGGACATGTTAACCTAAAACAAATCAAGAGTATGAGTGCTGATAATGTGGTAGAAGGCTTGAAACTGAATAACAGTGATAAAACTGATTTTGTTTGTGAAGCATGTGCATATGGAAAGCAGTGCAGATTTCCATTTCACAAATCTATACGAGGAGAACTACAGCCAGGTGACCTTGTATATAGTGATGTCTGTGGACCTATGAGTCATACATCTATCCAAGGTATGAGATACTTTATATTATTTAAGGATGCTGCTACAAGTTACAGGCATGTATATTTTGTCAAACATAAAAGTGATGTGATGGACATATTCATGAAATACAATGCTATGATCAAAAATAAGTACATGCATAGTGTCAGAATATTGCATACTGATAATAGAAGAGAGTATGTGAATAAAACCTTCAATGACTATTTCAGCAAAGAAGGTATAATTCATGTGTGTACTGCGCCATATACACCAGAACAAAATGGGCGTGCTGAAAGAGGGAACCGTACCATTGTGGAGAGTGCACGTTCAATGTTGTACGCGAGGGATGTGTCACTGGAATTATGGGCTGAGGTTGTGAATTGTGCAGTATATTTATTAAACCGGACTTCCTCCAGCCAAACTCCTAAGAAAACACCATTTGAATTATGGAACGGCATCAAACCTCATATAGGCCATGTGAACGGGTATTTGGAAGAGAATATTTTTATAGAAGTACCAGAAGGAATTTCATTTAAAAATGATTGTATCCTAAAACTTAATAAATCACTGTATGGACTTAAACAGGCGTCTCGTTGTTGGAATAGAAGATTCACTGAGTTTTTAATAAAATATGGTTTTGTGCAATCTCAGGCTGACAGTTGTGTTTATGTAGGTATTTTCAATGGGGTGAAAGTATTCATAATAATTTATGTTGATGATGCACTGGTAGTCTCTTCCAGTTCCTCAATGATTAAAAGAGTTATAGAATATTTGAAACAAACATTTAAAATAAAAGAATTAAAATTGAAATATTTTGTGGGAATGGAAATAGAGAGAGTAAATAATTGTATCTGTATTTATCAAAGAGATTACATTGAAAAATTAATAGAGAAATTTTGTATGAGTGATTCAAATCCTGCCAGTACCCCTGCAGATGTAAATGTTGTTATTTCAAAGAAAATGGATGATAATATTATTAATTTTCCATACAGAGAAGCTATAGGGTCCTTGTTATTTTTGAGCTCTGTTTCAAGGCCTGACATTTCTTTTGCTGTAAATGTTTTGAGTAGATATGTAAACGATCCAAGTCAACAACATGTAAATGCCATTAAACGTGTTATTAGATACCTAATAAATACTAAAGATTTATGTATATGTTATGGAGAAAGTAGTGATCTCACTGGCTATTCGGATTCAGATTTTGCAGGTGATGTAGATACGCGTAAGTCTACTACAGGTTATATTTTTAATATGAATGGGGGACCTATAACATGGTGTAGCCAGAAACAGAAGACTACTGCTCTCTCCACAACTGAAGCAGAATTTGTAGCTGCTTGTGAAGCTGCAAAAGAGATATTATGGTTACAGCAATTATTATTAGATTTAGGTGAAAATATTACATCTGTTCCATTGTATGTTGATAATCAGAGTGCAATTAAGTTAATTAGCAATCCTGTTTATCATAAGAAAACCAAACACATAGATGTGAAATTTAATTTTATAAGGGAAAAGGTTGAGTTGGGTGTAATTAAACTAAATTATATTCCTAGTAACAGTCAATTAGCAGATATGTTAACTAAAGCGTTACCAACTCAAGCTTTTATCTATTTAAGAGATCACATTTTGTTTTTCTTTTCACAACTCTAATTTCAGTAGGAGTTTATTTTTTTTTATATTTGTACCTAGTTTAAATTTTAGTGGGAGTATTGAGCAATTTAAGTAAAATAGTTTTTGAAAATTTAACTAGGTGGCAACACTTTATATGAATTGTATTGTAACTATGTGTTCTTGCTGTCATTCATCTTCTTACCAAATAAAAGTTATATTTGTGCTAATTACTATCGTTTCTTTGATAAACGACCCATAATCCTTCAGTTAGAATAACGTTCAAATGAAATATAAAATGAATTTCGTTAAAAAATAACGCTGTTACAAATACAATCCAAAGAGTGTAAAAAAAAGCATTCTTGAGCATTAAATATACACACCCGTGTTGCTGGTTTGTGACGATGTGCATGGCTTTTCGGATACTTTTGGCTCGTTACTGCAATTTAAATAATAAACATATTAAAATTTTAAACTGCCCGATAGTACACGAATTAAATGTTGATAATCTATCTCCGTACAAGCGCTGCTTATAGGGATGATGATGACGCCTTCTTTTACATATCAATTAGTTTGGAGAGTAGACTGTTGATAGAAAATGGCGAGCTGAGTTGTTCGAAGGTATATATGATATCGAGACGAGATTGTAGACCCAAATTCCCTGGGCGTCTGGAGCGTGTGGGTCATAATCGGGCGTTAAAGGAAGCTTACCTAAGTCCAAGCGGTCATAGACCAGTAGGTTGGCCTAGGTACTGCTCAGGACAGACTGGAGGAGCTGCAGCAGCTGAAAGCCGGCAATTGGCGCAGGCCAACACATTTTTTTGGTTGCAGACCCAGCGGAGTGAGTGAGTGAGTGAGTGTGAGTTTGTAGGGTTCATTGGTAATTTCAAAAGAAAAATATACATAAAACAAGGCATACTTAAGCCTAGCTCAAAGGGGTTTATTAAATAATAATGACAGAATTTAAAACGTCCGAAGTTAAATGTCGTTTATTAAGTAAACAAAATAAATCAGTGGTGCTACAACCTCCTTAG
The DNA here is from genome assembly GCF_905147795.1 of Pieris rapae. Taxonomy (NCBI): domain Eukaryota; kingdom Metazoa; phylum Arthropoda; class Insecta; order Lepidoptera; family Pieridae; genus Pieris; species Pieris rapae. The sequence goes on along the minus strand of NC_059533.1, from coordinate 2,427,837 downwards.
GTCTGGGTTGAAATTTCTGAATCTATTTCATGATCATTTTTCAATCTAATAGGCAAGTAGCCTCCTGTGCCTGACATACGCCGTCGAATTTTGGGTCTAAGACATGTCGGTTTCCTCACGATGTTTTTCTTCACCGTTCGAGCGAATGTTAATTGCGCACATAGAAAAAAAGTCCATTGGTGCACAGCCGGGGATCGAACCTACTGCCAGTCAGGGATGAGAGTCACACGTTGAAGCTACTAGGCCAAAACTGCCCTTTATTAAGTTTTGTATAAATTTCCTTGAGTTTTGGTGGTTTCAAAGACGGGACAACACGAACTATACCACCAAAATCCTTGGGTTAAATAAATAGTTATTAAAATAAAAAAAAACACTATACAACATCATGGGAGACGATTAAAACGTCACCATATTCTAGAACTAGAAAGCCAGCAGTCTCTAGGTGGCAGAAGAGTCGCTTCCAATGGGAACTCCACATACCAGCACCACAGATTAGATTCTCTCATAGCCTTTTTAGGGCTGATTACAAATTCGCTCAGAAGAAAAAAAATAATGATTACTCTTAAGGCTTTTAGTTGTGTAATTTTTTTTTTTTCAATTTATCCCTAATGGGAAAGGCAAAGGACTTTAGTCCATACAGCCAGGTCTTATTTTTGGTAATAATTGGAAAATTTTGGTAGTTTTAAAGGCCGAAGCCACGTCTTCATTGTTCTTCATCGTAAGGCCGAAGCCATGTCTTGTCTTATTTTTGTCATGTCTTATTAATCTCGATCTTATGAGCCTAAATCACTTTTTCGACGTTTTGAATTGGTCGAAGTCAAATCCATGAGCAATAATAATAGAATCCAAGTAAAAATTATTAAATTTTCAGGTGCTTGTTTCAAATCCGATCTTAAGATAAGATAAATCCAAAAATATGTCCATTCAAACCAATTAGTCAATCCTAGGAGTAAACCTTATCCTTTTAAATTTCTTGAACCGTATTAGAAATAAATTCATAAATAGTATCATATATATCATGGTTCATAAGCAAGTCTTGAATACAGCGCGGAATATTTTCAGGTCTTATGTGATAGTTTAACAGATTAGATGACAAACATAGACGTTGGATATGGAATTCAGAGCATTCGAAGAATATGTGGTCTAAAGTTTGATCGACGTCTGAATTGCAATACGATCCTGTTCGTATTGCAATTCAGACGTCGATCAAACATAATAATGGGGGAGACATAATAATGCGCATGCGGTGTAAATGTGAATTAAATCTGCAATGTCCGAATCTAAGGCGGCATAGTGTTGTATAAAATCTTCTGCTTTTGTAATTGCTGGATTTACAAAACCATGGCATTTCAATATCTTGGTTGATTGCAGCATACCAAGTGCCTTTTCTCGCTAAACTTTCTTGCCAAAGATCTTTCCAATCCTGATTAAGTTTTGACTTTAGAAGTGGTAGTAAATCTGTGTACGGAATGGCAACATTGTCAGCAGCGCTGCCGCTGTCACTGTCGACAATCGCACGTGCAAGGAAATCCACATGCTCGTTGCCTGCGACTCCTATAATTATGCGAGGGCGTCCATAAGAATTCCACACTGTAATTTCTTTTAAATAGCATATACAATAAGTATCTTATTTCGTTGATAATATAGCTTGACTTAGCACTGAATTGATGATTTTGTAGAGCTTTTAGAACACTCATGCTGTCTGTGATGATTAACCAATATCTTTCCGAACGATCTTCAATGAATCTTAATGCAGAAACAATAGCAAGAGCTTCTGCAGAAAATAAAATATGCTCAAATTTTTATTTAGTTTAGTACCTCGTCCAAACTTCAAACTTGGTATATAGAATGCCATTGAAACCTTATCCTCCTTTTTTGAGCCATCTGTGTAAATATGTTTATAATTGGGATATTGAGATATAACATTATAGATTTCGTGTCGATCTCTCAGTTTATTGTCTATAACTATGCTGATGTTATGCATAATACTTTCATAGCTCTTAGTATAGCAAACCCAGTTATCTGATTTAGAGATGTTGTGCTGATTGACCAAATTTAACAAGAAGGGGAGCTCATGCAAAAGAAAGGGATAGTTGCTTGATAGAGGGGAATTCATATGCCAACTATTGTTCAGATGAGTAAGTTTGTTAATAAGGGAGTGATTATTAATAGAAAGTAATTTTAGCAAAAATCTCCTTTTTAGATATTGAAACCTTAAGTATAGTGGAGGAGTGTTGCATTCAACTTGGAGTGAATTTATGGGAGTTGTTCTCATTGCCCCAGTGATAAGTCGAAGACTATGATTTTGAATGACATCCAATTTGTGAAGCAGTTGGTTATTTGAAGCAAAACAAAAGAAACTGTATTCAAAGTGGCTACGAACAAGAGATTTGTATAGCGTTAAAAGAATTTTAGGATCAGAGCCCCAGTATGTTCCAGCAAGAGACCTCAAAATATTCAGTGCCTTTGTAGCTCTGTCAGTTACACAATCAACATATTTACCCCAGGATACATTGTTAAGAAACAACACACCCAAGAACTTAGCTTCTGTTACAGCTGGGAGTTCTGTACTATCATAATATAATTTGACCTGAAAAGGCCTTCCTTTATTGAATACTAATACTTTGGATTTCTCTATACTTATGTCTAAGGCAAGATAATTAAAATAGGTATGTAAATTTTTTAAACTAGAATTTAATATGGAAGCTATATTCTTAGAGTTGGCAACCGAGTAATATACCACTAAATCATCTGCAAATTGTAAGTTAGTTACTTTGGGACCTAAAATTAAGTTAAGTTTGTGAATATACAGTGTAAAGATTAAAGGACTTAAAATACTGCCTTGGCAGGTGCCTTTATAGGGGAAACGTGGGCCTATAAGCCTGTTATGATATTTAACATAAACTTTTCTACCATGTAAGAACTCAAATATCCTTTGCACAACCTTTACAGGCAGACCAATGGAAACAAGCTCTGAAGACAGAATATGATGATTTACGTTATTGAAAGCCCCTACTACATCAAAAAATACACTGGCCAAAACATTATTGGATTTGAATGCTTGAAAGATGTCCAAATGTAAATGGGCAATACTCTCTCTAGAAGATCTGCCCTTTCTAAACCCAAATTGATTAGAAGGTAATATTTTATTTAATTCTATGAAATGTTCTAATCTTTGTTTCAATAGTTGTTCAAATATTTTCCCCACACAAGAAGTCAAAGCAATAGGTCTATATGAATTAAAATGAAATTTCTCTTTATTAGGTTTTAATATGGGCACTAAACAATCAATCTTCCGTCAATCTATCGTCTGGGATCAAAGTTTGTTCCCAAAGACGATTAAAAACTTTTAAAAGTACTGATTTGGATTGAATCGATAAGTGCTTTAGCATTGTATATGGAATACCATCTAAGCCTCAAGTTAAGTTGTGTCTCTTCTAGATGATATTGCTGACATTAATTCGGCAAATGAAAATGGTTCGAAACACAGACGAAGGTGAGTAAGTTTTGTTAAATTTACGCATATATATAGTGACCAAATAATTGAAATAGGTGTAGTTCTGCTAAAGGATTCACATAATTTGTTCCAACTTAATCTTCTTTCAGATCTAATTATGTATTTCTTCTTAGCTTGAAGCTTTTTAAAGTTTACATAATTCTCTTCAGTTGGGTCATCTTTGAATTGTAAGTATGCATTTTTACTATCTGTGAGAGCTTTAGAACAATTTGAATTCCACCATGGAAGTGGATTTCTTTTTGTTTTTGTGTTTGGTTTTAAACGAGAATTATTATGACCAGATGAAGAGAAAGGAAGAGATTCCGATAGAGCCCTGTTTAAGCATTTAATAAGAGTGTTGTATGTTAAAGTAGGATCTTGAGTATTTAAGGATAAATTATGAAATAACAAATCAACTTCAGTGGAATATAGATCCCAATCAACTAATTTTAAATTACAAGAAGAAGGGAGAGGATTACTATCAGGTATATCTATAGAATAAGAATTATTACAACTGAGTAGAATTTTTGTTATTACAGGGAGGTGATAGCTGCCTAATGGATCGTCGAAGACCATCCAGTCACCTTGTAAAGAGATGGAAGGAGAGACTATGTTTAAATCCAAGACATTAGGTCTCTATATGTGAGAGCCGACTGTAGTAACATGACCATCATTTAGTAGGACTAAATTGTTTTTATGAATGACATCTAAAATGTCTTTGCCCCTGCAATCAGAGGTTTGGCTGCCCCAAACTATATTATGACAGTTAAAATCCCCCGCCAAGAAAATTGGTTCAATTAAATTGGCTTTTAATTAAATTATTCAGTTTATTGGTGAAAAAGGAGGGCTGCAATTACCTGGGCTGTAAAGGCTTACAATAGTTAATTCCTTGCAATTTGAATATTTAATTCTAATAGCTATATTTTGAAGAGAATTATCATAAACAGTATTTACATTAGAGTAAGAGATAGATCTATGTACAAGTATGGCTACACCATTGTGAGAGTTTCCTGAGTGTAGTCTTACTACATCGAAATTATGCAATTTAAATTTATGATGAGATTTAAGCCAAGTCTCGCAAAGAATGGCCACATGAATATTGTTATCAAAAAGAAAATGGTTGAAAATATGTTGATTGTGCAATATACTCTGATTTTATACATACATTGCAATGTTTAAGATAAATGCACTAAAAACCAAAAAATAATAAAATAGATACAGTCGTGGGAATTATAAACATATGCATAGACTAGACTAAAATAAAACCGTGGGGTACGTCAATTGTCTACAAAATATCGACTTAATGTTCGATAGAAGAATCGTTTAATTCGTCGTTAAAAATAGGCAGTTGGCCCGCAGACGGTGAGGAAATTACTTACTTATTTTCTTGCTCATGGAAATTCCCCACGGTTTTATTTTAGTATATTGTATTCTGCTTGTTGAGCCCTTTCATTTGATACCCATATTGATGGGATTGATAAAACCTACGTTATCCGCCATTTTGTAGCGGCCGCCATCTTGTATTTAAATTTTTTATAGTATATTGTATTCTGCTTGTTGAGCCTTTTCATTTGATACCCATATTGATGGGATCGATAAAACCCACGTTATCCGCCATTTTGTAGCGGCCGCCATCTTATATTTCAATTTTTTATAGTATACTGTATTCTACTTGTTGAGCCCTTTCATTTGATACTCATATTGATAGGATTAATAAAACATAAATTATCCGCCATTTTGTAGCGGCGGCCATCTTGAGTTTATAATGATAATGAATAAACATAATTGTATTGTCACCAAAATCCAAAGTGTATACAAAATGTCAGATTAATCGGTTGACAGAAAGAGGGTGAAATTTGAATTACTTAGTTTGACCCAAGAATAATAAATAATAAATAAATAAAACAAACGGGGTGAGCTAAAACCGTTTAATAATAAAAACCGAACAATCAATACAAGTGCGAAAGCGTGAAGCGCCCTCTACAAGGGTTATCGTCTCATTAATATACTGGATTCTGGAAGAATCCTTGACAGACACTGAGCATTCAATTTTCGAATTGAACTCAACTTCCGGAAAATTTTGTATAAAATTTAAGACTCACATCGCTTACGCTCAAAAAGTCTTGCTATTTTGCATTCTGATGACACCATATTTTGACATCTCATGTGATTTAAAATCGGCAGTGAACTCGATTTTTTACGTCAAATTAAAAGTTGCTTTTTCCTAGGTGAAATCATGATTTACAAGTGAGTTAGCCATTTTAGAGCGAAGTTAAAGGTTGTTTTATTTGAAAATATTCTAATATAGGACAATCTATATATATGTGATAAGTTTATAAATTAATATTTATAAATACAGCATTTTTTTACGAAATTCAAATTTATATCTATAAGCAGTAAGTTTAGTAAAATAGAATTTTTTTATTCTTACAGAAGGCCCGTTTCCACTTTAAACCTCTATTTCAATAATAAATTATGTAAACAATTAAAAAATACTTAATATAATATCTATTGATGGCGAAGAAAAAGGCATGAAACGACCAATTGGTTTCTCGGCGTTGGTTACTATCGCTTTTATCCAATACCCAAGACATTATGTGGTATTTACGAAACCTAAAACATTTCCTATATGGGCTGCTGAGATTCAAAGAGTCTAGTAAATAGATAATCTAATGTAAACATTTTTATTATTTTAGCAATAAAATATAATTTTTATCTCAGAACCAATTTTTCAATCCACTCTTCATCATGTCGTGTCTCCAGTAAATTCATCCTATTTTATGAGTAGGTATACTAAAATTATTAATGTAATCATTTCAGAGTTCCGATGTTCAAAAAATCCTGGTTGTATTTTCTGCCTTTGAAGAAGAATGTAACATTTATATCAATGACAAGGACCCTGGATATAGAGACACAATAGTGCAGATATTTTCAAATAATTGAATTTCAACTATCCTTCAATTTATAATAAATGATATCACAGCCCGAACAACCAAAATTGGCGGTTCTTATATCTTTATAAATTAAATTAAAAGGTTTTGAATAAGAACATTATTCTGCTTTACACAAGTATAAAATACCATCATTATGTACATGATAGTTCAAGTACTTATTAAGCTTTTTAATATTTTTGTTCATAACAATTACTTTTTCTTAACTGATTAGAAAATATATTAAAATAAATAAATATATTTGTCTACAAAATAAAGTAGTAATTGATTAGCTCTATGTGAGGCTGGGTTTGATTAGTTTTTATTATACTTAAGTTTGAGTTTGTATTACTGAAAGTTATTTTGTATTGTGTTAAAAGTTTATTATTGACATTAAATCATGTTGTGTAAGTTATTATTCTGTTCTTTTATTTACCTATACAGAAACACAGCATATATATTTTTTATTTCTGCTTAGCCATGTATTTAAGGTTACTATGTTTTTATTAGGCAGTTATTAAATAAATAGTAGATTTAATTAATCATTTTATTAATATAATATTATTAACTACAAAAAAAAATATTATGAAGTACACAATTATCTTAAACACAGTCATACAATTTTTCATACAAATCAATTATTGATCTCAGTTTAATACATTTTCTTTTCAATCATTGTTCATGGCTGTAATACAATTGTTATCTGTTAAAATAGTAAATAGTGAGATGTGGCATGTGACCATACTGACACAATAATATTGCATAGCAATAGCAATTTAATTAACTATATTGTTTTATGCAAGTTATTAATTGTAATAAATACAAACAACACACAAAAACTAAAGCTATTTTGATTAGGATAACCTCAAGTGTAGTGTAGTAGGTATCTTGTGAAGTTTAAAAATAATGTATGGAATACTATTATAATTCTAAGTAAAGTTTCTTAAAAACTAGTTTCATAAATAAGCCAAATATTATTAAGAGTTTTATGGTAAAAATGGCACTTATAACACTATTTTGCACATAATATTTGATTCAACAGTATGAATAAAAATCCTATATGTTAATAACGGTTTGCCCTAGATTTTCTTTGATTTGGATTTGAGTCAACCCAAAAATCTAAGAAAAGTATGCACTTTGGCCTGATTTGTTTCATAAAAACAATTATTTATAAATGAAACAAATCTATGGTTCAGGCCCATAAAGGGTATGTTTAGTGCTAAACTGGAGTCAGCAGCAATGACTACCTTTTTAATATTAATTGCTTCTATATTTATAAAATAAGTTATAGCAATGTCATTTCCAACATATCAATAAAAATCAATATTGATCACTTACAATGGTATGAATTTGAGCAATTGAATGCTTATAGATTTGATCCAACATGATTATTATTCATTTATTCTGAACAAAATATTACATGAAACCTTTGGTACTCACCTTTAGTAACATTTTGAAATTTAAGATATCTATCCATCCTGTTTAGTTTGAATCCATAGACCATTTGCTGAGAGTATCACTTTAAGAGTGACATGATAATCTTTTTGTCAAGATAATATTCTTAAATTGTGATAATATATCCAGATGCTAAGTATCCTTTGTTTTGTGCTGAAATATAATTAATGTTTTTAAGTTGTCTGCCCCCACAAACACCATGGCTTATCAGTTGTCGCCTGTAGGGTTATAGTAAATACAAAATATAAACTCTTCATTGGAAGTTATAAATAAAACACGTAACTTAAGATGTACTAATAAATAAACTTATAACTTACCTTTAAGCGGCCCCTTTGCCAGATGGGCTTTGCGGTCAATATCAATATAATCTTAATTCTTAACAATATTCATAAGGTTATAGGTAATTGGCAAGACGTTTTTTTTATATTTACACTACATTAAACAAGTGTTTTTATCTAATTTGAATTCAATCTAGGTCCCCCAAAACATGATTGATGTATGTATTCTATTTTTTATTTCGAATAAAATAGTAATATGTATTTTGTTTATATGAAAATTTTGACAATTAGCTCTTTTTATAAATAAAATGGGTTAATTGTCACGATATTAATAGACCACAACTCATTTAGTAAGTCATCTACCAGAAAAAACGCGGGAAGCTTCGAATTTGGCGGGCGCGATTTTTGTTTGAATTTTCTGTAAAATAATATTTTTTAAAATTTAGTGATCAGAATAGTTAAATATTGTATATATTTATAATTTGTATTATTATTTATATTTTTCTTCTTCTTTCTTCGAGTTTTGGTAAGCTTTTCTGTGTTTTATGAACGAGCCTCCGGACCCGGGGGCACGGCGCCCCCCGCGGTTGCATTTATCACCATTTCTAATGAATCCGGTATGGATTCTGACTGTTCTTTGGCCTCCAAAAGGAAGCTGAAGCGCAGTCACAGGCAAAATTTACACAAAGTTTGCAAACATTGCAATAAAAGGAAACGCAAAAGTACTACAGAACACTCTAAACCCTCAGACAGTCCTTCTTGTTAATGCACAGATGAATTTGCTGAGACCACTGTGACACCACCAACCAACAATTTGCCTCCACCTAGTCCTTCCACTAATAAGACAACAATGCCTCTTCTTTCCACCGGTATATCTTCTAAACCCACCACACAAATTGGTAGGGCTAGTTACGATGCCAATGACCACGGCCCGTTTGTGGTACATGTGCAGAAAGTACAGTCTGCTGATGATATCACAGTTTTACACCCAGTTGTATTCGGGAGATTTTAAAAAAAATTTCTGTTTAAAAATATTGTAGATGGTAGTTTAAAACGTATTGGCAGAAATAAAATGACATTAACTTTTAGTAAATATACAGACGCAAACAGCTTTATAAATTCAAACTGCTTACCAACTAACAACATGAAAGCTTTTATCCCTACTTTCAATATAACAAGGATGGGTTTGGTTAGGGGAGTACCAACGGAATGGTCTCCTGAAGATATTATGGAAAACACTAACATACCCATTGGGTGTGGGGAAATTATAAAAATCAGGCGACTTAATTATAAAATCATGGTCAATAACTCACCTACGTGGAAACCTTCACAAACAGTTGTTTTTACATTTGATGGACAAGTTTTGCCTAAACGGATATTTATGTGTTATAATTCTATGCCGGTTAAATTGTATGTGTATCCCACAATTCAGTGCTTTAATTGTTGCCGCTTTGGGCACACCAAGGTCCAATGCAGGTCAAAGCCCAGGTGTTACAAGTGTGGTCAAGGCCACACTGGAGATACTTGTAATGTAGAGGAAGACCATGGTTCTTGCTGCTTATGCTCTGGGCTGCACTTTGCTTCAAGCAAAAAATGCCCAGAATATGTGAGACAAACAGATATAAAAGTAACAATGGCAGAGAATAGCTTATCTTATATTGAAGCGTCAAAATTACATCCCCCAATTTCGAAATCATTTGCTGATGTTGTATCCTCTCTCCCAAGTAAATCTCTTCCTGGTGGAAATACAGTATTGCCTGGTTCACCACCTCCACGTACAATATCTTATAAAAAAACAGTCTTCACTAAACCCAGAACGCCTCCTCAACTCAGTAAAGGTTTGATCATGTAGCACATGAGTCTCTTGTAAGAGACTACAATATGCCAGAGCCTTCTAATGGATGTGCATTACCATCATCGCCTAATGCAAATTCACAACAGACAATAATAGAGTTAATTACTACATTAATTAAATTACTTTCTCAACCTAATTTATCTATACCGTCCCACGCTGCTAATTTAATTAATTCCTACACTGATAATAATAATGGCCAACATGGACAGGTTAGTTCAATGGAACTGCCGCAGTATTATAAACAAAAAGCATGAAATTATTCACATTATAAATAATTTTAATCCTTTTATTTTTTCTTTATCTGAAACCTGGCTAAAGCCAGATCAGGTATTCAAAATCACTGGTTATTCTTGCTTAAGAGAAGACAGGGCTGATGGGTATGGTGGTGCATGCCTGCTCATCAGAAACTCAAGTATCTTTTCTTCCTTTCCTCTTCCTTCACATAGTAACAGCTTTTCTATCATTACAGCTATTGTCGATGGTATCTGTTTTGTCTCTATCCCTCACCCCTTGCAAATATTCAATGAAATTAAAAACTTAATTTCAGTTCTCCCTCAGCCTTTCATGATTCTGGGTGATTTCAACTCTCATCATACATCGTGGGGTAGTTCAGTATCTAATAGGTACGGGTATGAATTATTGGATATCTTAGACATGTATAACCTGTGCATTTTAAATACGGGTTCTCCTACTCGCCTTACAAAGCCTGGTGAAGTAATTAGTGCCATTGACCTGTCCATCTGTACTCCCAATTTAGCGTCTTCTCTCTCTTGGTCTACTTTGTGTTCATCTTACAATAGTGATCATTATCCCATAATCATTTCATTTCCCTGTAAAAAAAATAGTAATATGTTTATTAAAAAGTCTCGCCTTAAACACAAAATCATAGACTCGAAATGGAGTCAATACAGTTTATTAGTAGAAGAGAAACTGAATAATTGCTCAGAAGATAATGTCACAAATAGTAATTATTTACAAGATGTTTTGTTAGAATCGGCTGATAGTGTTTTACCTAGGAAAAAGCCGAGTAGTAATAAGTTGTCATCTCCACCATGGTGGGATGAAGAATGTACCTCAGCTATTAAAAAACGCAAGGCAGCTGAGCTTAATTATCGCAATGATATGTCTATGGAAAAATACGAGGTCTTAATGAATGTAATTAAAGAGGTTAAAAAACTATTTTAAAAAAAGAAATCTGAGGGTTGGAGGAAATATTGTAGCTCTTTATCACCTGGAATAAATTCTTCTGTCATTTGGCGAAATATCAAAAGATTCAGGTCAGCTATCAATCCTTCTAACCCGTCGTTGCTTCCTATAGAATTAGCTGATCAATTCCTTGATCGCTTGGCTCCTCTTTCTGCTCCAGATCTCATCCACTCTTCTACACAAAATAACTCTGATGTTGTCCCTTCCTCACTAAATCTACCTTTTACGTTATTAGAATTAAAAGGTGTATTAAATTACGTTAAAGACAGTGCTCCTGGGGAAGATGGGATCCCATATTCCTTTTTGTCTCACCTTGGCGAAAATGGATTAAATTACTTTTTAAATTTAATAAATAAAGTTCTATTGACAAATGACATACCGCCATCTTGGCGAAGTTAAATAGTGCTGCCATTTTTAAAACCGTCTAAGATTCGATCTGATATTAAATCATACCGTCCTATAGTCTTGTCATCGGTGATAACAAAAGTTGTTGAACATTTAATTAAAAATCGGCTTGAATGGTATATAGAAAATAATAAATATCTGTCACCAACTCAGTTTGGATTTCGAAAAGGTAAAATTGTGTGTGACAATTTAGGCATATTAGTCACGGACATTCGTAATGCTTTCTCAAATAAAAAGTCAGTAGTCGCAGCTTTCTTGGATATTAATTCGGCTTATGATAATGTTTTGTTACATATTCTATAAAAGTAAATTAGATAAATTAAAGGTTCCTTATTTTTTTAAATAATTTCATTGTAAATCTTCTATCAGAGAGGAAAATTATTTTAGATGTTGGCGGCCCTTACATGCCTAGTAGGCTGGTATGGAAGGGCTTGCCACAAGGGTCTGTGCTGAGTCCTTTATTGTACAATATTTATACACATGACCTAGAAAACTCTATCGGAGATTCAGTTAGTATATTACAATATGCCGATGACTTGGTTATTTATGCCTCTGATAAGTCTGTTAGTAATGCTGAACAACGTGTCTCGTCCTCTTTATCTTTCCTAAAATCTTGGATGGATGCAAATGGCCTAGATCTGTCTCCCTCAAAAAGTACCGTCGTACTTTTCACTAAATCCAGAACTCCTCCCTCACCAACTATAAGATATGATTGCGATAATATATTACCCGTCAATAATCAAGTAAAGTTCTTAGGAGTTATACTTGATTCTAAACTAACTGGTCAACCACACTGCGAATTTGTGGTTGGTAAATGTGAGCGACACTTGAATATGCTGAGATGTCTCAGTGGAGTTTGGTGGGGTGCTCACCCGGCCACATTGAGGTTGGTATATAATGCTGTCATTAGAAGCGTTCTTGATTTTGGGACCTTTTTCTTAGATCCAGGTAATGTAGCAGGCTTTAGAAAACTAGATCTCATACAGTCTAGGGCTTTGAGGATTGTTTCTGGTGCTATGAAATCGAGCCCGGTTAATGCTCTGCAAATAGAATGTTGTGACCCTCCATTAAACTTAAGGCGTCAATATCTGTCAGATAGATTCATTTTTAGAACTGTCCAGTTCCATAATCATCCCCTCATTTCCAAACTGGAATCTCTTTCTCAAAAATTACCCTCTTCACATAAACCTTTACCTTGTCTATTAAAAAGCTTTCTGAAATTTAAATAATTACAAGCCCCAACTCATTCCTTTTATATACTTCCCCTATTTAGCTCTTCTTATGATTCTCTACTTCTTTCTCCTGAGATATGCTTTTCTATTGGCATTGAAAAATCTGATTTTAATGCCAATGCAAACTTTAATTCCAATGTCAATATGAAATGGCCTAACTGGCATCAAATGTATACAGATGCTATTCTAAACACTCCAATGGGTGTGTTGGTGTTGGAGTGTACCACAAACAGTACAACATAGTTCAGAAAATTAAATTACCTCCAGAATCATCGGTCTTTACCGGTGAATGTTTTGGACTACTAAAAGCTCTTGAATATGTGCTGTATTTCAAACTCAAAAAAACCGTTGTATTTACCGATTCCTTAAGTGCATTACAGAGCTTAGCAAAATTTTCACTTAAACTAAACCCATTCTTTCATGTTATATTTGAATGTAGAAGAAAGCTGTTGCAATGCCAATTACACAACTATTTAGTATCATTTTGTTGGATACCTAGTCACTGTGGTATCTCTGGAAATGTGACAGCTGACAGTTTGGCTAACAGTGCTACTGTGACCGGTGACGTATACCCGTACAAGAATTTTGGCCATGATCTTGCTGCTTTGCCCGGCATATATCTCCACAAATCGTGGAATATGTGTTGGGAAAAGAACGGCCGGATTAAGGGTCGTTTCTTGTATGCTATACAGTCTTCCGTTCCCAGGAAGCCGTGGTTTGCCAAATTGTCGCTTGGTAAAACTGCCACTTCTACTATAATCCGTATGCGTCTGGGACATAACAGCCTTCCAGTTCATTTGCACAAACTCGGTATCGTAACTAGTACCGCCTGTGAGTGTGGCGAGAGCTATTCTGACTTGAATCATGTTTTCTTTTCTTGTCCTAAGTATGACCATTCTTCCTTATATACTTCTTTAGTTTCTCTGTCCGTTCCCCTTCCTACCAATATTTATTTACTTCTTCGAGATTTAAATCCCCTTGTATATAGTATTATAAGTATGTTTATTGTAAATAATAACATTAAACTATAATTTTGATTTTTTTCCATTATTAATTATTCTGATTTTTTGTAAATTTATGCGCTTTCAATTATTTATGTTATGTCGCGATTGGTTTCCTTAGTTTTTTCATTATGCATAAACTGTAAATAAATAAAACAACGAATTATAAAAATCCCATACTTGACGCTGGCTAATGCACAAACAGTGTTAGAGCCAAAGGGGAAAAAAAAAAGTCATCTACCAACTCCCTTCACTCACAAAAACGAAAAATGAAATTGCTTAACAGAATGCCGTGAGATTCACGTATGACAAAAACAGAGGTTAGGATAGCCGTTCACTGGGTGACATTATTATTTTTATTTCTTTTATAACATAGGTTCCTGTTTGAATTCTAATTTAAGTGTAAAAAAACTAAAAAAACAATTTTTTTATCTTCGGAACCTTGCCTTAAGGGACTCCTTTTAATAATATTTTTGAATAATGAAATTTTAAGGTTAGTTATTAGGTATATTTATATGTATTATGTTATTTGTTTTGAATAAAGAAAATAATTTATTTAACTGTATTATTTTTATTACAGAACTAATGTTGTTTTATCTACTTTATTATATATATATATATATATATATATTTAGTACCATGGTTAACATTTTTATTTAATATTGAAATAATATCGTTATGATAACAAACTCGTACCGAGTTAAATCAATGTCAGACATCAATGTTGTACGAGTATTGGTGTGAATGCAAAAAAAATCATTGGAGTGGTTTATAATTATGAATTCTATGTATTACGAGAAAAGCTTTTCTTTTGTTCAATTATTTGTCATAATTTCTTCAATATCTCATAGCAATTATAAACGATATATACATTTTCTATAGTATAAAATCCCACGTAGAGAAAGTTATTTCCGATAATAGCTAGAAATATCGATAAATTCACACGATTTGTAGCAATTAATTCTAGTATTTATGAAATTAGAATGTCCTAAAATCCAGAAACCTGAAGTACAAGAAAGTTGTAAGAAGTATTATACAGTTTTCGTAAATTGATTAAGATTCAAATGACAGCTTAATAATAGTTCCAAATTCAAACAAAATTTTCCGGAAGTTGAGTTCAATTCGAAAATTGAATGCTCAGTGTCTGTCAAGGATTCTTAGAATCCATTATATTAATGAGACGACAACCCTTGTAGAGGGCGCTTCACGCTTTCACACTTGTATTGATTGTACGGTTTTTATTATTAAACGGTTTTATTTAGCTCACCCCGTTTGTTTTATTTATTTATTATTTATTATTCTTGGGTCAAATTTAGTAATTCAATTTTTCATCCTCTTCCTGTCAACCGATTAATCTGAAATTTTGTGTACACTTTGGATTTTGGTGACAATACAATTGTGTTTATTCATTATCATTATAAATTCAAGATGGCCGCCGCTACAAAATGGCGGATAATTTATGTTTTATTAATCCCATCAATATGGGTATCAAATGAAAGGGCTCAACAAGTAGAATACAATATACTATAAAAAATTGAAATATAAGATGGCGGCCGCTACAAAATGGCGGATAACGTAGGTTTTATCGATCCCATCAATATGGGTATCAAATGAAAGGGCTCAACAAGCAGAATACAATATACTAAAATAAAACCGTGGGGAATTTCCATGAGCAAGAAAATAGTAAGTAATTTCCTCACCGTCTGTGGGCCAACTGCCTATTTTTAACGACGAATTAAACGATTCTTCTATCGAACATTAAGTCGATAACTTGTAGACAATTGACGTGCCCCACGGTTTTATTTTAGTCTAGTCTATGCATATGTTTATAATTCCCACGACTGTATCTATTTTATTATTTTTTGGTTTTTAGTACATTTATCTTAAACATTGCAATGTATGTTTAACATAAAACCGTTTGACTTAAAAAATTCAGCAAAATAAAGATACATTTCAAAATAAAAGTTATGCACAAGCTCTTAATAGCACTAATTTTCCCTCACATAGTAAAACAGACCAATTCCTTTCATTACTCAACTCAGAAATAATACTTAAAACCATTACTGAATCACTTGTTAAATTAATCACCCTCAACAGGACCAATGAATCCAAAATTTGCTCTGAAACCATAAAAGATGTTTTAAAAGATTCTTTCAAAAAGCAGAATAGTAAACAATCTTTAATTATATCCTAATGGATACTTTAAATATAGTACAGTGGACTGCTCAGAGTATATTGCACAATCAACATATTTTCAACCATTTTCTTTTGGATAACAATATTCATGTGGCCATTCTTTGCGAGACTTGGCTTAAACCTCATCATAAATTTAAATTGCGTAATTTCGATGTAGTAAGACTAGACTCAGGAAACTCTCACAATGGTGTAGCCATACTTGTACATAGATCTATCTCTTACTCTAATGTAAATACTGTTTATGATAATTCTCTTCAAAATATAGCTATTAGAATTAAATATTCAAATTGCAAGGAATTAACTATTGTAAGCCTTTACAGCCCAGGTAATTGCAGCCCTCCTTTTTCACCAATAAACTGAATAATTTAATTAAAAGCCAATTTAATTGAACCAATTTTCTTGGCGGGGGATTTTAACCTTGCTACATCAGCCATTATGACTGCTTGATGATCATCACTTATGACTTATAAAATAAAACAAATTTCAGACAGAAACTAAACACAACATTTGAAGTGGATGAAGTAGATGATTTAAACGATGGATTTATTGAGACAATATTCGCAGGCTGTGGTATGTATCTATTTTGTCATTACACTAAATAATCCTAACGTATCTAAAAAGCACATATATCATAGATAACGGGACTGTCCCTTTATCCAATTACGAGTCCCGGTGCCCCCGAAATGAACAGCGGGACGCAAAATTGCCTCTTTAAGAAACCGCGCGACATTTTGAGCTGCAGAATATAACAAAGAGTTTCATTTATATTTGAAATCGTCACCAGCTATATTAAACCACATTTCTTCTTCTGATAAATATTATTACTAAACATTTTGTGATTCGTAGCGTTTAAACCAACTAACTTTTTCTAAATAATTAACTTATAATTTGAAGTAATTCGAATTAAGTTCTCCAAAGAGGAACCAATTCCTGGAGACAGCAATTCTTGAAAGCAACGCACTTGCCTTCTAGCAATGCGAGTGTCCATGTGCGGTATCACATAAAATCAGGTGAGCGTTCTGCCCGTTTGTTCTATAAAAAAATCTTATTTAGAAAGTGCAGAATCACCAAAAGGTCGCCTCACAAGCAGGTGTAAGACAATTTCGTATAAGACTAATTTTTTTTTAGGTTCTGAAAAGGCGCCTATCACAAATTCACCTCTCTGGGTACCGAACCTGTCCTTACAATGCACGGAGAGTGTCAATATCGGGCCTGCTGACACTGAAAATACTCAAATTGCGTTATTAATGGGACAGATGGAGAACGAGGATATGATATTATGTGATGGAGAAGGACAGAGCGAAGCTGAATCACTGTTCACGGTAAAATATAGTGTGTATATATAAATAATACAATACAATTATTGCATAATTGGTTCGAAACTACTGGATCAATTTAAATGATTCTTACACCAAAAGAACCCTATGTTATCCCTGATAAATAGGCAATAATATATGTATTTTCAAAAACATTGGGGATTCTTACTTAACCTCCAAAGAGGTAAATCAAAAAAATCCTTATAACTCTTGCGCTGTGGAAACGTGTAGCGATCTACTGCAGTTGTGATTATTTTTATCCAATTTATTTTTAATTTACAAAAGAATTATAATAAATTTCAGCTGAACACCAATGCCGTAGCATTGGTGGATCCATTGCAAATTCAGAACTATGAATTTGATCAAGGTGACAACGTGGAGTATTATGCTTATTTGGGTATGATTTATTTTGTATATGATTTTTTTACGTTCAATTTTTATAGGCCAAACGGCCGGGCGGTAACTAAAACCGACGCCCATGGGCACCTGGAACGCTGGGAGGTACCAGTGTTGCCAACGGTACGCTCTTTGAAGGCCCCTAAGCTGGTTCCACACAGAGGTGTTGTGAAAAAGCCAAACGTCAAGATGAATCCCAATTTGTAAGGTAGGTTACCTTACAAATTGGGATTTCAATTAACTAAACTGTTAAAAACTGTATCAATTTAATTCATCATTATCTGTTTTTAATGACAATTGTCTATGACCACTTGCCATAGACTAAGCCAAAGTTTTCGAGCGTATACTCTCCATCTTGACGTTTGGCTTTTTCACAACACTTCTGTGTGGAATCAGCTTAGGGGCCTTCAAAGAGCGTACCGTTGGCAACACTGGTACCTCCCAGCGTTCCAGGTGCCCATGGGCGTCGGTTTTAGTTACCGCCCGGCCGTTTGGCCTATAAAAATTGAACGTAAAAAAATCATATACAAAATAAATCATACCCAAATAAGCATAATACTCCACGTTGTCACCTTGATCAAATTCATAGTTCTGAATTTGCAATGGATCCACCAATGCTACGGCATTGGTGTTCAGCTGAAATTTATTATAATTCTTTTGTAAATTAAAAATAATCACAACTGCAGTAGATCGCTACACGTTTCCACAGCGCAAGAGTTATAAGGATTTTTTTGATTTACCTCTTTGGAGGTTAAGTAAGAATCCCCAATGTTTTTGAAAATACATATATTATTGCCTATTTATCAGGGATAACATAGGGTTCTTTTGGTGTAAGAATCATTTAAATTGATCCAGTAGTTTCGAACCAATTATGCAATAATTGTATTGTATTATTTATATATACACACTATATTTTACCGTGAACAGTGATTCAGCTTCGCTCTGTCCTTCTCCATCACATAATATCATATCCTCGTTCTCCATCTGTCTCATTAATAACGCAATTTGAGTATTTTCAGTGTCAGCAGGCCCGATATTGACACTCTCCGTGCATTGTAAGGACAGGTTCGGTACCCAGAGAGGTGAATTTGTGATAGGCGCCTTTTCAGAACCTAAAAAAAATTTAGTCTTATACGAAATTGTCTTACACCTGCTTGTGAGGCGACCTTTTGGTGATTCTGCACTTTCTAAATAAGATTTTTTTATAGAACAAACGGGCAGAACGCTCACCTGATTTTATGTGATACCGCACATGGACACTCGCATTGCTAGAAGGCAAGTGCGTTGCTTTCAAGAATTGCTGTCTCCAGGAATTGGTTCCTCTTTGGAGAACTTAATTCGAATTACTTCAAATTATAAGTTAATTATTTAGAAAAAGTTAGTTGGTTTAAACGCTACGAATCACAAAATGTTTAGTAATAATATTTATCAGAAGAAGAAATGTGGTTTAATATAGCTGGTGACGATTTCAAATATAAATGAAACTCTTTGTTATATTCTGCAGCTCAAAATGTCGCGCGGTTTCTTAAAGAGGCAATTTTGCGTCCCGCTGTTCATTTCGGGGGCACCGGGACTCGTAATTGGATAAAGGGACAGTCCCGTTATCTATGATATATGTGCTTTTTAGATACGTTAGGATTATTTAGTGTAATGACAAAATAGATACATACCACAGCCTGCGAATATTGTCTCAATAAATCCATCGTTTAAATCATCTACTTCATCCACTTCAAATGTTGTGTTTAGTTTCTGTCTGAAATTTGTTTTATTTTATAAGTCATAAGTGATGATCATCAAGCAGTCATAATGGCTGATGTAGCAAGGTTAAAATCCCCCGCCAAGAAAATTGGTTCAATTAAATTGGCTTTTAATTAAATTATTCAGTTTATTGGTGAAAAAGGAGGGCTGCAATTACCTGGGCTGTAAAGGCTTACAATAGTTAATTCCTTGCAATTTGAATATTTAATTCTAATAGCTATATTTTGAAGAGAATTATCATAAACAGTATTTACATTAGAGTAAGAGATAGATCTATGTACAAGTATGGCTACACCATTGTGAGAGTTTCCTGAGTCTAGTCTTACTACATCGAAATTACGCAATTTAAATTTATGATGAGGTTTAAGCCAAGTCTCGCAAAGAATGGCCACATGAATATTGTTATCCAAAAGAAAATGGTTGAAAATATGTTGATTGTGCAATATACTCTGAGCAGTCCACTGTACTATATTTAAAGTATCCATTAGGATATAATTAAAGATTGTTTACTGTACGGTTCTGGGTCATCAGGTGGTAGAAATAATAGAAGATTTGTAGATTACCTTATATTCACCACTTCCGTATAACAATAGAATATGAGCGATATAATAGAATTATAATAAAATTATAATTAAACAATTGAAGAGAGTGCCGACGTCTGGCTATGCTCTCGGGGTGTAACTCCCATGACTTAGTAAAATGCAGATGAAGAGAATGCCTGCGGTCGGCTATACTCTCGGGGCGTGACTCCGACGATTTAGGCAATCGTCCTGCTTATAAGTGATTCAAGTGTAAAACCATAGCACGTACATACAATGGAACTCTTCACGTTTGTAGCTGAGCATGATGTATGAGCCTTGGCACGTATATAGAGAAACATCACGCTTATAAAACTAAGAAAACCTAAGTGAGCAAAATGTACAGCCTTGGCTCGTACATACTCCCACAGGCAAAAAGTGCAAGATGAATATGAAGTGCTTTACAAGATGAATTCATTGTATGCTTAACAGTCTCTAGAACACTAAAGTCTTTAAACTTATGTTAACACTTCTGACACAATTCCACTGCACTATCACTAGCACTAAGATATACTGGAGCCCGGTCCCGGGTGGCTTCTCCTGAGGCCACTGCGAAACCGGTTGCTGATTCTGCCGATGTTACACCTACTGCTCCGTGACGTCTCCTGATCTTCATATGATTGTAATATCCTATCCACTAATTGTCTTGAGCACATACTGAGAACTATCATGAGCATAAAAAGTATAATACTGATTTGGTGAATAAATCATTACCTAGGTTAAATATAATTATTATAAAATGCAACCGTATCTCAGTAATTTGATATCTATATCATATTCATTGTATGTGACGTCTTCCACAGTAGGTCAATCAACTATCTAACATATGATATTTTGCTGATCTGGCATTCCACTTATTGTTTACGATATTAGTAGCGTTTTTCACTTTATAAAATGATTTATGTATGTATGTATGTATAATAATAACTTTCGCTCAATATTAAATGTAATTTTTCGTCAATGTATGTTATTCATAAATGGAACTAAACATACAAAAGTCTCGGCTTTGTATCCTTAAAGGAATTTTAAGAATAACTTTATATATGGTGCTTTTCTTTCTTTTCCTCTGATTACTCATATTTGACTCATAGCATTGCATAACCGAATAAGTTTGTTGTATATTACTTTTACGAAGTCTTGAATCTGTGAGCCTGCTATAGTGCGAAACGATAACGTTGCGCAATCTTCCCCTTTTACGAAATATATCACCTTTCATTCTAACCTTTCTTTTTGACCTTTCTGGAAATTCCTTTCTTTTCTTAACTCCTTTTTTCTTCCTTCTTCTTCCAAATTTCTGCTTTTTGACGAAAGCTTGTTGCTTATATTTCTTGCCTTTATTGATAGGCAAAACTTTTAATTTGGGTGCAATCTTCTCTGATCTATGGTTTCCCCGTCCCGTATACCATTGAATCGGTGCTTCTAACAAAGGCTTAGACAATACTAAGCTGCGATTTAAGTTTTTATTCTTCTGAGAACACACGGACTGAGACAAACTTTCTTTTTCTTCTGGTTCTTGCTTGTTTTGTAAGCAGTTCATGCTTTCGTTACCCACGTTATCGTGATGTGATTTATCTTCTCCGATCACCTTACAACCAAGTTCCGTTTGCTGTTCTATGGATTGCAATGACGGCTTGCTAAAAGATTCAACAGATAATTTACTATCAATGTTCTTCTTCGTACACAAATTGGAATTAAACGTATTTGTAATATGAATTGAAGAACCAGACATTGTATCTTGACCTGTACTATGTTGTAGGGTCCCTCCTACTCCAGAGATGACGCTATCATGCTCCATTCTGTCTGACATCAAAGATTTTACTACGCTTTCTGCTAATTCGGCTACTCCTACGCCTTGATAAATATCTGCACATACACTGTGCTCGTTCCCATTTTCTCCTAAACGTTCTTCCACTTTTGCCGAAGACGAATAATTACTCTTATCCAATTTATATTGAAATGATCGCTCTCTTTGCGTAGAATAATAATTTACATTTGAATTAAATAGTGCATGGTGCAATATAGTATTATGTTTTTGGGAACAAATCTTACATCTTTTATGCGAGAAGCAATCTTCCACGTCATGCTTAAACAAACAATTTGTGCAAAGCTGCAATCTTAAAATGGTATCAACCCTTTCATTAAAATCCTTTTCTAACAATGATCGACAATTAAACAGGCTATGATTAGACAAGTTGCATAATTGACAACATTTTCTTTTATTTGTATTTCCTTGACCTTGGTTATAAAAACGCGTCGACAGCGAATTTTTGCTGACGCTAAAATTTGATGTAGGTCACTGTTGTTTTCTAATTAAATCTTTCCGGATTTGATTATTAGCTGTTTGCAAGGCATATAATGAATTTTCTGAATTATGTGAATCCCTAAGTATCGGTGATTCCATAAGCGTTTCTAGAGAATTCTTCTGCCAGTCGGTAGCATGAAATTTGCGATTCAACTCTCTCCTTTGGCGCCTATATTTAGCTTCCTGCTCGTAATATTTATTCTGATACTCCGAGTCAGATCCATTAAGAACAGTATTTATTTGGATATGGGTTTCAAAAATTAAATCCCATCGTAATTTTATTCCTTCTAGTACATACTCAAGTTCATCTTTTTCGTATGCCGAATATGCCTTAGATTGTTCCAATATGCTATCCAACGACCTAAAATAAGCTTCTTGCTTGCGAAGCAACTCTTCAGTTTTCGAATCTTGGAGTAACTTATCCATTATGCTTGTTAAAATGCTCAATGAATGCTTCTAATCATTCTCAGTAAAATTATGCTCGAAATGAATGAGATAATTCTCAGAATTAATAGTGCTCAAAACAAATGGAAAGGACTTACTGCTGTAGCTGCCTCTCTCTGTTGAAGATTGACGTCCGTTGCCTTCTTCTAGGTTAAAAAGGACGCCGATATACTGTTGACCACTCTGGGTTCTTATAAATGTTGGGACAGGACTTATTTCACTTGCCTCCCTTTAATAACGATTGACGTCCGTTGCCTTCTTGGTTCAAAAGGACGCCGATATACTGATGATCCCTCTGGATACTTAAAACGTTGCTCTCCTCTTTTCTATTGATGCGGATGATGGTGTTCTACTTGCTTGATGACTCCACAAACCAGCAGTGGGATGTTTTTCCACGGCGCCGATCTTCAGGAAAACGGAGAAAAACGCGAACGCGATCAACTGTACGCGAAAGACCCGCTATTCCCGGATAGCTCGAAGGACCAAAATGTACGGTTCTGGGTCATCAGGTGGTAGAAATAATAGAAGATTTGTAGATTACCTTATATTCACCACTTCCGTATAACAATAGAATATGAGCGATATAATAGAATTATAATAAAATTATAATTAAACAATTGAAGAGAGTGCCGACGTCTGGCTATGCTCTCGGGGTGTAACTCCCATGACTTAGTAAAATGCAGATGAAGAGAATGCCTGCGGTCGGCTATACTCTCGGGGCGTGACTCCGACGATTTAGGCAATCGTCCTGCTTATAAAGCGATCCAAGTATACAACCAGGACACGTACATACGTTGGAAATATTCACGTTTGTAGCCGAGCATGATGTATGAGCCTTGGCACGTATATAGAGAAACATCACGCTTATAAAACTAAGAAAACCTAAGTGAGCAAAATGTACAGCCTTGGCTCGTACATTTACTATTCTGCTTTTTGAAAGAATCTTTTAAAACATCTTTTATGGTTTCAGAGCAAATTTTGGATTCATTGGTCCTGTTGAGGGTGATTAATTTAACAAGTGATTCAGTAATGGTTTTAAGTATTATTTCTGAGTTGATTAATGAAAGGAATTGGTCTGTTTTACTATGTGAGGGAAAATTAGTGCTATTAAGAGCTTGTGCATAACTTTTATTTTGAAATGTATCTTTATTTTGCTGAATTTTTTAAGTCAAACGGTTTTATGTTAAACATACATTGCAATGTTTAAGATAAATGTACTAAAAACCAAAAAATAATAAAATAGATACAGTCGTGGGAATTATAAACATATGCATAGACTAGACTAAAATAAAACCGTGGGGCACGTCAATTGTCTACAAGTTATCGACTTAATGTTCGATAGAAGAATCGTTTAATTCGTCGTTAAAAATAGGCAGTTGGCCCACAGACGGTGAGGAAATTACTTACTATTTTCTTGCTCATGGAAATTCCCCACGGTTTTATTTTAGTATATTGTATTCTGCTTGTTGAGCCCTTTCATTTGATACCCATATTGATGGGATCGATAAAACCTACGTTATCCGCCATTTTGTAGCGGCCGCCATCTTATATTTCAATTTTTTATAGTATATTGTATTCTACTTGTTGAGCCCTTTCATTTGATACCCATATTGATGGGATTAATAAAACATAAATTATCCGCCATTTTGTAGCGGCGGCCATCTTGAATTTATAATGATAATGAATAAACACAATTGTATTGTCACCAAAATCCAAAGTGTACACAAAATTTCAGATTAATCGGTTGACAGGAAGAGGATGAAAAATTGAATTACTAAATTTGACCCAAGAATAATAAATAATAAATAAATAAAACAAACGGGGTGAGCTAAATAAAACCGTTTAATAATAAAAACCGTACAATCAATACAAGTGTGAAAGCGTGAAGCGCCCTCTACAAGGGTTGTCGTCTCATTAATATAATGGATTCTAAGAATCCTTGACAGACACTGAGCATTCAATTTTCGAATTGAACTCAACTTCCGGAAAATTTTGTTTGAATTTGGAACTATTATTAAGCTGTCATTTGAATCTTAATCAATTTACGAAAACTGTATAATACTTCTTACAACTTTCTTGTACTTCAGGTTTCTGGATTTTAGGACATTCTAATTTCATAAATACTAGAATTAATTGCTACAAATCGTGTGAATTTATCGATATTTCTAGCTATTATCGGAAATAACTTTCTCTACGTGGGATTTTATACTATAGAAAATGTATATATCGTTTATAATTGCTATGAGATATTGAAGAAATTATGACAAATAATTGAACAAAAGAAAAGCTTTTCTCGTAATACATAGAATTCATAATTATAAACCACTCCAATGATTTTTTTTGCATTCACACCAATACTCGTACAACATTGATGTCTGACATTGATTTAACTCGGTACGAGTTTGTTATCATAACGATATTATTTCAATATTAAATAAAAATGTTAACCATGGTACTAAATACCATTCTAATAAGTTGTAAGATAAAGTATATATATATATATATAATAAAGTAGATAAAACAACATTAGTTCTGTAATAAAAATAATACAGTTAAATAAATTATTTTCTTTATTCAAAACAAATAACATAATACATATAAATACCTAATAACTAACCTTAAAATTTCAAGGTTCAGGCAAGGTTCCGAAGATAAAAAAATTGTTTTTTTACAAGGGGATTTAAATCTCGAAGAAGTAAATAAATATTGGTAGGAAGGGGAACGGACAGAGAAACTAAAGAAGTATATAAGGAAGAATGGTCATACTTAGGACAAGAAAAGAAAACATGATTCAAGTCAGAATAGCTCTCGCCACACTCACAGGCGGTACTAGTTACGATACCGAGTTTGTGCAAATGAACTGGAAGGCTGTTATGTCCGAGACGCATACGGATTATAGTAGAAGTGGCAGTTTTACCAAGCGACAATTTGGCAAACCACGGCTTCCTGGGAACGGAAGACTGTATAGCATACAAGAAACGACCCTTAATCCGGCCGTTCTTTTCCCAACACATATTCCACGAGCCAAACGTCAAGATGGAGAGTATACGCTCGAAAACTTTGGCTTAGTCTATGGCAAGTGGTCATAGACAATTGTCATTAAAAACAGATAATGATGAATTAAATTGATACAGTTTTTAACAGTTTAGTAAGGTAACCGACCTTACAAATTGGGATTTCAATTAACTAGTTTTAATAAATAACGAATTATCAGGTACCTTTGAAGAGGCCAATGAGGGGTATGCGGTAGCTCTCGATAACGACTTTTTGGAGGTAGGCCGTAGTTGTGGACCCCAGAAAAAAATATATAATTCTGTATCTGTTTTTTTTTCTTTTGGCTACTGTATCTGTTTTTATTTTGAATAATAAATTGTTTAGGAAGACAAATCAGTGGACAGCTACAGTGCCTTCTGTCGCGAGGCAGACCTCAAACCCCACTGCTCGGAGTTGGAGTTGTCACTCAATGAACGTGAGTATCGATGTCGAGTGTCGATTGTTGATGGGGAAGCCCCAAGATAAGGAATCCCCAAATGGTGTTTCAGCAAAGGTACTCGATGCAAATATGATCGCTCAGATGACGTCGACTGAACTTACCAAGAGAATACAAATGCACGCTAGAGCCCTGGCCTCATTGCTGAGAGAAACTAACGAAAGAACGGTATGTTCGTTCATCATGATGAAGAGGTTATCCTCCGAGCCGAGTAATTGTATTTATGCAGTGCATTGATTTGTTTCATGAATCCAAATAGAAGTTACGCCAATCCCTCAACAACGCTGATGAAGCAGCCGTTGCGGAGTTCGTAGCTGGTTCCTTCCGCAACAATGCCTTATGTGTCCACCTCCAATGCGGTTCAACATCCAGTTAAATACTACCTCGGAAATGTTTTTGTTATTTATTTATTTTTTTAGTTATTTTTTATTTAAGTTATAATTTGCTGTCTCTGTCTCTTATAAACAAAATAAGTAAGATAAAGAGAGACAGTATGTGATTAATTCCATTTAATTGGATTTCGTTTTAAAATGTAGAAATATAATAGATTTTTGCTATTTCTTCTTTGTTAGTAGTATACATATTTAGACTGATTACTTTAAAGTACGGTCAGCATAAATGATTTTGTGATTTTTTTTAATAGTAACTCTTTGATTTGAAATTTACTTGTTTGAACAAACTCTGGTTTTTTGGACTGTATGTCTAACACAAGTCTCTATCTAATAAAAAAATTAGATTAATTAGATATATATCTAATTAATCTAAATAATAAAATTGCCAATTTTTTTTATATTCTACATATTTACTTTTTATGAGTTTGTTTTGCTGACGGTACATTGCAAATACGTTCCTTTTGTAAAATTAATTACAAAAATTTCTATAAAAATGTCAAGTTGATCTCAAAGTAAGTATAAGTTTTGATTTTTTATAAAGTTTTTTTGCAAACTGTTGTTTTATTTATAAAATCTTTTATTGATGTGCCTCCGGAAAACATACAGCATTGTATATTGAAGAAGCAATGTATACTTAGCCATGAAGTGCGATACTTACCGACTGAAATAGTTCCTCTTAAATACAATAGTTGGCGCTGTAATCGCCTCAACTTCATACTTATCTTTACCAGCTAGGACGTTGTCATTTCCATCGCCATAGCGTTGTGTACTTTCGCCGCGTGCGGTCGAAACCGAAACGACTCAATATTAACAAAAATCAGTGCATAGTCAAATATTCTTATAGACCTTCTTGGTGTTAATTATTAGCAAACCGTTTAATATATACATTACACATGCGTCACGAATTCCGCGCCGACTCACGATGCCAATGAGGTCGGCACCGGGGCCGACCAGGCAGGTAGTCTAAAGTGAAAAAGTGAAAAGTGTCGAGCAAGGTCAATAGCAGGACAAAGAGGACTCCACGTGCACCAGCAATGCGTCTGATAGCGACTCGGAGCGCGTGGAACCGCCACGAAAGAAAAGGAAACGAATACCACAGGTAACGGTCGATCCCCGGATCGACGCGTTATGTAATCAGGTGAGTTTCCTTACAAATTCTATAATGCATCAACAATATGTGCCAAATGTCAACGCCAGTGCGTCCAATGACGAGGCCACTCACCAACCGATGAACTACGATAGCGGTATTTTTTTTAATTAATCCGTCGAATAAAAAATCGAAAACTGGTCTTGGGGGTAGGTAGCACAAACATTGACGATAAAAAGACTATTAAAACGGCCGATGAAAAACGATTACGTCAGTTTATAAAAGTCCAACATTTTAATAGTCCCACGTGGCAACATATTAGATACAAAAAGCCTTGGTAGACATTCTGGCTTCTGCAGGCTTTTGTAATCCGATATTCTTTTTACAAAAATATCCGATATTTTTGGTAGTGAATCACCTAGTATTGCCTTTATTAGCATAACTTTTACGCATTTAAAGAAAAACACTTTCTTTAAATGCGTAAAAGTGAAAAAATGGGAAAAAATGAATATCCAACACAATTCAGGAGAGGTTGCTTAACTTTCTTTTTCAGAAAACGTTGGCAGGCACTGGGTGCTAACAAATTTGTAATATCCGCAAGAAGCCGCCTTTGTTAATGCCAACAAATCGAATCATAAATAAGTCAATACGCAACCGAACTGAAAGAACTTTTGAATCAAGGTATCTAACAAACAGTTCTCAACAAAACTCCCAGTTTTATATCCAAAATGTTTCTTCGGAAGGAAAGCGACAGCTCGATGCGTCCGATCGTAAATTTGCGAGAACTAAACCGATTCGTGAAGACAAAACATTTTCGTTTGATCTCGCACGGCTTATTCCCAGACTTTTTAGATTAACCAGGGCAGTGAATGATAAAAATAGATTTGTCACAAACCTATTTCAATCTACCAGCAGCGAGATCACACCGAACTTTATTAAGAATCAGCTACCAAGGGCAGTTAGACGAAAAAAAAAAGTGCTTTCCTTTGGTGCTAGCGTCAGCACCACACCTTTTCACTGCAGTATTATGTTGGGTCGCGGAGACCTTACGTGCTAAGGGATGTCCAGTGCTAGTCTTACTAGACGACTACCTTCTGGTCTACCAAGACCAGTCCAAGTTAGGTTCTCAGGCCGCGGAGGCCGTGAGACCCTTGGAACACCTGGGTTGGAAAATCAAATACCAAATACAAGTATTGGTACTAACCCAAAATTTAAAATACCTTGTAATTCGCTGGAATACTACGGACAGTGTGATGTCGCTACCCAAGGTAAAAATACAGCGCATAAACAATACAATAGAACAGACGCTGTTAAAAAGTCGCATCGACCTCCGCCAGTTACAAAGTACGCTAGGGCAACTAAACTTTGCAAACTGTCGTGCCTCGCGGGAGGCTTCATTGTCGCCAGGTACAGATCTTTCTGCGACAATTCAATAACATGCAACCTCGTCGATGCCAGCTGCTGCCTCAGATTGTAAGGCAGGAACTGATGTGGTGGCTCGGAGCTACTCACCAGACGACGCCTATACACAAAGAACCTGCAACCCACTTCCTAGCGGCGGACGCTTCGGATTGGAGATGGGGAGCACATCTAGACGGGAACCTTATGTCAGGAAAATGGTCATAACAATAGAAAAGGTGGCACTGCAACAAAAAAGAACTATATTCAGTAATACCCGCAATACAAACAATTACAAAACAAACACGTGTTAATACAATCGGACAACCGAACTCTGAATGCATACCTACATTCAAAAAGAAGGGGGAACGAAATCGATGGGGTTACTAACACTAACCTCCAAATTATTGCACCTGGCGGACAAATTCAACATAACTCTGTCGGCACATTACCTGCCATGGAGATACAACATCATAGCAGACAGATTATCACGGGGGAAAAAGCCTGCGGTATGGCACCTTTTTCCCCAAGCAACAGCCAAAATCTTTCGGAAGTGGAGACATCCGGTGATAGACCTATTTGCAATAAAGGAGACAGCAGTAGTAAGAAACTACGTAACAATAAATTGCAGAGATTGATCCACAAATTACATAGATGCCTTCAGCAGAACATGGCATTATCGTATAGCAGGGGTGTTCCCGCCTCCAAGTCCCACTAATACCCAGAGTATTAGCTCACCTGAACCGGGCGACGGGAACCTATCTGATAGTTACTCCAGATTGGCCGCGAGGTTTCAGGACCTGAAATCCAGATCTATAGACCACCCCCACGAAATTCAACACCTATCGGAAACACTCCTACATATGACAACTGGCACTGCCTCCTCCACAGACGCTAAAAGTTTTAAATCGTGGGTGGGGTGCCCAAATAAAAGACAGGTCCTCACAGGAAAAAGATCTACTTTTGAAGAGTTGGTGTCACTCCACCTTGCCCACCTATTTACCCGCAATAAACAGATGGCTCTTATGGTGTGACAATTCTCGAGTGGACCCAAAATCCCATCAATCAGCCGATATTACAAAATGTTTCATGTCCTACCTTATCCTATGCAACCATCCTTGTTCATAAATCATCAGTTTTAACTTTTTGCGGTCCCCTTTTAGGACAGAGCAATAGGAGTAGCTAAACCAAAAATAATGAAATCATCCGTCACGTGGGATCCGCGGATAGTAATAGACTGGCTTTCTTCCAACCCCCCTAGGGACACTTTATTCGATACGACTCGCAGAGCAGCCACTGTATTGCTTTTAGCATCGTGCCGCAGGGTTAACGATCTTACTTTATTGGAAATTAGCCTGCTGCCGAGCGTTTCGTGGATGATGGTGATAACATTTATTTGACACCGACATTCGGATCTAAGACAGATACACACTCAAGACGCCAGTCAACATGTAAACTTTCTAAACACCACGATAAAAACATATGCCTCGTACTTAAGACGCCAAAGACCTTTGGGTAATACAAGAAGATCTCAAGTAAAAAATTTGTTCAATCTTTTTATTATTTTCAATTTTAGATTAATGAATCAATCAACAGCAAAATAAAAGCTGTTTCGCGAACCATAATTGGGTGCACACGGTTCTCAAAGATAGTGGAATCGATGCATCTCCAGGGAGTTGTAGAGCAGTTAGTAGCTTCTTTGGGTTGGGTCGAAAATTCAACCAATAGATAAAATTTTAGCTCGGGGTAATTGGTAATCTTCAAATACATTCCTTAATCATTACTGACGCGAGATACTCTCGTAAAAAAATCTGTAGTTTGTTCTTTAATACATTTGAACCATCGTAATTATAGAAATACCTGAATAATCATTTAAGATGTACTTAAATAAAGACTTTATTACCTTAATATGACTATAGGAAGTCTATATTACTATGTTAATTTTAAATCTTAATGAAAATAGTTATGGTTGAGTAATAATTGTACTTATGGGTTCATATAAATAACGAATAAAGCAATTTGACATGACAGCAGTATCATTGTGTGTGCATATTTATTATATTATCTAGTAAATACCGAGTGAGTCTCAACAAAAAGTGCATCCGTTACTTCATAAAGGTATTGTGAACCATATATATTGGAGATTCTTCTGACACATCCGGAACTGCTGAATTAACAAGAAAAACCTTTGCGATACATCACATAAATAATTTTTTAAATACCCTCATATTGTTTTGTCCACAATAAATACATACACCCAAACACGTCAGTCAACGCCATTGGTTAATTTTATTATTGGCGTTTGACATCTGACACCGGCATTATTGCCATCTTAGTGGACCTGTCGGGTGGATACAAGGATTTTGGACCTAATTATTATAACATACTCTTTCGATTATTCCTACATACGGTTTTGAGCAGAAAGAATAATAATGGATTGCCGTAAGTGTTTAAAAATTGCGCCTGATGCAGAGAGTATCAAATGTACCTCCTGCCTAGCATGGCTACATTTCTATTGTGCGGAACTGTCGGAATCAGAGTTTAAAAAGATTTTACCTATGAACAGAATAAAATGGAAGTGTTCTGCATGTAAGTCTAAAAAGAAAACAACGCTCTCGACGACCAACTCACCTACCCTTAGTTCGGCTTCGCCCTTGAACGTGGACACGGAGGTGTTAACTAAATATATGGACTCAAAGTTTGCGAACTTAAGTCAACAGTGGCGCGATGATCTCAACTCGGCAATCTTAGAGGTTTCGCGAACATTTCGGAATGATATAATTGCCTTAGAAAATCGCATAAACACATGCGAAGAAAGAGTTGCTCAAGTGGAATCAGCGGCAGTGACAAACTCCTCTTCCCTGCCGTCCAACCTCATAGAAGAAAATGCGTCACTACGTCACGAGCTTGAAACCTTGAGTAACAGGCTCGACAACTTCGATCAAGCCTCTAGAAACTGCAATGTCGAGATTCAAAATGTGCCCGAAATTAAAGGTGAAAACCTTATGCAACTCTCTTTTACACTAAGCAACATTTTAAACGTCGAATTAAAAGACTCAGACATAAAAACTGTTCACCGCGTTAAGCCAGGAGTACCTACGGGTCGCCCGAGAAATATTATACTGCAGTTGACAACTCGCAGAAAACGTGATGATTTTATCGCTGCTGCACGTGTGCGTGGCTCTCTAACAGTTGATAAATTGCTGGTTGGATCTGTGGCTGCCTCTGGCAACAATCGATTCTACGTCAATGAACACCTTACCTTGAAAAACAAAATACTCTTCAGTAAGGTCAGGCAACTTGCTAGGGAAAGAGGGTATAAGTATGTTTGGATAAAAAACTGTTGTATTTTTGTTAGAAAAACTGATGAAGCTAAAGCCATCCAAGTGCGATCCAGTGATGATCTAGCCAAATTAATATGACTATATTCCCCTATTTACATTTTGTATATTTTTTGTATTGTGTTCGAGTGTTCTATATGTTTAGTTGGTATCTTGCTCTTTTTTTGTTCTTTTATTGCGGTGCGGAGTGCGAAACTGGATTTTTTTATAATCTTCATTTTCTTCCTTCATATTTTTGAGTATGGGTAATGGCTCTTAATGCCTTATCAATTTACTATCAGAACTGTGGAGGCATAAAGAGTAAAATAAACAAACTCAAAAATAGTATTCTTCTTAGCAACTTTGATATTATTGTTTTGGTAGAGACTTGGTTAGTGGATTCTATCTTTGATGGAGAGTTGCACTCGGGCGGTTATGATATATTTCGACGGGACAGAAACCTCCAGCTCTCTCATAAAAAGAGTGGCGGCGGTGTCTTGGTCATGGTGAAAAGAGGAATTAAATCTATCAGATTGACTGAGTTTGAGGCCCCGGATTTGGAGGAAATATACATTCACCTGCCATCTCACGCTCGTCTCCTCCTCAATGCTTGTTACTTTCCCCCCGTAACTCATACCTCTGCATACATAAAATTCTTTCAAAAACTGCATGACATACACGCTAGTGCTCGATTTTCTAATTACATAATTACAGGTGACTTTAATTTACCTCATCTCATCTGGTCATCCTCTCCAGATACCCTACTACAATCTGCAAATACTGAGTCATCAAAATTATTGTTGCATACTATATCTTTTATGAATTTAAAACAAATTAATGTAGTCTACAATAACAATGCGCGGCTCTTAGACCTAGTCCTAACAACACTTCCTGGGCGTGTTGATTGCTCTGATGATCCGTTGCTTAATCCTGTTCCTCATCATCCGCCTTTAGATATACTTAGCACTGTTGATAGGTCAACTGTCATGACATCAATTATTTTCAATCTAAGAAATTTCTTTAATGCAGATTATGACTTAATAAATACTGCTATTGATCGGGTAGATTGGGTGACACTACTAGCCTCGCCCCATTCTAAAGATGCTGTTGCCATCTTTTACTCAAAAATAAATGAAATTATTGCTACTAGCGTGCCATTCTCTAGACCTAAATCCCGTAAGCATCCAGTTTGGTTTAGCAGAGGGCTGATAAGAGCTCTTAATCGTAAGAAGAAACTTTGGTGTCGTTGGAAGACCTACAAAAACTTGCTCGACTATCAAGAATTTTCTTTATTAAGGGCGCGCGTTAAGGGTCTTATGAAACTCTGCTATAATCGTTACATACAAGGAATTGAATTATCGTTAAAAACAAATATCAAATATTTTTGGAAGTACACGTCTACACTAAAACAGACTAACTTAGGATACCCTAAACTAATAAAATATGGCAGTATTTCATCTGACGACCCTAAACAAATAGTTGAGCTATTTTCAAACTATTTTCAGTCAGTATTTGAATCTCAAACTGACTTAGGTGGAGGCACTATGTACACCGTTGATGAGAGCCTTTCCAGTAACGCTCAGATCCTTCTGAATAATTTATTTTTCGACAAAGATGAAATCAGCAAAGAATTATTTTTGCTTGATCCAAATAAAGGTCCTGGTCCAGATCAAATTAGACCAGTTTTTCTTAAGCGTACATATCGGTCATTATGTGCCCCCTTACAGATTATTTTCAATAAGTGTATGTCCAGTGGCACATTCCCTGACTGCTGGAAATTATCTTACATAACGCCTATCTTTAAGGGTGGTGAAAGGAGCGATGTCGAAAATTACCGACCGATTTCAATACTCTCTGCAATCCCTAAAGTTCTGGAAAGATTAGTTCACCAACGCATTTATTCCAGTCTAAGGCATGTTATTATAGACCAACAGCACGGATTTGCAGCTGGTAAATCTACTCTCTCAAACCTCCTTGTTTTCACTAATTATATTTTTAACGGTTTAGATAATAACCACCAGATAGACACAATCTACACAGACTTTCAGAAGGCATTTGATAAAGTTGACCATATGATGCTTTTACAAAAGCTGTCTTTTAATGGTATTAAGGGCAATCTTTTAAGATGGTTTACAGCATACCTACATAATCGTGTTCAATCGGTGGTTATAAATGGGTTTACTTCTTCTCAAATAGTAGTGACATCCGGCGTCCCCCAGGGCTCCATTCTTGGGCCGTTGCTCTTTTCCTTATATATTAATGACATATCCAAATGTTTCTTACACTGCAATTACTTGCTCTACGCAGACGATTTAAAGTTATACAGAAAGGTAGTTACACTTTCTGACGTGAAACTTATCCAGGAGGATCTCGATAGGCTTGATGACTACTGCCAGATAAACAAATTATTCTTGAAATATAGTAAGTGTCAGCATATCGTGTTTACAAGAAAAACACATAACACAATCACCGCCAACTTCACCCTTGGATACCATGCCCTCGAACGTGTGCGGTCTGTAAGGGATCTTGGTGTCCTTTTTGACTCCAAATTAACCCTAGATAAGCACATAGGCTTAATTATTAATAAAGCCTACCGCATGTTAGGTTTCATAACACGAGTCACCAGACCCTTCAAAGACAAAACCACATACATCCACCTTTATAGGACGCTCGTGCAATCCCAGTTGGAGTACGCCTGTCCAATCTGGAATCCGCATTACGCTATATATGTCGCACAACTGGAGGCTGTACAAAAGAAATTTTTACGCATTTTAAATTATCGGATGAATAGTGGTAGGGCTAATTACAAGGAACTTTTAAAAATATATAAATTACCTTCTCTGAGTACTAGGCGTAATCTAATAGATTGTGTCACAGTGAGAAAAATATGCGTAAATGAAATAAGTTGTTCAGATCTTCTTGAACTCATACCATTTAATGTTCCTGCCAGGTCTCTACGCTTACATAGAACTTTTAATTTTCAGACTCCCAGAACCAACATTGGGTTCCGCGAGCCTCTTCACAGGATGTGTTCTTCCTTAGATTCAATCAAAAACATTGACCCTTTTTCGCACTCCACTACTGCTTTGTTTAAGAATAAAATAAAGCAACTCTTAATGTCTTAACTTAATATTACTTTTATGTGTGTTGTTGTCATGTATTATTTTTTGTATCATATATAAGTGTAACCTGTTGTAGATGCATCCAGTGTGTTTGTATTTGTTTTATTTTTGACTGTGTTTTTATTAAGGATGTCTCTGTTTGGTTTCCCAATGAATAAATAAATAAATAAATAAATAAATAAATAAATTAAGAATATTGGCAAGTAAATAAAATAATTAAGTAAAAAATAACGGTTTTAACTAGAACCCCGACTTTTATTCTTCATAATCATCATATCGTTGTGTTTTATACTTTCACCAGCAGATAACAAACACGTCTTCAATATACAATGCTGTATGTTTTCCGGAGGCACATCAATATGACGGTTTTACATAAAATAAAACCGATATTATGTGCCGAGAAGGAAAACATACAGCATTGTAGGAAGTTCTTCCTGGTGAAGACTCTATGACGATGGAAATGACAACGTCCTAGCAGGTAAAGATAAGTATGAAGTTGAGGCGATTACAGCGCCAACTATTGTTCTTAAGAGGAACTATTTCAGTCGGTAAGTATCGCACTTCATGGCTAAGTATACATTGCTTCTTCAATATACAATGCTGTATGTTTTCCTTCTCGGCACATAATATCGGTTTTATTTTATGTAAAACCGTCATATTATAATTATTTTTTTTACACTATAAGCGCAGAGACAATTTGTAACACAAAATCACAATAATTCCTCTACATACTATGATGATGGATGGCGCTATTCGTTGGAAAATTTAGTAAATAGTTTTGCGAAATACGTCATCAAGACTATATGAATGTTGGGATCTTTTCACTCTTTTTTCTTCTCATTTCCTATCCTTCAGGTGTTAGATATCACAGGAGATGCCCTTGCGCTAGCTGCAAAGGCACTTAAGGCAGAAAACGAGATTCCATTTAAAATAAAAACAATAATCCATGTCAATTAATTAATTATTGTATATATAGCTTCTTGGATATAGGATAGATGTTTCAAAAAGCATCAAGGGCATAGAGCTTACACAACTCTATATTATTTTTAAGCAATCTCTATTTTCAATTCCTTTAATTTATTTATTTTGCGAACAAGCAATACTGAATTGTATTATTTATTACAAATATAACACCTGCACATATATATATATATATATATATATATATATATATTCCCGAGATCGAGATTGACGCGATTGGGCGGCAACGGTCAGGACGCGTCAAGCGAGCTGAAGACGACAGGCACTCTCTCTATTATAAGGCGTAAATTAGTCATTTTTTGTAGAATCCATAATAAGTTTAGCGTACCGTATTTAAAAGCCGGCAACGCACTCGCGAGCCCTCTGGCACTGAGAGTGTCCATGGGCGGCGGTATCACTTAACATCAGGTGAGCCTCCTGCCCGTTTGCCCCCTGTTCTATAAAAAACCTTTGGACCTGTTATAATTGTGTAAATAAAATTAAACTAAAACTTTTTTTTAAATTGTGTCCAAGTTTTTGAATTGTTATTATTGTTAGTATTGTTTAAAAAAAGACTACTCCTACAAAGCCAAATTTACTGCACATTCATTATAAGTTATATATCACAGGAGGTAAGCTATTAGGTAACAAAATAAACCAGCTATTTAACTATGATAAAATATATTTAATATTTAATACAATTGACAATTTTAGTACAACGCCATCTAGTGAGTAAATGTGGACACAAAAATAGATGTCAATACATTAGGTTTAAAGGACGGAATTAATTTTTTTAAATTAAACCTTAAAATTACACATAAAAATAAATACCTATTAGAAATGAAATAGGTATTTTTTTATTACAAGTGAAAAAAAAATGCTGTCTCGCTTATTATAGCATAGGTGTAAGATAGACAAAAAATTTAAACTGATACATTTCGAATCAATTATAAAAACTTAAAACACTACCGACCTGATAAGTGCACACGGTTTCAATATTATTTTTAGATTAATCTACGACTCGTAATATGTACGGGTCATAGTAACGACGAACGAGCTTTATTGTAATAAAGGAATCCAGTTGACTTTCTTAAGTTCCCTTTAGAAAATCAACTGGATTGCACTTATGTAAATCATATAACTGTTTTTAAATATAGTTTAATTATTACTTTTGTTTTAGTTAAATTAACAAAAATAACTTTATGTGGTAGACTTACAAGTACTTTCATTCCTCAAGTAAAAAGCACACAAAAAAAGCTAACAAATATTAAGATTAAATTGCATTTATCCTTTAACAATTCGACGACAGATGGCGCTTTAATCAACTTACAAAATTACTAGCACACTTTTAATTAATTTCGATAGAGGGCGCTGTCATCAAGTTACTAATGCAATTTAATGTTTTATAAAAATTCGCCTATAAACAAATCGACCTATAATAATAATTTTAAGTACTACACAGTCTTACGAGCACCCTTAAGGCTGAATAATTCATGACAAGGACAACAATATAATTATCTATACAAAGATAAGAGACAAGACGACCTATGTTTAATACAACAGATATTTTGTCGAAAAAAAACCCGTTCACTCCTCTTGGCTGGAACTCTCGGAAGACGAGTACAGCTGAGCAGTTCTGGTGGTTGGTGTGCGTTCCGTGGTTTTATTCGGCATTGTTAACTCGCCGAGAAGATTACTAAAAAAATAACCCAATAAGAGTTTAAAGCAATACTGCGATTGAGCTGCGACCTTTAAGGTCTACTCACGCGACATCATCAGCGTCCAACTTCCAGTTGAAGAATTCATCACCGATGTTGAAAGTCAGATTCGATCTCATCACCAGGCGCACGGGACGACCGTCGTTCGACTGAAATAATACTTTGTATAACAACTACTTAACAACAATAACTTCATAAAGTCAGGCTAAAGCGCTTAGTCCGAGATCCCACTGCAGGATTGGTGCGTTCATCGAGTTTTTGTTTAAAACCAAATTTTTATGTTCATTTATAATTAGGAGAATATATATTTACTAGGTTGCCTATCAAAATTTGGCCGCCAATATTTTTAATTAAATTATTTTGAATTGATTTTTGGTAAAAGATTACGTTCATTTAATTTTTAAATAAAATAACGTCTACATCACGGTAATTAATATGAAGATTCTAAAAAATCACGGTTGCCGTTGCGCACATGGCCGCACCTCTTTGCAGCCAAGTGTAAACAGGTATGATTTCGATATATTTATACGTTTATAACGGATATCTATTAATTATATGTCAAATTGAAGCTAATTTTTTTCTATTAATTTTCATATAAGGGTGCCTAATTATATCTGGCCGCAAATAAGGTTTGCTGGCGGTTAAAGATGATAAATATTTGAGGTAGAGTGAAAGAGAGTTAGCGCGTAACGCGTTAGTCAGACAAGGACAGCGGTTGCCGACTGTGCGACGCTTTTAAGACATTGCGCATGCGTCGA
Source organism: Pieris rapae (assembly GCF_905147795.1). Classification (NCBI taxonomy): domain Eukaryota; kingdom Metazoa; phylum Arthropoda; class Insecta; order Lepidoptera; family Pieridae; genus Pieris; species Pieris rapae. Next base: position 2,388,744 of record NC_059533.1, on the reverse strand, counting down.
ATGTTAGTGTTCTCAACTGAACAGATGCGGCATATTTATTCTAACAGAAAATCCACGCTGTTTTGAAGTTCGTAATAAACAACGTTTTATATTTACATTGTTGTTTTATTTGTGCATCTAAAAATTATTATATTAATTAACGTAAAATAAAATTGATAAAGATGAAGTCGTATTTTTTGTGTAACGAAAAAAGCAATGTACTCGACTTTAATTCCAAAAGTGCTCGCTAATGTTATTGTTTCGTCGTAAAAAAAATATAAATATTATGACCATTTATTTACAATTGACTCTACTAATGATTTTGGATGCGCAATGGCTTAAAAGCGTCGCACAGTCGGCAACCGCTGTCCTTGTCTGACAAATGACGTTACGCGTTAACTCTCTTTCACTCTACCTCAAATATTTATCATCTTTAATCGCCAGCAACCCTTATTTGCGGCCAGATATAATTAGGCACCCTTATATGAAAATTAATAGAAAAAAATTAGCTTCAATTTGACATATAATTAATAGATATCCGTTATAAATGTATAAATATATCGAAATCATACCTGTTTACACTTGGCTACAAAGAGGTGCGGCCATGTGCGGAACGGCAACCGTGATTTTTTAGAATCTTCATATTAATTACCGTGATGTAGACGTTATTTTATTTAAAGATTAAATGAACGTAATCTTTTACCAAAAATCAATTCAAAATAATTTAATTAAAAATATTGGCGGCCAAATTTTCATAGGCAACCTAGTAAATATATATTCTTCTAATTATTATAAATAAACACAAAAATTTGGTTTTAAGCAAAAACTCGATGAACGCACCAATCCTGCAGTGGGATCTCGGACCAGCTGGACCGATTTTGATGAAATTTGCATGGGTTCAAGTAAGTCTCGGGTCAAAACCTTAATTTTTTAAACATGAAATAGGTTCTATAACACTGCAACGCAACAGCGCAGGTGACAAATAAAAGGCAAATTTAATGTTCTTCCGATACCGACTTTGTATGAAGCCGAGGTTAGTGTATAAAAATCACAAATTTAGTACATTTCCACCTACCCACACACAATTTTTGTAACTACCTACACACTATTTTTACACATTTTATGTTAAATTGGGTCAGGTCACATGTAATTAAGTAAAAATCTCTGCCCCATGCCCCAATATTACGAGGTATCAAACTATTCACAGCATTATAAAGGAAGATACTCAGTTTTTTCTAGAACCAGAGGCGAATCTCATGTTAAATGATACCATGGACCCTCCAAATACTAGAAGGCAAATGCGTTGCCAGCCTTATTAAATATAGTCCCCTTTAAGAACCCAAGTTTAACCGTTTCCATGGTAACAGAACTTTTGAAATACCTGTTTCTGCGACCCCTTAGCGAAACTCTCCTCGCTGTGTAGTCTTTCATCAATTTTCACTAAATCATCATCAGCACTCATTAATTTGTATCTTTTCCTGTCACCTTTGACATATCTCACATCTGTCAGACTGTTATCTGTCACTTCCGCATCCGGTTTCAACCGCAAACTGTCACTGTCACGTCCGCGATTTTGACGTTCGCTCCGAGGCTTTACCTAGATCTGTTCCGTATACATCAACGCTCTGGAAGTCTTTACGAACGCCGTCCGTCGGTTTGTCTTCATCACTGCTCTCATCATAACGTTTATAAATTTCATCCGGTTGTTCTAGATCTGGTAAATTAACATTAGTTTAAATGGGTACTGAAGAATTCTCATATATTAAGGGCTTATAATATATTCTAATTTCAAAATTCGCCAATTGGTCGAAAAGCCTCTTCCACAGTCCCAAAAAAAGTTACCTGAATTACACAATAGCAACATTTTTTCTTCGAAACAATATTCTAAATTTGAATTCGATAATAGATGAAAAACTACCTGAATGCGTCCGTGGCAACGTCATTGTTTCTTCTAAGGGCGAGTCCTCAATCGATATTGGTTTTAACACATCGTTACTGCAAGAGTAAATTAAACTTTATTTTATTATTTGCACTACACTATGCCAAAATAACACTAGAACACATAACTAAGTGTAAAAATTGCTTGGCTGCTCTTATGGCGTCGATAGATATATTTTTGTTTTATTTCATAATAATCATATATATTATACATTGTCATACAGATTACAGATACTCATTTGACAGTTAGAAAATGTTTGATTGTGTTTACAGGCATGTTACGTCACAGGGTCTGCGATGTCATCTTGGTTTTGGTGGGTTCTTGAAAATGTTTTGAGTTTATTAAGGCAATAATTTACTAATTTAAGGGTTCTGATGTCATTAATAAAAAAACAAAAATTGTTTTTTTAAATCTTGTAACATTATTTACGATTTCAGTTCACGCTATTCTTGTTTTCACCACTCACGAACCCGAATACCCAAACAAAATTTAATCAAAATCGGTCAAGTTTTTTTTTAGTTTTTAAATACACACACAGAAAAAAAAATTATATAGATTAAAAAAATTCTTACTTAATCATCGGCAGTATTTTTTTGTGATGTTTTCGTTTTCTCTGAAACCAAAATATTTCAAAATGAGCGAATACCATTATTTTTTTCTAAAATATGTTTTCAACTTTTGCCCAAGGGATGGCGCTGCGCCGGAGATAGTTAAGAATACCTTAGGCTGGAGAGTGGGTTTCGGCGTGATCTCCACGAAATCCTCAATTATAATCTTCTTCTCGTTATCCTGCTTCAACCGCACCACGCCCGGTTCAGTCTTAACCGGTTTCTCGGGAACACTCGTTTTTATCACTTGAACATCTGGTTTCACTTCCTTCGGCTGGATTTCTTCGTGCTGCAAAATATTATAAAATATCTAGGCTATCCCTTTCGTTTTAAGCGATATGAAAGAGAAACCTACAAATGGACACAAACAAACTACCCTCTATCTTATATGATGTGTCAAAGATCGATGGAGAGATGAAATGAAAGAAAGAACAAAATAAAAGATACAGCTTTAAGAAGAACAACAAACAACAACAGAGGTACAAAATACGCAAAAAGGAAGACAATTTAGAATATAGATAGACCTAGAAAACAGCTGATACATGGCAGAGAGTGAAGAGCCTCGAAGAGCAGCAGGAGTAACAGGATTTGGAGGAGGCCTGTGCCAAAAAAGGGCACACTGATACCAAGGAATTTATGTGATTACAGAAATATGCATATGTTTAAGTGTAAATAACTGAAATAAAAAGCTCGCTCCAAATTGAGGGTAGCGTCCGCGTCGACACGCATCGTCTCAATAAATTTAATATTTAAAAATTAATATAAACGGAAATAATCGAATTAAATGTGATGATCGCGTTGTGTTATTGAGGAACTATCTTGTCAAACATTATCAGCCGCTAAAAAGCAGAAAAAGTGCATGTTAGATCTTCTCGGAAGAATACAGTGAATACAGTGAATTAAATTTACCTACAATCAGTTATATTGTGGATACATGAAGTGATTTAGTGCAAGGTCAGTACTGTCAAAGTGAGTGCGTGACTAGAAATACAATTATTTTATATATTAATTAATATTATTAGTCATTGATCTTCACGGAAATTAAATTCTTAATACTATAAGATATATTCAGCTGTGCCGTCACGGACGTCGTGGCTCTGTGCATGAAGCTCTTATCGCAGTGTGTAACAGAGGCCAGTTCGATTCCGAGCGACGAGAACACATACACATATTGTTAAACTTGCATTACATTATTTTATTTTATTTTTTTTTTATTTTTCTTCCATATATAATAAAGAAAAAAGAATAAACTATTAGTTAAAATGCTTAAATGCATTGCATGCTCTAAAGACCTAGACGTAAGCACGCAGATTCAATGCAAACAGTGCTTTAGAGGTTGCCACAGTAAATGTACAGGACTTACAATGGAGGAATCGAGTGATACTTGGATATGCCCACCTTGTATGCGAAGAGGACTGCGCTGCCCTGATGCATCGCCTGAAAAGCAGCAAGCCTCCACGCGGCGTCATAAAAAGGATCTAGGACAAAGCGACAAGCACTTGTCAAGGGATGACTTGCAGAAGGTAATTACAGAGGGAATAAACCAGGCAATCGACACTAAACTAGGTTATATACAGAATAAACTGATTGAAACTCTAAAAGCTTCTCTTATTGTGGAGTTGCGAGAAGAAATCAAGTCTTTCATTATTCCATACGTCGAAGAGACAAAATCTCTGAGGGAGGAATTGAGTCTACTTAAGAATGATCTTTTGAATTGCAATGCCATGGTAGGTGAACTAAAATCTCAAATCGGGAAGCAGCAACAGTGGAACCGGATGAATAATTTAGAGATTGTAGGTTTACCTCAAACTAGTAACGAGTCGACACGCTCACTAATACAAAAAATCGCAAAACATGCTGATGTGGATTTGCAACCGGGCGATATTGAATTCGCCAATCGTGTACAGCCGAAGCAATCTATGCCTGGCAAATCAAAAACAATCGTGGTGCGCTTGAAGACACGCGAAGTAAAAGACAAAATATTATCTGGCCTACGTAAAAAACGGGGAATCCATACATCTGATATAGGGATGTCAGGAGACTCGAAAAGATTCTACGTAAATGAGCATTTGACCCCAGATAATAAGCATCTTCTTAAGGAGGCGAAAGCGCTGGCAATCGATAAAGGTTTTAAATACGTATGGGTTCGTAACTGTGGAATTTTTTTACGCCGAAACGAAGAGTCCCCTGCTATAACCATAAATTGCGAACGGGATTTGGCAAAAATAGTTCGTTAAACCTACTACTATGTATTATTCGTATGTACCATTTGAGAGTTGTTATGTATTTCATGGTAGACTTAAACTATTTCCTTTGTTTTTGCTTCTTAAAATTACTAGACGAGATTTCCTGGTTCCATATGAACCAATATTTTGTTATGATATTAACGGTGTATAAATTCACTATTAGTTTTGTAGATTACTTAAATTATTCATTTCGACTTGGATTGAATTGGTCATTGAAATATAGTTTTAACAGCGTAATAACAAAGCCAAATAACAAATTTCTATTAAAAGTCTACATTAAAGTTAGTACAATCTCTATGTATTCACATGGTTGACAAAAGTTTAACCTTTTTTTATCAAAACGTTCGTGGCTTGCGTACAAAAACAAATGAATTTTATCAAAATCTTCTTACTTGTACTTTTGATATTATTTTGATAACCGAGTCATGGCTTAATAGCAGTTTTTATGACAATGAACTGTGCAGTGATGGGTACCAGTTGTTTCGACGTGACAGAACGAAAGAAACTTCCGGTAAAAATATAGGGGGAGGGCTACTCATCTATGTATCTTGTCAATTGAAAGCATATGAAAGGCCTGAGTGGAACTGCAATAATGTTGAAACACTCTGGATAACTATACCCCATAATTCATTGGCAGTCAATAGCCGGCGCAATCTCCACATCGGCCTTGTCTACATACCTCCAGATTCTATGCAGGCTGAAAGACTTGAAACGTTTATTTCGTATAGCCGCATAATAGACACAAATTTAAACGATAACTTTATAATAGCCGGTGACTTTAACCTCTCAAATATTAATTGGACGCCTTTGGGGCCCATTCTATTAAAAAAAGGAACCTCTAAAATACAAAATATTTCCGAAATGTTTTTAAATGAAATTTATATTTCCGGCCTAAAACAACATAATTTGTCGCCTAATAGTAGTAATAATGTCTTAGATTTAATTTTAAGTAACGTTTCCATCGACTGTTCAAAAACTGATATGGCCCTAGTAAAATCTGACATATATCATCCTTGCTTAAAAATCGATGCTACCGACTTAGTTTTACGTGAAACCATCCCAAAAGCACGAATAAAATATAACTTTCGTCGCGCTAACTATGAGGATATTAATAAAGCGTTGTCGAATATTGATTGGGTAAATGTTTTAATTGGAGATACTATTGATGAAGTGACAGATAATTTTTATGTAATTTTAAATAAAATAATTTCAAGTTCTGTTCCTAAGAGCCGGAATATTAGTAAAAGTAAATTTCCTATTTGGTACTCAAGGTCTTTGATTCATATAATAAAAGATAAATTAAAAGCTCACAAACGGTGGAAAACTTATAGGAATCCAAGAGACTACGATGAATTTTCGCTGTTACGCGCTAGGCAAAAACTTGTATCCAAAAAGTGCTTAGATATGTTTGAGAAGAGTATCCAAAATAATTTGAGTAAGGATCCCAAAGCTTTGTGGTCATATCTGAGAAATAAACGCCAATGCAGCCCAGGCTACCCCAGCACAATGATTCTCGGAGATGAAGTGTACTACACTGAAGCAGAAGCTTGCGAAGGGTTCAACAAGTTTTTTAGAAGCGTTTTCCAAGCCCCTGATGTTAATTACAATCTTCAACACCTTCCTGAATCTGACGACATATGCAACAAAGTAGTACTAACTGAGGATGAAGTCTGTAGAGAGTTGAAATCTTTAAATATTAATAGAGGTTCAGGCAGCGATGGAATACCTTCAATTTTTGTACAAAAATGCTATAGACAACTCTCAAAACCTTTGACAAATATATTTAATCAGTCGCTTAATATATTTTGTAGTTTCCCATCCAAATGGAAAGAAGCCCACATTGTTCCAATCCACAAAAAAGGATCTAGAAATAAAATAGAACATTATCGACCAATTTCGATTCTAAATTCTTTTGGCAAATTATTTGAAAAATTAGTTAGTAAAACGTTAAGTCCCCTTATCCTAAGACAACTACCACAACAGCAGCATGGTTTTACGAAAAATCGGTCAACTGTCAGCAACCTGACTGTTTTTACCGAGTATATATTAAAGGGAATGGACGAAGGAGAACAAGTAGATGCTATTTATACGGACTTCGAAAAAGCTTTCGATCGGGTCGATCATGTCATTCTCCTCCATAAGTTATTAGCGCTAGGAATTCGTGGAGATCTATACAGGTGGATCAAATCATATGTAACCAATAGAAGGCAGGCGGTAGTTACGGGGGGGCATAAGAGCACATTTATAAATGTGACATCTGGTGTACCTCAAGGGTCCATACTGGGTCCGTTGTTATTCAACGCTTATCTATATGATATAAAAAGTTGTTTCAAGTATTCACAATTTCTCATGTTTGCAGACGACAAAAAAATATTTCTAAAAATTAAATCTATGGATAACTGTGTTCAGCTTCAGCAGGATCTTAGTAGATTGGAAAACTATTACAGAAAAAATAAACTTTCTTTGAATATTGGAAAATGTAGTAAAATTACTTTTACTCGCAAACATAAGAAAATACAATTTTGTTATAAATTAAGAGATACAACAATTAAAGAAGTGAACTTAGTTGGAGACTTGGGGATACTAATAGATGATAAAATGTGTTTCTCTAATCATATAGATAATATGACAGAAAAAGCATATAAACAACTTGGCTTCGTCAAACGTGTATGCAAATCTTTCAATAATATAAATTGTATAAAATGTCTATACTTTGCTTTTGTTAGGAGTACACTAGAATATGCAAGCACTGTTTGGTCCCCCAGTTACAAGAAATACATTGAAGCAATAGAAAACATTCAAAAAAAGTTCCTTAAGTTTTTAAGTTTTAAGGATTTCCAAAAGTTTAGTAGCTACTTGGATTCCTGCAAGTACTTTGGTATTGAATCCCTTGAATGTAGACGTAAACAATGCGACCTTATATTTTTACATGCTATTTGCAATGGTTTTATTGACTGCCCTGACTTGTTATCGCTTTTACTATTTAAGACCCCTTCATCACCCAATACAAGGCAAATCCAATTATTCGAGATTCCTCGTTCTAAGACCAACTATTTACGAAACTCGGTTATGTATCGCATACCTACAGATTACAACATAAATTACCAGCAAATCGATATATTTAATGTGACTAAAAAATTCTTAAAAAAATATTTTAAAAAATTCAGGTAACTTTTACCAATAATGGCTTTGTTTGTTGTTTCGTGTTGAATATATGTTTTGATTTACCATCTCGATTCTGTGCTTTGTAAAACTGTTATGTTATGTTTCTGTTTATATGTGTATTCCGTTTTGGCTTTTGTGTGTAATGTAATTGTTTGGTTATTGTTTAATGTATTAGCTGTAGGAATACTTAAATAAATAAAATAAATAAAATAAAATAAATGTTACATTTGAAAAAGCTACCTCCTATGGTCTAATATCATAATTTTGCTCACCACTTTGTGTTTGTGTGTGTGTGTATGCGTGTGCAGTGGTGTGACTCGATGTTTCTCAAACACACGCCCATTGTTGATCACCTGCGAAAACATTAAAAATTAAACAGATGCAGTCTAGGCAATGCAAACCTCAATTACAAAAACTCTAAGCTCAGATCATTGTGGACAGTTAGTGGCGCTAAAATGTAAAATGGTGAAACAGGTAAAAAACGTGGTGACATTTAGACACAATATAGGTAACATATCTCTATTACCGTTGTCACAAAATACAACAATCTAAGTGATTGTATTAATAATGAGTTCAACACCATTTTTACCCCAAAGAAAGTCTCTAATTCGCAGTGTAAATCGTTTAGTGATTGGGCGACAGCGGGAATTTGTAAAAGTAGACAACGGTTGTATGACCTTTACGCTGAAAAGTCATATAATCATAATGAAGAATTTACTCCCTATGTTCGAAATTATTCCCGATATATGTTTCCCGATCTAATAAAACATAGTAAATTAATACATTATTAAAGGCAGGTAGTGTGTCGGACCCCAGTAACTTTAGACCAATTTCCTTACTACCGACTTGTAGTAAAATCTTTGAAAAACTATATTAAATCAACTTGTAAGTCATTTTAACATAAACAAATTATTACATCATAATCAGTTCGGTTTTACCAAGGGTCGCTCGACTGCCGATGCCGGTGTTGAGTTATATAGATATATAGTTAAGGTTTGGGAGTAGCATGACCCTTAGGTGTTTTCTGCGACTTATCCAAAGCATTTGATTGTGTCCGACACGAGACTTTAATCTTCTGACTTCCTACTTACACAGTAGAACTCAGAAGGTTGAAGTAATGGTATTTTGGAAATTTGATATTTGTCGTTTGATTTTAAAAATCAAGGACGTATCATCTACAAAAAAACTATCTGATGTTTTTTTCTCTACCATGAAAGGTAGATCATTTATATAAACAAGAAAGAGGAAAGGGCCAAAAATTGAACCCTGTGGTACCCCCATATCTACTGCCGACTCAGAAGACATGACAATCTCGCCGTTGCCTTGAAGGGTCTTGGCACAACTGGAGCAAGACTCGGTCGTCGCAGGAGAAGGCGGTTTTTCCCCTAACATGATTATGACTTTTCTTTGCTTTCTTTCTTTGGGTGCCAAAGAAGAAGAATTAATATAGAAGTGAAAAAGCTCACAGTAATATCCCTTTCGTTGAGTGCGCTGACGATGTCTCTCGCGAAGCTATTATTCGGGTACAGGGTTCGATGTTTGCAATAAATATCCACCTCCAGATGCTCCTCGCTGCTGTTCGCTCTTCTCACTAATTTCAGTATAAACTTGTCCTTCTTCCTCTTCTTTTTGCTCTTTTTGTGTCGGCGTTGATCTGTTTCGTTCACTGATAATAGAGAACGGGAGATGCGTCTGTGAAAATACCATTGTTGCCAACTTTTAATAATGGATTTGTCTTATATTTGGGTGTTTTTAATTTATTATTTTTTATAAAAAGCGCTAATTTAAAATAGAGAAGAGTGCAATATTTCGATAAAAATTCCATTTCTAAGTATACGTTTAAGGAACTTACCGAGGCATAGTGTTGCCAGACATATAACCGAGAAAAATAAAATATATACCTCTGTCCTCTCAATTTCTGCAATCTGAGTTCTTGTTCACTCGGTTCACCTTTATCTGCAATTTTATGTTTAAATCAAATAACAAAATAATTTTAATCTGTGAGCGATGAACTCATTATTTTTATTTAATCATAAATAACTTAGCGAATGATATGTTTATTTAACACAACAAATTAGAAATAATTTTTTTATGAATAATTTAAAATTAAACTCACTGTCAAGTCTAAAGTCATTCTCTTCAGTATAGTCTATGGACCATTTCTGCTCCACACCAGACACACACTTGGGCGCCGTGACGTCACCGCCCGCTTCCCTCGGCGATGTCAGACATAGGCTAGTCTCAATGTGCTGAAGCTGTTTGGACGGCAGGTAGCGCCATCGCTGATAAGAAGATAAGAATGAACAACTCGAGGAGCAGTTTCAACATGAGAAGGAGAAAGTTGGTGCCTGAAAGAAATCTCAAAACAGCGATTTACCCTTCACCTAAAGAATATTCGCTTGGACACTTCGCACATACAAGTTGCCAGAGAGCTCGCAAGTGCGTTGCCGGCCTAAAAATAATGTATTTATAGTATATACCTTTAAATTCCACCTGGAACTTTAATTGTAGAACTATATTCTTGCAAATTAATCGCTGAGGCGATTTACAGGTGTCAGAAAAAATCACCTGGCATATTGAATTCTGAAATCCAACTCACCTGTCCCCTCAACTTCCCGTGACAGGTGACCATGAGCACACGCCGACTGCTGGCTTCATTTTCGTCCGGAGCACGTCTAAAACAACAATTGAAATTTGAACATCTTTTGGAAGAAGAGACCAAACAGTAATAAGTGGTGATATTAATAATATGGTACCTCTTTTCTTCACAGCGTAAACACAATGGCAGAAAGAGACGAGAGATAATTGGTTTAATAAAAAATATTGCAAGATATTTAACTACAAATTCCTATAAATCATTTAAAAACTAGAATATTAACTTTTATATTTTAATTTAGGGATCGTAATGTGCAGTCGATAAGCATGTTACGTCATAGTGCGACGCCATTTTATGTAACGTTTTGCCGGGTTTACTAAATAAAACATAGAGCAGTTCTTACCTGATATATTGCAATTCGGCGCATCTTTCCTCGTCCCTGAGTTCTCCTTTCAGTGAAAGTGCGAAGTACTGAGTGGCTTCGAGAGTGTTATGACAAGGGTAAGAGCCGAGAGGAGACCCTTCGCCTTCTCGTTGGAGGCTATCCAGGCAGAGACCGGACGGATTGCGGAACCTGTAATGACTCCCACTTGTGAAGATCCATTCATAGGACCACAACCTTCTCAGGAAATTAAGTACAATATGAGAAGGACTTTACTTTTTATGAGGAGCAGCGTTGGTATTGGCTTCAGTGTATCGCTAAGGTCGAAGAACCTTGGCTAAACAAACTTACGAAGGACGTTCCACCGCGTTTAACACCTGCTCCTATTAAGGAAAACAAAACAAAAGCGGTTCCTTCTCTTCTAAAAGAGAAGACCTAGGTTTGTTTCTTATTGATTAATGCGTTCCACTTTTGTTCCATCGCGATATTTTCCTTCGTTCCTAAGAAAGAAATTGGTTCAGCTCCATGGCCCATACCTGCCGAATCCAAAAACGTCTCTGACGGGCACAAATTTATCCTTATAAACATGTTGGAGGTACCACGCGAAGCTCTTGCATTTGAGCTTCTCCCGGAGAACCTTTCTATGTGTCACGTCACCGATTTTTGGATTGTTCTAGAAGGAAAAGGAGAAATTTTATATTTTCTATAAACACTTTGTACTTTATCTCTTTTGATCACAGCGCCAAGTGAATTTCAGAGGATGAGTAATGCGGATCGGTACGCCTGTTCTGATGGCCAACATGTGTTTGTTAATTGCTATTGGGGAACCTTTTACCTTGACAGATTTTTCTAATATTAAGGATTGTCCATTGTCATATGCAAAGATTCGTAAGTCTGATCTGGAAAACCAGAATTTGTATCCGAATTTGGGTCTAATATTATAAAATTGTGGAAAGCTTATGGCTGAAATTCATCATACCGAGGCGGATTTTTGTTATAGAAGTGAAGGCAAACTTGCAAGCCGCTCACCTGATGTTAAGTGATATCGCCCATGGACACTCAACGCCAGAGGACTCACTCGGGCTGTTTTAATATAATTTTTTTGTGAAACAGGAGACAAAGAAGCAGGCGAGTCACTTTTCAAAAAAGTCAGACGCTAGAGGGTGTGTTGCCAACCTTTGAAATAAATGAATGAAGTGTCATTTAACAGTATATAGAATATACAAATTATATTTTAAACGCACCCCACAAAAACGGCTCCATAGCATGCGCGTAGGCATGTAACACGGAAGTTGCGATCTGACAGGTCAGTAGTAATCGCAATTTTTTATTATTGATATTTCTTACCCTCAAATCTGGTCGATGGAGATAAAATAATTCGGCATATTCATCCATCCACACATCGGCCATTCGGGCTGTGTTTATTCCTGAAATATTTCCAAGTATTAGCGCTCTCACCTTCACTATTCCCATATTTATCCCACATACGTACGGAAAAGAGATGACAATAACGTGAATGATCAGCTTTATCAGTGACAATGACAGGAGGCAAACGGCAAGAGGCTGACCTGATGTTAAATACCACCCTGGACTCGCTGCCTCAAGCCTCGCCCGTTGATGGCCTTTTGACATTTGGCACGTTTGTTGTGGGACTCCTCAGCCTTATGTGCCATGCCGTAGATTTTTAGGGTCTAAGACCAATTTCCTCATGATGTTTTCCTCCATAACAGGGAGTGTTAAACAGATAGAAGACCATTGGTGCACAGCCGGGTCCTACCAACTCAGGAAAGAGAAATGAAGCTACTATTCCAACACTGCGCAAAAAGAACTGCAACTGAAATTATCTATTAATACTACAATTATATAATATAAAGTTACCGTGTGTGTCGGTGTGTGCAGGTAGACCATATGGATGGAACGATCGAAACACATGTCCGACCCGTGAACACGGAATCGTTTCGAGGGTACCGCCACCTAGGAAATTATAAATCTGTTTAATAACATATAAAATAAAAATACTAAAACGTATTAAATATTTAATAATTTATTTTGCTAATACAAATAGATTTACAATCTACTTACACTGCCAAATCCTAAAGGACATTTCCAGGTGCTCCCCACCCCATCCAGCCATCTGCTCATCATACGCTCCCAATTCCCAATAATACTGACGATTTATCGCGAAAAGACCACCCGCCATTGTTGGAGACCTGGTATTTCAAGGACATATCTATGATTTCCAAAATTTGTCGTCGGTTTTAATATTATTCTATTATCTATGTATAGTACTACAAATGTTGGCCAGAGAAAAATCAGCGTGCTCTTTCTATCCCTGAGGTCGTATAGGCTGTGGACTTAATGAAGAAGCCTTAGACGACGTATCGGGCACAGAAGGATAATTTGTAACACCACTGGTTGTAAACAATATTTCCAAATACAATAACATAATATATAGAACAGTAGGATTACCTGATAATCAGTGATACATGGACGCTCTCAATGTCATCCGGCTTTCGATAAAGATGCCAAACACAATTAAACAGATATTGTGATTATCCTACCATAAAACATATTTATTAATCTAAATCTTACGAGACTTACAGTTGGCCGAGGTTGTGAGACCAAGTTGTAGCAAAAACGTTATTTTATTTTTTTTTTATTTTTTATTTTTTTTTTATTTATTTAAGTATTCCTACAGCTAATACATTAAACAATAACCAAACAATTACATTACACACAAAAGCCAAAACGGAATACACATATAAACAGAAACATAACATAACAGTTTTACAAAGCACAGAATCGAGATGGTAAATCCAAACATATATTCAACATACAACAAACAAAGCCATTATTGGTAAAAGTTACCTGAATTTTTTAAAATATTTTTTTAAGAATTTTTTAGTCACATTAAATATATCGATTTGCTGGTAATTTATGTTGTAATCTGTAGGTATGCGATACATAACCGAGTTTCGTAAATAGTTGGTCTTAGAACGAGGAATCTCGAATAATTGGATTTGCCTTGTATTGGGTGATGAAGGGGTCTTAAATAGTAAAAGCGATAACAAGTCAGGGCAGTCAATAAAACCATTGCAAATAGCATGTAAAAATATAAGGTCGCATTGTTTACGTCTACATTCAAGGGATTCAATACCAAAGTACTTGCAGGAATCCAAGTAGCTACTAAACTTTTGGAAATCCTTAAAACTTAAAAACTTAAGGAACTTTTTTTGAATGTTTTCTATTGCTTCAATGTATTTCTTGTAACTGGGGGACCAAACAGTGCTTGCATATTCTAGTGTACTCCTAACAAAAGCAAAGTATAGACATTTTATACAATTTATGTTATTGAAAGATTTGCATACACGTTTGACGAAGCCAAGTTGTTTATATGCTTTTTCTGTCATATTATCTATATGATTAGAGAAACACATTTTATCATCTATTAGTATCCCCAAGTCTCTAACTAAATTCACTTCTTTAATTGTTGTATCTCTTAATTTATAACAAAATTGCAACTGAATTCTGTCTCCACTATCGTTAATTACAAACAAACAAATAGGTAGATCTTGGAAACCTTCGCTCGCTAAGTTGGATTGCATACATATTTCCAAGGAATCTCTTAGTCCACAAATCCTTACCATGTTGGGGCAATGTCTGATCCGCGCCGCTTTTTCTCCCATTCGGGAACATCAATCCACGTGAAATGGCCCATGAACGTGAACCCTCCCACCTAGAAATTTATCGAAAATAAATACCACAGACTGTCATAGTGCTGACAAACGAAGTTAATTAAATACAATTTGTGGATAGCGTTCAGAGTCGAGTTTTTAATGTTTTCGATATGGATGAAAGCGCTCCCCCTGGAACTGGACTAAGGGTACAATTCAGAAAGGAGCCTTGAACATTGCAATAATATATCTCACTTCAAGACAGGCAATTCAGTACCTTTTTACCTTAAAAACAGTTTTATGTATACCAAAACAATGCGTATATGTTTGTGCATCTTGGCTTGTGGGGAAACTAATTTTAAATTCAAGAGGTTTTGCAGTTTTTTTTATCAATACATTTTGTTGGTCAATTTGCAGCAGCCAGTGTTGTATGAACAACACAAGGCACATTTTTATTTTATTTAAAATCTTTTATTATTGGTTTGAGGGCTTGGGTATCCAGAAGGTATATTCAGGACGCTCCATTCGTGTGTCATAATAGTAAAGGAATCCAACTCTACCAAGACGTGCGTCTGCTGCCTGATCTTCTTCCACTTGCCACTTTACCACTTGGCACAGACTAAGTCAAAGTTTGAGTTGATTTGTGAATACAATACGTGATGTACACATGCTCTTTTATGAACTTTACCCTCAGTCACTTTCCTTAGTTAAAATCAACTGTCATCTTGTCTAAACCATTATATTAAACCAACGTTAAGCTAAAACTACGTTAGTATTCGGTGGGCTGAAAAGTTCACTACATGTGGTTTTTTTTCCTTTACTCACAGTGGTTGCCTGGAAGAAATCGCTCGAAAGCGATAAGGGAGCAAGTTGCTTTTAATTAAATTATGTTCATTATTTTTTCTTTTATGTAATACAACGAAGTGTTAATAAAAATAATAATAAACTTTTCTGCCAACCTTAACAAACACCGCATGCATAACTATTTACAAGATAAGAAATAAAGACAATTACCGACTCTTTAGAGTTAGAGGTATAGGAAGGAAGGAATTGCAGCAATCCTCATTCAATGGTTCAAGTTTAACAAACTAGGCTAACTGATAATGATCATTTAATTTTCTCTTCTACATTACCTGTGTGAAGGCTGTATTAAAGTCGGCTAACCAAGTCCATGGAAAAGTGGACAATTAATAAATCAATATGTACCTATCTTAAATTACATTAACTGCCAGTTCTCAAATTATTGTCGGCTATTGTTTTGTCGGCATTAATTATCTGCTTTTGGCACATGCTATATTATTTATGCTATATTATAAATAAGCTATATATTATAAACGCATTCCGATGCTCAATCGAAAGTCCAAAGTTGCTATTTTAAGTTCAAATATGCCATTTTCAGGGCCAGATAAGCCATCAAAGCCGCATGTTCAATTAAAAGCTGCCGTTTAAAGGCTAAAGTGTAACTTTAAGGCATGCATGCATTGCATATAACCTGAAACTGCTCAGCGGCCTCAAGTTGAAAGGTGGTCTGATCTATGACATCTATCAACGGTGTCACGACCGCGTCCCGTTTGTGGGAGATTCTTTGCAACAGTGGCCTCATCCAATCGGGAGCGGCTTCGCAGTGCGCGTCCAAAAATATTAACACATCACCTCTGGCCTTACGCGCGCCACGCATTCGTGCCCTCATGAGACCTTGCCTACGGAAGACTTGATGTTTGAGCTTAAGCGGTTGAATACTTTAAGCGTACCAATTCTGAAAAGGCCTTGCCTGATGTTAGGTTAACCCCTTCCTGCATTTTGGTACAAATATGATCCACACCGTTCTTTGATCAATATTTTCTGTTTGAATAAATAAAACTTCGTTTTCTGCAAGAAAGATCATAACCGGTACATACGCTTCCATACTAAATACTAACAACACCATCTCTGAGTAAATAGCTGTACTAAAAATGAGTTGCAAGTTAGAAGGACATATTTCGACCGGTGCCCCGCGTAAGTGTCTTTTTAAAATTCGTTTAAAAATAGTTATCATCCCAATTTCAGTTAGTAAAAATACGTAACGTAGGTGAGATATTGCAACTTATCTGGACAAGGTAAGGTTTTCTGTATTTTTATGATTTTACTCTGCGAAAATGTTATTTT
Organism: Pieris rapae; assembly: GCF_905147795.1. Lineage (NCBI taxonomy): Eukaryota > Metazoa > Arthropoda > Insecta > Lepidoptera > Pieridae > Pieris > Pieris rapae. Next base: position 2,372,010 of record NC_059533.1, on the reverse strand, counting down.
AAGGTTTGGACTAAATATGAGCCAACATGCAGAAATATTCCTTTTACAGTTGGTTAATATTTGGTACATTATGCATTAACGTAATACTTGCGGACTGTGGTTTTTTATTTCAATGAAAGGCAGCAGGTACAGGAAAAACATTTTTTTATAATTAAAGATATAGAAAATTTATTTTTAACATCAATAATGATTATGTGATTCAGGCTGAATGCAATCTAAATGAACAACACCCCATTCGGATGAAATACTAAGAGACTCAATTTTTAGATTCATATTGTTTTGTTGTAGTACATATAATGGACCCAATAAAATTTTATGGTGGTGTACATACATACCATCATTCAAAAACTTCCTAACGGCACCACCGATGAAAAGGTTTCTGATTATGATAACTACAGAAAACGGGCTAGGGATCGGCCACCTATAATACTACCTGAATCAGATTCTGACATGGAAGGCGACATTCCATTATCAGAACTTACCAGTACCAGTTCACGTGCTAACAGAAACGCAAAAACTAGATGGAGGGACAGCTTTTTAGAGAAAACAGAAACAGAAATTCAGTTCTTAGGCAATACCAGCTTGCCTGCTGATATAACGGAATTAGAGTTATCATCCTGTAATCGCTTTGAAGAAATTAAACGTTTCTTACATTTCAATGATAACTCAACCCAAATTCCCAAAGGTCAGGTTGGCTATGATCTATGACCTACGTTGGCAGCAAACCCATGACCGAAGTGAGACGTTACGTTAAAAAAGAAAAAGTGTACCAAGCTGTTCCCCGACCAAAGGCTGTCACGTCATACAACAGTCACATGGAAGGTGTGGATCTGTTAGATGCACTTCCTGGGTAAGCGGAATCCAGATCTGATCACACAAATTTTATTACCGCATATTCTTTCATCTTTTGGATATGACGACAGTCAATACTTGGCTGTTATATAGACGTGGAAATACTGACGCTGGTGCATGGTTTCCCCTTAGCGATTTCAAAGTAGCTGTGGTGGAAGCCCTCACTATGACCAATAAGCCCAGCACAGTCGCCAAACGCGGATCCTGCAATCTTATCGAAACTGCAATCCAAGAGAAGAAGTCCAGAGGAGCTATTAGAGCTATAATAAGAGCTCTTTCTGGATTCGAACTAGATGTTCCTCTTGACCAGCTGGATCACTTGCGTATCGGGTTATCCAGGTAGCGTTGCTAAGTGCCTGAGTGCAAGGGTAGATACCACATGCTATGCAGGAAATGTCAAGTCAACTTATGCTTGAATGAGAAGAGAAATTGTTTCCTGCTGTTTCATACTATTTAATACTTTTTTTTGCAATTTCTGCATATTGTGCCATATTTGAACCAAAGTGGAAAAACCTGATTTTCTTACATATTTTTTAATAAATTTTAATTTGTTAAAATACGTGTCTTTTTATTTATTTTTTTACGTAACATATATTTTTTTGGCTCGAAAACAAAAAATCATGCAGGAAGGGGTTAAGCATTGGCTTACCTGCACTTAACATTAGGTGAGCCTCCTTTGAATGCGCTAACCAAAATATATATAGTTTTCTTTATAAATAGAGCACTGACTTTTAAATGGAACAAACGGGCAGGAGGCACTCAATGCCAGAGAATGCCTTTTATGAATTGCTGTGCTTGAACTCGACTTGTTTCGGAAATACCTATTGCTTACAGACACCCATTGCCAGAGGGCTCGTGAGAGCGTTGCCGGCCTTTTAGGAATTGGTATGCTCTTTTATTGCGGGACCCTTCGGAAATACTTCAGTGGGCTGTCCACGACGGCGGTATCGCTTAACATCTGATAAACCTTCTGCCCGTTTGCCGCCTATTTTTATAGAACAGGGTTAGGTATATACTGTCAATGCCAGAGTGCATTGTCGGCCTTTTAGGCCTATCAAGGTAGAAATGTGCAAAGTGCCAAAAATACGTGACAACAAAATGTGCTGTACAAAATGAAACCTAAGCGAACCGCTCAAGACGTAACATATATCGATTAATACCCGATACGGCACTAGATATACGCGTATCATATCGTAAACGTATCCGATATTGAAATATCAAATATCCAGTACAAAGCCCTTAATATAATAAATATTTACTACGTACGAAATTACGTATGCAAAAGAAATTTAAATGTTTGTAAACAAACGTGTCGAAACCAAATCAAGTGATAGGTTCCTCTCTTAAGGCTTGAACAGTGCTCAAATCGGTCAACTAGCCCTAGTTTAAATTAAATTGTTGGAAGAACTGTCGCTCATATGCATTTGAAAAAAATATATATTGTGGGTTGAAGCCTACTGTATCGATTGATAAAACCAAAAAAGATAAAAGCAATACCAATTTCCCAAAAAAAAATGTACCATCGAACCGTAGATTAGACATAAATTACAAATTCGCTCCAAAACGGTTTATGCGATTTATTTTAATATTACACGTATTATTAGATATAGCATATATTATTATTTTGATAAAAAAAATTTTGTATTAATTCGTTTCCTGGGCATGGAAAGTAATAAAAGGTAAATAAACTCAAGCGCAATGGGCTTCCCTCCGCAATTTCACACCCGCGAGCCCTGCATGCGGCTTGTCTTCAGTCCACCTCAACGCTTTGCGACGGGAGGACTACGCTTGTGTGTCGAAGCCAATAATAATTAAATATTTGCGTATTTTAGTTTTTACCCGCGGATTTTTTTAGAAATGCCAAAATATAAAAAGAAATATCAAGTGAGGCGAGGACATGAACTTCGGAAATTATTGTATGTTATAAGTATATGTATATAAGTACCTACCCAAACAAAACTCAAATTTAGAGTTGTCAAGTTTCAAGTGCAACTTGTACAACCAAGTAAAATAAGTTGCTGAACCTGATACCTGATGGAATCTGAAAGTGGGTACTGGATCTCGAGGATGGTAAGCAGTAGACATACCGTCATTGAGCTCGTTGTAATCAGCTCAGCGAGACGATACTAGAAATGTGACTAAATGAACCTGATGATGGACTCCGAAGGTGGGTACTGGGTCTCGAGGATGGCAAGCAGTAAACATACCGTCATTGAGCTCGTTGTAATCAGATCAGCGAGACGATACTAGAAATGTGACTATATGAACCTGATGATGGACTCCGAAGGTGGGTACAGAGTCTCGAGGATGATAAGCATTAGACATACCGTCATTGAGCTCGTTGTAATCAGCTTAGCGAAACGATACTAGAAATGTGACTATATGAACCTGATGATGGACTCCGAAGGTGGATACTGAGTCTCGAGGATGGTAAACAGTAGACATACCGTCATTGAGCTCGTTGTAATCAGCTCAGCGAGACGATACAAGAAATTTTACTATATGAACCTGATAATGGTCTCCGAAGGTGGGGACCGGATCTCGAGGATGGTAAGCAGTAGACATGGCGTCATTGAGCTCGTTGTAATCAGCTCAGCAAGACGATACTAGAAATGTGACTACATGAACCTGATGATGAACTCCGAAGGTGGGTACTGGATCTCGAGGATGGTAAGCAGTAGACATACTAGCCCAGTCATATTAGGTAAGAAAAGGGGTCAACCTCGGAATGAAAGATAATAAGCTGCAAATTGGTATGAACCTTTGTTTTGTCATTCTAAATGTTGTCTCAAAAGTCACAATCGTTATCGTGTCCGCGTCTTAAGATATTCAAGGTCAAAGGTCACAAAAATCGGTTTTTCGCGAATATCTGGCTTTCTATCGGTTAAATGAGATTTGCATTTATTATAAAAGTTGTAGGCTATAAAATTCCCTACAACTTTTGTTTAAACTTTTTTTTCATACGACCAACCGTTTTGAAGGTAGAGCGCGAAGTGCACATCGTACAGTCATAAACCTGTACAACTGTCAACACTTCCACCAACAAGTGTAGCAGCTCATCAACACATAAAACGTTTCTACTACCAGATTCAAACGTGGTTAGGGAAGGACTTAGAACCTCAAGAATGGGGCTGGATGCTTGAAAATGAAATCCTGGAGCCCATACGAACGTTATTACCTCCAGCACCAGCCGAACTACTAAACGTAATATTTTGCAATTGCAAAAATGGTTGTGGTTCCCGCTGTGGATGCAGAAAATCAGGGCTACAATGTTCTTTAGCTTGCGGCCAGTGCAACGGACAAGCTTGCCTCAACGCTTCACTGTATCCAAGTAATCCCGATGAAGAAAATACATATGATCCCGATATTCTGGAAGGTTTGGAGATGAACATGACAGATAATGAGGATGATGACAATGAATCGAACATTTTTGAGCGACAAGAAGAAGAAGAAGACGAAGAAGAAGAAGATAATTAGCTTCCATTTCCAATTTCATTACAATTAAAATCAACAAAGATACTTTTGATATTTGAACTCACATTTTGATAAATGTATATTATGCCGTATTTAATAATAAAAAAAAATATGTGTAAAATATATACTCTTACTATCATTTTAACTTAAAATAAAACTAAAATATATAATCCAGAATTAATAATATTTTATACTTAAATAGTTAAATATGAATAATTATATATAAATAATCAAGTTACTTACTTTAATTAAATATAAATAATTAATAGTTAGAACATAAATAATAGGCATTGTTTAATAATTATAATTATTGTAAATAATTGACTTTATAACGTACTGATAACCATAACTCACGCTTGACCTTGCATTAGGCCGTATATGACTGTACGATGTGCACTTCGCGCTCTACCTTCAAAACGGTTGGTCGTATGAAAAAAAAGTTTAAACAAAAGTTGTAGGGAATTTTGTAGCCTACAACTTTTATAATAAATGCAAATCTCATTCAACCGATAGGAAGCCAGATATTCGCGAAAAACCGATTTTTGTGACCTTTGACCTTGAATATCTTAAGACGCGGACACGATAACGATTGTGACTTTTGAGACAACATTTAGAATGACAAAACAAAGGTTCATACCAATTTGCAGCTTATTATCTTTCATTCCGAGGTGAAACCCCTAATATGACTGGGCTATACCGTCATTGAGCTCGTTGTAATCAGCTCAGCAAGACGATACTAGAAATGTGACTATATGAACCTGATGATGAACTCCGAAGGTGGGTACTGGATCTCGAGGATGGTAAGCAGTAGACATACCGTCATTAAGCTCATTGTAATCAGCTTAGCGAAAAGATACTAGAAATGTGACTATATGAACCTGATGATGGACTCCGAAGGTGGATACTGAGTCTCGAGGATGGTAAACAGTAGACATACCGTCATTGAGCTCGTTGTAATCAGCTCAGCGAGACGATACAAGAAATTTTACTATATGAACCTGATAATGGTCTCCGAAGGTGGGGACCGGATCTCGAGGATGGTAAACAGTAGACATACCGTCATTGTGCTCGTTGTAATCAGCTTAGCGAAACGATACTAGAAATGTGACTATATGAACCTGATGATGGACTCCGAAGGTGGATACTGAGTCTCGAGGATGGTAAACAGTAGACATACCGTCATTGAGCTCGTTGTAATCAGCTCAGCGAGACGATACAAGAAATTTTACTATATGAACCTGATAATGGTCTCCGAAGGTGGGGACCGGATCTCGAGGATGGTAAGCAGTAGACATGGCGTCATTGAGCTCGTTGTAATCAGCTCAGCAAGACGATACTAGAAATGTGACTATATGAATCTGATGATGAACTCCGAAGGTGGGTAATGGATCTCGAGGATGGTAAGCAGTAGACATACCGTCATTGAGCTCGTTGTAATCAGCTCAGCGAGACGATACTAGAAGAGAACCTGATAGTGGACTCCGAAGGTGGGTACTGGGTCTGATTGACTCTGATTTCATTTTCGGGCTTAGATATAACATGCTGCACTCGTAGGTTTCAGAACCAAGAAAAATATTTAAAATTTCAACTGGAAGACGAATCGTTGAAATTGATTATTTTTTCAATAAACTCAAAGAAATATAGTGGTATTATAGTAAATATTACCAAATATTTATTTAATATTAAATATTAATAAGTTCATATAGTCACATTTCTAGTATCGTCTCGCTGAGCTGATTACAACGAGCTCAATGATGGTATGTCTACTGCTTACCATCCTCGAGATCCGGTACCCACCTTCGGAGTCCATTATCAGGTTCATATAACACATTTCTAGTATCGTCTCGCTAAGCTGATTACAACGAGCTCAATGATGGTATGTCTACTGCTTACCATCCTCGAGATCCAGTACCCACCTTCGGAGTCCATTATCAGGTTCATATAACACATTTCTAGTATCGTCTCGCTGAGCTGATTACAACGAGCTCAATGACGGTATGTCTACTGCTAACCATCCTCGAGATCCAGTACCCACCTTCGGAGTCCATTATCAGGTTCATATAGTCACATTTCTCGTATCGTCTCGCTGAGCTGATTACAACGAGCTCAATGACGGTATGTCTGCTGCTTACCATCCTCGAGATCCACTACTCACCTTCGGAGTCCATCATTAGATTCATATAGTCACATTTCTAGTATCGTTTCGCTGAGCTGATTACAACGAGCTCAATGACGGTATGTCTACTGCTTACCATCCTCGAGACCCAGTACCCACATTCGGAGTCCATCATCAGGTTCATATAGTCACATTTCTAGTATCGTTTCGCTGAGCTGATTACAACGAGCTCAATGACGGTATGTCTGCTGCTTACCATCCTCGAGATCCACTACTCACCTTCGGAGTCCATCATCAGGTTCATATAGTCACATTTCTAGTATCGTTTCGCTGAGCTGATTACAACGAGCTCAATGACGGTATGTCTACTGCTTACCATCCTCGAGACCCAGTACCCACATTCGGAGTCCATCATCAGGTTCATATAGTCACATTTCTAGTATCGTTTCGCTGAGCTGATTACAACGAGCTCAATGACGGTATGTCTGCTGCTTACCATCCTCGAGATCCACTACTCACCTTCGGAGTCCATCATCAGGTTCATATAGTCACATTTCTAGTATCGTTTCGCTGAGCTGATTACAACGAGCTCAATGACGGTATGTCTACTGCTTACCATCCTCGAGATCCAGTACCAACCATCAGAGTCCATCGTCAGCTGATGCTGATGACTCGGTTTCGGTATTTTAGCAATACTGACATTAAAAAGTTTTAACCTCAGAACGAATTAAACATGTAAAAAAATCATGTATGTACTAGTTAAATAATTGGCAGCCACCATTTTTTCTAGACCAATATTTATTTATAAATTTTTATATTTAGCTAATAATTGGTTTCGTATTCACGTAGTTTTGTTAGACTATTCACTATTTTGTTAGACTAGATGGCGTTAGTAAATTATTGTTTGTAGTAGAGGTCAAATCCTCAAAGTCATCGGCGTATGTTAGAGTCTTAATCAGGTTTCGCTCTATTAAATTGAATTCATGTACGATATGATGCATATATAGAGTACGATTTCGATATAATATAGGTGGCATCATGTAAGAAGAGCGCTGGCGGTCAAGCTGCGCAGTAGATGATTTATCGATCTATTTGGTGGCATGAGGTGCGGTGCGGGGCGGGCGGGTGACGCGCCGCTTGTTTGCCGGTGCGCTATTGGTTCGTCAGTTAACCTTTGCTTCCCGCGCTGTGTTGACGTTACGTTTGTTCTCAAAGTACTACCGCACACAAAAGTTTTTAATTACGAAATGGATTTTCACAGAAAAGTGAGAAAAATTATTTATGATGTATATTGTTCTATGTCCTCTGGATGGATTTCACGTCACCCATGACGATTTAATGGAAGGAGTTTCACCTTTACTTTAATTTTTTTTAACATTCTAGATTAAACATTTTAAACTGAATTCAACATGTTTTAGTTCTATTTTCTATTCCATATATTTATCAATGTACCTAACATTAATCAATATACGAAACGGCGAGCAAAAAAAAACGTTAAAAAATAAAACAATAGGCCTAGTATAGTACTTGCGTGCGCGATTGTACCCGTGCGCAAAGTTACCCGCTCCACTTTCTCCCAGCGGCGTGACGCGGCCTGTACTTAAATATCGAGTCCTAATCGATATAAGACTTAAATATCTGAAACGATACCGCGTATCGAACGTATTATTACTATTCGAGGACGTGCCGATCGATGGATAAACCCCAAAAGTTCCCAAAACCTAACCTGAAACACGGCCGGGTCTTGAACGCTGTAGTAAAACGTGTCCGCCTCTATCACATCTATGATGGGTACCACAACAGCATGAGGGGCATCCTTGACCCGTTGGAGTAAGGGCCTAAGCCAGTCGGTTTGCGTTTCGCAATGTGCGTCCAAGAAGACCAACGTATCGCCAGTCGCGTAACGAGCTCCCGCGAGACGTGCTCGTGTTAGGCCGACACTGTATGAAACGACTTCGTAAGAAGCGAAGGCAAGGTGAGGAAGACCGTTGAAACTAAAGTGCCACTGTAAGGGTGAGAGACTGTTCCTCCAAACCATAGAACGAATCTTCGACCTGCCTAATCGCTGACTGGCTTCAAGGTACCAGTGATTAAAAATCTAAATGGAGAAATTGTAGTTGTATATGCTTAGTTGAAAATACTTCGATACCGCATTTTAAGGTATGACGTCATCGCAGTGACGTTCCTGTTAAAATTCTACCCAGACATTTGCTATCTACTCTATAACCTATGAATATTCTACCCCACTCTCAAAATCAAATTTATAATGAAACACTCCAATAGTAAACTAACTAAGGCAAAGCTTTTTAAAACTTGAAAATATTCTAAAACTACCCTCATTTTCATTACAAACTAGTCTACATACCATAATTTGATTTCTATTAAAACCAAACACAACCAAAGTACCCTCATTAAATAACCTCAAAATCTTTCCCCGTCTCATACTCAAACGTTGATTGATGTATCATATCAATGATGGGCGTTAGAACGGCTGTGTGCTTCTCTTTAATCCTCTGAAGTAGCGGTCTAAGCCAGTCGGCCATTGCTTCGCAATTTGAGTCAAGGAATATCATGACGTCAATAGTAGCTTTGCGACTACCCTCGAAACGAGCACGCGTAACTCCTACCCTACATTATTTTCATATAAAATTGAATTTCATTTTAATTCATTGAAATTATTATTGAAGTCTAGATGAACATAAGAACAGAAGATAGAACACACAGGGACTAGGACCCCTCTGAATAATAAAACTAGATATCTGTTTCATTATTATATTACAAAAAAAATATATATGAAATAAACTCACCGATCAGGCAACCGTAATATCTTGATCAGATCTGGTGGTATCCTAGTTCGTATGTAATGACTAAGCTTACCTCTTAGTTCAGGCAATGTTGAGTTATCATCAACTAATTTTATTTCTTTTAAATATACAAATGGTGATGATGGGTCTTGGCCGGGATACCCTTAAATAATAGAAGAAAGAAAACAACATTTATTTGTGCAAACAAGAAGTCTCAATCCTTGCATTGTACCTTGAAAGCTGTTTACAACTACTAACATTTGTAAAAACCCGATAGTTATAACAGCCACTGACATTGTTATAAGTACATACCTAACAGAATAAAATTTATCCGGGACCATTAATTTTGGTCAATATAACCAGTAAGTATGTACTTATAAACAATGTTATCATAAATGGTTTTGACTATACTTATAACTAGATATCAACTCTATCTTCTCTGGGTGTGTGAGACTCATAAAATCTGAGAGCATAATATATTTTTTTGTATTTATAAAGGTAAATTATTTGCTGAAGATGTTTTTAAAACATAATAAAGTAGTCCCAATTAATTTATAAACAAATAATTATCTTGATATAGCCTAAGTCATAATCAATAACTCACCCATTGTCATTTTGGCCCCTGTATGCCTATCAACATAGTTTACCCTTCTGTACCAGGGCTGGTTTCTTCTTGCACTGTTCACAACACTCCATATAGTTCTTACAACAACTGAATATGGCTCATTGTGAAAGATAATTATCACAGATGCTGATGGTAACTCAGCATCATATAAAACACGCTTACATGCAGGATTACGATGATCTAAAAATTCATAATAAAAATTGATACTTCATAACAAATAAAATGACTCTTGAAGGAGGAACATACAACTCAAAGGAAAGTACCATTACTGCCTGTCAGATAGCTACTTAAAGTCCTTGTATGTTTTTATTTTAAACCTACAAGACAAAGACTTTTTGCCCAATGAAGGCAAAATAAAAAGGCTTTTGTATTTATGGTGCACATTATCATTGAAACAACTTTAGTTGGCTACTATGATACCCAATTCTTCTAACACAGTTAACCACCCACCTCATAAACTAAACGGCTTTCTTAATTACTGGGTGAAAATAATACTACTTAACTTGTTATACAGTCTTGTTGGCAGAGTTTTAGGCATTCAAGTACTTTGAGCCATAGTACAAACTCTACTTATGAATAACCTCACCAGTTAAAACAGTGTTAAGTTCTTTGACAAGGACCAGAACTCATTTAATAATAATATATCTTAAAAACTGCTGATGGATATAATCATATAGAAGACATTTCATTTAAAGAAATCAAGAAGAAAACTCGCATATGATGATGTGAATAACAGAACTGTGCCGGCAAGCGGATATTGAATATATTATAACTGTTCCTTACCCTCTAGAGAGCGATTGTACGGGAATTGGTCGCTCAAATACACATTGATCGCCAGTTGCTTCTCAGATTGTTCGCCAAGTCGTTTCGCATGACCGAACAAATGTGCTGCAACACCACCTTCTCCCAAATCAGGAATAATTCTGGTCTCGTCTTCCAGAATCTGCTTTTCAAATTCATTTTGCTCTTCAGTCTGCGCTTTAACAGTTCTTTTACCACCACGATAATGTTCGAACAAACTTAGTATTAAACAAACGAAAATTAAGAAGAAACTAATTTTTGCCACATAATAACACTTTCTCACCGGCAATTTCATATTTTGTAAATACGTGAACGACGCGTCCACTCACAACGCGTTATGGATTTTGACAGTTGACATTGACATTTTTTGATTAGTGACGTTTAATAATAATATAATAATAATAAAATCATTTATTTCAGACCAATCAACAAGTCCATATGTTGTTAGTATAGTAAAACTTATAAGACTTATAACTATGTTAGTAAAATTATTAAAAACATTTAGTTCATTAGTCTACGTTGATTTGAGACACCCGGCACACGGGCATGTATATGAACCCAGTGTCTCAAAACAGCACATTCAGGCTTATTTGCTATAACCATCAGGATATTGTTGGTACTCGCACGAACCCCACGCATCAGTGAGGCGTAACCACTGGTGCTTTCGGGACAGCCAATCATAAGACTTGTCGAAGATGCTTCCATTAGGTTGGATGCACTATACACCAGCCATCTTACACAGATTATAACAATTTCTATTTTTATTTTAATTAATTAAAAATTTATGTTCAACCATATCCCATATTTTAATTATAAATTAAAACTACTTAGCACAGCGGTTCGACGCCATAACATGAGATGAGATCCAATGCTTGAGAATCGAACCGTCCATTCTTTGAGCGACAACTTGCAGAATGCTGCTCACACTGCCACGCACACGGCACATCAGAGACGCCACTCGTTTACGAATTATAGATGGAAAATCATCTATTCGCGCTTCCGCAAACATGCCTGATGCGCTACAAAAACGCGGCAGCCCCAGCAGCATCCTGAAAGCATTATTATACTGTATGCGAAGAGCGCTGAATGCCCGTTGAGTATAGTCGGTCCACAAGCTGCATGTGTAAAAGCTCTGGCAATAGGCCCTAAATAGTGTAAGCTTGACATTTTTAGAGCATTTAGCAAAGTTTAGTGTTTACAATTATTTTATGACCGGAAATCAATGTGAAAACAAACAATCCATAAATGTTTTCTTTTTAATAACACACGAACTTAAGATTAAATTTAAACAATAATAATCATCAACTATGCTGCATTAAATAGGCAAACATTACACAAATTTTCCAAACAATTTACTATCGCTAAACTTTAACTCTGCCGAAGGTTTTTGATGACATTCTTGGATAGTTTTGGTTAAGGTTTTCGGTCGGGTTCAGAGTTCAGACGAAATTATTTTAAATATATAGTTATATACACATAATAGCTTCCCGCGCGAACTTCGTTTCTCCTTAATGCCTAGTTTGGATATTAGTACACACCAACATGGAACATTTTGCTACCACTAAATTGGAACTTATCCATACATTGTGAAACAGGCCCTAAGGGTTGTATGTAATTGTATAGTATTATGTTACATCATAAAAAAACGAAAAATTTCGTCAAAAATATAAAAAAATTCGCACTTCAGTGGACGCACGATATCGCTAAGGGGTATGCAAAATAGATAATAGCCGATTCTCAGACCTACATATAAAATTTGCTATGCATATAAAATTTGATAAAAATCGGTCAAGCGGAGGAGTATGCTAACAACTGACATTGAGACACGAGAATTTTATATATAAGATTATTACTTCAACAAATCATTTCTACGAAATAAATACAAGCAAAAATGGTATTCATGTAAAATTGGAAAGTATGACAAATATTTTACTTTTTTATGTTTATTATTTCATTTAATCACATAAGACATTGAGTGTCCATGGGCGGCGGTATCACTTAACATCAGGTGAGCCTCCTGCCCGTTTGCCCCCTGTTCTATAAAAAAAGCAGGTTTAGGTCTGGGCTATAGATCTGTATCTGTTTCATTGTAAATCTAATAGGCAAGTAGGAGATCAGCTTCTTGTCTGACTTCACCGTTCGACCTTTGGAATGACCAAAACGTTCAGGGTGTGTGTCTACAGATTGTGTGTGTCTTCTATTGGCTAGAAGGTCGTTGTGGCGTTAGTCGCGTGTTTTCTGATATTTCTACAGATTTTTCTTTTTGTTGAACATTTGAACGAGAGACTTCGTAAAGAGTGAAACAAAAGCCATATACATCTATAATTTTATTTCCAATAAACAATTATTCTAATAATAATAATAATAATTTATTTATTGCAAGAATATGGTACAAAATGTTAAGGTGGTACAATCGTAAGTCGTTCGCATATTCTGCCACACACAATGGCGCGCAAATTTATCTTAATTTACATTTTACATTATTAGTTAGAGACAATTATTATATTATCTGTATCATATATATCATACTTCATTAAATTTGTATAAATTACAATGTCTCACACAAATAATAATTTATTGAATAGTACATTTTTTTCAAAAGTAATGCACTAAGTCGCTTTTTAGGGTCTCTTTTTATTGTAAACTTTAATTGCCATTCAAAAGGCGTTTTTCCGAAACAGTTGTAAATGTATTTTTGGCTCTCCCAATTTCTCCCTATGTTTAATTTTTTACTTCGACTTCCACATTAGATTTAAAAATAGGTATATTTCTGTGTACGAATAGGGATATTTCTAAAATATGAATACATGGAAGAGATAAATTTGCTTTAATACATTTCTTTTGGGCCTTAAATACCCTAATACATAATCTCGACAGCCCGTCAAGTTAGCTTGCTATTCGTTGAATTAAACATTTACTTACGATATGAGGAACCAATATATAATGGCAGCTTTACATGTTCAATGTACGCAAATTGAATAAAACAAAACTATTGGAATTAAAGCTTACATAAACAGTATATACTATACTTTTATATATTTAAAATTTGTACAATTGTACAATAAAACATTTCACTATTTACAAACTTCTAACAAATTTTTTAATTTTATTCCTTGCGTTAATGATTTATCGAATGGTTATGATTTTTAGGTATATTAAATGATATATCTAATATAATGTCAATATATTTATAATAGTACAGGTAAGTAAGACTTACTCTTTAGGGTGGCGACCTGCCGGTAGCTTTGTCAATATTTATATATATTCAATACATCTCTCCACTCAACTCGGCTGTCGGTTGTTCGGCGAATCCCTTTGAATGTTACATTAAAGGCCGGCACCACCTCTATATCCGCCATTTTGAATCCGCTCTTAAAGTTAAATCTTTATTTAACAGTCTCACTATAACTCCTCGATGTCTCCTTAAAAAGAGCGTCCAAACTGCTCAACTGGCTCTTACTCAATTTGGCTCCCTTCATATCCAGCACTTTATGGAACTCCACCAGCGTGCTATCCGGCAACAATTGCAGAAACTGGGCCACGAAACCCTCCAAGTTATTATCCAACGGCGCCATGACCAGCTTCAGAATCATCTCGGCTTTCGTCATCAGTTTGATGACGACTTTCGTGTAGGTCGTCGGCGCTTGGCGTTTGACGTCCGAGCCGAGGGAGGGCAACTCCAGGAGCACCGTCTTCAGCATGTGCGTGTCGAGCAGCAACTGCTCGGAGCCGACGGTGGAGATCGGCTTGCACTTGTAGATGTTCTGAATGAATTTCGGAATGAAGGAATTGGCGAATCTGATGCAGAACTGGGTGAAATACTTTCGGGACGAGGCGAGATTGTCTCTCAGGATCGGGATCGAGTTCTTCAAATGCATGATGGCCTGAGTGACGTACGAACTCTGGTCGCCGACCGTGTCGAAGTGGTGATTATTTTAGATATTTTGGTCATAGAGGACAGGGCCGGCTCGCAGGCCAGCTCCAGATCTTGGACTAGGATTTGAATGCAGGTGCTGATCATTTTGTGAAATAAATCCTGTTCCGGGCCCAAATCGATTTTATTGGACAGACTCGGGTGAATCTTTTCTTTCAACTTTTGCTCGAGATGAACTGTCGTCTCCAAACAGTACTCCGACGTTGTTATTACGCTTGTGATCTTCGAGATTTCCTGCTTCGTATATCTGGGAAGAGAAACGATCATGATCAAGTCTATGACGCTCCAATATTTCCAGGATTTTGTTGTCTAGCAATTGATCCCAGACCTAGGAGCTAGCGCCAATGATATTTAACAGTTTTGAAGCCTACGTTAAAAAAAACTAGTTGACAAATAGTTAAATTTGGCATTTCCTTAAGTAAATGCCAAAGTCGACTGACAGTTAAGAATTGAACGTTATTTGTTATTGCCTATGAGCTGTCTTTAACAAATAATAAATAATTTTGAAAATTACCTCACAGCACTCTCGTCCTTCAGAAATGTGTGTATGTTCGTGACAATATTGTTCACTGTGTTCGAATTACTCCTCGGTAATGCATTCTGGAGGACCGAGCCCGCGTACTCGCGGAGATATTTCCCGAACACGGCCGACAATTCTAGAAAGACATTTAGATCTGTATGATTTTTCCACCAGAAAATAATAAAAACTTCGAAGTGTAGAAAATTTCCAGCATTTTTCTTTCTTTTATAAATTAACCTTTTTGTCTTTCATGCTATTTTCATTTGACCTTAGTATTTAACTTGAAATACATCTGACACGTCGATGCCGGGGTCAGCTAAAGGAGTTAAAACACAGCGCAAGCTATCAGCCATAATCATGCAATAAGGTCTACCTATATCTTATAGAAGAAAGTTTGTTTAGATATGTACATAAAAACCAATTAGCTGACCTATTTTAAATAAACAAATAAATCCATAAAAATCGTATAAGCCAACCCTCAACTCACCTAACATCGGATCCCTCGTAGACAGAGTGGCGCATTGTGAGAGGCATTTCTTATAAAAGAGAAAGAGATCCGCACAACTTGCCAACACTCCTCCCGATCCACTCCCCTCGCAGTCGCCGATTTCTATATTCTTAGCTTCCTACGAGTATAAATATGGGCTGAATTTAATTATACACTGTTAATATTATTACAAACAATTCACTCTTGTTATAGCGAATTTACCGTAATATTATTAATAAAATCAAACCATTAATGACAATTGAGACTAATAATGTCAGAAAGTTCGCTCATTGCCGAATTGAATCGAAAATACGGCAGTGGGTAGCCCATTTAGGTGATATTTTCATACGGAAAATTACCATAATTACTGAATTACTATTAATTTCCGTTGCGTAATATTACTGCGATGACATTAGTGTGGTAATACAACATACATTGTTTATTTGCAAAGAAAGTCAGCCATAACAAAATAGGTATATCCATAATAGATGTATATAGCTATTTTGAGATATATATAAATATATATATATATAACAAAATAGGTATTAAGGTGTTATATATATATATATAATATATACATAATAGATGGTAGATCCAAGAAAATATTCATATCCTAGAGCAACAATATCTCAAACCTTTTTACGTTTCATTAAGACAATATTGGTAATCAATATTACCGTCAAATAAGTGTAATTATTCTTACATTACCATTTAATTACAGCTATTACATTACAAAAGTATAAGTACCTGAATAAACCGATCCATCAGCGACCGTAGATTATTATCAAGACTGCTTATGTAAAGGGAAAGATGCTCTTCAAAGCATCCTCCGACCACACCCACCCATGGACTCTTGAGTGACGTCACATCTTCGAGATTCTAAAATAGTTCACAATGCATTGTATTAAGTAAAACTCCACCCTTTGGTTACACCAGCCTATGGATAATTATGGGGTATTTAATTAGCAGTAATAGATGGCTTACCTCAATATAATCATCAAAGGAGATGACTTCCGAATTAGCTTCCGCTTCTGGTCCCAACTCTGTGCCTGAAGTTAGGAGAAAAATAATAAATCATCTTTCTTCTGAGCTTGACGTATGAAGGCAATAAAAAGTATTTCGGTTTAAAGATTTTTTTTTATAGAACAGGGGCAAACGGGCAGGAGGCTCACCTGAACCTGACCCGGTTAAGTGATACCGACGCCCATGGACACTCTCGATGCTAGATACTTTATTTCTCAAAGAATTACATTCACTTAGAGAGAATCACTTAGTAGAGGTTAGTAATGTGCAAGTTAGTAATGTACAGTAAAATAAGTATTGTATGATGATTTGCTTTTTTAAAAGAGTACCGAGAGTTTTTTACTTTTTCTCTCGGCTTTTTCTCTCGGCCAACACCCTCTGTCTTTTTTGCCGATGAGTAGGGATGCCAACAGGCGTGAATTCAATGACGTGGAATAAGTCATACCATGATGATCTTATATTCCAAATTAAACGTTTTTTATTTTATTTTAAATCGGTTTGAAACTTCACGTAACATAAAATATTCACAATATAAGAAACTTGGATTGTTTTATAAGGACCGATGCACTTTTGCACATGCGCATACAGTTAAAAACATTTAACCAATAAATAGTATTTTAACTCACCAATAAAACGTTTATGAAGTAATAATTCGAAATTGTGCGTCTGTTGTATCGCATAAAGCAATAATTTGCAGTCGATTTCATTCCTACGGGACGACATTAGGGAAGTTAGACTTTCCCGGGTTATCTAAAAAAATTAAACACCACTATAGAAGTGAATATTCCTATAGAGGGTAACGTAATAATATACACTTATGAACGTCAAAAAAAAAAAAATTAAATGCTTCTAATTTTACATTCACTGCCAGTTCTCAAATCAAGGGCGTAGAACGGAAGAGAAGAACTGGCAATAAACTCTCCGCCTCGCCAGTTTTTTCTTTTACACAACGCTTGTAAGGAGCTGCAACCATTACACCATGGAACATTCCATATGATATCTTGAGTAATCAAGAATAATTTGATTTGTCCTCTATCAGGAGGCATGGCATGGGCATACATTCTGGCACTCCATATGAATCCTCTTTCATCCACCTACCATGCAAAAGTGATGAGCGATCCTCTCGCTGAGCCGCCATGCCGCTGGGAATATAGCACCTTTGGTCTGCTCGACGGCCAGCAGGTGCTTCTTGAGCCAGGAGTATCGCTTCGCTATTTGGGGCAACCACGCGCACTCTTGTTCAGGGGAAAACAGGTGTTCATACTCCTTAAATATATGCATCAAGTATATATCAGAGTTATTTTTTTAGAACAGGGGGCAAACGGGCAGGAGGTACGAGAAAGAGTAGAGTTTGAAGACAAGTGAGAGGAGCTCCGTTAGGAGACATACGGGTGGAGACTCATCCTCATCATGCAAGGTCCCATGGACATTGACAGAAGACACTCGTTTCCGGTGTTTTATGAATTGATAGCTCTTTTCTTAAAGGGACACATGGGCTCTCTAAATTCCAGAGGGCTCGCGAGTGCGTTGCCGGCCTTTTAAGAATTGGTACGCTCTTTTCTTGAAGGACCCTAACTCGAATTGGTTAGGAAATACTTCAGTCGGCAGCTGGTTCCATAAAGTGGTGGTGGTGGTGGTGGCGCGGCAAAAACTGCATGGAAAAACGCACAGTTGTAGAACAGTGGATGTTTGAAGAGTTGCCAGCGCTCTGGCATTCAGTGTCCACGGGCGATGGGTATTATTGAACCAATTCAACTAAGGGCCCTGAAGAAAAGAGAGTACCATATCTTAAAAGGTCTTCTGGGAACGTTGGTGTCCATGTCCGGTATCACTTAACATCGCGTGAGCCACCTGCCCGTCTGTTACATTAAAAAGGTCGGTACTCACCTGTAATTCCAGTCCTATGAACCATTTGAGCAGATCTTGCCGCACTTTGGGCTCCAACGCATCGACGACTCCGCAGGCCTCACTCAATGTACGTTGGGAAATGGTGCTTTTACTTCCACCTGAACAGTTCATTCATTACCATTAAGGATACAGCATCGGTACTATGCAACTTCGACTGATTAGTTGATACATATATAGATGATATATAGTTTTATAAAAGAAAACTAAGTACATTTAGTGTGCACAGGCGATGGGTATATTTGAAACAATTCAACTAAGGGCCCTTAAGAAAAGAGCGTACCAATTCTTAAAAGGCCGGCAACGCACTCGCGAGCCCTCTGGCATTGAGAGTGTCCATGGGCGGCGGTATCACTTAACATCAGGTGAGCCTCCTGCCCGTTTGCCCCCTATTCTATAATAAAAAAAGCTAATTCATGTTAAACTCTAGGGGCGCATAACTATGACAGTGTTCCTAAATAAGTTTATAAACTTGGGGTAACGATCTACCAAATAGATTACATAACCAACGGTGTTAACTCATCCAAAGACCAAAGTTAAAACACTTACCAGTGAAGGCCTGTCTAAAATCCGCCAATATTTGTTCAGCGAGATTCGTACGAATCGAGTGCACTTCTTCTCTTAGAGCGTTCAATTCGCGAATATCGCGATAATTCTCTAAATGTTGGAGCACCTGAAAAATGAAGACATCAACTCGCAACTCATCTCTTCTACGGTTACCGGATTATTGATTCCCTACTTAAAGGGCCTTCTCACCTGGTCACATCATAATGCCCATAACAATATTATACACTACTTGATTTCTTGAAGCTTGTACGTCTGCTAGAAGAACGAAAACAGTCGAACTGCTTTGAATTCACATTGCCGTGTCACCAAATAATAATTCCCCTCAAACGGGACAATCCATTCATTAATTTATTAAAACAGAAAATGCACCAAAAACTTTAGTTATATAAAATGAGCCTTTGATCCACGACCTTCAAGCTGATCACCTACTTCCCTCTAAGAAACAAATACAAGTCTATACGCTGCGTAAATTTTGGTAAGAACCTGCAAAGCTTTTTAGGCTGCTGCTGCAGGTACCGCAGAGCACATCTATGAACTACTAAAAATGAAACACAAACCTCCATAATGGCTTGCAACGGCAAGACGAGTTCTTTATACTGTCGATTCTGCGCCAATGTCCTCAAAGATGCGGCTCCACCGGCCAACATATGAAGATGGTTCAGCGCCGTGATGGCTGCCGTCAAATTCCACTTCGCACAATCCAATTGCTTTATTTCAGATGTGATCTCGCGAACCATACCTTCACTGCGTTCTGATTTCTTGTTTATATCCGCTACCTAAGACATGAACCAACTTTCATGGGCGTTCTAGGCATAACGTGTTGATATGTGACAAATGACCCATGTATGAGGAAGCCTAATGGTTCCAAAATGGTTAGTAAATGTGGCAGAAAGCTTAGGTGTGGATTCAAAAATTGTTTGAATAATTGCCTATTTAGAATTAGTGCACTATTTTCTTCAAAGCCTCTAAGTCGAATTAGTTACGAAATACAAGGCAGAAATGAAACCTAATCAGCATGTGAATGACAAACCCCAAAAACACAATGTATTAAGAGGAACTATGCGAACAGACAGTTCAACAACTTCCAGAAAAAAATGAAAATGAAACAATTTTGCATGACAGCAGATGGTTTAGTATCATTTGGAATATAGTCTACATGTCAGTGATATGAGGTAGAGGTGAAATAAAAACAAAACCAATATCTCTTCTTCTTACCTGTAATGACAACTCCGAGATGCACTTCTGGGCTTCCAGCAATGCCTGGTGGCCGGCTTTCCTTTGATCGTGTTGGGCCTGTACCAACCTCCAGATGTCATGTTGAACAGCTGCTAAACGGAATTCACATCTAGAGGCTGCCGCCTCAACCCCTGATAATGACTGTTCCGTTGGAAACACTCGATTGATGTAGGCTACTGCATCAAACTGAAATTTTTTACAACAATTAACTTTTAATAGAATCATTTCATTCTTATGATATTGCGCTGATTTTTTGAAAGATTCTTTCAATTTAGAAGATTAGATTTTCCTTGTACTGTTATGAAAATATGCATATTACACCTTTACCACTGCAGTATAATCAAATGTTGTAACAATTATACTCTGTTGTACCTAGATAATACTGAAAATGTTTAGAAAATGAAAAACGGCTTTTTTTAAAATAAAAATTTAAAATTAATTAATATTAAAAGAAACTAAGGAGAAATTACTTCAAGTTAATTTGTCAACTATGTAAGTCCAAGTTTAACAGTGTCTGAATACAAAAACCTATGTGAGCTATGGATTTTGCCATATGGGAGAAATAGTTTTGAATCATCTTAGATATAGGTACAGAAACAGATCTCTGAGGCCACAACCAAATGTTAGAGAACCAGTTTGTCTACAATAATAATACTGTTAATACAGTCAACTCTCGTTAATTTGAAAATTGTGGGACTCAATAAGGATTATCAAGTGTTTGAAATATTAAATTGTTTGAAATATTTGGGAGAAATAATAATAATAACACTGAATAATATTAAGTATATCAATTATTATTTATTAACTGTTATTTTATAACAATGTGAAAACTTTAGACATGCATGTATTCATAAAGTGAATTAATTAATCTTTCAAAAGAACTGTGTAATACTGGTTTGCTTCAAAGCACATTGCTGCTTAATAATATCTTTTTTTAAGAGAAAAAGGGCCTGAAATGGCAGAAATTTTGTAAATGTAATGAGGATCTTGCTTTGTTAACTGACACCTCATCAATCATAAGAAAATCAAAGGCTCATGAATGTGATTACAAGTTTAAACTTGTTGTAAAATGTACTTACAATCTTAACCCTTTGATTAGAAGTGTTGAGGGACACCAATGAGTTCGAATTCAAGAGTTGTTTTGTTATATATAATCTAATTACAATGAACTTCATCTTGTATTCAATAAATATACAAAAATACACAAAATATTTAAAATTACACTATTAATTACACAATTACACACTTACACTGAAACTTACTTCGTCGCTGTCGAAATGTTCACTTCCGCCCATTAATTCCTCAATTCTACTCATCACTGAGGAGGGAAAGTGTAATTGAACCTCAGGACCACTATCTTTTTCGTCCAACGCTTCATTTGTATCCATTCTTTTGACTGTTAGAGCAAATGTTCATCGAAAACACAAAAAGGCTAAACTTTCCAATATGACCCGTCGATTTGAATGCTCAAATTTTTTTTGTAGATAGTACTCACCATAAGAAAGCGTTTTGTAAAGTATTAAGTTGCGGAAACTTACGGTTCATGAGATATATTTATTTATACTTTCCATATAAATGGACAAATATCATTCCATAACACGTCATAACACAATGAATTTGACAAATAACTGATGTCAAACATCAACCATTTCACGTATCGATTAGTGAAGGGTTCGAAAAATTTGACGTATCGATACTACTAAACTTTCCAATATGGACCATAGATTATTTGTAACTTATGATCAAATTAATTATTTGTAATTAAAAAAATTAATTATTATCTAGTTCGGTTAGGTTAGGTTAGTATATGAATATTTTTTTTAATAACATTTTATTTAATAACCTAAAAGTACCCAACACCGAATCAAAGCACCCCACTATCCACGTGGTCTTGTCTGTCCTACCCCTAGAGTGTATATAAATAATCGGAGCCGTTCAAAAACCGAATTATTATCTAGTTCGGTTAGGTTAGGTTAGTATATGAATTTCTTTTTTCTAAGAACTGTTTCTGAAATCATCAATAATCATATAAAAAACTAATATTTATATCATATTATTATATTATATTTGAATAAAATTCAAGTTTTTATTCTAAAAAAACTATCGACAAATTAAAAAAACGATTTTGATGCAAAATGTCACGTCTCTAATAACTAATGGAATCTGTATGGCTAAAGTCCTTTGCCTTTCCCATTAGGGATAAATTGAAAATAAAAAAAAGTAAGCAATGGAAAATGTACGATTTATTTACGAATTTCTATAATACATTATACAGGTTTAAATAACCTTTATTAATATTTAGACGGAACTCCGGCAGAAAAAATAACTTGGAGGTGTTCCATTAAAGGTAAAGAGACACTTACATAATGAGTATTATCAAATTCAGGGACACATTTCTAAATTGTTACCATTCTAGCCTTAAAATTTTAAACATGAATATCTCCGTAACTTTGGGTTTCCGCAGGTTGGGAATGACACAGGGGGTATTTCTCCATCCCCTCTTCCATCTCCCATCAAAAAAACCTCAAAAATCGACGGGCCATATTGGAAAGTTTAACCATATAACTTTGAAAAGAATTTGAACCGCGCTTTTTCAATTTCCCGCCAAGAATCTCGCTCATTATCACTTGACAGACTATAGTCTATAACTATTAATAGCTAGCAAACGATTGTGTGTATTTCCACAGATCATAAAATTATTTATGTGATCTGTGGAAGTTCATTCAAACTACAGCCCACAACTTGTGGACATAGGCTCTGGTAGAGTGGTAGTCTGTACTCTGTAGATGCTTTTCATGGCTGTCCTAATCTGTCTCAGTTGTATGTTATAACCTCGTGTAAAAAATTAAAGATAGTGATTTAGATTAATATTTTCCTTTGAATAGACTTACATAATTTGATCATTCAATTCGTGTGCAATGTAAGTAGAGAAAGATTTTAGTGTGTTCTCATAGTTGTTTATCAGGGATAATTGCTCATCTTGTGCTTCTAACATTTCTTGGTCTGGCGGTTCTTAGTTCTAACCTTTAAAGTTAAGCTTTGAAATAACACTAAAGTAGTAAACAACATGGCAATAAAACAAATAACAATATTAGAGTGAAATACAGCCTGCAAAAGCTCTGATTTATAAAAACATATTATTATCATAATTTTACTCCATTTACAAAATTAAAATTGTCAAAAACTTCTCTAAATCGTATGCAAAACATCTTTTTCTTCTTTTTTTCGCTATCCCATCATAATCAATATTTCTGTTGATACTTGTTTTATTCTTCATGACCTGTAATTTTATTTAATTAACTACTAAAAAACTTGAGTAAACATCAATTATCTCTCTTCAATTCCGCCATCTTGAAGTCAAATGGGAATACTTTAGAGCAACTTTTGTTGTTAGCCTTATTAAAATAAACTAAAACAAACATGGACTTCCTGCTTAGTAGCAGTTAAAAGTAAAAGTTATATAGTTGTATACATAAAAGTTCTTCTGTCACAAATCTCTTTATGATAAATTTTAAATTTGTATGAATTTTTCTCTGCCATGTGATTTCTTTGTGATGGCATAATTTTAAATAGTGTCTTCCAAATCTTCTAAGTCCCATTCTGTGCTACGCAGGGCCCTTCGAAGTTCAATTGAGGTCCATTCAACTTCGGCAGAATTTGAAAGTACTGGGGATGTTAACAACTCTTGCCAGGGTAGGTACAAGCCACGAGTATTATTTAATGCCCGGAACACCTCACTGATTAATAAATAAATATATTTTATACATAGATAATGTTCCTAATAGCTAAAAAATCATAATTTCAATGGTAAACATTTTGTATAAGTCGTTATTTATACTAACTACACAGAAGAACAAAAACATTTTAGTAACAACAGGGAGATGAACCATGTAGACTTAAGAAAACAGTGGTGGAATAGAAAACTAAATTAACGGATGTAATTGCTGGGGTTTCTAGAATTGTATATTTATTTATTGTTGTATGTTTATTTTGAAATAGTTGATATATACTTATTGCATTTAATAATTAGAATGTGAATAACACTTCTATTGTATGCCTTACAATAATTGTCCGCTATGTTAGCTAGGCAATACAAAAATATCCGGTGGTTTTTACAATGAATACAAGTTTGTTATAATTCAGGTAATTTAATCAGAAGATGATTTTTATTATTTATTATCTTAAATTATTAGTACTTATAATAGATACAATGATGTACGTATATTTAATGTGATTTTGTAAATAATAGTTCCATTGACAAGACCCACGATTGGTGGTTTGTTCTCATGTAGTGTGGCGGGAAAATATCAGGCGTTGATTGGTTAAGTGAAAAAACAATCAAGCGGGGTGGGGGCCCGTCGGCAGTTTTAAGATTCCCCAGGGCATTCTTTGTTTCGGTAGCTATTAGAAATTCTCATGAAACTTGTTAATTATTATATACCGGTGTGCAAATATAAAGTATTTATCAATTTTATTGTTCTCTTCTTTAAAACTTGGGAGAGGTCTGACAGTATATATATATATGTACTATCAAATATTGTATAGTTTTCATCGTTAGACAGTTTACGTTCTATTAAGATTGCTTGAAGTGAAACGTTTATTGTTGAAGACGTCGTAAAATCTAGCAAAAATTGATGAACTCGACTTGACCAAATTTATTTATTCTAGATTTTTGAATGCCGCTCAAAACAAACTGCAGCGATTTCCAACAGCAAGGGATCCCTTCGTAGAAGACTATGATAGAGGGAGAAGAAAAGCGGCAGTGTTTCTTCAGACTTTCTTTCGGCGCCAGTTTTACAGGAACTATATTTGCAGGTATGTTTTATCATTCTTGATTACTGCTTACTTCTGGTTCTGAAATCTCTTCTTCTTCGAGTATTTAGCAAGAAGGACAAGTTCCGCTTTCTTAATTTTTAGAGACAGATTCTTTGAAGAATAATTTTCTCTGTTTCCGACGCATTTATCAAATTATTGGCATATTCGCTTCACTGAAAAACTTATAACATCATCGACGAGGCCAATTTCTTTTTTAAATGAACCCGATGTGTTAATTAATGGTGCCCATGGACA
Source organism: Pieris rapae (assembly GCF_905147795.1). Lineage (NCBI taxonomy): Eukaryota > Metazoa > Arthropoda > Insecta > Lepidoptera > Pieridae > Pieris > Pieris rapae. The sequence continues at coordinate 2,346,596 of NC_059533.1, read as the reverse complement.
CTCACACTGGTCTCTGGCTCTTCTTGAAGGAGCTTAATATTGTCCAATTAATAAAGTGCAACATGGTTCAGTAGTTGGACAGAACTGTAAGGTCCTTAGTTACTGAACTCGCAATCTGGTGGCAAGAGAAACACCGATAGCAAAGACATTTCATGACATTCAAGCAATAGGTCTTTCTATAGGTGGACGTTAGAAGCGGGAGATTGCAATGGCGTAAGATCACGACAGATTTATTACTTAGAACAGATTTATTATTGACTTAAATTTATACGTATTTTGCTAGACAATATTTTTCCTAAACTGTGTATGTACTTACATATTTTTGAAGTGACACTTATCGGCGTTGGAAAAATATTAACCGTCACGTTTTTCTGTTGCGCTTCACATTTTCCCGTTACGCACCATATTTTTCGTATCCCTTGCTGGCTTTCGGTCAGACAGATGGCGTTATCGACGTTATCGACGCTGCTTTAAAAATAAAAAATCAAAATGCTAGCGACTTGATTGAATATCGATCTTTAATTAACTGGATTCAATTAACTCTCTAATTTAACTACTTTACTGCGACATGTACAATGTTTGGGGACACAATGAATAAAATTATTATGTCCATTTGTGCAATCACACCTCTTGCATCATTCGTCTTCTTATTTTCAGTCAAATGACAGTGCATCCAGTGTTTCGTCCCCTTCAGATTCTCCCCTATCGGGAGCTTCGCCTTCCAGCAATTCGGCGCCATATGGATTTATTATTATTAACAGTTGTTTTATTTAAAAATAAAGTAAAACAACTGTTAATGTCCTAACTTTGCTATGTATGTGTGTCGTTGTCATGTTTTGTTTTGTTTGTATCATATAGTTATACTAGCAGACTCGGCCAAGCGTTGCTGTGGCTAAGGTTTTTGTTATATTACATAGTAGTAGATTAATCAAGGGAAACCGTAGGAGAACTTATGTGAAACGTTGGTACCACGACACGGACCTAAACTAAACTACCTTTAACTCAGCGCCATCTGTTAGAATTGTATCAAATAATAAACAAATAATATGCAATAAAATAAAATTGCGACTATAATTAAAGATCTTACCTATCCTATCTCTCAAGTTGGATCGAACTGCACATGGTGTGCAAATTTTATAATAATCGGTTACGTAATTTAGGAGTCCATTGAGGACAAACATTGTGACACGAGATTTATATATTAAGATAAAGTTAAGTGAAACCTATTGTGGATACATCTGATGTGTTTATTTTTATTGTAAAGATGTATCTGTTTTGTTTCCAAATAAATAAATAAATAAGAGATAATATTTATTTTAATTGAAATATAACTTTGAAAAGAATTTGAACCGCGCTTTTTCAATTTCCCGCCAAGAATCTCGCTCATTATCACTTGACGGACTATAGTCTATAACTATTAATAGCTAGCAAACGATTGTGTGTATTTCCACAGATCATAAAATTATTTATGTGATCTGTGGAAGTTCATTCAAACTACAGCCCACAACTTGTGGACATAGGCTCTGGTAGAGTGGTAGTCTGTACTCTGTAGATGCTTTTCATGGCTGTCCTAATCTGTCTCAGTTGTATGTTATAACCTCGTGTAAAAAATTAAAGATAGTGATTTAGATTAATATTTTCCTTTGAATAGACTTACATAATTTGATCATTCAATTCGTGTGCAATGTAAGTAGAGAAAGATTTTAGTGTGTTCTCATAGTTGTTTATCAGGGATAATTGCTCATCTTGTGCTTCTAACATTTCTTGGTCTGGCGGTTCTTAGTTCTAACCTTTAAAGTTAAGCTTTGAAATAACACTAAAGTAGTAAACAACATGGCAATAAAACAAATAACAATATTAGAGTGAAATACAGCCTGCAAAAGCTCTGATTTATAAAAACATATTATTATCATAATTTTACTCCATTTACAAAATTAAAATTGTCAAAAACTTCTCTAAATCGTATGCAAAACATCTTTTTCTTCTTTTTTTCGCTATCCCATCATAATCAATATTTCTGTTGATACTTGTTTTATTCTTCATGACCTGTAATTTTATTTAATTAACTACTAAAAAACTTGAGTAAACATCAATTATCTCTCTTCAATTCCGCCATCTTGAAGTCAAATGGGAATACTTTAGAGCAACTTTTGTTGTTAGCCTTATTAAAATAAACTAAAACAAACATGGACTTCCTGCTTAGTAGCAGTTAAAAGTAAAAGTTATATAGTTGTATACATAAAAGTTCTTCTGTCACAAATCTCTTTATGATAAATTTTAAATTTGTATGAATTTTTCTCTGCCATGTGATTTCTTTGTGATGGCATAATTTTAAATAGTGTCTTCCAAATCTTCTAAGTCCCATTCTGTGCTACGCAGGGCCCTTCGAAGTTCAATTGAGGTCCATTCAACTTCGGCAGAATTTGAAAGTACTGGGGATGTTAACAACTCTTGTAGGTACAAGCCACGAGTATTATTTAATGCCCGGAACACCTCACTGATTAATAAATAAATATATTTTATACATAGATAATGTTCCTAATAGCTAAAAAATCATAATTTCAATGGTAAACATTTTGTATAAGTCGTTATTTATACTAACTACACAGAAGAACAAAAACATTTTAGTAACAACAGGGAGATGAACCATGTAGACTTAAGAAAACAGTGGTGGAATAGAAAACTAAATTAACGGATGTAATTGCTGGGGTTTCTAGAATTGTATATTTATTTATTGTTGTATGTTTATTTTTTATTGCATTTAATAATTAGAATGTGAATAACACTTCTATTGTATGCCTTACAATAATTGTCCGCTATGTTAGCTAGGCAATACAAAAATATCCGGTGGTTTTTACAATGAATACAAGTTTGTTATAATTCAGGTAATTTAATCAGAAGATGATTTTTATTATTTATTATCTTAAATTATTAGTACTTATAATAGATACAATGATGTACGTATATTTAATGTGATTTTGTAAATAATAGTTCCATTGACAAGACCCACGATTGGTGGTTTGTTCTCATGTAGTGTGGCGGGAAAATATCGGGCGTTGATTGGTTAAGTGAAAAAACAATCAAGCGGGGTGGGGGCCCGTCGGCAGTTTTAAGATTCCCCAGGGCATTCTTTGTTTCGGTAGCTATTAGAAATTCTCATGAAACTTGTTAATTATTATATACCGGTGTGCAAATATAAAGTATTTATCAATTTTATTGTTCTCTTCTTTAAAACTTGGGAGAGGTCTGACAGTATATATATATATGTACTATCAAATATTGTATAGTTTTCATCGTTAGACAGTTTACGTTCTATTTAGATTGCTTGAAGTGAAACGTTTATTGTTGAAGACGTCGTAAAATCTAGCAAAAATTGATGAACTCGACTTGACCAAATTTATTTATTCTAGATTTTTGAATGCCGCTCAAAACAAACTGCAGCGACTTCCAACAGCAAGGGATCCCTTCGTAGAAGACTATGATGGAGGGAGAAGAAAAGCGGCAGTGTTTCTTCAGACTTTCTTTCGCCGCCAGTTTTACAGGAACTATATTTGCAGGTATGTTTTATCATTCTTGATTACTGCTTACTTCTGGTTCTGAAATCTCTTCTTCTTCGAGTATTTAGCAAGAAGGACAAGTTCCGCTTTCTTAATTTTTAGAGACAGATTCTTTGAAGAATAATTTTCTCTGTTTCCGACGCATTTATCAAATTATTGGCATATTCGCTTCACTGAAAAACTTATAACATCATCGACGAGGCCAATTTCTTTTTTAAATGAACCCGATGTGTTAATTAATGGTGCCCATGGACACTCACACTGGTCTCTGGCTCTTCTTGAAGGAGCTTAATATTGTCCAATTAATAAAGTGCAACATGGTTCAGTAGTTGGACAGAACTGTAAGGTCCTTAGTTACTGAACTCGCAATCTGGTGGCAAGAGAAACACCGATAGCAAAGACATTTCATGACATTCAAGCAATAGGTCTTTCTATAGGTGGACGTTAGAAGCGGGAGATTGCAATGGCGTAAGATCACGACAGATTTATTACTTAGAACAGATTTATTATTGACTTAAATTTATACGTATTTTGCTAAACAATATTTTTCCTAAACTGTGTATGTACTTACATATTTTTGAAGTGACACTTATCGGCGTTGGAAAAATATTAACCGTCACGTTTTTCTGTTGCGCTTCACATTTTCCCGTTACGCACCATATTTTTCGTATCCCTTGCTGGCTTTCGGTCAGACAGATGGCGTTATCGACGTTATCGACGCTGCTTTAAAAATAAAAAATCAAAATGCTAGCGACTTGATTGAATATCGATCTTTAATTAACTGGATTCAATTAACTCTCTAATTTAACTACTTTACTGCGACATGTACAATGTTTGGGGACACAATGAATAAAATTATTATGTCCATTTGTGCAATCACACCTCTTGCATCATTCGTCTTCTTATTTTCAGTCAAATGACAGTGCATCCAGTGTTTCGTCCCCTTCAGATTCTCCCCTATCGGGAGCTTCGCCTTCCAGCAATTCGGCGCCATATGGATTTATTATTATTAACAGTTGTTTTATTTAAAAATAAAGTAAAACAACTGTTAATGTCCTAACTTTTCTGTGTATGTGTGTCGTTGTCATGTTTTGTTTTGTTTGTATCATATAGTTACAACAAATAACTCCAACTGCTCAAAACAGAACAAAGGCTCCAACAAAGCCTTGAATCTATAAATAATCCCAGGTATTTGGTTGTTTTCGTGGGTTCCAGGAGAGGACAGTTACATTTGTTGCGAAGGTTCAGACATGAGTGTAATTTAATAGGGGGGATAGGGTTTGGTTTGCTGGATTTCGAAATGTGAAAACATATGTATTTGGTCTTAGACGTATTTAGAGATAGGAGATTATCTAAAAGCCATTGAGAGATTTGGCGAAGACCTAAATGAGCTAACCGTGAGGCTTGTTCCCAAGAGTGTGAGTAGAAGACTATAGCTGTGTCATCAGCGAAAGAAAAGAGTTTAGCATTGGTGAGCTGAAGTGACCATAAATCGTTAATGTACACTAAAAAAAGCGTTAGACTGAGAACACTTCCCTGTGGCAAACCGCATGAGACGTTTTCTAGTTGATTGCTATGCCCATCAACTCGAACCCTCTGCTTTCTATTGGATAAATAGGACTGAAACCAACGGAGGATATTTCCACGAATTCCTTGTCTTTCTAATTTTTCAAGTAGTAATGGCCTTGAAACAGTGTCGAAAGCTTTGGCAAGATCAAGAAAAACACCGATACATCTTTGTCCTACATCTAATTTGGAGCTTATGGTTTCAACCAGTCCTGTGGTAGCATCTTCTGTAGATCTACTTAGTCTGAATCCGTATTGATTGTTGGCAAGGATAGATTCTTTTTCCAAATAATTCAGTAATCTGACGTTAATGATTTTTTCTGTAATTTTAGCGAGGGTTGGGAGAAGAGAAATAGGACGATAGTTTGAAATTTCTATTTTATTGCCTGATTTATAGATATGTGTGATATTAGCTATTTTCCATGATTCAGGGAAGATACCTTGCTCAATACTAAGATTGCAGATATGAGAAATTGGTGCAGCAATAATGTTTTTTAGTAAAATCGATTACTAATATTATCAGAAATTGGCTTAAGAGAACTAATAATTTTTATGACTTCACGCTCGTCAAAAGGAAGAAAAAGAAAAGAATTTAAATTAGCGGAAATTGACACTTGTAGCAAAGGTCTTGTTCAGTCTGGTTTGTCTTAGACAATATATCGGAAGCCAATTTATTACCTACCGAACTGAAGTAATTGTTTACAATATCGACAGATTTTTCAGGGTTTTCCTGTAGATCAAGAAGTTTATTAGAATTGGTTTTAGTTGGGTTAAGGTGGCATATATTTTTGATAGATTTCCATAGTTTCTTAATATTTTCTTTGTTCTTAAGGACGGTGTTAGCCTCATGTAAATTTTTTAGGGTTTTTAAGTATGTTATTATAGAAATTTCGGTATTGCGTATATTGCTTTTGGAGCGGTTCGTTGTTAGGTTGTTTTCTTGATAAGATATGCAGCTGATCTCTTCTTCTCACACAGCGTAGCAAACCAGGTGTTATCCATGGCTTTCTAATACTTTGAGAATTTATTTTATAAATGATTTTTGTGTTGTTGTTAACTGCATTTGTAATTGTACTTGTGAAAGCACCAACTGTTTCATTTATATTTTCGATGTTATAAAGAAAGGTCCAATCGACCCCTGATAGATCTTTATACAGTTGGTCGTGGTCTTTAACTTTACTTATCAAAAGAGAGGCTTTAACTAAATTATTAGTCTGATCGATTCCTATAATGACAGACATGTGATCATTCACTTGGGATGGGCAGCCAGCCACGCGTGATTGTGAATGTGATCTAATGAGTGCATGATCTAGACAATTACCTCCACGGGTTGGTAAGAAGTGTCCTTGTATAAGACCGTAGAAGTTCACTAACTCAAGAAACTTATGAGCTCTTCGATCGTCGGTCGTCTCCTTAATGTCAATATTAGGATCCCCAACTATATGGATAGGGTGTCCATTGTACGATAAAATGAGGTTTTCGAGTGAGTCCAGAAAATTATCAACATTATAGAAGGAAGGTGATCTATAAATTGATATGATAACAGCATTATTATTTAAATGACTAACTAAGCAGTTAGCATCTGTAAATGCCGGTTCAGTTTTATTAACGTTAATGTTATTTTTATGAAAAATTACGATTCCGTCGCACTTGTTAATATATTTGTGGGAGAAACTACATGTATATCTATCTATATGAATACCTGTAAAATTTTCATCAATCCAACACTCAGTTAGGACAATTAAATCAGGATTAAATTGAAGCCTCATAAGAAACACTAGAAAACTATCAAAATTTTTATTAATGCTACGGATGTTTTGAGTAACTATGGTGATGTCTGTGGATTCTAAAAAAACTTTACAGTCTTCCGGATAATTAAAATATTGGTTGGTTATGAAATTTGTATCATCTATGTCGCGAATTAAACCCAAATTATCGAATTTTCAAATAGATAGAAAAAGATGGCATAAAAAACGATAAAATTGTATCTAAATGTGTTTAGGATTGTAATACCGATTGAGTCATTTGTCGAATAGTATAATAGGGAAAAGTAGACAATTGTATAAGGTATATGGCCTATCACTATCGTAGTGGTACTTTGATAAGTTTGATATATTAATAATCATAGCAATAATTAATGGTTCAGTTATTTTGCTGTCATATCTGTGGAGTGGTTCTGTATAGTGTATTTTTTGTTTGTAGAACGTGTTAATCTTTGTATGGAATTTAAAAAAGGAAGGAAATTAAATATAAACAAGAACAATAAAAAACATATAACTACGGCTAACACCAGTCATGCTTTACTTAGCGAGTTAAGGTGATCTTCATTTTTTATTAGAATGTAAGGAAAGCCGTTCTTCTTCCTAAGATATACGTTGCCATTAGCAGACCAGCAGTACTCGTACTGTTCTGACTTCGCAAACTCCCTTGCAAGAAAATAAATGCGCTTTGCTTTAGGTGTTAGGTATTCTGATATATAAATAGTTTTATTACCTCCGAGTCCCAAATGGCTGGCATTCAGCTTGTTAGCTGTATTCCCAACGTTATACTTACGTATCGCACTTAAAATATTGTTCTTTATAAGGGTATTCGAAAGTTCAACGGTGAGGTTCCAACACATGTTGTCTTTCCTGCTGGTGAATCGGCTAACATCTCTTATATCACCTGCGTGTATCTCTATATTAAGCCCAGAACAAAGTTTCATTATAAAACCGAACAGCTCCGACTTCGTTGGGGTTGGGGTTTGTTTAGGAACGTTACGAATCTCGATGCATGTCTTGTTCATAGTTTGAGCTAAGGCTTCCTGTTTATCCTCCAGGTCACTAATTTGAGACGAAATTGCCGTCCAATCTTTTTTAAAACTGTCAATTTTTCCTTGTAGTTCAAAGATCTTTTCGGAAACAAAATCTACTGACTTTCCAATGTCTTGACTAGTGTTATTAGCAGTTGTTAATTTAGCTGAAAGTTCGGCAATACGACCTTCCATGGCATCCAGTCGGCTGTTCTGTTGGTCTTGCAATTTGTCGAGCCTGGCATTTTGGTCACGTTGGAAAGATCGCAGCCATTCCCTGATTTCGTTTTTTAGAACGAGGAAATCGTCCTTCTCGTCGCGCGCAGGTCTTCGCTTTTGCCGCGATTTAGTATTGACGTGGTCGCTCTCCTGTGTTGAGCTATCACCTGCATCGCGTTCCAACTGAATATTTCCTTGTGTTGGAGAAGATTTTTGCATTATGTACTGCAGTTGTCAAAGCTAAGGTTCAAAATTCGTTGGAACAGATAGAAATGTCAGCAACAAGTGTAGCAGCCCTGATTGGCGAGCGTACTTCCAGTATTGCGTAAGCTGATTTGCGTATGCGCAAAGAGACAATTTTTGCGCATACAAAACATCACAACGAAAAACTAAACCTCCCAACGTTTCATGTGAGCCGGGTGGCGTAACACAATTTTGATACCAATTTATTTAAATTTTGGAAATAAATAATATTAATTAAACTGCAGTTTCACTTAAAACACGTCTATACTGTACGGCGCAGGAGGGGGATGAGGAAAAAAAATCAAAATCCAAAAATTCAGAAAAAACATGTAAGACAGACGGCTGATCTAGAAGAATTGTCTTGAAAAAAATCAATAGAATAAATAAAAGGTAGCAGTTGCAGATGAACTTAATATTATTAACACACGTCCACATACCATACTTTCTTCATTACCCTATGCATGCATTCAATCCATGGGAGGTCGTAAGGGTCTCTGTGCCAACAACTCATCGAAAACAACATTTCCGAATGTAATGTGGGCGCAGTCATTCCGACCACAGGACCAAGGAAACTTAACATATTTTGTATGACCTTACTGATAAGATTATTATTAGTGGCTATAGAAAACGTAAAATAAATATTGATCAAACCAAGGCAAAGCCCCTATAACTTTCTATGCCAGTCAGCATCTTTTTTATAGAGCAGGGGTCTAACAGGTCCTGTAGCTGGTTCCGCATAGTGGTGGTGCGCGGCAAAACTGCCTTAAAAATCCCTCAGTTGTCGAACGAAAAACGTCTAACGAATATTACTCAGTTATTTTTTTTATAGAACAGGGGGCAAACGGGCAGGAGGCTCACCTGATGTTAAGTGATATCGCTATAACCAATAATACAATTTGACTCATTAATATTTTACTATAAATTAACTTTTAATACTGTCGAATAACCTGCGGTGTTAGTAAAAGGGTAGCAATAAAACGAGTGACTGTAAATTGCAGTTCTAAGTGTCAAAATAAATTAATTTGGGCTATAGAATTACTAAGTGAGCGACTGACTGCGAGTGACGAGAAATCAACAGAACAGCAACTTACAAACATTAATTTGAGTTACTTAAAATACAAAATGAGCAGCTTCATAACATTTGTTTGAGTGTCAACGTTACGTCCTGCATTTTTTTCAATATTTGGCAAATGTATTTTTTTATACTGAGCGGCATTTTATCTTAAATGAAGTGTTTCGAATACAAAAACCACTTTGAAAAATACACTAATGAGCAGAGTATAATGCTCACATTTAAAAAATAAAAATAATATGAAATAACTATTTGAAGAAACACTATTCTATTAGTTGAGAAATTTTATTATTGAAATATAAGGGTGATTAAATAAAACAATGTACTCCGTAAAAATAAAGTAATATGCGTGCATTTATTTCAATCAAATGAACAAAAAATAAAATAAGACGCTTCAGTCAACTAAAAAAAAAACTTCTTATTAATACTAAGAAACATTGATAGGTATGAGGAGCCCTACTACTTATCGTCACTGGTAAATAAGTGCGGGCTTGGACTTAGTGGGCCGGCCTCGTTTTCTTTTTTGTCCAATGGGTATCATTTTTGCTTCCAGATGTGGTGTTGTTAGTTTGAGCCGAATAGCTAGCCCCAAAACGTGTTTGCATACATATCTATTGAAAAATTCGGGACAGTCGCACGATCCTTTTTGCCAGTCCAAATTTGGCAATGTGGTTTTCTGGAAAGCAACTGACTGCTTTTTATACTCGTCAAAAGTCTGCCAACGATCATTGTAGTTTAAATCTGTAGCATTTTCGTTGCAAATCAAATATACTTTTTTGGTAGGATCCGATGCTACTATCTTTATATTTATGCTTTTCTTCGCCCAGACGTAAGCTTCCGTCCATTGTCGAAGCTCAATAGTAGGTGCCTCAGGTAACGAAGAGTTTACTAATGACCACTGGGCTACCATATCATGTCTGTTGCTACCATATCGGTAGCAACAGACAGAAATCGCGACAGAGGAAATCGTTCTCGCAATGTATTATGGTCTTTTATGTTTCTATTAAATGACTCGAGGGAATTTTTTGTCGATAGCTGCTGCTGACATAGGTGCTGCACCTAAGAACCAATTGCGATTCTTTCTGAACCATTCCTCTTCCATGTACTTTACAAAGGTGGTTTGTGCTTTCCATTTCTCAAGGAACGCTTGCGAAGCGGCATTAAACACTTCGAGTGAAGCTGCGTTATGCAAAGCATCTACATGCCTCAAAACGCTTTTTTGTTCCTTTTTTGGCACAATTTTTTCTACTTTCTTTTGTATATTTATTTTAGCATGTGCCCAGCACATACGAATAGTCGGTTCTTCACCAAAAACATCTGAAAATGCGTTTTTTATACTTAGAGCTGCGTCGCAGATCAGAACTCTGGGTTTCATTGTGTAATCGTATAATTGCATAACTTTATCCTTTATTCCTTGGAACATTGTCTGAAAATCTTCTTGGCGCTCATTTGTAGCTACTCCCAAGCAAATAGGATGAAACTTGCGATTTATATCCGTAGTGCCAACAATCAGCACCGGAAATCCCTGCCATATCAGTTTGTAAGTGGCATCAGTGTGTATGAGTTCCGTGAATAAAATTGTTTTCAATAATGTTTTTGTAGATAGATTGAATCGGAAACTTGGCTGATCACCTTCAATAACGTGGTAACTAATGACGAAAACCTCGTTGTCATCTTCTGGAATAGCGGTACGTTTAAATATCCACTGCTCTAATTCGCCCAGACAAATACCCGATTTTCTAAATTTTTGTGCTCTGAGATCCGACAAATAATTGTAGAGTTGCTTTTTTGGTGGTAAGTGTATTCCTTCTATTTTAGCAAGTTCTGATAAAATTGCTTTGGGTTTCAAGCGTAAATTAAACAATTTCTTAATTTCCTCTTTTGTATTCTCGTGAATGCCGTAAGTATCTCGGGTACCAATATCACTATGGTTATGTTCTGAGTCAGTTTGATACACATTTACCTTATCGTCATCATTAACAAATAACAAATAAAGCTCCGCGTCGCATTGCGGCTTTCTCCTTTTGACTTTATTGCAGCGATAGAAACTTTTTTGACCATCTTCAGTGGCACGTGTGTAATTCCGCGACCAAATACATTCAGAATTTACGAAGTTTAAAGCATCTTCTTCATTAGAAAATTGTTTTAAAAATATCCAATCTTTCGTCTTCTTTTGCTTTTTAGTCACTGTTATTTCTGTTTCACTCTCAGATTCACTTTGGTACACTGGAACTTCATTCATATTATCACCACTAGTCCCTGGTAAGCTAGAATTGTTCATGATTGTAACTATAACCAGTTAAAGATGTTAAAACAAATTAATTACGCAGCACGTCCAAATATTACGTCACATCAAAACATAAACAAACGCACAATGCAACTCACCTGACTGCAACGATTCGTCGCCTCGCCCCCATTCGAATTCGCGCGCATTTAAAAATCTGTAGTTTTCATTAAAAAAGCGTATTATTTTTGTTAAGTTGTAAAAGTTGTAAGTGAGGTTGTACATTATGTATAACCTCACTTAGAAAAATCGAATCTATCTTAATATTGAAGTTGCCCTCTCTGTATTTCCAGTCGCTCACTTAGTAATGAAGTCGCTCGGATAAAATTTTAATATCTGAAATGGATTTATCACAATCCACTTTTTGTTAGCTCGTTCTGGATTTTATTATAAATCAATTTTCGTCGTCAGTTTAGTTAATTTTTCGCTTACAGAAATTCATACCGCTCAAGTTATTAAAACAGTATGTCATCATCAGTCGCAAAGTTTTTTTTTGTTCGCTCGTTTTATAATTCCCCTTAGTAAAATATGAAAACAACTCAAAATTGCAGTTATGACTAAAATTTGATATAATTTTTTTTAAATATTAAAATTCGATAAATTTATTAAGAATATTGATTTACAAAATGATCGCTCAGCTTCAAGTTCCAAGATGTATTATTATGGTCGGTTGAATCATTATTTGGAAAATCACGAACCGCCACCAATCCGCGGCACCCGTATCTATGGAAGCTGCATCAACACAGACATGCTTTGTCCTCGACAAGACGGGGTCCCAGTATTATTTTTCTATGACATTTGTGTTCCGACTTGTGGATGACAAAATGGTTTTTGTATTCAGAAGTGTTGTAAACATCGAAATAAAGTTAGGTTGATGGTTATTCCACCGCAAACTGTACTGCTGTGATGTCATGGTGACTCAATTGTTTGATAGAGCCAATATATAATATGTAGACAAATTGACACTTAAAACATTTATTTGCTATAAAATCCACTTGGTAGTTTTGTTATTTTCTTCAGGCCTCGCATGTGCTGCACTAGGTTGTATAAGTGTGGTAAGTCAACTTCCAAGCCGCTAAATGGTGGTGGTCGCTTGAATGGCACTTTCTGCGATGCTAAGAAAGCTTTGAAAGCGCCTAGCTCTTTTGTAGCTGGCCCACATCATTCGAACATGCGTTGGACATATTATTAGTTTGTAATATTAAAACCCTCATGGTCCCATCAAGATTACAGATTACTTTTCTTACAACTATGAGACACATTTTTGCATCCGTTAAAACAAGGGCTAATTGATAAGCGGATGGAGAGTTTGAAAAAGTATCTAAATTTAAACACCTAATTAAACCGACACAATAATCGTTATTCTTTTGAACTTACACAGATGACATTTGTGTTCTGACTTGTGGCGACAAAAATGCTTCAGAAGCGACTTCAGCTACTTTTTCAAATGCATGGAGATTCATAGATCGACCGGGAACAATGCAGTCTTCAGTTTCAGCAAGAGCATTAAATATTAAACGATCTTTTGTTGGTATTTCATCAGACAAATCATTATCAGTTGAATCACATGGCTCCAGCATTTGTTTTTGTGTGTGCAAAGGACTTTTTGCACGCTTAAACATCCTTGAATGACGTCTTTCACACTAATGCTCAACTTGTTCATTTAATATTTCTTTTTTTGACGTTCATAAGTGTACATTGTTACCTACATGAATAAATAAATTTTGAATTTGAATTTGTTCTTTCAAATTATGTTTCTCCAAAGATGTGATAACTTCATATGGGACTGGATATTTCTCATAAATCTTTTTTATTTTTTGAACAGGATTTTTTAAATTCCTACAACATTCCAAATGTTCAGCCACATTGTTCCATTTTGGTAGATTTGCTATTTTCTTCAGGCCACCCACGTGCTGCACTAGGTTGTATAAGTGTGGTAAGTCAACTTCCAAGCCGCTAAATGGTGGTGGTCGCTTGTATGGCACTTTCTGCTATGCTAAGAGGGCTTTGAAAGCGCTTAGCTCTTTTGTAGCTGGCCCATATCATTTTATTTAATACATCTGTATTGACAAAGGATTGTGAAATTAATATTTTTACTATTATTATTTCATTAGATAAGTGTGATTAAATTGTTGCTTGCTAAAAATTTACATTGGCTAGGCACAGCTGACAAAAGCACACTAGTTACTTTTAAATAGCTAATTATAATATCCATAGTATAAATAGCAATACTGATTTTAAATCACTATCTCTTGGTCACCTAAAAATTTAAAAATCTAATATAGCTTTTAAAATAGATTTTGATAATATTTATATTTAATGTAAGTTGTACTTGTTATTGGTATTTCAATGTAATTGAACAACCAAATTTATCGTGACCTTATTAAGAATCAAAACATCTAAGAAAAGGTAAGTTATTTTCTATATTCCTATGAATTACTATTAACGAAGATAAGGAAATATTGTTATTGTACAAAAATAGTTTAAATATTTCTTCTGTAAAAATTATTAAGTAAAATACTGTTTTCATGTGAAAAGAAAAAGAATGGCTGCCCACAACACAGGGAATCCTAGTGTGGGGGCCAGTGCACTTGACTTGTATCTAAATATTCCTGTATATTGTGTCTAATAGTTTTTTTTTTATCTTTCTTACTTTCTTCTTACCTGCTAAAGTAGCTACGTTCTGGCGCAACTTCGCATTAGGAAATTGGTTTGTTTGTAGGCGCTAAAGGACCACTACTGGCTGAATATGCTTATGTATCTGTCAAATTGTAAAAAACACTACTTCACCCTTATTACAGTGCCCAGATCAGTTTTTCTTAATACAAACATTGTTTAGTCGTTAGTTGTCAGTCATTTCTCACCCTGAATATTTTGAGCCATGAATTTAACTTTAATATTGCAATAATAATGACTTTTATAGAAACTACAGTCTGTGTTATATTTACCTTGAAGGAGTCACAACTAAAATCAAATTACTTAACATCCTAGCTAACCTTGCTGGGGCCAACTTCAAATAAAGCAGTAAACATTGACTAAAAGCAACCTAGTTTTTGTTATAAGCTTTATATTTTGATTGTTAATTTACTATGTTTTGTTTGCTGCTTACTGTTATCATTTAAGAGGGAAAATAAAAAAAAAATAATGTATTTTATAACAAAATTAAAATGAGTTAGAGTGAAATGTGCAAAGCCTACATCAATTAATTGCTTAACTTTGTGCTTTAAAGTTGTGAAAACACTATTTATACGCTTAATTTAAAGTATAAGAAAATAATTTACCATTAAAAGCAATTAGTCTGACCAGGAGATTGGATGGTTTTTCACACGACATAGTTTACGGTCTGGATGAGGCCTGGTTTCTGTGGGAGTCTCCAATTGTGGAGTTTGGCACTTCAAATTATGTGTACATGCTCCAGCAGAAAATTTTCTTTGAGCTTCAAAATTCTGACTATTAAAACGTATAAAATATTTAGGTAATTAACAAAACTCAACATCAAAAATATGGATGCTTCTAATATTACTTTAAAAAATAATGTATAAACTTAAAATTCTGGAAAAGATTAATAGGTATTATTATAGGTTAGTACTACACTTTAGCCGACGTTTTGTTTTTGGTAAACGTTGAATTCTTAAATGGTTTAAAATTATTTAATAAGTAAATTTTTGTAACTACATCTATTTTATGCGGTTTTAAACATATACAAATTTTGGGAATTAAAGCAAAACTTTACATCTATTTAGATACCACGTTGTTTAAACCATCACAATCTCCAACTTTTTCAGTGAATATTTAAAAACTCACCCCAAGTTGTAACTTGTAGGTTGTAGCTCGCAGGGCTGCCAGATCAAGAAAGAAAGAATTATCGACGGCGCGTACGCCAACTACTTTTTTATTTTTTATTAGCCGGATACAAAGTCTATTGGCACTTTTAAAAAAAGGTATAACAAAATATCTTACAAAAATAATTATACTAACTTAAAATTATATACAATAAAATTATATAAAACAATGGTGAACTATAAGCCAGTCTCGTCGGTTGCTTTTACCCTGGAATCGTCGAATATGTACCAATCACTATTGTCTTTTCCTAACGTATAATAGTGGCCAACATTCATGGTGGTGCCGGCGTGAATTACAGCAGCGAACAAATTATACGAGTTATTATCCGTCTGGCTGCACAGAGTTGGCAATTTAACAGATGTATTGTACATCACAGAGTGCATTAATTTCGTCTGAACTCGAAGTTTTGCATCGTATCTGAAAATTTAGTAAGTTTACGTTAGGCTTTTAGGAATGTTGAGTCTGTACGAAAAGTGCAGCCGTGCCTATTATTAAATAATATCTTTATGTTATAATACAAATTTGTCACTAGTTTTTCAGTATAGGAACCACATGACCAGGGCTCTTTCAACCCAAGGTTCCCTTTCTTGGGCTTGCCGGATCCCGTCGGCATTCTTCATCGTATTAGATTGAATAAACGTTAAATTTAAAGTCGAAAAAAATGCCATTCTCTTCCACTAAACCCCTAAATACGCGGTATCTAAAATTATTTAGACTTTGTAAACTGAACAAAATTTTATTTCCTTACGAAGTGTTGATAATACTTTACTGTATAACTCGAATTTCAAAAAGGAGTCTCCGGAAGTAGTACATTTTAATTCATAATACCGCACACCTAGATAAAGAGTAGCATAAGTCAAAATACCTCTTTTTTCAGGAACAGCAAAAAACGTTTTACTAATTTCTGATTGACCTATTTACAAAATTCTTGTATTATCTTGTACATTTTTTTATTATGCTATTTATTTTCTCCATTTCTTGGACTTAAATACAGATAATCACTGTTTTATTCAGTTTTTTCGTGTTATATTAGTAATCGTGACTCAATAATTGTTAAATATTTTTATCAACTCAAATTAATCACATATTTGTGAAACATTTTAAATTAATGTACTCTTCATCTGTATATTTTTTCATAATCTTTTCAGGAAGAGTAGTGTATCTCAAAAGTTTTTTTATTAATTGACCATTATTAATAAAGTAAAACATTATTTTTGGTTTACACACATATTTATTTTATATTAATGCACAGCACAGAGGACAAGCAAATAAAGGTTTTCAAAAACACAGCACTTTTTGAGGAACAAAGTAGACTTTTTCTTATAATTTAGTTAGTAACATCTCTATAATCAGTATTATAAGTCTATAAACTACAGACAACATTGTCCCTAAGTATATTTTTTAAAGCAAAAACACAGCCTTTCATGGCTATTTCAGAAATGACCTCGTCACAAAACAAGTAGCTTATCAAATTAACAGGCATAACAATGGAGGTACTAGGTACCAACAAGGATACTTGCCCTTTAGGCAATTGCATCACGGCTTCCGTACAACTACCTATTTCCTTTTCTTGTCGGCTTCTTTTTCTAGTCTAGACAACTCTTTCTCTTTCAAATGTTGGTCATAAGCCTCACGCATTTTTTGTGTTTCTTCTCCGTTAGCATTTTTGAATGTTTAGCAAAGGTCACATGCATCTTTTTTCGAAATGTGAAAAGAAATATTTAAGTGTGCATTAAAAATGTGGTTAAACGTTGATGACGAAGCAAATGGTAATTGGTCATTTTCGCGTAGATCTTTGTAGTCTCGGTAAAGATCTGCAATTGACTTTTCGCTTGGAATGAACTCTCTCGTTGTTTGTGCTCGAAGGTAATGAGATTCTATTCTGGAGATGGACTTGATGAAAGCCACCTCACTTTCTTTTATTTCATTATCTATGGTGGAGTGTTTCTCGTGTTTACCCCTCTGGTCATCTTCTATGAAACCGCCTCCTTGTCGTTTTGAAAGAGCTGTCCTAATGTACTTATTAGTCAGTTATGTTAAGGGTAGCTTTGAAAAAAGTCTTGCAGACTCTAATACGAATCATAAACTTGAAAGAAAAATGCAGAATTGAGTGACCTTAAATTTTGGGTATTGCTGTATCTGTATTTAGGCTTTATCTCTTATGCCTTACAATGAACTCTTGAAGATCTCCTAGACCCCAAAATTTGTCGAACTAGGATTTGGCTTATATATCACTTATTTGAGATTTGCATTTCAATTTGTACTTATCTTGGCATGGAGGCTGGACCGTTCTTGCAGGGAACTTACGTAAGTCTTGCCGGTATTTCGACGAGTTTTCTCAACATTTGTTGCTCAACTAGCAGGGTTTCTTGTCCTTTTCCTTCCCTCTTGAAGGCTTTTAGGATCAGGAGACTGGTTAATAATCAGTGGAGAGATGGAAACTTCAGCAAGTGGATTTTCTATTAAGAGATTGACAGGATTCGGCATGGTAAAGTGGAGGTGTGAAGGTGAGGTGGGTTGAAAAGCGGATCCGCATCCGAATCCTTTAATTCACTAACCTCGCGGTTAATCGGTGAAATATAGTACGATGGTTTCACCTGTGTGCTTGTTGATGGTGATGCTAATGTTGCTGGGTTCTTTTGTAACTCCATGGAGCCATTTTCCGATATTATTTGTTCTATCTCCTCGAAGAAGGTGTTGTTGAGTTCTCTGGGAGCGCCATCTCCGCATTGCTGCCTTCAGGGTCTTTAGTAGTAGCCTCCATCGCCTTCTGTAAAAGTAAAAGGCCACGGCCCTTCATAATCTTTAGTAAAAACTACAATGTTAATAAAATTCACGAATACTATACTAACTCAAAAATGTTTATAGGTTGAAGTATTTTATTAAAGAATTAATATTTTTTCAAATCTAATTCTAAATACAAACGCAACTCTAAATAATGCCTTTAGCAAAAGAAACATAGCATTTATGGTTTTAGAATAAGAGTCAATTTAACCCTTAGCACCACACGCTACTTCTGGCCACGCAACTACACACGTGGGGGAGCGTGGTCCCAAACAGAAAAATTATATATCAGTGCAATTTTTGTCACAAGACCAGTTTCTTTTTAACGAAATAAATAAAATGCACTTACTTAATATTATAACAGTATCTATTTATAAATTTAAACAAAAAAATAGACATTTCTAGTGTCATACAAAACAACTTACAAAAACTATTAAAAATTTTAAGAGGTAACTTTAGGAAGAAGTTGTGACTTAAAATTAGGGAAAAAATATAAATTGAGTCTTTTTATGTAGTTACTCTAATCTTATTAATTACAAAACAAGCATTTAAATCTTTAAAAATACTCAAACGTCTAAAATCACAAGAACATGAACATAGTACCTAGCAAATATCAAAAATCAGTCAAGTTGAGGAACATTTTTTTTCAGTCTCCATATTTTCTATGAAAATAAAAATAATAGCCTAATTAATGTTTTTTCTGACATTCGACAAGCCTCTAGCATCTTCTCTTGCAGATTTGAATATGCCTGTTAGAAACATCAACCCAATAAATGCCAAAATTTCGTCTCTATTGACATGGTAAGTGTAGGCTGAGTCAGATGTATGATTTTCTGAATAATTTGTGATTCTTTCATTCGTATGTTCTAAAATCAAATCAATCATATCTTGAGTAAATAGACAAGACCATGCTTCCAATGGAGGAGACATTTCATTCTTGGCTTGTGCAGGGCCTCTCAGACCAGGCAAATGAACAATAATGTTATGAGCTGGCACCCGAGTGATCACCGATCGTGACGGTGGTACTGTTTACCATTTATATCTGTTTTTGCCATAATAAGCATTGCTGTTTTGGCGTTGTTCATAGTTGTCACTTGAGTCTTCGTTTTCAGAGATACTTTCCGCTTCTTCTTCACTTTCGGTATCGTGATCACTGATTTCAGACTACGCGTCACTCAAAGCCGATGATGGTTTCGGAAAATGTCCTCATTCTCATTTTCATCTAAGTCTAACTCATTTAAGAGATTTTCTATCTGCTGGAGATTCAAACTTTTATCCATATTGCGCAACTAACCTTAAAAGAGGCAAATAAATAAGAAAATGAAACTAAAAATATACTAACGTAATTACATTCGTGGGGGACTAGGCCCATCGACTCATACCTCTTAAACTAAGAACAGTAGCCAGGTGCGCATCAACTCCCCGCGAGACCTTGGGCGGCACTGAGAATACCCGAAAACTCAAGCGCATCGGGTTTAAAATACTAAAAATATTTGCTACAATCGGTGCGGTGGGGGACCTAGGTCCCCCGCGTGTGGTGTTAAGGGTTAAATTTAACCAGCAATAACATACTAACTCAAATAGTGTAAATAATTTCACAAACACTAAACTATATCTAATTAGTAAAATAAAAAATACTTACTTTTGTAAACAATACCAGGGTAAGTGGAAATAATTTGAAGCACGCCCAAGAAACAAAACTGTTCAATCACGAATATCAACTGAACTCAAAATAATTTACGCTTCATTACTTAGTTAACCACAAATAGAAAACTAAGTCGAAATAATTTAGTATTTGGGAGTATTGACAGCATCTTTCCCTACAGCTGACATGTTGTAATTGGTGATGCGTTACTGTTGTTGGTGAGGGGTGTACGTGGTGCAAGTCAGAAAGACTGACTTACAGCGCTATCAACATTTTATTAATGGAGATTAGTAAACAGGTGTCTTTGAAGTTAGTGTAATTCTCAACGCAGATTCCGATAGGCGCGAAAACTTGATTTTGGATTATTTCGAGTTGTGCGACCCTTTATCTAGGTGTGCGATATGTAAAAAAAATAAATTGAAATGTTATGCATACCTATTCGACTCTACAAATAGAAAAATACACTGAGAAATCGCGCGACTCGCAGTTCTTTAAGTTAACTCGTTAACTCGTTGTTTTTGATGATATAAACGATATTGACTGACTAAGAAATATTTTATATCTCCGGCAATGTAACCTGAGACTTTAAGACATCTATGACACAGGGAAGCTTTAACACTCCACATACCACATATTCGTTAACGATTATGTGGTATGTGGTATGTGGAATTTATATTTTATTTATTAATAAATAAAATCGTAAACCCCATAGAGCTACCCGCGATCGCCCGAGGCTGTACCGGTCCTTCCGTCCCACCGTGATAGTAATAATATATTGTCTAGTAAGCATTCACTTTATTTGATGACTGTCTGTCTGGCTTAGGACGGCTTCAGACTTTCTTAAAAATTGAACCAATATAATAGTGAAACAATGTTATCAATCAAATAGTTTTTAAGTTGATTTGTAATTTTCTTTCTTCTCCATATAAAGAATGAAGATAAATTATTCGTATACAATCATTATTTTTAAATTAAAATTTAAGAAATTCCAAATACAATAACGTATCAGAATTGATTCAAAAATAACATATCACTGAAACTGTATACCAAAACTTACTTTCAAAATTATTATCAATATTTTTGGGGTAGATTCTATGATGACACATTTCTCGGCATCCCGCATAATATTACAATCTTGGCACTGGTACTGATTCTCTCCTGTTAATATTTCATTAGAGAAATAAAAGTCGATCAGCCCTTGAATAGTGTACTGGTTGCCACCGGATTCCTCTGGGAACGCCAATTGTATATCGCGGCAAACATCTCTAGAGCGTGAAGAAGAGCCACAATGTATGCACGTTATACGGGTGAGGAATACTCCAGCAAATACATTGTTAATGAACGAATTATTAAAACGCCGCCGTTTGGTATTATTGACAGTATTGACATCGACGTTAGAGTGCCGTTTTAGATTTTTATTTTATTTTATTTTTATTTATTTGGTGCACAAAACACATTATAATCTTTACAAAAATAAACTTAAAACTAATAGTTATGAACAGGATTCTAATGTAAAACCATGTGCACACTGCAAAATTAATGTTACATCAATAAAAGGCTCATAACTAACAAAGGTAACATAGTAAAAAAAAAACAATAATAATAATAATAATAAGTTCCTCGACACCAATATAACGTAACGTTAACCAGGACCACAAGGGTCAGCACTTAACCTACGATGGAGGATGTCTTTAACGACACTAATGAATTTATTGATGTTGCGACAGAATATGTCCACAAGTAAGTGGTTGCTCTTTGCCATCTCGTTATATTGACGAGCCATCCTGGTCAAAGGGTTGTAAAAAGAGATGTTATTCTTATAAGTTTGAAGGGAAAATAAATTGACTTCGTTAGCTCTACGGGCACTAAATCTAATGTTAAGGCTAATGTGAGCTAGTAGTTCGGGAGAGTCTATAATGGAGTGGGTGATTTTGTAAAGGTAAACTAAGTCGAAGACTATGCGTCTGGATTCTAATGGTTGAACTTTAAATTTCAGGAGTCTATCGCAATAATTTAAGTTAGACCGGCCAGGTTTTATACGATAACATAAAATTCTGAGAAATTTCCTCTGAATTCGTTCAATATCGTCAATGTGCACCCTATAATTCGGCGACCATATAGGACTACCGTATTCTAATATACTTCTTACGAGGCTGAAGTATAAGTACAAGGTGCTACGAGGATTTTTAAAACCTTTTGTGGATCTAAGAATAAAACCCAGTAGATGGTTTGCTTTAGACGTGATGTGACTATAGTGGGCACGGAATGAAAGCTTGTCATCGAACAGGATACCTAGGTCTTTTGCAACATCTGATCTGTTAACTAATTGACCATCTATGACGTAGTTCCATACGATTTTGTTTCGTTTATTAGTAAACGATATGACAAAACACTTGTCTATATTTAAATACATGTAGTTCGTCTTGCACCATTGTGATACGGTATTGATATCACGCTGTAATGTTAAGCAGTCATCTAAATTAGTAATAGAAGTAAATATTTTTAAGTCATCTGCATATAAGAGACAATTGCAGGACAGTTGTTGAATAAGGTCATTAATAAAAACTACGAAGAATAATGGCCCTAAGTGGGAACCCTGAGGTACTCCCGATGTAACTGCGATAGGTGCAGAGATGAAGCCCTTTAACGCAACCAACTGAGTTCTAGAGTCTAGGTATGAGCAGATCCATCTATATAAACTGCCGTGGATACCATGTGACGCTAACTTATGACAGAGCAGATGGTGATTTACTTTGTCAAAAGCCTTAGAGAAGTCAGTGTAAACAGAGTCAACTTGGCCACCTGTGGCAAACACTTGACAGAGATAGTTTTTGTATTCCAGAAGGTTAGTGACCGTAGACCTGTTTCTAACAAAACCATGTTGCTTGTCTGAAAGAACAGGCTTAAAATGACTGAACAGATGAGTATACATCACTGACTCAAATAATTTAGCAGCGCAAGATAAAATACTTATCGGTCTATAGTTTTTACAATTGGACTTATCACCACTTTTATAAATAGGTATTATGTGGGCAGTTTTCCAGCGCTTAGGAAACACACCACTAGTTAACGATTTATTAAAGAGAACACATAATGGAATGGACAACTCCTTTCCGCAACTTTTTATGAAAATAGGAGGCAGAAGGTCAGGACCCGCCCCTTTGTTAATATCCAAACTATCTATTTTACGTTTGATATCTGTTACCGTAATAGAAAAGCCAGATAATATATTAAAATACGTGTTATTTACAGCACCAGATTGGTCAGTGTATATAGTTTTATTAGTTTTATCGTCAAAAACTGACCCAAAGTATCGCGAAAAAAGGTCACATATCCCCTGACCGTCTGTCTCAGAAGTATTTTCAAGTGTCATGGTGTGAGGCACTGAAATATGGCCTTTACGATTATTCACAAATCTCCAAAATGATTTAATGTCCTTGACCAACGAGTCCTCGATGGATGCGATATACTTGTCGTAACAAATCTTGGTAAGAAATTTGCATCTCTCCCTCAGCAAAGAGAAAACGTCGTAATCGCGGGGATTCCCAAACCTCTTAAACCGTTTATGATATAAGTTTTTTTCTTTATTACATTTAATTAAGGATTTGCTGTACCAGACTGGATAAGATGAGAATTTGCTACAACAACTTGGTGTATTTCTTGATATTATTTCAAATAAAAGCTCATAAAAAGCTTCGGTGCACTCATCAATACAAGGGGACGATAAGATTTCGGACCAGTTCACAGACTGGAGTTCAGATTTAATGTTTTCAAAATTACATTTAGCAAAATTAAGCCGTTTAATGTTAGCGCGTTGAAGCCCTTTAGAAATCTGAATCGGAGAAAGAGTAATCAAAATTGCGGGATGATTTTTATCTAACAAACTTAATGCAAGTGTTTCATTGACACTTATACAATCTATATTAGAAAGCACCAAATCCAACAAGCGAGCGTTTGCATTTGTGATAAAGCTGATTTAATATTATTTAAATTAAATGCTGTTTTAGATTACACAGTGACATTAATTCATTTAGTAGAAGGAGCTTCTTACTCGGGTTAGGGGAAATTGACAGAGAGGGATTAATCGAATCAGAGTAATCAGGTGTGTTAAAATCACCAATTAATAAGAAATTATCCAAAGGGAAACGATTAAGAAGTAAATTTTGGCAATGGCTATAAAAGAGTTCAAGCTTGTTAATTCTAATATCAGGAGGCAAATAGCAAACACATAAATTTATGCGAGAAGTGTCACGTGCTTCAGGAATAAGAGTAACCCAGACATCCTCCATATCACTATCCCACGATGCTTGACGGATGACCTGGTATTTTTTATGGACGGCGAGTAAAACTCCACCTCCCTCGGTTTTAGCACTGGAGGAATCCGCACGATCTCGTCTGAAGAGATTGTAACGGGCGTCAACAACTTCGCCATCGAAAACACTCATATTTAAGTTCGTTTCCGTCAAGCATATAATATCGAAGTTAGAATTTAACAGATTTAAAGAAAATTGAGTTAACTTGCTACGAATTCTGTTTACATTTTGATAAAATATATTAATCATTGTGGAAATAACGTGTGATTCAGTATATAAAAACAAAAATTGATCAAGTAACTTACTAAGCAATGATAAACAAACAAATTAGTAGTAGTAATAACAATTAAGACAATTTAGTGAAGGAATCATGACTTTTAATTAGAATGGCCGGGCTTGATTCATCCTTACGAACATAAATTTGGCCATATCGCACCCAAACAAACCTGTAGTTCTTGTCAGTAGAAAATTTACGTGCCGCATGGTGTAACTCTTTAGCTTCAGGAGACAAATGTTCAGACAAGTATATCCTGCTCGACGACGAGCCGCCAATACCAATATCGGTAGTAGATAGTTTGGTGTCAGGGTGGGACTTATTGAAGCGAGTCAACGCAGACAAGAGTGTATCACGCTGACGCTGCGTTGAGAGGGTAACTAGTATGTTTCGCGGCCTTTTGGAGTTTGAGTCCATCTTAGCTACACGACGACATGCTTTAACATCACTCTCAGATACCACAACATTTAAACACTCACAGAGTTTTTTGAATAACTCCATCAGATTCTCAGTCTTGCTTTCGGGTACCTCGTGAATCTCGAGGTTTAAGTCACGTGAAATCTTTTCAACTGTAAATAAACGACTCTGGAGTTTTGATAACGTGTTTTGAGATTTCGTAAGTTCAGTCTCGAGTACCCTGATTCGATTGTCTTTGTCTGCAATATTTGACTTCAAATCATTTTGTTCTAAGATGATAAAATCCGTTGTCGTCGTGAAGTCAGCCTTTACCAACTCAACAGCTCGGCTGACCTCGTCGGTCACCATGTCCTTCAAGTCCTTTCTAAGCGCGGACCGTAGATTTAGCATAAACGATGAGTCAGGGGACAGTTTCAAGTCTATAAGTTTGCTAATACTGTCCAACGTAACCGGCTGCTTAGAAAAGTCAGCGCCTGCAGAAGTTTTCGTAGCAAAATCACACTCCGGCTCTTTACACGTCGTTATATATGAGGAGGCGCTTGGTGATTGGTTATTGCGACCCCGCCGGACAGGAGTATTATCGTCATTGTTTTTACGCCGAGTTACATTCTGACACAGAGGACAATTAAGTGATGCCAATTGCTCAGCACTGAGCTGCTTAGTCGACCCGGCAGCAACATCAAGGCATTCATAACAAAACTTGCGTTTGCAATTATTACACTTTAAAAAATGATCGACATTTAATGCGTTATTACAGCCATGGCACTTCATAGCTTGATTAGATTCACTATTATTCACTTCACTGATTTTACGTATTCTGTATTACTTCAAATTTGACTTATAAAAGCTAACACTATTGTTAAAAATTGAATAATCATATAGATTGCACGGACCAGCTGAAAATAAAAAATCTTTATAATATAGCCTGGAGCTTTCTTGATAAGCGTCTTTAAAATTGTGCGTTTCGTTATATGTGTATTTAACAATGTGAGACAACCGATAAGCATTATACAATGTGTGTATATAAACTTTAAATTAGTGTGTCTGAATAAAAAAAAAATAGATGTGCAAAAAAATAAGACATAAGTTAAGTAGATTACTTTAATTCAATTATAAAATTAGATGAAGTAAATTCTTTATTTTACATATCATAAATTATAAAAACTTGAAATCATAACTTCTTACTACACTAATTTAAAGTTTAAACTTTGTGGCGGCGCTGGTTGCTGATTATATTATTTATATCTATTGCAATTTAAAGTGGACTGTAATTTTCTAAATATGGTTGCTCAATATTTGGGTCTTATATTGGAGAAAGAAAGAAAGGACACGGCACAGTACCTTCAACCTTCTCGGCTTCCTTTCTTATGGCTGGATGTGGCTTCTTGCTGCTGGATTTGAGCTTCTTCCACTAACTTTATCACAGACACCGAAAAAGTATGTAACGATATATATATCACAAAAAAATTATTACAATAAACAGTAAAAGATAAATAATTAATAAGTTTAAATGAAACGATGCGAGCGTGCGGAGACCGAAACAAATATCAACACAATGCGAGGCGACCAAATTAATACTACCCGCTGCTCAATTTCCCTTTTTTTAAATGTCGACGCATTATTATGCGTCACCTACAGCCCGTTCCGGTACTAGTGCCGTCATAGGGAAGGACATTAAGGATGGATATATTGAGCAACCATTAAGATAAAAAAAAGCGAATTTGGCGCAACCACTTTGTATAATGCTTACTATCTCATATTCTCCCATGTAAAATCTGTCTGTCTGTTGCTTTTTCGTTTATCGACTTCCAGCTAATTAACATATAAAAACTTTAATAATGATTGTAGTTTTTATTAGAAGTATCTCTCATTATGTCGAAACCATCATTTTTGAAGGTTTCACTTCTACCAAGAGTGAATTGCACACATGATTTTTAAATTATTAATTAATATTTTTTATTACTATAAACCTCTTTTATTTATTTTAACGAAGGTTAACGTTAGAATAACGTTCAAATGAAATATAAAATGAATTTCGTTAAAAAATAACGCTGTTACAAATACAATCCAAAGAGTGTAAAAAAAAGCATTCTTGAGCATTAAATATACACACCCGTGTTGCTGGTTTGTGACGATGTGCATGGCTTTTCGGATACTTTTGGCTCGTTACTGCAATTTAAATAATAAACATATTAAAATTTTAAACTGCCCGATAGTACACGAATTAAATGTTGATAATCTATCTCCGTACAAGCGCTGCTTATAGGGATGATGATGACGCCTTCTTTTACATATCAATTAGTTTGGAGAGTAGACTGTTGATAGAAAATGGCGAGCTGAGTTGTTCGAAGGTATATATGATATCGAGACGAGATTGTAGACCCAAATTCCCTGGGCGTCTGGAGCGTGTGGGTCATAATCGGGCGTTAAAGGAAGCTTACCTAAGTCCAAGCGGTCATAGACCAGTAGGTTGGCCTAGGTACTGCTCAGGACAGACTGGAGGAGCTGCAGCAGCTGAAAGCCGGCAATTGGCGCAGGCCAACACATTTTTTTGGTTGCAGACCCAGCGGAGTGAGTGAGTGAGTGAGTGTGAGTTTGTAGGGTTCATTGGTAATTTCAAAAGAAAAATATACATAAAACAAGGCATACTTAAGCCTAGCTCAAAGGGGTTTATTAAATAATAATGACAGAATTTAAAACGTCCGAAGTTAAATGTCGTTTATTAAGTAAACAAAATAAATCAGTGGTGCTACAACCTCCTTAGGTCTGGGTTGAAATTTCTGAATCTATTTCATGATCATTTTTCAATCTAATAGGCAAGTAGCCTCCTGTGCCTGACATACGCCGTCGAATTTTGGGTCTAAGACATGTCGGTTTCCTCACGATGTTTTTCTTCACCGTTCGAGCGAATGTTAATTGCGCACATGGAAAAAAAGTCCATTGGTGCACAGCCGGGGATCGAACCTACCGCCAGTCAGGGATGAGAGTCGCACGTTGAAGCTACTAGGCCAAAACTGCCCTTTATTAAGTTTTGTATAAATTTCCATGAGTTTTGGTGGTTTCAAAGACGGGACAACACGAACTATACCACCAAAAGGAAATAAAAAAATAAAAAAAAAAACACTATACAACATCATGTGAGACGATTAAAACGTCACCATATTCTAGAACTAGAAGGCCAGCAGAAGTCTCTAGGTGGCAGAAGAGTCGCTTCCAATGGGAACTCCACATACCAGCACCACAGATTAGATTCTCTCATAGCCTTTTTAGGGCTGATTACAAATTCGCTCAGAAGAAAAAAAATAATGATTACTCTTAAGGCTTTTAGTTGTGTAATTTTTTTTTTCAATTTATCCCTAATGGGAAAGGCAAAGGACCAAAGGACGTTAGTCCATACAGCCAGGTCTTATTTTTGGTAATAATTGGAAAATTTTGGTAGTTTTAAAGGCCGAAGCCACGTCTTCATTGTTCTTCATCGTAAGGCCGAAGCCATGTCTTGTCTTATTTTTGTCATGTCTTATTAATCTCGATCTTATGAGCCTAAATCACTTTTTCGACGTTTTGAATTGGTCGAAGTCAAATCCATAAGCAATAATAATAGAATCCAAGTAAAAATTATTAAATTTTCAGGTGCTTGTTTCAAATCCGATCTTAAGATAAGATAAATCCAAAAATATGTCCATTCAAACCAATTAGTCAATCCTAGGAGTACAATCCTTTTAAATTTCTTGAACCGTATTAGAAATAAATTCATAAATAGTATCATATATATCATGGTTCATAAGCAAGTCTTGAATACAGCGCGGAATATTTTCAGGTCTTATGTGATAGTTTAACAGATTAGATGACAAACATAGGCGTTGGATATGGAATTCAGAGCATTCGAAGAATATGTGGTCTAAAGTTTGATCGACGTCTGAATTGCAATACGAACAGGAGGGAGACATAATAATGCGCATGCGGTGTAAATGTGAATTAAATCTGCAATGTCCGAATCTAAGGCGGCATAGTGTTGTATAAAATCTTCTGCTTTTGTAATTGCTGGATTTACAAAACCATGGCATTTCAATATCTTGGTTGATTGCAGCATACCAAGTGCCTTTTCTCGCTAAACTTTCTTGCCAAAGATCTTTCCAATCCTGATTAAGTTTTGACTTTAGAAGTGGTAGTAAATCTGTGTACGGAATGGCAACATTGTCAGCAGCGCTGCCGCTGTCACTGTCGACAATCGCACGTGCAAGGAAATCCACATGCTCGTTGCCTGCGAGTTGCGACTCCTATAATTATGCGAGGGCGTCCATAAGAATTCCACACTGTAATTTCTTTTAAATAGCATATACAATAAGGATCTTATTTCGGTGATAATATAGTTTGACTTGGCACTGAATTGATGATTTTGCAGAGCTTTTAGAACACTCATGCTGTCTGTGATGATTAACCAATATCTTTCCGAACGATCTTCAATGAATCTTAATGCAGAAACAATAGCAAGAGCTTCTGCAGAAAATATGCTCAAATTTTCATTAAGTTTAGTACCTCGTCCAAACTTCAAACTTGGTATATAGAATGCCATTGAAACCTTATACTCCTTTTTTGAGCCATCTGTGTAACTGTGTTTATAATTGGGATATTGAGATATAACATTATAGATTTCGTGTCGATCTCTCAGTTTATTGTCTATAACTATGCTGATGTTATGCATAATACTTTCATAGCTCTTAGTTTAGCAAACCCAGTTATCTGATTTAAAGATGTTGTGCTGATTGACCAAATTTAACAAGAAGGGGAGCTCATGCAAAAGAAAGGGATAGTTGCTTGATAGAGGGGAATTCATATGCAAACTATTGTTCAGATGAGTAAGTTTGTTAATAAGGGAGTGATTATTAATAGAAAGTAATTTTAGCAAAAATCTCCTTTTTAGATATTGAAACCTTAAGTATAGTGGAGGAGTGTTGCATTCAACTTGGAGTGAATTTATGGGAGTTGTTCTCATTAATAATAATAATAATAATAATAATTTATTCATTGCACGAATATGGTACAAAATATCAAGGTGGTACAATTGTCAGTCGTTCGCATATTCTGCCACACACAGTGGCGCGCAAATTTATCTTAGTTTAGATTTTACATTATTAGTCAGATTCATATCAATTAAGTCAATTATCATACATAATTAAATTTATATAAATTACCATGTCTCACACAATTATCGTTTATTGAGTAGTACGTTTTTTCTAAAAGTAATGCACTAAGTCGCTTTTTAAAGATTCTTGTCGGAAGATCTTTAAGTTCTTTCGGTAATCTATTGTAAATTTTAATTGCCATACAGAAGGCGTTTTTCCGAAATAATTCCAAATTTATTTTTGGCACAGCCAATTTCTCCCCATGTCTTCTACTTACTACATTCGATTTAAAAATATGTATATTTCTGTGTACGAACAGGGACATTTCTAATATATAAATACATGGAAGAGATAACACTTTGAGTCTCTTAAATAGAGGCACGCAACTATCAATGCAATTTGCTCCACAAATTGCTCTAATACATTTTTTTTGGGGCTTAAATACCCTATTCACTTCGACTGAATTTCCCCAAATTATAATTCTATATCTAATTATAGATGCAATATATGCATGATAAGCAGCTAATACCGCAGCATGGTTAACAGTTTCCCTTAGTCGTTAACACAAAAACAAAACGGTCTATTTTGTTCTGTAATTTTCCAATATGTGATTTCCAATTACAAAATGTATCTATCGTTATACCTAAAAATACACACTCGTTCATTATGTCCAGTTTATTGTGTTTATATTGTACGTCTATTAGTGTTTTAGAGTTATATGTCTGAAAATGAATTATGTTAGTTTTGGTCATGTTTATTTGTAGGTTATTTGAATTCATCCAGTTGATGGCGTCGTCTAGAGATTTAATTAAGTTGTTTTTTAAATCTTGGTCATTGCCCCAGTGATAAGTCGAAGACTATGATTTTGAATGACATCCAATTTGTGAAGCAGTTGGTTATTTGAAGCAAAACAAAAGAAACTGTATTCAAAGTGGCTACGAACAAGAGATTTTTATAGAGTTAAAAGAATTTTAGGATCAGAGCCCCAGTATGTTCCAGCAAGAGACCTCAAAATATTCAGTGCCTTTGTAGCTCTGTCAGTTACACAATCAACATATTTACCCCAGGATACATTGTTAAGAAACAACACACCCAAGAACTTAGCTTCTGTTACAGCTGGGAGTTCTGTACTCTCATAATATAATTTGACCTGAAAAGGCCTTCCTTTATTGAATACTAATACTTTGGATTTCTCTATACTTATGTCTAAGGCAAGATAATTAAAATAGGTATGTAAATTTTTTAAACTAGAATTTAATATGGAAGCTATATTCTTAGAGTTGGCATCAGAGTAATATACCACTAAATCATCTGCAAATTGTAAGTTAGTTACTTTGGGACCTAAAATTAAGTTAAGTTTGTGAATATACAGTGTAAAGATTAAAGGACTTAAAATACTGCCTTGGCAGGTGCCTTTATAGGAGAAACGTGGGCCTATAAGCCTGTTATGATATTTAATATAAACTTTTCTACCATGTAAGAACTCAAATATCCATTGCACAACCTTTACAGGCAGACCAATGGAAACAAGCTCTGAAGACAGAATATGATGATTTACGTTATTGAAAGCCCCTACTACATCAAAAAATACACTGGCCAAAACATTATTGGATTTGAATGCTTGAAAGATGTCCAAATGTAAATGGGCAATACTCTCTCTAGAAGATCTGCCCTTTCTAAACCCAAATTGATTAGAAGGTAATATTTTATTTAATTGTATGAAATGTTCTAATCTTTGTTTCAATAGTTGTTCAAATATTTTCCCCACACAAGAAGTCAAAGCAATAGGTCTATATGAATTAAAATGAAATTTCTCTTTATTAGGTTTTAATATGGGCACTAAACAATCAATCTTCCGTCAATCTATCGTCTGGGATCAAAGTTTGTTCCCAAAGACGATTAAAAACTTTTAAAAGTACTGATTTGGATTGAATCGATAAGTGCTTTAGCATTGTATATGGAATACCATCTAAGCCTCAAGTTAAGTTGTGTCTCTTCTAGATGATATTGCTGACATTAATTCGGCAAATGAAAATGGTTCGAAACACAGACGAAGTTGAGTAAGTTTTGTTAAATTTACGCATATATATAGTGACCAAATAATTGAAATAGGTGTAGTTCTGCTAAAGGATTCACATAATTTGTTCCAACTTAATCTTCTTTCAGATCTAATTATGTATTTCTTCTTAGCTTGAAGCTTTTTAAAGTTTACATAATTCTCTTCAGTTGGGTCATCTTTGAATTGTAAGTATGCATTTTTACTATCTGTGAGAGCTTTAGAACAATTTGAATTCCACCATGGAAGTGGATTTCTTTTTGTTTTTGTGTTTGGTTTTAAACGAGAATTATTATGACCAGATGAAGAGAAAGGAAGAGATTCCGATAGAGCCCTGTTTAAGCATTTAATAAGAGTGTTGTATGTTAAAGTAGGATCTTGAGTATTTAAGGATAAATTATGAAATAACAAATCAACTTCAGTGGAATATAGATCCCAATCAACTAATTTTAAATTACAAGAAGAAGGGAGAGGATTACTATCAGGTATATCTATAGAATAAGAATTATTACAACTGAGTAGAATTTTTGTTATTACAGGGAGGTGATAGCTGCCTAATGGATCGTCGAAGACCATCCAGTCACCTTGTAAAGAGATGGAAGGAGAGACTATGTTTAAATCCAAGACATTAGGTCTCTATATGTGAGAGCCGACTGTAGTAACATGACCATCATTTAGTAGGACTAAATTGTTTTTATGAATGACATCTAAAATGTCTTTGCCCCTGCAATCAGAGGTTTGGCTGCCCCAAACTATATTATGACAGTTAAAATCCCCCGCCAAGAAAATTGGTTCAATTAAATTGGCTTTTAATTAAATTATTCAGTTTATTGGTGAAAAAGGAGGGCTGCAATTACCTGGGCTGTAAAGGCTTACAATAGTTAATTCCTTGCAATTTGAATATTTAATTCTAATAGCTATATTTTGAAGAGAATTATCATAAACAGTATTTACATTAGAGTAAGAGATAGATCTATGTACAAGTATGGCTACACCATTGTGAGAGTTTCCTGAGTGTAGTCTTACTATATCGAAATTATGCAATTTAAATTTATGATGAGATTTAAGCCAAGTCTCGCAAAGAATGGCCACATGAATATTGTTATCAAAAAGAAAATGGTTGAAAATATGTTGATTGTGCAATATACTCTGAGCATTCCACTGTACTATATTTAAAGTATCCATTAGGATATAATTAAAGATTGTTTACTATTCTGCTTTTTGAAAGAATCTTTTAAAACATCGTTTTATGGTTTCAGAGCAAATTTTGGATTCATTGGTCCTGTTGAGGGTGACTTTAACAAGTGATTAAAAAAAAAAATTTTTTTTATTGTTTCTCAAATTTTTAACATCATTAAATGAGTATGAGACAACCCCCGTAAGTAGTCAAGAGACACTTGTGTTGGGGTTGGCTCGCTACTTCCCTTAACTAAACAAACTTTAACTAAATCTAAATTAACTTAATCTATGAATGTGTGAATGTGTGTGTATGTGTGCATGTCTGTGCTGTGTGTGAGCGAGTGTGCACGCTGTCAAGTTCATAATACGGTCCGTCTCAAACTAGCGAATTCGCACCAAAATGTGCTCAGTTTCCTCGTATGTTAGAGTTCTCAGCCACCCTGCTACAACCTTTTTACAATCATACAAAACTCTATGATGAAGTCGGAGTTTAGAGTTCAATTGGTTGTAAATATATGCAGACTGACTCACGTACTGACGGCTGGCAAAATTTGAATGGACCATTACGGAGCGGGCCACATTACCACTCCGTCTTCTATCCTGGCTAGCAGAATTAAAAGGAACACATTTATGCAGATATAAGGTGACATTTAAAAGATATAATTGCCTTACCGATAACAATCCACTTGATCTGTACAAGTTAACTGTGGGATATCAATATGGTTTAAAATACATCACTTTTATTAGAGACCGCTGCGCTCTTTCCAGCTCAAGAAGTTTAGTTTTTGTGGCACCACCCCATACTGGTATGCAATACGTAATTACTGATTGAGCTAATGCAACGTAAACATTACTCAGTATCACAGGAGACATCACATGGCGTAGCGTCTTGAAAATCCATATCAATTTCCTGACTCGTGATATAATAGTAGAAATGTGTGAGTGCCATGATAGACATTCATCAATAATGATGCCCAAGTATCTTGTAGAGGTAACTTTCTGAATAATTTGACAGTTGCACTTCTGTGTATAGTGGTCCGCACACTCATGTATCCCAAGCCCAAAAGTAGCACCCGGTTTAGATCTCCGACTTGGAGAAAAACAAATGAAGTTGGTTTTTGGAATATTTAGGGTCAGCAAATTAGCCTTTAGCCAGTCAAATATAACGGCAAGACCTCGTTCAGCATTCTGGCGTACGGATTCCCAAGTTTCTCCATGGGAGACAATAGCTGTATCGTCCGCATAGGAGAATATTTTCCCTCCGCTGCCCAGCAGGTTACATAGTTCGTTAATGTACACCAGGAACAGCGTTGGGCCAAGCACACTCCCCTGCGGCACACCAAATAAAACATTTTCTTCTTCACTGTAAAGGTTTCCTATTTTAACTTGTTGAGTCCGATCTCGAAGATAGCTGTCAAAAAGACACAGAGCTGTGCCTCTTATACCCATCGCCTCAAGTCTCTGCACAAGGATGGGGATCGAAACGGTGTCAAAAGCTTTCTTTAAATCCAGGAATACTGTCAAGCATTTATATCCTTTGTCTACCCTACCTACAATCTCAGTTGTCAGTGCTGTAATAGCGTCCTGTGTCGAGCGTCCTTGTCTAAATCCATATTGCGAGTCAGAAAGTATATTATATTTGTTCAAGTAGCTAATAAGTCTTTTATTTAATAGTTTTTCTATAATTTTAGAAATAGCAGGTAAGACAGATATGGGTCTGTAAGTGTTGACATCACCCGTGTCCCCCCCCTTGTGCACGGGCGTAATGATGGAACGCTTCAATGCTTTCGGAAATATTCCCGATTCGAAACATAAATTGGCCAGTTGACATATAAGAGGAACTACGACGTCCCTAGACAATTTAAGGAAGCCTATAGGTATATCGTCCAATCCGGATGCACTTCCCGAATCAAGAGCCATGAGTATGCAGTCCACTTCCACTGGATCAGTCTCCAACAATACAAAAGAGGAGTTCTGTGAGCCAGAATTAGAAATCATAACTGAACTAGGACGAAACCCAGTCGAAGTCATTATGTCTTCTGCTAGTGTTTTACCAATTGTGACAAAAAAATTATTGACACGGTTTAAGGAATCTGGAGGATGTGGTGTGATTTGAAGAAGACGTACATTAGATGATTTCGGTTTTTTAAAATGAGTTATACTATTGATATTTTGCCAGAGCTTTTTCGGATTTTTTATAGAACATGCAATTAGTTTTTTATGATAATCTCTTTTTAATTTCTTAATCAGGTTAGAGCAAAACGTACGAAAGCGCTTATAGGTTACTCTTATTATAATATTAAATGGATCCTTTCTGGCTTGCAACTGCATTCTATTTCTAAGCCTGATACATCTCAGGGCCCCTGTAGATATCCAGGGTTTTAAAGTACGCTTGGAGCTGGTAACTGATTTGGTTTTAGTGTTAAGAAGGAGAGCTGTTTTTATCACATCTATTATCCTGTCAGCAAGAGTATTTGGGTCAACGTATGTGTTGAAGAAAGATATATCTGCACTCTCTAGGTATTGATATGCTTTTTCAAAGTTAGTAATAGTAATAGTTTTTTTATTGGATGTAGCTTGGTATGTGTGGGATATGGTCAATAGTACCGTTAAGTGATCAGTTATGGATGTATTCAGAATTGCGACTAATGCAGAGTTTTTAGTTTTATCCAACTTTAAGAGCATATGATCAAGGCAGCTGTCCTCCCTGGTAGGCAGGCAGTGTCCCGGAAGAAAACCGTGAACAGCCGACATATTTAAATAAGATAACCTATTTGCCCGCAAACGTGCTGAATCCGATGGTCTTTCAATTAGGTTTATATTATGTCTCCTGTAACGATTATGTTTTTATGCGATTGAATAGTTTGAAGATGTTGATCTAGTGAATTAATAAAATTATCCGCGGAAACGTTAGATGGAGACCGATATATTCCAATTATAGTGAAGTTAGAGATCGTAATTTGTAAAGCGGAAGCGTGCCTAACATTTATTTCATTTACCTGGGGTAAGTGACAATTTTTAATATAAACCACAATGCCGTCATTTTGATTTATGTGTCTAGTGGTATGAAATGCAGAATAACTATTCAACACTGGTACCGGTTTCTTAGAGTTAAGTCTGCACTCGGTCAGGATCAAAACATCAACCTCAACATCTATTCGAGACAATGTTGCCACAAAATCGTCAAAATTGCTGTAGATACTTCTTATATTTTGAGTCAATACTGTCAAGTTATTGTTATATTGCTGCAGGTATGTAGGCAAGTGTTCAATGTCTAAGGTAACAGACTTACCAATTTCAGCATTGTCCAACTCCTGACAAGTAGTTACGTTACCATCCATTACTGAAAAGAGCAAGCGAATGGCGCTTCACCGAATTCACCTGGTTGTGACGATCGACAGAAATGTACACCTGCGTACAGCTGCACTTGACTATATTTACGTGATCACGCTTACAGACCACGATTATTTCAAAATTTAAGACTTGAATTATTCTAATGACGAGCTGAGAATGAGTGCGGTTGAGATATTCAGTAAGTATTTTGTGTAAGTGTTTTGTGTAGAAACTATTAATTAAACTTAAAATATACAATGTAATTAAATGTACTAAAAACAAAGCGATAAAAATCAAAAGACGTATTAGTCATGCGTTCTGCAGCAAATGGTGTATTTGTGCCTCGCTCCTGATGACAATAGCACGGGAATTTTCGACTTTTTTTATTAGGATGCGACCATATGATGTCCAGCAAAATTTATATTGCTTAGATTTTGACAAATCTCGGGCTAGAAAGAATAGGCGAGCGCCTTTAGACGTCAATTGTTCAGATAAAAATACAGGAGCGTCCGGGTTCTTTGTCGTTATTCCGAGGTGTTTTGCTTGAAGTTTGGTGATTCAGTAATGGTTTTAAGTATTATTTCTGAATTGAGTAATGAAAGAAATTGGTCTGTTTTACTATGTGAGGGAAAATTAGTGCTATTAAGAGCTTGTGCATAACTTTTATTTTGAAATTTATCCTTAGTTTGCTGAATTTTTTCTTTTTTGATAGGGCAAATAGAAGATATTGAAATATGGTTCCCTTTACAATGGCAACAAGAGGCCTCTTTGGGGTTAACGTTGCAAGATTTAAAGTTGTGACCTTCTCCACAGATGGAGCACCTTTCAGCGTATTTACAAAATTTGGCGATGTGACCATATTATCTCAAGCCACGGAGGCACTGTTTTACTGGAGGTATGTAGGCACGAACTTCAAATCTCCAACTATTCAAGTCAACACTCTCAGGTAAGTTTGGACAAGAGAATGTGATGGACACAGTTTTTGTAGGTTTATATTTGATGTTACTGTTCTCGGTAATCCTACGCATGAAGCGTTTGATCGAGACTATATTTTTTGTGCTGGTCACGCGCTATAAATCTCTTTGTTTGAAAGATCTATTGGCACGTGACTAATAACGCCAGTTGTTTCTGTTGCGGCAGCTGGTATACTAGCGTAGAGTTTGTGGTTAACCAGAAACTTTTTATTGCTTAGAGCTGCATTAGCCAAAGCTGGTCTCTCAAATATCACTCCTACTTTTGCTTTGTTGATTCTTTTTAATTGTTTTACGCCTTTATTGTATCGTTTTATTGCGTTGGTGAGTGACATCATATCTCTCGAGCCAATTGGTTTGTCTTTGTCAGTGTTTTCTAGAAAGACAATATATTCGAAATTGCCACCAGCTTCAGGATAGAAACGGACATAATTCGGTAATTTAAATGAAATATACTTATCAGTATCTTACTCAGAAATGATGGAGTCCGACTCAGAGTCCCGCACCGCAGCGCTTTCCTCGGAGTCTCCCTCGACATCTTTTTTCTTACGCCCTTTTCTACCGCGGGACATCGCGGCAACAATCACACTTTATAAGTAAATAAAACTTTCAACAATAACAATTTGTATTATTTTAACTTTATTTTTTTAAAAAAGGCGCCCTTGTTCGAACTTAACCGCGCTTTTTTCCCAAATTGTATATTATATAACAGTTGACAGATCTAGCTATTAATAATCTGTGCTAACTGCTGACGTTTATTGTGACATTTGACACGCCATTGCAAAGAAATGCCAATAATGAATAATTTTTATACAACAATTAAAATGGACGTCGGCGAACTATTGACTTTTATGGTTAGTTTATTTATTTGTGAGTTGTTGTCTTATCAGTTCGTTACGCACTTATATTAATTTCTTCTATAGCCTACCCCAACACCTAAGCGTCCTAATGAAGATGAACTTGGAGATGCTGATGAGGAAAGTGTACGTTCGAAAAAAAAGTACGTCGACGAGCAGTCGGTTCGGAATTGGAAAGATCTGCAAAGATCCCAACCATCATCATCTACCCAAAGAACCTACTGTAACTGACAAAGAACGCGAAGATATTCTAAAATTTGTAGAAAATGTTGTTACAGAGGTAAGCTACACAAAAGTCTATAAAGACATTAGAAATCTATATATTTTTCAATAATTATTTTATATAATATTGTTATCGCTTTTACTTTTGATGACCCCTTCATTACACAATACAAGGTAAATCCAATTATTCGAAATTCAGATTACAACATAAATTACCAGCAAATTGATATATTTAATGTGACCAGAAAATTCTTAAAAACTCTGGTATCTTTTACTAATAATGGCTTTGTTTGTTCCTTCATATTAAATATATATTTTAATCTACCAATCAATCAATCTTACAACTGTGCTTTATGTTTCTGTTTCAATGTGTATTCCGTTTTTGGCTTTTGTGTGCAATGTAATTGTTTAAAAATAATATATTCTTGAAAGTTGTCTGAAGTCTTGCAACAGCACGTGACCAGTATCCACTACTTGTACGCTTGAAATGCCTAAATTCACTCTTAGAACTCCTATCCCATGATAACACCGATGTTTCAACAAAAGTTGTGAATTTGTTACAGGTATACCTGCATTTTTGTGCAATATTTAGATTCAATTACATTTAATGCCACAAGTGTGTAACAACTATTTGTTTTCCCAATAGCTGTTGTGAATATATTTGTATAAAATTAGGTAATAACAATTCTAGGAGTTAACGGATGTTGATATATTGCATGAGAGTGAGGAAGGTGCAGAGGAGCTAATCAATGCTTTAGCTGATGCAGAGTGTTCATCTGTACTCTTACATAATTTGGCTTGTCTTGATGAACTAGTGCCAGATGAGAGAGATGCTGTACATAATACTTTAGGTATGTATTATGTACAAGCATTGAATGTTCATCATTATATAATATTATGTATATGGAAACAGCTTCTGATTCTAAACATTAATAGTTTATATTATAATTTTAATCTGTGATACTTTTAATGCAAAGGTTCCCTAAACACTTAAAATATATACTATAGATACCTAATATGTATTGTGTTAATTGCAGGGATAGTTGAAAATATAACTGAGTTTCGTCCTGAATTATGGGTTGAAGATGCAAAACAAGGTTTCATTCAGTGGATTCTTAAGAGATTGAAGGTAGAAAAAATATGTTTACTTTCTTTTGAATGTTTGTGATATACTAAATAATCTATGATAATATTTTCAGATGAAAATGCCAGTCGATGCCAATAAATTATATGCAACAGAGATTTTGTCAATTCTTCTGCAGAATACACCCGAGAAGAGAAAATTTTTAGGAGAACTTGATGGCATCAATGTACTACTACAAGAGTTAGCTGTGAGTATTTTTTTCTCAATATATAAAGATTTACAAGATTTTACTGTAAGGCCTTAACCCAAAAAGGGGTCCATCCTGCACACAAACAATATAATCTAATATATAATAATTATAATATTATATAATAACAGATATATCAACAACTACTGTAGACTTATAATAACAGAATGAAAAAGAGTAAGTATGGAGTGTCTTGCCCATTCTCTTATCTCTGCTTCAAATGAAACCTTTTTGAAGGGGCAATTAGAGTTTTTTTTTAAATATATTTTTAACTTTTGATTTTCAAAAGTTCCCTTTCAATTGGCTGAATTGAAATAAATTATTTGACATTTTTGACTTTGAAAACTAACACCCATTTAATATGTATTTTGTTTATAAGATAGAATAAAGGTGACATGATTATTATTACTTACCATATTATGAAAGTGTATAAGTAAGCTTCATTTGTTTATTTAAGTTAAGTTTAGTTCTAAAGTTTTCTTGTGCCATTTACAACATATTTATTTATTTCCTATTATTACAGTAACTTAATAATAACACACATAACAAGTAAAAACTTAAAACCATTTTATAACTTATTATAAATAATACAATTCTTGTGAATTCAGCCAGTATGCATCTCTATACATATTTCTCACTCGCAATAATATTTGAGGCACTGGCAGAAATTGAGATCGCTTACATGTATATGAGGTCTTATGGAGAGGACATGTCGAGGAATTCTTTTCCTTACTGCATTATTTATTTATTTATAAGTAATTTTACAGCTTATATACACATTATAAAACAAATAGACATTAACAAAACTAAAGAAAACTGAAATTCAACATTTGGACCAACAAAGAATACTTAATAATAATATTTCTTTTAACAAGAGTCTACCTGCCTCTTCGACTACTTCATCCCACCTTTTTTTGTGAGGTGGGAAATTTCAATATCCTGATAACTTGAACAACTTTTTTGTACGAACATTACGCAGCCAGATATTTCTGTCTTTCAATTTAGGTACCTATCAATAGCCCGGTACACAAATATTTTACTAATACCAAGCGTATGGAGTTTTAAATATCGCATTTGGCGCCATTCCTACTTTGTGTAACGGAATCACAGTGAGTCCGTTCAGCACTCCGTTTTAATATCGCAAAGTATTTGTTAAAACATAAGTTGTCTATAATTTATCCTGTATAATCTATGGTAAATTTCGCGCCTTTCTATGACTGTTGTAACATCTCTCTCTGCTCTGTTATATAATAATAAAGACAGTTTGTTGTACTAGATAACTTTTATTACCCAAAGGAAAATCCACTATTGTAACAGGTTATGGGTCCAGTATAGCCCTGATAAAAAGAATGAAAGTTTGAAAAGGAATAGTGAATACATATTCGTAAAATAAAAGAAAAA
Source organism: Pieris rapae (assembly GCF_905147795.1). Classification (NCBI taxonomy): domain Eukaryota; kingdom Metazoa; phylum Arthropoda; class Insecta; order Lepidoptera; family Pieridae; genus Pieris; species Pieris rapae. The sequence goes on along the minus strand of NC_059533.1, from coordinate 2,305,115 downwards.
TAAAATTATCGCACGCCGGTAAAAATAACCTCAAAGTGACTGTTGATTTTACGGATCGAAATATCATTAAACATTATGCAAATATCGTATCAGAATGTCGTAAGGAATCCTCTAGTAATGATCGAAAAGCTGACCAGTAGGTTGGGAAAACTATTCTACATGGAGATTCGCAGTTAAAACATATCTCCTACATGAGGATTTGTGGGACTGTGTCGAACATGAGCCCGATGAACCTATCGACTTGAAACGTGACATTAAAGCAAAATCAAAGATAATCTTGCTGGTGGACTCCGTAAACTACGTTCACATACAAGATGCAAAGTCTGCAAAAGAAGTGTGGGACTGCTTGGCAATGTCATCTGACGATTCGGGGCTAACACGCCGCGTGGGCTTACTTCGAGATCTATGTACAACAAATCTCATCCAGTAAGATTTGTATTTAAAATGTAGAAGAATATGTGAGCAAAATTATGACCACGGCTCACAAGCTCCGTAACATCGGTTTTAAAGTAGATGAAGAGTGGATCGGGACACTACTACTCTCTGGTCTACCTGAAACATACAAGCCCATGATTATAGCAATCGAAAGCTCTGGTATGAAAATAAGCGCAGACTCTGTTAAGTCGAAAATTCTACAAGATGTCAAAGTGTGTGAAAATGATACATCTGCATTTGCTGCAAACTATAATCTCAAGAATAAGGCTAATACGAGACATCCTGGAAGAGGGCCTCGTTGCTATAAATGTAATAAATATGGACATATTGCTGCCGAGTGTAAGTCAAAATCTACAAAAAAGAATCAAGAGAGTTCAAGTTATGCTGCAGCTTTTACAGTCTCAACAGATAGTTTTGAACAGGTGCCATGGTATATAGACTCAGGCGCTTCAGTACATATGACCAAACATAGACATATATTGCAACATGAGAAAGAGCCACCCATTAAAACAATAAAGGTAGCAAATGACAAGTTATTATCAGTTCACAGTGCTGGTCAGTTGACATTGGATGTGTGCAATAATAAAGGTCAGTACAACAAAATTCTGTTTCAAAATCTTTTGTATGTACCTGAACTAGCAGCAAATCTACTATCAGTCAGTCAGATTATAAAAAATGGAGGTCAGGTAAAATTCAAGAACAATGGTTGTTTGATATTCAATGAAAACAATGTGGTTGTTGCAACGGCAAGCTTAGTCAATAATATGTATAGGCTAAATGCGAAAAGTGAACATGCATACTTATCCGCTGTTAACAAGCAAGACATTAAAAATTTAAAGAATTCGATTCGAAATTCAATTATGTGTCGGAGGTTTTGATACAGAATAGCTCAATGTTTGACTCATCATCTGAACCATCTGATAATTCTGCATCTGAGAGCTCTAAAGACACATTACAATTTGGGAGTACTGACTACTACTCTAAACAAGATCACAGTACAGATAGTGACTACTCACCAAACCGGAAAATTGAAATAGTCTCTCACCCCAACATAACATTGAGACCAAGAAATAGAGAATTACCCTTAAACCAAAAAGATGATCAAGGAAAAGTTTACCTGTGTCATAGTGAAGATACTTCTGTACCACTAAACTATAGTGAGGCCATCATATCACCCGAGTCTGAATATTGGAAACATGCAATAGAAAAAGAAATAGAATCTCATAAGCAAAATGGAACATGGATATTGGTAGAAAAGCCCCAAAATGCGAAGCCAATTGGAAGCAAATGGGTTTTCACACAGTTAACAGTAAAATGACAAAAGATCTCTGAATAATGCATTATTAATCTCGGCTCCGGGATCAGCACTAATTCGTCCAGCTACGCCGTATAAAGAAAAGTATTTGATTAGAGCTCTAACCTCTTCGGGAGTTGAACGTGAACTTATTAAAAATGCTTGTCCTAGTTTACTGAAACCATCGACTATAGTGAGGTTATATTGTCCTTCTATTGAAAATGTATCTATGAATAACTCCTGAAATGGTCTATCTTGTGTCTGTCTGTGTCAATTGTTATTCGGGTTTTGAGGTCTTCTATCGTATTTCATCTTTTTACAAGTTTCACAAGCGTTAATTATAATAAAGCAACGGTCTGTTCCATGTTGTTCCAGAAATAGGTTCTTTTTAAATGAATTAAAGTCTCTTTGATACCGCGGTGACTATTTTTCCCATCATGATATTTAAGAACTATATCTAGCTGTTCCTCTTCATTAGCTACATAAATTACTTTAATTCTATATTATTCACAGGTAAGTGTACTTCTAATATTTTTTGTTTTGGCCTAGATACTATATTATTTCACTTATTGATTTTTCAGATGCCGTAATAGTGCTAGACCCTAATGATTTAACACTGAGTGTTCGTTCAGAAACTGGAGACACTTCCATAGGTGTTGGGGGATTTGTTTGATTTTGGTTTCCAGCTAAACGGGTTATTTCTTCGGTGAGATTAATTATCAATATGATTTTGAAGGTTTCTTTCATTACTGTCCACATTTACCTTTAGTGAGATACAGGCAGTCCTCGACTTACGTCGTTTCGATTTACGTCGTTTCAAGTTACGTCGAACAATTTTTTGATACTATTCCTCAAGATACGTCATTTGTTTCGATTTACGGCATAGGAGAATTCACTTGTCGCAAGCTCAATGTCCGTGGGGACGGCACACCAAACACCACTTCGTTGTTACAGCCGATGGATCAAGGAGTTATAGCGTCTTTTAAGGCCTATTATCTCAGGAGAACTTTTTCACAGGCTGTAAAGGCTAATGAAAATGATGGTATGGAGCTGAGAGATTTTTGGAAAAGTTATATCTTGCAATCCGTAAAAAATATTGCTGCTTTATGGGATGAGGTGACACCCAACAATTTAAAAGGAGTTTGGAAAAAGTTATGCCCACTTTTTTCAAGCCATCTGAAAGTTCTTCATCCACAGATCAACCAAATATCAATGAAATCACAACTGACATTGTTCATTTGGCTAACCGTTTGCCTGAAATTGCAGTTACTGCGGTGTGCGGATGTTGTGCTATAGTTTCTTTAAGCCAAAAGTTTAATTTTTTATTTCTCATTGCATATTTTGATTACATATTAAAGTTTTATAATAATTATTAAAATTAATAACTCAAATACAAAAAAAAATATTTTAAGAACTTACTTTTGATAATAAAGTATTTTTCTTTCAATTTCGAGTCCGTATGGAACCTAACCCTTGAGTTTTACATGTAAACATATGAAAAAATATGTCTCGACTCTCGACTTACGTCGCGTATTTCAAGAACCTAACATGCCGTAAGTACGAGGACTGCCTGTATTGTCATTGCCCAAGGCGTTAATCCTAATTCTGGATAATGCGTCTGCGTTTGAATTTTGTTTCCCATTTCTAAATACAATATCATAGTCAAATTCAGCTAAACGTAATTTCCAACGTGTTAATTTGGTATTTGGTTCCTTTATTGAGTTAAGCCAGGTTAACGGCCTATGATCGGTGTATATCGTAAATTAATGTCCATATAAATAAGGTCAAAAAAGTTATGTCGCCCAGACGATAGCCAATAACTCTCTTTCTATTGTACTGTAGCGTGTCTCCGCATCATTTAGCGTACGACTTGCGAAGGCGATGGGTTTATCGCTGCCAATTTGACCTTGGGAAAGTACTGCACCTAAAGCGACATTGGATGCGTCTGTTGTAAGGACGAATTTTGGAATTGTCAACGACCAGTCACTTTCCGAGCAGCTTGATCCATTGGCGACGAGTAGAGATATGTGACTCTCTGCATCTTCTACCACATTTACCATGGAGAGTTTGAAAAGTATCTAAATTTAAACACCTAATTAAACCGACACTTTCATTTAGAACATTTTCCACACAGTAATTGTTATTCTTTTGAAATTACACAGATTATATACTAATATATACGTCCGAATTATATTTCACCCGCCGGTGCACTCCAAAAAAAACCAATTTAATATCAAACTAATTTATTATAATTTACAAATTAATAGAGTGATCTGTAGCGCGATGCTTACAAGAATGAATTTTTAAAACTAAGTCCTATATCTAGCGTCGCCGGTGGCGTCCTTCGTCAGCAAAAATCCTATATTGTTAGGTGCAGGGCTGGCACATAACTGATGCAGGGCTGGCACATAACTCCTCCCCCCGCAGATCCGCAACTATTTGAGGACGTTGAGGGAAAATGTTGCGGCTGGATCACCTTCTGGGTGTCCCTGTTGCTCTTGAATTCCAGCATTCTGGGTCCTTTTATGGAGTCGACGATATCCGATGTATATTACAAAAATAGCTGAACACAGGAGCATTACGTAGAAGGGTAAAGTGGTGTGGTAAATGATGGTTGGATTTTCCGGAATAATAGGCATTTGTACTTCGATTTGCTTCTCTAAATTATGTAATCCATTCAAATCAATCGTATGTATCTTTAAGGATCGCTGTGGTGTCGTAGGGGTAGAGTTCATTGGTAGCAAAATCTTCAAAGGCTCCCCTTTTAATTGGTTATTTATGTTAACAATGGTGAGGTCCTTAGTATGTAGAGAACAGTTCGGCGGTATTGTTACAAGGTAACTGCCCTGCAGATTCAGATATTCTCTTCGTTTACATGACAGGGATATTTTAGTTAAACTTGGAAACGTAACGCAGTAATGTTGGTCGTCTAATTTTTCCATGGCAGGCTTGGCGAGTGTCAACGTGGTAGGTATGCATGAATTTGACACTTGCTGGCTGATGACAAGGTCTGCGCAATCAGGTGAGCGTTTTATATGATGATTAAGTGTCTCTTCACACAGAAACCGATTTCTTGACTTCGGGCATTCAGCCTCTATGTACACATAATTATCGTTATTGGTTGCTATATAAGGAAAGGGAGGTATAATAATGTGTTCGTAATGATTTGGTAAGATGGATAATTTAAAAAGGGTAAAAGTATTAGGGGATATTATGGGAAACCGTAACACTATAACTATTCTATTATTACTAAAATATGACCCAGTGCGAATTACGCTATAGTATTCGCGGAGTTCTAAATCTAATAACTGTTCCGGTTTATAAACAGAACTTAAAGTACCTAACATACTACGTAACATACTTACATCTAACATAATATGGTGCGCTGTATAAGTGCACGTAAAAGCTAAACTATCTTCGATATTTCTTATAACTAATAGTAGCTCATTAATATTATCATCAAATGAATTTAATAATTGGGAAATTTCTGCGAAGATTACTGTATCTACATGTTCAGTATTAAATTTCGAAATCATAAAATACATTGTTTTATTTAAATCAATTTGATTTTCCACTAATTTATCAATAATTTTCGCGTGCTCGGACATCCACGCCTTACTAAGACTTATATGATTATTAAATTCGGAAATTATATTACTTGATTATTTTGAAGAATTTTAATGGCCTCGTCATATTTAATGGCATCGCTGTAGTCTAAGTTACCGGTTACACTTTTAATAATAGAGCCTAAACCATTAAATAAACCTCTTTTAACGCGACCAGGTTTTAATGTACTTAATAACAACGATGCTTTATCTAATTTTTCCGTTAAATGTTGTGATTGTCAAAGTAACCCTCAATGTCATGAATTTGAGTCTTTAATGTTTCAATCTTCAGGCCAATTTTATCCAAGTCAATGAAATGCAAAAAGGTATGATAATGGGTAATTATGTCAGTAAGTCCGATATTAAACGGTAATAGTCCAGGTCCGTTGTCCATATTCTCAAGTCTTATCTCCTGGGTCATTGCTATGTCCAGGGACAACACCAGGGTTGTCAGCAGCATCCTGTAACAATTTACTACTTTTTGGAACACGTTATAGTCGGGATTTCGATACAGGTAATCGTTTTTTAGAGGTATATTTATGTATGGGTAAATTTGTAACAACTTTGTCTTGTATATAACGTTGAGCTAACTTTTGTGTCGCAACTATCGGATTACTTATATAAACATCCTGTCCAGGTGTGTAATCAGTCTCGGGTTCCCTATGGGAATTGTGTCTCTGCATTATCGCTTGGCGTTCTGCGAACGATGAGTCATGTATCATACTATACACTGTTAGCATATTGTTACGGTGACTTTGTATGTATTGTTGTAAAAGTCTTTCTGTTAAGTTTAAATCTGTAGGGTCTCTAGGGTCATAATGTCCAGTAACAATGTCATATGGTCTACATTTAGTCAAGCTATGTATAGAACTATTATATGCTAAAATAGCGTATAAAATTAAATTGGCTACCGATTCATTTTTGTGCTTTAATCTTAATATTCTAATATGTTCTATAAGGGTGCTATGTAAACGCTCTATCATTCCGTTTTCATTAGGACTGTGAGGTGCTATCATATGGTGATTTATTTTATGTAAGCGTAGGAATTCAGCAAATACTCGATTTGTGAACTCTGTTCCTCTATCGGAAATTAAAGTCATAGGTGATCCATGATGTGTCATGAAAGTTAATAGTTTATCAATTATGTTTGGAGCTGTACAGTCATTAAGTCGGTATGCTTGAGCATACTTAGAAAATGCGTCAATGAAAGTCAAAAATTTATCTTGTTCTAAGGTCAAGACGTCTATGTGAACTGTTTCAAATGGTCGAGAAGGTGGCGGTACAATTTTAAACTCCGGGCGTACGGGATTACGATCGTATTTTGCGGAGTTACAGATTGGGCATATGCTTATGTAATTAACTATATCATGTTTCATTTTAGGCCAGAAATACCTTTGGGATAAGGACATATATGTTTCATTTATTCCGCGGTGGTTGGTTTTACCTTCATGATATTTTCTAATCGTGTCCTGTTGGGTTACATAATCTCTAATATTTTCAACTTGCCGTATAATTAACAAGTAATAATTTCATAGATGAGCTTCGAAAAGTGTTTTGGATAATAGGTACTCAACATTTTTCCTAAGGGTTCGACGAGTATAGCAGTACGTATTTTCGGATCTACATATTTTTTAATTATGGCGATAATTTCTTGTTGAAGGCTGTTCTCATTAATTTGTACAGAGACGCGCGAAAAATTCTCAAAAGGTCTATTAAGAACGGGTTTAGTTGAGGGTGAGTTATTTGTGATTTTTATTAGGATTTGCTTTCGAAACAAGTTAAGAGGGTCTTCACTTATGGGGATGTCAAGTATTGGACTTTCGCGACTAGTATGTTTTGTACCTTCCTGATTTATATCAGCGCTTTCGTCAGTGCTGTAGGCTCTTAAAGTTGGTGCAGTATCAGTCGATGAAAGGCTAATAAGAGGTCTATCGTCAGGACATGTCACAGTCGATACGGAGTCAGATATATTAACTACTAATGATTCTACTGTCTCGTTATTTAATTCTACACGTGACAAAGCATCTGCATTCGTGTTCGACTTACCTTTTTTATACACAACCGTATAGTCATATTCACTAAGTTTTAATCGCCAACGGGTTAAACGTGAGTTAGGCTCTTTCAAATTCATTATCCATTGTAAAGGCTTATGGTCTGTAACGATTTTAAACTTACGGCCAAATAAATAGGGTCTAATGTATTCTGTAGCCCAAACTATAGCCAACAATTCCTTCTCTATCGTACTATAATTAATTTCGCTTTCATTTAAAGTACGCGATGCAAATGAGACAGGTTTATCTGAGCCTATTGGGCCTTGAGAAAGAACGGCGCCAATAGCTAAATTAGATGCATCTGTGGTCAGTATAAAATCCTTTGTAAAATCGGGGTATTGCAAAATCGGGTCATTAGTTAAAAGAGGTTTACATTTTTCAAAACAATCCATATATTCTGAATTTAAAATAATCTTACTACCTTTTTTTAAACATTTAGTTAATGGTTTGGTAACACGTGCGAAATCTGGAATAAATTTTCTGTAATAGCCTAATAAACCTAAAAATTGTTTTATTTCTTTTGTAGTTTTCGGGACTGGGTATTTTGTTATAGCTTTAATTTTGTCCGGATTTGGTTTAATTCCTTCTTTACTTATTATATGTCCTAGGTATGCTGTTTCTAATTTAAGGAATTCTGATTTGTCCATTTGTATTTTAAAGTTAGATTCGCGGAGACGTTGAAATACTTTTTCAAGGTTAATTATGTGCTCTTGTAAACTAGTGCTAAATACGATTATATCATCCAAGTATACTAGACAAATAACGTTTTGTAAGCCACGTAAAACATTGTCCATAACTCTTTGAAAGGTTGATGGCGAGTTCTTAAGTCCCATGGGCATTCTCAAAAATTCAAAATGCCCGTGTTTTACATTAAATGCGGTCTTTGAAATGTCGATTGGGTCCATTTCCACTTTGTAAAAACCACTAGCTAAATCGAGAGTAGTGAAGTACTGGCAATTCCCTAATTTGTCAAGGACATCGGTTATATTTGGTATAGGATATTTGTCATCAATAGTTTTCTCATTTAATTTACGAAAATCGACGACTAATCTCCATTTCTGTTTTCCAGAAGCATCTGCCTTTTTTGGTACTATCCAAATTGGTGAGCTCCAAGCTGAATCAGAAGGTTTAATTATCCCTTGATTTAGCATTTTTTCAATTTGTTCCCTAACTTCCTGCCTGTGTATTTGCGGATAGCGATAACTTTTAGTATATATATGGGGATTTCATCGGTTGTTCTAATTCGGTGTTTAATTTTGTTGGTAAAAGTAAGCGATTCCCCTTCAATATAAAAAACATCTGCATATTTTGAGCAAACTGAAATTAAATTCGCTTTTTCCTCCGGGTTTAAATGGTCGGTACGTAATTTTGAAATAACCTCTTCGACTTTATTTGGTGAACGACTGTCAAAACTTTCAATATTAAATAATTCCGCGGTTGCAGGGCGATCGAATGAAATAATTACGTCATTATCTGTGGGATTGTCAATTTCTAAAAATCCGCGATTATTTTTAACTGTGGTTAAACACTCATGTATAATGCAGTTACATATTAATTGTTCATGCACTAAGACTTCACCGTCTAATGTATTAATAGGAACTCTAATTAATTTTGAACTGTTTGCAGGTACTATGTCTTCGTATAAATTACAATTTTTAGAATCGTACATTCGAATCGAGTTAGTAGCAAATTTAGTCACTAATGTTTTATGTTTAAGGTCTATTTTAGACTCCCATTCTGTCAACAAGTCAAGTCCAATTAAACCGTCAAAGTAGTCATGAAATTTATACATAAATAATTTAATTTCTTTATCACTATTAAATTCCTGGAAACAAGGTATCGTAATCGAATATTTATTTCGAGATGTTGCATGAACGTTAGTAACTTCAAACGGATCGTAAGTCAATGGGATATGGTAAAAGTAAGTATAAACTGCGTCGGGGCTAATAAAAGATTGATTTGCCCCGGTGTCTGTTAAAAGTTTAAGTGGGCATTCTCAATTTGTATATAGGGCAACTGTCTTTGAGTTTGAAGGTTAATTTCTATTTTGGTTCTTTTGAACTCTTGACCTTGGTAAAATTTCCGGTGTCAGTCATGTCAGTTTGTGGATTTGATTCGTTATCTTCGTTATAGTCACAAGGTTCGTTATAGTACTCTTGATTTCTGTCTTCGTAATAGTAGTTGTAATCGTCAGAATATCAATCATAGTAATAGTTATGCTCAGGTTCATAATAGTCATAATTTGGGTAAAAGTTATTGGTTGCACATTCATTTAAATTTACGTCACGAGTTTTAAAATAATTTGTAGGTGGTGGATTTCCGTGTATACGCCAATCGTGTCTAGGTACGGATTCCTTTGTCACATAATGACTCACGCCACTCATTGGAGTTGGGCCAGTTTGGGGTTTCGGTTGAGGACGTGGGGGTGCACGGAATACATTACTTTGAGGATTATAATTAGGTGGAAGGGCACGGAACATTTGTTGGGTACGTGTGGGCATTCTAGGTGGGTATTGTGGGTTTAGAATAGGCATTCTAAATTGGTAAGGTGGGTTAGGTTTAAATTGTGGCGGGAAAGTGTATGGTACTTGTGGTAAAGTAAATCTGTTTGACGAATTGTTAGTGTTATATGTAGGCTTAGGTACATTACTGTTATAGTTAGATGAGTGATTTGGCTTAGATGAAGCATCGTTACGTTGCTGTAGATATATAGTATTTAATTCCTCTTGAACGTATTTGTCGGCGCGAAGCGCCTGTAAATAACGAATCCAGATTTATTAAAGCTGTCATTAAATTATTGAAGATAATGACGTCAGTAATACTGGTGTCATAGATTAGTTTGTTGGCATCTGCCATTTAATTTCGACATTAGAGTCTACACTTTAAAGGCTTCTGCGTGGTTCGACCGCTCAATCGAACTGAGGCTCGTACCAATCAGTTCCTGTATTTATAACAACCAGAATTTGTAATAAACAAGCTTCGTAACATTTCGGGTACTCGTTCCACGACCGAACCCGAATAGACAACAGAGTCAAACAGAGTCATAAGAACGAGTGTCAAAGATTACTTTAATATTTATTGTTATCTAGTCTCCAATATTTAAAATTATGATAAATAACTTTCCATAATAATAATTATGACTATGGAGTCAGAATTATTATCGATCATTGAATAGTGATTAATTATAAGATCTAGCAACATTGACAAGTTAAATGAACTAGTCATATTAACGGTTTTAAAGAGATTTGACTTCGATGTCATTAAATGATAATGACAGTGGCAGCTGACACTAACACGCCATTGCTGTAACATAAATAATAAAGAATATAAAATTACTACAGACTATCATAAAATATGAATCCCAAACATTATTAATATTTTTCGTAACAATATATAAATTTGCGCCGATACGGCCATACTGACTCCAGCGCGTCCCTTGCGCTGCTTTACATTGCAACAACTTTAAACAAGGCATCACTCATGACGAGATCTAGCCAACACGTAACGCATCACCCATCCTGGGTTCAGCCAACAAGACCAGGATCAAGGATACGCATGGTGGCCAGCCAGCGTTTTAGGAAGGTTATTGGATAGGAAAACAAAAGGCATCACTCATTACGAGATCTAGCCCACACACAAGGCATCACTCATTACGAGATCTAGCCCACACACAAGGCATCACTCATTACGAGATCTAGCCCACACACAAGGCATCACTCATTTAGAGATCTAGCCCACACACAAGGCATCACTCATTTAGAGATCTAGCCCACACAAGGCATCACCCATCCTGGGTTCAGCCAACAAGACCAGGATCAAGGATACGCATGGTGGCCAGCCAGCGTTTTAGGAAGGATATTGGATAGGTAAAACACATTTTTATTTTTTCATAAACATGTCAATGCATATACATAAAATAATTATTACCTTTAATTAGATTAGTTATTCAGTAATTCAATGCAATTACCTAGATCCAAAAACGTCAGTAGAAGAGGTCGAGGCCTCCTCACATAAAACTCTCCGACAAATCTTCCGCCGATACGGTCAATTCGACTGAAGTATAAACTCATGGCGTTCAAAGAATTGCTCCAATTGGTTACTCAACCAACCACAACATGTAAACCGCCTCGGCCTGCTGACATCTAGACTAAGAATTATAAAGCAGTTCTTCTCAAAAGCAGTCTAATGACAGAATATACCGATACCCGTTCTCTTTAAAAAAAGAAATATTAAAAATTAAAACCCACAGTAAAATGGTATCACAAAATACTTGATATATTTTTTTTTGTCATCACACTATTATCACATTAGTTATTCACATCAAATTACATTCATGCACCTGATGTTCGTCAAAAATATTTGAAGGTTTAATTTTACAATTACTTTTACAGTTACATTTACAACTTAAATTCAAATCTTAATTACTCATATCTGTAACGTATGGAATGTTTCGCTTATGATGGTTGATATAAAATGCACACTTAGTTTTTAGTAATGGGCCAAACCCAACAAAATAGAATAACAACGAAAAGTGGGTAGAACGAATACGCAACGTACGGTAGACAAAAATCACTGCATTTTGATGTGTAGAATGTAACTGAGCTGAAGAGAAAGCGTTTTGGATTGAGTATTCATACAAAGTTGATATTTGTCATGACAACTATGAATAAAATTAAAATAAAACACGTTTATTTTGGAACATAAGATCGTCAAGGTATCACTTTTTCCACGTCACCAAATTCGAACCCGTAGGCATCCCTACTCATTGGCAAAGAAGACAGGGTGTAGGCCGAGAGAAAAAGCCGACGTAAAAAACTCTCGGTAATTTTTAAAATAAAATAAGTCATCAAACAATACTACAACGCTCATAGCAAATTAATTAGAAGTAGCTTGCCCAGCACTAGTCCTAGTTCCTTTTATCAACTAGATAATCGCTAACTTTATAGTAAGCCTTTTTACACAGCTCCTATTTAATACATTTCCCAAATTTATTAAAAGACAGATACAAGAGCCTCTAGGATTTTATATTAAAGAAGAGTATCCCTTTTCCCAAAAAGAATTAGTAACTTAACCACTCAAATCAAATTTAATTTTTTTTTTTGCGAGCAGTTAACGTCTCCAAATATTTGAATGTTCAAATTTATATTTACAACTTTGATTTGGATTTTACTTTGCCATATGTGCAAAATATTAGAGAATGTTTATAATGACCGATATAAAATTCTCTTTTCACTTTCAGCGATGACGAAAAGTAAAAATACATAAATTTACCGAAAGACATACGTAAATATTAAACACAAAAGCTGTTTTTTTTTAATAGTGTCATCTGATTAGGGAACTCCGTGAAAGCCAGATGCTATATCTAAGCATCTGTAATATCGGGCTCTGCCTAATCTCTAAATTTGGTCTGCTAATATCTCTAACCGCACTTGAATTCAACACGCAAAGATCAACGCAAAGTTGGTTCGTCCCGTTCTTTTTCTCGATTCATAAAATTCATATCTTATTATGACTTTCTCGAATTAATTGACAATTTTAATAGTTTTAAAAAGTCTTATAACTTTCTTTGAACAATTAATTACATATTTTGTTGTAGTAAGTTTAATAAATGAACAATACTTAATAGTTTAATTTAGCGAGTTACATTCGTCATTTTGACGGTAGTAGCAATTTTACTCTAGATACCCACACAACGGCAGAAATCTCATTTAATAAACTGTGCCATGAAAACCGGTATTGTTGTTACTGAATTATGACGAAATAACGTTATGCTTAGACGAATTTCTCACTTTGCAGTCCCGGTAACACGACAACGACAAACGACCCGGTTTAAGAAAGTGAAACGAACGAATTGATATTTTAAAGATACCATAACACGGGATCTTTGTTATATCATTATATTTACTCTACTTTCGATTTTACGCCTACGAAATATTATAAGAACTGATAAGAATTTATTTAGTGAATCGGAGGTAATTCTCAGTTACTCAGATCGAAAAAACTCAGGGTAAATACCTGTGATCACCGCAACCATTACCTCGGCGTCGGCGTCGGTAGTATATGGTCGAATCCTCTTAAAAAAACGTCCGTGCCATTGTAGCATACTCTGCGTAACGGCTCGCTTGGTCCGAAGTGTAGTTACGCCATTTCGGCACGTCAATCGAGTACCGAAACTCTACACGTCACTTACGTATGGATCAGCTCTCCCGAAGTCTCTTGGAGATGTGTGATCCCACCGCTGCTGTCGGCGCGAAGCGCCTGTAAATAACGAATCCAGATTTATTAAAGCTGTCATTAAATTATTGAAGATAATGACGTCAGTAATACTGGTGTCATAGATTAGTTTGTTGGCATCTGCCATTTAATTTCGACATTAGAGTCTACACTTTAAAGGCTTCTGCGTGGTTCGACCGCTCAATCGAACTGAGGCTCGTACCAATCAGTTCCTGTATTTATAACAACCAGAATTTGTAATAAACAAGCTTCGTAACATTTCGGGTACTCGTTCCACGACCGAACCCGAATAGACAACAGAGTCAAACAGAGTCATAAGAACGAGTGTCAAAGATTACTTTAATATTTATTGTTATCTAGTCTCCAATATTTAAAATTATGATAAATAACTTTCCATAATAATAATTATGACTATGGAGTCAGAATTATTATCGATCATTGAATAGTGATTAATTATAAGATCTAGCAACATTGACAAGTTAAATGAACTAGTCATATTAACGGTTTTAAAGAGATTTGACTTCGATGTCATTAAATGATAATGACAGTGGCAGCTGACACTAACACGCCATTGCTGTAACATAAATAATAAAGAATATAAAATTACTACAGACTATCATAAAATATGAATCCCAAACATTATTAATATTTTTCGTAACAATATATAAATTTGCGCCGATATATTCGAGAGCCTTTTCAATAGATTCGGGCCTCATGCACCTTATACGAGACCCAAGTGGCTCCTTAAGGCCACGAATAAATGCTTGTTTCGTTAATTTTTTGTATAAGTGCCGTTTGGCCTCTATTGTTGTAGAAAGGGTTTCGTGTAACGTGACATAAGTCATCATCGTACTGAATAAGGATTGTAACTTATCATAAAATTCCTGAGGGGTACTATTACCCTGAGTTTGTAAGGAAATATCATTGTACAGCGCCGTCTCATCCCTCTGATCTGAGAAGTTGTTAAGTAACGCTTCCCTTATGCCACCCCAGCTCTCAGGGATGCCATTACTATTTATGAGGCAAGCGGCCGGTCCCGTTATCTTATTTAAAATGCCGTTAATCAAAGATAAATTCGATAGAGTTGATTCGGCGTCATTTTTTAAATATCTTTTCACCAGTTCATCACAAATTCTTATAAATCTAGGTAATACATGTGGGTTCCCGTCAAATTCGGGCACCACCCGTAAAGCTTTAAAAATAATATAAGGGTCGAAAGACATTTCTTCTATGTTTCTTATTCTATCAATAAAATTACTTCTGGAAGACTGTTGGTAAGTAACAGCCTTCTTATTACTTAATTCCCTCGGATGGAAAATTTTGGAACAACTAGGAAACTAGGATATATAACAACACAATAAGTAATTTGTGCAACTCACATTGGTTTTCTGGACTGCTGCATCGATTTCTAGATTCCAGGGGTTTTCTTCTTAACTCGATACTCGCTTGCGGTTTTTAGAAAAACCGGTCGGCCAGGCGGGGGGCCTCGAAACCGTTATATTTTCTTAATTTTCCGGAAAATCTTGAGTATCCTACCGACTGCGCCAATTAAATTTCACCCGCCGGTGCACTCCAAAAAAAAAACAATTTAATATCAAACTAATTTATTATAATTTACAAATTAAGAGTTATCTGTAGCGCGATGCTTACAAGAATGAATTCTTAAAACTAAGTCCTATATCTAGCGTCGCCGGTGGCGTCCTTCGTCAGCAGAAATCCTATATTGTTAGGTGCAGGGCTGGCACATAACTTCCGCTATCTTGTTTGTCAATAGATTGTTGATATTGTCAAGTGTTTTTTTATTCGTCTCAGTGACGTTTATTGAAAGTAAATTTCATTAGGGTTTACTGTTTGTGTGTGTGTGTGTGTGTGTGTGTGTGTGTGTGTGTGTGTGTGTCTGTAAATGTGCGTTTACTTGTATTCGTTTTTACAACAAACTCCCAAGCGAAATTAGAGAACTATCAGTAAATAAATTCAAAGCCCTCGTTAAAAGTAAATTAATTAATAAAGCCTTTTATAAATGTGGCGAACAATTTGTATTAAAAACTTGGCGATTGAAAAGAGTGGCGGAAAGTTTCTTGCCAGTTCTCCTTACCCGCTCTACGCCCTTGACTTGCGAACTGGTTGTAAATGCAAATTTAATTTGTTTTTTTTTTGACGTTCATAAGTGTACATGTTTACCTAGATGAATATTTTGAGTTCGAGTTTACTAGAATAAACATTCAACTTACATCAAACGTTTCACCGAGACAGTGTATCCAGGACAATGTAGCGAAGTACACACTTTCGGATATTGTGTATCCCGTGGCAATTGAAGATGAATAAGCTTTCGGGAAAACTATAATAAATTCGCCCGGATTCTGCACAGCCCGGCAAAGAGACACCGAATCCTGTAATAAATCCGGTGGGATCATCGCTATATCCGATAGCAACCACACGGATTTATTTTGGACGAACGCCGGGCACAAGCGTTCGACTGCTTTGCGAAATTTCTCGCTCTGCGAATCGTCGATGCCATACCTGGCATGCGTTCGAGCAATGTAAAAAAAAAATGTTAAACAGATAATAGATAAAATTGATTAACAGAAAATTGAAATAAATTTAAAGAGTTTGAGGAAAGCACCAACTCAGGGGTCACCGATTCTACTACCAAGCGCCAACTTCAATCTTTAATTAGCGCCTGTTCACCTGAACCTCATGGCCCAATGCTCTAGTCCAAAGGGGAGAAAAAGAAGTTGGAGGAGACACATATTTGTGCTGTTTATTATTTTCCGCTCTCAAATATATATTATATGGAAGAGCTGAGATCATTGTTACCCAAGTAGGTCTCATCAAAAATTTTCATTCTATGTAGGCGTGGCGTTAAATCCAAAAATTAAGAAAACATGTAAGACAGACTGGTCTAGAAGAATTGTCTTGTAAAAAATCAATAAAATTTAATATTATTCACACGTCCACATACCATACTTTCTTCTTTCCACTATGCATATACTCAATCCATGGGAGGCCATGAGGGTCTCTGTGCCAACAACTCGTCGAAAACAGCATTCCCAGGTGTAATGTGGGGGCAGTCATTCCAACCACGGGACCAAGGAATCCCTACTGATACACTGAAATAATGAATTGATTAATAAGAATTTAAATGCATTTCACATAAGTAGTGGCTATAGAAAATGTAAAGTAAACATTGATCAAGCCAAGGCAAAGCCCCTTATAACGTACTATGCCAGTCAGCATTTTTTTTATAGAGCAGGGGTCTAACGGGTCCTGTTGATGTTAAGTAATACCGTCGGCGATGGCCACTATTACTATTCCAGAGGGTTCGCGCTTCGTGCTGGCTTTTGGTACACTCTTTTCTTGAAGAACCCCAAGTGGAATTGCTTTGGAAATACTTCAGTGTCTAGCTGGTTCCACATAGTGGTGGTGCGCGGCAAAAACGAACGACAAACGTCGGATGATTAAACTCAGCTATTATCAATAACACAATTTAACTCAATAATATTTTACTTTCCATATAATTTTTAATACTGTCCAATACCTACGGTGTTAGTAAAATATGAAAACAACTCAAAATTGCAGTTATGACTTAGATTTTATATAATTTTCTTTAAATATTAAAATTAACTAGATAAACTTATTAAGAATATTGAGTTTCAAAATGATCTCTCACCTTCAAGTTCCAAGGATGTCTACTATAATGGTCGGTGGAATCATTATTTGGAAACCCATCATCCGCGGCACCCGTGTCTATGGAAGCTGCGTTTACACAGACATGCTTTGTCCTCGACAAGACAAGGTCCCAATATTCTTTTTCTATCGAATTTGTTTTCCGAGTTGTGGAAGACAAAAATGCATTGGAAGCGACTTCGGCTACTTTTTGAAATGCGTGGAGTTTCATTGATCGACCAGGAACAATGCAGTCTTCAGTCTCAGCAAGGGCATTTAATACTAAACCATCTTTTGTCGGGATTTCATCAGACGAATCATTATCTGTTGAATAACCTGGCTCCAGGATTTGCTTTTGTGCGTGCAAAGGACTTCGTGCACGGTTAAACATCCTTGATTGACTTCTTTCGCACAAATGCTCAACTTGTTCTATCAAATTTTCTTTCTCCAACGATGTCATCACTTCATATGGGAGTAGATATTTTTCATAAATTTGTTTAATTTTTTGACCGGGATTTTTTAAATTCTTACAACACTTTAATTGCTCAGCCACTTTGTTCTACTGTACTATTTTTGTTAACTTCTTTCGGCCACCCATTTGCTGCACTAGCTTCAATAAATGTGGTAAGTCCACTTCCAAGCCGCTTACTAATGGCGGTCGCTTGAATGGCACTTTTTGCGGTGCCAAGAGGGCTTTGAAAGCGCTTAACTTTTTGGTAGCAGCTGGCCCATATCGTTTGAACATCCGTTGGACATACTGGTTTGTAACATTAAAGTTCATGGACCCATCAAGATTACAGAGTGGTGTGAATCCATCAGGTGGTATAACTTTGCATAAGCCATATTTGGACGCTTCTGGTAAAATTTTCTCTATGTATGTGAGTGGTTCCTGGAATCAGATTAAGACACAATAATAATCTATTCAACATATTCTTGAACCACATCATTCCTATTTGGTGATCATTTTAAGCAGTAGCCGAGTGGTCTCCCTTTCCAAGTAAATACTAAACTAGTCTTTATGTTTTAGACTACTACAATAAATGTTTTGTCTGTTTATTTGACATATTAACAAATGCTAAGGTTTAATTACTGAACCCCAATTGCCTGGAGTTCTAAGTTAAATTTGTATATATAGTTAATTATAATTAAGAAAAAAATATGCAATAGATAATTTCACAAACAATAAAAAAATACTATTGCAATTGGAAATATATATATATGGTACACATTAATAGATGGCTTTATAATTTTAAAAAGAAAAATAAAACATGAACTAATTTATAAGCGGGTTATTATCTACTTATTTCAGTGGATGGAATTCAATGTTGCACAAATGTTAACAATACTGTTTGCCATATCAACTAAGCCATTGAGTTCAGTCTATTTTCACAATCCTTTTTCTATTTAATACAGAAATGTACTTCATAAGATAAGGGTGATTAAATAGTTGCTTACTTAAAAAATTAACATTGGCTATGCACAGCTGACAAAAGCACACTTGTTACTTTTAAATCATAGCTAATTATATTATCCATAATGTAAATTTCAATACTGACTTTAAATTCATCAACCATAAGTCGAAACACGGGTGCATCCAAAATGCTCATCTTTTGTTTCTTTCGTATAGTGACTTTGATAACAGGCGCAAGTCACCGCCAAATTGTCAGCAATTGCCGACATGGCTAAACCGTTTGAGAAGGAAGACATGACTGAACCGTACGAGAAGGGAAAGGTACACTGAAAGACACGCGTATCAGGAAATGATACATCGGAAGAAAAGTGAGCGTCTATATTTGTAAAGCAAAAGCCGATACACTGACATGATACAGCTTATGCTAAGTATGGACGTGTTTTTTACAAAATACGCCTTAAAGATACGACATGGACAAAATGAGCGTCCATATTTATGATACAAATAGTAGATACGATACGACTGATCGTGATACGCCAACATGCTACAAATGTGGACCCGGCTTAATATAGCTTTTAAAATAGATTTTAATAATATTTATATTTAATGTGAGTAAAGTTGTACTTGTTATTGGTATTTCGACGTAATTGCACAACCAAATTTATCCTAACCTTAACATCCGTGATGCTGGCGATCACGACCTTAATTTTTATTGGACTCACCCCAATCTGTTTTAACGTGTGTTTCGCCACGGTGGGCACCATGGGCGACAACTTTCCACAGACCACCACCAGTTGGCTGACGCCGTCTTTTCTCAAACAGGATTTCTCCGCCTTAATTTCTTTACGTTACGAGTCACTCGATCTTTGAGAGAAGTATTCGTGGAGAGTTGGGAGTCTTTGATCTTCGGGGTCACTTTAGCGATGTCCGAATTGTTAGGCGCGGCCGACTCTGAATCATTGGTTTTTACCACTTCGGGAACGGCCGTGTCGGTCCGCGTGATGTTGTCGGCGGCGGAGGAACCGAAGGATTTGCTGGAAGAGGTCGTTTCGATGGTATCGGTTATCCACGTCCGCAGGAATATCTTCTCGCTTTCTTTGAAACTTTTCCTTCTGATGTTCCGTTAATTTTTTCGGATTAAATTTCCAATTACTTTCGATCCGGACGAATGCGTCTCCGTTTTCGACCACCGTGTTCACGATGTTCACACTCTTTTACTGCCTTTAGAGTTCGTCGACTTTCTGGTCGTCTCTTTAGCCTCGACATCCGGTGACATCTTCTTCACGAGCCTCTTGATCACTCTGTCTTCGTGTGAAATCAAGGAAGAAAATATTAGTTTCACGGGACTCGACAGCACCGACGTCCGACCTGCCAAATGGGTCGCGACCCGTTTCATTCGTTCCTCGATGATGACGCTCAATTTCGAGTATTCGTTTATATTTATTAGATTATGAATACTTTTCAAGAGACATTCCACACGACGAAGCGAATCGGTATCCTGAAAAGACAACGAAATAATGAAACGATTAAAAGTGTTTTACGAATTGAGAACGAGCGCAGGACACAAAATGCAGTCGTACCAATTCTTATAAGGCTAGCAACGCACTCGCAAGCTGTTCTATAAAAAAAACTCACTTCAGCCGTCTTTGTGAAGCACGAACGCGTCGATGAGCGACTTCAAGCAGTCGAGCATAAGCCAATAGATCGTGGGACCGATGAGTTCGTCGTTCCTCTGCTTCGACAGAATTTTCAGGGTCAAATGCTCCGGTTTCCGAATGCTCGCTCCTGAAAATGTCAATCTAAAGATCAATTTAAATTTCTAAAAGGTATGTACGTTTGAATAGAACAGACCGACGAACCTCTCTCGTTTAAATACTGCTTAATCAAGGAGACGAAGCTCGTCAGCCTCAGCGGCGTGGTCGCCGATCGGTTGCTCGACAAGAACAACAACAGTTTGTCGTTGACCGAGTGAGTTATCTTCGTGTTCGATTCGTTTTTTACGTTTTCCTCGTCGAGAAGGTCATAAAAAGTAATCCAAGTCGCCGAATATTTTTCTATCTGTCAAAAATAATAAGAAAAATTAAGAATTGTATCGCGATGCATCGTCGCAGCGTCGTCTCTCGTTCGAAACTCACGTTTGAGATAATGTTTTGCTTGATCGGCCACATCACGAGGGCGACGATCCATTGAGAGTTTGAAAAATATTTATATTTCATCGTGGATTCCACGTAACAAGTCCACAAGAGCACTCCCGATTCCGAACTCGGAAGCGTTTAAACACACTCCGTACACGAGTCGAACCAGTTTTCAACGGCGTTCTGAAGTTCCTTGTCATTTTCAAAGCTGAAATGTTTAAATTTTTTTGGTTTTGGTGAAGTTGAGTGGCGCCATTGCATTGATTGCTGTTTTGTTTCTGGATTGACGTAGGATATCCACGTCTCATCGCCGGTAACAATGTGTCCTTTTGCACACAAAAATCTTATTACAGCGCGAACTTCACAGCTAGCGGGAGAAACGATTATCGCGGACATTGTCTACTGTACGCACAACTAGTAAAATTACTACTGAATCAAAACAACACCTGAAATAACTGCACGAGTAGTGCACGTACAGATATGTACAAGATTAAACGTGTAATGACTTGTCGATTCTGAAATATAAGCGAACGGCCCTTATTTTTTGAATATGCCTCGTATAACTTCTTGAATGAAAGGACAGTGTATGTAAAACACAATAATATGTTATATGGTCCAAAAACTGCCTCGAAAGGCACAATGCAAGGTGCTGCCTTACCACCTCCCTGATTGTATATTTACACAAGCGAAATTTGCAACTTCATAGACAATGTAAATAATAATGTAAATATTTTACAATTTCCTGATGATATTGTGTTAAAATATAAGTTGTCTATAACACGGATCAACATGAAATTTCACTTTGATTGCAAAGCATTAAATTTCGGTAGTTTAGGTCGTAATAAGACGGAAAAAAAAATATGGCATGAAAAACTTTGCTTTTGTTCTTAGAAGACTGATTGAACGAAATTTTTAAAAATCTCGGATTTTAATTTTCGATTGAAAATAAAACTATTGAAATAAAAATGTTTATTATTTTTATTAAGTTTTACTATCAAATTAGCTTACAGAAAATACAGTGTAAACGTTAATACCCCACTCTCACTGGGCCCCCCACTTTCATTTAGAACATTTTCCACACAGTAATTGTTATTCTTTTGAAATTACACAGATTATATACTAATATATACGTCCGCTATCTTGTTTGTCAATAGATTGTTGATATTGTCAAGTGTTTTTTTATTCGTCTCAGTGACGTTTATTGAAAGTAAATTTCATTAGGGTTTACTGTTTGTGTGTGTGTGTGTGTGTGTGTGTGTGTGTGTGTGTGTGTGTCTGTAAATGTGCGTTTACTTGTATTCGTTTTTACAACAAACTCCCAAGCGAAATTAGAGAACTATCAGTAAATAAATTCAAAGCCCTCGTTAAAAGTAAATTAATTAATAAAGCCTTTTATAAATGTGGCGAACAATTTGTATTAAAAACTTGGCGATTGAAAAGAGTGGCGGAAAGTTTCTTGCCAGTTCTCCTTACCCGCTCTACGCCCTTGACTTGCGAACTGGTTGTAAATGCAAATTTAATTTGTTTTTTTTTTGACGTTCATAAGTGTACATGTTTACCTAGATGAATATTTTGAGTTCGAGTTTACTAGAATAAACATTCAACTTACATCAAACGTTTCACCGAGACAGTGTATCCAGGACAATGTAGCGAAGTACACACTTTCGGATATTGTGTATCCCGTGGCAATTGAAGATGAATAAGCTTTCGGGAAAACTATAATAAATTCGCCCGGATTCTGCACAGCCCGGCAAAGAGACACCGAATCCTGTAATAAATCCGGTGGGATCATCGCTATATCCGATAGCAACCACACGGATTTATTTTGGACGAACGCCGGGCACAAGCGTTCGACTGCTTTGCGAAATTTCTCGCTCTGCGAATCGTCGATGCCATACCTGGCATGCGTTCGAGCAATGTAAAAAAAAAATGTTAAACAGATAATAGATAAAATTGATTAACAGAAAATTGAAATAAATTTAAAGAGTTTGAGGAAAGCACCAACTCAGGGGTCACCGATTCTACTACCAAGCGCCAACTTCAATCTTTAATTAGCGCCTGTTCACCTGAACCTCATGGCCCAATGCTCTAGTCCAAAGGGGAGAAAAAGAAGTTGGAGGAGACACATATTTGTGCTGTTTATTATTTTCCGCTCTCAAATATATATTATATGGAAGAGCTGAGATCATTGTTACCCAAGTAGGTCTCATCAAAAATTTTCATTCTATGTAGGCGTGGCGTTAAATCCAAAAATTAAGAAAACATGTAAGACAGACTGGTCTAGAAGAATTGTCTTGTAAAAAATCAATAAAATTTAATATTATTCACACGTCCACATACCATACTTTCTTCTTTCCACTATGCATATACTCAATCCATGGGAGGCCATGAGGGTCTCTGTGCCAACAACTCGTCGAAAACAGCATTCCCAGGTGTAATGTGGGGGCAGTCATTCCAACCACGGGACCAAGGAATCCCTACTGATACACTGAAATAATGAATTGATTAATAAGAATTTAAATGCATTTCACATAAGTAGTGGCTATAGAAAATGTAAAGTAAACATTGATCAAGCCAAGGCAAAGCCCCTTATAACGTACTATGCCAGTCAGCATTTTTTTTATAGAGCAGGGGTCTAACGGGTCCTGTTGATGTTAAGTAATACCGTCGGCGATGGCCACTATTACTATTCCAGAGGGTTCGCGCTTCGTGCTGGCTTTTGGTACACTCTTTTCTTGAAGAACCCCAAGTGGAATTGCTTTGGAAATACTTCAGTGTCTAGCTGGTTCCACATAGTGGTGGTGCGCGGCAAAAACGAACGACAAACGTCGGATGATTAAACTCAGCTATTATCAATAACACAATTTAACTCAATAATATTTTACTTTCCATATAATTTTTAATACTGTCCAATACCTACGGTGTTAGTAAAATATGAAAACAACTCAAAATTGCAGTTATGACTTAGATTTTATATAATTTTCTTTAAATATTAAAATTAACTAGATAAACTTATTAAGAATATTGAGTTTCAAAATGATCTCTCACCTTCAAGTTCCAAGGATGTCTACTATAATGGTCGGTGGAATCATTATTTGGAAACCCATCATCCGCGGCACCCGTGTCTATGGAAGCTGCGTTTACACAGACATGCTTTGTCCTCGACAAGACAAGGTCCCAATATTCTTTTTCTATCGAATTTGTTTTCCGAGTTGTGGAAGACAAAAATGCATTGGAAGCGACTTCGGCTACTTTTTGAAATGCGTGGAGTTTCATTGATCGACCAGGAACAATGCAGTCTTCAGTCTCAGCAAGGGCATTTAATACTAAACCATCTTTTGTCGGGATTTCATCAGACGAATCATTATCTGTTGAATAACCTGGCTCCAGGATTTGCTTTTGTGCGTGCAAAGGACTTCGTGCACGGTTAAACATCCTTGATTGACTTCTTTCGCACAAATGCTCAACTTGTTCTATCAAATTTTCTTTCTCCAACGATGTCATCACTTCATATGGGAGTAGATATTTTTCATAAATTTGTTTAATTTTTTGACCGGGATTTTTTAAATTCTTACAACACTTTAATTGCTCAGCCACTTTGTTCTACTGTACTATTTTTGTTAACTTCTTTCGGCCACCCATTTGCTGCACTAGCTTCAATAAATGTGGTAAGTCCACTTCCAAGCCGCTTACTAATGGCGGTCGCTTGAATGGCACTTTTTGCGGTGCCAAGAGGGCTTTGAAAGCGCTTAACTTTTTGGTAGCAGCTGGCCCATATCGTTTGAACATCCGTTGGACATACTGGTTTGTAACATTAAAGTTCATGGACCCATCAAGATTACAGAGTGGTGTGAATCCATCAGGTGGTATAACTTTGCATAAGCCATATTTGGACGCTTCTGGTAAAATTTTCTCTATGTATGTGAGTGGTTCCTGGAATCAGATTAAGACACAATAATAATCTATTCAACATATTCTTGAACCACATCATTCCTATTTGGTGATCATTTTAAGCAGTAGCCGAGTGGTCTCCCTTTCCAAGTAAATACTAAACTAGTCTTTATGTTTTAGACTACTACAATAAATGTTTTGTCTGTTTATTTGACATATTAACAAATGCTAAGGTTTAATTACTGAACCCCAATTGCCTGGAGTTCTAAGTTAAATTTGTATATATAGTTAATTATAATTAAGAAAAAAATATGCAATAGATAATTTCACAAACAATAAAAAAATACTATTGCAATTGGAAATATATATATATGGTACACATTAATAGATGGCTTTATAATTTTAAAAAGAAAAATAAAACATGAACTAATTTATAAGCGGGTTATTATCTACTTATTTCAGTGGATGGAATTCAATGTTGCACAAATGTTAACAATACTGTTTGCCATATCAACTAAGCCATTGAGTTCAGTCTATTTTCACAATCCTTTTTCTATTTAATACAGAAATGTACTTCATAAGATAAGGGTGATTAAATAGTTGCTTACTTAAAAAATTAACATTGGCTATGCACAGCTGACAAAAGCACACTTGTTACTTTTAAATCATAGCTAATTATATTATCCATAATGTAAATTTCAATACTGACTTTAAATTCATCAACCATAAGTCGAAACACGGGTGCATCCAAAATGCTCATCTTTTGTTTCTTTCGTATAGGAATTTCATCATCACTAGTTGAATCTCCAGAGTGACTTTGATAACAGGCGCAAGTCACCGCCAAATTGTCAGCAATTGCCGACATGGCTAAACCGTTTGAGAAGGAAGACATGACTGAACCGTACGAGAAGGGAAAGGTACACTGAAAGACACGCGTATCAGGAAATGATACATCGGAAGAAAAGTGAGCGTCTATATTTGTAAAGCAAAAGCCGATACACTGACATGATACAGCTTATGCTAAGTATGGACGTGTTTTTTACAAAATACGCCTTAAAGATACGACATGGACAAAATGAGCGTCCATATTTATGATACAAATAGTAGATACGATACGACTGATCGTGATACGCCAACATGCTACAAATGTGGACCCGGCTTAATATAGCTTTTAAAATAGATTTTAATAATATTTATATTTAATGTGAGTAAAGTTGTACTTGTTATTGGTATTTCGACGTAATTGCACAACCAAATTTATCCTAACCTTAACATCCGTGATGCTGGCGATCACGACCTTAATTTTTATTGGACTCACCCCAATCTGTTTTAACGTGTGTTTCGCCACGGTGGGCACCATGGGCGACAACTTTCCACAGACCACCACCAGTTGGCTGACGCCGTCTTTTCTCAAACAGGATTTCTCCGCCTTAATTTCTTTACGTTACGAGTCACTCGATCTTTGAGAGAAGTATTCGTGGAGAGTTGGGAGTCTTTGATCTTCGGGGTCACTTTAGCGATGTCCGAATTGTTAGGCGCGGCCGACTCTGAATCATTGGTTTTTACCACTTCGGGAACGGCCGTGTCGGTCCGCGTGATGTTGTCGGCGGCGGAGGAACCGAAGGATTTGCTGGAAGAGGTCGTTTCGATGGTATCGGTTATCCACGTCCGCAGGAATATCTTCTCGCTTTCTTTGAAACTTTTCCTTCTGATGTTCCGTTAATTTTTTCGGATTAAATTTCCAATTACTTTCGATCCGGACGAATGCGTCTCCGTTTTCGACCACCGTGTTCACGATGTTCACACTCTTTTACTGCCTTTAGAGTTCGTCGACTTTCTGGTCGTCTCTTTAGCCTCGACATCCGGTGACATCTTCTTCACGAGCCTCTTGATCACTCTGTCTTCGTGTGAAATCAAGGAAGAAAATATTAGTTTCACGGGACTCGACAGCACCGACGTCCGACCTGCCAAATGGGTCGCGACCCGTTTCATTCGTTCCTCGATGATGACGCTCAATTTCGAGTATTCGTTTATATTTATTAGATTATGAATACTTTTCAAGAGACATTCCACACGACGAAGCGAATCGGTATCCTGAAAAGACAACGAAATAATGAAACGATTAAAAGTGTTTTACGAATTGAGAACGAGCGCAGGACACAAAATGCAGTCGTACCAATTCTTATAAGGCTAGCAACGCACTCGCAAGCTGTTCTATAAAAAAAACTCACTTCAGCCGTCTTTGTGAAGCACGAACGCGTCGATGAGCGACTTCAAGCAGTCGAGCATAAGCCAATAGATCGTGGGACCGATGAGTTCGTCGTTCCTCTGCTTCGACAGAATTTTCAGGGTCAAATGCTCCGGTTTCCGAATGCTCGCTCCTGAAAATGTCAATCTAAAGATCAATTTAAATTTCTAAAAGGTATGTACGTTTGAATAGAACAGACCGACGAACCTCTCTCGTTTAAATACTGCTTAATCAAGGAGACGAAGCTCGTCAGCCTCAGCGGCGTGGTCGCCGATCGGTTGCTCGACAAGAACAACAACAGTTTGTCGTTGACCGAGTGAGTTATCTTCGTGTTCGATTCGTTTTTTACGTTTTCCTCGTCGAGAAGGTCATAAAAAGTAATCCAAGTCGCCGAATATTTTTCTATCTGTCAAAAATAATAAGAAAAATTAAGAATTGTATCGCGATGCATCGTCGCAGCGTCGTCTCTCGTTCGAAACTCACGTTTGAGATAATGTTTTGCTTGATCGGCCACATCACGAGGGCGACGATCCATTGAGAGTTTGAAAAATATTTATATTTCATCGTGGATTCCACGTAACAAGTCCACAAGAGCACTCCCGATTCCGAACTCGGAAGCGTTTAAACACACTCCGTACACGAGTCGAACCAGTTTTCAACGGCGTTCTGAAGTTCCTTGTCATTTTCAAAGCTGAAATGTTTAAATTTTTTTGGTTTTGGTGAAGTTGAGTGGCGCCATTGCATTGATTGCTGTTTTGTTTCTGGATTGACGTAGGATATCCACGTCTCATCGCCGGTAACAATGTGTCCTTTTGCACACAAAAATCTTATTACAGCGCGAACTTCACAGCTAGCGGGAGAAACGATTATCGCGGACATTGTCTACTGTACGCACAACTAGTAAAATTACTACTGAATCAAAACAACACCTGAAATAACTGCACGAGTAGTGCACGTACAGATATGTACAAGATTAAACGTGTAATGACTTGTCGATTCTGAAATATAAGCGAACGGCCCTTATTTTTTGAATATGCCTCGTATAACTTCTTGAATGAAAGGACAGTGTATGTAAAACACAATAATATGTTATATGGTCCAAAAACTGCCTCGAAAGGCACAATGCAAGGTGCTGCCTTACCACCTCCCTGATTGTATATTTACACAAGCGAAATTTGCAACTTCATAGACAATGTAAATAATAATGTAAATATTTTACAATTTCCTGATGATATTGTGTTAAAATATAAGTTGTCTATAACACGGATCAACATGAAATTTCACTTTGATTGCAAAGCATTAAATTTCGGTAGTTTAGGTCGTAATAAGACGGAAAAAAAAATATGGCATGAAAAACTTTGCTTTTGTTCTTAGAAGACTGATTGAACGAAATTTTTAAAAATCTCGGATTTTAATTTTCGATTGAAAATAAAACTATTGAAATAAAAATGTTTATTATTTTTATTAAGTTTTACTATCAAATTAGCTTACAGAAAATACAGTGTAAACGTTAATACCCCACTCTCACTGGGCCCCCCACTTTCATTTAGAACATTTTCCACACAGTAATTGTTATTCTTTTGAAATTACACAGATTATATACTAATATATACGTCCGCTATCTTGTTTGTCAATAGATTGTTGATATTGTCAAGTGTTTTTTTATTCGTCTCAGTGACGTTTATTGAAAGTAAATTTCATTAGGGTTTACTGTTTGTGTGTGTGTGTGTGTGTGTGTGTGTGTGTGTGTGTGTGTGTGTGTGTGTGTGTGTCTGTAAATGTGCGTTTACTTGTATTCGTTTTTACAACAAACTCCCAAGCGAAATTAGAGAACTATCAGTAAATAAATTCAAAGCCCTCGTTAAAAGTAAATTAATTAATAAAGCCTTTTATAAATGTGGCGAACAATTTGTATTAAAAACTTGGCGATTGAAAAGAGTGGCGGAAAGTTTCTTGCCAGTTCTCCTTACCCGCTCTACGCCCTTGACTTGCGAACTGGTTGTAAATGCAAATTTAATTTGTTTTTTTTTTGACGTTCATAAGTGTACATGTTTACCTAGATGAATATTTTGAGTTCGAGTTTACTAGAATAAACATTCAACTTACATCAAACGTTTCACCGAGACAGTGTATCCAGGACAATGTAGCGAAGTACACACTTTCGGATATTGTGTATCCCGTGGCAATTGAAGATGAATAAGCTTTCGGGAAAACTATAATAAATTCGCCCGGATTCTGCACAGCCCGGCAAAGAGACACCGAATCCTGTAATAAATCCGGTGGGATCATCGCTATATCCGATAGCAACCACACGGATTTATTTTGGACGAACGCCGGGCACAAGCGTTCGACTGCTTTGCGAAATTTCTCGCTCTGCGAATCGTCGATGCCATACCTGGCATGCGTTCGAGCAATGTAAAAAAAAAATGTTAAACAGATAATAGATAAAATTGATTAACAGAAAATTGAAATAAATTTAAAGAGTTTGAGGAAAGCACCAACTCAGGGGTCACCGATTCTACTACCAAGCGCCAACTTCAATCTTTAATTAGCGCCTGTTCACCTGAACCTCATGGCCCAATGCTCTAGTCCAAAGGGGAGAAAAAGAAGTTGGAGGAGACACATATTTGTGCTGTTTATTATTTTCCGCTCTCAAATATATATTATATGGAAGAGCTGAGATCATTGTTACCCAAGTAGGTCTCATCAAAAATTTTCATTCTATGTAGGCGTGGCGTTAAATCCAAAAATTAAGAAAACATGTAAGACAGACTGGTCTAGAAGAATTGTCTTGTAAAAAATCAATAAAATTTAATATTATTCACACGTCCACATACCATACTTTCTTCTTTCCACTATGCATATACTCAATCCATGGGAGGCCATGAGGGTCTCTGTGCCAACAACTCGTCGAAAACAGCATTCCCAGGTGTAATGTGGGGGCAGTCATTCCAACCACGGGACCAAGGAATCCCTACTGATACACTGAAATAATGAATTGATTAATAAGAATTTAAATGCATTTCACATAAGTAGTGGCTATAGAAAATGTAAAGTAAACATTGATCAAGCCAAGGCAAAGCCCCTTATAACGTACTATGCCAGTCAGCATTTTTTTTATAGAGCAGGGGTCTAACGGGTCCTGTTGATGTTAAGTAATACCGTCGGCGATGGCCACTATTACTATTCCAGAGGGTTCGCGCTTCGTGCTGGCTTTTGGTACACTCTTTTCTTGAAGAACCCCAAGTGGAATTGCTTTGGAAATACTTCAGTGTCTAGCTGGTTCCACATAGTGGTGGTGCGCGGCAAAAACGAACGACAAACGTCGGATGATTAAACTCAGCTATTATCAATAACACAATTTAACTCAATAATATTTTACTTTCCATATAATTTTTAATACTGTCCAATACCTACGGTGTTAGTAAAATATGAAAACAACTCAAAATTGCAGTTATGACTTAGATTTTATATAATTTTCTTTAAATATTAAAATTAACTAGATAAACTTATTAAGAATATTGAGTTTCAAAATGATCTCTCACCTTCAAGTTCCAAGGATGTCTACTATAATGGTCGGTGGAATCATTATTTGGAAACCCATCATCCGCGGCACCCGTGTCTATGGAAGCTGCGTTTACACAGACATGCTTTGTCCTCGACAAGACAAGGTCCCAATATTCTTTTTCTATCGAATTTGTTTTCCGAGTTGTGGAAGACAAAAATGCATTGGAAGCGACTTCGGCTACTTTTTGAAATGCGTGGAGTTTCATTGATCGACCAGGAACAATGCAGTCTTCAGTCTCAGCAAGGGCATTTAATACTAAACCATCTTTTGTCGGGATTTCATCAGACGAATCATTATCTGTTGAATAACCTGGCTCCAGGATTTGCTTTTGTGCGTGCAAAGGACTTCGTGCACGGTTAAACATCCTTGATTGACTTCTTTCGCACAAATGCTCAACTTGTTCTATCAAATTTTCTTTCTCCAACGATGTCATCACTTCATATGGGAGTAGATATTTTTCATAAATTTGTTTAATTTTTTGACCGGGATTTTTTAAATTCTTACAACACTTTAATTGCTCAGCCACTTTGTTCTACTGTACTATTTTTGTTAACTTCTTTCGGCCACCCATTTGCTGCACTAGCTTCAATAAATGTGGTAAGTCCACTTCCAAGCCGCTTACTAATGGCGGTCGCTTGAATGGCACTTTTTGCGGTGCCAAGAGGGCTTTGAAAGCGCTTAACTTTTTGGTAGCAGCTGGCCCATATCGTTTGAACATCCGTTGGACATACTGGTTTGTAACATTAAAGTTCATGGACCCATCAAGATTACAGAGTGGTGTGAATCCATCAGGTGGTATAACTTTGCATAAGCCATATTTGGACGCTTCTGGTAAAATTTTCTCTATGTATGTGAGTGGTTCCTGGAATCAGATTAAGACACAATAATAATCTATTCAACATATTCTTGAACCACATCATTCCTATTTGGTGATCATTTTAAGCAGTAGCCGAGTGGTCTCCCTTTCCAAGTAAATACTAAACTAGTCTTTATGTTTTAGACTACTACAATAAATGTTTTGTCTGTTTATTTGACATATTAACAAATGCTAAGGTTTAATTACTGAACCCCAATTGCCTGGAGTTCTAAGTTAAATTTGTATATATAGTTAATTATAATTAAGAAAAAAATATGCAATAGATAATTTCACAAACAATAAAAAAATACTATTGCAATTGGAAATATATATATATGGTACACATTAATAGATGGCTTTATAATTTTAAAAAGAAAAATAAAACATGAACTAATTTATAAGCGGGTTATTATCTACTTATTTCAGTGGATGGAATTCAATGTTGCACAAATGTTAACAATACTGTTTGCCATATCAACTAAGCCATTGAGTTCAGTCTATTTTCACAATCCTTTTTCTATTTAATACAGAAATGTACTTCATAAGATAAGGGTGATTAAATAGTTGCTTACTTAAAAAATTAACATTGGCTATGCACAGCTGACAAAAGCACACTTGTTACTTTTAAATCATAGCTAATTATATTATCCATAATGTAAATTTCAATACTGACTTTAAATTCATCAACCATAAGTCGAAACACGGGTGCATCCAAAATGCTCATCTTTTGTTTCTTTCGTATAGGAATTTCATCATCACTAGTTGAATCTCCAGAGTGACTTTGATAACAGGCGCAAGTCACCGCCAAATTGTCAGCAATTGCCGACATGGCTAAACCGTTTGAGAAGGAAGACATGACTGAACCGTACGAGAAGGGAAAGGTACACTGAAAGACACGCGTATCAGGAAATGATACATCGGAAGAAAAGTGAGCGTCTATATTTGTAAAGCAAAAGCCGATACACTGACATGATACAGCTTATGCTAAGTATGGACGTGTTTTTTACAAAATACGCCTTAAAGATACGACATGGACAAAATGAGCGTCCATATTTATGATACAAATAGTAGATACGATACGACTGATCGTGATACGCCAACATGCTACAAATGTGGACCCGGCTTAATATAGCTTTTAAAATAGATTTTAATAATATTTATATTTAATGTGAGTAAAGTTGTACTTGTTATTGGTATTTCGACGTAATTGCACAACCAAATTTATCCTAACCTTAACATCCGTGATGCTGGCGATCACGACCTTAATTTTTATTGGACTCACCCCAATCTGTTTTAACGTGTGTTTCGCCACGGTGGGCACCATGGGCGACAACTTTCCACAGACCACCACCAGTTGGCTGACGCCGTCTTTTCTCAAACAGGATTTCTCCGCCTTAATTTCTTTACGTTACGAGTCACTCGATCTTTGAGAGAAGTATTCGTGGAGAGTTGGGAGTCTTTGATCTTCGGGGTCACTTTAGCGATGTCCGAATTGTTAGGCGCGGCCGACTCTGAATCATTGGTTTTTACCACTTCGGGAACGGCCGTGTCGGTCCGCGTGATGTTGTCGGCGGCGGAGGAACCGAAGGATTTGCTGGAAGAGGTCGTTTCGATGGTATCGGTTATCCACGTCCGCAGGAATATCTTCTCGCTTTCTTTGAAACTTTTCCTTCTGATGTTCCGTTAATTTTTTCGGATTAAATTTCCAATTACTTTCGATCCGGACGAATGCGTCTCCGTTTTCGACCACCGTGTTCACGATGTTCACACTCTTTTACTGCCTTTAGAGTTCGTCGACTTTCTGGTCGTCTCTTTAGCCTCGACATCCGGTGACATCTTCTTCACGAGCCTCTTGATCACTCTGTCTTCGTGTGAAATCAAGGAAGAAAATATTAGTTTCACGGGACTCGACAGCACCGACGTCCGACCTGCCAAATGGGTCGCGACCCGTTTCATTCGTTCCTCGATGATGACGCTCAATTTCGAGTATTCGTTTATATTTATTAGATTATGAATACTTTTCAAGAGACATTCCACACGACGAAGCGAATCGGTATCCTGAAAAGACAACGAAATAATGAAACGATTAAAAGTGTTTTACGAATTGAGAACGAGCGCAGGACACAAAATGCAGTCGTACCAATTCTTATAAGGCTAGCAACGCACTCGCAAGCTGTTCTATAAAAAAAACTCACTTCAGCCGTCTTTGTGAAGCACGAACGCGTCGATGAGCGACTTCAAGCAGTCGAGCATAAGCCAATAGATCGTGGGACCGATGAGTTCGTCGTTCCTCTGCTTCGACAGAATTTTCAGGGTCAAATGCTCCGGTTTCCGAATGCTCGCTCCTGAAAATGTCAATCTAAAGATCAATTTAAATTTCTAAAAGGTATGTACGTTTGAATAGAACAGACCGACGAACCTCTCTCGTTTAAATACTGCTTAATCAAGGAGACGAAGCTCGTCAGCCTCAGCGGCGTGGTCGCCGATCGGTTGCTCGACAAGAACAACAACAGTTTGTCGTTGACCGAGTGAGTTATCTTCGTGTTCGATTCGTTTTTTACGTTTTCCTCGTCGAGAAGGTCATAAAAAGTAATCCAAGTCGCCGAATATTTTTCTATCTGTCAAAAATAATAAGAAAAATTAAGAATTGTATCGCGATGCATCGTCGCAGCGTCGTCTCTCGTTCGAAACTCACGTTTGAGATAATGTTTTGCTTGATCGGCCACATCACGAGGGCGACGATCCATTGAGAGTTTGAAAAATATTTATATTTCATCGTGGATTCCACGTAACAAGTCCACAAGAGCACTCCCGATTCCGAACTCGGAAGCGTTTAAACACACTCCGTACACGAGTCGAACCAGTTTTCAACGGCGTTCTGAAGTTCCTTGTCATTTTCAAAGCTGAAATGTTTAAATTTTTTTGGTTTTGGTGAAGTTGAGTGGCGCCATTGCATTGATTGCTGTTTTGTTTCTGGATTGACGTAGGATATCCACGTCTCATCGCCGGTAACAATGTGTCCTTTTGCACACAAAAATCTTATTACAGCGCGAACTTCACAGCTAGCGGGAGAAACGATTATCGCGGACATTGTCTACTGTACGCACAACTAGTAAAATTACTACTGAATCAAAACAACACCTGAAATAACTGCACGAGTAGTGCACGTACAGATATGTACAAGATTAAACGTGTAATGACTTGTCGATTCTGAAATATAAGCGAACGGCCCTTATTTTTTGAATATGCCTCGTATAACTTCTTGAATGAAAGGACAGTGTATGTAAAACACAATAATATGTTATATGGTCCAAAAACTGCCTCGAAAGGCACAATGCAAGGTGCTGCCTTACCACCTCCCTGATTGTATATTTACACAAGCGAAATTTGCAACTTCATAGACAATGTAAATAATAATGTAAATATTTTACAATTTCCTGATGATATTGTGTTAAAATATAAGTTGTCTATAACACGGATCAACATGAAATTTCACTTTGATTGCAAAGCATTAAATTTCGGTAGTTTAGGTCGTAATAAGACGGAAAAAAAAATATGGCATGAAAAACTTTGCTTTTGTTCTTAGAAGACTGATTGAACGAAATTTTTAAAAATCTCGGATTTTAATTTTCGATTGAAAATAAAACTATTGAAATAAAAATGTTTATTATTTTTATTAAGTTTTACTATCAAATTAGCTTACAGAAAATACAGTGTAAACGTTAATACCCCACTCTCACTGGGCCCCCCACTTTCATTTAGAACATTTTCCACACAGTAATTGTTATTCTTTTGAAATTACACAGATTATATACTAATATATACGTCCGCTATCTTGTTTGTCAATAGATTGTTGATATTGTCAAGTGTTTTTTTATTCGTCTCAGTGACGTTTATTGAAAGTAAATTTCATTAGGGTTTGTGTGTGTGTGTGTGTGTGTGTGTGTGTGTGTGTGTGTGTGTGTGTCTGTAAATGTGCGTTTACTTGTATTCGTTTTTACAACAAACTCCCAAGCGAAATTAGAGAACTATCAGTAAATAAATTCAAAGCCCTCGTTAAAAGTAAATTAATTAATAAAGCCTTTTATAAATGTGGCGAACAATTTGTATTAAAAACTTGGCGATTGAAAAGAGTGGCGGAAAGTTTCTTGCCAGTTCTCCTTACCCGCTCTACGCCCTTGACTTGCGAACTGGTTGTAAATGCAAATTTAATTTGTTTTTTTTTTTGACGTTCATAAGTGTACATGTTTACCTAGATGAATATTTTGAGTTCGAGTTTACTAGAATAAACATTCAACTTACATCAAACGTTTCACCGAGACAGTGTATCCAGGACAATGTAGCGAAGTACACACTTTCGGATATTGTGTATCCCGTGGCAATTGAAGATGAATAAGCTTTCGGGAAAACTATAATAAATTCGCCCGGATTCTGCACAGCCCGGCAAAGAGACACCGAATCCTGTAATAAATCCGGTGGGATCATCGCTATATCCGATAGCAACCACACGGATTTATTTTGGACGAACGCCGGGCACAAGCGTTCGACTGCTTTGCGAAATTTCTCGCTCTGCGAATCGTCGATGCCATACCTGGCATGCGTTCGAGCAATGTAAAAAAAAATGTTAAACAGATAATAGATAAAATTGATTAACAGAAAATTGAAATAAATTTAAAGAGTTTGAGGAAAGCACCAACTCAGGGGTCACCGATTCTACTACCAAGCGCCAACTTCAATCTTTAATTAGCGCCTGTTCACCTGAACCTCATGGCCCAATGCTCTAGTCCAAAGGGGAGAAAAAGAAGTTGGAGGAGACACATATTTGTGCTGTTTATTATTTTCCGCTCTCAAATATATATTATATGGAAGAGCTGAGATCATTGTTACCCAAGTAGGTCTCATCAAAAATTTTCATTCTATGTAGGCGTGGCGTTAAATCCAAAAATTAAGAAAACATGTAAGACAGACTGGTCTAGAAGAATTGTCTTGTAAAAAATCAATAAAATTTAATATTATTCACACGTCCACATACCATACTTTCTTCTTTCCACTATGCATACACTCAATCCATGGGAGGCCATGAGGGTCTCTGTGCCAACAACTCGTCGAAAACAGCATTCCCAGGTGTAATGTGGGGGCAGTCATTCCAACCACGGGACCAAGGAATCCCTACTGATACACTGAAATAATGAATTGATTAATAAGAATTTAAATGCATTTCACATAAGTAGTGGCTATAGAAAATGTAAAGTAAACATTGATCAAGCCAAGGCAAAGCCCCTTATAACGTACTATGCCAGTCAGCATTTTTTTTATAGAGCAGGGGTCTAACGGGTCCTGTTGATGTTAAGTAATACCGTCGGCGATGGCCACTATTACTATTCCAGAGGGTTCGCGCTTCGTGCTGGCTTTTGGTACACTCTTTTCTTGAAGAACCCCAAGTGGAATTGCTTTGGAAATACTTCAGTGTCTAGCTGGTTCCACATAGTGGTGGTGCGCGGCAAAAACGAACGACAAACGTCGGATGATTAAACTCAGCTATTATCAATAACACAATTTAACTCAATAATATTTTACTTTCCATATAATTTTTAATACTGTCCAATACCTACGGTGTTAGTAAAATATGAAAACAACTCAAAATTGCAGTTATGACTTAGATTTTATATAATTTTCTTTAAATATTAAAATTAACTAGATAAACTTATTAAGAATATTGAGTTTCAAAATGATCTCTCACCTTCAAGTTCCAAGGATGTCTACTATAATGGTCGGTGGAATCATTATTTGGAAACCCATCATCCGCGGCACCCGTGTCTATGGAAGCTGCGTTTACACAGACATGCTTTGTCCTCGACAAGACAAGGTCCCAATATTCTTTTTCTATCGAATTTGTTTTCCGAGTTGTGGAAGACAAAAATGCATTGGAAGCGACTTCGGCTACTTTTTGAAATGCGTGGAGTTTCATTGATCGACCAGGAACAATGCAGTCTTCAGTCTCAGCAAGGGCATTTAATACTAAACCATCTTTTGTCGGGATTTCATCAGACGAATCATTATCTGTTGAATCACCTTGCTCCAGCATTTGCTTTTGTGCGTGCAAAGGACTTCGTGCACGGTTAAACATCCTTGATTGACTTCTTTCGCACTGTTAGTCTATGGAATGTAAATTTGGTGCCTTCAGCAATTATTATAGAATACATTACTTATTGTCTATGTTATATCTGGTATCTATGATTTGCTCTGTGTAATATAATTAAGCTTACTTCCTTTTTCGCCATTGTCTGGTTAACATTAAAATATAATTCACACAGTGATTAAATAAAATACTCGTTTCATTTAACAGGTTATGGGCCCAGACCACCTGATTTTATTTAAAAACAAAATAGTTAAAGTGAAAAGTACGAAATTGAGTTCAGTATAACCTCAAAACTCGCCACGCGTTTTTCAATTTTCTTCATCAGCAAAAAATGTCTTCAAATAATACGATGGCACTGATTGAAAAGCTGACTGGAAGAGAAAACTATCCTACGTGGAGATTTGCAGTGCAAACCTACCTCGAACATGAGGAATTATGGAGTTGTGTCACCGCGAAAGACAATGAAGCAATTGATCCCAAACTTAACACAAAAGCGAAGTCGAAAATTATCTTATTAGTACATCCCATCAACTATGTACATATACAAGAAGCCAAAACAGCTAAAGAAGTTTGGAATAATTTAGCCAAAGCTTTCGATGACAAAGGTTTGACACGCCGAGTTGGTCTGTTGAGAGATCTGATCAATACAACACTTGAAAATTGTCTGAACATTGAAGATTATGTTAACAAGATCATGACCACTGCTCACAAGTTAAGAAACATTGGTTTTGAAGTCAATGATGAATGGCTTGGGACTTTATTACTTGCCGGTTTACCAGAAATGTATCAACCAATGATCATGGCACTTGAAAGCTCTGGTGTGACAATTACAGCTGATTCTGTGAAGACTAAGCTTCTGCAAGAAGTGAAAAGCTCTGAGTCTAGTGCATTGTATGTCAAAAGTAAGGGAAATCAGTTTGTCAAACAAGCTCAAGATAAAAACAAAACAAGTAAAGGTCCAAGGTGCTATGTGTGCAATCAATATGGGCATATAAGCAAATATTGCCGAAGTAAGAAAAAGGAACAGAAGTCTAAGGAGAACACAGATTCTGGGTATGTTGCTGTGCTATCTGCAACAATAAACAACGACAATAATTGGTATATTGATTCTGGAGCATCAATGCATATGACAATGAATCGTAACTTGATTTACGATGAAATTACACCTCCAATTTCCACAATAAGAGTAGCTAATGACAAGAAGCTAGTTGTGAAGGCCTGTGGAAAGGTAAATATTAATGTTGTCAATACACAAGGTAAGTTGGAAACTATCAAGGTACAGAATGTTCTCTATATTCCTGAGTTGGCTACGAATCTTCTCTCTGTCAGTCAGATAATAAATAGTGGCTGTCAAGTACAATTTGACAAACAAGGTTGTAAAATTTTGAATAAAACAAACAAGCAAGTTGCAGCTGCTAAAATGATAAATAATATGTACAGGCTAAATACACATAGTATTCCAGCATACATATCTGCTTCAACAGAAAATGATGATTTCTACTTATGGCATCAGCGTATGGGTCATTTGAACTACACTGACCTGAAGAAGCTGGACACCTGTGCTGAAGGTGTGCAAATGTCCCTGAGCAGTAATGTGACCTGTATTTCCTGTATAGAAGGTAAACAAACAAGCTTGCCATTCAAAAGTGAAGGTTTCCGAGCAACAAAATTGCTAGAACTTGTTCACTCCGACGTATGCGGGCCCATGGAAGTGAAGTCACTTGGAAATGCAAGGTATTTTCTTACCTTTACTGATGATTATTCTAGAAAAGTGACTGTTTTCATTTTAAAATCAAAGTCTGAATGTCTTAATAAATTTAAAGAATACAAATGTCTTGTAGAGAACCAACTTGACACTAAAATTAAAGTATTAAGAACCGATAATGGAACTGAGTATATAAATAATGATTTTACTGAATTTTTGAAGTCATCCGGCATACAACATCAAACATCAATTCCATACACGCCTCAACAAAATGGCTTATCTGAACGTATGAACAGGACACTGCTTGAAAAAGCCAGATGTATGTTAATTAATGCTAACTTACAGAAAAACTTGTGGGCTGAAGCAATAATGACAGCAGCATACATAGTGAACCGTTCACCTACACGAGCACTAAATTATAAAACACCTGAGGAGATGTGGAGTGGAAGGAAACCTGATGTAAGTCACATGAAAATATTTGGTTGTTATGCAATGGCTCAAATACCTAAAGAGAAAATTAAGAAATGGGACTCTAAATCACAGAAACTTATTTTTGTTGGTTATTGTGAAAATAGTAAAGGATATAGATTATTAGATTCCAAAACAAAAAATATCATAAAAAGTAGAAATGTAATTTTCCTAGAGAATAGTATAACAAGAAATGTGGTTCCTCTCTCATTGTCAGAATCAGAAAATAAAGAATCAGATCATGTAATTGAAAGTTTTTCAAACCGTGAAGATAACACCACAGATTTGTCGTCTCATACACCCGTGGATCACAGCGATGGTTCTGATGACCCTGAGTATGTACCGGAGATGTCAGTGAAGTATCCTCAGAGTTCTAATATTACACTTCGTCCTCGAAATAAAATTAATAAGAACACAGAACCTAAGACATACCTATGCTCAAGTAATGTACCACTCTCTGTCACACCACAAACATATGCAGAAGCATTGTCATCAAAAGACTCTAACTTGTGGATGAAGTCGATTGAAGAAGAGCTGAAAGCACATAGTGATAATGGTACATGGCAGTTAGTAGAACAGCCACCTGAAGCTAGAGTTATAGGATGTAAATGGGTGTTTCGTATAAAGGATGAAACTGAAGGACTAAGGTACAAAGCAAGGCTATGCGCTAAAGGATTCACACAGAAAAGCGGTATTGACTATACTGAGACATTTGCACCAACTGTCAGGTATGACTCAATTCGCTTACTTTTATCTGTTGCTGCAGAACAGAAAATGTCAATGATACAATTTGATATTAAAAATGCATTTTTATATGGTGAGTTGAAAGAACAGATTTACATGACGCCGCCAGAGGGCCTTACTGTTCAAAAAGATATTGTATGCAAGCTCAAGAAATCTTTATATGGCTTAAAACAAATCACCTAGGTGTTGGAATGCTAAATTTGATAATGTTTTAAAGAAATATGGTTTTAAGAACAGTCATGCTGACAGATGTGTTTATGTGGGCTGCATCAATGGTATTAAAATATATTTATTACTGTATGTGGACGATGGATTATTACTGTCTACAGATGCCTCTGCTCTTATTCAAGTAATAAATGACTTAAAGAAAGAATTTGATGTAAAGATTTGTAAATCATTACATTTTATAGGAATGCATATAGAAAGATGTGATGATTATATATTTGTGCATCAAAGTACATACATTGAAGAGATGCTGAAAAGATTTAACATGTGTGATACCAATACTAATAGCATTCCTGCTGATCCGCATGTTACTTTGGTAAAAAGCACTGAGTCTGATAGCAACAACAAACACATTCCTTACAGAGAAGCTGTGGGTTCTCTCATATTTGCTGCAATAGTGAGCAGACCTGACATCATGTATGCAGTGTCAACAGTTGCTCGCTTCCTGAATAATTATGATCAGATGCATTGGAATGCGGTAAAGCGTATTTTTAAGTATTTAAAAGAAACAAAACATTTTGGACTCTGTTTCAGATCAACTCAAAGTAACATACTTGAATGTTACTCTGATGCCGACTATGCCAATGATCCTGACACCAGAAGGTCTATCACTGGTTACATCTTCATGAAAAATGGAGCAGCAGTGACGTGGAGCACTCAACGACAATCAACCGTCGCTCTGTCTACCACTGAGGCAGAGTTTATGGCATCCTGCTGTGCTACAAAAGAAGCTCTCTGGGTTCGGCAGTTAATGCTTGATATTAACGAATATAAACAGAGTTGTATTAATCTTCATATAGATAATCAAAGTGCTATTTGTTTGATCAAGAATAATGATTTTCATAAACGATGTAAACATATTGATATTAAGTATAACTTTGTAAAAGAAAAATACGCACAAAAATTGATAGATTTGAAAAAGTAAAATTTCAATATTTAAGAGAGAAACTTGGTGTGATTGAGAAACCAAAAATGTAAAGCTATCATATTACTGTGTTGCTCAAGTATGTTTATATAAAGTTTTATAACTAAGCTATTTAATGTTTGGTTTTCATTTGTAAGCTTTAATAGAAGGCTCAAATTTAGTAGGAGTGTTAGTCTATGGAATGTAAATTTGGTGCCTTCAGCAATTATTATAGAATACATTACTTATTGTCTATGTTATATCTGGTATCTATGATTTGCTCTGTGTAATATAATTAAGCTTACTTCCTTTTTCGCCATTGTCTGGTTAACATTAAAATATAATTCACACAGTGATTAAATAAAATACTCGTTTCATTTAACACGCACAAATGCTCAACATGTTCTATCAAATTTTCTTTCTCCAACGATGTCATCACTTCATATGGGAGTAGATATTTTTCATAAATTTGTTTAATTTTTTGACCGGGATTTTTTAAATTCTTACAACACTTTAATTGCTCAGCCACTTTGTTCTACTGTACTATTTTTGTTAACTTCTTTCGGCCACCCATTTGCTGCACTAGCTTCAATAAATGTGGTAAGTCCACTTCCAAGCCGCTTACTAATGGCGGTCGCTTGAATGGCACTTTTTGCGGTGCCAAGAGGGCTTTGAAAGCGCTTAACTTTTTGGTAGCAGCTGGCCCATATCGTTTGAACATCCGTTGGACATACTGGTTTGTAACATTAAAGTTCATGGACCCATCAAGATTACAGAGTGGTGTGAATCCATCAGGTGGTATAACTTTGCATAAGCCATATTTGGACGCTTCTGGTAAAATTTTCTCTATGTATGTGAGTGGTTCCTGGAATCAGATTAAGACACAATAATAATCTATTCAACATATTCTTGAACCACATCATTCCTATTTGGTGATCATTTTAAGCAGTAGCCGAGTGGTCTCCCTTTCCAAGTAAATACTAAACTAGTCTTTATGTTTTAGACTACTACAATAAATGTTTTGTCTGTTTATTTGACATATTAACAAATGCTAAGGTTTATTTATTTATTTATTTATTGGGAAACCAAACAGAGACATCCTTAATAAAAACAAAGTCAAAAATAAAACAAATACAAACACACTGGATGCATCCACATCAGGTTACACTTATATATGATACACAAAATAATACATGACAACAACACACTAATAGTAATATAAAGTTAAGACATTAAGAGTTGCTTTATTTTATTCTTAAACAAAGCAGTAGTGGAGTGCGAAAAAGGTTTAATTACTGAACCCCAATTGCCTGGAGTTCTAAGTTAAATTTGTATATATAGTTAATTATAATTAAGAAAAAAATATGCAATAGATAATTTCACAAACAATAAAAAAATACTATTGCAATTGGAAATATATATATATGGTACACATTAATAGATGGCTTTATAATTTTAAAAAGAAAAATAAAACATGAACTAATTTATAAGCGGGTTATTATCTACTTATTTCAGTGGATGGAATTCAATGTTGCACAAATGTTAACAATACTGTTTGCCATATCAACTAAGCCATTGAGTTCAGTCTATTTTCACAATCCTTTTTCTATTTAATACAGAAATGTACTTCATAAGATAAGGGTGATTAAATAGTTGCTTACTTAAAAAATTAACATTGGCTATGCACAGCTGACAAAAGCACACTTGTTACTTTTAAATCATAGCTAATTATATTATCCATAATGTAAATTTCAATACTGAATTTAAATTCATCAACCATAGGTCGAAACACGGGTGCATCCAAAATGCTCATCTTTTGTTTCTTTCGTATAGGAATTTCATCATCACTAGTTGAATCTCCAGAGTGACTTTGATAACAGGCGCAAGTCACCGCCAAATTGTCAGCAATTGCCGACATGGCTAAACCGTTTGAGAAGGAAGACATGACTGAACCGTACGAGAAGGGAAAGGTACACTGAAAGACACGCGTATCAGGAAATGATACATCGGAAGAAAAGTGAGCGTCTA
This sequence comes from Pieris rapae, assembly GCF_905147795.1. Lineage (NCBI taxonomy): Eukaryota > Metazoa > Arthropoda > Insecta > Lepidoptera > Pieridae > Pieris > Pieris rapae. Next base: position 2,261,508 of record NC_059533.1, on the reverse strand, counting down.
TATTTGTAAAGCAAAAGCCGATACACTGACATGATACAGCTTATGCTAAGTATGGACGTGTTTTTTACAAAATACACCTTAAAGATACGACATGGACAAAATGAGCGTCCATATTTATGATACAAATAGTAGATACGATACGACTGATCGTGATACGCCAACATGCTACAAATGTGGACCCGGCTTAATATAGCTTTTAAAATAGATTTTGATAATATTTATATTTAATGTGAGTAAAGTTGTACTTGTTATTGGTATTTCGACGTAATTGCACAACCAAATTTATCCTAACCTTAACATCCGTGATGCTGGCGATCACGACCTTCATTTTTATTGGACTCACCCCAATCTGTTTTAACGTGTGTTTCGCCACGGTGGGCACCATGGGCGACAACTTTCCACAGACCACCACCAGTTGGCTGACGCCGTCTTTTCTCAAACAGGATTTCTCCGCCTTAATTTCTTTACGTTACGAGTCACTCGATCTTTGAGAGAAGTATTCGTGGAGAGTTGGAGTCTTTGATCTTCGGGGTCACTTTAGCGATGTCCGAATTGTTAGGCGCGGCCGACTCTGAATCATTGATTTTTACCACTTCGGGAACGGCCGTGTCGGTCCGCGTGATGTTGTCGGCGGCGGAGGAACCGAAGGATTTGCTGGAAGAGGTCGTTTCGATGGTATCAGTTATCCACGTCCGCAGGAATATCTTCTCGCTTTCTTTGAAACTTTTCCTTCTGATGTTCCGTTAATTTTTTCGGATTAAATTTCCAATTACTTTCGATCCGGACGAATGCGTCTCCGTTTTCGACCACCATTCATTCACGATGTTCACACTCTTTTACTGCCTTTAGAGTTCGTCGACTTTCTGGTCGTCTCTTTAGCCTCGACATCCGGTGACATCTTCTTCACGAGCCTCTTGATCACTCTGTCTTCGTGTGAAATCAAGGAAGAAAATATTAGTTTCACGGGACTCGACAGCACCGACGTCCGACCTGCCAAATGGGTCGCGACCCGTTTCATTCGTTCCTCGATGATGACGCTCAATTTCGAGTATTCGTTTATATTTATTAGATTATGAATACTTTTCAAGAGACATTCCACACGACGAAGCGAATCGGTATCCTGAAAAGACAACGAAATAATGAAACGATTAAAAGTGTTTTACGAATTGAAAACGAGCGCAGGACACAAAATGCAGTCGTACCAATTCTTATAAGGCTAGCAACGCACTCGCAAGCTGTTCTATAAAAAAAACTCACTTCAGCCGTCTTTGTGAAGCACGAACGCGTCGATGAGCGACTTCAAGCAGTCGAGCATAAGCCAATAGATCGTGGGACCGATGAGTTCGTCGTTCCTCTGCTTCGACAGAATTTTCAGGGTCAAATGCTCCGGTTTCCGAATGCTCGCTCCTGAAAATGTCAATCTAAAGATCAATTTAAATTTCTAAAAGGTATGTACGTTTGAATAGAACAGACCGACGAACCTCTCTCGTTTAAATACTGCTTAATCAAGGAGACGAAGCTCGTCAGCCTCAGCGGCGTGGTCGCCGATCGGTTGCTCGACAAGAACAACAACAGTTTGTCGTTGACCGAGTGAGTTATCTTCGTGTTCGATTCGTTTTTTACGTTTTCCTCGTCGAGAAGGTCATAAAAAGTAATCCAAGTCGCCGAATATTTTTCTATCTGTCAAAAATAATAAGAAAAATTAAGAATTGTATCGCGATGCATCGTCGCAGCGTCGTCTCTCGTTCGAAACTCACGTTTGAGATAATGTTTTGCTTGATCGGCCACATCACGAGGGCGACGATCCATTGAGAGTTTGAAAAATATTTATATTTCATCGTGGATTCCACGTAACAAGTCCACAAGAGCACTCCCGATTCCGAACTCGGAAGCGTTTAAACACACTCCGTACACGAGTCGAACCAGTTTTCAACGGCGTTCTGAAGTTCCTTGTCATTTTCAAAGCTGAAATGTTTAAATTTTTTTGGTTTTGGTGAAGTTGAGTGGCGCCATTGCATTGATTGCTGTTTTGTTTCTGGATTGATGTAGGATATCCACGTCTCATCGCCGGTAACAATGTGTCCTTTTGCACTAGTGCACGTACAGATATGTACAAGATTAAACGTGTAATGACTTGTCGATTCTGAAATATAAGCGAACGGCCCTTATTTTTTGAATATGCCTCGTATAACTTCTTGAATGAAAGGACAGTGTATGTAAAACACAATAATATGTTATATGGTCCAAAAACTGCCTCGAAAGGCACAATGCAAGGTGCTGCCTTACCACCTCCCTGATTGTATATTTACACAAGCGAAATTTGCAACTTCATAGACAATGTAAATAATAATGTAAATATTTTACAATTTCCTGATGATATTGTGTTAAAATATAAGTTGTCTATAACACGGATCAACATGAAATTTCACTTTGATTGCAAAGCATTAAATTTCGGTAGTTTAGGTCGTAATAAGACGGAAAAAAAAATATGGCATGAAAAACTTTGCTTTTGTTCTTAGAAGACTGATTGAACGAAATTTTTAAAAATCTCGGATTTTAATTTTCGATTGAAAATAAAACTATTGAAATAAAAATGTTTATTATTTTTATTAAGTTTTACTATCAAATTAGCTTACAGAAAATACAGTGTAAACGTTAATACCCCACTCTCACTGGGCCCCCCACTTTCATTTAGAACATTTTCCACACAGTAATTGTTATTCTTTTGAAATTACACAGATTATATACTAATATATACGTCCGCTATCTTGTTTGTCAATAGATTGTTGATATTGTCAAGTGTTTTTTTATTCGTCTCAGTGACGTTTATTGAAAGTAAATTTCATTAGGGTTTACTGTTTGTGTGTGTGTGTGTGTGTGTGTGTGTGTGTGTGTGTGTGTGTCTGTAAATGTGCGTTTACTTGTATTCGTTTTTACAACAAACTCCCAAGCGAAATTAGAGAACTATCAGTAAATAAATTCAAAGCCCTCGTTAAAAGTAAATTAATTAATAAAGCCTTTTATAAATGTGGCGAACAATTTGTATTAAAAACTTGGCGATTGAAAAGAGTGGCGGAAAGTTTCTTGCCAGTTCTCCTTACCCGCTCTACGCCCTTGACTTGCGAACTGGTTGTAAATGCAAATTTAATTTGTTTTTTTTTTTGACGTTCATAAGTGTACATGTTTACCTAGATGAATATTTTGAGTTCGAGTTTACTAGAATAAACATTCAACTTACATCAAACGTTTCACCGAGACAGTGTATCCAGGACAATGTAGCGAAGTACACACTTTCGGATATTGTGTATCCCGTGGCAATTGAAGATGAATAAGCTTTCGGGAAAACTATAATAAATTCGCCCGGATTCTGCACAGCCCGGCAAAGAGACACCGAATCCTGTAATAAATCCGGTGGGATCATCGCTATATCCGATAGCAACCACACGGATTTATTTTGGACGAACGCCGGGCACAAGCGTTCGACTGCTTTGCGAAATTTCTCGCTCTGCGAATCGTCGATGCCATACCTGGCATGCGTTCGAGCAATGTAAAAAAAAAATGTTAAACAGATAATAGATAAAATTGATTAACAGAAAATTGAAATAAATTTAAAGAGTTTGAGGAAAGCACCAACTCAGGGGTCACCGATTCTACTACCAAGCGCCAACTTCAATCTTTAATTAGCGCCTGTTCACCTGAACCTCATGGCCCAATGCTCTAGTCCAAAGGGGAGAAAAAGAAGTTGGAGGAGACACATATTTGTGCTGTTTATTATTTTCCGCTCTCAAATATATATTATATGGAAGAGCTGAGATCATTGTTACCCAAGTAGGTCTCATCAAAAATTTTCATTCTATGTAGGCGTGGCGTTAAATCCAAAAATTAAGAAAACATGTAAGACAGACTGGTCTAGAAGAATTGTCTTGTAAAAAATCAATAAAATTTAATATTATTCACACGTCCACATACCATACTTTCTTCTTTCCACTATGCATATACTCAATCCATGGGAGGCCATGAGGGTCTCTGTGCCAACAACTCGTCGAAAACAGCATTCCCAGGTGTAATGTGGGGGCAGTCATTCCAACCACGGGACCAAGGAATCCCTACTGATACACTGAAATAATGAATTGATTAATAAGAATTTAAATGCATTTCACATAAGTAGTGGCTATAGAAAATGTAAAGTAAACATTGATCAAGCCAAGGCAAAGCCCCTTATAACGTACTATGCCAGTCAGCATTTTTTTTATAGAGCAGGGGTCTAACGGGTCCTGTTGATGTTAAGTAATACCGTCGGCGATGGCCACTATTACTATTCCAGAGGGCTCGCGCTTCGTGCTGGCTTTTGGTACACTCTTTTCTTGAAGAACCCCAAGTGGAATTGCTTTGGAAATACTTCAGTGTCTAGCTGGTTCCACATAGTGGTGGTGCGCGGCAAAAACGAACGACAAACGTCGGATGATTAAACTCAGCTATTATCAATAACACAATTTAACTCAATAATATTTTACTTTCCATATAATTTTTAATACTGTCCAATACCTACGGTGTTAGTAAAATATGAAAACAACTCAAAATTGCAGTTATGACTTAGATTTTATATAATTTTCTTTAAATATTAAAATTAACTAGATAAACTTATTAAGAATATTGAGTTTCAAAATGATCTCTCACCTTCAAGTTCCAAGGATGTCTACTATAATGGTCGGTGGAATCATTATTTGGAAACCCATCATCCGCGGCACCCGTGTCTATGGAAGCTGCGTTTACACAGACATGCTTTGTCCTCGACAAGACAAGGTCCCAATATTCTTTTTCTATCGAATTTGTTTTCCGAGTTGTGGAAGACAAAAATGCATTGGAAGCGACTTCGGCTACTTTTTGAAATGCGTGGAGTTTCATTGATCGACCAGGAACAATGCAGTCTTCAGTCTCAGCAAGGGCATTTAATACTAAACCATCTTTTGTCGGGATTTCATCAGACGAATCATTATCTGTTGAATAACCTGGCTCCAGGATTTGCTTTTGTGCGTGCAAAGGACTTCGTGCACGGTTAAACATCCTTGATTGACTTCTTTCGCACAAATGCTCAACTTGTTCTATCAAATTTTCTTTCTCCAACGATGTCATCACTTCATATGGGAGTAGATATTTTTCATAAATTTGTTTAATTTTTTGACCGGGATTTTTTAAATTCTTACAACACTTTAATTGCTCAGCCACTTTGTTCTACTGTACTATTTTTGTTAACTTCTTTCGGCCACCCATTTGCTGCACTAGCTTCAATAAATGTGGTAAGTCCACTTCCAAGCCGCTTACTAATGGCGGTCGCTTGAATGGCACTTTTTGCGGTGCCAAGAGGGCTTTGAAAGCGCTTAACTTTTTGGTAGCAGCTGGCCCATATCGTTTGAACATCCGTTGGACATACTGGTTTGTAACATTAAAGTTCATGGACCCATCAAGATTACAGAGTGGTGTGAATCCATCAGGTGGTATAACTTTGCATAAGCCATATTTGGACGCTTCTGGTAAAATTTTCTCTATGTATGTGAGTGGTTCCTGGAATCAGATTAAGACACAATAATAATCTATTCAACATATTCTTGAACCACATCATTCCTATTTGGTGATCATTTTAAGCAGTAGCCGAGTGGTCTCCCTTTCCAAGTAAATACTAAACTAGTCTTTATGTTTTAGACTACTACAATAAATGTTTTGTCTGTTTATTTGACATATTAACAAATGCTAAGGTTTAATTACTGAACCCCAATTGCCTGGAGTTCTAAGTTAAATTTGTATATATAGTTAATTATAATTAAGAAAAAAATATGCAATAGATAATTTCACAAACAATAAAAAAATACTATTGCAATTGGAAATATATATATATGGTACACATTAATAGATGGCTTTATAATTTTAAAAAGAAAAATAAAACATGAACTAATTTATAAGCGGGTTATTATCTACTTATTTCAGTGGATGGAATTCAATGTTGCACAAATGTTAACAATACTGTTTGCCATATCAACTAAGCCATTGAGTTCAGTCTATTTTCACAATCCTTTTTCTATTTAATACAGAAATGTACTTCATAAGATAAGGGTGATTAAATAGTTGCTTACTTAAAAAATTAACATTGGCTATGCACAGCTGACAAAAGCACACTTGTTACTTTTAAATCATAGCTAATTATATTATCCATAATGTAAATTTCAATACTGACTTTAAATTCATCAACCATAAGTCGAAACACGGGTGCATCCAAAATGCTCATCTTTTGTTTCTTTCGTATAGGAATTTCATCATCACTAGTTGAATCTCCAGAGTGACTTTGATAACAGGCGCAAGTCACCGCCAAATTGTCAGCAATTGCCGACATGGCTAAACCGTTTGAGAAGGAAGACATGACTGAACCGTACGAGAAGGGAAAGGTACACTGAAAGACACGCGTATCAGGAAATGATACATCGGAAGAAAAGTGAGCGTCTATATTTGTAAAGCAAAAGCCGATACACTGACATGATACAGCTTATGCTAAGTATGGACGTGTTTTTTACAAAATACGCCTTAAAGATACGACATGGACAAAATGAGCGTCCATATTTATGATACAAATAGTAGATACGATACGACTGATCGTGATACGCCAACATGCTACAAATGTGGACCCGGCTTAATATAGCTTTTAAAATAGATTTTAATAATATTTATATTTAATGTGAGTAAAGTTGTACTTGTTATTGGTATTTCGACGTAATTGCACAACCAAATTTATCCTAACCTTAACATCCGTGATGCTGGCGATCACGACCTTAATTTTTATTGGACTCACCCCAATCTGTTTTAACGTGTGTTTCGCCACGGTGGGCACCATGGGCGACAACTTTCCACAGACCACCACCAGTTGGCTGACGCCGTCTTTTCTCAAACAGGATTTCTCCGCCTTAATTTCTTTACGTTACGAGTCACTCGATCTTTGAGAGAAGTATTCGTGGAGAGTTGGGAGTCTTTGATCTTCGGGGTCACTTTAGCGATGTCCGAATTGTTAGGCGCGGCCGACTCTGAATCATTGGTTTTTACCACTTCGGGAACGGCCGTGTCGGTCCGCGTGATGTTGTCGGCGGCGGAGGAACCGAAGGATTTGCTGGAAGAGGTCGTTTCGATGGTATCGGTTATCCACGTCCGCAGGAATATCTTCTCGCTTTCTTTGAAACTTTTCCTTCTGATGTTCCGTTAATTTTTTCGGATTAAATTTCCAATTACTTTCGATCCGGACGAATGCGTCTCCGTTTTCGACCACCGTGTTCACGATGTTCACACTCTTTTACTGCCTTTAGAGTTCGTCGACTTTCTGGTCGTCTCTTTAGCCTCGACATCCGGTGACATCTTCTTCACGAGCCTCTTGATCACTCTGTCTTCGTGTGAAATCAAGGAAGAAAATATTAGTTTCACGGGACTCGACAGCACCGACGTCCGACCTGCCAAATGGGTCGCGACCCGTTTCATTCGTTCCTCGATGATGACGCTCAATTTCGAGTATTCGTTTATATTTATTAGATTATGAATACTTTTCAAGAGACATTCCACACGACGAAGCGAATCGGTATCCTGAAAAGACAACGAAATAATGAAACGATTAAAAGTGTTTTACGAATTGAGAACGAGCGCAGGACACAAAATGCAGTCGTACCAATTCTTATAAGGCTAGCAACGCACTCGCAAGCTGTTCTATAAAAAAAACTCACTTCAGCCGTCTTTGTGAAGCACGAACGCGTCGATGAGCGACTTCAAGCAGTCGAGCATAAGCCAATAGATCGTGGGACCGATGAGTTCGTCGTTCCTCTGCTTCGACAGAATTTTCAGGGTCAAATGCTCCGGTTTCCGAATGCTCGCTCCTGAAAATGTCAATCTAAAGATCAATTTAAATTTCTAAAAGGTATGTACGTTTGAATAGAACAGACCGACGAACCTCTCTCGTTTAAATACTGCTTAATCAAGGAGACGAAGCTCGTCAGCCTCAGCGGCGTGGTCGCCGATCGGTTGCTCGACAAGAACAACAACAGTTTGTCGTTGACCGAGTGAGTTATCTTCGTGTTCGATTCGTTTTTTACGTTTTCCTCGTCGAGAAGGTCATAAAAAGTAATCCAAGTCGCCGAATATTTTTCTATCTGTCAAAAATAATAAGAAAAATTAAGAATTGTATCGCGATGCATCGTCGCAGCGTCGTCTCTCGTTCGAAACTCACGTTTGAGATAATGTTTTGCTTGATCGGCCACATCACGAGGGCGACGATCCATTGAGAGTTTGAAAAATATTTATATTTCATCGTGGATTCCACGTAACAAGTCCACAAGAGCACTCCCGATTCCGAACTCGGAAGCGTTTAAACACACTCCGTACACGAGTCGAACCAGTTTTCAACGGCGTTCTGAAGTTCCTTGTCATTTTCAAAGCTGAAATGTTTAAATTTTTTTGGTTTTGGTGAAGTTGAGTGGCGCCATTGCATTGATTGCTGTTTTGTTTCTGGATTGACGTAGGATATCCACGTCTCATCGCCGGTAACAATGTGTCCTTTTGCACACAAAAATCTTATTACAGCGCGAACTTCACAGCTAGCGGGAGAAACGATTATCGCGGACATTGTCTACTGTACGCACAACTAGTAAAATTACTACTGAATCAAAACAACACCTGAAATAACTGCACGAGTAGTGCACGTACAGATATGTACAAGATTAAACGTGTAATGACTTGTCGATTCTGAAATATAAGCGAACGGCCCTTATTTTTTGAATATGCCTCGTATAACTTCTTGAATGAAAGGACAGTGTATGTAAAACACAATAATATGTTATATGGTCCAAAAACTGCCTCGAAAGGCACAATGCAAGGTGCTGCCTTACCACCTCCCTGATTGTATATTTACACAAGCGAAATTTGCAACTTCATAGACAATGTAAATAATAATGTAAATATTTTACAATTTCCTGATGATATTGTGTTAAAATATAAGTTGTCTATAACACGGATCAACATGAAATTTCACTTTGATTGCAAAGCATTAAATTTCGGTAGTTTAGGTCGTAATAAGACGGAAAAAAAAATATGGCATGAAAAACTTTGCTTTTGTTCTTAGAAGACTGATTGAACGAAATTTTTAAAAATCTCGGATTTTAATTTTCGATTGAAAATAAAACTATTGAAATAAAAATGTTTATTATTTTTATTAAGTTTTACTATCAAATTAGCTTACAGAAAATACAGTGTAAACGTTAATACCCCACTCTCACTGGGCCCCCCACTTTCATTTAGAACATTTTCCACACAGTAATTGTTATTCTTTTGAAATTACACAGATTATATACTAATATATACGTCCGCTATCTTGTTTGTCAATAGATTGTTGATATTGTCAAGTGTTTTTTTATTCGTCTCAGTGACGTTTATTGAAAGTAAATTTCATTAGGGTTTACTGTTTGTGTGTGTGTGTGTGTGTGTGTGTGTGTGTGTGTGTGTGTGTGTCTGTAAATGTGCGTTTACTTGTATTCGTTTTTACAACAAACTCCCAAGCGAAATTAGAGAACTATCAGTAAATAAATTCAAAGCCCTCGTTAAAAGTAAATTAATTAATAAAGCCTTTTATAAATGTGGCGAACAATTTGTATTAAAAACTTGGCGATTGAAAAGAGTGGCGGAAAGTTTCTTGCCAGTTCTCCTTACCCGCTCTACGCCCTTGACTTGCGAACTGGTTGTAAATGCAAATTTAATTTGTTTTTTTTTTTGACGTTCATAAGTGTACATGTTTACCTAGATGAATATTTTGAGTTCGAGTTTACTAGAATAAACATTCAACTTACATCAAACGTTTCACCGAGACAGTGTATCCAGGACAATGTAGCGAAGTACACACTTTCGGATATTGTGTATCCCGTGGCAATTGAAGATGAATAAGCTTTCGGGAAAACTATAATAAATTCGCCCGGATTCTGCACAGCCCGGCAAAGAGACACCGAATCCTGTAATAAATCCGGTGGGATCATCGCTATATCCGATAGCAACCACACGGATTTATTTTGGACGAACGCCGGGCACAAGCGTTCGACTGCTTTGCGAAATTTCTCGCTCTGCGAATCGTCGATGCCATACCTGGCATGCGTTCGAGCAATGTAAAAAAAAAATGTTAAACAGATAATAGATAAAATTGATTAACAGAAAATTGAAATAAATTTAAAGAGTTTGAGGAAAGCACCAACTCAGGGGTCACCGATTCTACTACCAAGCGCCAACTTCAATCTTTAATTAGCGCCTGTTCACCTGAACCTCATGGCCCAATGCTCTAGTCCAAAGGGGAGAAAAAGAAGTTGGAGGAGACACATATTTGTGCTGTTTATTATTTTCCGCTCTCAAATATATATTATATGGAAGAGCTGAGATCATTGTTACCCAAGTAGGTCTCATCAAAAATTTTCATTCTATGTAGGCGTGGCGTTAAATCCAAAAATTAAGAAAACATGTAAGACAGACTGGTCTAGAAGAATTGTCTTGTAAAAAATCAATAAAATTTAATATTATTCACACGTCCACATACCATACTTTCTTCTTTCCACTATGCATATACTCAATCCATGGGAGGCCATGAGGGTCTCTGTGCCAACAACTCGTCGAAAACAGCATTCCCAGGTGTAATGTGGGGGCAGTCATTCCAACCACGGGACCAAGGAATCCCTACTGATACACTGAAATAATGAATTGATTAATAAGAATTTAAATGCATTTCACATAAGTAGTGGCTATAGAAAATGTAAAGTAAACATTGATCAAGCCAAGGCAAAGCCCCTTATAACGTACTATGCCAGTCAGCATTTTTTTTATAGAGCAGGGGTCTAACGGGTCCTGTTGATGTTAAGTAATACCGTCGGCGATGGCCACTATTACTATTCCAGAGGGCTCGCGCTTCGTGCTGGCTTTTGGTACACTCTTTTCTTGAAGAACCCCAAGTGGAATTGCTTTGGAAATACTTCAGTGTCTAGCTGGTTCCACATAGTGGTGGTGCGCGGCAAAAACGAACGACAAACGTCGGATGATTAAACTCAGCTATTATCAATAACACAATTTAACTCAATAATATTTTACTTTCCATATAATTTTTAATACTGTCCAATACCTACGGTGTTAGTAAAATATGAAAACAACTCAAAATTGCAGTTATGACTTAGATTTTATATAATTTTCTTTAAATATTAAAATTAACTAGATAAACTTATTAAGAATATTGAGTTTCAAAATGATCTCTCACCTTCAAGTTCCAAGGATGTCTACTATAATGGTCGGTGGAATCATTATTTGGAAACCCATCATCCGCGGCACCCGTGTCTATGGAAGCTGCGTTTACACAGACATGCTTTGTCCTCGACAAGACAAGGTCCCAATATTCTTTTTCTATCGAATTTGTTTTCCGAGTTGTGGAAGACAAAAATGCATTGGAAGCGACTTCGGCTACTTTTTGAAATGCGTGGAGTTTCATTGATCGACCAGGAACAATGCAGTCTTCAGTCTCAGCAAGGGCATTTAATACTAAACCATCTTTTGTCGGGATTTCATCAGACGAATCATTATCTGTTGAATAACCTGGCTCCAGGATTTGCTTTTGTGCGTGCAAAGGACTTCGTGCACGGTTAAACATCCTTGATTGACTTCTTTCGCACAAATGCTCAACTTGTTCTATCAAATTTTCTTTCTCCAACGATGTCATCACTTCATATGGGAGTAGATATTTTTCATAAATTTGTTTAATTTTTTGACCGGGATTTTTTAAATTCTTACAACACTTTAATTGCTCAGCCACTTTGTTCTACTGTACTATTTTTGTTAACTTCTTTCGGCCACCCATTTGCTGCACTAGCTTCAATAAATGTGGTAAGTCCACTTCCAAGCCGCTTACTAATGGCGGTCGCTTGAATGGCACTTTTTGCGGTGCCAAGAGGGCTTTGAAAGCGCTTAACTTTTTGGTAGCAGCTGGCCCATATCGTTTGAACATCCGTTGGACATACTGGTTTGTAACATTAAAGTTCATGGACCCATCAAGATTACAGAGTGGTGTGAATCCATCAGGTGGTATAACTTTGCATAAGCCATATTTGGACGCTTCTGGTAAAATTTTCTCTATGTATGTGAGTGGTTCCTGGAATCAGATTAAGACACAATAATAATCTATTCAACATATTCTTGAACCACATCATTCCTATTTGGTGATCATTTTAAGCAGTAGCCGAGTGGTCTCCCTTTCCAAGTAAATACTAAACTAGTCTTTATGTTTTAGACTACTACAATAAATGTTTTGTCTGTTTATTTGACATATTAACAAATGCTAAGGTTTAATTACTGAACCCCAATTGCCTGGAGTTCTAAGTTAAATTTGTATATATAGTTAATTATAATTAAGAAAAAAATATGCAATAGATAATTTCACAAACAATAAAAAAATACTATTGCAATTGGAAATATATATATATGGTACACATTAATAGATGGCTTTATAATTTTAAAAAGAAAAATAAAACATGAACTAATTTATAAGCGGGTTATTATCTACTTATTTCAGTGGATGGAATTCAATGTTGCACAAATGTTAACAATACTGTTTGCCATATCAACTAAGCCATTGAGTTCAGTCTATTTTCACAATCCTTTTTCTATTTAATACAGAAATGTACTTCATAAGATAAGGGTGATTAAATAGTTGCTTACTTAAAAAATTAACATTGGCTATGCACAGCTGACAAAAGCACACTTGTTACTTTTAAATCATAGCTAATTATATTATCCATAATGTAAATTTCAATACTGACTTTAAATTCATCAACCATAAGTCGAAACACGGGTGCATCCAAAATGCTCATCTTTTGTTTCTTTCGTATAGGAATTTCATCATCACTAGTTGAATCTCCAGAGTGACTTTGATAACAGGCGCAAGTCACCGCCAAATTGTCAGCAATTGCCGACATGGCTAAACCGTTTGAGAAGGAAGACATGACTGAACCGTACGAGAAGGGAAAGGTACACTGAAAGACACGCGTATCAGGAAATGATACATCGGAAGAAAAGTGAGCGTCTATATTTGTAAAGCAAAAGCCGATACACTGACATGATACAGCTTATGCTAAGTATGGACGTGTTTTTTACAAAATACGCCTTAAAGATACGACATGGACAAAATGAGCGTCCATATTTATGATACAAATAGTAGATACGATACGACTGATCGTGATACGCCAACATGCTACAAATGTGGACCCGGCTTAATATAGCTTTTAAAATAGATTTTAATAATATTTATATTTAATGTGAGTAAAGTTGTACTTGTTATTGGTATTTCGACGTAATTGCACAACCAAATTTATCCTAACCTTAACATCCGTGATGCTGGCGATCACGACCTTAATTTTTATTGGACTCACCCCAATCTGTTTTAACGTGTGTTTCGCCACGGTGGGCACCATGGGCGACAACTTTCCACAGACCACCACCAGTTGGCTGACGCCGTCTTTTCTCAAACAGGATTTCTCCGCCTTAATTTCTTTACGTTACGAGTCACTCGATCTTTGAGAGAAGTATTCGTGGAGAGTTGGGAGTCTTTGATCTTCGGGGTCACTTTAGCGATGTCCGAATTGTTAGGCGCGGCCGACTCTGAATCATTGGTTTTTACCACTTCGGGAACGGCCGTGTCGGTCCGCGTGATGTTGTCGGCGGCGGAGGAACCGAAGGATTTGCTGGAAGAGGTCGTTTCGATGGTATCGGTTATCCACGTCCGCAGGAATATCTTCTCGCTTTCTTTGAAACTTTTCCTTCTGATGTTCCGTTAATTTTTTCGGATTAAATTTCCAATTACTTTCGATCCGGACGAATGCGTCTCCGTTTTCGACCACCGTGTTCACGATGTTCACACTCTTTTACTGCCTTTAGAGTTCGTCGACTTTCTGGTCGTCTCTTTAGCCTCGACATCCGGTGACATCTTCTTCACGAGCCTCTTGATCACTCTGTCTTCGTGTGAAATCAAGGAAGAAAATATTAGTTTCACGGGACTCGACAGCACCGACGTCCGACCTGCCAAATGGGTCGCGACCCGTTTCATTCGTTCCTCGATGATGACGCTCAATTTCGAGTATTCGTTTATATTTATTAGATTATGAATACTTTTCAAGAGACATTCCACACGACGAAGCGAATCGGTATCCTGAAAAGACAACGAAATAATGAAACGATTAAAAGTGTTTTACGAATTGAGAACGAGCGCAGGACACAAAATGCAGTCGTACCAATTCTTATAAGGCTAGCAACGCACTCGCAAGCTGTTCTATAAAAAAAACTCACTTCAGCCGTCTTTGTGAAGCACGAACGCGTCGATGAGCGACTTCAAGCAGTCGAGCATAAGCCAATAGATCGTGGGACCGATGAGTTCGTCGTTCCTCTGCTTCGACAGAATTTTCAGGGTCAAATGCTCCGGTTTCCGAATGCTCGCTCCTGAAAATGTCAATCTAAAGATCAATTTAAATTTCTAAAAGGTATGTACGTTTGAATAGAACAGACCGACGAACCTCTCTCGTTTAAATACTGCTTAATCAAGGAGACGAAGCTCGTCAGCCTCAGCGGCGTGGTCGCCGATCGGTTGCTCGACAAGAACAACAACAGTTTGTCGTTGACCGAGTGAGTTATCTTCGTGTTCGATTCGTTTTTTACGTTTTCCTCGTCGAGAAGGTCATAAAAAGTAATCCAAGTCGCCGAATATTTTTCTATCTGTCAAAAATAATAAGAAAAATTAAGAATTGTATCGCGATGCATCGTCGCAGCGTCGTCTCTCGTTCGAAACTCACGTTTGAGATAATGTTTTGCTTGATCGGCCACATCACGAGGGCGACGATCCATTGAGAGTTTGAAAAATATTTATATTTCATCGTGGATTCCACGTAACAAGTCCACAAGAGCACTCCCGATTCCGAACTCGGAAGCGTTTAAACACACTCCGTACACGAGTCGAACCAGTTTTCAACGGCGTTCTGAAGTTCCTTGTCATTTTCAAAGCTGAAATGTTTAAATTTTTTTGGTTTTGGTGAAGTTGAGTGGCGCCATTGCATTGATTGCTGTTTTGTTTCTGGATTGACGTAGGATATCCACGTCTCATCGCCGGTAACAATGTGTCCTTTTGCACACAAAAATCTTATTACAGCGCGAACTTCACAGCTAGCGGGAGAAACGATTATCGCGGACATTGTCTACTGTACGCACAACTAGTAAAATTACTACTGAATCAAAACAACACCTGAAATAACTGCACGAGTAGTGCACGTACAGATATGTACAAGATTAAACGTGTAATGACTTGTCGATTCTGAAATATAAGCGAACGGCCCTTATTTTTTGAATATGCCTCGTATAACTTCTTGAATGAAAGGACAGTGTATGTAAAACACAATAATATGTTATATGGTCCAAAAACTGCCTCGAAAGGCACAATGCAAGGTGCTGCCTTACCACCTCCCTGATTGTATATTTACACAAGCGAAATTTGCAACTTCATAGACAATGTAAATAATAATGTAAATATTTTACAATTTCCTGATGATATTGTGTTAAAATATAAGTTGTCTATAACACGGATCAACATGAAATTTCACTTTGATTGCAAAGCATTAAATTTCGGTAGTTTAGGTCGTAATAAGACGGAAAAAAAAATATGGCATGAAAAACTTTGCTTTTGTTCTTAGAAGACTGATTGAACGAAATTTTTAAAAATCTCGGATTTTAATTTTCGATTGAAAATAAAACTATTGAAATAAAAATGTTTATTATTTTTATTAAGTTTTACTATCAAATTAGCTTACAGAAAATACAGTGTAAACGTTAATACCCCACTCTCACTGGGCCCCCCACTTTCATTTAGAACATTTTCCACACAGTAATTGTTATTCTTTTGAAATTACACAGATTATATACTAATATATACGTCCGCTATCTTGTTTGTCAATAGATTGTTGATATTGTCAAGTGTTTTTTTATTCGTCTCAGTGACGTTTATTGAAAGTAAATTTCATTAGGGTTTACTGTTTGTGTGTGTGTGTGTGTGTGTGTGTGTGTGTGTGTGTGTGTGTGTCTGTAAATGTGCGTTTACTTGTATTCGTTTTTACAACAAACTCCCAAGCGAAATTAGAGAACTATCAGTAAATAAATTCAAAGCCCTCGTTAAAAGTAAATTAATTAATAAAGCCTTTTATAAATGTGGCGAACAATTTGTATTAAAAACTTGGCGATTGAAAAGAGTGGCGGAAAGTTTCTTGCCAGTTCTCCTTACCCGCTCTACGCCCTTGACTTGCGAACTGGTTGTAAATGCAAATTTAATTTGTTTTTTTTTTTGACGTTCATAAGTGTACATGTTTACCTAGATGAATATTTTGAGTTCGAGTTTACTAGAATAAACATTCAACTTACATCAAACGTTTCACCGAGACAGTGTATCCAGGACAATGTAGCGAAGTACACACTTTCGGATATTGTGTATCCCGTGGCAATTGAAGATGAATAAGCTTTCGGGAAAACTATAATAAATTCGCCCGGATTCTGCACAGCCCGGCAAAGAGACACCGAATCCTGTAATAAATCCGGTGGGATCATCGCTATATCCGATAGCAACCACACGGATTTATTTTGGACGAACGCCGGGCACAAGCGTTCGACTGCTTTGCGAAATTTCTCGCTCTGCGAATCGTCGATGCCATACCTGGCATGCGTTCGAGCAATGTAAAAAAAAAATGTTAAACAGATAATAGATAAAATTGATTAACAGAAAATTGAAATAAATTTAAAGAGTTTGAGGAAAGCACCAACTCAGGGGTCACCGATTCTACTACCAAGCGCCAACTTCAATCTTTAATTAGCGCCTGTTCACCTGAACCTCATGGCCCAATGCTCTAGTCCAAAGGGGAGAAAAAGAAGTTGGAGGAGACACATATTTGTGCTGTTTATTATTTTCCGCTCTCAAATATATATTATATGGAAGAGCTGAGATCATTGTTACCCAAGTAGGTCTCATCAAAAATTTTCATTCTATGTAGGCGTGGCGTTAAATCCAAAAATTAAGAAAACATGTAAGACAGACTGGTCTAGAAGAATTGTCTTGTAAAAAATCAATAAAATTTAATATTATTCACACGTCCACATACCATACTTTCTTCTTTCCACTATGCATACACTCAATCCATGGGAGGCCATGAGGGTCTCTGTGCCAACAACTCGTCGAAAACAGCATTCCCAGGTGTAATGTGGGGGCAGTCATTCCAACCACGGGACCAAGGAATCCCTACTGATACACTGAAATAATGAATTGATTAATAAGAATTTAAATGCATTTCACATAAGTAGTGGCTATAGAAAATGTAAAGTAAACATTGATCAAGCCAAGGCAAAGCCCCTTATAACGTACTATGCCAGTCAGCATTTTTTTTATAGAGCAGGGGTCTAACGGGTCCTGTTGATGTTAAGTAATACCGTCGGCGATGGCCACTATTACTATTCCAGAGGGTTCGCGCTTCGTGCTGGCTTTTGGTACACTCTTTTCTTGAAGAACCCCAAGTGGAATTGCTTTGGAAATACTTCAGTGTCTAGCTGGTTCCACATAGTGGTGGTGCGCGGCAAAAACGAACGACAAACGTCGGATGATTAAACTCAGCTATTATCAATAACACAATTTAACTCAATAATATTTTACTTTCCATATAATTTTTAATACTGTCCAATACCTACGGTGTTAGTAAAATATGAAAACAACTCAAAATTGCAGTTATGACTTAGATTTTATATAATTTTCTTTAAATATTAAAATTAACTAGATAAACTTATTAAGAATATTGAGTTTCAAAATGATCTCTCACCTTCAAGTTCCAAGGATGTCTACTATAATGGTCGGTGGAATCATTATTTGGAAACCCATCATCCGCGGCACCCGTGTCTATGGAAGCTGCGTTTACACAGACATGCTTTGTCCTCGACAAGACAAGGTCCCAATATTCTTTTTCTATCGAATTTGTTTTCCGAGTTGTGGAAGACAAAAATGCATTGGAAGCGACTTCGGCTACTTTTTGAAATGCGTGGAGTTTCATTGATCGACCAGGAACAATGCAGTCTTCAGTCTCAGCAAGGGCATTTAATACTAAACCATCTTTTGTCGGGATTTCATCAGACGAATCATTATCTGTTGAATCACCTTGCTCCAGCATTTGCTTTTGTGCGTGCAAAGGACTTCGTGCACGGTTAAACATCCTTGATTGACTTCTTTCGCACTGTTAGTCTATGGAATGTAAATTTGGTGCCTTCAGCAATTATTATAGAATACATTACTTATTGTCTATGTTATATCTGGTATCTATGATTTGCTCTGTGTAATATAATTAAGCTTACTTCCTTTTTCGCCATTGTCTGGTTAACATTAAAATATAATTCACACAGTGATTAAATAAAATACTCGTTTCATTTAACAGGTTATGGGCCCAGACCACCTGATTTTATTTAAAAACAAAATAGTTAAAGTGAAAAGTACGAAATTGAGTTCAGTATAACCTCAAAACTCGCCACGCGTTTTTCAATTTTCTTCATCAGCAAAAAATGTCTTCAAATAATACGATGGCACTGATTGAAAAGCTGACTGGAAGAGAAAACTATCCTACGTGGAGATTTGCAGTGCAAACCTACCTCGAACATGAGGAATTATGGAGTTGTGTCACCGCGAAAGACAATGAAGCAATTGATCCCAAACTTAACACAAAAGCGAAGTCGAAAATTATCTTATTAGTACATCCCATCAACTATGTACATATACAAGAAGCCAAAACAGCTAAAGAAGTTTGGAATAATTTAGCCAAAGCTTTCGATGACAAAGGTTTGACACGCCGAGTTGGTCTGTTGAGAGATCTGATCAATACAACACTTGAAAATTGTCTGAACATTGAAGATTATGTTAACAAGATCATGACCACTGCTCACAAGTTAAGAAACATTGGTTTTGAAGTCAATGATGAATGGCTTGGGACTTTATTACTTGCCGGTTTACCAGAAATGTATCAACCAATGATCATGGCACTTGAAAGCTCTGGTGTGACAATTACAGCTGATTCTGTGAAGACTAAGCTTCTGCAAGAAGTGAAAAGCTCTGAGTCTAGTGCATTGTATGTCAAAAGTAAGGGAAATCAGTTTGTCAAACAAGCTCAAGATAAAAACAAAACAAGTAAAGGTCCAAGGTGCTATGTGTGCAATCAATATGGGCATATAAGCAAATATTGCCGAAGTAAGAAAAAGGAACAGAAGTCTAAGGAGAACACAGATTCTGGGTATGTTGCTGTGCTATCTGCAACAATAAACAACGACAATAATTGGTATATTGATTCTGGAGCATCAATGCATATGACAATGAATCGTAACTTGATTTACGATGAAATTACACCTCCAATTTCCACAATAAGAGTAGCTAATGACAAGAAGCTAGTTGTGAAGGCCTGTGGAAAGGTAAATATTAATGTTGTCAATACACAAGGTAAGTTGGAAACTATCAAGGTACAGAATGTTCTCTATATTCCTGAGTTGGCTACGAATCTTCTCTCTGTCAGTCAGATAATAAATAGTGGCTGTCAAGTACAATTTGACAAACAAGGTTGTAAAATTTTGAATAAAACAAACAAGCAAGTTGCAGCTGCTAAAATGATAAATAATATGTACAGGCTAAATACACATAGTATTCCAGCATACATATCTGCTTCAACAGAAAATGATGATTTCTACTTATGGCATCAGCGTATGGGTCATTTGAACTACACTGACCTGAAGAAGCTGGACACCTGTGCTGAAGGTGTGCAAATGTCCCTGAGCAGTAATGTGACCTGTATTTCCTGTATAGAAGGTAAACAAACAAGCTTGCCATTCAAAAGTGAAGGTTTCCGAGCAACAAAATTGCTAGAACTTGTTCACTCCGACGTATGCGGGCCCATGGAAGTGAAGTCACTTGGAAATGCAAGGTATTTTCTTACCTTTACTGATGATTATTCTAGAAAAGTGACTGTTTTCATTTTAAAATCAAAGTCTGAATGTCTTAATAAATTTAAAGAATACAAATGTCTTGTAGAGAACCAACTTGACACTAAAATTAAAGTATTAAGAACCGATAATGGAACTGAGTATATAAATAATGATTTTACTGAATTTTTGAAGTCATCCGGCATACAACATCAAACATCAATTCCATACACGCCTCAACAAAATGGCTTATCTGAACGTATGAACAGGACACTGCTTGAAAAAGCCAGATGTATGTTAATTAATGCTAACTTACAGAAAAACTTGTGGGCTGAAGCAATAATGACAGCAGCATACATAGTGAACCGTTCACCTACACGAGCACTAAATTATAAAACACCTGAGGAGATGTGGAGTGGAAGGAAACCTGATGTAAGTCACATGAAAATATTTGGTTGTTATGCAATGGCTCAAATACCTAAAGAGAAAATTAAGAAATGGGACTCTAAATCACAGAAACTTATTTTTGTTGGTTATTGTGAAAATAGTAAAGGATATAGATTATTAGATTCCAAAACAAAAAATATCATAAAAAGTAGAAATGTAATTTTCCTAGAGAATAGTATAACAAGAAATGTGGTTCCTCTCTCATTGTCAGAATCAGAAAATAAAGAATCAGATCATGTAATTGAAAGTTTTTCAAACCGTGAAGATAACACCACAGATTTGTCGTCTCATACACCCGTGGATCACAGCGATGGTTCTGATGACCCTGAGTATGTACCGGAGATGTCAGTGAAGTATCCTCAGAGTTCTAATATTACACTTCGTCCTCGAAATAAAATTAATAAGAACACAGAACCTAAGACATACCTATGCTCAAGTAATGTACCACTCTCTGTCACACCACAAACATATGCAGAAGCATTGTCATCAAAAGACTCTAACTTGTGGATGAAGTCGATTGAAGAAGAGCTGAAAGCACATAGTGATAATGGTACATGGCAGTTAGTAGAACAGCCACCTGAAGCTAGAGTTATAGGATGTAAATGGGTGTTTCGTATAAAGGATGAAACTGAAGGACTAAGGTACAAAGCAAGGCTATGCGCTAAAGGATTCACACAGAAAAGCGGTATTGACTATACTGAGACATTTGCACCAACTGTCAGGTATGACTCAATTCGCTTACTTTTATCTGTTGCTGCAGAACAGAAAATGTCAATGATACAATTTGATATTAAAAATGCATTTTTATATGGTGAGTTGAAAGAACAGATTTACATGACGCCGCCAGAGGGCCTTACTGTTCAAAAAGATATTGTATGCAAGCTCAAGAAATCTTTATATGGCTTAAAACAAATCACCTAGGTGTTGGAATGCTAAATTTGATAATGTTTTAAAGAAATATGGTTTTAAGAACAGTCATGCTGACAGATGTGTTTATGTGGGCTGCATCAATGGTATTAAAATATATTTATTACTGTATGTGGACGATGGATTATTACTGTCTACAGATGCCTCTGCTCTTATTCAAGTAATAAATGACTTAAAGAAAGAATTTGATGTAAAGATTTGTAAATCATTACATTTTATAGGAATGCATATAGAAAGATGTGATGATTATATATTTGTGCATCAAAGTACATACATTGAAGAGATGCTGAAAAGATTTAACATGTGTGATACCAATACTAATAGCATTCCTGCTGATCCGCATGTTACTTTGGTAAAAAGCACTGAGTCTGATAGCAACAACAAACACATTCCTTACAGAGAAGCTGTGGGTTCTCTCATATTTGCTGCAATAGTGAGCAGACCTGACATCATGTATGCAGTGTCAACAGTTGCTCGCTTCCTGAATAATTATGATCAGATGCATTGGAATGCGGTAAAGCGTATTTTTAAGTATTTAAAAGAAACAAAACATTTTGGACTCTGTTTCAGATCAACTCAAAGTAACATACTTGAATGTTACTCTGATGCCGACTATGCCAATGATCCTGACACCAGAAGGTCTATCACTGGTTACATCTTCATGAAAAATGGAGCAGCAGTGACGTGGAGCACTCAACGACAATCAACCGTCGCTCTGTCTACCACTGAGGCAGAGTTTATGGCATCCTGCTGTGCTACAAAAGAAGCTCTCTGGGTTCGGCAGTTAATGCTTGATATTAACGAATATAAACAGAGTTGTATTAATCTTCATATAGATAATCAAAGTGCTATTTGTTTGATCAAGAATAATGATTTTCATAAACGATGTAAACATATTGATATTAAGTATAACTTTGTAAAAGAAAAATACGCACAAAAATTGATAGATTTGAAAAAGTAAAATTTCAATATTTAAGAGAGAAACTTGGTGTGATTGAGAAACCAAAAATGTAAAGCTATCATATTACTGTGTTGCTCAAGTATGTTTATATAAAGTTTTATAACTAAGCTATTTAATGTTTGGTTTTCATTTGTAAGCTTTAATAGAAGGCTCAAATTTAGTAGGAGTGTTAGTCTATGGAATGTAAATTTGGTGCCTTCAGCAATTATTATAGAATACATTACTTATTGTCTATGTTATATCTGGTATCTATGATTTGCTCTGTGTAATATAATTAAGCTTACTTCCTTTTTCGCCATTGTCTGGTTAACATTAAAATATAATTCACACAGTGATTAAATAAAATACTCGTTTCATTTAACACGCACAAATGCTCAACATGTTCTATCAAATTTTCTTTCTCCAACGATGTCATCACTTCATATGGGAGTAGATATTTTTCATAAATTTGTTTAATTTTTTGACCGGGATTTTTTAAATTCTTACAACACTTTAATTGCTCAGCCACTTTGTTCTACTGTACTATTTTTGTTAACTTCTTTCGGCCACCCATTTGCTGCACTAGCTTCAATAAATGTGGTAAGTCCACTTCCAAGCCGCTTACTAATGGCGGTCGCTTGAATGGCACTTTTTGCGGTGCCAAGAGGGCTTTGAAAGCGCTTAACTTTTTGGTAGCAGCTGGCCCATATCGTTTGAACATCCGTTGGACATACTGGTTTGTAACATTAAAGTTCATGGACCCATCAAGATTACAGAGTGGTGTGAATCCATCAGGTGGTATAACTTTGCATAAGCCATATTTGGACGCTTCTGGTAAAATTTTCTCTATGTATGTGAGTGGTTCCTGGAATCAGATTAAGACACAATAATAATCTATTCAACATATTCTTGAACCACATCATTCCTATTTGGTGATCATTTTAAGCAGTAGCCGAGTGGTCTCCCTTTCCAAGTAAATACTAAACTAGTCTTTATGTTTTAGACTACTACAATAAATGTTTTGTCTGTTTATTTGACATATTAACAAATGCTAAGGTTTATTTATTTATTTATTTATTGGGAAACCAAACAGAGACATCCTTAATAAAAACAAAGTCAAAAATAAAACAAATACAAACACACTGGATGCATCCACATCAGGTTACACTTATATATGATACACAAAATAATACATGACAACAACACACTAATAGTAATATAAAGTTAAGACATTAAGAGTTGCTTTATTTTATTCTTAAACAAAGCAGTAGTGGAGTGCGAAAAAGGTTTAATTACTGAACCCCAATTGCCTGGAGTTCTAAGTTAAATTTGTATATATAGTTAATTATAATTAAGAAAAAAATATGCAATAGATAATTTCACAAACAATAAAAAAATACTATTGCAATTGGAAATATATATATATGGTACACATTAATAGATGGCTTTATAATTTTAAAAAGAAAAATAAAACATGAACTAATTTATAAGCGGGTTATTATCTACTTATTTCAGTGGATGGAATTCAATGTTGCACAAATGTTAACAATACTGTTTGCCATATCAACTAAGCCATTGAGTTCAGTCTATTTTCACAATCCTTTTTCTATTTAATACAGAAATGTACTTCATAAGATAAGGGTGATTAAATAGTTGCTTACTTAAAAAATTAACATTGGCTATGCACAGCTGACAAAAGCACACTTGTTACTTTTAAATCATAGCTAATTATATTATCCATAATGTAAATTTCAATACTGAATTTAAATTCATCAACCATAGGTCGAAACACGGGTGCATCCAAAATGCTCATCTTTTGTTTCTTTCGTATAGGAATTTCATCATCACTAGTTGAATCTCCAGAGTGACTTTGATAACAGGCGCAAGTCACCGCCAAATTGTCAGCAATTGCCGACATGGCTAAACCGTTTGAGAAGGAAGACATGACTGAACCGTACGAGAAGGGAAAGGTACACTGAAAGACACGCGTATCAGGAAATGATACATCGGAAGAAAAGTGAGCGTCTATATTTGTAAAGCAAAAGCCGATACACTGACATGATACAGCTTATGCTAAGTATGGACGTGTTTTTTACAAAATACACCTTAAAGATACGACATGGACAAAATGAGCGTCCATATTTATGATACAAATAGTAGATACGATACGACTGATCGTGATACGCCAACATGCTACAAATGTGGACCCGGCTTAATATAGCTTTTAAAATAGATTTTGATAATATTTATATTTAATGTGAGTAAAGTTGTACTTGTTATTGGTATTTCGACGTAATTGCACAACCAAATTTATCCTAACCTTAACATCCGTGATGCTGGCGATCACGACCTTCATTTTTATTGGACTCACCCCAATCTGTTTTAACGTGTGTTTCGCCACGGTGGGCACCATGGGCGACAACTTTCCACAGACCACCACCAGTTGGCTGACGCCGTCTTTTCTCAAACAGGATTTCTCCGCCTTAATTTCTTTACGTTACGAGTCACTCGATCTTTGAGAGAAGTATTCGTGGAGAGTTGGAGTCTTTGATCTTCGGGGTCACTTTAGCGATGTCCGAATTGTTAGGCGCGGCCGACTCTGAATCATTGATTTTTACCACTTCGGGAACGGCCGTGTCGGTCCGCGTGATGTTGTCGGCGGCGGAGGAACCGAAGGATTTGCTGGAAGAGGTCGTTTCGATGGTATCAGTTATCCACGTCCGCAGGAATATCTTCTCGCTTTCTTTGAAACTTTTCCTTCTGATGTTCCGTTAATTTTTTCGGATTAAATTTCCAATTACTTTCGATCCGGACGAATGCGTCTCCGTTTTCGACCACCATTCATTCACGATGTTCACACTCTTTTACTGCCTTTAGAGTTCGTCGACTTTCTGGTCGTCTCTTTAGCCTCGACATCCGGTGACATCTTCTTCACGAGCCTCTTGATCACTCTGTCTTCGTGTGAAATCAAGGAAGAAAATATTAGTTTCACGGGACTCGACAGCACCGACGTCCGACCTGCCAAATGGGTCGCGACCCGTTTCATTCGTTCCTCGATGATGACGCTCAATTTCGAGTATTCGTTTATATTTATTAGATTATGAATACTTTTCAAGAGACATTCCACACGACGAAGCGAATCGGTATCCTGAAAAGACAACGAAATAATGAAACGATTAAAAGTGTTTTACGAATTGAAAACGAGCGCAGGACACAAAATGCAGTCGTACCAATTCTTATAAGGCTAGCAACGCACTCGCAAGCTGTTCTATAAAAAAAACTCACTTCAGCCGTCTTTGTGAAGCACGAACGCGTCGATGAGCGACTTCAAGCAGTCGAGCATAAGCCAATAGATCGTGGGACCGATGAGTTCGTCGTTCCTCTGCTTCGACAGAATTTTCAGGGTCAAATGCTCCGGTTTCCGAATGCTCGCTCCTGAAAATGTCAATCTAAAGATCAATTTAAATTTCTAAAAGGTATGTACGTTTGAATAGAACAGACCGACGAACCTCTCTCGTTTAAATACTGCTTAATCAAGGAGACGAAGCTCGTCAGCCTCAGCGGCGTGGTCGCCGATCGGTTGCTCGACAAGAACAACAACAGTTTGTCGTTGACCGAGTGAGTTATCTTCGTGTTCGATTCGTTTTTTACGTTTTCCTCGTCGAGAAGGTCATAAAAAGTAATCCAAGTCGCCGAATATTTTTCTATCTGTCAAAAATAATAAGAAAAATTAAGAATTGTATCGCGATGCATCGTCGCAGCGTCGTCTCTCGTTCGAAACTCACGTTTGAGATAATGTTTTGCTTGATCGGCCACATCACGAGGGCGACGATCCATTGAGAGTTTGAAAAATATTTATATTTCATCGTGGATTCCACGTAACAAGTCCACAAGAGCACTCCCGATTCCGAACTCGGAAGCGTTTAAACACACTCCGTACACGAGTCGAACCAGTTTTCAACGGCGTTCTGAAGTTCCTTGTCATTTTCAAAGCTGAAATGTTTAAATTTTTTTGGTTTTGGTGAAGTTGAGTGGCGCCATTGCATTGATTGCTGTTTTGTTTCTGGATTGATGTAGGATATCCACGTCTCATCGCCGGTAACAATGTGTCCTTTTGCACTAGTGCACGTACAGATATGTACAAGATTAAACGTGTAATGACTTGTCGATTCTGAAATATAAGCGAACGGCCCTTATTTTTTGAATATGCCTCGTATAACTTCTTGAATGAAAGGACAGTGTATGTAAAACACAATAATATGTTATATGGTCCAAAAACTGCCTCGAAAGGCACAATGCAAGGTGCTGCCTTACCACCTCCCTGATTGTATATTTACACAAGCGAAATTTGCAACTTCATAGACAATGTAAATAATAATGTAAATATTTTACAATTTCCTGATGATATTGTGCTAAAATATAAGTTGTCTATAACACGGATCAACATGAAATTTCACTTTGATTGCAAAGCATTAAATTTCGGTAGTTTAGGTCGTAATAAGACGGAAAAAAAAATATGGCATGAAAAACTTTGCTTTTGTTCTTAGAAGACTGATTGAACGAAATTTTTAAAAATCTCGGATTTTAATTTTCGATTGAAAATAAAACTATTGAAATAAAAATGTTTATTATTTTTATTAAGTTTTACTATCAAATTAGCTTACAGAAAATACAGTGTAAACGTTAATACCCCACTCTCACTGGGCCCCCCACTTTCATTTAGAACATTTTCCACACAGTAATTGTTATTCTTTTGAAATTACACAGATTATATACTAATATATACGTCCGCTATCTTGTTTGTCAATAAATTGTTGATATTGTCAAGTGTTTTTTTATTCGTCTCAGTGACGTTTATTGAAAGTAAATTTCATTAGGGTTTACTGTTTGTGTGTGTGTGTGTGTGTGTGTGTGTGTGTGTGTGTGTGTCTGTAAATGTGCGTTTACTTGTATTCGTTTTTACAACAAACTCCCAAGCGAAATTAGAGAACTATCAGTAAATAAATTCAAAGCCCTCGTTAAAAGTAAATTAATTAATAAAGCCTTTTATAAATGTGGCGAACAATTTGTATTAAAAACTTGGCGATTGAAAAGAGTGGCGGAAAGTTTCTTGCCAGTTCTCCTTACCCGCTCTACGCCCTTGACTTGCGAACTGGTTGTAAATGCAAATTTAATTTGTTTTTTTTTGACGTTCATAAGTGTACATGTTTACCTAGATGAATATTTTGAGTTCGAGTTTACTAGAATAAACATTCAACTTACATCAAACGTTTCACCGAGACAGTGTATCCAGGACAATGTAGCGAAGTACACACTTTCGGATATTGTGTATCCCGTGGCAATTGAAGATGAATAAGCTTTCGGGAAAACTATAATAAATTCGCCCGGATTCTGCACAGCCCGGCAAAGAGACACCGAATCCTGTAATAAATCCGGTGGGATCATCGCTATATCCGATAGCAACCACACGGATTTATTTTGGACGAACGCCGGGCACAAGCGTTCGACTGCTTTGCGAAATTTCTCGCTCTGCGAATCGTCGATGCCATACCTGGAATGCGTTCGAGCAATGTAAAAAAAAATGTTAAACAGATAATAGATAAAATTGATTAACAGAAAATTGAAATAAATTTAAAGAGTTTGAGGAAAGCACCAACTCAGGGGTCACCGATTCTACTACCAAGCGCCAACTTCAATCTTTAATTAGCGCCTGTTCACCTGAACCTCATGGCCCAATGCTCTAGTCCAAAGGGGAGAAAAAGAAGTTGGAGGAGACACATATTTGTGCTGTTTATTATTTTCCGCTCTCAAATATATATTATATGGAAGAGCTGAGATCATTGTTACCCAAGTAGGTCTCATCAAAAATTTTCATTCTATGTAGGCGTGGCGTTAAATCCAAAAATTAAGAAAACATGTAAGACAGACTGGTCTAGAAGAATTGTCTTGTAAAAAATCAATAAAATTTAATATTATTCACACGTCCACATACCATACTTTCTTCTTTCCACTATGCATATACTCAATCCATGGGAGGCCATGAGGGTCTCTGTGCCAACAACTCGTCGAAAACAGCATTCCCAGGTGTAATGTGGGGGCAG
Source organism: Pieris rapae (assembly GCF_905147795.1). NCBI lineage: Eukaryota > Metazoa > Arthropoda > Insecta > Lepidoptera > Pieridae > Pieris > Pieris rapae. The sequence goes on along the minus strand of NC_059533.1, from coordinate 2,233,035 downwards.
TCATTCCAACCACGGGACCAAGGAATCCCTACTGATACACTGAAATAATGAATTGATTAATAAGAATTTAAATGCATTTCACATAAGTAGTGGCTATAGAAAATGTAAAGTAAACATTGATCAAGCCAAGGCAAAGCCCCTTATAACGTACTATGCCAGTCAGCATTTTTTTTATAGAGCAGGGGTCTAACGGGTCCTGTTGATGTTAAGTAATACCGTCGGCGATGGCCACTATTACTATTCCAGAGGGTTCGCGCTTCGTGCTGGCTTTTGGTACACTCTTTTCTTGAAGAACCCCAAGTGGAATTGCTTTGGAAATACTTCAGTGTCTAGCTGGTTCCACATAGTGGTGGTGCGCGGCAAAAACGAACGACAAACGTCGGATGATTAAACTCAGCTATTATCAATAACACAATTTAACTCAATAATATTTTACTTTCCATATAATTTTTAATACTGTCCAATACCTACGGTGTTAGTAAAATATGAAAACAACTCAAAATTGCAGTTATGACTTAGATTTTATATAATTTTTTTTTAAATATTAAAATTAACTAGATAAACTTATTAAGAATATTGAGTTTCAAAATGATCTCTCACCTTCAAGTTCCAAGGATGTCTACTATAATGGTCGGTGGAATCATTATTTGGAAACCCATCATCCGCGGCACCCGTGTCTATGGAAGCTGCGTTTACACAGACATGCTTTGTCCTCGACAAGACAAGGTCCCAATATTCTTTTTCTATCGAATTTGTTTTCCGAGTTGTGGAAGACAAAAATGCATTGGAAGCGACTTCGGCTACTTTTTGAAATGCGTGGAGTTTCATTGATCGACCAGGAACAATGCAGTCTTCAGTCTCAGCAAGGGCATTTAATACTAAACCATCTTTTGTCGGGATTTCATCAGACGAATCATTATCTGTTGAATAACCTGGCTCCAGGATTTGCTTTTGTGCGTGCAAAGGACATCGTGCACGGTTAAACATCCTTGATTGACTTCTTTCGCACAAATGCTCAACTTGTTCTATCAAATTTTCTTTCTCCAACGATGTCATCACTTCATATGGGAGTAGATATTTTTCATAAATTTGTTTAATTTTTTGACCGGGATTTTTTAAATTCTTACAACACTTTAATTGCTCAGCCACTTTGTTCTACTGTACTATTTTTGTTAACTTCTTTCGGCCACCCATTTGCTGCACTAGCTTCAATAAATGTGGTAAGTCCACTTCCAAGCCGCTTACTAATGGCGGTCGCTTGAATGGCACTTTTTGCGGTGCCAAGAGGGCTTTGAAAGCGCTTAACTTTTTGGTAGCAGCTGGCCCATATCGTTTGAACATCCGTTGGACATACTGGTTTGTAACATTAAAGTTCATGGACCCATCAAGATTACAGAGTGGTGTGAATCCATCAGGTGGTATAACTTTGCATAAGCCATATTTGGACGCTTCTGGTAAAATTTTCTCTATGTATGTGAGTGGTTCCTGGAATCAGATTAAGACACAATAATAATCTATTCAACATATTCTTGAACCACATCATTCCTATTTGGTGATCATTTTAAGCAGTAGCCGAGTGGTCTCCCTTTCCAAGTAAATACTAAACTAGTCTTTATGTTTTAGACTACTACAATAAATGTTTTGTCTGTTTATTTGACATATTAACAAATGCTAAGGTTTAATTACTGAACCCCAATTGCCTGGAGTTCTAAGTTAAATTTGTATATATAGTTAATTATAATTAAGAAAAAAATATGCAATAGATAATTTCACAAACAATAAAAAAATACTATTGCAATTGGAAATATATATATATGGTACACATTAATAGCTTTATAATTTTAAAAAGAAAAATAAAACATGAACTAATTTATAAGCGGGTTATTATCTACTTGTTCGGAATAGAATCATATTTAGTTTATAAAATTAATTGAGGGCCATGAGGGTGGTCACAAAAATATTTTTAACTCGGCTGATCCGCGCACACGCATTGTGAACGAGTCGTGGTTGAACATTCGTTGCGTACAGTTAGATGCAATTTTATAGTGTTTTTTTGTGCATCTCTTGTCAATAGTTACGTCCTCCATTTAGACTATTATAGTGAGTGTTTTTGTGCGTATTCGTGAACTATTATTGTAAGGCAAGGTACAGCATCAGTCCTAACATTTCTTGTTCCCAAAACTAACAATCTATCCATCCTTACGGCTGACGTGTTTTTTTGTGCCTTTCGCCCTAACAAGGAGCAACCTTGAGGTATGTACTCAGGACTTATTTTAGTATAAGATTACGTATCGACGGCCACCGAACCGTTTATAGTGTTCGCGTTGTCGTATATCACTATATAAAAATAATAAAACTTGTGTGATCTCAACGATGTATATCTTTTTCGTAAAAATAAACCGCGGCGTCGGCAGCGAGATGTACGTGTGTCACTTAAGAAGTCGTGGGCCGTACTGGTGGCGGAGCGCGCTGTGGAATGCGCGTGCCTCGCCCCCCGTCTGCCGCGGAGAACAATAGACACGGTCTATACGTAAAAGTTGGTAAGTGCATTTTTGTAATTTAATATATAATTTATTTTGATAATTTTATTTCAGCTACCAATGACGACGAGGACGCCACATCACTCCCCTGCCGAGACCGTTTCACGGTCGATAGTAGTCCGGAAACTTAACTAATCTTCCACTTCTAGTCTTTTTTTCAGGTAGCGGTGCATCGTGATTGGTGTGAAGCGGCAGTACGGTCATCGGTGAACGAATGGTCGTGTCGTATTCTCTGTTTTCTTTCGTAAGGTAAGCTGGTTTTATTCTGTCTATTGTTACTGTAACTTCTTTGCCTTTTATGTCTAATGAAAATGTTTTTGTATTTCTTTTCAGAACTTTATATGGGCCGGTATATGGTGATTCAAGTGATCGTTTTGCGGGACCACGGCGAAGAAAAACAAACTGTGCAGTATGTATGTCATTCGGCAAATAGAATGTTTTACTGTTGTGGTTTGATGCAGGAGTTGGGGTTAATGCTGCCATATGATTTCTCAAGCGAGCTGTATAGTCTGCTGGATTTAGGTTCTGGTCAAGCGAAGTTGAGAAAAATTGTCCCGGTAGTCGTAGTGGTTCTCCATATACTAGCTCGGCGGCTGATGCCTGCAGATCTTCTTTCCAGGCAGCTCTTATTCCTAGTAGCACTAGGGGAAGTGTTTCAGTCCACTGTGGGTTGTTGTGACAGATGATGGCTGCTTTTAGTTGGCGATGTAATCTCTCCACCATTCCATTGCATTGCGGATGGTATGAGGTGGTGGGACGATGTTCTGCGCCAATCAGGTTAGTGATGCTTTGGAAGAGTTGTGATTGAAATTGTAAGCCTCTGTCTGTTGTTACAGTTTGTGGACATCCATGACGAGATACCCAGTTGGTAATGAACGCGGAAGCACAAGTTTCTGCTGTAATATCCGCTAGTGGATAGGCATCAGGCCAACGTGTGAAGCGGTCTATTGCTGTCAGGCAGTATCTAAAGCCATTAGAGTATGGTAATGGGCCTATAATGTCCAGGTGTACGTGGGCGAAACGTTCTGATGGTACTGAAAAGGTTGTAAATGGTGCGTTCGTATGTTTGTTGACTTTACTTCGTTGGCAGTCTACACATTCCTTTGCCCAAGTTTTGCAATCGCGTCTTACTCCGGGCCACACAAATCTTTGAGCTACCATTTTAGCAGTGGTAGGGCCGCTTGGATGGCTGAGTTGGTGTATGGTTTCAAAAACGCGTTTGCGATAGGCAGGTGTTATATACGGTCTAGGCGATTTGGTGGAAAAATCGCAGTACAACTGGTTTTCAGCGATCTGCTTCAGTTGTAGTGCTGTGTTTTTGGCAAGCAAAGCTTGCAATTCAGGGTCTTGAGCCTGATCTCTTGCAAGTGCGTCGTAATTTATGGTGACAATCTCTTCTACACGTGATAGGGCGTCAGCGACGATGTTGTCTTTACCGGGAATGTATTTTAGATCGGTGGTGAATTGAGATATATAGTCAAGATAGCGGAATTGTCTTGGAGAGCACTGGCTTCTGTTTGTTGTGAAGGCGTAGGTGATGGGCTTGTGATCGGTGTAAATGCAAAAGTTTCTTGCTTCCAACATATATTTAAAGTGTTTGATACCTTCGTATATGGCCAGAAGCTCCCTATCGTATGGACTATATTTTTTTTGCGATGTCGTCAGTTTACGAGAGAAAAATCCCAAGGGTTCCCAGTTGCCTTTTCGTTTTTGTTGCAGGACAGCGCCGATGGAGTCGTCTGAAGCATCTGTGAATAAGGCTAGATCCAGGTTGATTTCAGGGTGGACAAGAAGAGTGGCTTGAGATAGGCTGCGCTTGCACTCATTGAAAGCTGTTACAAGGTTAGTCATATCGATAGGTGCATTTCCTTTGATGTTACCTGTTAAGGCATCGTTCAGAGGAGCCTGTATCTTTGCTGCATCAGGGATGAATTTCCGGTAGTAGTTTATCATTCCCAGGAACCGTCGGAGTTGTTTTGCTGTTTTTGGCTGTGGGTAGTTGGTAATAGCTTCCACTTTCTCTTTGAGGGGGCGTATGCCTTCAGTCGAGACGCTGTAGCCGAGGAAAGTTACTTCGTTAATGCCGAATATGGACTTAGAGGTGTTTATTAAGATGCCATACTGGTTAAGTCGTTCGAAGACAGTTTTAAGGTGCTGAAGATGGAGTTCTCTGGTCTTCGAGAATACTAGGATGTCGTCAATATACCCATATGTAAATTCCAGGCCTTGAAGAACTTCATCGATGAATCTTTGGAAGGTTTGAGCAGCATTTCTTAAACCAAAGGTCATATACGGAAATTCGAACAGTCCGAATGGTGTCGTTATGGCTGTTTTAGGTATGTCCTCATTCGCGATAGGTATCTGATTGTAGGCCTTAATCAGGTCAATCTTTGAAAATATTTTAGCTCCAGACAGCTGGTAAACAGTCATTAATCTGTCTTATTGGATATCGATCAGGGATGGTTCTGGCATTAAGTGCTCTGTAGTCGCCGCATGGTCTCCAACCGTCGTCCTTCTTTTTGGCTAAATGTAAGGGAGACGACCATGGGCTCTCTGATCTACGAGCTGTTCCATTTGCGTACATCTCTTCAAACTCTTTTTTCGCAATAAGCAGTCTATCTGGGGCTAAACGTCTGGGACGAGCTGCGACTGGTGGACCAGGGGTAGTACGTATATGATGCTTCGTTTGGTGCTTGGTTTCTTTTGGATTTCCAGTAGGTTTCGTTACATCTGGGTAGTTGCGAAGTAAGTCATGGAAGTCGGAGTTTCCAGCAACTGTTTTGATGGTCACCGTTTCCACAGAAATGTTGGCGCAGCGTGGCGCGTTGACGAACAAACTTGTGAGGCCGTCGATGAGGCGGTGACGACGACAGTCCACTAATAGGTTGTAGTGGCCCAAGAAGTCAACACCAATAATGGGTCGTGTGACGTCCGCAACTACGAATCTCCAGGTGAAGTCCCGGCGAAGTCCGAGGTCCAGGTGTAAGGCTATGTAGCCATACGTAGCTATGATAGTGTTGTTGGCAGCGTATAACTCATATTTAGTTTTATGACGCTGGTCTCTGGTCGCCGACTTAGGAAAAACGCAAACGTCAGATCCCGTGTCTATCAAGTACTTCAGTTTAGTTTTCTTTTCGACGATGAAGAGGCGGTCATTAGGAGTATGCGTAAGGCAGTCGTTAGCCGCCACTACAGGCTGCCGTTCGCGTTTAAAGTCTTGTAGGAACAGGGCGTGAGACATTTTATGGCGTTTTCACCGAATTTTCTGTGGTAGTAACACACGCTATTCATTTTGTTTTCCTTCCATCTTTGGGTGGAGCGAGAGTGAGATCTTGATCTGTTATACCTACGTTGTGGTGATCTGCTTGATCGGCTATTATGCATGCTCAGGGAAGCAACTTGCTTGGTTAATTCGTTAACTTGCCTGGCCAAGCTTTCTAAGGCGGTGAGGTAGTGGTCTGGAGGATTTCCAGCATGTTGGTTAGCTGAGGACGATGTAGCGGCGTAAACATTTGGTGGGGTTGGGGCTGCGATGGCTATAATTTTGTCAGCCAACTCTGCAAGTTTCTCTAGCGGCATATCCATATGCGATGCAATGATAGGTTGAATGTTATTGGGTAACCTATTGTGCCATGCTGATCTAATAAATTCGTCTGGTACCTGTGGTCCGGCCAAATGTTGTAGGTGACGAAGAAATTGTGAAGGCTTTCTAGTGCCGAGTTCTTGATTGTCTAAAAATTGCCTGATTTCTTCTTCGCGCGGTTTACTTAATCGCCTTATTAGCTCCGCTTTGAGGGTTTGGTATTTGTTGTCTTTGGGAGGACTTTCTATAATATCCGCAACTTCAATAGCGAACTGTGGGTCCAGTTGGCTAGTCGCGTTATAAAATTTAGTCGTGTCTGACGTTATTCCCGCCAAACAAAATTGGCCTTCCAATTGAGCAAACCAGAGTGCAGGTCTATTCGGTAAAAATGGTGGTATTTTAATTCCAACTTTGAAAATTTCATGTGCACCTTTTTCCATATTGTCCGTGTCCCCACCGTTATCGTCTTGCATGACAAAAGTGCTAAGACCGCGTGGCGTGTAGTTTTTTTCTTACTCTTATCACGTCGGGGTCACCAGTATAGTGTTCGCGTTGTCGTATATCACTATATAAAAATAATAAAACTTGTGTGATCTCAACGATGTATATCTTTTTCGTAAAAATAAACCGCGGCGTCGGCAGCGAGATGTACGTGTGTCACTTAAGAAGTCGTGGGCCGTACTGGTGGCGGAGCGCGCTGTGGAATGCGCGTGCCTCGCCCCCCGTCTGCCGCGGAGAACAATAGACACGGTCTATACGTAAAAGTTGGTAAGTGCATTTTTGTAATTTAATATATAATTTATTTTGATAATTTTATTTCAGCTACCAATGACGACGAGGACGCCACAGTCCATTTGTATTTTAAAGTTAGATTCGCGGAGACGTTGAAATACTTTTTCAAGGTTAATTATGTGCTCTTGTAAACTAGTGCTAAATACGATTATATCATCCAAGTATACTAGACAAATAACGTTTTGTAAGCCACGTAAAACATTGTCCATAACTCTTTGAAAAGTTGATGGTGAGTTCTTAAGTCCCATGGGCATTCTCAAAAATTCAAAATGCCCGTGTTCTACATTAAATGCGGTCTTTGAAATGTCGATTGGGTCCATTTCCACTTGGTAAAAACCACTAGCTAAATCGAGAGTAGTGAAGTACTGGCAATTCCCTAATTTGTCAAGGACATCGGTTATATTTGGTATAGGATATTTGTCATCAATAGTTTTCTCATTTAATTTACGAAAATCGACGACTAATCTCCATTTCTGTTTTCCAGAAGCATCTGCCTTTTTTGGTACTATCCAAATTGGTGAGCTCCAAGCTGAATCAGAAGGTTTAATTATCCCTTGATTTAACATTTTTTCAATTTGATCCCTAACTTCCTGCCTGTGTATTTGCGGATAGCGATAACTTTTTGTATATATGGGGATTTCATCGGTTGTTCTAATTCGGTGTTTAATTTTGTTGGTAAAAGTAAGCGATTCCCCTTCAATATAAAAAACATCTGCATATTTAGAGCAAACTGAAATTAAATTCGCTTTTTCCTCCGGGTTTAAATGGTCGGTACGTAATTTTGAAATAACCTGTTCGACTTTATTTGGTGAACGACTGTCAAAACTTTCAATATTAAATAATTCCGCGGTTGCAGGGCGATCGAATGAAATAATTACGTCATTATCTGTGGGATTGTCAATTTCTAAAAATCCGCGATTATTTTTAACCGTGGTTAAACACTCATGTATAATACAATTACATATTAATTGCTCATGCACTAAGACTTCACCGTCTAATGTATTAATAGGAACTCTAATTAATTTTGAACTGTTTGCAGGCACTATGTCTTCGTATAAATTACAATTTTTAGAATCGTACATTCGAATCGGGTTAGTTGCAAATTTAGTCACTAATGTTTTATGTTTAAGGTCTATTTTAGACTCCCATTCTGTCAACAAGTCAAGTCCAATTAAACCGTCAAAGTAGTCATGAAATTTATACATAAATAATTTAATTTCTTTATCACTATTAAATTCCTGGAAACAAGGTATCGTAATCGAATATTTATTTCGAGATGTTGCATGAACGTTAGTGACTTCAAACGGATCGTAAGTCAATGGGATATGGTAAAAGTAAGTATTAACTGCGTCGGGGCTAATAAAGGATTGGTTTGCCCCGGTGTCTATTAAAAGTTTAAGTGGGGGATTCTCAATTTGTATATAGGGCAACTGTCTTTGAGTTTGAAGATTAATTTCTATTTTGGTTCTTTTGAACTCTTGACCTTGGTAAAATTTCCGGTCTCAGTCATGTCAGTTTGTGGATTTGATTCGTTATCTTCGTTATAGTCACAAGGTTCGTTATAGTACTCTTGATTCCTGTCTTCGTAATAGTAGTTGTAATTGTTACAAACTATTTTAGAGTAGGAATTTAGTAAAGAGAAATAAATAAAACAGCTGAGTTAGACAATGGTGCGAACCGCTCAATATCTTGGAACAGACAGGGGCGATATATTTATTATAACAGACTACATTGACAGATACAGACTACATAATATTAAGTGGATGCGTTCAGTTTAACATCCTCCCTTGAACGCAAACCCATAGCGATGAGGAAGTGCTGGTGTTTGGGCTTCGGTAGGGCTTTGGTGAGGCAGTCAGCAACCATCGAATCAGTGCCCACATATTCAATCTTGACATCACCACATTCAACTTTGTTCCTCAGATAGTGGTGACGAACATCAATGTGTTTACTCCTAGCATGATAACTGTAAGTACCTGTAAGTTTAATAGCACTTTGATTATCACAGTACAAAGTAATAGGTGTAACCTTTAAAGAAGGCCACAGTTCACAGTGCAACTGTCTCAGCCACATAGCTTCTTGAGTAGCAGCTGAGAGCGCCATATACTCTGCCTCAGTAGTAGACAAGGCAACAGTTTGCTGCCTTTTTGAATTCCAAGATATCGCTGCACCCTGGAAATTAAAAATGTATCCAGTACATGATTTTCTGTCTTCAGTACAGGAAGCCCAATCAGAGTCTGAGTATCCAGTGATTTCTTCATCAACATTACTTTTGTATACAAGCTGTAGATACTTTGTACCTTGTAAGTATCGAAATAACCTCTTAACAGCATTCCAATGCTCTTCTGTATGAGAACTATTATATCGACATAATGTATGCACTGCATAGCATATATCTGGCCTTGTTCCTTGTGAGATGTATAATAAGCAGCCAGTGGCTTCCTGGTAAGGTATACTTTCAAATTTTTCAGAACTTGAAAACTTTATATTCGGTTCCATTGGAGTTCCTACTGAGTTACATTGTTCCATACCAAAACGTCTTAATGTATTTTCTATGTACCTAGTTTGATCAATGGCTATTCCTTCTGAACTGTATGAAATACAAAGTCCAATATAACAATAAGCAATTCCAAGCTCATTCATTTTGAAATTATTCTTCATTTTTACTTTTATATTGTTTGCTGACTCCTGACAGTTGTGAAACAACAAAATGTCATCAACATATATAGTTATAAACATAACATGTTCATTTTCATATTTATAGTAGACACAAGGATCTACATTCGATTTTGAAAATCCAATACTACTCAAAAAATTATCAAGCTTTTTGTTCCAAGTTCTACTGGCTTGCTTCAAACCATATATTGATTTATTCAATTTGCAAACTTCTTTTGTCCCATTATCATATCTTAGTGTTTTAATTTTAGCATTTAATTGATTCTCTACTAGTAGCTTAAAATCTTTAAACTTTTCGAGTACTTGTGATTTAGAGCTGATAAAGTAAACAAATACCTTTCTAGACCAATCGTCGACAAAAGTGACATAATATCTGGCACCACCGAGAGACTTTTCCTCCATTGGCCCACATACATCTGAATGCACCAACTCCAGGAGGGCGGAAGCCCTTGTGCCAGCATGTTTGAATGGTTGCCTTGTTTGCTTACCTTTTAAGCAAGTATTACATACCACATGCTCCTCTCTACTTGATTCTATATCTGCTCCATCTGTAGACTCATTAAGTTTCTGAAGATCATTATAATTTAGATGACCCATCCTTTGATGCCATAGATGTACAGATGACATCAAAGCATAAGTTTCATTATGAACCACATATAAATTGTTCTTTATATATCCAGTGAGAATTAATTTAGACTCTTTATAAACATTACATGTATTCTTACTAAATTTTACTTGACAGTTATTCTGTGTCATTTGGCGGACTGACAGAAGATTAACAGCCAAATCTGGCACATATAAAACATTTTTTACTTGTATTGTACCAATTTTTAATTCACTTTCACCATCATATGTTTCTATATTTACTTTACCACAGCCTTTTACTGTTAATATTTTGTTGTCTGCAACTTTAATGTTTGTTACTAAAGCAGGTCCGTAGTCATAAAGCCAATCTCTCTTGTTTGTCATGTGCATTGCAGCTCCTGAATCAATGTACCAGCATCCACTCTCTAGGCCTGGTGAGGCTGGAAACGCTGCAACATAGCTAGAAGAAGTATTAATAGTTTCAGACTTATTCTTTTGATTTGAGCTGTTTGAGGCACAAAATTTGGCTAAATGACCATGCCTATTGCACCTAAAGCACCTGGGACCTTTACTATTTGCTTTAGAACCTGAACATTTACTATTCTTTGCCTTGCCTTTGTAGAAATTTGAAAAAAAAACAGATGAGTTGTCCGGAGACTTTACATCCTGTAAAATCTTTGTTTTAACTAAATCAGCAGTGATGGACACACCTGAGCTTTCCATAGCCATAATCATAGGACTATATGACTCTGGTAACCCGGCTAATAATAATGTGCCGAGCCACTCATCATCTACAATGAATTTTATATTACGAAGCTTGTGTGCACATGTGATGATTTTGTTGACATAGTTCTCAACACTACCACAACTTTCCAGATCTGTTGTAATTAGTTCTCGCAGAAGACCTACCTTCCTCAACAAGCCGGAGTCATCAAAAGCCTTTCTCAGGTTATCCCATACCTCCTTAGCCGTGGTGGCATCCTGGATATGAACATAGTTCATAGGGTCAACTAGAAGGACTATTTTTGACCTTGCCTTCGTATCTTCGGTCTTCGTAAAAGCCATGCCCGATGTCTCGACACATTTCCACAAATCTTCATGCTCTAAAAAGGTTTTCACCGCGAAACTCCATGTAGGATAATTATCACGGCCCGCCAAACGATCAATTTGAGCAAAACGGGGGTCCGCCATTGTAAGCTGAAAAGTTAATGACGTCGCGACGTATCACGAAATCAATTTGCATCAACGTGATGCCTATCACTTTATAAATCCTACTTCCCTATTTCTATCCGGGCGTCTGGGCCCATAACCTGTTACAAACTATTTTAGAGTAGGAATTTAGTAAAGAGAAATAAATAAAACAGCTGAGTTAGACAATGGTGCGAACCGCTCAATATCTTGGAACAGACAGGGGCGATATATTTATTATAACAGACTACATTGACAGATACAGACTACATAATATTAAGTGGATGCGTTCAGTTTAACAGTAATCGTCAGAATATCGATCATAGTAATAGTTATACTCAGGTTCATAATAGTCATAATTTGGGTAAAAGTTATTGGTTGCACATTCATTTAAATTTACGTCACGAGTTTTAAAATAATTTGTAGGTGGTGGATTTCCGTGTATACGCCAATCGTGTCTAGGTACGGATTCCTTTGTCACATAATGACTGACGCCACTCATTGGAGTTGGGCCAGTTTGGGGTTTCGGTTGAGGACGTGGGGGTGCACGGAATACATTACTTTGAGGATTATAATTAGGTGGAAGGGCACGGAACATTTGTTGGGTACGTGTGGGCATTCTAGGTGGGTATTGTTGGTTTAGAATAGGCATTCTAAATTGGTAAGGTGGGTTAGGTTTAAATTGTGGCGGGAAAGTGTATGGTACTTGTGGTAAAGTAAATCTGTTTAACGAATTGTTAGTGTTATATGTAGGCTTAGGTACATTACTGTTATAGTTAGATGACTGATTTGGCTTAGATGAAGCATCGTTACGTTGCTGTAAATATATAGTATTTAATTCCTCTTGAACGTATTCGAGAGCCTTTTCTATAGATTCGGGCCTCATGCACCTTATACGAGACCCAAGTGGCTCCTTAAGGCCACGAATAAACGCCTGTTTCGTTAATTTTTTGTATAAGTGCCGTTTGGCCTCTATTGTTGTAGAAAGGGTCTCGTGTAACGTGACATAAGTCATCATTGTACTAAATAAGGATTGTAACCTATCATAAAATTCCTGAGGGGTACTATTACCCTGAGTTTGCAAAGAAATGTCATTGTACAGCGCCGTCTCATCCCTCTGATCTGAGAAGTTGTTAATTAACGCTTCCCTAATGCCACCCCAGCTCTCAGGGATGCCATTACTATTTATGAGGCAAGCGGCCGGTCCCGTTATCTTATTTAAAATGCCGTTAATCAAAGATAAATTCGATAGAGTTGATTCGGCGTCATTTTTTAAATATCTTTTCACCAGTTCATCACAAATTCTTATAAATCTAGTTAATACATGTGGGTTCCCGTCAAATTCGGGCACCACCCGTAAAGCTTTAAAAATAATATCAGGGTCGAAAGACATTTCTTCTATGTTTCTTATTCTATCAATAAAATTACCTCTGGAAGACTGTTGGTAAGTAACAGCCTCCTTATTACTTAATTCCCTCGGATGGAAAATTTTGGAACAACTAGGAAACTAGGATATATAACAACACAATAAGTAATTTTGTGCAACTCACATTGGTTTTCTGGACTGCTGCATCGATTTCTAGATTCCAGGGGCTTTCTTCTTAACTCGATACTCGCTTGCGGTTTTTAGAAAAACCGGTCGGCCAGGCGGGGCCTCGAAACCGTTATATTTTCTTAATTTTCCGGAAAATCTTGCCCGCGAGGCGCGACCCGAGTATCCTACCGACTGCGCCAATTATATTTCACCCGCCGGTGCACTCCAAAAAAAACCAATTTAATATCAAACTAATTTATTATAATTACAAATTAATAGAGTGATCTGTAGCGCGATGCTTACAAGAATGAATTCTTAAAACTAAGTCTTATATCTAGCGTCGCCGGTGGCGTCCTTCATCAGCAGAAATCCTATATCGTTAGGTGCAGGGCTGTCACATAACTGATGCAGGGCTGGCACATAACTAATTTCCTGATGATATTGTGTTAAAATATAAGTTGTCTATAACACAGGTCAACATGAAATTTCACTTTGATTGCAAAGCATTAAATTTCAGTAGTTTAGGTCGTAATAAGACGGAAAAAAAATATGGCATGAAAAACTTTGCTTTTGTTCTTAGAAGACTGATTGAACGAAATTTTAAAAAATCTCGGATTTTAATTTTCGATTGAAAATAAAATTATTGAAATAAAAATGTTTATTATTTTTATTAAGTTTTACTATCAAATTAGCTTACAGAAAATACAGTGTAAACGTTAATACCCCACTCTCACTGGGCCCCCCACTTTCATTTAGAACATTTTCCACACAGTAATTGTTATTCTTTTGAAATTACACAGATTATTTACTAATATATACGTCCGCTATCTTGTTTGTCAATAGATTGTTGATATTGTCAAGTGTTTTTTTATTCGTCTCAGTGACGTTTAGTGAAAGTAAATTTAATTAGGGTTTACTGTTTGTGTGTGTGTGTGTGTGTGTGTGTGTCTGTGTCTGTAAATGTGCGTTTACTTGTATTCGTTTTTACAACAAACTCCCAAACGAAATTAGAGAACTATCAGTAAATAAATTCAAAGCCCTCGTTAAAAGTAAATTAATTAATAAAGCCTTTTATAAATGTGGCGAACAATTTCTATTAAAAACTTGGCGATTGAAAAGAGTGGCGGAAAGTTTCTTGCCAGTTCTCCTTACCCGCTCTACGCCCTTGACTTGCGAACTGGTTGTAAATGCAAATTTAATTTGTTTTTTTTTGACGTTCATAAGTGTACATGTTTACCAAGATGAATATTTTGAGTTCGAGTTTACTAGAATAAACATTCAACTTACATCAAACGTTTCACCGAGACAGTGTATCCAGGACAATGTAGCGAAGTACACACTTTCGGATATTGTGTATCCCGTGGCAATTGAAGATGAATAAGCTTTCGGGAAAACTATAATAAATTCGCCCGGATTCTGCACAGCCCGGCAAAGAGACACCGAATCCTGTAATAAATCCGGTGGGATCATCGCTATATCCGATGGCAACCACACGGATTTATTTTGGACGAACGCCGGGTACAAGCGTTCGACTGCTTTGCGAAATTTCTCGCTCTGCGAATCGTCGATGCCATACCTGGAATGCGTTCGAGCAATGTAAAAAAAAATGTTAAACAGATAATAGATAAAATTGATTAACAGAAAATTGAAATAAATTTAAAGAGTTTGAGGAAAGCACCAACTCAGCGGTCACCGATTCTACTACCAAGCGCCAACTTCAATCTTTAATTAGCGCCTGTTCACCTGAACCTCATGGCCCAATGCTCTAGTCCAAAGGGGAGAAAAAGAAGTTGGAGGAGACACATATTTGTGCTGTTTATTATTTTCCGCTCTCAAATATATATTATATGGAAGAGCTGAGATCATTGTTACCCAAGTAGGTCTCATCAAAAATTTTCATTCTATGTAGGCGTGGCGTTAAATTCAAAAATTAAGAAAACATGTAAGACAGACTGATCTAGAAGAATTGTCTTGTAAAAAATCAATAAAATTTAATATTATTCACACGTCCACATACCATACTTTCTTCTTTCCACTATGCATATACTCAATCCATGGGAGGCCATGAGGGTGGGTCTCTGTGCCAACAACTCGTCGAAAACAGCATTCCCAGGTGTAATGTGGGCGCAGTCATTCCAACCACGGGACCAAGGAATCCCTACTACATACACACTGAAATAATGAATTGATTAATAAGAATTTAAATGCATTTAGCATAAGTAGTGGCTATAGAAAATGTAAAGTAAACATTGATCAAGCCAAGGCAAAGCCCCTATAACGTACTATGCCAGTCAGCATTTTTTTTATAGAGCAGGGGTCTAACGGGTCCTGTTGATGTTAAGTAATACCGTCGGCGATGGCCACTATTGCTATTCCAGAGGGTTCGCGCTTCGTGCTGGCTTTTGGTACACTCTTTTCTTGAAGAACCCCAAGTGGAATTGCTTTGGAAATACTTCAGTGTCTAGCTGGTTCCGCATAGTGGTGGTGCGCGACAAAAACGAACGACAAACGTCGGATGATTAAACTCAGCTATTATCAATAACACAATTTAACTCAATAATATTTTACTTTCCATATGATTTTTAATACTGTCCAATACCTACGGTGTTAGTAAAATATGAAAACAACTCAAAATTGCAGTTATGACTTAGATTTTATATAATTTTCTTTAAATATTAAAATTAGATAAACTTATTAAGAATATTAGCTTCAAAATGATCTCTCACCTTCAAGTTCCAAGGATGTCTACTATAATGGTCGGTGGAATCATTATTTGGAAACCCATCATCCGCGGCACCCGTGTCTATGGAAGCTGCGTTTACACAGACATGCTTTGTCCTCGACAAGACAAGGTCCCAATATTCTTTTTCTATCGAATTTGTTTTCCGAGTTGTGGAAGACAAAAATGCATTGGAAGCGACTTCGGCTACTTTTTGAAATGCGTGGAGATTCATTGATCGACCGGGAACAATGCAGTCTTCAGTCTCAGCAAGGGCATTTAATACTAAACCATCTTTTGTCGGGATTTCATCAGACGAATCATTATCTGTTGAATCACCTGGCTCCAGCATTTGCTTTTGTGCGTGCAAAGGACTTCGTGCACGGTTAAACATCCTTGATTGACTTCTTTCGCACAAATGCTCAACTTGTTCTATCAAATTTTCTTTCTCCAACGATGTCATCACTTCATATGGGAGTAGATATTTTTCATAAAATTGTTTAATTTTTTAACCGGGATTTTTTAAATTCTTACAACACTTTAATTGCTCAGCCACTTTGTTCTACTGTACTATTTTTGTTAACTTCTTTCGGCCACCCATTTGCTGCACTAGCTTCAATAAATGTGGTAAGTCCACTTCCAAGCCGCTTACTAATGGCGGTCGCTTGAATGGCACTTTTTGCGGTGCCAAGAGGGCTTTGAAAGCGCTTAACTTTTTGGTAGCAGCTGGCCCATATCGTTTGAACATCCGTTGGACATACTGGTTTGTAACATTAAAGTTCATGGACCCATCAAGATTACAGAGTGGTGTGAATCCATCAGGTGGTATAACTTTGCATAAGCCATATTTGGACGCTTCTGGTAAAATTTTCTCTATGTATGTGAGTGGTTCCTGGAATCAGATTAAGACACAATAATAATCTATTCAACATATTCTTGAACCACATCATTCCTATTTGGTGATCATTTTAAGCAGTAGCCGAGTGGTCTCCCTTTCCAAGTAAATACTAAACTAGTCTTTATGTTTTAGACTACTACAATAAATGTTTTGTCTGTTTATTTGACATATTAACAAATGCTAAGGTTTAATTACTGAACCCCAATTGCCTTGAGTTCTAAGTTAAATTTGTATATATAATTAAGAAAAAAATATGCAATAGATAATTTCACAAACAATAAAAAAATACTATTGCTCAAATGAAACGCGCACACTTTCAGTGACAAAGAACGACTAATTTTATTTAAAATACATCACAGATACAATAGACCACAGATACTATAGACCACAATAATACACTTTGACACAACCATCACTAGATGGCGCCACTTGTACCATTTCTATATTTTGATACTTTCAACACTCCCACTCAAAATATAGAAAATTACAAACAAAACAAAAATAATTCATATTTCAACAATACCTAGAGTATTTAAATGTTTGTAATGTTTAATAGGGCCTAAGCTCTTCGTGAGCAAATCTGCTGGCATATCTGATGTACACATATATTCAACACCAACAATGTTTTCAGTTATCATTTCTCTACAATAATGATATCTGACATCTATATGCTTCGTTTTATCATGAAAAACTGGGTTAAATAACAATTTCTGAGCACTCATACTATCATTGAATAAAGTAATAGTATACAATTTTTGGGTAATTTCATTCTGCAAATTCCTTAAGTAAACTGCCTCTTTACATGATTCTGAGATTGATACATACTCAGCCTCTGTGCTAGATAAAGCAATACATTTTTGTTTACTACAGCTCCAAGATATTACTGATCCTGACTGGTTGCGCCAAATTCGCATTTTTTTATCTTAATGGTTGCTCAATATATCCATCCTAAATGTCCTTCCCTATGACGGCACTAGTACCGGAACGGGCTGTAAGTGACGCACAATAATGCGTCGACATTTAAGAAAAAGGAAAATTGAGCAGCGGGTAGTATTAATTTGGTCGCCTCGCATTGTGTTGATTTTTGTTTCGGTCTCCGCACGCTCGTATCGTTTCATTTAACCTTATTAATTATTTATCTTGTTTATTGTAATAATTGTTTTGTGATATATATATATATCGTTACATACTTTTTCGGTGTCTGTGATAAAGTTAGTGGAAGAAGCAAAATCCAGCAGCAAGAAGCCACATCCAGCCATAAGAAAGGAAGCCAAGAAGGTTCAAGGTACTGTGCCGTGTCCTTTCTTTCTTTCTCCAATATAAGATCCAAATATTGAGCAACTTATTTAGAAAATTACAGTCCACTTTAAATTGCAATAAATATAAATATATTATTTATATTTATTGCAATCAGCAATCAGCGCCGCCATTTTTTTTTTTGGTCCTTTTCGAGCCGTATATGTATCATATCTCATAGTTAGGCATATTTATTTTCGTATATTTTCTTTCAATTTTGTTCGTTAGGTGAAATTGCCGGTGGGCATTTTTTATTACCTGTATAACGACAATTTTAATATAGATTTTAAATATTATATGTATTTATAAATCTATTATCCGTATTTCATATCCCGTATTACGTATTTACGTATTTAATAATATATTGTGCCTGATTTGGTGAGAATGATCATGCGTAACATTAGTACCTACATCACTTGTTTCTAAAAATTGTTTCATAGTTAACAATCGAAATAAATCTGTTGATAGTTTAATTTAATCGTATTGTTCATATTTAATTATTAATAAGTTGTAGATAATATGGACAAAAGAACAAGAACAAAGGCCGGTGAATGTTCACCAATCGAGTTAGAACATGTTCAAAGTTCCATATTATTATTACAAGCCCGACAAAATTCGTATTTTTCTAAAATGCAATCATTATACGATTTGTCGTTAAATATTAATAGTAAAGAAGACGAAAAAAATTTCCAAATTAAAACGTTTAATATACAAGTACTTCGCAGTGAATTCAATGAGTTAGTAACTCAATTAAATATTGAACAAATGAAGCATAACCCTCAGTTCACTCCTTCTTTTCAAACATGGGAGTCCTTTGAGGACCTGTACGTAACCATACAAAGTAAGCTGCAGGAAATTAAAAATACTTCACCTGAGGAGAAATTAGATCACCCGAAATTGAAATTGCCTCCAATTAAATTTACCACAGTTTAATGGCGACCCAAATAATTGGATGTCGTTTTATGAAGCCTTTAACCATTTAGTGCATAATAATGGGTCAATTTCGAACTCAGAAAAGGTGTTTTATCTTTGTGGGCAACTAACAGGTAAGGCCCTAACTGTGATCGCTGGCATAAATCCAACCGCGAATAATTATATTTTAATTTATTCTACCTTGGTTTATAAATATCAAGATATACGGTCTCTCGGCTTTCAGTATTTAGATAATATATATTTATCTTTTTTCTTTTTAGATAATATATATATCAAAACATTAACTAGTTCTTCTACAGAGGGTTTAAATAATTTTGTTACATCAATCGCAGCATTTGAAAACCTAGAAATACCTAATAAATTGAATTTTTTATTTTTATTTTTGGCACTTAAAAAATTAGATAACGAAACAATTATTTCATTTGAGAATTCTGTTAGAAAAGAAAAATTACCCTGTTACACGCAATTAGTTATGTTTTTAAGAGAACAGTGTAAAGTTTTGGATCGAACAAATTCTATTATTATTAAACCGGCTAATAATAAATATGCCAAAACCGTGAAATCTTTTGTAACTTCTAACTCTGATCAAACTAATTTAAAATGTCCTTTATGTCATAGTAAAAATCATGATCAGTTATACGGTTGTCCTGATTTTTTAAAATTAAATGCAAAAGAACGATTCAATATCATTAAAAAACGAAATTATTGTGTGAAGTGTTTAAGCGTAAAACATAAAACCACAAATTGTAATTCTGTTAAAAGTTGTAAAACATGTAATTCTAATACGCACAATACATTGCTGCATTTTTCGTTAAATTCCAGTTTGTTCAATAAACAGGAGAAACCGTTCGAACCTGCTATCGATGGACTGCGATCAAACGCGCAAGCCATTGAGTCGCAGCGTGAGTCATTGCTAGTCGACAGTACCCCGCGCGTCGCGTCTGGCTCCTTTGACGAACCTAATAACAATCACGCGCCGATTTCTCTGTGTTCATTGCAGAATGAAGCGAATACTTTAATATCACAACCGTCAACGGTTTTACTTGGTACTGCCCGCGTATGTACTCTTGATATGCGTGGTAACCCGCATATTTTGCGTTGTCTTATAGACAACGACTCTCAAAATCATTTTATAACGACTGAGTGTTGTAAAAAGTTACTATTAAATTACAATACGTTTTCCGAACCTATGTTTGTGAACGGGTTTGGTGGCTGTTCGAATGATATAATAGGAGCAACCAATATTGTTATATCCTCTCGTTTTGATAAAAATATTAAATATTCTATTAATTCTTTAATCGTGAAACGCATTACGGATTATTTACCCACTTCTAAGGTTGATAGATCGAAGTTGGAGTATTTGTTTAACGTACCGCTCGCCGATGATATATTTCATGAACCTGGTCAGATTGATATGTTAATCGGTGCGCAGCTGTTTTCGAAAGTGCTCAAGCAGGGTCGTATCCAGGGACCGCCTGGTATGCCTGATGCTGTTCAAACCACATTTGGTTTTATTTTAATGGGTGAAGCGCCTATTTTGTCTACAAATTTTAATATAAAAAGTTCATCGGTTTTATGCGCTTACTCGAGTATCCCTTTAGAAAACATTTTGCGAAGATTCTGGGAGCTTGAGGAGCCGTCATCTAAGTCTTCCGCTTTCCTTAGTGAGGAAGAGGAAGAGTGTGAACGCATATATAAGACTACCACGTATCGTGAATTGTCAGGTCGATATGTTGTTGCACTTCCATTCAAGAAAAGCCCTCTTAATCTGGGCTCATCTATGGACATAGCTAAAAAGCGGTTTATGTCACTCGAACGTAAATTACAGTCATCGCCTAGTTATCGTGAGGCATACGACAAAATATTCATTGAATATCTGGAAAAAGATTATATTTCTCCTGTAGTAGATCAGTGCGACAATATAGGTTACATTATTCCACATCACGGTGTAATTCGTGAGTCATCTATAAGCACCAAAGTTAGAATGGTGCTCGATTCCAGCGCGAAGACTGATAATAACATATCGATTAATGATATTTTACATGTCGGTCCTAACTTACAGCCTGACTTATTTGCAGTTCTACTTCGGTTTAGAACGTTCCCTATCACCTTTTGCGCTGACGTTAAACAGATGTATCTACAACTGAAAACCCTTTCTGAACATAATAAATATCAACGCGTTTATTATAGATTTGATCCGTCTGATCCGTTACAATTATTTGAATTTAAGCGCGTTTGTTTTGGATTATCTTCAAGCCCATATTTAGCGCTTCGGACTTTGAAACAACTAGCCGATGATGAAAGGGCCAAATATCCTTTGGCTGCTGACGTTATTGATCGTGGTAATTATTATATGGACGATATTTGCTGTAGTTGCGATTCGATTCCCGAAGCAGTTGAAGTATCCTCTCAACTTATTAAAATGTTTTCAGCTGGTGGATTTGATCTTTTAAAATGGTCTAGTAATTCTGAAAAGTTACTTTCTTCTTTACCTTCCCATCATTTGCATCCGCAAGCAGTTCATTTTGACTCAAATGAGTTTCATAAAGTTTTAAGTGTAAAATGGGATTCAAAATCAGATACCTTCTCGTTCGAAGTAAGTAACTTAACTAATGTCACAGCAACTAAGCGTAATATGCTTTCTATCATTGCCCGTTTATGGGACGTGCTAGGTTTTGCCGCACCTTTCATACTATACGTAAAACTTCTAATAAAGGAGCTTTGGCTTTTAAAACAGGATTGGGATGAGATTGCTCCTCCTCATATTATTAAAGCATGGAAGAAATTCTATAGTGATTTATAATATACCCCTATTCGTAGACGGGGTAGTAAAAGTGAAAAGATTTATATCTGCGTATTTATATGTCTTGTGACAAGAGCGATTCACATAGAAACCGCAACTGATTTAAGTACTAACTCATTTCTGAATGCTTTAAAACGATTCATGTCGCGCAGAGGTCCAATCCAAGTCATTTATTCAATGGAACTAATTTTATTGGTGCACGTTCCTATTTAAGCGAACTTCAAAATTTCATTTTCATTTTTGAACGCATTCAGTGAGGACTTTCGCTGCGTATTAAACGAAAATCGTATTACATGGCAAATGATTCCGCCTAACGCTCCACATTTTGGTGGTAATTGGGAAGCGGCAATCAAAAGTGTAAAGACTCATTTATACCGGGTGATAGGTGATCAAATTCTAACGTTCGAGGAATTCAGCACGGTACTTGCACAGATCGAGGCAGTGATGAACTCGCGGCCACTGTGTCGCACGCTATCCAATGATCCTTCGGAACCTCTCGCGTTAACACCCGCTCATTTTTTAAACTTAACACCGCTTAAGTATCTACCAGCTAGAGAAATCGAAGAAGATAGGTTACATTTGCTTTCACGCCATGAGTTAGTTGATAAGCTAGTGCAGTCCTTCTGGAAGCGCTGGAAGGCTGACTACCTTCATACATTGCAAATGCGGAACAAGTGGAACACGCCAGTTAACCCAATTTCTAATGGTGATGTTGTTATTGTTATTGTTGACAATGCACCGCCGCTTCACTGGCCGTTAGGAATAGTGGAGGAAGTTTTCCCTGGTTCAAACGGTGTCACACGTGTGGTCCGCGTTCGTACGGCTACAGGTTCCTACATGCGTCCTGTAGTACGTCTCTGTCCCTTACCTCGAGAATAGTTAGTTTACATTTGTATTAATAGATCACTAGGTAGATTATTAACCTTAATGAACTTTTCGATTATTGTATTCTAGTTTATTTTATTGTTTATTGTTTTTTTTTGAAGGCCACCCTTCAAGCCCGGGGGAATGGTTGCGCCAAATTCGCATTTTTTTTATCTTAATGGTTGCTCAATATATCCATCCTAAATGTCCTTCCCTATGACGGCACTAGTACCGGAACGGGCTGTAGGTGACGCACAATAATGCGTCGACATTTAAGAAAAAGGAAAATTGAGTAGCGGGTAGTATTAATTTGGTCGCCTCGCATTGTGTTGATTTTTGTTTCGGTCTCCGCACGCTCGTATCGTTTCATTTAACCTTATTAATTATTTACCTTGTTTATTGTAATAATTGTTTTGTGATATATATATATATCGTTACATACTTTTTCGGTGTCTGTGATAAAGTTAGTGGAAGAAGCCAAATCCAGCAGCAAGAAGCCACATCCAGCCATAAGAAAGGAAGCCAAGAAGGTTCAAGGTACTGTGCCGTGTCCTTTCTTTCTTTCTCCAATATAAGATCCAAATATTGAGTAACCGTATTTAGAAAATTACAGTCCACTTTAAATTGCAATAAATATAAATAATATAATCAGCAATCAGCGCCGCCACTGACAAAACAAAACAATACCCAGAATATGATTTCCTATCATTGATATCATTACTCCAGTCTGCATCTACATAACCTACAATGTTATTATTGCTGCCTTTACAATATTTTAAGCCTAAATCTTTTATATTTTTTATATATCTTAACACTCTCTTTGCATACTGCCAATGTTCTTCAGTATTACAATTATTAAATTGGCTTAAATAAGACACCGCATATGCTATGTCGGGTCGTGTAAAAACAACTAAATACATTAAGCTCCCGACAAGCTGCTGATAAGGATTTTGGCTACTACCAGCAGTCTCCTTTTTACATTTTAAATTGACCTCCATAGGAGTATTTACTGGCTTACAATCAGTCATACAAAATTTAGACAATAATGTAACTATATATTTCTTCTGATTTAATGTAACAGTGCCTTTTTCCTTATTAAAACTTACAGACATTCCTAAACATTCCTTAATGATACCTAAGTCTTTTAACTGGAAATTTTTACTTAACATGGTTTTAAGATGTTTATTTTCAGCTCTATTGTTGGAAAATACAAACATGTCATCGACATACAGAGCTACAATAGTTTTTCTATTACCAACAATTTTAATATACAAACATGGCTCCATTTTTGACTTTATATAACCATCAACTAACATACAAGAATCTACCTTCTTATGCCAAGCCCGGGATGCCTGCTTGAGACCATTGTTCGGAATAGAATCATTTTTAGTTTATAAAATTAATTGAGGGCCATGAGGGTGGTCCCAAAAATATTTTTAACTCGGCTGATCCGCGCATACGCATTGTTAATGAGTCGTGGTTGAACATTCGTTGCGTAAAGTTAGATGCAATTTTAAAGTGTTTTTTTTGTGCATTTCTTGCTAATAGTTTCGTCCTCCATTAAAACCTATAGTGAGTGTTTTTGTGCGTGAACTATTATTGTAAGGCAAGTTCAACATCAGCCTAACATTTCTTGTTCCCAAAACGGCTAAACTTTCCAATATGACCCGTCGATTTGAATGCTCAAATTTTTTTTGTAGATAGTACTCACCATAAGAAAGCGTTTTGTAAAGTATTAAGTTGCGGAAACTTACGGTTCATGAGATATATTTATTTATACTTTCCATACAAATGGACAAATATCATTCCATAACACGTCATAACACAATGAATTTGACAAATAACTGATGTCAAACATCAACCATTTCACGTATCGATTAGTGAAGGGTTCGAAAAATTTGACGTATCGATACTACTAAACTTTCCAATATGGACCATAGATTATTTGTAACTTATGATCAAATTAATTATTTGTAATCAAAAAACTTAATTATTATCTAGTTCGGTTAGGTTAGGTTAGTATATGAATATTTTTTTTAATAACATTTTATTTAATAACCTTAAAGTACCCAACACCGAATCAAAGCACCCCACTATCCACGTGGTCTTGTCTGTCCTACCCCTAGAGTGTATATAAATAATCGGAGCCGTTCAAAAACCGAATTATTATCTAGTTCCGAATTATTAGTTAGGTTAGGTTAGTATATGAATTTCTTTTTTCTAAGAACTGTTTCTGAAATCATCAATAAACATATAAAAAACTAATATTTATATCATATTATTATATTATATTTGAATAAAATTCAAGTTTTTATTCTAAAAAAAACTATCGACAAATTAAAAAAACGATTTTGATGCAAAATGTCACGTCTCTAATAACTAATGGAATCTGTATGGCTAAAGTCCTTTGCCTTTCCCATTAGGGATAAATTGAAAATAAAAAAAAATAAGCAATGGAAAATGTACGATTTATTTACGAATTTCTATACATTATACAGGTTTAAATAATCTTTATTAATATTTAGTCGGAACTCCGGCAGAAAAAATAACTTGGAGGTGTTCCATTAAAGGTAAAGAGACACTTACATAATCAGTATCTTAGTAATCAGTATTAGTTCTTATCAAATTCAGGGACACATTTCTAAATTGTTACCATTCTAGCCTTAAAATTTTAAACATGAATATCTCCGTAACTATGGGTTTCCGCAGGTTGGGAATGACACAGGGGGTATTTCTCCATCCCCTCTTCCATCTCCCATCAAAAAAACTTCAAAAATCGACGGGTCATATTGGAAAGTTTAACCCCAGAGGTATGTACTCAGGACTTATTTTAGTATAAGATTACGTATCGACGGCCACCGAACCGTTCTTTGTGATACATAATTTTTTGGTAGCAGAGCGTGGTTTCATTTTAGTTAATGATTTTTCGGTATATAAGTCCTGGGTTCATAACTTATTAATGCATATATCTTGTTATGTTTGTAGGGATTATAGTGTTTTGATAGTGTTATAAATCGTTTTTTGTAGTAAGTTATTAGCCGCTTATTATAATTTGCTTTTTATTTGATTTTTGTGCTATTGTTTGTACTTTTATACTTTTATATAATGGCGGTTTCGCACAAGGCACAAATAGCTGGTGTATTGCGGTGGCTAGGATCGGCCGTTTTAAATATTTCGCGAAAAGATCGCGTTCAGGCCCTTCTATCAAGAAGTGACGCGTTAGAGGATAGGATGAAAGATTTATATAAATCGTATCAGGCATTACTTGAATTGGGTTTGGAACCGGAGGTGATGGACAAGGTTTGTGCAGACATGGATCAGGCTGAGGATTTGGCTGATCAAATCAGGCTTGAAGCCGTTGGTATTATTAAATTAAATTCGGCTACCCAGTCAAATAACCTTCAATCGAAGGATAGTTTAACTTTTTCAAGTGGTATTATAGGTAGGTTACCCAAATTAGATTTGCCCCATTTTAGTGGCGACTTAAGCCAATGGGTGGCGTTTATACATTTATTTGATAGTTTAGTGCACTCAAGGGGTGATTTAACATCTGCGCAAAAGTTGGCATATTTGTTGGCTAGTCTCACCGGGGAGGCTAAAGGGTTAGTCCAACATTTAGCACTTGTGGACAACAATTATGATATAGCCAGAGATTTACTAATGAGGCGTTATCAAAATATACGTAGGCTAGCGGATAGCCACGTAGATGTCATTTTAAATTTACATAGTAATGTGCAGAGCCACAACTTAAGAATTCAAGTTTTAAATCCTTTATTAGTGGCAATTAATGGCTTAAGGGGTTTAAATTTGCCTGTAGATAGTCTTTTGGTCTTTTATTTTGTTGCATATTACATTACAAAAACTAAATTTAGATATGCGCACCCGATTTGAACAGGCGTATGGTGGAGATTCAACCACTCATCTTCCCACGTTTGATGAATTGATCTTGTTTTTAGAGGATGAGTGTCGCAGACAGGATAATGTTCCAGCACCGTCCACGACGCCGGCCCCAATTTCTACTAGGCCGCGACAACAGCATATGCGCTTAATGCGACGCCCTGACCAGCGAGTTTATAACGTGGCAACTCAACATCCAGGCAAATGTTGTGTTTATTGTCGAGTCCCTGATCACACCGTAGTGTCATGTCAAAAGTTTTTAGCATTACGTTTTCAAGCACGGCGAAATATTGCCCGACAGCGGAAGTGGTGTTATGGTTGTTTAGGTAAGCGCCTGGCATCACAATGCCAAGTGTCACGACCATGCAAACAATGTAATGGCAATCATCACATTATACTTTGTGGTAATATGAATGGTTCACCCCAATCAGCTGCACCGGCACGGGAGCTTGTTGAAGATATGCAAAATACAGGTGATCAGTGGAATGGTGGTGTGAAGGTTAGACACTGTAGTTTTTTTTGGTCATGCTTCCAGGCACCGTACAGGATCAGGTTATTATGATTATCATCGGAGGCAGCCACCACCCTGCAGGGGCGGGGGAAACTTAAGGTCTCATGACAGGACTCGTGTCACCTCTGATCAGCAACAACTTCCTAAGAGCAAAGATAATTATGACTCTTGTGCATCACCTGTTATTGAACAGCAACGTCGTGATTTTGTTAGGCCTTTGCCCTTTTCTGAGTGGCCTCGTTTAGGCCAGCGGGTCCCTGAACCAGAAGGATATTGACTAGGTCACGTCCCTACTAGAACTCCTACATCTCCTATTACTGTTTTGTTACCCACCGCACAGATTTGTGTTGGTTCTCCATCAGGTGAGCAGGTAACCACGCGTGCGATTTTGGATTCTGGAGCACAGGGAAGTTTGGTGTCAATGGATTTGGTGGATAGGTTACAGTTGCGTATTTTCCCTGCTAGCGGGAGTATATTTGGTGTAGGTGGCTCTAAGGTTGCTGGTTTGCGGGGACAAGTTACACTTACTTTTTCTCCTGTTCAATGCTCTCAGCCACAGATTACAATTTCTGTCATAATTTTAGATAATGTTATGGGCAGACACCCACTTGTTAAATTACCATCGGAGATATTAGATTTTACACGTAGTCTAAACTTAGCGGATTGTACATTTCATATTCCAGGTCAAATCGATTTGCTACTCGGAACAGAAGTTTTAGGAATGCTGCGGCTAAGTAAAAGCACACTTTTACAACCAGCGGGTTTAGTAGCAGTCACAACTGATTTTGGTGATGTCATTATGGGTCCTGTGTTTCCAATAGAATCTCTTAGCGTTGAAGATGGTAACTTGTGTGTGGGACTCTCACTTGCTGAAGCCATTCAACGGTTTTGGGAAGTCGAAGA
Source organism: Pieris rapae (assembly GCF_905147795.1). Classification (NCBI taxonomy): domain Eukaryota; kingdom Metazoa; phylum Arthropoda; class Insecta; order Lepidoptera; family Pieridae; genus Pieris; species Pieris rapae. The sequence goes on along the minus strand of NC_059533.1, from coordinate 2,205,313 downwards.
GCCTCCCACAGCGGCTCGTGAAAATCCGGAGCACCAAGAATGTGAATTGTTTTTTCAGAATAACACTGGTCGTCTCCGTTCGGGTAGGTTTGTCACGAGGTTACCTTTTTTACCATCCCGACCACCTTTGGGTCACTCCAGGTCTTTAGCTGAGAAAAGGTTAACATCCATGGAGAGACGAATGAAGAGAGATTCTACTTTTCGTGCTAAGTATATAGAGTTTATGGACGAGTACTTTAAGCTCGGACATATGTCAGTTTCTGATTATGATTGGCGCACACAGGAGCACTACTTCATTCCACATCATGCTGTGTTTAAAGATGGTAAAATAAGAGTGGTTTTTGATGGCTCAGCGCCTACTTCCAATGGAGTTTCTTTAAATCAATGTTTGCATTCGGGCCCAAAGTTACATCGTGACATTGGTGATATTTTAACAAATTTTAGAAGACATCAGATTGTATTTGTTGCAGATACTAAAATGATGTTTAGGCAAACTGTAATTCATACTGATGACCGTTGCTATCAACTTATCTTGTGGCGTGAGAAGGAATCCGATCCAGTTATTAAAAAATTAATTAATTATTTCTTAGTATTTGAATTAAATACCAATACATACGGACTCAGATCAAGTCCTTATATTGCTATTCGTACATTGTTAGAATTGGCTGAGCGAGAACGTTTGCAATTTCCAAGAGCAGCTGATGTTTTGAATAGTGATGTTTTCGTTGATGACATTTGCACTGGAGCTGCAAATGAGAAAGAAGCCTTGATACTACGCGATGAGCTAATTGGGATTCTTAAGGCTGGTGGATATGAGTTACGGAAATGGGTGTCTAACTCACAAGCTGTTCTTGCTGGTTTACCCGAGGATCATCAACAACATCCTTATATTTTTCAGAACGTGGACAACCCTGACGCTGTTGCAGTATTAGGTATTCAGTATCAACCGTTAGGTGATATTTTATTTTTATTTTATTTTATTTATTTAAGTATTCCTACAGCTAATACATTTAACAATAACCAAACAATTACATTACACACAAAAGCCAAAACGGAATACACATATAAACAGAAACATAACATAACAGTTTTACAAAGCACAGAATCGAGATCGGTAAATCAAAACATATATTCAACATGAAACAACAAACAAAGCCATTATTGGTAAAAGTTACCTGAATTTTTTAAAATATTTTTTTAAGAATTTTTTAGTCACATTAAATATATCGATTTGCTGGTAATTTATGTTGTAATCTGTAGGTATGCGATACATAACCGAGTTTCGTAAATAGTTGGTCTTAGAACGAGGAATCTCGAATAATTGGATTTGCCTTGTATTGGGTGATGAAGGGGTCTTAAATAGTAAAAGCGATAACAAGTCAGGGCAGTCTGAGTTAGCAGTGGCTCTTTCTGAGTATGGTTGCCAAGCCTGGTCATTGGCAATCGTACAACCCGGAAAGTGTGTTGCCAGTAGTAGTTCACAAGTTTCTATATCTGTTTGTGTAAATGAGTTATCAGGTTTTCTAAGACAACCGATCGAGTGATGGGGCTCTCTGGAAAGGCATGATTTCACCCTGGTTGCCTGGTTGTTGCTTTCAATACTGGTGCAGAAGTGTCTCCAGCACTCTTGCTTCCTAGTACGTAAGAGTTTTTTGAATCGCCTTCTTGCGACTGTGTACTTGTCCCAGTCGGTAGGTAACCGTGTGTTCCATGCTCTATTGAACAACTTCCTGACCTTCCTACGGTGTCTCTCCAGTTCGGGGCACCACCAGTTATGCCTACCCCCCCACCTTGGTGTGGTAAGGGGACACGACTGTTCATAGCAAGTCAGGAGTAGGGACGTTACGTTGTTTACATGTTTTTCTATATCTAGTATGTCTATGGTGGTTGGTATCGTTATTTTGTCTACCTCAGAACTAATTAGTCTGTAGAATTTTACCGAATCGGTTCTGCGAGGTATACGTCTTGGTTGTGGTTTAGGTAGCTCCCCTTTAATTGCAAAGCGGATCCACCTATGATCCGAACATGATAGCTCACTGGAGACGTGCCAGTCCTGTATGTGATCTGACAGACCAGCGGTTACCATGGTTAAATCTATTTTTTGGTTTGTGAGCGTGCGTTGATAAAAGTTGGTTCTGAGCCGCTGTTTGCTAAGATAAGATTATTGCTAAGTATAAAATTAAGCATATCCTCACCTCGAGCGTTGGTATTAGCATTACCCCATAAGGTGTGATGCGCGTTGGAGTCTGCCGCGATGATTAGCTCCAGTTTCTCCCTCTCACAGTAGTCAGCCAGATGGCCGAGTTCTGGAGTGGGCACGTCCCCGTCACTCGGTAGGTAGGCAGACGCCAGGACGATATCTGGATGCTTGTTTCTAGGTAGCCTAATTGCTGTGAGGTCCCTTGAACATAGTTCGTTTAAAACAAATGCTGGTACATGATTAGGTATGATTATGCAGGTTCTTGGGTTACTTACGGAGGTATCCAGTAGAAGTTTTCCTCCGGTACTGCCCAGGCCACATATCTTGCCATTCCTGATCCACGGCTCCTGGATCGCGGCGATGGTCTTTGGATTGGTCTCCAGCAGTCTGCGTAAGGAAGCCGACGCTGTTTGGCTGTGCTGGAGGTTGGCCTGGATAAGGTCAGTTCGGCAAGGGGGAGGAGCGCAAACAGCTGTCGCTGAATTCACTCTCCCCAGTCTCCTGAAACAACTCGTCATCCGAGGTTAGTTGCACCGGTGAAGGTGGTTGTTGAACTACCTCCATAGGGGCGTGTGTCTCGGTTGCCGTAGCTACCTCCGTCATTGACGTTGGCGGCCTCGGCGCACTTGACTCCGTCCCCGATGTGGTAGTGGCTTGTATCGGAGCGGCGGTCACCCGTGAGGGTTCATCTTTTTCCGAAATGCGGATGTAGATGTTCCCCATCAGGTAGTATAGACGCCGTTCATGTGCTCTGATCTTTGAGATCTCAAACTCTGGCACACGAAAGAAGAGTGATACACCTATCGGGTCCTGTGTTATTCGTTCGTGCGTCAGGGTCCAGGATCTAATATTAAGGTGGCGGTTCTGCCTCGTAATCATTTTCCGCAGGGTCTCCGTGTTACCAGTGAAATCTGGTACATGTAGTAGACACGGTACCCTTCTTGGAATTTCCGATTGAGGCCGAACCACCAGCTTGGTGTCTGGTATTGGGTTGGTAATGACATCGCAGGTACCGGTCAGCCATCTCAGTGTGAAGGTGTCCTCGCACCAAGTTTTGAGGACCCCATCGGAGAAGTGGGCTTTACCACGGAACCTGATGTCGTTGGGTTCGGTTGTTAGGGTAGCTTCAAGATCCGCCATAAGTTCATCTTGAATCTTGCCCTCGATCTGTAGGCGGATTTTATCCGCTTGATCTTGTGTCATGTCCACGAAGGGCTCGGTCATCACGGCCACACAAAGCTCGTTTGCTTTGTAAGAAGCTGCCGCTTCTGCGTAGCTAGCCGAGGTCCTTGCTCCCGACTGAGGTTTGTTGGGTTTTACCCTTTTGCTCTCCCCAGTCGGTGTCACAGTTTCCTCTGGCCTATCGCGTTTTTGGCCCTTCGCTTGTTGCTTATTTTTGGTGCTGTTGTGTATGTTAGGCACTCCAGGTCCCTTACTTCTCACAGAGCCACTAGGCTTGAGCGCGGTAGTCGACCTGTTCGGCTTCGGTCCCCTTTTCCCGCCTCCTTCTGCTGTGGTAGTAGCAGGGGCAGTTCCAGGGTCCTCAGGTAGCTTCTGAGCATTGGTAGCCAGATTTTGCTGTCCCAACGCCCATTTGGCTTTCCTGAGCCGTCGCTTTTTAGAGTGGCTTACGACCATGGTTAGGGTCGGTTCCTGAATTGCCGTTTTCAGGGCCGACAAATCCAAGGCCGAGGTTTGTGCACCAGACGTGCTCCCCGCAGCAGCCTCGGTCTTCCGCATCAGTCTAGCCGCGGATGCCCCACCTACAGATGCCGACATTTCTACAGCATCCTTTGGAGTTGCCATCCTTGGCTCGGCCGACGCAGTCACCCTGGCCGCAGCAGAGGACAAATCCCTGTGCGGTGGTGTGTAAACCATCGGAGAGGGCACGGTCAAGGGTGCCACCTGGATTGGGGCAACCTCGGCCTCTGCTCCCTCCTTTGGTGTCTTGGACGCTGCCCTAATGGGTGCATCCGTGTGTAAGACCGGGGTCTCAGAGTATCGCGCCACTGGTGACTCGCACCGTGACACGTCCCGAGATGCACCCTTGTGTTTGTTTGTTTTAGACGCATCCGTGGATGCAGTCTGATGTTGGTTATGTTTCTTGTTTTGTTTTGCCTCTTTATCCATGAGGTGATATGGAAAATATTCACCGTCAGAGCTCTCCACCCGCCATGGAGCCCTCAGTCGGGGACGTCCCTTGCTTAGCAAGCGACGTCAGAGCTACTCCTCCGGTATAGAGCCAGCGCGTGGAAGGGCAGACGCGTCCGCACGCAGCAAAGAAGTACAGGGTTGTTCGCATCAAGAGACAATGACGCAAACTCACCCCGAGTCCCGTGCCACGCCGACGGCCCCCCCCCCCCACACCCCGACTCTCGCTCGGTAGCCCGCTTATGGGATACCACAGCCGATTGACCATGGTTAGCTAAACCACAGCCTCCCGTGTGAGGAGAAATCCAGACCAAAGAGGTGTGTTGTGTGCAGCGCACATCTGTATCCGGCGCACTACGCCACTCAACCCCCAGGACTCCTTCATCCTCCCGTACGGGTCCCCGCGCACGGCACAAACACGCGGGAGGTCATTGACTGTCCACCGTCCTGTCTTGTTGGACGATGAACTTGCAAGGACATGACCTCTCCATCCCTGCAAAACTTCGCTTAGTGGTTTTAGTTGCGTCTATAACATAGGGTATTAGACCAAAAACGGGGTCGGCAACCTCGAGAAACAAGTCCACCAAACTTGCCTTAAGGATCTCAGCGACCTGCGCTACTCCCAAGACCACGCCACTCTACCCATCAGAAGGATGCGGTAGAGTAGGTCTGTACCTATGCTACCATGTAAAGCAAAGCAAAGCAAAGCAAGCATGTCGTGCAGGGAACCGCAAAAGCGTAGGCCCAGACCAACTACTTGTCCCACAGTAGGGGGGGCCTACTGTGGGACAAATTTTAAGGGCAGTGAACGTTACCTCGGAGAAATTTATAAGTTTTTGATTGAAAACCAACTGCCTATCGAAAGTTCACTTTCTCGGTGTTGGAATTAAATGGAAATTTAGTCCGGCTGGATATCCATCTTGGGGTGGAATATTTGAGGCTGTAGTGAAGGTGGCCAAAACACATATACGACGAATTATAGGAGAATCAAAATTGATTATGTTTACATTCCCTTATAGTAAAAACTTCACTCAACAAGAAAATAATGTAAGACATATTTTAAATCAGACAATGCATACATTTGCTATGTATAATAAAAACTTTACACTAATTGATACCAATAGGTACATAAGTTGTAATAATTACTTTTTGACAAAGGATAGATATAATCTACCTATGTATTTGAAAAGACAGATAGCTGATTCGCTATCATATTTATTGTTTATAACAGCCAAGAATTTGGCTCGACAACCAGCTTCTATTGAGCAGGTTTTAGTTAGTAAGACCTTGGAAGATATTCCAAGACATAGTATTTATAATTTAAATTAGTTACTAAGACAACAGAGAGTCTCTCTGGCAAAGAATTAGTCAGTAAGATAAGTAAATTTAAGAATAATAATAATAAAACTATCAATCTGGTTCACCAAAATATACAAGGCATGAAAAGTAAATTACTAGAAATTGAGTTGTTTTTGAGCAGTGAAAATATTGACATATTGTGTATTTCAGAACACTGGTTAAAGACATGTGAACTTATGTTCAATTTTTGTAATCATCAGATTGGTAGTTCGTTCTGCAGAGGAAATGCAATACGCGGTGGCTCATTAATATTGCTTCATAAAAAATTAAAATTTAAAGAAAGGAAGGACATAGTGAGCCTCTCTGTGGAACGCCTTATTGAAGTATCCTGTGTGGAGCTGGAGCAATTTATCATTGTTAGTTTGTATAGCCCTCCTTCAGCTCAATATGATAGTTTAGAAAAAATATTAGAGCAAGTTCTGTACAAATTGCAAAAATCCAAGAAAAAGTTGGTCGTTAGTGGAGACTTTAATGTAAATTTGCTTGACAACTGTAATTCAAGTAAACGTATGCTTAATCTGTTTAAATCATATAATTTAATTAATAATTTTATTGTACCTACTAGGGTAACAGCCACCACGGCAACATGTATTGACAATATCTATAGTAATATAGTTCCTCTCAACACCTGTATTATCAACAAACTTACATCTGACCACTCTGGTCAATTGTTTGAATTTCAAAATATACTTAAATGTAAAGATCCAAAAAAGACAATATGCACAATACCTGTAACATATGATCGGTTAGACAGATTTAGAAAAAAAATTATATTTAATACGCCATTTTTGCGTAGTAACCAATGCCCTAATAACTTATATAACACATTCTTTGAATCATTTATTGATGAATTCAAAAACGTGTTCACTCCAAAGACTTTTTTGGTCTCGGAGAAACCTACCTTTTGTGACTGGGCACCTCCGGAACTACACAAAAAAAGGCTAAAATTGTATGAATTGTATGATGAAAAACAGTATAATGACAGTGAAGAATTTAAAACTCATGTTAGGACATTTTCAAAAAAATTTAGGCAAGAGTGCAAAATCGCTAAGGCAAAAATAAAATAAACAACAGCTCTGATAAGATAAAGGCTACTTGGAAAATTATAAACGAGGAGACTGGAAGAACCTCCAGAAAGGATTCTGAATATAAGATGAACATAAACGGTAAAGTAATTAGTTCCGACCTCGAAGTAGCCTCTGCATTTGAAGAGTTTTTTACTAATATTCCACTAGATACAACCAGCGTTCTGAATTCTTCGCCATCAGCCGCCCTTTTATTATTGCAACAGAATGTTCCTGTATGCAATCGTGAGTTTATATTTAGCCGCATTAGCTGCAATGATATTATAAAAACATTTAAACAGCTAAAAATTAAAAAAACTAAAGATCTTTGGGGTGTATCTGTTTTCATTGTACAATCAGTAATCGATGCTATCAGTTCAGAGTTGGCTATAATATTTAATGAATGTATAGATTGTGGAGTCTTTCCAGACCTGATGAAGTTCAGTAAAATCACACCGTTATTCAAAACGGGCAGCACTTCTGACCCCACAAATTTTAGACCCATATCTGTGCTGCCTGCATTGAGTAAAATTTTTGAAAAAAATATTCTAGATCAATTACTGATACATTTTAATAATAATAAACTTATGCATAGCCAGCAGTATGGTTTTACAAGAGGTCGCTCTACAGCCGATGCTGGCCTTAAATTAATTTCCGAGATTTTAAATGCTTGGGAAAATTCTCATGATGCCATTGGAGTTTTTTGCGATTTATCAAAGGCTTTTGACTGTGTCCATCACGAAATCCTTATCAAAAAACTTCAACACTATGGCATTGGCAAAAAAGCGCTAAATCTTATGGAATCATACCTGAGCGATAGAATTCAGAAGGTAAATGTAAATGGAGCTATATCACAGGGATCGTCTGTTACGATGGGCGTACCGCAGGGCTCCATACTTGGTCCCTTCTTATTCCTCGTCTATATAAATGACCTACCATTTCTTGTAAAGGAGCTTCACGAGATAGTACTGTTTGCTGATGACACTTCGCTTTTATTTAAAGTGAAACGACGAAATCCATCACTTGATAATGTAAATAGTGCCATCTCCAGTGTGGTTCACTGGTTTAGTACAAATAATCTTAAGTTAAACGAGAAGAAGACAAAATGTATTAAATTTGAAACTACAAATGTAAAAAGTAGTCCTTCTCAAATAATAATTAAAGACGAGGAAATAGACTTTGTTGATAGTGCGGTGTTCTTGGGAATTACCTTAGATAGTAAACTCCAGTGGGGCCAACACATAGAAGGTCTTTCGAATAGGCTAAGTTCTGCAGCGTTCGCAGTGAAAAAGATACGCGATCTTACGGATGAGAACACAGCAAAGCTCGTTTATTTCAGCTATTTTCATAGTATCATGTCATATAGTGTTATTTTGTGGGGTAATGCCGCTGACATTAGTTCGATATTTGTAGTGCAAAAACGGGCTATAAGAGCGATCTGTGGGTTGTCCCCACGGGAGTCAGTCCGAAATAAGTTTAAGGAATTAAATATTTTAACTTTGGCAAGTCAATACATTTATGAGAATATTTTGTATGTGCGGAAAAATATAGATATCTTTAAAAAGAATAGTAGCTTCCATAATTATAGTACTCGTAATAAAGACAAAATTAGTGCACCAACCACAAGGCTGCATAAAACGAGTAATTCTTTCCAAGGCAATTGCATACGTTTTTTCAACAAAATCCCTAGTGAGATACAAATATTGTCAATAAATAAATTTAAATCGTACACTAAAGTAAAACTGCTTGCTAAGGCCTATTATAATATAAATGAATACTTAAACGATCATAGTGCTTGGATATGAATTGCTTCAGTATAAATAGGTAACGCGACAGAATCTCTCGGCTGCATTTTCAGACTATGGGGCGATCGTCGACATCTACGACTTTTTTAAATGTAAAGTGGGAACAAACCGTGATTCATGTGGTATCAAATTATTTCAGTATAATTAGTATTATTACTATTTTCTTGTGTAGCCAAGTGCACATTTCAAGGATCGTCATGCTCACTCAAATGTCATTGCTTGTGGCGGCGTCCATGCGTCGGGTTGTCTCTCTCCCTAAAATATGGCGAGGGGGCCAATGGCTGGCCATGCGTCATACTCGTGAACGGGTGCTACTTGTGGTGACTGGTCGTACTTGAATTCGTGTTTGCGGTGATATTAGTTGTTTATACTACGTCTTTGCGTGTTGTTCTCACGAGTACGTAAGTGCGTGCTCCTATTTCACCATGCCTCCTGCTGATAGAGGACAAATCTTTGTTTTTAATTTTTTTAATTTTTTATTTTTTATTCTTTATTACTCAATATGTCATATGGAACATGGTGTAGTGGTTGCAGCTCCTTACAAGCATTGTGTAACAAAAAAACTTGGCGATTAAAAAGAGTGGCGGAGAGTTTATTGCCAGTTCTTCTCTTCCGTTCTACGCCCTTGATTTGAGAACTGGCAGTAAATGTAAAATTAAATTCATTTAATATTTCTTTTTTTGACGTTCATAAGTGTACATTGTTACCTACATGAATAAATAAATTTTGAATTTTGAATTTTTGAATTTTTGAATTTTGAATCAGTTCTTACATATGAAGAACTAGCCACAGTCTTTTGTAACATTGAATCTGTTTTGAACTCACGACCACTTTGTCCTATATCTTCGGACCCAAATGATCTAGAAGCTTTAACTCCTGGACATTTTTTGATTGGGGCTCCTCTCAATGCGTTACCTGAATATCCATTTGTGGACACACCAATAAATCGGCTCTCACGTTTCCAACTGCTACAACAGTTATCTCAGAGTTTTTGGAAACGTTTTAATATAGAATATCTCCATTTATTGCAGCAACGAGTTCGTTGGATAGATAAAACAGATCCGCCTAAGGTTGGGGACTTGGTTCTTATCAAAGAACCAAATATGCCACCATTATCTTGGAGACGCGGTCGCATTATTAAACTATTCCCGGGTGCAGATGGTACCCCACGAGTCGCCGAGGTCCGCGTTGGGGAATCGGTTTTAAAAAGAGCCGTGGCCTGCTTGTCACGTCTTCCAGTGGCATAACCTTTGCTACCAGCCTCCGGTTTTGGACTCAGTCATGTTAAGCCTGACTGGGACGGGGGACTGTTCGGAATAGAATCATTTTTAGTTTATAAAATTAATTGAGGGCCATGAGGGTGGTCCCAAAAATATTTTTAACTCGGCTGATCCGCGCATACGCAGTGCGAAGAGTCGTGGTTGAACATTCGTTGCGTAAAGTTAGATGCAATTTTATAGTGTTTTTTTGTGAATTTCTTGTCAATAGTTACGTCCTCCATTTAGACTATTATAGTGAGTGTTTTTGTGCGTATTCGTGAACTATTATTGTAAGGCAAGGTACAGCATCAGTCCTAACATTTCTTGTTCCCAAAACTAACAATCTATCCATCCTTACGGCTGACGTGTTTTTTTTGTGCCTTTCGCCCTAATAAGAAGCAATGCCTTGAGGTATGTACTCAGGACTTATTTTAGTATAAGATTACGTATCGACGGCCACCGAACCGTTCTTTGTGATACAGACGGTATAAACCGTAGTTTCGCCAGTGCCAAATATCAAGTGATATTTGCCACGATATTAAATATATTTGTCAAAATATAATAACAATTTTGAATAATGGATTAATAATAATATACTATCAAATCAAAAAGTATTAAACGTAGACTTAGCTTCTGAATGCTTTTGTACGCCTCCCACAATAATTAAGTAAGATATATAAATTGTATTAAGAAATAAAATAACATAGGTATAACTACAATAAATTTACATTTTAATCGATAACCTTCATTTTATATTCCAACTACATCACCTAATACATAAAAATATATCTAATAACTAACCTTAAAATTTAATTATTAAAAAATATTATTAAAAGGAGTCCCTTTAGGCAAGGTTCCTGTTTAGTCATGAGTTGCAATAAATGAGTTGAAGAGAGAAGACGTGTTTAAATTTAATTTAACAATATGTGGTATTAGTATAGTGGTAGTTATTGAATATTGAACCTTAAGTGACCGAACATTTGGTCTATAATCGAGCCGGATGAAGTAAACGTGCAAAACAAAAAATAGTGAGCTCGGCCGCATTCCTTAGATAAGAAACCGGTTTTTGATGTATTGAGTGGTCGTTTTTCGCATAGAAATAATAAATGTGAATAAGTGAAGAATAAAGACGTTTTGAAGTTTTAAGATATATTTAAAATATAAACATGATATATATATATATAAATAATAATGACGACAACAGTTAGTGCTGAACAGCAGGTGCTTTTAAATAAACTAGAAGATTTAGCCTCAAAAATTAAAAAAAACCGAAGTAAATTTTAAGAAAAGTCCGAAGTCAAGAATAACTACTGGATATATTCGTGCGAGGCTGGAATGAAGGAAGATTATTGGAGGTTATTTAATGTAGCACATGAAGATTTGTCGTCATGCACTCCAAGGGAACAAAAGGGAATATTACCCTATTTTCTAAACGAAGAATATTATAAATATGAAGAGTTGTATTTGTATTTTAAAGCCGATATGTTGGACTTATTAAGTAAGAATGTAATTGGTAGCCAAGAAAGTTGCAGTAACCACCAGAGGTTAAGCACCGAAACAAATTCATCTTGTGTAAAACTGCCTCAAATCGAATTACCCGTATTTTCCGGTAATTATGAAGATTTCTTAACTTTTCAAGATTTATTTTTAACCCTCATCCACAATAATAATTCGCTTGCCAATGTACAAAAGTTGCACTATCTGAAGTTAAGTGTTACCGGCGAAGCAGCTGCCTTATTAAAACATATTAGTGTAACAGAAAATAACTATGACCAAGCATGGAATATTTTAAAGAAGCGTTACGGAAATAAGATAATAATTATAAATTACATATTAAAAAGACTGTTTAACCTACGTAAAGTCAACACACAGACATCAAATCAAATTAAAATAATTTTGGATACAACAAGTGAGTGCTTAAATAATTTAAATAACTTAGGAATATCTACCGAGTCTTGGAATCCGATTATAATACATATAGTGGTAAATAAACTTGATCAAGATACGCATAAAAATTGGGAAGAACATATATACAAGGATGACTCCGACTACTTACCAACTTGGGAAGACCTAAAGAATTTTCTAGAATCCAAGTATCGAACTTTGGAGCTAGTAAACACAACTAACACAAACTGTTCAAAAGATCTAAGACAAATAGTACAAAAGAGTTTTTACGTGGCTAAAGAAGGTGTTGATACTAAGCCCTCATGCTCATTATGTAATAAGGACCATTACATTCATAATTGCAAAGATTTTATGAAGCAAAGTGTGGAAGACAGACATAATATTGCATTAAAAAATAACCTGTGTTTTAATTGCTTGCTACCAAACCATAAGGTGACTGAATGCAAGCGACACATTTCATGTAAGTTATGTGGAAGAAAACATAATTTTCTTCTGCATTTAAAAACGAAACAAGAAGCTCCTGCATCACTAAAAACAACTTCATTAACATCACAAGACATTGAAACAAAAGTAGCATCACATTTTTCCAGCGAAGAAAAATCGAGTCAAGGTGTTTTATTGGCTACTGCACTAGTTCACGTGAAATCAAGCTCGGGTGACTATCATACACTCCGTGCCCTTGTTGACCAGGGTTCAGAAGCGACTTTTGTAACATCCAGAGTCGTTGAACTTCTTAACTTAAAGAAAGAGAAAGTCAACGGCACAGTTTCGGGTATCGGTGAAGAAAAGCATTGCCTTAAGTCTAAAGTCCAGCTATCTATTAAAGCTAATTCTACTTACATTTACACTGAAGCCTACGTTCTAAAAACTATTTCATCATTAATACCTGCGAAGAAAGTAATTATGAATAAAAGTGATTTACTAAATATTGAGTTGGCTGACCCTACCTGTTTCATGCCAAGTCGAATTGATTTATTATTGAGTGCTGGTGATTTTGCAAAAATAATAGAAGATGGGTTAATCCGTCTTGAATGCGGTTTAGTAGCTCAGAAGACTAGTCTTGGTTGGATACTGTCTGGGAAAACCCTATGCTCCAACTATAACATAAATATTACAAGTATGCACATTAAACAAGACAATGATTTACTGAAATCTTTTTGGGAAATTGACAAAGATTTATTTAAGAAGAAAGTTATATACACAAAAGAAGAAGAAGAATGTGAAAGCATTTACTCAAGTACAACCCAAAGAGACATTGACGGTAAATATATTGTACAACTACCACTAAAGTGAAGTAAAGAAGATACTATTAAGCAAGTAGGAGATACTAAAGAACAAGCAATAAAGAGATTTCAGCATCTAGAGAAAAGATTAAATAAAGATTTACAATTAAAAGATGAATATACAAAAGTTATAAAAGAATATATCGATTTGGGTCATATGAAAGAGCTTGAAGATCAGAATGACTGCAATACAATTTATCTACCTCATCATGCGGTAGTAAGACAAGACAAAGATACTACGAAGGTTCGAGTAGTCTTTGATGCATCAGCAAAAGGTTCTCAAGGGTATTCCTTGAACGATACAATGTTGGTTGGTCCTGTAATACAACAAGACCTTCGAAGTTTAATTATCACATGGAGACAACATTATATTTGTTTTGTCGGTGATATAATGAAGATGTATAGAATGGTGAAGATGTCCGAGGAACACACAAAATTACAATGCATCGTTTGGCGAGACAATTCAGATGAAATATTAAAAAGTTACCAATTAACGACTGTAACATTTGGAACGGCTGCAGCTCCATTCCTAGCTGTAAGAACTCTATTAAGGTTAGCCGACGATGAATGTTCTAGTGACATTAAGTATTCTGAAGCTATGAAAGCAATAAAAGAGTCATTTTACGTTGATGATTTAATGGGGGGTCATGAAGATGTAGAGAAGGCAAAAAAGTTATGTGTTGACATTAAAGAGATATTAGAAAAAGGCGGTTTCAAAATAAAAAAATGGTCAAGTAATTCTGAAGAAGTACTACAACACATTCAAGAAAACAACAAAATTGAAGATTCATTGGAAATTAAATTAGACAAAGTTATTAAAATCTTAGGACTTACTTGGGATCGAAGAGAAGATGCATTTAAAATAACAGTTAACTTACCTTTACTTACCTATCCTATAACAAAAAGATCTATCCTGTCTGACATTGCCCGTTTATTTGACCCTTTTGGGTGGTTATCTCCTGTCATCATCATAGCAAAAACTTTTATACAAAAGCTATGGCTTCTTAAATTTGAGTGGGATGATGAACTTCCTGAAAAGCTAGTTAAAGAATGGATAGATTATAGAAATGACTTACCAGCTCTACAACACATTAAAGTGACACACGAAAGAAGTACAAATTCACGGCTTCGCAGATGCCTCAGAAAAGGCGTTTGCAGCTGTTGCTTACCTGCGAGTAGTTGATGAAAATAATGCAATCTATGTATCAATGATTGCATCTCGAACAAAAGTGGCTCCTCTAAAACAGCTTTCTATTCCAAGACTTGAATTGTGTGCTGCTGCATTGCTGTCAGAATTAATGGAAGAAGTCACTGAAATACTAAAAGTTTCCATCGATAATGTTTACGTGTACACCGATTCCATGGTAGTGCTATCTTGGCTTCAATCTCAGCCGGGTAGATGGCACACATTCGTCGCCAACAGAGTGGCAGAAATACAAAGATATCTTAATAGTAGCAAGTGGAATCACGTACAATCATATGAAAATCCAGCTGACGTTGCCTCCAGAGGAGTAAAATCCAGTGAACTTAACAACATTGAGTTATGGTGGAATGGGCCAGAATGGCTTAAACATGAAAGAATACAAATCTTAAGAAATTATTCTATACCTCAGACCTATGAAGAAGAAAAAGAAGGAAGTGAAATAGAAGGTTTTTATCATACCAACATATTACAGGAAGACGAAAAACCAATATGGGAACGATTTTCAACCTTAAACAGATTGAAAAGAGTTATATCGTACTGTATGAGAATGAAGAAAGGAAGCAAGAAGTTACATATAACAACCGAAGAAATGGAAAATACATTACAAAGGTGTGTTCATTTTTATCAAGAAAGAATATATCAAAAGGACATAGGAGACTTGAAGAAAGAAAGAAAAGTCAGACCCAAAAGCTCACTGTCAACATTGTGTCCTTTTCTAGATGGTATATTAAGAGAAGGAGGAAAACTGCAGAATGCAGAAATTTCTGAAGTTATTCAACATCCAATTATTTTATCTCAACAAGTGTAAACGTTTCGACGTTACTAGCATAAATAGAAGCATGTCTAAACTCCCGCCCCATATACCAAAAGAGAAAGATTTCATGTAATCTGCATGATATTTTTTATTAATACAGTCCACTATTCGAAAGGAAGTTTTTCAAGTATTGTTACATTTTTTTATAAGGTTAATAAGCATTGTTATTTTTTGTATAAAGTTAAGTAAGAAGTTTAAGTTCAATATAATATAATGTAAAGCTTTAAGTTAAAACAATATGTTTTGGTGAGCGGTATGTTTAGTCATGAGTTGCAATAAATGAGTTGAAGAGAGAAGACGTGTTTAAATTTAATTTAACAATATGTGGTATTAGTATAGTGGTAGTTATTGAATATTGAACCTTAAGTGACCGAACAGTTCCGAAGATACTAGCAGCGTTCCCCCTTTGAATAGCTAGACTAATTCTTTGTGCGAGGTAGCTGCCAGCTCTTCGATCTCCTGTGATGTCGACTAACCTTTTTGGTAATTCCCTAAAAAGCTTTAATGCGCTAGGACCCCACGGACCAAGGGTCTCGACACCGAATGGGACAAAATCATATTCAGAGCCTAGACCCCTGTATTTGCAGACTTTAGCTTTTTCAGCCGTATCACAAGCCGCACCAGCTCTCTTGTTAGTTCCATGAAGATTGGAAGGGGCCAGTGTGTCTGAACAGGTGGCATCCCATACCAAAACCCGACCCATCTTCCATGGAATCAAACTCCATACCGTTCGGTCTCTTGCCATCGTCTCTAGCAATTCCAGTCGGCTCAAGTAGATTTGGCACGTTGACGGTGGCAAGGGACCGATGTATGATATCGTTGAGTGCAGCATGTCTCGAGAAGCGGCCAGCACTTTTTTGACATGATAGTCCGTGATGTCCTAGTTTGTCGACATCACTGCCACAGGGACATGTATGATGAGCAATAAATATATTGACTATTAAGCCTAGAATAAATATTATTAAAATTATTTCTCAATATGCACACAAGTCAAAATAATCAAAACAATCAAAAGTCAGATAATGTGAACTGGCGAATGCCGATACAAGTTCCCATTATTAATATGGTAATTAGCTGAAATTATCATAATATGAATCCGATAAATAAAACCAGTTTAATTAAATTTTCGGATACAGTTATAACCATTAACTTAAATTTAATATTAAATTAAATAACTACTTTTACATGCATTTGTCGCTCTCCTAAACAAGACTGCTATTGTTACATTCATACAAACCACAGCGGTTTTCTAATGTAACATTTTGTGATATACATACTATATTATTTTGTAAAATAAAGAAAAAAAATACAATTCAAATTGTTTTAATCAGCAATTTTTTGCGTCGCGAACATAACAGTTTAAGATCCCAGGGTCATTACTGACTGTGTATTATTTGCTAAGATGTAATGAAATGTATCGAATAAAGTTTGTATCGTTTGTACGAGGCGAGAACAAACAGCGATCGTTTGTTCGGCTTACTATATTATTATTTTAACACTTTGTTGCAACAATCATTACAACTTACAATAATTAAAAATAGTAAGGAGGGTAACGGAAGGATTTCGAGTGACCTTTAGCGCAAGAGAAATGTTGGCCTAGTGGCTTCAGCGTGCGACTCTCATACCTGAGGTCGTAGGTTCCATCCCCGGCTTTGCACCCATGGACTTTCTTTCTATGTGCACATTTAACATTTTGCTCGAACGGTGAAGGAAAACATCGTAAGGAAACCGACATCTCTTAGACCCATAAAGTCGACGACGTGTGTCAGGCACTGGAGGCTGATCACCTACTTGCCTATTAGAATTAAAAAAATAATGATCACGAAACAGATTCAGAAATCTGAGGCCAAGACCTAAAGAGGTTGTAGCGCCACTGATTGATTTATTTTATTTAGCGCAAGAAGTGAAAACTACATAAAATTACTGTTATAGCTTCAGTTAATGAGAAGTTTACGCAAAATCTAAAAAACAGAATTATGTTGCTACTATTATTAAAATTTAGATGCTGGATGCGAATGTACACAAGTACATTCTCGTAGAATAAATCTCCCGGCCCTGGGAAAGTAACTAATACGAGACAAGCGACTGAAAAGGGTTTACTAATTACATCTGTCTGTACTCTAAATGAAGTCTAACCGCTTGTTGCAACAAATATTTATTCTGGAATTCTTGCAATTAAATTAATTTACAACAGGTCTCTTAAACTTACAAACTTCGTTAGTTTCACTTCAATTAATATTTGCAAATTTGTAATATAATGAGCACTATGAGAAATAAGAGATTAAATTTTTGAAAAAAAATATGTACATCATACACTGGTGAGGTTATTATAAACCTCCTCAACTCAACTCAACTTATTATAAAACCAACAAACAAACAAAAAAATCGTTTATTCATATAGATAACATAATGTGCACTTATGAACGTCAAAAAAAAAGAAGAAAAGAAATATTATTATAGATGACGAATGTGGACTTTATTTAAAACAGTCGTTGTTAACTCTGATTTCGTTGTTTTTGAATAAAGATGTGGCGAATTCCTTCGCGCTCGAACCTACTTGGTTAATATCGTGTGGTATAGTCTTCTAAATAATTAAATTAATGTTTTTAATATGAGTTAATTAACGATTTAGATTGTATAAAAATTCCAAATCATACTATTAACTTAGCTTTTGATTTCGCCGGAATCTACTTGATGTAAACTTTTCATTATATTTTTCATTTTATGTAGTCTTACAACAACGAGATAGGATATTATAGTGCTTCGTGCGGAAATTGCTCTTAACATCGGCAAAATAAACTTAACAGCGCTGAAAACATGTTCAACAAATTCCCGCACAGAAGGTATAATGCCATGCTATAAACTGTGAGGAAATAGGGATGCGGCCGCGCA
Organism: Pieris rapae; assembly: GCF_905147795.1. Lineage (NCBI taxonomy): Eukaryota > Metazoa > Arthropoda > Insecta > Lepidoptera > Pieridae > Pieris > Pieris rapae. The sequence goes on along the minus strand of NC_059533.1, from coordinate 2,187,377 downwards.
CCCGCGCGGAAAGAAGCAACCCGCAGACACTTCCGTGTTCCCCCGTAGTTCGTAGTACTCGTAAACGAATGACCGAACGTACGTCAATGTCCGACGAAGATGGACGATATTAACCTTGTTAAACGTACACAGAATTGAAAGTTTCTATGAAATGTTTACGATGGTTCTGACTCGTATCAACTACTCTTTGCAACTTTTGTCAAGATATATTTTTATATTATAGTAGATGAAGTTCAGTAGTTTGATTACTACTACGTGGCTGAGTTGGATATGGATCTTGGAAAAATTAATTTACTTTTCGTCATATTCAGTCAAACAGACATTTGCATGCTCAATTAGGGATTTTCAGGACTTCAAAAGCGTTTTTATACATATTATATGATAATAAACACAAAGAATCGTTGCCATACTCACAAACCTTTTTCGAAAATTGTATGTCAGAAGGTTAAATTAAAATGGAATTTCGATTCCTTTTGTCATTTGATCTGGCTTAGAGTACTTAGAGTGGTTCAGTTTATATTCGTGGGCCGTATCGTACGGCACATTTGCTTCCAATTCAATTCTCTGCTCGGCTCGTTGCAGCAGTGAATGAGCCATCGCAGAGATTGTCTCTAACCCAGTAACCCGCCTTTCTCCGAGTCTTAGCCGAGTTTTATTCGTTATGAAAATGTTACGTAGGCTCTTATATAACAAGTATTTATCTTAGAAAATTCATTCATCCGTAGTATCTAGTAGAAATAAATATTATTGAAGGCCGCTTGGAAAATAACTGCTAATATTCAAGCATTCATTTCGCTTGAATGTTCTTTTACATACAACATACTTTCGTAAATTTCCAATTTTTTTTTCACTTTATTTGCGCCAAAAATTTTCAATATAAACAGTGACACCTCGATAGGTAAGTACATATTACAATTTTTAATTCTGTGTCCCTCTGACGTCGCGACTGAGCGCCGGACAATACAAAACGATTATTAGACTGCCTATGTTTTTTGTACTGACTTAACTGTTACATCAGGGGCCTACCATGATCTCTTATTGTGACCCTATTGACAACCTACAACTGAGATGCGTCGCTCATACCATAACGACGAATGAAGCCGCCAATTTATGTTTCCACGTGACCTTGGATTTAGCGATTTCGTTCATTCAATTTGTTTGAAAATTCGTATCAAAATTCGACAGTTTCGCCTTCAAATACCAGAATGAGTAATTCTAAATAGGCGCTTTTGTTTGGCTTTTTTCTATCGAATTGTTCAATAATTTAATATTCATGTTCTCTAGAGGTTTGTGGTCTGAGTAAATAGTGAATTGTTTTCCAATTAGCCAGTGTTGCCAATATTTTTAAGCCAATATTAATGAAGGTTTAAAATACCTAGAACTAACAGTATCAGCTCTCACTACTTCTGGTTTTAAAATTAACCCTAAAAAGTGTCAATTCTTTGTTAACTGTATCGAGTATTTGGGTAGACAAATATCTGAAGAAGGTGTTAGGCCATGTACATCTAAAGTTTCGGCCCTAATAAATTCACCAATTCCTCGTAACATTAAACAAGTACGACAATTTATGGGCCTGGCCTCTTATTTTAGGAAATTTATCCCAAATTTTGCAACACGTACTGCTTGTATAAGTAAATTAACACAGAAAAATCAAAAATGGGAATGGGGTTCTGAACAGGACATTGCGAGGAACTATGTACTGAATTACTTAGTATCCAGACCATTGTTGTCAATCTTTGATACTACTTTAAAAACCGAGTTATATACTGATGCTACTGCTATAGGATATGGTGCTATTTTAACCCAGAAAAAAGATAGAGATTCTAAAGTTATCGCTTATTTTAGTAAAAGAACTACACCTGCAGAGTCAAAATATAGTTCTTATGATTTAGAAACTCTAGCTATTTACAACGCCTTGAAACATTTCCGAGTATATTTACTAGGAATCAACTTTAGAATTATCACAGATTGTAACGCTATTAAATCAACAATGAATAAGAAAGATTTATCACCACGTGTAGCTCGCTGGTGGACATATATGCAGGATTTCCAATTTGAAATTACTTACAAGAAAGGACAGTATATAAGCCATGTCGATTTTCTCAGTCGCAATCCTGTTGGGGACCCCATGTCTGCTGATATCACAGTAAATTTAATAAATGACCCGCAATCTTGGTTAGAACTTGCACAACAAAGAGACCCCGAAATACTATCAATTATTCATGGAGTACAAACGGGAGAGTATGATTCAAACCAATATGTAGTTCGTAATAATTTTACAAAGTTAATCCAAATGGGGAATTAGAGTTGTACATTCCAAAGGGTACAAGATTAAGTATTTTGCGTCTCTACCATGATGAAAATTGTCACGTTGGCTTCGAAAAAACTGTCTCTAAAATACGTGAGCATTTCTGGTTTCCTGCTATAACAAGTTTTGTAAAAAAATATCTGAATTATATTTCACCCGCCGGTGCACTCCAAAAAAAACCAATTTAATATCAAACTAATTTATTATAATTACAAATTAATAGAGTGATCTGTAGCGCGATGCTTACAAGAATGAATTCTTAAAACTAAGTCTTATATCTAGCGTCGCCGGTGGCGTCCTTCATCAGCAGAAATCCTATATCGTTAGGTGCAGGGCTGGCACATAACTCCTCCCCCCGCAGATCCGCAACTATTTGAGGACGTTGAGGGAAAATGTTGCGGCTGGATCACCTTCTGGGTGTCCCTGTTGCTCTTGAATTCCAGCATTCTGGGTACTTTTATGGAGTCGACGATATCCGACGTATATTACAAAAATAGCTGAACACAGGAGCATTACGTAGAAGGGTAAAGTGGTGTGGTAAATGATGGTTGGATTTTCCGGAATAATAGGCATTTGTACTTCGATTTGCTTCTCTAAATTCTGTAATCCATTCAAATCAATCGTATGTATCTTTAAGGATCGCTGTGGTGTCGTAGGGGTAGAGTTCATTGGTAGCAAAATCTTCAAAGGCTTCCCTTTTAATTGATTATTTATGTTAACAATGGTGAGGTCCTTAGTATGCAGAGAACAGTTCGGCGGTATTGTTACAAGGTAACTGCCCTGCAGATTCAGATATTCTCTTCGTTTACATGACAGGGATATTTTAGTTAAACTTGGAAACGTAACGCAGTAATGTTGGTCGTCTAATTTTTCCATGGCAGGCTTGGCGAGTGTCAACGTGGTAGGTATGCATGAATTTGACACTTTCTGGCTGATGACAAGGTCTGCTATGCAATCAGGTGAGCGTTTTATATGATGATTAAGTGTCTCTTCACACAGAAACCGATTTCTTGACTTCGGGCATTCAGCCTCTATGTACACATAATTATCATTATTGGTTGCTATATAAGGAAAGGGAGGTATAATAATGTGTTGGTAATGATTTGGTAAGATGGATAATTTAAAAAGGGTAAAAGTATTAGGGGATACTATGGGAAACCGTAACACTATAACTATTCTATTATTAGACCCAGTGCGAATTACGCTATAGTATTCGCGGAGTTCTAAATCTAATAACTGTTCCGGTTTATAAACAGAACTTAAAGTACCTAACATACTACGTAACATACTTATATCTAACATAATATGGTGCGCTGTATAAGTGCGCGTAAAAGCTAAACTATCTTCGATATTTCTTATAACTAATAGTAGCTCATTAATATTATCATCAAATGAATTTAATAATTGGGAAATTTCTGCGAAGATTACTGTATCTACATGTTCAGTATTAAATTTCGAAATCATAAAATACATTGTTTTATTTAAATCAATTTGATTTTCCACTAATTTATCAATAATTTTCGCGTGCTCGGACATCCACGCCTTACTAAGACTTATATGATTATTAAATTCGGAAATTATATTATCTTGATTATTTTGAAGAATCTTAATGGCCTCGTCATATTTAATGGCATCGCTGTAGTCTAAGTTACCGGTTACACTTTTAATAATAGAGCCTAAACCATTAATTAAACCTCTTTTAACGCGACCAGGTTTTAATGTACTTAATAACAACGATGCTTTATCTAATTTTTCCGTTAAATGTTGAAGACGAGCTTTAGAAATAGGTAAACTGTGGTTGTCAAAGTAACCCTCAATGTCATGAATTTGAGCCTTTAATGTTTCAATCTTCAGGCCAATTTCATTCAAGTCAATGAAATGCAAAAAGGTATGATAATGGGTAATTATGTCAGTAAGTCCGATATTAAACGGTAATAGTCCAGGTCCGTTGTCCATATTCTCAAGTCTTATCTCCTGGGTCATTGCTATGTCCAGGGACAACATCAGGGTTGTCAGCAGCATCCTGTAACAATTTACTACTTTTTGGAACACGTTTTAGTCGGGACTTCGATACAGTTAATCGTTTTTTAGAGGTATATATATGTATGGGTAAATTTGTAACAACTTTGTCTTGTATATAACGTTGAGCTAACTTTTGTCTCGCAGCTATCGGATTACTTATATAAACATCCTGTCCAGGTGTGTAATCAGTCTCGGGTTCCCTATGGGAATTGTGTCTCTGCATTATCGCTTGGCGTTCTGCGAACGATGAGTCATGTATCATACTATACACTGTTAGCATATTGTTACGGTGACTTTGTATGTATTGTTGTAAAAGTCTTTCTGTTAAGTTTAAATCTGTAGGGTCTCTAGGGTCATAATGTCCAGTAACAATGTCATATGGTCTACATTTAGTCAAGCTATGTATAGAACTATTATATGCTAAAATAGCGTATAAAATTAAATTGGCTGCCGATTCGTTTTTGTGTTTTAATCTTAATATTCTAATATGTTCTATAAGGGTGCTATGTAAACGCTCTATCATTCCGTTTTCATTAGGACTGTGAGGTGCTATCATATGGTGATTTATTTTATGTAGGCGTAGGAATTCAGCAAATACTTGATTTCTGAACTCTGTTCCTCTATCGGAAATTAAAGTCATAGGTGATCCATGATGTGTCATGAAAGTTAATAGTTTATCTATACTAATATAATAAAGAGGAAAGGTTTGATTTTTTGTTTGTTTGTTTGTATGAATTGAATAGGCTCCGAAACTACTTGGCAGATTTGAAAAATTCTTTCACTGTTGGAAAGCTACATCATTCCTGAGTGACATAGGCTATATTTCATTTTCAAAAAAATAGGCATCCTTACTAAAATTACGATAACATTAACATTTGTTTATTATTTGATACAATTCTAACAGATGGCGCTGAGTTAAAGGTAGTAGTGTAGGTGGCAAGACGACGTTTGCCAGGTCAGCTAGTCAATTATATTTGGAGCTGTACAGTCATTAAGTCGATATGCTTGAGCATACTTAGAAAATGCGTCAATGAAAGTCAAAAATTTATCTTGTTCTAAGGTCAAGACGTCTATGTGAACTGTTTCAAATGGTCGAGAAGGCGGCGGTACAATTTTAAACTCTGGGCGTACGGGATTACGGTCGTATTTTGCGGAGTTACAGATTGGGCATATGCTTATGTAATTAACTATATCTTGTTTCATTTTAGGCCAGAAATACCTTTGGGATAAGGACATATATGTTTCATTTATTCCGCGGTGGTTGGTTTTACCTTCATGATATTTTCTAATCGTGTCCTGTTGGGTTAAATAATCTCTAATATTTTCAACTTGCCGTTTAACAAGTAATAATTTCATAGATGAGCTTCGAAAAGTGTTTTGAATAATAGGTACTATACTCAACATTTTTCCTAAGGGTTCGACGAGTATAGCAGTACGTATTTTCGGATCTACATATTTTTTAATTATGGCGATAATTTCTTGTTGAAGGCTGTTCTCATTAATTTGTACAGAGATGCGCGAAAAATTCTCAAAAGGTCTATTAAGAACGGGTTTAGTTGAGGGTGAGTTATTTGTGATTTTTATTAGGATTTGCTTTCGAAACAAGTTAAGAGGGTCTTCACTTATGGGGATGTCAAGTATTGGACTTTCGCGACTAGTATGTTTTGTACCTACCTGATTTATATCAGCTTCGTCGTCGCTTTTGTCATTGCTGTAGGCTCTTAAAGTTGGTGCAGTATCAGTCGATGAAAGGCTAATAAGAGGTCTATCGTCAGGACATGTCACAGTCGATTCGGAGTCATATATATTAACTACTAATGATTCTACTGTCTCGTTATTTAATTCTACACGTGACAAAGCGTCAGCATTCGTGTTCGACTTACCTTTTTTATACACAACCGTATAGTCATATTCACTAAGTTTTAATCGCCAACGGGTTAAACGTGAGTTAGGCTCTTTCAAATTCATTATCCATTGTAAAGGCTTATGGTCTGTAACGATTTTAAACTTACGGCCAAATAAATAGGGTCTAAAGTATTTTGTAGCCCAAACTATAGCCAATAATTCCTTCTCTATCGTACTATAATTAATTTCGCTTTCATTTAAAGTACGCGAGGCAAATGAGACAGGTTTATCTGAGCCTATTGGGCCTTGAGAAAGAACGGCGCCAATAGCTAAATTAGATGCATCTGTGGTCAGTATAAAATCCTTTGTAAAATCGGGGTATTGCAAAATCGGGTCATTAGTTAAAAGAGCTTTACATTTTTCAAAACAATCCATATATTCTGAATTTAAAATAATCTTACTACCTTTTTTTAAACATTTAGTTAATGGTTTGGTAACACGTGCGAAATCTGGAATAAATTTTCTGTAATAGCCTAATAAACCTAAAAATTGTTTTATTTCTTTTGTAGTTTTCGGGACTGGGTATTTTGTTATAGCTTTAATTTTGTCCGGATTTGGTTTAATTCCTTCTTTACTTATTATATGTCCTAGGTATGCTGTTTCTAATTTAAGGAATTCTGATTTGTCCATTTGTATTTTAAAGTTAGATTCGCGGAGACGTTGAAATACTTTTTCAAGGTTAATTATGTGCTCTTGTAAACTAGTGCTAAATACAATTATATCATCCAAGTTACTAGACAAATAAAGTTTTGTAAGCCACGTAAAACATTGTCCATAACTCTTTTAAAGGTTGATGGTGAGTTCTTAAGTCCCATGGGCATTCTCAAAAATTCAAAATGCCCGTGTTCTACATTAAATGCGGTCTTTGAAATGTCGATTGGGTCCATTTCCACTTGGTAAAAACCACTAGCTAAATCGAGAGTAGTGAAGTACTGGCAATTCCCTAATTTGTCAAGGACATCGGTTTTATTTGGTATAGGATATTTGTCATCAATAGTTTTCTCATTTAATTTACGAAAATCGACGACTAATCTCCATTTCTGTTTTCCAGAAGCATCTGCCTTTTTTGGTACTATCCAAATTGGTGAGCTCCAAGCTGAATCAGAAGGTTTAATTATCCCTTGATTTAGCATTTTTTCAATTTGTTCCCTAACTTCCTGCCTGTGTATTTGCGGATAGCGATAACTTTTAGTATATATGGGGATTTCATCGGTTGTTCTAATTCGGTGTTTAATTTTGTTGGTAAAAGTAAGCGATTCCCCTTCAATATAAAAAACATCTGCATATTTAGAGCAAACTGAAATTAAATTCGCTTTTTCCTCCGGGTTTAAATGGTCCATACGTAATTTTGAAATAACCTCTTCGACTTTATTTGGTGAACGACTGTCAAAACTTTCAATATTAAATAATTCCGCGGTTGCAGGGCGATCGAATGAAATAATTACGTCATTATCTGTGGGATTGTCAATTTCTAAGAATCCGCGATTATTTTTAACTGTGGTTAAACACTCATGTATAATACAGTTACATATTAATTGCTCATGCACTAAGACTTCACCGTCTAATGTATTAATAGGAACTCTAATTAATTTTGAACTGTTTGCAGGCACTATGTCTTCGTATACGCCAATCGTGTCTAGGTACGGATTCCTTTGTCACATAATGACTCACGCCACTCATTGGAGTTGGGCCAGTTTGGGGTTTCGGTTGAGGACGTGGGGGTGCACGGAATACATTACTTTGAGGATTATAATTAGGTGGAAGGGCACGGAACATTTGTTGGGTACGTGTGGGCATTCTAGGTGGGTATTGTTGGTTTAGAATAGGCATTCTAAATTGGTAAGGTGGGTTAGGTTTAAATTGTGGCGGAAAAGTGTATGGTACTTGTGGTAGAGTGAATCTGTTTGACGAATTGTTAGTGTTATATGTAGGCTTAGGTACATTACTGTTATAGTTAGATGAGTGATTTGGCTTAGATGAAGCATCGTTACGTTGCTGTAGATATATAGTATTTAATTCCTCTTGAACGTATTCGAGAGCCTTTTCAATAGATTCGGGCCTCATGCACCTTATACGAGACCCAAGTGGCTCCTTAAGGCCACGAATAAATTCCTGTTTCGTTAATTTTTTGTATAAGTGCCGTTTGGCCTCTATTGTTGTAGAAAGGGTTTCGTGTAAGGTGACATAAGTCATCATTGTACTAAATAGGGATTGTAACCTATCATAAAATTCCTGAGGGGTACTATTACCCTGAGTTTGCAAAGAAATGTCATTGTACAGCGCCGTCTCATCCCTCTGATCAGAGAAGTTGTTAATTAACGCTTCCCTAATGCCACCCCAGCTCTCAGGGATGCCATTACTATTTATGAGGCTAGCGGCCGGTCCCGTTATCTTATTTAAAATGCCGTTAATCAAAGATAAATTCGATAGAGTTGATTCGGCGTCAATTTTTAAATATCTTTTCACCAGTTCATCACAAATTCTTATAAATCTAGTTAATACATGTGGGTTCCCGTCAAATTCGGGCACCACCCGTAAAGCTTTAAAAATAATATCAGGGTCGAAAGACATTTCTTCTATGTTTCTTAATCTATCAATAAAATTACCTCTGGAAGACTGTTGGTAAGTAACAGCCTCCTTATTACTTAATTCCCTCGGATGGAAAATTTTGGAACAACTAGGAAACTAGGATATTTAACAACACAATAAGTAATTTGTGCAACTCACATTGGTTTTCTGGACTGCTGCATCGATTTCTGGATTCCAGGGGCTTTCTTCTTAACTCGATACTCGCTTGCGGTTTTTAGAAAAACCGGTCGGCCAGGCGGGGCCTCGAAACCGTTATATTTTCTTAATTTTCCGGAAAATCTTGCCCGCGAGGCGCGACCCGAGTATCCTACCGACTGCGCCAATTATATTTCACCCGCCGGTGCACTCCAAAAAAAACCAATTTAATATCAAACTAATTTATTATAATTACAAATTAATAGAGTGATCTGTAGCGCGATGCTTACAAGAATGAATTCTTAAAACTAAGTCTTATATCTAGCGTCGCCGGTGGCGTCCTTCATCAGCAGAAATCCTATATCGTTAGGTGCAGGGCTGGCACATAACTGATGCAGGGCTGGCACATAACTTCTGTCTCATTGTTTGGTTTGCATCAAACGCAAAAGTCACCATGGCCCTAAGCAAGGCTTCTTACACCCAATACAAAAAACCGCACAATTACATACACTACACTTACTTGTTCCATACAATACACTTAGACTGTACAGGGCCTTTTACCCAGTCAAATGGAGGTTTTAAACATATTTTATTAATAGTAGATGGGTTTACCAAGTTTTGTTTGCTTAAACCACTCAAAACCCTTAACGCTCAAGAATTAGTACCAGTTTTACGTGATATCATTACCTTATTTGGAACTCCATCTATAGTAATTTCTGATAGGGGAACTAATTTTAATAGTGGTCCAATTAGGTTATTTTTTGATGACCTAAATATAGAACATCACTTGATTTCCACGGGTACTCCCAGAAGTAATGGTCAAGTAGAACGTTACGTGTCTACTATAACTGATATGCTTAACACTATGTGCAATGAACAGTCAGATTGGCCGAACGTTCTGTGGAAAGTACAACAATCAATTAACACAACTGTACAAAAATCCACAGGCTTTACCCCTTTGCGACTACTTATCGGTGTAGACGCAAATATTCCATCTGTCCAAGCTCGTTTAGACGACGTACTTGACGAAAATGATAGACAAAGTTCAAATAATTTAGAGAGTGACCGAGAAATAGCTAGACTACGCCTATTACAAATAGCAGAAAAATTCAAAAAACGTTTCGACACCACTCGTCGTAACAATGTGAATTTTAACGTAGGAGATATAGTGTATGTCTCTCAAAATCATAGGCGTAATGATAAATTGGCACCTAAATTTAAAGGGCCTTATGAAATATCTTCTATCCTTCCTAATGATCGTTTTGCTCTACAAGGTATAGGTAGTTTACGAAATATTTCAGTAGCAAAAGAAAAGTTAAGATTATGGCCAGGTGAATTAATTGATGAAAATATAAATGTCGAAAATGATATGGCACATTAACTCCAAGTTATTATAATAATTAAGTACTTTACCTAATTACGTTTACATTATTGTACTGACTGTTGATTGTATAGATATTTACTTTATCTAATTAGATAGACATGTATTATTGTTCTGTTGATTGTAGAGATATATTATAAAAAATACTTTAGGTACCTAATATATGTGATAATATGTGATTTTATATATAAATTAAAAAAGATCCACTGGACAATCGTTTACTTGGTGCTTGTCTATCTCACCAGCAGTGGGTGAATGGGACTTGCATGACGAGGTAAACGGTAAAAATTGTTTCCGCTGGTCGGTCATTTGCTTGGTGCAAGTCTATTCCACTAGCAGCGGGTGGAGGTGACTTGACACGTCTAGGCACTTGGCAAAACAAAAGTAAAATGTAATGTACTTCGAGAGCGAAGTACTTGTCAGTATGGCCGTAATATATAAATGTAATTATTATAACTAATATTTAAAAATAAATGCTAGATGTACCTATTGTGATAAATGACATAATTATTATCTGTTTAATATTTTATACTCTATGGTTAAAACTTATAATTCTAAGCAAGACATAATTATTATCTGTTTAATATTTTACACTCTATGGTTAAAACTAATAATTCTAAACAAACCTATTTTGTACTACCCTCATTTGTGAATCATATTTGTTTGTTAACGGGTATAAAAGAGCGGAGCTACGGTGGCGTAGTTCAGTGACTGGTTGACTTTCAAAGTGGTAATATCTAAAGTGGCTCGTTGACATTCAAAGGTGATAACATCTAAGTGGCTCGTTGACTTGGTAATATCTAAGGTACGATATTTTTGACTATTTTGTATATTGTCTATTTATGTCATACTAGCAGACTCGGCCAAGCGTTGCTGTGGCTAAGGTTTTTGTTATATTACATAGTAGTAAATTAATCAAGGGAAACCGTAGGAGAACTTATGTGAAACGTTGGTACCACGACACGGACCTAAACTAAACTACCTTTAACTCAGCGCCATCTGTTAGAATTGTATCAAATAATAAACAAATGTTAATGTTATCGTAATTTTAGTAAGGATGCCTATTTTTTTTGAAAATGAAATATAGCCTATGTCACTCAGGAATGATGTAGCTTTCCAACAGTGAAAGAATTTTTCAAATCTGCCAAGTAGTTTCGGAGCCTATTCAATTCATACAAACAAACAAAAAATCAAACCTTTCCTCTTTATAATATTAGTATAGATTGAGGAATCATATAATGTTATTATGTAACGTCATTATATACTGATGACTGGTGTATTTAAAAATACGGTTAATACAAACAGTTGTTGTAGTTGATTATGATTAGGCATATTGTTATATACACTATTGCGATAAACACTGATTATGTACTACGAGATAATTAAAATATGATTATGAATTTAACCCTTTTATTTATATTTCCCCTTTATAACTAATAATAATAAGATTCTAGTTATATATAAATATCTTTTATAATAAAATTTATAACACACTCGTATGCAACTCAGTTTCAAAATTAGGATTGTATAGAGCTAAAACTGGTCGGTCAATTAACTTATCTTTTAAGGTATTAAACGAATGAAATTCTTTATCTGTCCATTTAAAAACATTACCCTTCTTGAGTAAGTTGGTAAGAGGCCTGGCTATCTCACCGAAACTTTTGATAAATTTTCTAAAATATCCTGCTAGTCCCAAAAACTGACGGACTTCATGTACGTTCTGAGGAACAGGAAACTCTTTAACAGCTAGAATCTTACTTTCGTTAGGACGTATGCCTTCTGAAGAAATCTCATAGCCTAAATAGTCCAGGGTATTATTGAAGAATCGGCATTTAGATAATTTTAAAGTGAGCCCATTTTGCCGTAATAATTTCAAAACATTATTGAAATAGAGGTTTAAAGTGGAAACGGGCCTTCTGTAATAATAAAAAAAATTCTATTTTACTAAACTTACTGCTTATAGATATAAATTTGAATTTCGTAAAAAAATGCTGTATTTATAAATATTAATTTATAAACTTACCACATATATATAGATTGTCCTATATTAGAATATTTTCACATAAAACAACCTTTAACTTCGCTAAAAAACTCACTTGTAAATCATGATTTCACCTAGGAAAAAGCAACTTTTAATTTGACGTAAAAAATCGAGTTCACTGCCGATTTTAAATCACATGAGATGTCAAATGGTGTCATCAGAATGTTTTTTTTTTTTGAAAGGAATCTCGCTGTTGGCCTTAAGGGCCTTTACAGCTCAGCACGGGCTGTTTGGCAAGCTTAGCTCAGCCTGAATGGGTGGGTTTCCCGCGACTCGCGCAAGGGCGTCTCCTGTGAGACTCGAACCTCGGCTTGGGCCGTCGCGGGGGGGTCAATCGCCTGAAGGGCAGGACGGAAGCTCACTGGAGTGAGCGAAGTACGAAGTAAAGGTCCTCGCCTTCCCCGGTGAAGGCGGTTTTTAACCCTAATCTGTTTATTGGTACTTTTATTATTATTGGCCGCGCGGGCGGCTTTTAATTTATCGTTTGCTACTGTGATTGGATCATCCGGATCCGTTAATATGTGTCGGGGCCTCCTGCGAGCCTTTTTAGTCGGGAAGGGGTAGTAATTGATGCTTTTACGCACCAATGGGTTGGGATGGTGTTTAGCCTTGTCGAAGTGGCGTTTGGACGCCAGCTTCATCCATTGGGCTATGATAGGAGCTCCAGGTCATAGTGGAGATCGACGTTTCTCACGTAGAAGGGTGCGCCGGTCGCGATTCTCATGAAACGCGACTGTAGCACCTGTAACCGGTGGATAAACGAGGGGGCACAGTGCGCGAAGACTACGCTAGCATATGTCATGCACGGTCGGACGCAGGCCTTGTACAAGGTTACCTTGTGTCTAAGGGACATTCATCAGAATGCAAAATAGCAAGACTTTTTGAGCGTAAGTGATGTGAGTCTTAAATTTTAGTTCCAAATATAAACAATCTCATTTGAGCGGCGCTTTTGTCGCGGTTATTGTTTATCAGAATACCAAAATATTGCAACCTGACACCTTCAGGAGTGATTTGAGAGCGGAATCCGCTGTGAGAATTTGTAAAGTGAGTTACAGAATCGACCGGCTCGATCTAAAACCTATATTTCTCGTATTGGTTCTTTGTTATAAGCGAGGATTTGTGATCGATGCTTTATTAATAATAATAATAATTATTATTATTATTTATTCATTGCACGAATATGGTACAAAATGTCAAGGTGGTACAATTGTCAGTCGTTCGCATATTCTGCCACACACAGTGGCGCGCAAATTTATCTTAGTTTAGATTTTACATTATTAGGCATTAGTCATTATTGGAAGCTAAATGCTTGAGAAATAATGTTTTATTACAGTAAAGGTTTTTATTCCTTTGTATTTTTGGCAATTATTACCATTACTCTTAAACCTGTATATAAAATGTACCCGGACCGATAAATACAGAGTGTATTAGGTATTTTGAGTAACAGTGACAGTTAAAGGTTTTTCGAAACTACATTTCTTACCGGTTAAAATATTTATACTAAACTAGCTGACCCGACAGACTTCGTCCTGTCAAAAAGATTTGTAATGTGGCAGTTCTTGTGCCTACGTACTTTAAAAAATTCTCCTGAACAGAACCGTCACCCTGGTGGTGATTTCTCCTGAAACCAATGAGTACAATGGTTCTGGTGGTGGATCCAATGGTATCAATTTCACTTTACCATTTGCGCAACACAATCCATTGGCTTCGTTTTTGTATTTTAATGACTTACAGTGTGCAGTGTGACCATTTCAAAAATAGCGAATCTGCCCGATATTGGCAAAAAATCTGCCAAAGCTAACTCCAGAAAATGCCAAAAATATGCCATCATATTATAGCATCTAATGACATTGAAGACGGGTATGAATAAATAAAATACTACTATTCAAAGGAATTCCTTTATTATTCAACTATAAAAGTATCAAAACTTTCTCCGCACTCTTCATTTTCGTAAATTGATTTTGACGACATATTTTTAATCATATTCCTTGTTGGTTTAAAGGAGATACAGTCTCCATGTTCCTTTATACCGTCTTTTGTTGTTATTAACGCGGATACATGTTAATTTTGGAACCTGTTCCTTATTTTTGTTTTGTTCAAATTTACTTGGGAGAATATTCTTTCGCAAGAGGCATTTGACAATGGCAAAATTAATAGAGCTTTTGCAAAGTTTGCAATATTAGTATATTTTGGAGCTCCATTTGCATCACGCATTTCCCCAGAATTTATCCACACTTAAATTTGTACTGGTGCTACTCCCACCAGATTCCAACAAATCGGTTACACTTTTGTCAAATTTAATTTGTCGAAATTCGTCGTCAACTTTTTGAAGATTATTTTCATCTACTATATTGGGAAATTTATTTGCAATGTTTACTGTTGATACAAAATCTTTGTAAACAACATTTTGCGGGTCTAAAAATTGTAAGTCTTTAAAAAGATTCGTCAGTGGCAAACGTGTTTTTAACTGATTACAGAGTTCAATAAAAAATGTTTGCATTCTTTGAAGGAAAGATTGAATTCCAGGTTTAAGACTAACATCTGCAGATAGACGACCGATTTCTTTACTAACGTTCACACCTAAATACAAATCTTTTAAAGGTAAAAAGTTGACGTTAGATTTTGGATCTATACAAAGTGGATCTGTGGTTTTCAAATAATTACCTTTCATATAACAACTCAAAAGGCTCATATACACCTCGGAAATGTCTTTAAATGCTGTGTGGACTGTCGTATAATCTCCTTGAAATATAGTGTTCAGTTTGTTAACTGTTTGCAGTATATAATCCAAAGCATAAAAATAAAGTTGATATATCTTGTCATTCAAACTATTATATAAAAATTCAGCTGAAATATTTTTGTCTTCCAGAAACTGCGATTGAAAAAAAAGTTTGAGGGCATCCCATTGCTCCAAAATTCTTTTAATACATGCATGCAAACATAGCCATCGAATTTCGTAATGTTTTAATATTTTATGCTTTTCAGTGCCAATAAAGTCTTGGAATTTAGCAAATTCCCTTTGCCTTTTACTACTATGTGCAAAATATCCATAAACCTCTTGCACTATTTGGTTAATAGCCCTTGGTAAAGAGTTTTTACTGGCGTGAGATACACACAAAACAGTAGAATGACATACACACTTAATGAATATGCAATGGGGATTTTCATATCTTATTTTGGCAATAATACCACCTTGTTCGCCAAACATAACGTTAGTAGTGTCAGCTCCGAAACCAATTGCATCGTTAATGTTAAGGTTAGCATTGATTAACGCCTTGGAAAGTGAATCGAACAAAGCTTGGGCTGATGCTCCTTGCAAGTCCACCAAAGTTAAAAATTTTGTTTTTACCTGAAGATCTTTTTCGGAATAATATTTGGTAACAACTGCAAGCGTTGATGTGGTTGTTACATCTGTGGTCTCATCTATAACTAAGGAAAACATTGGTGTACGAGTTTTAATGTTTTCACATGATTTTAAATCGGCAAGCATCTCTGCTTCTAGCTCTGGCTTTAAAACATTATACGTTACCGCTGCTGCTTTAGTTCTCTTGCAGGAAAAGGACTTGGCAATTTCCGAATCGTGAAAACATTTTGAGATAATTTCACTTAAATGATCCATTAATCGGAACGGTAAATTATGTTCCACTAACATAGCACAGATATTAAGTTCTGCTTTTTTCACTTCCTCTTCTATTGGAGATTTCTTAAAAAACTGTTGCACCTGAAATAATTGTTTGATATTAGTTTTTCTAAACTTGCAATAGGTATCTATTGAAAACGTATTACATATTTACGTCTATTAAATATTTCCATTTATTGCAAAGTACTTACCGATGATTGGCCGCTATACCCAATCATATGCTTCTTATGTTTTTGGGATAACACATGTTCTTTTAATGAAGACAATCTTGTAACTAATTTACAATTGCAAGCTTTGCAAAACGCAACATCAGGATCCTCCTTTGCTCTGGAAATCCAGGACGAAAGCAAAGGATCTTGCTCCCATTCAGGTCGGTACGAACGCTCGTATTTTCTCTTCATCATGCACGGAATACACAACGCACTGACACTGCACCACAACGCCAAATGAGAATAACGTGGCAGTAGACAAAACAACAAACATTGTTTTGAACCTCGATCAGTTATATCATTAAGAAAATAAACCTTATTACTGATTCATTACCGTTCATAATCGTAAGGCGTACCTACATAAAAACAGAATAAACGGGGATTCCCGTGTTATCTGGCATAGGACAAAAGTTGCCACCTCAGTAAATGATTTCCTACCAAATAAATGCATAATAAAAAATAAAGGAAATAATAAGACAGAAAATTATAAGTATTCTAAGTAAATAGAATTACATACATTCAAACGTATTTAAAAAAAATTAGGATTTCTTTGAAATCTGCCAAATCCTGCCACTTTTTTAAATCGTCAGCTTGGTCTGCCAGGGTTAAAATTTAGGTACCAAATCTGCCCAAATGGCAGAAATCTGCCACAAATGGTCACCCTGACAGTGTGAGCAAACCGAGTTCATAGAACCAATAACAACACATTGGTAGTTACTGTAGTCAATTGACACATCGTAACTGAAAGCAGCTCGATTCAAACTTTCGCGATTATTAGTTGAATGTCGCGCTCGCGCTTTACGCGTTTGTGATATCCGAATTCTTTCACGTTTCACGATGGGTAATTAGCTTGGTTTGTAGCATTTCTGGTTCTTCTACCTAAATTGCTTCGTCTTATAGGAGGTATATCAAATATAAATTATTTTTTCACTAATCACGAACTAAACAAACACTAACTAACTAAACACTCTGCACAAAACACGATAACGAATTTGTTTCGTGTATCAGTTGACAAAAGCAAACTCAGTAGATTAGGTAACAGACAACTTTTTTTTTTTAAATTTGATATGACTTGAAGTCAAATCCTTTTAAGCCGTACGGATTGTTTCATTTATTTAAAAATTGGATATTAAAAATAACAAAACACTGTTGGTAACGCGATTTTTTTTACTGATGTAATGACGTGGAAACTGATGCATTTTATCTCGCGTGCCGAAACTAATACAAAAGAAACGCGAGTTTCGGAACGCGACATTAAACTCCAACGCTCCAACGCACACACGCACATTGTTTTGATAGATATGATCTTTTACGTTATGAACACACATATACATTGCTTAGACAACAGTGAGTGCTTGTAATTTAATATGAACTTTATACCATAGCAATAAAGCTCAAATTGACTACGTTTTAGTTACAAATCATTTGTATGGGAAAAAGAAAAGGGCTATTTTTAGGGTTTTTCAAGCAATAATTCTAATTTTTCTCGCCGTAAAAACCATCTTTGAACTTCAACGAACATTTTAAAAAAAGATTTGGCCAAATTGGTCCAGGCGTTGTTGAGTTATGCGCTTACCAACACATTTTGCGATTCATTTTTATATACTAAATAGTCAAATCGCGAGGTCGCGCTGGAGCGTTTTTTAAAAAGAATAAAATTTATTTCAATTAATATTTTATTGTACCGGTTACAATGGCAATTCGCTTAAGACTAACTTAATATCTATTATTCGAGACTGGGAGCTAGACAGTCCGTCAGCACTTTTGTAGGAATGCGCATGAGAATACGCGTGGGTGTTTCTCGTTAGAGATTATGAAATATGTCTTGTGACTGTGTAACTCCTCTCTCCTTAGAATCGAGATTATCCTCAGGGTTTGGATGATCTCGAAGATTCTGCTTAGGCTGAAACATAATTTTCTTAATTCTATTTTTAAATGCAAGTAAAATGACACATGTCATGAGTAAAAAGCTTATTACTATATTAACTAACCCAAAGGTCCATTGATTAAATTCACTGTCACTAACACTTGTAGGAACACTATTTTTCACCAAGAGATTTAACAGTTGAACGTCTGCAAGGTCAATTCCATCTAGATTCAGACGCTTGTTTTGTGGCTTAATTTCACTGGAGATTAATGGTAGGTTTACGATTGGAAATCGGGTAAACGTGATATCGATTCCCTTGTGTTCGTTTCTTTTCAAGTTGAAGTCTTTAATCTTTACCCAGCAATCATCATCTAGGGTTAACAGGTAGGTGCCCATTAATGGTTCATATGAAACGTCGTTACCACACATTTTGGACATAACGGTTTCTGTTCTAGAGAATATTATCCAATGGTTATGTTGTACTAAATAAATCTTAACATCTTCAATTTGAACGGGTACAGGAAGACATGAAGACGTGTTGGGGGAAAATTTCATCAGTGTAGAGATACATTCGTCCTTCAATACCGGTGTAGTTTCAGCTTCAGGACATAAAAATCGGTTTTCATCTATTTCTTGACATGGTTGTGAGAGCGGCTCGACTTTCAACCCTTTCACTAGGACATAGGGATACTTAGGAAGGATAATGTTAGATATATTATAACTATTACTATGCACAGGTAAAGGCATTAATTTATAATAATTATAAAGTTCATTTTTAATCAAAGGTATGTGCATAATAAACTTTATCTGACTTTGTTTGATATACGCTTCCATTTCAATATTCAGTTCAATTTTTACAATATTTTCAATATTCACTGGAAATACTAAATTATACATAGATTCTATTTCTTTTAAAATGGATAGAAGTTCCTTAGTATCAATGATAGATTGATGTAATATCTTAATCCTAGCAAAAGCGAGAGCTGTTTCAATTTAATTTAACCTTGAGTAAATAGTTTGAAAGTTATGTGTAAAAATATTATAAAAATGAATAATTTCATTGCTCATTTGTAACATTTTAGATTTATTTAACCTGAGGTCTATGTCCTCTAAATTTTCTTTAATTTGAATGGAATTATTCCGTGTTACATTAACAATTTTCGTGACAGTACTCATCATTTCGGCAACTATGGTTATTTTATTACTAATAGCGTCCTGTCTAGTTTTTAATTTATTAATTAAATCTTCATATCTGATGGCGTCTTCATTGTCAAGATTACCAGTTATTGCTTTAATGAATGTACCAATAGGGTTCAATAAACCACGTTTAGATTTTGAAGTCGGAACTAATTGTTTATATTTTTCCACTGTTATATTCATTATGAAAATCGTTTGTGACTGTACTTCTTGGAAATGTAAATTGAATAAACTAGTATCGAAACAACTTTGGATTTGCGTTTTAAGTGTTAAGAAGTTATTTATATTTAGTTCTAAATCGTCGTTAATAGCTTTAAAATCTAAAATCTTAATTACAGTCCATCTGTCGTGAGCTACCACTGCTTGACCTTCTTTGACGGGTAGGAGACCTGGGTTTCTATTAATCTTTTGCAGTTGAAGGGCCTGGCTTTGGATCAGATGTACCAGCAGAAGTAACAACCTGTGAAGGGCGTTTTAAATCTTTAGTGTGTACCTTAGTTTTTCGTTTATGGGTTACCACTGGAACTACGTTTCTATGAATCGGACCCGCTACTCGGGCTTCTTGATAACGAGCCTTATCCTTACTACGTCGCGTGTTAACTCCTTTTATAAACACGGTATCGCCTATATCTATTTCTAATTCTTTTTCACCGCCTTGTTTCTCAATTAAATGCTGTTTTTGTTGTATGATTTTATCAGTTAAATATTGATATAAGAATTTAGTTTTACGAGCGTGTTCCTTAACTAGTTGTTGTGTATATATTTTATGAAAATCTGCAGAAAATATATGATTAGACTCGGTATGACCAAATACGACTTCAAAAGGTGTTAAGCCTGTAGTAGAATGGATTGAATGATTATAAGACATAACCGCATAAGTCATTACATCCGCCGCATCAGTTATCTTCCGTTCGTACGGAGCTATTCTATATATTTCAATGATAGTGGAATGAAATCTTTTGACTATTCCCATCGAGTTGGGATTGTGTGGAGTACTAATGTGAAGATTGATTTTGTAAAATGACTGAAGATCTCTCAATAATGCATTATTAAACTCGGCTCCGGGATCACAACTAAT
Source organism: Pieris rapae (assembly GCF_905147795.1). Taxonomy (NCBI): domain Eukaryota; kingdom Metazoa; phylum Arthropoda; class Insecta; order Lepidoptera; family Pieridae; genus Pieris; species Pieris rapae. Next base: position 2,167,005 of record NC_059533.1, on the reverse strand, counting down.
TCGTCCAGGTACGCCGGAGGCATCTAGTTTTTTTGGTACCAAATGAACCGGAGCACTATAAGGGGAAAACGAATTTTGTATGACATTATCTTCCAAGAGTTTATTTACCTGTTTTTCTATCTCTTGGTTTTGAGAAGTAGGGTGTCTATAATATAATAATAATAATAATAGCCTTTTATTCAGATCAATTAGGTACATGGATTTGTTAAGTTAACATTAAATTCTAAAGATTTATATTATGCTTAAATTTAGTGTAGTATTTGTTTTGTTATCTTCCCTAGATCTGTTTGCCAGTCGGCAAAGGCCTCCTCCAACCTTTTCTATTCAGTTCCGTAAGATTTTCTTCTTTTCTCAAGGTGTACATTGAGGGATGCTATGTAAATTACTAATTTTTGGTGGTTGTTGTCTTTATATGTTGGAGGGTTGTGGTCGCTTTCCCCCTCGAGGACCAGTCGGCTTGGGGGAGTTCGTTGTTTTTTGTTTCTTTGTTGGCTGTTTTATTGTTTGGTTTTGGTTTCCGTTTGTCGTTCTTGAGTTGCTATTGGTTTTTATTAGTAATAGGCATGTTCGATAAGGAGCTGGATCTGTATCGCATTAGATCAAAAGCATTTGTCCTGTTAGTCTTCATTGCGTTTTCGGTTTGTTGCTTTTTTGGTTGATTGTTACCTGAAGAGGGTGAAGCGGATATTTCCCTTTTCCTTTTCTCTTGGCTGTAGTTGTTCTCTTTTACAATAAGTTTGTCGTATTTCAGATATGCTATATTGCCCTTTTGTCTCTCTTCAGTTAACTTGGCTTGCAGCTCCTTTCTTTTTTGTAACACATCCTTTGAGTAATCTTCCGCAATGTGTATAGTTTTTAGATTGTTTTTATTTTTCAAAATTTCAGTCTTTTTCCAGTTGCTTGTAAATGAGCACAGTATCGGTCTCGGTTTGTTGCTCTCTTTCTTTATTTTTCCTAAGCGAAAAGTTTTGTTGAAATCATATTCTTTCCGTTTTAATATTTAAATCTTGATTGAAGGTATCTTTGAGCTTTAAGATTAATTCATAAGAGGATTTTTCGTTTTCGTCTAAGCCGAATATAATAATATTATTGTTTTTCTCAGACCTCTTAAGATAATCTATTTCTTTTTCTAGTTTTTCTACTTTAGTTTTCAGGTTCTTATTTTCTTCTATTATAGGGATTAGTTTATCATCTATTTTTTCCATAATACTATTTGTTGTCCTTCAATTCAGCGTTTTGACTATGCATCTCTAATTTAATTTTTTCAAATAATATTTGGAATTGACCTTCCATCTTATATTTGTTGTTTACGTGTAGCGGAACGTAATAGTAGAATATGGCTATATAATATTTCTCACAAATGGCAACACTGTTTGATATGTCAGATTACTTGACGTTTATGGCAAGTGTCACTGAGTAACAATTTGTTGTTTTTGTGTTTTCTAACCTCCAATATAGACTGTCAAGTATAAGTTGGCGTTCCAGTGGCGGCGCCTCCTACAACCCTCTGTGTTGCCACTTTTTTTGTTTAGTTTGGATTGATGGATATTCTTAGATATTACATTAAAGGTAAATAAAAAACTCAATAACAAAAAATTATTTTTTATAGTAATTATGGTCTGTTAGAGGCATTATTCCTTCCATGAATTCTTCAGAGTCATCTGTGTCAGAAGAATCTGAGTCGCTGCTATTCAAATCAATTAAAAATGGTTCCATTACTGTTTCAAGGCGGTTGTCTGTCATACGATAATTATTTTCAACATTCTCTTCTGACTTCAGTTCTCGCTGTAAAATTACTTTCCATGATTTTTCCCTCTGAAACTATACGGTTCACGGTTCTTTCAGAAACACCTTAAATAAAACAAAAAATATTTTAAGTTATCCATCAATCACATTTACTTTCAAAAGCAATTATTATTTTTCCCTAAATTTGGGGATATAAATATCACTTTTAACTGGCAATACTTTACCTGTCAAAGCCGCTGTTCGAGCATTCACTTGTTGAAATGGAATAATCGGCCCATTGTTACATTTCTCCTCTTCACAAAAACGTTTTACAGCTAGAATAATTTCTCTAGCTGCACTCCGCACTACTTTTGGCATGTTTCGTAATGATTTTTACACTTTAAAACACAAATTATTAGCACCGACACACGTGAGGCTACCAAGCTGTTAGAACTGTCAACACAACTGTCAAAATTAGTACCTTTTTCTGCCACACGCCAACTTACACATGACAACCTATACAATAGTTGATATTGTGGTTGTAGATTTACGGTGGATTCCAGTGATCACACTTCCCTGTTTGTTTTTTATAGTCACTTCCAGAGGTCCCAGTACTGTATCGACGGATACTAGCAGCCACAAATTACGTTTACTATTTTATTTCACTTAATTTTACTCGGAGTTTATCACTACGGTGTTGACAGTTCTGATGCCGGAAACGGAACCTAAGGAGGGTGTCTATAAGGTCTTATATAAATAGGATCTTCGTTAACTGTTCTAATTTTGTGTTTTACCTGGTTTGTGAATGATAAAGGAATTTTTTCTGAATAAAATATATCACGGAACTCATAAAATAGTTTAGAGATTATATCACGTTCCTCACTATTCATATGATCTAAACGAAGCTTGGACAAATTTTCTTTTAAAATATTATCATTTGTTAAAGTTTCATTAATAAAATAATTTTTACAAATTTCATTTCTTTTAAAAACAGAGACTTGAATAGGTTCTTTAAATGTTATTTTAAATGGTTTCTCGGTAACATTTTGTATTACGCTGGTAGCAAAGAAGTTATCACATGTAACGATAGCATTTGGCATACGAACTCCATTACCGAAATCTACTTGATCTACTATGGCATCTCCATTTTGCAGGTTAGTAGGGATTTTAATTTTTGATTCTGTTCTGGATTCAATTACAACTTCGTACGGAGGACTATATAATATAGGTATGGCAGAACCAGTTGTATATAGTATTTGATTTTTCATGTCAATGCTAGCTTCTAATTCTTTCAATAAATCTGAGCCAATTAAACCATCATATCTCGCATCTACATCGTATACATAAAATTTATGCATTAAAGGACTATTGAAAATATACGGTAAAGGGATATATACTACTTCATTATGTGTACTTTGAGCATGAGTACTAACTACTGTAAATGGTTCATAGCTTTTATATTCGTTAAAAAATTCGTTTACTTTAGAAGGACTAATGAACGAGCGACTACTACCCGTATCAATAAGAAATTTGGAATTTAACTCTGTAATTAATATGTGTGGTAGCTTTAGAATGCTATCACAATAATTTTAATTTATTATTTCGGATTGTATTTCTTCATTATTTATCGAACAGTCTTGATTTTCTACCGAATTAAAATTTTGATACACGGCTGTTTCGTCTGGTTCATAATAATTTTCTGAGTCAATCATATTTTGCCTTATTGGCGCGGTCCGCATAGACACGTCTGTATTAACCGGTTGTGGGTTCGGTTTTTGGTATGGTATACCGAACCTAGGACCCTGCTGTGGCTGGTACCCAAATTTATAATTCTGTTGGGGTAAACCGAATCTACTATTATGTTGCGGGGGAATCCCGAATTTAAAGTTGTTTTGTACAGGCACATTCGATGTTAAATTATTTTGTTGAGAGATTAAAGGTTTCAAATTATTTTGTTGAGGGGGTGAATTATTCTTCCAAGATTTATTTTTAATTGAGTATTGGTATTTGGTATTGGAAATTAACCTCTTCGGTAACGACGCTTAAAGCACTTTCTAAATTAGTGCAGCCCTTTAGGCGAACTATACGTAAGAGGTCTTCCGTTAAATTATAAAGAAATACGTTAAGAGCCGTATTATTATAAATTATTAATTTAGCTGCTTTTAATCCCTCATCTGTTACTCTGTTAACCTTTGAGATTAAAGAACTTTTTATGCTTTGAATTCTCTGACAAAAGTCTATATAGGACTCTCCTGATTTAATTTTCAACGATTCCAATTCTATAGCAATGCATTCCTCGGAACGCGGGTCGCCGAAATGCTGGGTCAATATGTCTTTGAAATGATCCCATGATGTGATGTTCTGATTTTCACTTAACAGAGTTGCCGCTTTGCCCACTAAGCGACTAGTTATTGCATGAAATAAGTATAAATTTTGGGCAGCATTACCTTCGACTCTAAATTCTTTAATTACATATTCACTTTTTGCAATAAATAAATTTAATAAGTTTTCAGTCCCATCATATTTAGGAATCAAGGACAAAATCTCCCTTGGTACTAACTTAAATGTTTCCATTGACATTTTTAATATTTTATTTTATTTTATGATTATACTAATATTATAAAGAGGAAAGGTTTGATTTTTTGTTTGTTTGTATGAATTGAATAGGCTCCGAAACTACTTGGCAGATTTGAAAAATTCTTTCACTGTTGGAAAGCTACATCATTCCTGAGTGACATAGGCTATATTTCATTTAAAAAAAAAATAGGCATCCTTACTAAAATTACGATAACATTAACATTTGTTTATTATTTGATACAATTCTAACAGATGGCGCTGAGTTAAAGGTAGTTTAGTTTAGGTCCGTGTCGTGGTACCAACGTTTCACATAAGTTCTCCTACGGTTTCCCTTGATTAATTTACTACTATGTAATATAACAAAAACCTTAGCCACAGCAACGCTTGGCCGAGTCTGCTAGTGATTATATAAGTATACAATTATACAATAGAATATCAGTTATTCTATTGTGTCTTCTTTAAATTATTTATATAATTCTGAATTTTCGATAAATCCGTTCTTACAAATAATATAAATTTTATTTATCTATATTTATTCTATATTATACTGCCTATTCTTGTGCAATATAATTTTAAAACTATGATACTTAATCTAATTACACTCTGAATTCAATTTTATTCGTATAGGTTACGCACAAAATCAGATAATGTAATAATATATATATGTGGAATAAAATGAAATTTTTAGCGGGAAGTGAAAAGGTTTACTCACCGCCAGCCCAATTTCATTCTTCCTGAGTCACGAATCACGCACTGCACCGACACTTTTAATGCTCTTCTATTGACTTATTTATTTGTTCGCGGATTTTCACTCTGCTATTATACAGTCCACGGTATTTTAAGAACTATGAAAATCTATTTAGGTATTTTCACTTAATTCGATACTCGCGGGGTGTGAAAATCCTACCGGCTGCGCCAGTCAAATCGCGAGGTCGCGCTGGCGTTTTTAAAAAAGAATAAAATTTATTTCAATTAATATTTTATTGTACCGGTTACAATGGCAATTCGCTTAAGACTAACTTAATATCTATTATTCGAGACTGGGAGCTAGACAGTCCGTCAGCACTTTTGTAGGAATGCGCATGAGAATACGCGTGGGTGTTTCTCGTTAGAGATTATGAAATATGTCTTGTGACTGTGTAACTAAATAGAGCGAATTTATAACATTATTTACAAAACTTTTCGTTGGAAAAATTATGTTTAGTACTTGCACATATCAGGTGATATAAGTTGTGTATTAAAGATTTTTTTTTAAATATAATACAATGACCCCATAACAAGTGTTAGGTACCACTGCCCCAGGATATTACCAGCGCGATTGTCTTACTCGAATAGATAATTCGCTCATAACTCGCGGGGTGAAACGTTTTTTAAATGCTTAGTCATTTGTTTTTTTAAACATCGCTCGTGTATATAGAAGCCGTAATGTGAAACAAATTATCTAAAGTCTACGAGTTCAAGCACATCATCATTTTAATAAAACTTCGCAATTTATTATTAGATTTTTAATTAGCTCGATATTCGAATGCTTTATAGACAGGTTGTTAAGGAAATATACTAAAGAAATAATACAAAGTAAGTAATCATCTCCTCTTCTCTTGTATAACATCGCTATGAGCTATTCATGAATCCTTAAGATTAGCTTTTTAGTTTTAGTAAGTTATTAATATTCTATTTATTTATTTTTCTCTAGAGTAAGGTTCTATAGATAAATATAATATATAACTTCTGGTTATGCACTTCTTGCACTCATCATTTCAATTTTTTTTCTTTGCTTACTAGGGTTGCCTGGAAGAGGTAAGGCCGCCCGTTGCATCTTTGTAACTTTTATGTATTGTGTCATTTGTGTTTCTTTGCAACGAAGTGTGAATAAATAAAAATAAATAAAAAATAAAATGTACTAAAGATAAGTATCCGTAACTAACAATGCCAGAAACAAAAATCTCCTTAAATAACCATAAAAAGCCCAGGGCGTTATCTCACCCAAGGATAGTCATAGTCATAATATCTTTATTCATTTAGGTAAACATGTACACTTATGAACGTCAAGGAAAACAAATTAAATTAATCGTAAATTTACATTTACCACCAGTTCGCAAGTCAAGGGCGTAGAGCGGGTAAGAAGAACTGGCAAGAAACTTTCCGCCACTCTTTTCAATCGCCAAGTTTTTAATACAAATTGTTTGCACTGGAGCAAATCAATCCCAAGGATTAGGATCACTTAGGTATTCGTCACATTTATAAAAGGCTTTATTAATTAATTTACTTTTAACAAGGGCTTTGAATTTATTTAGTGACAGTTCTCTAATTTCGCTTGGGAGTTTGTTGTAAAAACGAATACAATTTCCATATAAGGAGTGGTTTATCTTCTGGAGTCTGGTTGGTCGCACACTCAAATTAGTTCTATTACGCGTATTGTACTGGTGAAAGTCACCATACGTTTTAAAATCGTTTAAGTTTTTTTGTACCTACAACAAGGCTTCAAGAATATATTGACCGGATAATGTCATTATATGTAGTTCCTTAAATCTATTCCGTACCGACTCCCTCGGGGAAACACAACAAATACCCCGAACAGCCCGCTTCTGCAACACAAATATGGATTGAACCTCTGCAGCAGCACCCCACAGTAGAATACCGTACGACATAACGCTGTGAAAGTAGCTATGGTACACAATTTTAGCCGTATCCTTATCAGTAAGCTGTCGGATTTTCTTTACTGCATATGCTGCAGAGCTCGGCCTATTCGAAAGAGTCTCTATGTGTGGGCCCCACTGGAGTTTACTATCTATTGTTATGCCTAGGAAAACAGTTTTGTCAACAAAGTTTAGTTCACTGTCCTTAACTTTCAGGTTACCAATATCTCGCTTTACGTTATTAGTTGTAAATCTAATACATTTTGTTTTATTCTCATTAAGCAGTAAGTTATTCACATTAAACCAGTTAACTATACTAGAGATGGAATTGTTTACATCGTTTAATAATATGTTTTTCCTATTCACTTTAAATAAAAGTGAAGTGTCATCAGCAAACAATACCATCTCATGAACTTCGTTGACAAAGAATAGGAGGTCTTTTATATAAATAAGAAAGAGAATCCGAGTCCAAGTCCGAGAATCGATCCTTGGGTGACGCCGATTGACACCTGCGAACCCGGAGAGGTGACTCCATTGATATGCACTTTTTGGATCCTTCCCTTTAAATATGAATTCATCAGGCTGGAAGCTATGCCATCAACGCCATAGTGTTGAAGCTTTCCAACTAGTATATCTGGATGAACACAGTCAAAGGCCTTTGACAGGTCACAAAAGACGCCGACTCCATCATATTATGATTCTTCCCAGGCGTTATATATATCCGAAATCAACTTCACACCGGCATCGATTGTGGAGCGACCCTTAGAAAAACCATACTGTTTAGTATGTAGGAGTTTATTTTTATTAAATTGACTTTTATTGATTTTTATTGATTGTCAGACGCTTTACCGGATTCCTCATTTATTACTTTCCACGTAGCTTTTACTTTATCCATGCTATTTTTTATTTTTGAACTTAAATATTGTGATTTTGCAAATTTGCAATCTTTTTTTAAATTATTAGAAAACAACCTAACATTTTCCCTAAATTCCTCACTGGTGTTATATTCTTTTTCATCATACATTTCATATAATTTTAACCTTTTTCTATGTAACTCCTCATTTGCCCAGTCACAGAATCTTGCTTTCTCAGAGACCAATAAAGTCTTTTGAGTGAATACTTATATAATATAGAATCGCGGTCAAAGTATTTCACCTGAAAATGTACAAACCTCAAAGGCGCGACGCAATAAGAAGGACATAGGATTCAGCGACCGTTGCGTATCAAAAGATGAGTTACAGAAGTTCATAACAGAGGGTATAAACCAGGCAATAGACTCCAAACTTGGACATATAGAATCTAAGCTGATAGAATCTCTGAAAATATACTTGGTGAGATAAGGAAGAGATAAAATCAATAGTCACCCCATTTATTAATGAGGCCGAGTGTCTCAGAGAGGAAGTGAAAATATTGAAAACTGATGTCCAAAATAATAATGCCCTTATTAAAGAACTGCAATCTCAAATTAATAAACAACAACAATGGAACAGGATAACAACCTCGAGATTGTTGGGTTACCTCAAACCACCAACGAATCCACACGCGCCTTAGTGAAAAAAATAGCAAAGCATGCAAACGTCGTATTGCAGGATGAACATATTGAATATGCTAATCGCGTACAGCCAAAGCAGTATCTGGTAAACCAAAGTCAATTGTAGTGCGCCTAAAATCACGTGATATAAAGGACGAAATTTTATCTGGCTTACGTCAAAAGCGAGGTATACAAACACTGGATATAGGAATGTCAGGTGATTCGAAAAAGTTCTTTGTCAATGAGCATTTGACCCCAGACAACAAACAACTTTTGAAGGAGACGAAGGCTCTTGCTGCAGAGAAAGGCTTCAAATTCGTGTGGGTTCGTAATTGTTGCATTTTTTTACGCCGGAACGAGGAATCTCCTGTTATAACAATAAACAACAGGCGCGATTTGGAGAAAATTTGTTAGTAATATGTTCTAATATTAAGTTCCTTTATTACACAAATCTAATTAAGTTCTACATTGTAGCCCCACTACCTAAATTGAGCATTCAAAACTGCCATTCACATACACAAAATCACTTGAACATTATACTTACTCACAGAAACACTCTTCAACACAAATACAACTCACACAACTGCCTATGTATATTCAATGTTATTAAAAAATACAAACATTTGCGCGCGTTTAAACATGAACATTTCATGTCTAAACTGCACAGGCCATCATTGCTAGTAATATTTTTAAATATATGCCTACACCTTTATACCTTTACACACAGTAACAATGAATAAAAATAACCTAAGTTTGCTTTATCAAAATGTCCGTGGATTGCGAACAAAAACATTGCAATTAAAACAGAACATACTTATGTACGACTTCGATATAATTCTAATAACTGAGACGTGGTTAACTCCTAGCTTTTACAATACTGAACTTTGCGATGATCGATATGACGTACTTCGTCTCGATCGGAATTCTAAAAATTCATCTAAAACGTCGGGCGGCGGTATCCTGATATGCACGAAAAAGTCACTGCGTGCGCAAGAGAGGTCCGAGTGGACGTGTGACGGTGTGGAGTGTACCTGGTTGACTATTACCGCCAGCACGCTCGCGTCGAATCAATGCAATAAATGCGATCTACATATATGTATTGTATACATACCACCAGATGATTTGCAGTCAGTAAGACTTACAGCCTTTACAGACTCCCTTCTATATATTTATTCATTACATCCAAACGATCATTACGTTATAGCTGGTGATTTCAATTTACACCACATAGGCTGGTCTCCTACCTATGGTCCCACCTTCATTAGGCGTGGAACTGTAAATTTACAAAATGCGGGTTCAAATCTTGTTGAATCATGCAGTAACCTAGGCTTCAATCAGTACAATTTTCATGCAAACTCCTCTGGCAATGTACTAGACCTAATATTTAGTGACACATACATTGAGGTGTCTAAATCTTGTAATTATCTCGTTAAAGAAGACCCAAGCCATCCATGCCTGGAGCTGAATGTATCGGAATTTATGACGCCCAATATTAAATTAAAAAAGGTTACAAGATATAACTACGCAAAGGCTAACTACTGTAAAATAAATGAATATCTTAACGGCATAGACTGGATTGACTCACTAAGTGGTGACACCATTGACATAATTGTACAGAAATTTTACTCAATCCTCCACCGAGGAATTGAGCAGTATGTGCCTAAAACTATCTCTTTTGCTTCTAACAAGTTTCCAGTGTGGTATTCTAAGTCTCTCATACATATAATACGTGACAAACGATTAGCTCATTCTCGTTGGAAAGCAATAAAAAAACCCACGAGATTACGATGAATTCTCTTTACTTCGTGCAAGGCAGAAGGCAGTACAGAAAAAATGTTTTAAATTATATATGCAAAAAATACAAACATCGTTAAAGAGAGATCCAAAGAAAATCTGGTCATATCTAAAATCTTTACGTACTAATAACACTGGCTATCCTAATAGATTGCAATTAGGCAGCACGCATGATGTACGGTTCCTGGGTCATCAGGTGGTAGAAATAATAGAAGATTTGTAGATTACCCTATATTCACCACTTCCGTATAACAATAGAATATGAGCGATATAATAGAATTATAATAAAATTATAATTAAACAATTGAAGAGAGTGCCGACGTCTGGCTATGCTCTCGGGGTGTAACTCCAACGATATAGAAAATCGTCATGCTTATAAAGTGATCCAAGTATACAACCAGGGCACGTACATACGTTAGAAATATTCACGTTTGTAGTTGAACATGATGTATGAACCTTGGCACGTACACAGGGAAACATCACGCTTACAAGACTAAGAAACCTAAATAAACAACATACAAAATGTACAGCCTGGGCTCGTACATACTCCCACACGCAAAAAGTACAAGATGAATATGTAGTGCTTTACAATAATAATTCAATGTATGCTTAACAGTCTCTAGGAAATACTTAAAGTTTCTAAACTTATTCTAACACTTCTGACACAATTACACGGCACTATCACTAGCACTAAAATATACTGGAGTCCGGTCCTGGATGGGATTTTTGTAGTCTACTGCAAGACTGGCTGCCACCGCTGCTGCTAATGCCGCTACCGATGTTTCCTGCTGCACGTCAGTGGGTTGCTGCATTGGCATCATTGTTATGCCTGATGATGTCTGCTGGACAGGTACTACCGTACTGGTTCGACGAAACCTTCGCAGCAGTAGAATCGCTCCTACCACGACAAAAATGCCCAAAATTGAGTATAAGGCAATATACTGATGTACGTCGTGGTATGTCACCTCACTAATCACCGGAGCCTCCTTCCGCATATGTTCCAGATCCACTCCTATTTTATCAAGACTACTAATAGTGTAGTTATTTCTTGAATTTTCAATAACATCCGAGGATAAAGACACATTTATCAGATTATTAATTGAATCCATATAAGGCGAATACACCATTGTTTCAGTCTTGAGCATATTCTGATAATCATTATGAGCATAAATGACGCCTTTCTTGTTTCGTAACATGCAACCATGACCTATGCTTATTAATCCCGTCGTATTTAATTGTTCTGCAGAAATTTGATCTCCACATATGACATGTAATGGACACCGGTCACAACAAAAGTATAAATATGTATTCTTTTTATTCAGGTCAATCCACTCATTATCACATGGAACCTTTTCGAATTGACATTGCCCTTTTATTCCTGTCTTACATAAGCTGTCTTCTGCTTTCATGTGATGAAATAGTTTAGGTAGGTTACAATAATAAATATCAGAATAATAATCACAATTCGATAACAATTGATTTTCTGACATTTTTATATATGAATTCTTTTCCTTGTTTATTGCGACGAGATCTGAAATAGGAACAACTTTGACCATCGTCAGTGCGTCACTCTTGTAAGGAACAGAAATCACGTTATATATTTCAAAGTTATCTCGGCTGACCAGCGGAACTGAGATTTCCAATATTAACTGTTCATAAAGCATCCTTGCCCTAACTCTTAGAAATTTATATATATTACCAAACTGTGCTTGACTGTTAGTAATAGGCAAGGAAAGATCTGTTGAAATATGATTAGATATTATGTTTAGTTCCTTGCGCAATTGCTCCGATGAAATAAGATGAAAATTAAATCGACCATGATAAATATCGGTAATGGTGTCGATCAGATACTCCTGCATATTCTTTAGATTAGCAAGTACGTTTGTTGCTGCGATGCTGTCAAGAGTAAACTGAGTAATACGCTCTAAATTATTGATTTCAGTAACTTGAGTATCAATTGCCTTCTTCACTTCGTTTGCGTGTCGATTTATTAATTTTCGTAGATTATAATTTTCTTCCTCTGACCGCTTCATGAGGTTGTATTCCGCTTCCAGAACAGACGTCTGATTTTTCCATAGATTCGCCAAATGCTGCTCATTCTCTTTAACTAAAGATATATCCTTTTGATATTGTTCAGCGAATGATTCATCCAATACTCCGAATAAGGAATGCGCTGCGTAACCTATACCGTTGATAAGGCCGCGCCGACGCCGCTTCGAGCGCGTGCCCGGGTGCTGTGTAAGCAACACCTGATCGTAGTATTTGAGTTCTGCGAAGCCGTGACGTAATTGGTTCATAGTAATTTCGCAATGTGTTTTTTCATTGAAGCCAGCACACATGCCATTTAACGTTTTATAGTATTGTTCGAATGCCTTTTCTCCTTCCCAATAGGGGTTCATGTCATAGTAAACAATGATTTTCCATTTCTCTTGAACTAATTGCATATTGCTTATCTTGTCTAAGTATACCCCCTTGTTATTATTAAATGTACTTATATTATAGTTTGCCGGATGCGTGGCCGATACGTATGTTAAAAAATATATGAATGAAAGCATTATTGTTAAAACGTTTCCGAGAACCTCTCGTCCGACGGGCCGTGGTTTTACGGATCTGTGTGGCTCCTTATTTTCGACTGCTGCCTTATTACTGTCCTGCACTGGCAAGGGACTTAATTTCACAATAGGACGTTTTATTATTCCGTTCTTTGTCTTCAGCGAAACTACTCTGACGATATTGTCAGTGCCTGGATGTAATTCTACAACTCTGCCCATAGCCCACTTTCCAGGAGGTAAATTTGGGTCGTGAATTGCAACTAAATCTTGTACCTTTAAGTTTTCTCGTGGCCTTTGCCATTTACTGCGGGATGTCAAAGTGGGTAAATATTCCGCTTGCCATCTCTTCCATATGTCTTGGAATGTTTTCTCCACCAAATACCATCTCGTTCGTAAATCACTCTCGGTGGGCAATAATGAAAGTGTGGGTCCTCCAGTTAAAAAATGAGCGGGTGTCAGAAAATTAATATCCTCAGGATCTTCTGAAATAGGACATAAAGGCCTAGTATTCAGGCAGGTTTCTAGCTGTGCTAAAAGTGTTGAGAGCTCTTCATATGTGAATCTTTGATCCCCGATTACTTTCCTTGTATGAGCCTTTAAGCTTTTAACCGCTGCCTCCCATAATCCGCCAGCGGAGGGCCATGCAGGCGCATTAAAATGCCAGTTTATCTCCATGTCCGTAATTGTGGTGGCGAATTGTTCGCTCGCGAATGCTCGTTTTAATTCGTCATACTCAGCGTCAAGTACACGATTTGCCCCAATAAAGTTCGTGCCATTATCACTGTAAATATGTTCTGGAGTCCCTCTTCGAGCCGCCATTCTCTTTAACGCTGCTAGAAACGCCGAAGTAGTTAAATCCGATACTACTTCTAAATGCACTGCCTTTGTAGCCATGCATATAAATACGGCAATGTAACCCTTTGTGCACTTCATCCCTCGTCCTTTGCTACTCTTAATCATAATAAATCCCGTAAAGTCAACTCCCGTATGCTTAAACGGCCGTACGGGGTTACACCGTGCTTCAGGCAAGTCACCCATTAATTGGTATTGCAGCCGAGGGTTATTCTTAACACATGTCACACATAACCTTAACTGCCTCTTTACTGCTCTATTATTACCCACAATCCAGTACTTCTGCCTGATAAGTGATAATGTTAGGCGAGGGCCGCCGTGAAACGTGAGCTTATGCGCTTGGTCTATTATTAAATTAGTTAGCCGGCCGGTATGTGAAATTAAAATGGGATGCTGCATGTCTTCACTAATGAAAGCGTTCCGCAACCTTCCCCCCACACGAACAAGACCATCTTTTCCAAGAAATGGATTCAGCGCAATTAATTTACTCTTGTGAATGCTTTCCTTCCTTTTCACTTTTTCTATCTCATAGGAAAATTCTTCTTCTTGTACGTGACTAATTATCTTCAATTTTGCTTCCTTAACTTCAGCTAATGTGAGGTGCCGTTCCCTTTTATCCTTATTTTTTGGTAAAAGCCGTAATATCCAGGCAACTATTCTGATTGCCCGTGAGAAACTGCTGCAATTTTCTATGATTTCTTTCACTATGCTATCCTTACTTTGTATTATATTAACTAAATATTGTTTTTTCTCTTCTTCCTTCGTAAAATATAACTGAGTTTCTTCGCTATGTTTATATGAAGGTAGCCATGATGGACCATTCCACCATAGAGAGTGTCCTTCAAGCCTTTTAATGGAAATACCACGACTGGCGCAGTCTGCCGGGTTTTCCTCTGATTTAACGTAGCGCCATATATTTGGCGGCATATCTTGAACAATCTGTTTAACTCTGTTGCTTACAAATGGCTTCCACTTCTCTGGCTGTCCCTGTATCCACCCCAACGTTACCATGGAGTCCGTCCAACCATAACACTTAATATTATTATTCCCTAAGCATGTTTTTACTTTACTAAATAACTTTGTTAATAAAACAGCTCCACATAATTCACCCCTCGGAATCGAGATTTTCCCTTTAACGGGTACCAATTTTGTTTTTGCTGCCACCAATGAAACCTTGTCGTTTATTCGACTGTAAATTACTGCGGCATATGCTTTATTTGATGCATCGCAAAATCCATGCAGCTCTACTGTGCTGTCCGGACTAATTTGTAACCACCTAGGGATCCTTATTTTAGAGATACTTAGCTCTAATTCTTCTTTAAATTGCTCCCATTTTCTTATAATAGAAGTAGGTATTTGATCGTCCCACTTAATGTTTTGCTTCCATACTTCTTGAAAAATTATTTTCATCGCCGTAATTGCAGGAGCTAACCAACCCAGTGGGTCAAATAACTTGGATATATCTGACAAAAACGCCCTTTTAGTCGTTTTGTTTGAGAAATCGAATGATGATTGAAACATAAAACAATCTTCTTTCGGGTTCCAATAAACCCCCAATGTTTTTGAAATAGGATCCCCTTTAAACGTAAATATTTGCTGATTTTGCTCTCGGTTCATCTTTTCCGAAAGCCTTTTCAATATGCTTGGTTCGTTGGAGGCCCATTTTCTTAATGTAAAGCCCCCTGCATGCAACAAATCCTGTAACTCCGTTACCATGCTGCATCCTTCTTCTATAGAATGAGCCCCATATATTAGGTCATCTGTATAAAATGCTTGCTCTGTGATTTCCGCTGCCCTAGGAAACCGAGACCTCTCATCCATAGCTAGCTGTTTTAACGTCATCATGGCTAAAAAGGGTGCCGCCTTTGTGCCATATGTTACCGTTGTCAGTTCGTATTCCTGTAACGGTTGAAGATGTGTGTCGCGCCAAATAATTTTTTGCATTTTTCGATCACACTCGAAAATGTCAATATTTCTAAACATTTTCTCCACATCTGCGGTGTATACATATCGAAATCTTCTCCACTTTAATATAAGGGATTGTAAGTCTTGCTGTAGGTTGGGACCCGTATACATTACATCGTTTAAACTAAGTCCCGTTGATGTCTTCGCTGACCCATTGAATACAACACGTAGTTTTGTAGTTTCCGAATGTTCCCGGGTTACGCAATGATGAGGTAAGTAGTACCCATGCTCCGAGCCCTTGTTTTCAACAAGAGACATGTGCCCTAAGTCCTTGTATTCATTTATAAAGTCCTTATATTGCCCTGCGGTTTTGGGTTGCTGCGCTAATTTCCGTTCCAGGCTGTGAAATTGTGCTACAGCCGTTGGTTTGGACAGCCCTAAACTTTGTTTAAAATTTTCTTTTAGTGGAAGTCGTACTTTATATCTTCCATTTGCTTGGCGCAGTGTGGTTTGCTTATACAACTCGAGACAGTATTGGTCTTCAGTGGACACGACGGATGGTGACTCTTCTATGTCTTCTATTTCCCAAAATTTCTGTAAATCTACAGTGCTATTTAGTATGACGTTGCATTGATATGACTTTAGGTTTCCACATAAAATCCATCCAAGTCTTGTCTGTTGCGCTATAGGTTGCGAAGCATTTTTTCCTCTTAATATTCCACCCATCATAATTTGAGAGTATACATCGGCCCCAAGTAATATATCTATTTGTCTGCTTCTGTTGAACTCCGGATCTGCCAATTCGATATTTTTAATATATGGCCATGACGGCATATTAAAGGAGTTATTCGGTAGTTTGTGCACTAAAGTATTCATAATAAAACCTTTTGTTTTTAATGTATAGTTAGTGTGAATAGAAGCACAGGTCAATGTAACCTGACCCTTGATCCGTTGTGTGTTTACTCCCACTCCCGAGATAACACCATGACAGCCTTCCCTCTTTAGTTTTAACAATTGTGCTGCCTTTTCGCTTATTATTGATATTTGAGATCCTTGGTCAATAAGTGCGCGCATGAGGTAATTCTTTCCATTAGCCCCTAATACTCTAATTTTTGCGGTAGCTAGGAGGACTTCTGAAAAATCCTTCGATGTCGTGTGCACCCTTTTCGACTGCTCCCGTGGATAGTAATAATTATTTTTATATTGTAAATTATTTGTAGATGGGCGATTAGGCGAATGCGAATTATATAACGCATTATGTAACTTTGTATTATGCTTCTGATAACAAATTTTGCATCTAATTGCTGACACACAATCCTTAACATCGTGGTTACATAAACAATTGGTACATATCTGCAATCCTAAGACTGTATCCAGCCTCTCCTTATAATTCATGGCTGTAAAGGATTTACAGTTAAACGTGACATGATTTGACGATCTGCATATTTTACAGTACGTGTTTTTGCCCATATTGTCATGACCTCGATTACACACTTGCGATGACACGAATTTATTGTTGATCGGCTTATTATTTAGCCGAGGTTGATGTTTTGTAATATGACTCTGCTGAGGTTGATTGCTTGTTGTTTCCAATGCGGTAAATGTTTTTTCCAGGAAGTCCATTAAATCCTTAAGCACCGGTAACTCTTTGGGATCCTTTAGTGATGCAACATATGCTTGATAGGTGCTATATTCCAGTTTTTGAGACAGAATATGAACTATAATGGTGTCCCAATGTTCTATGCAAATCCCCAGACTCTTGAGCCCATTCAAGCACTCCAAAGTAACATCGTGAAGTTTCTTAATTTGCCGCAGGTTGTCCTTTTCAATCCTTGGGAGCTGCATAAAGCTATTTAGATACGATGTTAGAATATGTTTTTTGTTGTCGTATCTATTAGTGATAATTTTCCAGCATGCGTCATAATTATCGTTGCCAGCTTGTAGTTGGTGTATGAGCCTCTCTGGCTCCTCTCTTAATTTTGATTTTAAATATTGCAGTTTTTCTGCGTTGGAAAGGCTTGAATTTTTGTGGATAGTTTGTTCAAACAAGTCCCGGAATGATACCCATTTTTCAAAACTTCCATTAAATATGGGTATTTCGATACGTGGGGTTAATTTTTCATGCGGGGTGATGTCACGCAATTTCAGGTTTATCTCCTTCCTTTGGCGCCTAAATATTTTTTCCTGCTCGTGATATTTATCTTGATATTCGGAGAAAGTTCCTGCGAGACCGACGTTTATGTCTATGTGATTTTGAAAAATCTCGTCCCAACGCGTTTTAGAATCAGCCAATTCGTCCATTAGTTCAAAATTTTCGGCGGAATCAATATTAAATTCAGCACAATGTTGATTGAATGAGCTGAACAATGCTATCTGCCTGCGAAGTAGTTCTTTAGTTTTTTCCGAACCCCCCTTGATTTCTATAGTATCGTTATCAAACCCCTGTTGCGGCTGAGCCGATTCTAGTGTCTCGAACTCGCTCGCACTTGTACTTGCCTTTGGCGTTTCGATTTGTATTATGTTTTGGTATTCCTGACTTAATGCTTCCTTTACTGAGTGGTATGAGGCTTTGGATCTATCATATTCCCATTCCTTGAAGTACTTATGATCCTTGCTAAGCTCTTTTAACATGTGCTCATGGTTGGATCGAAATTGGCTCCACAATTCTTCCAAATGCGACAGTCGACTTTTAAAATAGTCGGGATGTTTTTTTCTGTCTGCTCCGTCCTTCTTATAATTGTTCATCAATCTTTGAATATCCCCCCATACTTTAAGCTGATCTTGGTATAGTTTATCCATGATTATTTATTGTATGCCCCAAATAAGCAATAATTATTGTGTAACAAATTATTTTTTATATATACTGTTGATCCCTCTGGATCCTTATAAATGTTGGGAAAGGACTTATTTTCTATTGCCTCCCTTTAATAACGATTGACGTCCGTTACCTTCTTCTAGGTTCAAAAGGACGCCGATATACTGTTGACCACTCTGGATCCTTATAAATGTTGGGACAGGACTTATTTCACTTGCCTCCCTTTAATAACGATTGACGTCCGTTGCCTTCTTCTAGGTTCAAAAGGACGCCGATATACTGTTGACCACTCTGGGTCCTTATAAATGTTGGGACAGGACTTATTTCACTTGCCTCCCTTTAATAACGATTGACGTCCGTTGCCTTCTTCTAGGTTCAAAAGGACGCCGATATACTGTTGACCACTCTGGGTCCTTATAAATGTTGGGACAGGACTTATTTCACTTGCCTCCCTTTAATAACGATTGACGTCCGCTGCCTTCTTCTAGGTTCAAAAGGACGCCGATATACTGTTGACCACTCTGGGTCCTTATAAATGTTGGGACAGGACTTATTTCAATTGCCTCCCTTTATTAACGATTGACGTCCGTTACCTTCTTCTAGGTTAAAAAGGACGCCGATATACTGTTGACCACTCTGGGTCCTTATAAATGTTGGGACAGGACTTATTTCACTTGCCTCCCTTTAATAACGATTGACGTCCGCTGCCTTCTTCTAGGTTAAAAAGGACGCCGATATGCTGATGCTCCCTCTGGATACTTAACACGTTGCTCTCCTCTTTTCTATTGATGCGGATGATGGTGTTCTACTTGCTTGATGACTCCACAAACCAGCAGTGGGATGTTTTTCCACGGCGCCGATCTTCAGGAAAACGGAGAAAAACGCGAACGCGATCAACTGTACGCGAAAGACCCGCTATTCCCGGATAGCTCGAAGGACCAAAATGTACGGTTCCTGGGTCATCAGGTGGTAGAAATAATAGAAGATTTGTAGATTACCCTATATTCACCACTTCCGTATAACAATAGAATATGAGCGATATAATAGAATTATAATAAAATTATAATTAAACAATTGAAGAGAGTGCCGACGTCTGGCTATGCTCTCGGGGTGTAACTCCAACGATATAGAAAATCGTCATGCTTATAAAGTGATCCAAGTATACAACCAGGGCACGTACATACGTTAGAAATATTCACGTTTGTAGTTGAACATGATGTATGAACCTTGGCACGTACACAGGGAAACATCACGCTTACAAGACTAAGAAACCTAAATAAACAACATACAAAATGTACAGCCTGGGCTCGTACAATACATATAACAATGAATCGGAAGCATGCACGGGTTTTAGTACTTTCTTTAAGAGCGTATTTCAACTAGCAGCACCTTCATACCTGCATGCTTCATGCTGCCCTGATGCATCGCCTGAAAAGCAGCAAGCCTCCACGCGGCGTCATAAAAAGGATCTAGGACAAAGCGACAAGCACTTGTCAAGGGATGAGCTGCAGAAGGTAATTACAGAGGGAATAAACCAGGCAATCGACACTAAACTAGGTTATATACAGAATAAATTGATTGAAACTCTAAAAGCTTCTCTTATTATTTATTTATTAATCCTTTATTGCCTTATACAAAAACACACATAACAAAAAAATAAAAAATAAAAAAAACAGTAACAAAAGATATAAGGCAAAGGGCGGCCTTATCGCTTACAAGCGATTTCTTCCAGGCAACCCTAATGAGAAACACAACGTTAAAGAAAAACCATCAGAGGGTAGAGTACAAAAAAAATCAATTAACAAAAGCAACAAAAAAACAAAAAAACTAAAAACTTAAACTTAGAACATGCGTTACTATAACTAATTGAATATAATAAATCAAAATCAAAGAAAAAATAGCAATAATAATAAATAAAAATAATTATAGACAAAAATTTAAAAGCAAATAAAAAGGTTAACCTATAAAAATAAATATATATAAGCAGAACTAATTACGAGGTAGAAAGAAAATGATCAAAAAGAAGCTTTTTAAATACATTTAAAGATTGCGCTCGTCTAATATCGATTGGTAGGGAATTCCATAGCAGGATACTCTGCACAGTAAAGGAGGAGTGATAGAATTCAGTTTTATGCGTAGGAGTTTCAAGAATTAGGTTGTCTAAGGAACGTAAGTCAAAACTGCCGCCGGAGAGGAAAATAAAATTTTGCTTTAAGTAACTAGGGGTTTTGGGATTAAAAAGAATATAAAAGAGAAGTTGTAAAATGCGCATCCTACGCCGCAATCGAATGGGTAGCCAATTGAGCTTTCTTCGGAACTCCGAAATATGGTCAAATTTACGGAGTCCAAAAATGAATCTGATGCAAACATTTTGTAAGCGCTCTAACTTATCAAGCTGCAACTCAGTTAAATCAGGATAACATACATCAGCATAATCAAGAATAGAAAGTAAAAGAGAGTGAGCAAGAGAAATTTTAGTTGAGATAGGCAAAAAATTGCGTAACCTATTAAGTGCGTGGGAAGAAGAAAAAATCCTCCTGCTCAGTTCATTTATTTGGGGCTGCCAAGACAGGGTTTTATCCAAAGTAATGCCCAAATTCCTAACAGTGGAGCAAAACGGAACAACCGTACTATCTATAGTAATCTGGGGTAAAGTTGACCAATTTATTCTCATTATATACGATGCACTTCCGATGATAATAGACTGGCTCTTATAAGGGTTTATCTGAAGACCATACGATTTACTCCATTTCACAACTTTGTCTAAATCAAAGTTTGCCGTCAGAATAGCAGCCGGCAATTCATCAAAAGTAGACTGGTTGTAAATTTGAAGATCATCAGCATAAAGATGAGAGTTGGAAGAAAGTTGATTAGTAATAGAATTTATAAAGAGCGAAAAGAGAAGAGGAGAGAGGATACCACCCTGCGGTACGCCAGCAGAAACATGAGACCAAGAGGAAAAGCTTTCAGTTAATTTAATTCGTTGCTGACGTTCCGATAGATAGCTTTTAAACCAATTAATCACAGAAGGGGACATATTAATAGAACGCAGCAAAGCAAGAAGAACATCAATGTCTACCGAATTAAAGGCATTACTAAAGTCAAGCAAGGTAAGTATTGTGAGTTTTTTATTATCCATGCCACGTCTTATGTCATCTGTAATCTTAGTGAGAGCAGTAGCTGTACTGTGCCCAGGACGAAAACCGGATTGAACTGAATTAAGAAGGGAGTGTTCGTTGAGAAAGATAGCTAATTGCTGATGAAGAATACGTTCAAGAACCTTAGAAAGGAAAGGAAGGATGGAAATAGGTCGAAAATCAGAATAGGTAACTGGGTTAGCGATTTTAGGAATAGGAATAACATGGGCAAATTTCCAGATATTAGGAAAGACACCAGAGAAAACGGAAGTGTTGAAAATGTGAGCTAGAACCGGGGTTAAAATGTCAACAATAGGAAGGATCATATCCCGACCAATGCAATCATAACCAATGGCTTTCGACGAGACAGACTTAATGCTCCTCCCTACTACGTCATCAGCAATCGTCTGAAACGTAAAAGAGGGTATATTCCGAGTAGGACAAAAGTTAAGGGATGCAATGGTTTCAGATTTAATACTTTGATCAAAAGTGGGATGACAGGAGAAATGTTGATTAAGCAGTTCAAGATTCAAATCAGCAGAAAGTGGCAGTTGCTGTTGTTTCCCGATTCCAAGCGATTTAAGGAATTTCCATACTTTGGAAGGGTCGCCTCCTTCAACTGATTTGTGAATATGACGCCGCTGAGCATCACGGCACAGGGTATTGCATCGATTACGGACTTTTTTGTATTTCTCACGCGCCAAAGGAGAATCACACAATCAAAAAAAATCTTATTGTGGAGTTGCGAGAAGAAATCAAGTCTTTCATTATTCCATACGTCGAAGAGGCAAAATCTCTGAGGGAGGAATTGAGTCTACTTAAGAATGATCTTTTGAATTGCAATGCCATGGTAGGTGAACTAAAATCTCAAATCGGGAAGCAGCAACAGTGGAACCGGATGAATAATTTAGAGATTGTAGGTTTACCTCAAACTAGTAACGAGTCGACACGCTCACTAATACAAAAAATCGCAAAACATGCTGATGTGGATTTGCAACCGGGCGATATTGAATTCGCCAATCGTGTACAGCCGAAGCAATCTATGCCTGGCAAATCAAAAACAATCGTGGTGCGCTTGAAGACACGCGAAGTAAAAGACAAAATATTATCTGGCCTACGTAAAAAACGGGGAATCCATACATCTGATATAGGGATGTCAGGAGACTCGAAAAGATTCTACGTAAATGAGCATTTGACCCCAGATAATAAGCATCTTCTTAAGGAGGCGAAAGCGCTGGCAATCGATAAAGGTTTTAAATACGTATGGGTTCGTAACTGTGGAATTTTTTTACGCCGAAACGAAGAGTCCCCTGCTATAACCATAAATTGCGAACGGTATTTGGCAAAAATAGTTCGTTAAACCTACTACTATGTATTATTCGTATGTACCATTTGAGAGTTGTTATGTATTTCATGGTAGACTTAAACTACTTCCTTTGTTTTTGCTTCTTAAAATTACTAGACGAGATTTCCTGGTTCCATATGAACCAATATTTTGTTATGATATTAACGGTGTATAAATTCACTATTAGTTTTGTAGATTACTTAAATTATTCATTTCGACTTGGATTGAATTGGTCATTAGAATATAGTTTTAACAGCGTAATAACAAAGCCAAATAACAAATTTCTATTAAAAGTCTACATTAAAGTTAGTACAATCTCTATGTATTCCAATGTTTGACAAAAGTTTAACCTTTTTTTATCAAAACGTTCGTGGCTTGCGTACAAAAACAAATGAATTTTATCAAAATCTTCTTACTTGTACTTTTGATATTATTTTGATAACCGAGTCATGGCTTAATAGCAGTTTTTATGACAATGAACTGTGCAGTGATGAGTACCAGTTGTTTCGACGTGACAGAACGAAAGAAACTTCCGGTAAAAATATAGGGGGAGGGCTACTCATCT
Organism: Pieris rapae; assembly: GCF_905147795.1. Lineage (NCBI taxonomy): Eukaryota > Metazoa > Arthropoda > Insecta > Lepidoptera > Pieridae > Pieris > Pieris rapae. The sequence continues at coordinate 2,143,571 of NC_059533.1, read as the reverse complement.
ATGTATCTTGTCAATTGAAAGCATATGAAAGGCCTGAGTGGAACTGCAATAATGTTGAAACACTCTGGATAACTATACCCCATAATTCATTGGCAGTCAATAGCCGGCGCAATCTCCACATCGGCCTTGTCTACATACCTCCAGACTCTATGCAGGCTGAAAGACTTGAAACGTTTATTTCCTCGTATAGCCGCATAATAGACACAAATTTAAGCGATAACTTTATAATAGCCGGTGACTTTAACCTCTCAAATATTAATTGGACGCCTTTGGGGCCCATTCTATTAAAAAAAGGAACCTCTAAAATACAAAATATTTCCGAAATGTTTTTAAATGAAATTTATATTTCCGGCCTAAAACAACATAATTTGTCGCCTAATAGTAGTAATAATGTCTTAGATTTAATTTTAAGTAACGTTTCCATCGACTGTTCAAAAACTGATATGGCCCTAGTAAAATCTGACATATATCATCCTTGCTTAAAAATCGATGCTACCGACTTAGTTTTACGTGAAACCATCCCAAAAGCACGAATAAAATACAACTTTCGTCGCGCTAACTATGAGGATATTAATAAAGCGTTGTCGAATATTGATTGGGTAAATGTTTTAATTGGAGATACTATTGTTGAAGTGACAGATAATTTTTATGTAATTTTAAATAAAATAATTTCAAGTTCTGTTCCTAAGAGCCGGAATATTAGTAAAAGTAAATGTCCTATTTGGTACTCAAGGTCTTTGATTCATATAATAAAAGATAAATTAAAAGCTCACAAACGGTGGAAAACTTATAGGAATCCAAGAGACTACGATGAATTTTCGCTGTTACGCGCTAGGCAAAAACTTGTATCCAAAAAGTGCTTAGATATGTTACAAAGTATTTTAGAGTAGGAATTTAGTAAAGAGAAATAAATAAAACAGCTGAGTTAGACAATGGTGCAAACCGCTCAATATCTTGGAACAGACAGGGGCGATATATTTATTATAACAGACTACATTGACAGATACAGATTACATTGACTGATACAGACTACATAATATTAAGTGGATGCGTTCAGTTTAACATCCTCCCTTGAACGCAAACCCATAGCGATGAGGAAGTGCTGGTGTTTGGGCTTCGGTAGGGCTTTGGTGAGGCAGTCAGCAACCATCGAATCAGTGCCCACATATTCAATCTTGACATCACCACATTCAACTTTGTTCCTCAGATAGTGGTGACGAACATCAATGTGTTTACTCCTAGCATGATAACTGTAAGTACCTGTAAGTTTAATAGCACTTTGATTATCACAGTACAAAGTAATAGGTGTAACCTTTAAAGAAGGCCACAGTTCACAGTGCAACTGTCTCAGCCACATAGCTTCTTGAGTAGCAGCTGAGAGCGCCATATACTCTGCCTCAGTAGTAGACAAGGCAACAGTTTGCTGCCTTTTTGAATTCCAAGATATCGCTGCACCCTGGAAATTAAAAATGTATCCAGTACATGATTTTGTCTTCAGTACAGGAAGCCCAATCAGAGTCTGAGTATCCAGTGATTTCTTCATCAACATTACTTTTGTATACAAGCTGTAGATACTTTGTACCTTGTAAGTATCGAAATAACCTCTTAACAGCATTCCAATGCTCTTCTGTATGAGAACTATTATATCGACATAATGTATGCACTGCATAGCATATATCTGGCCTTGTTCCTTGTGAGATGTATAATAAGCAGCCAGTGGCTTCCTGGTAAGGTATACTTTCAAATTTTTCAGAACTTGAAAACTTTATATTCGGTTCCATTGGAGTTCCTACTGAGTTACATTGTTCCATACCAAAACGTCTTAATGTATTTTCTATGTACCTAGTTTGATCAATGGCTATTCCTTCTGAACTGTATGAAATACAAAGTCCAATATAACAATAAGCAATTCCAAGCTCATTCATTTTGAAATTATTCTTCATTTTTACTTTTATATTGTTTGCTGACTCCTGACAGTTGTGAAACAACAAAATGTCATCAACATATATAGTTATAAACATAACATGTTCATTTTCATATTTATAGTAGACACAAGGATCTACATTCGATTTTGAAAATCCAATACTACTCAAAAAATTATCAAGCTTTTTGTTCCAAGTTCTACTGGCTTGCTTCAAACCATATATTGATTTATTCAATTTGCAAACTTCTTTTGTCCCATTATCATATCTTAGTGTTTTAATTTTAGCATTTAATTGATTCTCTACTAGTAGCTTAAAATCTTTAAACTTTTCGAGTACTTGTGATTTAGAGCTGATAAAGTAAACAAATACCTTTCTAGACCAATCGTCGACAAAAGTGACATAATATCTGGCACCACCGAGAGACTTTTCCTCCATTGGCCCACATACATCTGAATGCACCAACTCCAGGAGGGCGGAAGCCCTTGTGCCAGCATGTTTGAATGGTTGCCTTGTTTGCTTACCTTTTAAGCAAGTATTACATACCACATGCTCCTCTCTACTTGATTCTATATCTGCTCCATCTGTAGACTCATTAAGTTTCTGAAGATCATTATAATTTAGATGACCCATCCTTTGATGCCATAGATGTACAGATGACATCAAAGCATAAGTTTCATTATGAACCACATATAAATTGTTCTTTATATATCCAGTGAGAATTAATTTAGACTCTTTATAAACATTACATGTATTCTTACTAAATTTTACTTGACAGTTATTCTGTGTCATTTGGCGGACTGACAGAAGATTAACAGCCAAATCTGGCACATATAAAACATTTTTTACTTGTATTGTACCAATTTTTAATTCACTTTCACCATCATATGTTTCTATATTTACTTTACCACAGCCTTTTACTGTTAATATTTTGTTGTCTGCAACTTTAATGTTTGTTACTAAAGCAGGTCCGTAGTCATAAAGCCAATCTCTCTTGTTTGTCATGTGCATTGCAGCTCCTGAATCAATGTACCAGCATCCACTCTCTAGGCCTGGTGAGGCTGGAAACGCTGCAACATAGCTAGAAGAAGTATTAATAGTTTCAGACTTATTCTTTTGATTTGAGCTGTTTGAGGCACAAAATTTGGCTAAATGACCATGCCTATTGCACCTAAAGCACCTGGGACCTTTACTATTTGCTTTAGAACCTGAACATTTACTATTCTTTGCCTTGCCTTTGTAGAAATTTGAAAAAAAAACAGATGAGTTGTCCGGAGACTTTACATCCTGTAAAATCTTTGTTTTAACTAAATCAGCAGTGATGGACACACCTGAGCTTTCCATAGCCATAATCATAGGACTATATGACTCTGGTAACCCGGCTAATAATAATGTGCCGAGCCACTCATCATCTACAATGAATTTTATATTACGAAGCTTGTGTGCACATGTGATGATTTTGTTGACATAGTTCTCAACACTACCACAACTTTCCAGATCTGTTGTAATTAGTTCTCGCAGAAGACCTACCTTCCTCAACAAGCCGGAGTCATCAAAAGCCTTTCTCAGGTTATCCCATACCTCCTTAGCCGTGGTGGCATCCTGGATATGAACATAGTTCATAGGGTCAACTAGAAGGACTATTTTTGACCTTGCCTTCGTATCTTCGGTCTTCGTAAAAGCCATGCCCGATGTCTCGACACATTTCCACAAATCTTCATGCTCTAAAAAGGTTTTCACCGCGAAACTCCATGTAGGATAATTATCACGGCCCGCCAAACGATCAATTTGAGCAAAACGGGGGTCCGCCATTGTAAGCTGAAAAGTTAATGACGTCGCGACGTATCACGAAATCAATTTGCATCAACGTGATGCCTATCACTTTATAAATCCTACTTCCCTATTTCTATCCGGGCGTCTGGGCCCATAACCTGTTACAAACTATTTTAGAGTAGGAATTTAGTAAAGAGAAATAAATAAAACAGCTGAGTTAGACAATGGTGCGAACCGCTCAATATCTTGGAACAGACAGGGGCGATATATTTATTATAACAGACTACATTGACAGATACAGATTACATTGACTGATACAGACTACATAATATTAAGTGGATGCGTTCAGTTTAACAAGATATGTTTGAGAAGAGTATCCAAAATAATTTGAGTAAGGATCCCAAAGCTTTGTGGTCATATCTGAGAAATAAACGCAAATGCAGCCCAGGCTACCCCAGCACAATGATTCTCGGAGATGAAGTGTACTACACTGAAGCAGAAGCTTGCGAAGGGTTCAACAAGTTTTTTAGAAGCGTTTTCCAAGCCCCAGATGTTAATTACAATCTTCAACACCTTCCTGAATCTGACGACATATGCAACAAAGTAGTACTAACTGAGGATGAAGTCTGTAGAGAGTTTAAATCTTTAAATATTAATAGAGGTTCAGGCAGCGATGGAATACCTTCAATTTTTGTACAAAAATGCTATAGACAACTCTCAAAACCTTTGACAAATATATTTAATCAGTCGCTTAATATTTTTTGTAGTTTCCCATCCAAATGGAAAGAAGCCCACATTGTTCCAATCCACAAAAAAGGATCTAGAAATAAAATAGAACATTATCGACCAATTTCGATTCTAAATTCATTTGGCAAATTATTTGAAAAATTAGTTAGTAAAACGTTAAGTCCCCTTATCCTAAGACAACTACCACAACAGCAGCATGGTTTTACGAAAAATCGGTCAACTGTCAGCAACCTGACTGTTTTTACCGAGTATATATTAAAGGGAATGGACGAAGGAGAACAAGTAGATGCTATTTATACGGACTTCGAAAAAGCTTTCGATCGGGTCGATCATGTCATTCTCCTCCATAAGTTATTAGCGCTAGGAATTCGTGGAGATCTATACAGGTGGATCAAATCATATGTAACCAATAGAAGGCAGGCGGTAGTTACGGGGGGGCATAAGAGCACATTTATAAATGTGACATCTGGTGTACCTCAAGGGTCCATACTGGGTCCGTTGTTATTCAACGCTTATCTATATGATATAAAAAGTTGTTTCAAGTATTCACAATTTCTCATGTTTGCAGACGACAAAAAAATATTTCTAAAAATTAAATCTATGGATAACTGTGTTCAGCTTCAACAGGATCTTAGTAGATTGGAAAACTATTACAGAAAAAAATAACTTTCTTTGAATATTGGAAAATGTAGTAAAATTACTTTTACTCGCAAACATAAGAAAATACAATTTTGTTATAAATTAAGAGATACAACAATTAAAGAAGTGAATTTAGTTAGAGACTTGGGGATACTAATAGATGATAAAATGTGTTTCTCTAATCATGTAGATAATATAACAGAAAAAGCATATAAACAACTTGGCTTCGTCAAACGTGTATGCAAATCTTTCAATAACATAAATTGTATAAAATGTTACTATACTTTGCTTTTGTTAGGAGTACACTAGAATATGCAAGCACTGTTTGGTCCCCCAGTTACAAGAAATACATACAGACTTAGATCAGCACTTAACGTGGTATGTACATCTTGAGGCAATAGGTAATAGAGTAAGGAAACTTATCTGGATCTTTAAAAACCTACGGCACGTGGCATCCAAGCTTCTGCTAAATTCAATTTACTTGGCTCTTGCGCAATCAATCATAATTTATTGTATTACGGTATGGGGCAGTGCCGCAAGAACCAAGTTTTTGGATGTAGAAAGATCACAGAGGGCTCTTCTAAAAGTTGCCTACTTTAAACCTAGACTGTACTCCACTGAGAAATTGTATAAAGATTGTGACCTGTTGTCGATTAGAAAACTATATGTTCTTCATGCAACACTCAGAAAACATAGTTCCATTATTCCTGATCCCGCCCATCTTTTGAAAAGAAGAAAAGATGCAGTTGTCATGTTGACCAGTTTTTCGAGCAGTTTTGCTGGGCGTCAATATAAAATACAAGCAGAGCATCTATATAAAGTGGTAAATGGAAGGCTTAGTATCTACATGCTAAATAAACATGATGTTAAACATAGGGTGACTGAATGGTTAAAGTCATTAGATTATGCTGAAATTTTTTTTTTTTTTTTTTTTATAGAACAGGGGGTAAACGGGCAGGAGGCTCACCTGATGTTAAATGATACCGCCGCCCATGGACACCCTCAATGCCAGAGGGCTCGCGAGTGCGTTGCCGGCCTTTTAAGAATTGGTACGCTCTTTTCTTGAAGGACCCTAAGTCGAATTGGTTCGGAAATACTTCAGTTGGCAGCTGGTTCCACAGAGTGGTGGTGCGCGGCAAAAACTGCCTGGAAAAACGCGCAGTTGTGGAACGGCGGATGTCGAGGTGATACGGGTGGAATTTCGTATTCTGCCTCGACGTCCGATGATGAAACTCAGCTGCAGGTATTAATCCGAACAACTCCTCTGAACACTCTCCATGGTAAATGCGGTAGAAGATGCAGAGAGACCCCCCATCTCTACGCAACGCCAAAGGATCAAGCCGCTTGGAGAGATTTTGGTCGTCAACGATTCGAACCGCTCTTCGTTGAATACGGTCAAGTGGAAGAAGCTGGTACTGGGGAGCACCCGCCCAAAGGTGGGAACAGTACTCCATGTGGGGCCGAATTTGCGCTTTATATAGTTGCAAGCGGTGGCCCGGAGTGAAGTACCGTCTCGCCCTGCTGAGCACACCGAGCTTTTTGGAGGCTAATTTTGCCTTTCCCTCCAAGTGACCGCGAAACTGAACGTCGTTCGATATGTCAACGCCAAGTATTCCGATGCTGGCTGTGGCTTTAAGGAGAGTGTTTTCGAAAAGAGGAGTAGCGACAAAGGGTGTTTTTTTAGCGGAAAACGCGCAAACTTGTGTCTTTTTGGGGTTAAATTGGACTAGGTTTAGTCTGCCCCAGTCAGAGACTCCACGTAGTAGGGTTTCTACTTCAGACACAAGTTTGTTCCGGTACTCATCGACATCTGCCCGAGAAATACTTGCCCGGCCAGTGTAAAGAGTGTCCCCAGTGCTGTCATCCGCATAGCAGTGAATGTTGCTAAGTTGCAACATATCATTGATATGCAGAAGAAACAGGGTCGGGGATAAAACACAGCCTTGTGGGACCCCAGCGTTCACGGGTTTAAGGTCGGAACATGCTCCGTCGATGACGACCTTGATGCTCCGATCGGCCAGAAAGCTGGAGATCCAATCGCATAATTTCTCGGGAAGCCCATAGGCTGGAAGCTTCGAGAGCAGTGCTCTGTGCCACACCCGATCGAAGGCTTTCGCTATGTCCAAACTAACCGCTAGAGCCTCCCCCTTGGACTCAATTGCCTCCGCCCATCTATGCGTAAGGTATACAAGAAGGTCACCAGCCGAACGACCTCGACGAAAGCCGTACTGAGAGTCACTTATCAGCTGGTGGCCCTCCAGATACTCCAGGAGCTGGCAATTAATAATGGATTCCATTATTTTGGAGAACAAGGAGGTTATCGCTATTGGGCGATAGTTGGACGGATCGGAGCGATCGCCTTTTTTAGGGATCGGATGTATCGATGCGATCTTCCAGCACTCCGGGACAGTGCCAAGCGAGTACAGGTACCGGAAAAGGCGCGTTAAGACCGGAGCCAACTCAGGAGCACAAGTACGCAGCACAATTGGAGGAATACCATCCGGCCCGCTCGACTTATGTATGTCCAAGGAAGATAATGCTTTACGGACAGCACGTTGCCGGAATGTAACTTCCGGCATCGAAGAATCACACCGTGAAATGCTCGGTGGTGATCTCCCTCGGTCATCCAAAGTCGAGTTGGACGCGAAGAGACAGCCTAAAAGGTCGGCCTTCTCCTTCGCAGTGTGGGCCAGCGAGTCATCCTCCCTGTGCAATGGTGGAATGGAGGGCTGACAAAAATTCCCTTGGACAGCTTTGGCTAGAGACCAGAAGGCTCGAGTCCCCGAAGGGAGTTGGGCCAATCTCTCGCCAAATCTGGCAATGTGCTCTGACTTTGCTTTAGTGATTTCCCGTTTGAAGGACCTGGAGGCTGAGTTATATGCTTTTTTGAGTTCGCTGGTATTAGCATCACGAGATTTCGCCGCTTCTGCCCATGCCTTAAAGCATTCTCGCTTTCGACGCGAGGCTGTCTTGCAAGAACGCTTAAACCAGGGCTGAGACTTGCCACCGATCGGCACCGCAGAAAAAGGAATAAAGAGTTCCATTCCCTGCAGAACCACTTCGGCGACAGAGGCAGCGACGGAATCTGGAGCTTCAGACGAAAAGCAAATAGGCCCCCAAGGGTAGGACGCAAAGAAAGACCGCATCCCGTCCCAATCTGCTGACTTGTAGTGCCAAATACGGCGAAAACCCAAAAAGCGCGACCGCGAAGGGCGCGTAGATGGCACAGTACTCCGGACCACACAATGATCCGATGAACCCAATGGCGGGTCAACGGAGACCTGATAGTTCTCCGGATGCGAAGTCAGCAGAAGGTCCAACAAAGAGGGTTTATGACCGTCCACATCTGGTATTCGCGTAATCGCAGGGACCATTTGTGTCAGGTCGTAGGCTAAAGCAAAGTCGTGAAAGGATCTTCCCGCGTGATCGGTGGTTTCAGAGCCGAGCCAATCGGCATGGTGGGCGTTAAAATCGCCAAGTATCACGATTTCGGCGGTAGGAACCCTTTCAAGCAGGGAATCTGTAGCCATTTGGATGTGCTCGATGAGTCGGTCAGTTTCGTCATTTCCGCTATGGGACCTATACAGGCACGCATAGAATCGCGGATGGTCATCGCAGTCTATGCGGAGCCAGAGGTTAGATAGGTCCCTTCCTTCAAGCGTCCCAAGGCGACGAGAACAGATATCCTCTCTGACGTACACGCAAACTCCCGCCCGCGGCACAAATGAATGTTCCAATTTGTACCCCGGGTAGGAGAGGTAAGAAGTATCAGCCGGGGAGGATATCTGAGTCTCAGTGAGGAAGAATAAGGCCGGCTTCGCAGATTCAAGGTGAAAGTGAACCGCGTTTAGGTTTGAGTTGAGCCCCCTAACATTGGTGAAGTCCACTGTGAGCGTGGAAGGGGTTGCCTTCGGCGAATTCTTCCGTTTGCCCCGAGATCGAAACCTAAAACTAGAACTGGATGTTTTGTTTAGAGCGCAGTTTTTGCCCACCCCAGAATACGAAGGGCAGCCTGTGCATCCACCACCGGATACTGATTGTTCCGATGATGGACGCCCAGAGGGGGATTCTCCACGTGTGGTACCCCCCTGGGGTAATCTTTCTTTAAACTGCACCGTCATACTCTGGGGAAGGGGGGGGGGATGGGCTACGGGAGTCTCACTCACCGAACGAAACGCGAGTACAATAGGATAAACCTATTGCATCACTTCACGCCTAAAAAATTTCAAATTAATTCAAATTGAGGATCTTTTGATGTACCCTAGATAAAGCTGCACGCACCGCACTGTTACCCACACACACACACACACACACACACACACACACACACACACACAAATACACACACACACACACACTCACCACACATTTCTTTCATTTCATGAATCACAGAAATCACAACTACATTCTTGTTTACAAGTTTGCTTATAAATATACCTATGGTACGAAAATCTTTTTGCTATGGAAGAGCGTGGCCTTCTAACACAGGTGTTTTTACACTTAATTGAGGGTCGCAACCATGGAATGTTTTTTTGTACCGTTTTTGAAGAAATAAAATATTTTTCATTTTTAAAAAAAATAGAAAACATTGAAAAAAAGTTCCTTAAGTTTTTAAGTTTTAAGGATTTCCAAAAGTTTAAGCTACTTGGATTCCTGCAAGTACTTTGGTATTGAATCCCTTGAATGTAGACGTAAACAATGCGACCTTATATTTTTACATGCTATTTGCAATGGTTTTATTGACTGCCCTGACTTGTTATCGCTTTTACTATTTAAGACCCCTTCATCACTCAATACAAGGCAAATCCAATTATTCGAGATTCCTCGTTCTAAGACCAACTATTTACGAAACTCGGTTATGTATCGCATACCTACAGATTACAACATAAATTACCAGCAAATCGATATATTTAATGTGACTAAAAAATTCTTAAAAAAATATTTTTAAAAATTCAGGTAACTTTTACCAATAATGGCTTTGTTTGTTGTTTCATGTTGAATATATGTTTTGATTTACCGATCTCGATTCTGTGCTTTGTAAAACTGTTATGTTCCTGTTTATATGTGTATTCCGTTTTGGCTTTTGTGTGTAATGTAATTGTTTGGTTATTGTTTAATGTATTAGCTGTAGGAATACTTAAATAAATAAAATAAAATAAAATAAAAATAAACAAAGAAGAAGACTGTCACAAAATCCAGGCTGACTTGAACAACCTTTGTAACTATTATAGACAAAATCGAATATCGGTTAATACTTCAAAATGTGTGAAGATAACGTTCACCAGAAAAAAAAACAAAATTAACTTTTTTTATAATATCAATAACAAACCCGTTAAAGAAGTAGATTCTGTTCGTGATTTAGGTATAAGGCTGGACTATAAAATGACGTACAATAACCATATTGACACAATTGTTGACAAAGCCTATAAGCAGCTTGGCTTTGTAAGACGTGTCAGTGAACATTTTCATGATCTTGAATGTATGAAAGTGCTATACTATACATACGTAAGAAGTATCCTCGAATATGGCTGCTCGGTTTGGTCACCTAGTTACTCTGCACACATTGACAAAATCGAAAAAATCCAAAAAAACTTTATTAAATTTATTTCCTATAAGACTTTTAATAAATTTAATACGTATAGAGACGCGTGTGATTATTTTAATATTAATACCCTGGAATTTAGACGAAAACAATATGATATAATACTACCATATATATGATATATTATGTAATATATTGTTACGAAGACGGGTCAACTGCAATGTTTTTAGATTTTACCACTACTTAGAGAACTTTTCAGCAGGCTGAAATATGATTTATAACCGTTTCAGGAGAGGGTCAATCACATATTAGAAAATCGAAATTTACATAATGTTGCCGTAGTTTTCAGGAGGCTGAAACATTTTTTCAGTCGGTTTCAGAACACGTATAGACGAATGGTACACTTTCAGCAGACCCGTTTTCAGGCGTTTTCAGGCCTGGTTATACCCCTTTGATGAAGGAATATTCTAGAACGAATTTTCTAGGTGTGGGACAAGCATTTTTTGATACACGAAAGAGAGAAAAGATAAGAACCTTCTCGAAGCTAGACCGAGAACTCTAGAACGTCGTACACGTAGCAGTGTGCGAAAGAGATAGCAAGTACGCGCGTTCTAGAATTAGGCGATCGCTACTCAATAGCGCTCCCGCCTAGAAAGTTCTCGTAAACATCGGAAACATCGTTCGAGATTCTTCCCAGGGATATATAAGCGAGCCAAAACGCGACCACTCAGTTCAGTTTTGAATGCGATTCCAAGCGATAAACAGCGAAGAGAAAAAGTGCGAACAAGTGCGATACCAGTGATAAAGTACTGAGTGATTTAAGTGATTAGTGACAGTGTTTTCTTGTGTGTGTTATTAGTGCTTTTCTGTGCGTAATTTCCAGATATTAGTGTACACGAATTCCTCATAGATTTTATTGAAATAAACCCTTGAATAATTCGACGGCGTTTTCTATCCGATCCCCTAGCTCGTAACATTTTGGTGTCAGAATTGGGGATAGAAAAATGCCAATTACTCCAAGGGAGAATCAAGAGAAGTTCGTGACAGTGTCTGCAGCAGATGCGGAGATGCAGACAAAGAAAACGGAGACTCTAATATCAAAGTTTGAAAACCTGGACAGTAGGTGTTCCGAACAGGAGAAACGCTTAATTGATTTAGAAAGGGAGGTTCAGTGCCTTAAGATGTCTGGATTTGTGGAATCATCTGGAACGCTGGAAGCACCTACTTTTAATGGTTCTTCTTCTTGGGACGCCTACAAGGTACAGTTTGAGGCTTTATGCAAGATAAACGGTTGGAAAGATAATCAGGCTGTGGCTGCCCTTATGTTGGGGTTGCGAGGTGAAGCCCTGGACGTGTTGGAAGTTATGACAGGAGATGTGACGCTAACGCGACTGCTGGATGCGCTGGAGGCACGTTATGGAGACTCACATTTAGAGCCAGTCTACAGGGCTCAATTACGGGAGAGAATGCAGCGACCAAGTGAGAGCTTGCAAGAATGGGGTCTGGAAATTGAGAAGCTGGTAAGGAAAGCTTACGCATCCTTACCAGATGTAGCAGACAAGATATTAGTGCAAACCTTCATGGATGGAATAAGAGATCGTGAAGTCAGGCTGAGAGTGAACCTTGGTCACCACAAGAACCTGAAGGACGCTCTAGCCCATGCGTTGGAGGTAGAGGCGATTCAGAAAGATCCTCAACCTTACCGCATTAGAGCTGTTACGGAAAGAGCTACTGGTCAACGTGGGCCAACCTGTTACATCTGTGGGGAAGTAGGGCACATGAGGTTTTCGTGCCCTAAGAAAGACTTCCGAGGGGATGTAAAGGCTAGACGTGGAAATACCTTAGTCATCGACGGAGAAGTCAATGGAACTAAGTGTGATGTGACACTTGATACTGGAGCTTCACGAACAGTAATCAGACACCAACTTCTGAAGACATTTTCTAGAAGCCCTTCTAGAGGAATTGCACATCTTGTTACAGCTACGGGTCAACGCATAGCCGATCGGGGAGAAGGTATCGCGACCTTCAAGATTGGTGAACGTTTTTACAGACACAAGGTTGTTCTTGCCGACATAGTGGATGACTGTATAATCGGATTAGACTTTATGAAGTTTTACAAATGTAAGATAGATTTGGAAAAAGGGATATTCAAGTGTGGAGAACAGGAAGTCTCCTTTAAAGGCAACTCTTCAAATTGTGGTTATGACATGTGTAGAGTAATCGATGTGAACGGACAGGCTAGTAAACAACAAGAGTTGAACGCAGTTCGAACAGTTCCGGATAACTATGAGGAAGCCTTGTCAATACATCTAGCAAAGGCAGAGGAACAATTAAAGAAATTTTCTGATTTGTTATCGACCCATGATAGAGAGCTAAGAAGGTGTTCAGATGATGCGTCTCAAAGGCCAAGTGAAAAAGTCACCAAACAGGACGGAAGGGATGGTCATGTGAGGATGCTTAGAACAGATACCATTCGTTCAGATTTCGGTGGTAGATTGATGCAGATAGCACAGCAAGAGGATTGTGACATTAAAACAATTCTGGATTGGATGAAATCTTCAGCTGTCAAGCCACAATGGAGTAAAGTTGCATCTACAAGTAACACTACTAAGAGTTACTGGGCTGAATGGGACAGTTTAGTTCTACATAATGGAGTGTTATGTCGCAAATTGAAAAATGCTCAAGGCGATCATTTGCAGTTAGTGGTGCCAAGATCCAAGGTTCGCGACATACTAGAAATGTGTCATATTGAATTGTCTAGTGGACATTTAGGAGTAAAAGAAACTCTTAGGAAGATTAAAGAAATATTTTACTGGATTAATTATCGTGAAGATGTAGAAGACTGGATCAAGAAATGTAAAGCTTGTGCAGGCGATAAGGATTCGCAGATTCGGTCGCGATGGAAAAGGATAATGATGAAAGGAAGTGATGATGCTCGGGACGAGCATGTCTAAGGAGAGGGTAGTGTTACGAAGACGGGTCAACTGCAATGTTTTTAGATTTTACCACTACTTAGAGAACTTTTCAGCAGGCTGAAATATGATTTATAACCGTTTCAGGAGAGGGTCAATCACATATTAGAAAATCGAAATTTACATAATGTTGCCGTAGTTTTCAGGAGGCTGAAACATTTTTTCAGTCGGTTTCAGAACACGTATAGACGAATGGTACACTTTTCAGCAGACCCGTTTTCAGGCGTTTTCAGGCCTGGTTATACCCCTTTGATGAAGGAATATTCTAGAACGAATTTTCTAGGTGTGGGACAAGCATTTTTTGATACACGAAAGAGAGAAAAGATAAGAACCTTCTCGAAGCTAGACCGAGAACTCTAGAACGTCGTACACGTAGCAGTGTGCGAAAGAGATAGCAAGTACGCGCGTTCTAGAATTAGGCGATCGCTACTCAATAGCGCTCCCGCCTAGAAAGTTCTCGTAAACATCGGAAACATCGTTCGAGATTCTTCCCAGGGATATATAAGCGAGCCAAAACGCGACCACTCAGTTCAGTTTTGAATGCGATTCCAAGCGATAAACAGCGAAGAGAAAAAGTGCGAACAAGTGCGATACCAGTGATAAAGTACTGAGTGATTTAAGTGATTAGTGACAGTGTTTTCTTGTGTGTGTTATTAGTGCTTTTCTGTGCGTAATTTCCAGATATTAGTGTACACGAATTCCTCATAGATTTTATTGAAATAAACCCTTGAATAATTCGACGGCGTTTTCTATCCGATCCCCTAGCTCGTAACAATATATATATACATGACATTATCTCAAATAAAATTGACTGCAGCTCACTTCTGGATAAATTGCCTTTCCTAGTTCCTGTTTATAAAACTCGAACTCGTACATTGTTTCATGTTCCTCACATGAATACAAATTACGCTAAAAACTCAGTTTTATATCGCGCTGCTCGGACATACAATGACCACTATTTAGACATTGATTTGTTTAGGTTATCGCGGAATGTGGTTAAAACATGTATTAAGATGCATAGCGCAAAATCATATACATCATAAGCACGACCCACATACACACCATTACGTACACACACACACACCATTACACAACACAATCAATTTAGGTTTAATTAATTAAATTTAATCAGTTAATTGTATTAAATACCTTGTTTATTTGTTCCCTTTTTTAAATCTTTTTATTATAATGTATCATGTATTCCGTTTGTGGCTATGTTCTTGGTGTATTTGTTTGTTATTATATGTATTTTGTGTTAGCTGTTGGAGTACTATATAAATAAATAAATAAATATTAAGGTCATTTGTTTTAGTCACCGAAGCGAGAATGCGGTTTCCGCAATTTCTTTATGCTGACGTGGCGAATACGAGCCTTTAATACCTCAGTAAGCCTTATCAAGCTTTTTACTCGACGTAATAGTATATCTCTATTTTATTTCACTTAAAATTCTATTAGTAACTACACATTTTCACTGCAAACTGGAATTCGATTGGAATAATTCAGGGCCATTTGACCATTTCATCAATTCATTTGTATCTTATGTAGCATTGAACTACAAAACTCTACTGATTTTAATAAACAGTTCATTTTATCAAAGATATTGTAGTGTCTTGAAAATTACAAGTGCTTCTCAGTCAGTCAGTTAAACTACTCGACTAAGTAAACCAACTTGAAAAACACTGGCCGGTAACCTTTCCTTTATTGACAATTAATGACATATTATCATTTTATATAAAACAATGGACTTTGTGTCATTTTTTTATTATTACAATTTTAGGGATAACCATCCTATTCTACTGTCTCCGTCGCAAAGGTGGCAGGGGGGAGGGGCCATACTAAGTAATGACATAACAGATTAGATTTTTATTAATCTACTAAGTGTTTTTATCCGAAAATTATGTAATGTGTGTTTCTCCTAATTATTTAATAAAAACCGCATGAATCCTATAAGCCTTTTTTTGTATAGCTGTCCTAATCCCCATAATTAATGACGAAGTAACATTTCCGGACTAGGTTTAATTATTCAATTTCCGTTGACTATCCAACAATATTACATTGATATTGTAATAAACCGTCACACAAATTCTTTAAAGTATATGAATTTCTGAATGTATATTTTGATGTTACATTTCTCGTCTATGCTCGTCTCTTGCTGTACATTGAATACTAAAATAGTTCCAATTCCATTTATTTTATGTCAATACATTCTAGATAAAGCTACACAATGGCCTCGTTCATTCAATTATGGCAGTTTTCCGAGCCATTTGCATATCTTTAAATTTCTCCACCCAATATGGCCGGCTGCCGGATTTTTTCACATTATCCCTCCACTCAAGGATTTGAGGGACATAAAGAATCTCTGCTAAGTCTTAGGAATGACGGAATTTAAGAATACACTTATTTCTGAGATAAAACGACGCTTGCTTACATGTTCGTTACTTGTATTGTTAATGAAAAACACTTTATAATACTAATAATATTTTTTACATTCAATAAAATCTTAATCTTATTTAAATTATACCGATAGTTAAAAAGCTAACGGAATATTGTACTACTGTCTTATCTTATATCTTTAAACGAGCAATTATCATTTTTTTAAATGCATATATCACAAATGTAATTTTTGGTTTTCATTTCAAGATCTGCATATAAATCATGTACCCATCCTTTGCATGTTATGCATTGGGTCATATTTTCTTTACGATCTTCGTTATATAGTTTGCACAACCAATTTTCTTTAGCGTCTAGTTTCTTATCTTTGTTAGATTTCCTGTTTATCTTTCTTTTTTTATTAGTGACTTGTGTTCCTTTTTCTTTCTTAATGTTTTTCAAATTTAATATAGGTCTCTTCAGTTTCTTTGGTTTCAATTTCCGTTTTGTAGGGGGATGAAGTCAATTCCGCGGTCTTATTGGTTCCTTTCCTCATTTTTTGGTCAACTTTAGTTAAGCTCGGTATAGGAGATATTATATTCAAGCAAGCCATTATTTGCTTTTTATTTGTAGGGTCGTCAATCCTTGAAGAACTTGGTTGAGGAGATTCTCTCATGGGTGATTTTGCAGCAGTAGTAGGTGTCCTTGCCACAGGAGGAGGCTTTGTAGTCACAGGTGGAGTACCAGTCCGAGGTGTCATTTCAGACGCAGATGACGTAGGCCTATCCATCGCTAGGGTTATTCCAATCTCAGGTCGCGTATCAGTTGCAAGTGGCGTTGAAATTCCAGACATGGGTGGCGTTGCAGGTGCTTCTCGTGTCGCAGGTGTAACTATAGATTTTGCTGGAGGCTCGGGATCTATGGCCGCAGTTGGTCCTTGGTCATCGATTTGCACAGAAGATATAAAGTCTTCTTCTGTGAAGATATTTCTGTCACTAGGCCACAAGCCTGTCGCTCTAAACCCATTCTGTGCAATGTCCATACGAACTGATCTGGGGTACGCTTTACCCAACAGCCCCAGAGTTTGAACGCAGCCATGACGAGGCTGCTTGATTGTAGTTGTTTTTCAGGGATTTGACAAACGATCTGTCCAGTACGGTACGGCAAACGGTGGGTTGTGTGTGCAGGAAAACACAGCATGACTATACCATAATCACGGGCCAATTCAATGGCTTCCAGATTTTTCGTGTGCGTGCTGTGACCATCCAGCAGCAGCAGTATTTGTTTTTGGTCGCTCTTTTCCAGTTTAGTGCATTTTATAAAATGCTGCAGCCATTGCACAAACAGTTCGGATGTTATCCACCCATTTTTCGAGCAACCGAACAATGTATTGGGTGGAGCGCCTCTTTTAAGCATTTCGAGCATCCTGACGCGCTTGTAAATCAACATGGGCGGTATTCACCTGCAGCATTCATCGCACACAAACATGTAGTGGCCAGACCTCTTTCTCCGCTTGTGAGTGCCCCAACTTGGTGTTTACCTTTTTGAGCAATGATTTTAGAAGGTTTGTGTACAGTGGATAAGGCAGTTTCATCGACGTTATACACTTTATCGGCAGTAAACATGTGTTTTTCCAATATTTCTTCGTATTTGTCAAAGAACTCATTTACACGCTCTTTATTAAACCCCTTACTTCTTGCCATGGATGTCGGCTCTGGCACACGCAGCGTTAAGATTGGATGTTCCTTCATGAACCTAGCAAACAATTTCTTGCCGGCGATTTCCTTTTCCTTGTTGAAGCGATGAGGTAATTTATATTTTTCAGCAAATTGGTAAGCAAGTTTCCTGACATTGGTCACAGTTAATCCAAAGAACGCAGACTCCATGTTAAGTATATGCTGCGCTAATTCCTTTTCCATTTCTGTTGTCATATCATTTGGTCTGCCGAATTTACTCGTTTTATTTAAACCCCTTAAATGACGTCGGAAAGTAGGTTTAGGTATAGAATATAGTCTACATGCTTCATTGAATCCCAATTTACCGTCACGATGTTGCTGCAGAGCCTCATCCATGTCATCTTGCTTCCAAGAGTTATAAATTTTCTTTGCCATATTGATCACCTAAAAGAAAAAAATTGAAATTAGCAAAAAATATCTCTGTAACACGTAAGTCGTACCGGTACGAATTAGGAAGTTTATGCAGGTACGAGTTAGGCAGCGGGGTGTACAAAGTTAAAAACCAAAATGAATAATATAACCTAGAAACCGTTCAACCTAGCTCATATCAACCAGAAAACACTATAAAAACAGACATGAATCAAAAAAATATTCGTTTCAACACAATCTTTTGTTTATTTACTGGCATCAATTTAATGATCAGTTCGGTTCTAACTGCTTTGATTAGATACTCCCTTTTATTTCTCAGTATTAATCACAACCACATACCTAGTTTTATTCAATTTAGTGAAACAAATTCAATTACTCTGCATTAGTTAGGTAGACAGGTACCTACCTACTGATTTAACGGTCACCGGTTGTATTTAAGCCTTGCCATTTTTGTAGACAAAAAGGAACATAACTTAAACACGAGCATACTACAATATATTTCTCCCACTACGTGGGTAGGTGTTACAGAACAATTGTACATTCAAGTAGGTAATCGTAGTTTAAGTTAGCTGAACCTAGGTTAGGTTTTCATTTCTTTATATTCTTAGCTCAATAACGGTAGATTTTTGCTGTTTACCGTTTAAATGTAAGTACAATGTTAATAAATATTGTATGAAATAAAATAATATAAGCAAAACATTTTTGAAACATTAAAGTGATACCTAGTTACACAGTCACAAGACATATTTCATAATCTCTAACGAGAAACACCCACGCGTATTCTCATGCGCATTCCAACAAAAGTGCTGAAGTCTCGAATAATAGATTTTAAGTTAGTCTTAAGCGAATTGCCATTGTAACCGGTACAATAAAATATTAATTGAAATAAAATTTATTCTTTTTAAAAACGCTCCAGCGCGACCTCGCGATTTGACTGGCGCAGCCGGTAGGATTTTCACATCCCGCGAGTATCGAACTTAAGGCGATGTAGGAAGGCTAGTGCCGAGTTTTCAATCTTTGATTTATTTAATGCTTATGCATAATACTGAATTGATCACATTGTGATAAATATATGATAAAATTAAGAACTAATACTGATTAGTGACCAAGTCGAAATCCCAATTTTATTAAATTTTCTCGATAGAAAAAAATTGCAAAGTGACCTCTAAGATTGTACAATAAACCGATAGTATTCAATAAATACTTCGAATTAGATCATAGAACTTTTCATAATAATTGAACTCAACATTCTGTAGGTTGTGAGTGTTTTATTTTTTTTAATTATTCATACACTTTTAAACAAGATTATCTGATATAGGAGGCGTTGAAACCATTCTTACTTGGACCGCCGCGCCTCCCGGGCCCCAAATCAGTCTGGCTTCAGCCTTCGTACGAGAAACCTGTGTCGCTTTGCGCTCCGTGATAGAAACTGATCCGTGACTAATAAATTTACTAAGTATAATTTTAACGGTTGTAGTAGGCAACTTACTTTTGAAGAATTGTAACAAATTTATATTGATTTCGTGCTTAGTATTAAAAATTCTTAATGTTACTATCCTTGCTAAATTGCTAATGCGCAGGAACCTTGTCACATTAAGAGCCACGTGACGTCATCCAGAATAGATAAGTACAGCTTGCAAAAAAGAAATGCAATTGTAAATTTAATAGGTGAATTATTAAGTTTGACAGATTTGAAATAACATTTATTGTAAGATTACATTTTACAAAAAAACTGATATTTGATGACATCAGCCTTCGTACGAGAAACTTGTGTCGCTTTGCGCTCCGTGATAGAAACTGATCCGTGACTAATTACTAAGTATAATTTTGTGACTTCGCAAAAATGGGAAATAAATGTAACAAGAAAAGGAAGAGTCTAAGTTGTAGAAAAAAAGCTGCTCAACATATGCTTAACGTAAAAAAGTAAGTACTACTTATATATTATTAGTTTAGTATTATAATTTAGTTAGAGACTTGGGGATACTAATAGATGATAAAATGTGTTTCTCTAATCAAATAGATAATATAACAGAAAAAGCATATAAACAACTTGGCTTCGTCAAACGTGTATGCAAATCTTTCAATAACATATTTATTTATTTATTTACACTTCGTTGCTAAAGAAATACAAATAACACAGTATATATAAATTACAAGGGATGCAACGGGCGGCCTTATCGCTAACAAGCGATCTCTTCCAGGCAGCCCTAGTAAGAATAGAAATAAATAAAGAAAAATGATGGGTGCAAGAAGTGCAGAAGTTATATAAAAAACAAAATAAATTTATATTAAAATATAGATCCTTAATCTATTAGTAACTATATATATTATAATAACTAACTAAAACTAATCTTACAAGAAAATAGAGAATTTACAAAACGAACAGGAGATACAAGAATTACACAGGTCACGATTGATCAGGATAGGATAAGGTTAGGAAATATTTGAATAGAAGGGTTTTAAAAGACGATAGGGAGGAAGCCAATCGTATAGACTCAGGCAGCTTATTCCACAGCCTAATGGCGGAAATTCTAAATGAATTGCCTAAGAAGGAAGAGCTGTGGGATGGAATTTCCAATAGACATCTATTAGAAGAGCGTAGCGTATAGTTAGAAGGACCTAAGAATTTGAAATTATTTTTGAGATAAGAAGGGGTTTTGGGATTGAAAAGAATTGAATATAGAAGCTGAAGAATATGAGCGTCACGTCTGAGTCGAATAGGTAGCCACCCCAGCTGCCTCCGGAACTTAGACACATGGTCATATTTCCTAAGACCAAATATGAAACGTATGCACAAGTTCTGCAGGCGTTCGAGCTTGTTGAGTAGCTCTTCATTCATATCAGAGGTGCAGGAGTCCGCATAGTCGAGAATAGGAAGCAGAAGAGATTGCGCTAACATAGTTTTAGTGCGGATAGGAAGGAAATTAGAAAGACGTCTCAGAGAATTAGACGCGGCGTATAGTTTACGGCTGATTACCTTTACGTGATGACCCCAGGATAGCGTTTGGTCGAAGAAGACCCCAAGGTTTTTTACATTTTTATTAAGAGCCAAAGCCACACCGTCAAGGTAAACGCCAGGGATCTGAGCCCATTTCACTCTTGAAATAAAGAAAGGGCTTCCTATGACAATTACCTGACTCTTGGAAGGATTAATTTTAAGACCAAAGTCTTTACTCCAGTTAGCTATATTTTTAAGAGCATCATTCATCGTTTGTATCGCGAGAGGAAGCCGATCCAGTGTAGACTGAACGTAAACCTGGAGGTCATCAGCGTAAAGGTGATAATGAACCAAAAGACGTGCTGTCAGTGTGTTAATAAAGATAGAAAATAGAAGAGGCGAAAGTACTCCACCCTGCGGAACACCAGTACTTACATTATTCCACTGCGAGTGTGTTTCATTAATTTTAATACGCTGGCGACGACCGTTGAGATAGCTATCGAACCAAGCAATAGCAGATGGAGAGATTTTTAATGAACGAAGCAGCCCAAGCAGAATTTCAAAGTTCACAGTATTGAAAGCATTGCTAAAGTCAAGCAGAGTGAGAACAGTGAGCTGCCCATCATCCATCCCCTGACGAATGTCGTCAGAGACCTTAACCAATGCAGTAGTCGTGCTATGCCCCGGGCGGAAACCCGATTGAAAAGGATCTAGTATGGAGTTCTTATTCAGAAATCCGCTAAGCTGCGAGTGTATAAGGCGCTCTAGAGCTTTAGATAGGAATGGTAGAATGGAAATGGGCCGGTAGTCAGAAAGGTTAGTAGGATCTGGCCGTTTGGGAATAGGAATGACTAAACTATCTTTCCAAGAAGTAGGAAATTTACCAGCCTTAACTGAATAATTGAAGATATGAGTGATAACTTGAAGGACAGCTGGCAAGATAGGTAATATAATAGCTCGACTAACTTGGTCACATCCGACCGCATCCGAAGAGATGGACCGGATGCAACCCTCCACTTCAGGCTCGGTGAATTCAGTGAAATTAAAGGGAATGAAGTTTGGAGTAGGAAGAGATGCTAGATTATTGAGAGTCTTCTCAAGAGAAGATTTATCATGGGTAGTAGAAGAGGTAAAGTGAGAGTTAAGATTGTCTATATCAATAGCTGAAGAAATATCATTCTGTGCCACTCTGCCAATCCCCAAGTTTTTGAGGAACTTCCAGATTTTCGCGGTGTCACCATTGGATATTGAATCGTGAATATGTTGTCTTTGAGCATCACGACAGCGAGTGTTACAACGATTACGAACTAGTTTATATTTTTCGCGCTCAGCATCAGATTTGGCAGTTCTCATTTTAGCTTTGGCTCTGTTTTTTTTGTGAATCAAACTTTTTATCTCATCAGTAAGCCAGGGAGCAGGTAAATGTTTAAGCTTAACACGTCTCACTGGGGCGTGCTTATCATAGAGGTTTATGATAGAAGAGGTGAACAGCTCAACTTTGTCATCGAGGAAGGCTAAGTCGTATAGACCACTCCAGTCAAATTTGAATGCATCACTAAGCAGGCTCTCATGATCGATTCCACCAAAGCTGCGACGCATAACTACTGTCGGTTTCTGCTTGGGTGGCTTCGCATTAAAGGAGAGATAGAGAAGGTCGTGGTGCGAGAAAGCGACAGCAGGAAGTTGCCCATACTTAGCCACAAGGTGAGGAGAAGAAACAAAAATAAGATCTAAAAGTGACGGAGTAAGACCGGGGATTTTATGCGTAGCATTGAGATGCAAGTTTTGTAAGTTGTAGGAGTGAGTCAAAGAAATAAGCCGTCTGGAGCGAGAATCATTTTTTAAGCAGGCATGTGTTAAAGTCACCCATGATTATTGTGTTTTTATATAAGGGAGAAAATTGATCAATTGTGTCTTCAAAGGAAGCAAAGTAGTCCACCGATGATGACGGGGAATAGAAGACTCCCAAGAGAAGCTTACAATTGGAGAGAAGAACTTCTATAAGGAGGTGCTCGGCTGCATTGCTAGGTGGAGGCTGTGGCGATGAGTTAATGATGGAAAAGGGGATGTGAGAACGCAAATAAATTGCCACACCACCTCCTCGCATGCCGATTCGGTAATTTCTAATTAAATTGTAACCAGGAAGAGAGTAAGTAACAGAGGAGAGGGAAGGATTGAACCATGTTTCAGAAATAAGAATGGCATGGATGTCTTTAGAAGCCAACGTGAGCAGGTCTGTATGATGAGCTGGTACACTTTGAGCGTTAATGTGTATAACGTTAAAGTGCTTAGACAAATTTTGAAAAATAGAGGATAAGGAATCAGGTAGTGGAGGCGTGGAAGAGTCTATACTATGGAAGGAGTCACAATCGGACGATTCCAAAGATAAGAAATCAGAGTTATCACTATTGCAATCCATGAATTCACAAAAGTATGATAATTTTCCAAGATATATCCACCAGACAATGAGATATGGCTATATCCAAGAACAAATCACACACACAAATAAACCTATATAACTATAAGAACACAAAAGAGAATAGTTAACTAATAATAATAATATATAAACAAAACAAAAAACAATTTAGCCCAAAAAAATCACACTAGTTCGCTAAGTGGCTATCGTATCAGTGCTATAGCTACAGGTATCTCGTTGGAACACAGTCAAAGTATAAGGATAATATTATGTTTAAATTATTTTACATTAAAAAAGATTGTTATGATCCGAGAACACACAGATTAAGACGTGGTACAATATTATGAGAGAATAATTTAATGATCTGTGGACGGACAATACAAACTATCCCTCGCTGACAATCACAAACTTTGACAGTGTCACATAAAGTTTGCTAGGTATCTGTCACTGAGCTGTAATAACTAAATAACAATAAATAAACAAGACAAGGTGAAGATTGTGAGAAATCAAATAAGTAATTGACAGAGAACTATTTATCACTTTAAACCTATGCCCAGAAACCAAGAAGAAATTAAAATCAAACGCACACACGGAACATAAGCGCATAATACATATGGGAGTTATTGAACCTTCTTTGAACCCTTCTTGTTACGGGTCTTGTCTCCTCTCAGCTTTGGATCATCAGCGGCGGCCGATAAGGGGATGCTGTCTGGGACCGTATCCAGTTCCTTCAGTGAAGAGATGCGTCGAAGTTTCCCATCAGCCCCTATCACTTGTACCCGTCCATCCCTGGTCCAGCACTTCGTGACACCAAACCGCTTTCTCGCCTCCATAAATAAAGAGTGCCTTGATTTAGTTAAAAACTCAGACAAGGTTATGCCTGTGCCTTTAAGACTAGTTTTGGCAGCCCAGATCCTTAATTTATCGTCATGCTCTCGAAGCTTTATTAAGATTGGCCTAGGCTTCTCTCTGGATATAATTCCCAATCGATGACACCTGGTGAGGCTCTGCTCTGTTAAGTTGGGACACTTAAGTAGGACGGATATCATCTTAGCTATGGAGCCTGAACTTTCATCCTTTGTTTCGTTAACCCCATGCAGCAACAGACACTTTCGCCTGCTGCGCATCTCCTGCTCGTCCTGTACTTTAAATAGCATCGCCATTTGAGCCTGGAGATTCTCAAGGCAAAAGAGAACTGAACTTTTAAATACCTCGAACTCCTTAGCAAGAGGAGTTTGTTCCAGCGAAGGGGACCTACTCTGCGTTGCAATAAGGCGCTGCTGGAACTCTTCCATTTTGGCAGACACAATTTCGGATACATCCCTTAGAGACTTCTTAAGATCCTCCATAATAAGGTGACAGTGAAATTATATGAAATTAATTTTTCAAAAGAAGGTAGTTGAAAAGTGATTAACAAACTTTAAGTAAATTACAGTTAATTATAGGATAATATAAAAGAAAAATAGCGAATAATGTGTAGTGGGCCACTAGTTCATCACTGGAACCGTAAGTAAAAAAGTTAAAACTGAAATACTATTTTATTTTGGTACAAATCAAGAGACACACTAATACACGTTTGCACTACCCACTGTTGACATTGACCATTTCATACCAGACAGACCATAAATTGTATAAAATGTCTATACTTTGCTTTTGTTAGGAGTACACTAGAATATGCAAGCACTGTTTGGTCCCCCAGTTACAAGAAATACATTGAAGCAATAGAAAACATTCAAAAAAAGTTCCTTAAGTTTTTAAGTTTTAAGGATTTCCAAAAGTTTAGTAGCTACTTGGATTCCTGCAAGTACTTTGGTATTGAATCCCTTGAATGTAGACGTAAACAATGCGACCTTATATTTTTACATGCTATTTGCAATGGTTTTATTGACTGCCCTGACTTGTTATCGCTTTTACTATTTAAGACCCCGTCATCACCCAATACAAGGCAAATCCAATTATTCGAGATTCCTCGTTCTAAGACCAACTATTCACGAAACTCGGTTATGTATCGCATACCTACAGATTACAACATAAATTACCAGCAAATCGATATATTTAATGTGACTAAAAAATTCTTAAAAAAAAAATATTTTAAAAAATTCAGGTAACTTTTACAAATAATGGCTTTGTTTGTTGTTTCATGTTGAATATATGTTTTGATTTACCGATCTCGATTCTGTGCTTTGTAAAACTGTTATGTTATGTTTCTGTTTATATGTGTATTCCGTTTTGGCTTTTGTGTGTAATGTAATTGTTTGGTTATTGTTTAATGTATTAGCTGTAGGAATACTTAAATAA
This sequence comes from Pieris rapae, assembly GCF_905147795.1. Lineage (NCBI taxonomy): Eukaryota > Metazoa > Arthropoda > Insecta > Lepidoptera > Pieridae > Pieris > Pieris rapae. The sequence continues at coordinate 2,117,849 of NC_059533.1, read as the reverse complement.
ATAAAATAAAAATAAATAAAATATCTACCTAAACGTATTTATGTTTTTTATTTTAAAATAAATTTGTCACAATTTCTGTATAATATTTTTGTATGCCTCCCTCATTTACCTACTTCTAAGTCCCTCCTCCACCCAAAGGTTGCCTGGAAGAGGCCTGTTGTGTACTATCTAGCTATACGAGTAATATCTCTTGTAATTTATGTTTTTCTGATGTACGATATACATAGTTATATTCTATACTACTACTACCTACCTATCTACAAACTTACCATAGTAATATAGACCCATTTCATAGACCTGCCCCTATAACGCCATCTAAAAGTGGGTGCAGCAATTCACCTCTTCCTACGCCGTACGTGATGATAGGCGTGAGTGCTTTATGTGTAACTAGCTCAGCCAAGGAACTCCGCATTTGTAAAAGAACGCGTCTCGCGTTCAGCGTATTTCGTGTTGTAGTTTAAATAAATGCCGTAAGTTGTGTGGCATAAGGTACAAATTTATTTAGCGCTTGCAAGACTTCACTCACATATATGTAAAAGAAGGCGTCTGGCGCTTCAGCGTATCTCGTGTTCTAGTTCAAATAAGTGCCGTAAGTGGTGTAGCATAAGGTAGAATTTTATTTAGCGTTTCCAAGGATACTCTCACGCATTTGTAAAAGAACGAGTCTCGCGTTCAAAGTATTTCGTGTTGTGGATTGAAATAGCTGCCGAAAGTAGTGTGGCATAAGGTAGAATTTTATTTAGCGTTTGCAAGGATACTCTCACACATTTGTAAAAGAACGCGTCTCGCAATTGAGAGTATTTCGTGTTGTGGAATGTGGATTGAAATAGCTGCCGTAAATGGTGTCACTTAAGGTAGATTCATTCAGCGCTTGCAACGGTTACGTGAAACGCCTTAGTGCTCTAATGTCGTACTTAGTGTTTATAAGTCTCAAGGGAAACCTAGTGTTAAAACCTGTGATTTGATATACGCCTCACCTCTACGTGACTGGTCATGAAGTACTTACGGCAGTTGCTTTCTGATCGGCGCCTGCGACGGACGTGCGCACTAACTTGTTTAAATATTAAGTAATAATGTCGGACGACGGTGGTGACACCAGTTTTGTAATTACTAATCGCGTATAATCCGCGACAGCAGCGGTGGGATCGATACAAAAATCATCCTGCGTGCCTGTGAATAATATTAAATTTTATTGATGTTTTACAAGACAATTCTTCTAGATCAGTCTGTCTTACATGTTTTCTTAATTTTTGGATTTAACGCCACGCCTACATAGAATGAAAATTTTTGATGAGACCTACTTGGGTAACAATGATCTCAGCTCTTCCATATAATATATATTTGAGAGCGGAAAATAATAAACAGCACAAATATGTGTCTCCTCCAACTTCTTTTTCTCCCCTTTGGACTAGAGAATTGGGCCATGAGGTTCAGGTGAACAGGCGCTAATTAAAGATTGAAGTTGGCGCTTGGTAGTAGAATCGGTGACCCCTGAGTTGGTGCTTTCCTCAAACTCTTTAAATTTATTTCAATTTTCTGTTAATCAATTTTATCTATTATCTGTTTAACATTTTTTTTTACATTGCTCGAACGCATTCCAGGTATGGCATCGACGATTCGCAGAGCGAGAAATTTCGCAAAGCAGTCGAACGCTTGTGCCCGGCGTTCGTCCAAAATAAATCCGTGTGGTTGCCATCGGATATAGCGATGATCCCACCGGATTTATTACAGGATTCGGTGTCTCTTTGCCGGGCTGTGCAGAATCCGGGCGAATTTATTATAGTTTTCCCGAAAGCTTATTCATCTTCAATTGCCACGGGATACACAATATCCGAAAGTGTGTACTTCGCTACATTGTCCTAGATACACTGTCTCGGTGAAACGTTTGATGTAAGTTGAATGTTTATTCTAGTAAACTCGAACTCAAAATATTCATCTTGGTAAACATGTACACTTATGAACGTAAAAAAAAAAACAAATTAAATTTGCATTTACAACCAGTTCGCAAGTCAAGGGCGTAGAGCGGGTAAGGAGAACTGGCAAGAAACTTTCCGCCACTCTTTTCAATCGCCAAGTTTTTAATACAAATTGTTCGCCACATTTATAAAAGGCTTTATTAATTAATTTACTTTTAACGAGGGCTTTGAATTTATTTACTGATAGTTCTCTAATTTCGCTTGGGAGTTTGTTGTAAAAACGAATACAAGTAAACGCACATTTACAGACACACACACACACACACACACACACACACAAACAGTAAACCCTAATGAAATTTACTTTCAATAAACGTCACTGAGACGAATAAAAAAACACTTGACAATATCAACAATCTATTGACAAACAAGATAGCGGACGTATATATTAGTATATAATCTGTGTAATTTCAAAAGAATAACAATTACTGTGTGGAAAATGTTCTAAATGAAAGTGGGGGGCCCAGTGAGAGTGGGGTATTAACGTTTACACTGTATTTTCTGTAAGCTAATTTGATAGTAAAACTTAATAAAAATAATAAACATTTTTATTTCAATAGTTTTTATTTTCAATCGAAAATTAAAATCCGAGATTTTTTAAAATTTCGTTCAATCAGTCTTCTAAGAACAAAAGCAAAGTTTTTCATGCCATATTTTTTTTTCCGTCTTATTACGACCTAAACTACCGAAATTTAATGCTTTGCAATCAAAGTGAAATTTCATGTTGATCCGTGTTATAGACAACTTATATTTTAACACAATATCATCAGGAAATTGTAAAATATTTACATTATTATTTACATTGTCTATGAAGTTGCAAATTTCGCTTGTGTAAATATACAATCAGGGAGGTGGTAAGGCAGCACCTTGCATTGTGCCTTTCGAGGCAGTTTTTGGACCATATAACATATTATTGTGTTTTACATACACTGTCCTTTCATTCAAGAAGTTATACGAGGCATATTCAAAAAATAAGGGCCGTTCGCTTATATTTCAGAATCGACAAGTCATTACACGTTTAATCTTGTACATATCTGTACGTGCACTACTCGTGCAGTTATTTCAGGTGTTGTTTTGATTCAGTAGTAATTTTACTAGTTGTGCGTACAGTAGACAATGTCCGCGATAATCGTTTCTCCCGCTAGCTGTGAAGTTCGCGCTGTAATAAGATTTTTGTGTGCAAAAGGACACATTGTTACCGGCGATGAGACGTGGATATCCTACGTCAATCCAGAAACAAAACAGCAATCAATGCAATGGCGCCACTCAACTTCACCAAAACCAAAAAAATTTAAACATTTCAGCTTTGAAAATGACAAGGAACTTCAGAACGCCGTTGAAAACTGGTTCGACTCGTGTACGGAGTGTGTTTAAACGCTTCCGAGTTCGGAATCGGGAGTGCTCTTGTGGACTTGTTACGTGGAATCCACGATGAAATATAAATATTTTTCAAACTCTCAATGGATCGTCGCCCTCGTGATGTGGCCGATCAAGCAAAACATTATCTCAAACGTGAGTTTCGAACGAGAGACGACGCTGCGACGATGCATCGCGATACAATTCTTAATTTTTCTTATTATTTTTGACAGATAGAAAAATATTCGGCGACTTGGATTACTTTTTATGACCTTCTCGACGAGGAAAACGTAAAAAACGAATCGAACACGAAGATAACTCACTCGGTCAACGACAAACTGTTGTTGTTCTTGTCGAGCAACCGATCGGCGACCACGCCGCTGAGGCTGACGAGCTTCGTCTCCTTGATTAAGCAGTATTTAAACGAGAGAGGTTCGTCGGTCTGTTCTATTCAAACGTACATACCTTTTAGAAATTTAAATTGATCTTTAGATTGACATTTTCAGGAGCGAGCATTCGGAAACCGGAGCATTTGACCCTGAAAATTCTGTCGAAGCAGAGGAACGACGAACTCATCGGTCCCACGATCTATTGGCTTATGCTCGACTGCTTGAAGTCGCTCATCGACGCGTTCGTGCTTCACAAAGACGTCGTCGAAGTCAAAAAGTTGCTGCTCGTCGCGAACACTACTTTGAAGGTGACGCCGAAAATTCTTGCGACCCTCAAGGCTGAAGTGAGTTTTTTTTATAGAACAGCTTGCGAGTGCGTTGCTAGCCTTTTAAGAATTGGTACGACTGCATTTTGTGTCCTGCGCTCGTTCTCAATTCGTAAAACACTTTTAATCGTTTCATTATTTCGTTGTCTTTTCAGGATACCGATTCGCTTCGTCGTGTGGAATGTCTCTTGAAAAGTATTCATAATCTAATAAATATAAACGAATACTCGAAATTGAGCGTCATCATCGAGGAACGAATGAAACGGGTCGCGACCCATTTGGCAGGTCGGACGTCGGTGCTGTCGAGTCCCGTGAAACTAATATTTTCTTCCTTGATTTCACACGAAGACAGAGTGATCAAGAGGCTCGTGAAGAAGATGTCATCGGATGTCGAGGCTAAAGAGACGACCAGAAAGTCGACGAACTCTAAAGGCAGTAAAAGAGTGTGAACATCGTGAACACGGTGGTCGAAAACGGAGACGCATTCGTCCGGATCGAAAGTAATTGGAAATTTAATCCGAAAAAATTAACGGAACATCAGAAGGAAAAGTTTCAAAGAAAGCGAGAAGATATTCCTGCGGACGTGGATAACCGATACCATCGAAACGACCTCTTCCAGCAAATCCTTCGGTTCCTCCGCCGCCGACAACATCACGCGGACCGACACGGCCGTTCCCGAAGTGGTAAAAACCAATGATTCAGAGTCGGCCGCGCCTAACAATTCGGACATCGCTAAAGTGACCCCGAAGATCAAAGACTCCAACTCTCCACGAATACTTCTCTCAAAGATCGAGTGACTCGTAACGTAAAGAAATTAAGGCGGAGAAATCCTGTTTGAGAAAAGACGGCGTCAGCCAACTGGTGGTGGTCTGTGGAAAGTTGTCGCCCATGGTGCCCACCGTGGCGAAACACACGTTAAAACAGATTGGGGTGAGTCCAATAAAAATTAAGGTCGTGATCGCCAGCATCACGGATGTTAAGGTTAGGATAAATTTGGTTGTGCAATTACGTCGAAATACCAATAACAAGTACAACTTTACTCACATTAAATATAAATATTATTAAAATCTATTTTAAAAGCTATATTAAGCCGGGTCCACATTTGTAGCATGTTGGCGTATCACGATCAGTCGTATCGTATCTACTATTTGTATCATAAATATGGACGCTCATTTTGTCCATGTCGTATCTTTAAGGCGTATTTTGTAAAAAACACGTCCATACTTAGCATAAGCTGTATCATGTCAGTGTATCGGCTTTTGCTTTACAAATATAGACGCTCACTTTTCTTCCGATGTATCATTTCCTGATACGCGTGTCTTTCAGTGTACCTTTCCCTTCTCGTACGGTTCAGTCATGTCTTCCTTCTCAAACGGTTTAGCCATGTCGGCAATTGCTGACAATTTGGCGGTGACTTGCGCCTGTTATCAAAGTCACTCTGGAGATTCAACTAGTGATGATGAAATTCCTATACGAAAGAAACAAAAGATGAGCATTTTGGATGCACCCGTGTTTCGACCTATGGTTGATGAATTTAAAGTCAGTATTGAAATTTACATTATGGATAATATAATTAGCTATGATTTAAAAGTAACAAGTGTGCTTTTGTCAGCTGTGCATAGCCAATGTTAATTTTTTAAGTAAGCAACTATTTAATCACCCTTATCTTATGAAGTACATTTCTGTATTAAATAGAAAAAGGATTGTGAAAATAGACTGAACTCAATGGCTTAGTTGATATGGCAAACAGTATTGTTAACATTTGTGCAACATTGAATTCCATCCACTGAAATAAGTAGATAATAACCCGCTTATAAATTAGTTCATGTTTTATTTTTCTTTTTAAAATTATAAAGCCATCTATTAATGTGTACCATATATATATATTTCCAATTGCAATAGTATTTTTTTATTGTTTGTGAAATTATCTATTGCATATTTTTTTCTTAATTATAATTAACTATATATACAAATTTAACTTAGAACTCCAGGCAATTGGGGTTCAGTAATTAAACCTTAGCATTTGTTAATATGTCAAATAAACAGACAAAACATTTATTGTAGTAGTCTAAAACATAAAGACTAGTTTAGTATTTACTTGGAAAGGGAGACCACTCGGCTACTGCTTAAAATGATCACCAAATAGGAATGATGTGGTTCAAGAATATGTTGAATAGATTATTATTGTGTCTTAATCTGATTCCAGGAACCACTCACATACATAGAGAAAATTTTACCAGAAGCGTCCAAATATGGCTTATGCAAAGTTATACCACCTGATGGATTCACACCACTCTGTAATCTTGATGGGTCCATGAACTTTAATGTTACAAACCAGTATGTCCAACGGATGTTCAAACGATATGGGCCAGCTGCTACCAAAAAGTTAAGCGCTTTCAAAGCCCTCTTGGCACCGCAAAAAGTGCCATTCAAGCGACCGCCATTAGTAAGCGGCTTGGAAGTGGACTTACCACATTTATTGAAGCTAGTGCAGCAAATGGGTGGCCGAAAGAAGTTAACAAAAATAGTACAGTAGAACAAAGTGGCTGAGCAATTAAAGTGTTGTAAGAATTTAAAAAATCCCGGTCAAAAAATTAAACAAATTTATGAAAAATATCTACTCCCATATGAAGTGATGACATCGTTGGAGAAAGAAAATTTGATAGAACAAGTTGAGCATTTGTGCGAAAGAAGTCAATCAAGGATGTTTAACCGTGCACGAAGTCCTTTGCACGCACAAAAGCAAATCCTGGAGCCAGGTTATTCAACAGATAATGATTCGTCTGATGAAATCCCGACAAAAGATGGTTTAGTATTAAATGCCCTTGCTGAGACTGAAGACTGCATTGTTCCTGGTCGATCAATGAAACTCCACGCATTTCAAAAAGTAGCCGAAGTCGCTTCCAATGCATTTTTGTCTTCCACAACTCGGAAAACAAATTCGATAGAAAAAGAATATTGGGACCTTGTCTTGTCGAGGACAAAGCATGTCTGTGTAAACGCAGCTTCCATAGACACGGGTGCCGCGGATGATGGGTTTCCAAATAATGATTCCACCGACCATTATAGTAGACATCCTTGGAACTTGAAGGTGAGAGATCATTTTGAAACTCAATATTCTTAATAAGTTTATCTAGTTAACTTTAATATTTAAAGAAAATTATATAAAATCTAAGTCATAACTGCAATTTTGAGTTGTTTTCATATTTTACTAACACCGTAGGTATTGGACAGTATTAAAAATTATATGGAAAGTAAAATATTATTGAGTTAAATTGTGTTATTGATAATAGCTGAGTTTAATCATCCGACGTTTGTCGTTCGTTTTTGCCGCGCACCACCACTATGTGGAACCAGCTAGACACTGAAGTATTTCCAAAGCAATTCCACTTGGGGTTCTTCAAGAAAAGAGTGTACCAAAAGCCAGCACGAAGCGCGAACCCTCTGGAATAGTAATAGTGGCCATCGCCGACGGTATTACTTAACATCAACAGGACCCGTTAGACCCCTGCTCTATAAAAAAAATGCTGACTGGCATAGTACGTTATAAGGGGCTTTGCCTTGGCTTGATCAATGTTTACTTTACATTTTCTATAGCCACTACTTATGTGAAATGCATTTAAATTCTTATTAATCAATTCATTATTTCAGTGTATCAGTAGGGATTCCTTGGTCCCGTGGTTGGAATGACTGCCCCCACATTACACCTGGGAATGCTGTTTTCGACGAGTTGTTGGCACAGAGACCCTCATGGCCTCCCATAGATTGAGTATATGCATAGTGGAAAGAAGAAAGTATGGTATGTGGACGTGTGAATAATATTAAATTTTATTGATTTTTTACAAGACAATTCTTCTAGACCAGTCTGTCTTACATGTTTTCTTAATTTTTGGATTTAACGCCACGCCTACATAGAATGAAAATTTTTGATGAGACCTACTTGGGTAACAATGATCTCAGCTCTTCCATATAATATATATTTGAGAGCGGAAAATAATAAACAGCACAAATATGTGTCTCCTCCAACTTCTTTTTCTCCCCTTTGGACTAGAGCATTGGGCCATGAGGTTCAGGTGAACAGGCGCTAATTAAAGATTGAAGTTGGCGCTTGGTAGTAGAATCGGTGACCCCTGAGTTGGTGCTTTCCTCAAACTCTTTAAATTTATTTCAATTTTCTGTTAATCAATTTTATCTATTATCTGTTTAACATTTTTTTTTTACATTGCTCGAACGCATTCCAGGTATGGCATCGACGATTCGCAGAGCGAGAAATTTCGCAAAGCAGTCGAACGCTTGTGCCCGGCGTTCGTCCAAAATAAATCCGTGTGGTTGCTATCGGATATAGCGATGATCCCACCGGATTTATTACAGGATTCGGTGTCTCTTTGCCGGGCTGTGCAGAATCCGGGCGAATTTATTATAGTTTTCCCGAAAGCTTATTCATCTTCAATTGCCACGGGATACACAATATCCGAAAGTGTGTACTTCGCTACATTGTCCTGGATACACTGTCTCGGTGAAACGTTTGATGTAAGTTGAATGTTTATTCTAGTAAACTCGAACTCAAAATATTCATCTAGGTAAACATGTACACTTATGAACGTCAAAAAAAAAACAAATTAAATTTGCATTTACAACCAGTTCGCAAGTCAAGGGCGTAGAGCGGGTAAGGAGAACTGGCAAGAAACTTTCCGCCACTCTTTTCAATCGCCAAGTTTTTAATACAAATTGTTCGCCACATTTATAAAAGGCTTTATTAATTAATTTACTTTTAACGAGGGCTTTGAATTTATTTACTGATAGTTCTCTAATTTCGCTTGGGAGTTTGTTGTAAAAACGAATACAAGTAAACGCACATTTACAGACACACACACACACACACACACACACACACACACACACAAACAGTAAACCCTAATGAAATTTACTTTCAATAAACGTCACTGAGACGAATAAAAAAACACTTGACAATATCAACAATCTATTGACAAACAAGATAGCGGACGTATATATTAGTATATAATCTGTGTAATTTCAAAAGAATAACAATTACTGTGTGGAAAATGTTCTAAATGAAAGTGGGGGGCCCAGTGAGAGTGGGGTATTAACGTTTACACTGTATTTTCTGTAAGCTAATTTGATAGTAAAACTTAATAAAAATAATAAACATTTTTATTTCAATAGTTTTATTTTCAATCGAAAATTAAAATCCGAGATTTTTAAAAATTTCGTTCAATCAGTCTTCTAAGAACAAAAGCAAAGTTTTTCATGCCATATTTTTTTTTCCGTCTTATTACGACCTAAACTACCGAAATTTAATGCTTTGCAATCAAAGTGAAATTTCATGTTGATCCGTGTTATAGACAACTTATATTTTAACACAATATCATCAGGAAATTGTAAAATATTTACATTATTATTTACATTGTCTATGAAGTTGCAAATTTCGCTTGTGTAAATATACAATCAGGGAGGTGGTAAGGCAGCACCTTGCATTGTGCCTTTCGAGGCAGTTTTTGGACCATATAACATATTATTGTGTTTTACATACACTGTCCTTTCATTCAAGAAGTTATACGAGGCATATTCAAAAAATAAGGGCCGTTCGCTTATATTTCAGAATCGACAAGTCATTACACGTTTAATCTTGTACATATCTGTACGTGCACTACTCGTGCAGTTATTTCAGGTGTTGTTTTGATTCAGTAGTAATTTTACTAGTTGTGCGTACAGTAGACAATGTCCGCGATAATCGTTTCTCCCGCTAGCTGTGAAGTTCGCGCTGTAATAAGATTTTTGTGTGCAAAAGGACACATTGTTACCGGCGATGAGACGTGGATATCCTACGTCAATCCAGAAACAAAACAGCAATCAATGCAATGGCGCCACTCAACTTCACCAAAACCAAAAAAATTTAAACATTTCAGCTTTGAAAATGACAAGGAACTTCAGAACGCCGTTGAAAACTGGTTCGACTCGTGTACGGAGTGTGTTTAAACGCTTCCGAGTTCGGAATCGGGAGTGCTCTTGTGGACTTGTTACGTGGAATCCACGATGAAATATAAATATTTTTCAAACTCTCAATGGATCGTCGCCCTCGTGATGTGGCCGATCAAGCAAAACATTATCTCAAACGTGAGTTTCGAACGAGAGACGACGCTGCGACGATGCATCGCGATACAATTCTTAATTTTTCTTATTATTTTTGACAGATAGAAAAATATTCGGCGACTTGGATTACTTTTTATGACCTTCTCGACGAGGAAAACGTAAAAAACGAATCGAACACGAAGATAACTCACTCGGTCAACGACAAACTGTTGTTGTTCTTGTCGAGCAACCGATCGGCGACCACGCCGCTGAGGCTGACGAGCTTCGTCTCCTTGATTAAGCAGTATTTAAACGAGAGAGGTTCGTCGGTCTGTTCTATTCAAACGTACATACCTTTTAGAAATTTAAATTGATCTTTAGATTGACATTTTCAGGAGCGAGCATTCGGAAACCGGAGCATTTGACCCTGAAAATTCTGTCGAAGCAGAGGAACGACGAACTCATCGGTCCCACGATCTATTGGCTTATGCTCGACTGCTTGAAGTCGCTCATCGACGCGTTCGTGCTTCACAAAGACGTCGTCGAAGTCAAAAAGTTGCTGCTCGTCGCGAACACTACTTTGAAGGTGACGCCGAAAATTCTTGCGACCCTCAAGGCTGAAGTGAGTTTTTTTTATAGAACAGCTTGCGAGTGCGTTGCTAGCCTTTTAAGAATTGGTACGACTGCATTTTGTGTCCTGCGCTCGTTCTCAATTCGTAAAACACTTTTAATCGTTTCATTATTTCGTTGTCTTTTCAGGATACCGATTCGCTTCGTCGTGTGGAATGTCTCTTGAAAAGTATTCATAATCTAATAAATATAAACGAATACTCGAAATTGAGCGTCATCATCGAGGAACGAATGAAACGGGTCGCGACCCATTTGGCAGGTCGGACGTCGGTGCTGTCGAGTCCCGTGAAACTAATATTTTCTTCCTTGATTTCACACGAAGACAGAGTGATCAAGAGGCTCGTGAAGAAGATGTCATCGGATGTCGAGGCTAAAGAGACGACCAGAAAGTCGACGAACTCTAAAGGCAGTAAAAGAGTGTGAACATCGTGAACACGGTGGTCGAAAACGGAGACGCATTCGTCCAGATCGAAAGTAATTGGAAATTTAATCCGAAAAAATTAACGGAACATCAGAAGGAAAAGTTTCAAAGAAAGCGAGAAGATATTCCTGCGGACGTGGATAACCGATACCATCGAAACGACCTCTTCCAGCAAATCCTTCGGTTCCTCCGCCGCCGACAACATCACGCGGACCGACACGGCCGTTCCCGAAGTGGTAAAAACCAATGATTCAGAGTCGGCCGCGCCTAACAATTCGGACATCGCTAAAGTGACCCCGAAGATCAAAGACTCCCAACTCTCCACGAATACTTCTCTCAAAGATCGAGTGACTCGTAACGTAAAGAAATTAAGGCGGAGAAATCCTGTTTGAGAAAAGACGGCGTCAGCCAACTGGTGGTGGTCTGTGGAAAGTTGTCGCCCATGGTGCCCACCGTGGCGAAACACACGTTAAAACAGATTGGGGTGAGTCCAATAAAAATTAAGGTCGTGATCGCCAGCATCACGGATGTTAAGGTTAGGATAAATTTGGTTGTGCAATTACGTCGAAATACCAATAACAAGTACAACTTTACTCACATTAAATATAAATATTATTAAAATCTATTTTAAAAGCTATATTAAGCCGGGTCCACATTTGTAGCATGTTGGCGTATCACGATCAGTCGTATCGTATCTACTATTTGTATCATAAATATGGACGTGCGATGAATTCTCTCTATTCGATTCTCGGTGTATAATAATAAACGCCTGCTTTGTTACAACAATAACTAAGTATATTTCCAACACTTCTTATCCTTAAACAACCACACAGCTTACAATTTAACGTCCGTCTTGGTCAAGCGGATCGGTCCGAATGCCCCCCGCTGCTTTTTGATCGTCTCAAGACGACTCGTCATTTTGTTCGTGAATGTTGGTATCGAGTCAATCGACTTACTTACATCGAGTAAAACATATTTAACAAATACAATCATCAAATAATCTATACTCTAAATTATAAATAATAATTTTAAGCATAATAAAATTGTAAAATAATAATAAGTTATCATAAATTCATTACATTCGGCCGTCCGACTACGTGCGATCTCCTGACGCACGGTATATAATCATGGGAAGGTTTTATAAATTCAAATAAGTACACTAACAAAATATTTTAGTTTCATGTGAACTAATTGTAACCTATCTATACATTTGGTTTTTATCATAAATTCATTACATTTACATCATTATTACAATCATTACATTCGGCTATTATTTGGATTCAGTTTGATTGTGTGATTGTTTATTTGTCACTTTTGTTACTTTCGCTATCAGACGTACTACTGCTGCTAGCTACTGCATCTAAATAATCATTATGTTCGGACACATTTATATTGATCCACGGGCAAATCCTGTCTACCGCAACCACACTATCGAATTTATTTTTGCGTTTACTAAAGCCAGGTATTTCGACAATTTTATACCTATCATTGCCCAAAACTTTTGCTATTTTGAAGGGGCCTATAAATTTTGACATTAACTTAGTACTATTACCTTTATTACTAAAATTAGTTCTTGTTATTTTAATTAAATCCCCTACTTTATAAGTCGGGGCAGGAACTCTGTTTTGATCGTAGTTATGTTTTTGTTTAATTTGACTAGACTCAATTTGTACGAACTTCTTGCCTCACTTCTGTAAGGTTTGAATTAGGCTCGTTATTTATATCTAACATATTAGGCTATCTTTCAATCTGGTTCCAAATAATGCTTCCGTAGCTGTCTTTTGAGTGGTGGAGTTTGTTGCATTATTAATTCCCCCCTGAATTTTTCCTACACACATGTCCCAGTTCCGTTCGTCCTCACCGTCAGAATACTTTGCAAGTGAATTTAATATCGTTTGGTTATATCTTTCGGCTTGGCCGTTGGCTCTGGGACACGCAACAGCATTCAAAACATGTTTAATACCATGGGTATCACAAAAATATTTAAAAGCTGCTGAAGTAAAAGAGGTACCTCGATCTGATATAATTCGGGATGGTAAACCGAAGTCATAAAAAATATTTTGTAATACTTTAACAGTTGTTTTAGTCTTTGTATCCTTAACAGCTCTTACAAACAAATACTTGGTAAATCCATCCACTATGGTGAGAATGTAAACATTGCCTTTCTTGCTTTTGACAAATGGACCCAAGTGGTCAATGTGAATGGTGTGGAACGGGATGTTAACCTTCTCTATCGGATACAACTGACCATTCTTATGTCGAGACGTATTATCCTTATTATAAGCACACGTAATACAAGACTTAACATACTTTTTTACAAATCTACGTAACTTAGGAAACCAGAAAACAGATTGAATTTTCTCGTTATCGTTATCATCAACTCTCCTATATACTCTACTGTTCTTAATTAAATAGTTTCTCTTAATATCTTTAGCTTCTTCATCACACTCAGGCTTAAGAATTTTATATATTCGGGATATCTCAGGATCTGACATTTGTAAAGTCAAGAGCCAGTTATCAGTGTCGATACTGTAGACTGTAACTGCAGAGTTATCGATAACCTCGGGTTTTAATTTTGTGTTACGGCTCAGTGCGTCCACATGAGTCATGCGGATGCCTGGTCGGTATTCTATACTAAAATTGAACTCACTTATTAAAAACCACCACCTAGCTATTCGGGGTATTAAATCGCGTTTCGTTAATGTAGTTCGAATAGCGTTACAGTCTGTTACAATTTTGAACTCAATCCCCAACAAATATACCCTAAATTTCTTTAACGAACAAACAATTGCAAGGGTCTCGAGTTCATAAGAGTGCAAGTGACGCTCTTCCGGGGTGGTTTGCCGGCTAAAGTAAGCAATTGGCTTGAGAGCACGCGACTCCAGCTGCCATTGCATCAATATCCCACCCACGCCTAGAGAACTTGCATCCGTATGCAACTCAGTTTCAAAATTAGGATTGTATAGAGCTAAAACTGGTCGGTCAATTAACTTATCTTTTAAGGTATTAAACGAATGAAATTCTTTATCTGTCCATTTAAAAACATTACCCTTCTTGAGTAAGTTGGTAAGAGGCCTGGCTATCTCACCGAAACTTTTGATAAATTTTCTAAAATATCCTGCTAGTCCCAAAAACTGACGGACTTCATGTACGTTCTGAGGAACAGGAAACTCATTAACAGCTAGAATCTTACTTTCGTTAGGACGTATGACTTCTGCAGAAATCTCATAGCCTAAATAGTCCAGGGTATTATTGAAGAATCGGCATTTAGATAATTTTAAAGTGAGCCCATTTTGCCGTAACAATTTCAAAACATTCTCTAACCTCTCAAATCCCTCCTCCAGGGTAACCGATGGCACAAGAATGTCATCCAAATAAGCCAACGCTAACTCATCACGATTATTACCCAGCATTGTATTCATTGATCTCTGAAATACAGCTGGAGCATTCGCGAGACCAAACGGCATCCTTTTAAATTCATAATGACCATCTGGCGTCACGAACGCAGTCAATGGACGACTCTCTTCCGCCACCGGCACCTGATAATACCCAGAAATCAGATCTAACGATGAAAAGAATCTATTGCCACTAAGGTTAGTTAATTGATCATCGATTATCGGCAAAGGGAAACAATCCTTCCTCGTTTTACTATTGAGAGCACTATAATCAACGCATAAGCGCTGTTCTCCTGTATTCTTCCTTACCAATAAAATAGGACTGGCATAATTTGAATTAGACTCTTGTATAATATCATTTTGCAACAAGTCATTTATTATCTCCTTTACCTGACCTCTTTCCGAAAAACATAATCTATACGGTCGGTAAACTACAGGTTTGTCATCCAATAAGTCTATTTTCATTTTAGTTGAGCTGATACAACCTATTTCTCCTAAATTAAATGCAAAGCAATCTCGATAATTGAGTAAAAGCGAATGAAGTCTAACTAATGCCTCTTTGTTAACTTGGGGACCAACATTTATGTCAGATATTAGTAAAGGCTCATATTCCGAATTATTTTTGGTTACTTTATTTACATAGGTACTATCTTTTTCAACAAAACAAGTTCCTTTAGCAATAGGGCATTTCTTGGATAATGTGAGATTTTGACCAGATAAATTTGTCACGGGCAAATAGCACTTTCCATCAACAACCCTATAAATTCCCTGGTGCAAATAATGCTCTTTCCTAGGCTCACCATTACAATAACCTTCAATATAATATCTCTACAGAAGTCAGCGTCAGATGCGGTAGCTTCAACTAATCGTGATAATGAAATGTCGGTATCGTTATCAAGATTTAACTTCAAACATTTTACCGGCTCTGGTATGGTATCGATATCAGGGCTCTGGTAAAAAGTTAACTGACGACTATTCTTAAATACTGTAACACAAGGAAGTTCAGTAACATTATGACCAATAAGTAAAGCCGACTGAAGGAAATGATTGCTAACCACCAGTACCTCTACATTAACCTCAACTTCATCTAATTTCAAATCGACGTTGGTCCTATATACTGGAAATACTTTAGAGTTCCCGAACCCTTTGATTACTGGCAACTCCGTTGAGTTTTTAGTTAAATTCAGACTTTGAGCATCAGATTCCCTGATTAAACTACATTCACTGCCGAAATCAATAAATGCAGTTAAAGACTTATCGTTTACCTTAACCGTTTTGTAAAATTTGTCGCTGTTGTTATTGAGGGTAGATATAGTTAAAATTTTTCTATCCTGGTTATCCGTTTGTTTAGGCTCATTTCGCAAGATCAACGGCTCTAGTTTACAATTATCGCTGTTGTGGCCTACCCGATGGCATTTTACACATTTCGTAAGAGGTTTAGGGCATCGAAGGTAAGGGTGTCCCTTTGAGCGGCAATTGAAACAAGTTAACAAACTTTCGCCTGAGGATGATGCAGTGTTACCCGTTCGAACTATCGTATTATCGCTACGTTTCCTATTGAATGTTTTATTTTCTAACATAGGACGTTGGGAGCTTAGAAAATTCAACAAGTCTTCCGGTTCGCCACAAGTCTAATAGATGTATCTAGTATTCCGTGGATAATACAATCGACGGCCTTTTTGCCTCTTATTTCACATCTGTTCAACAACGTTAACTTATCGTAGAAGTACTCACGTAAACTTTCGTTACTACGAGTACTGCGAGATAACATTTCTTCGAGAAGCCGACCATAATTTTGCTCATTTGGGAAAGCTCTTGTAAGTTTGTCCTGCCACTCTGACCAATTGAAAACAACGCTAGGAAGGGCTTCGAACCACTTCTTTGCCAAGCCAGACAGTTTCTGCAGAGCAAAATGTATGGTCTGCTTCTCGTCCCATTCATAGATTAAAGCACATTCATTTACTTTCCTAACCCAACAGTCGATATTCTGAGTTTTACTTGACGGATCAATTCTGGTATTACATTATTGAGAAGATTATTATTTAAATTACTTGTCTTGCACTTATGCCCTTGAAGGGTATTAAATATATCCAGTACCTGTTCAGTAGACCAACTACCTTTTTCCTTGGATCGTCTCTTACTTGCACACCGTGAACTACGGGGTGACTCACTGTTGGAGGAGGAGGAGCTGGAAGACTCTTTGCGTTTCTTCTTTGATCGCTTTTTGCCTCTCTTAGACTTAGCTGCTGCCTTGGAGGAAGACCGTGAACGCTTTCTCTGAAATTCATCATTACGAGAAGGCGAGCCTTCGGGAGTCATCAGTATCCATACCTCAAAAATAAAATATCATTTTATTATGTTAGTATATCAATTCATTGTCTAGACGTACTAAAACTATAAAGATATATGTTTTTTTTAAACATTTCAAAATTAAGTATTTAAAGAAATAAACTTCATTTATTTGAAATTAATCCTTGACTGAAAACAAAATACAATAATGATTTCGTTAACGTTGACACGCTCTAAGGGATACAATAAATTTTATAGGCATACTTAGCTTCTTATTTTTTTTAGTTTTGCTTCTTCTAGGTACACATGACCTCTACTCTAACTTACTACACGCTCACAGATCAGGAGGCATACATAGCCTCGAGTATCTAAAGCACACTTGGCTTCCTATTGTAGGCACACATAACCTCTAACGACTAAGCACACATGGCTCGATAGGCATACATAGCCTCTAGCAGCTGAAGCACACTTGGCTTCCTATTGTAGGCACACATAACCTCTAACTACTAAGCACACATGGCTCGATAGGCATACATAGCCTCTAGCAGCTGAAGCACACTTGGCTTCCTATTGTAGGCACACATAACCTCTAACGACTAAGCACACATGGCTCGGTAGGCATACATAGCCTCTAGTATCTGAAGCACACTTGGCTTCCTATTGTAGGCACATATAACCTCTAACTACTAAGCACACTTGGCTTCCTATTGTAGGTACGCATAACCTATAACTAATTAGCACACATGGCTCGATTGACGTACATAATCTCTAGTAGCCAAAGCGCACGTGGGGCGTTCGATTTCTAATCATTTATAGAAATAACCTTAATAGTCGTATAAAACACTTGTACGCACCTTAGATTGGGTCTTGTCCCGCTTCTGAAATGCGATGAATTCTCTCTATTCGATTCTCGGTGTATAATAATAAACGCCTGCTTTGTTACAACAATAACTAAGTATATTTCCAACACTTCTTATCCTTAAACAACCACACAGCTTACAATTTAACGTCCGTCTTGGTCAAGCGGATCGGTCCGAATGCCCCCCGCTGCTTTTTGATCGTCTCAAGACGACTCGTCATTTTGTTCGTGAATGTTGGTATCGAGTCAATCGACTTACTTACATCGAGTAAAACATATTTAACAAATACAATCATCAAATAATCTATACTCTAAATTATAAATAATAATTTTAAGCATAATAAAATTGTAAAATAATAATAAGTTATCATAAATTCATTACAGACGCTCATTTTGTCCATGTCGTATCTTTAAGGCGTATTTTGTAAAAAACACGTCCATACTTAGCATAAGCTGTATCATGTCAGTGTATCGGCTTTTGCTTTACAAATATAGACGCTCACTTTTCTTCCGATGTATCATTTCCTGATACGCGTGTCTTTCAGTGTACCTTTCCCTTCTCGTACGGTTCAGTCATGTCTTCCTTCTCAAACGGTTTAGCCATGTCGGCAATTGCTGACAATTTGGCGGTGACTTGCGCCTGTTATCAAAGTCACTCTGGAGATTCAACTAGTGATGATGAAATTCCTATACGAAAGAAACAAAAGATGAGCATTTTGGATGCACCCGTGTTTCGACCTATGGTTGATGAATTTAAAGTCAGTATTGAAATTTACATTATGGATAATATAATTAGCTATGATTTAAAAGTAACAAGTGTGCTTTTGTCAGCTGTGCATAGCCAATGTTAATTTTTTAAGTAAGCAACTATTTAATCACCCTTATCTTATGAAGTACATTTCTGTATTAAATAGAAAAAGGATTGTGAAAATAGACTGAACTCAATGGCTTAGTTGATATGGCAAACAGTATTGTTAACATTTGTGCAACATTGAATTCCATCCACTGAAATAAGTAGATAATAACCCGCTTATAAATTAGTTCATGTTTTATTTTTCTTTTTAAAATTATAAAGCCATCTATTAATGTGTACCATATATATATATTTCCAATTGCAATAGTATTTTTTTATTGTTTGTGAAATTATCTATTGCATATTTTTTTCTTAATTATAATTAACTATATATACAAATTTAACTTAGAACTCCAGGCAATTGGGGTTCAGTAATTAAACCTTAGCATTTGTTAATATGTCAAATAAACAGACAAAACATTTATTGTAGTAGTCTAAAACATAAAGACTAGTTTAGTATTTACTTGGAAAGGGAGACCACTCGGCTACTGCTTAAAATGATCACCAAATAGGAATGATGTGGTTCAAGAATATGTTGAATAGATTATTATTGTGTCTTAATCTGATTCCAGGAACCACTCACATACATAGAGAAAATTTTACCAGAAGCGTCCAAATATGGCTTATGCAAAGTTATACCACCTGATGGATTCACACCACTCTGTAATCTTGATGGGTCCATGAACTTTAATGTTACAAACCAGTATGTCCAACGGATGTTCAAACGATATGGGCCAGCTGCTACCAAAAAGTTAAGCGCTTTCAAAGCCCTCTTGGCACCGCAAAAAGTGCCATTCAAGCGACCGCCATTAGTAAGCGGCTTGGAAGTGGACTTACCACATTTATTGAAGCTAGTGCAGCAAATGGGTGGCCGAAAGAAGTTAACAAAAATAGTACAGTAGAACAAAGTGGCTGAGCAATTAAAGTGTTGTAAGAATTTAAAAAATCCCGGTCAAAAAATTAAACAAATTTATGAAAAATATCTACTCCCATATGAAGTGATGACATCGTTGGAGAAAGAAAATTTGATAGAACAAGTTGAGCATTTGTGCGAAAGAAGTCAATCAAGGATGTTTAACCGTGCACGAAGTCCTTTGCACGCACAAAAGCAAATGCTGGAGCCAGGTGATTCAACAGATAATGATTCGTCTGATGAAATCCCGACAAAAGATGGTTTAGTATTAAATGCCCTTGCTGAGACTGAAGACTGCATTGTTCCCGGTCGATCAATGAAACTCCACGCATTTCAAAAAGTAGCCGAAGTCGCTTCCAATGCATTTTTGTCTTCCACAACTCGGAAAACAAATTCGATAGAAAAAGAATATTGGGACCTTGTCTTGTCGAGGACAAAGCATGTCTGTGTAAACGCAGCTTCCATAGACACGGGTGCCGCGGATGATGGGTTTCCAAATAATGATTCCACCGACCATTATAGTAGACATCCTTGGAACTTGAAGGTGAGAGATCATTTTGAAACTCAATATTCTTAATAAGTTTATCTAGTTAATTTTAATATTTAAAGAAAATTATATAAAATCTAAGTCATAACTGCAATTTTGAGTTGTTTCATATTTTACTAACACCGTAGGTATTGGACAGTATTAAAAATTATATGGAAAGTAAAATATTATTGAGTTAAATTGTGTTATTGATAATAGCTGAGTTTAATCATCCGACGTTTGTCGTTCGTTTTTGCCGCGCACCACCACTATGTGGAACCAGCTAGACACTGAAGTATTTCCAAAGCAATTCCACTTGGGGTTCTTCAAGAAAAGAGTGTACCAAAAGCCAGCACGAAGCGCGAACCCTCTGGAATAGTAATAGTGGCCATCGCCGACGGTATTACTTAACATCAACAGGACCCGTTAGACCCCTGCTCTATAAAAAAAATGCTGACTGGCATAGTACGTTATAAGGGGCTTTGCCTTGGCTTGATCAATGTTTACTTTACATTTTCTATAGCCACTACTTATGTGAAATGCATTTAAATTCTTATTAATCAATTCATTATTTCAGTGTATCAGTAGGGATTCCTTGGTCCCGTGGTTGGAATGACTGCCCCCACATTACACCTGGGAATGCTGTTTTCGACGAGTTGTTGGCACAGAGACCCTCATGGCCTCCCATGGATTGAGTATATGCATAGTGGAAAGAAGAAAGTATGGTATGTGGACGTGTGAATAATATTAAATTTTATTGATTTTTTACAAGACAATTCTTCTAGACCAGTCTGTCTTACATGTTTTCTTAATTTTTGGATTTAACGCCACGCCTACATAGAATGAAAATTTTTGATGAGACCTACTTGGGTAACAATGATCTCAGCTCTTCCATATAATATATATTTGAGAGCGGAAAATAATAAACAGCACAAATATGTGTCTCCTCCAACTTCTTTTTCTCCCCTTTGGACTAGAGCATTGGGCCATGAGGTTCAGGTGAACAGGCGCTAATTAAAGATTGAAGTTGGCGCTTGGTAGTAGAATCGGTGACCCCTGAGTTGGTGCTTTCCTCAAACTCTTTAAATTTATTTCAATTTTCTGTTAATCAATTTTATCTATTATCTGTTTAACATTTTTTTTTTACATTGCTCGAACGCATGCCAGGTATGGCATCGACGATTCGCAGAGCGAGAAATTTCGCAAAGCAGTCGAACGCTTGTGCCCGGCGTTCGTCCAAAATAAATCCGTGTGGTTGCTATCGGATATAGCGATGATCCCACCGGATTTATTACAGGATTCGGTGTCTCTTTGCCGGGCTGTGCAGAATCCGGGCGAATTTATTATAGTTTTCCCGAAAGCTTATTCATCTTCAATTGCCACGGGATACACAATATCCGAAAGTGTGTACTTCGCTACATTGTCCTGGATACACTGTCTCGGTGAAACGTTTGATGTAAGTTGAATGTTTATTCTAGTAAACTCGAACTCAAAATATTCATCTAGGTAAACATGTACACTTATGAACGTCAAAAAAAAAACAAATTAAATTTGCATTTACAACCAGTTCGCAAGTCAAGGGCGTAGAGCGGGTAAGGAGAACTGGCAAGAAACTTTCCGCCACTCTTTTCAATCGCCAAGTTTTTAATACAAATTGTTCGCCACATTTATAAAAGGCTTTATTAATTAATTTACTTTTAACGAGGGCTTTGAATTTATTTACTGATAGTTCTCTAATTTCGCTTGGGAGTTTGTTGTAAAAACGAATACAAGTAAACGCACATTTACAGGCACACACACACACACACACACACACACACACACACACACACACACACAAACAGTAAACCCTAATGAAATTTACTTTCAATAAACGTCACTGAGACGAATAAAAAAACACTTGACAATATCAACAATCTATTGACAAACAAGATAGCGGACGTATATATTAGTATATAATCTGTGTAATTTCATTTTCTGTAAGCTAATTTGATAGTAAAACTTAATAAAAATAATAAACATTTTTATTTCAATAGTTTTATTTTCAATCGAAAATTAAAATCCGAGATTTTTAAAAATTTCGTTCAATCAGTCTTCTAAGAACAAAAGCAAAGTTTTTCATGCCATATTTTTTTTTCCGTCTTATTACGACCTAAACTACCGAAATTTAATGCTTTGCAATCAAAGTGAAATTTCATGTTGATCCGTGTTATAGACAACTTATATTTTAACACAATATCATCAGGAAATTGTAAAATATTTACATTATTATTTACATTGTCTATGAAGTTGCAAATTTCGCTTGTGTAAATATACAATCAGGGAGGTGGTAAGGCAGCACCTTGCATTGTGCCTTTCGAGGCAGTTTTTGGACCATATAACATATTATTGTGTTTTACATACACTGTCCTTTCATTCAAGAAGTTATACGAGGCATATTCAAAAAATAAGGGCCGTTCGCTTATATTTCAGAATCGACAAGTCATTACACGTTTAATCTTGTACATATCTGTACGTGCACTACTCGTGCAGTTATTTCAGGTGTTGTTTTGATTCAGTAGTAATTTTACTAGTTGTGCGTACAGTAGACAATGTCCGCGATAATCGTTTCTCCCGCTAGCTGTGAAGTTCGCGCTGTAATAAGATTTTTGTGTGCAAAAGGACACATTGTTACCGGCGATGAGACGTGGATATCCTACATCAATCCAGAAACAAAACAGCAATCAATGCAATGGCGCCACTCAACTTCACCAAAACCAAAAAAATTTAAACATTTCAGCTTTGAAAATGACAAGGAACTTCAGAACGCCGTTGAAAACTGGTTCGACTCGTGTACGGAGTGTGTTTAAACGCTTCCGAGTTCGGAATCGGGAGTGCTCTTCTGGACTTGTTACGTGGAATCCACGATGAAATATAAATATTTTTCAAACTCTCAATGGATCGTCGCCCTCGTGATGTGGCCGATCAAGCAAAACATTATCTCAAACGTGAGTTTCGAACGAGAGACGACGCTGCGACGATGCATCGCGATACAATTCTTAATTTTTCTTATTATTTTTGACAGATAGAAAAATATTCGGCGACTTGGATTACTTTTTATGACCTTCTCGACGAGGAAAACGTAAAAAACGAATCGAACACGAAGATAACTCACTCGGTCAACGACAAACTGTTGTTGTTCTTGTCGAGCAACCGATCGGCGACCACGCCGCTGAGGCTGACGAGCTTCGTCTCCTTGATTAAGCAGTATTTAAACGAGAGAGGTTCGTCGGTCTGTTCTATTCAAACGTACATACCTTTTAGAAATTTAAATTGATCTTTAGATTGACATTTTCAGGAGCAAGCATTCGGAAACCGGAGCATTTGACCCTGAAAATTCTGTCGAAGCAGAGGAACGACGAACTCATCGGTCCCACGATCTATTGGCTTATGCTCGACTGCTTGAAGTCGCTCATCGACGCGTTCGTGCTTCACAAAGACGTCGTCGAAGTCAAAAAGTTGCTGCTCGTCGCGAACACTACTTTGAAGGTGACGCCGAAAATTCTTGCGACCCTCAAGGCTGAAGTGAGTTTTTTTTATAGAACAGCTTGCGAGTGCGTTGCTAGCCTTTTAAGAATTGGTACGACTGCATTTTGTGTCCTGCGCTCGAATACTCGAAATTGAGCGTCATCATCGAGGAACGAATGAAACGGGTCGCGACCCATTTGGCAGGTCGGACGTCGGTGCTGTCGAGTCCCGTGAAACTAATATTTTCTTCCTTGATTTCACACGAAGACAGAGTGATCAAGAGGCTCGTGAAGAAGATGTCATCGGATGTCGAGGCTAAAGAGACGACCAGAAAGTCGACGAACTCTAAAGGCAGTAAAAGAGTGTGAACATCGTGAACACGGTGGTCGAAAACGGAGACGCATTCGTCCGGATCGAAAGTAATTGGAAATTTAATCCGAAAAAATTAACGGAACATCAGAAGGAAAAGTTTCAAAGAAAGCGAGAAGATATTCCTGCGGACGTGGATAACCGATACCATCGAAACGACCTCTTCCAGCAAATCCTTCGGTTCCTCCGCCGCCGACAACATCACGCGGACCGACACGGCCGTTCCCGAAGTGGTAAAAACCAATGATTCAGAGTCGGCCGCGCCTAACAATTCGGACATCGCTAAAGTGACCCCGAAGATCAAAGACTCCAACTCTCCACGAATACTTCTCTCAAAGATCGAGTGACTCGTAACGTAAAGAAATTAAGGCGGAGAAATCCTGTTTGAGAAAAGACGGCGTCAGCCAACTGGTGGTGGTCTGTGGAAAGTTGTCGCCCATGGTGCCCACCGTGGCGAAACACACGTTAAAACAGATTGGGGTGAGTCCAATAAAAATTAAGGTCGTGATCGCCAGCATCACGGATGTTAAGGTTAGGATAAATTTGGTTGTGCAATTACGTCGAAATACCAATACAAGTACAACTTTACTCACATTAAATATAAATATTATTAAAATCTATTTTAAAAGCTATATTAAGCCGGGTCCACATTTGTAGCATGTTGGCGTATCACGATCAGTCGTATCGTATCTACTATTTGTATCATAAATATGGACGCTCATTTTGTCCATGTCGTATCTTTAAGGCGTATTTTGTAAAAAACACGTCCATACTTAGCATAAGCTGTATCATGTCAGTGTATCGGCTTTTGCTTTACAAATATAGACGCTCACTTTTCTTCCGATGTATCATTTCCTGATACGCGTGTCTTTCAGTGTACCTTTCCCTTCTCGTACGGTTCAGTCATGTCTTCCTTCTCAAACGGTTTAGCCATGTCGGCAATTGCTGACAATTTGGCGGTGACTTGCGCCTGTTATCAAAGTCACTCTGGAGATTCAACTAGTGATGATGAAATTCCTATACGAAAGAAACAAAAGATGAGCATTTTGGATGCACCCGTGTTTCGACCTATGGTTGATGAATTTAAAGTCAGTATTGAAATTTACATTATGGATAATATAATTAGCTATGATTTAAAAGTAACAAGTGTGCTTTTGTCAGCTGTGCATAGCCAATGTTAATTTTTTAAGTAAGCAACTATTTAATCACCCTTATCTTATGAAGTACATTTCTGTATTAAATAGAAAAAGGATTGTGAAAATAGACTGAACTCAATGGCTTAGTTGATATGGCAAACAGTATTGTTAACATTTGTGCAACATTGAATTCCATCCACTGAAATAAGTAGATAATAACCCGCTTATAAATTAGTTCATGTTTTATTTTTCTTTTTAAAATTATAAAGCCATCTATTAATGTGTACCATATATATATATTTCCAATTGCAATAGTATTTTTTTATTGTTTGTGAAATTATCTATTGCATATTTTTTTCTTAATTATAATTAACTATATATACAAATTTAACTTAGAACTCCAGGCAATTGGGGTTCAGTAATTAAACCTTAGCATTTGTTAATATGTCAAATAAACAGACAAAACATTTATTGTAGTAGTCTAAAACATAAAGACTAGTTTAGTATTTACTTGGAAAGGGAGACCACTCGGCTACTGCTTAAAATGATCACCAAATAGGAATGATGTGGTTCAAGAATATGTTGAATAGATTATTATTGTGTCTTAATCTGATTCCAGGAACCACTCACATACATAGAGAAAATTTTACCAGAAGCGTCCAAATATGGCTTATGCAAAGTTATACCACCTGATGGATTCACACCACTCTGTAATCTTGATGGGTCCATGAACTTTAATGTTACAAACCAGTATGTCCAACGGATGTTCAAACGATATGGGCCAGCTGCTACCAAAAAGTTAAGCGCTTTCAAAGCCCTCTTGGCACCGCAAAAAGTGCCATTCAAGCGACCGCCATTAGTAAGCGGCTTGGAAGTGGACTTACCACATTTATTGAAGCTAGTGCAGCAAATGGGTGGCCGAAAGAAGTTAACAAAAATAGTACAGTAGAACAAAGTGGCTGAGCAATTAAAGTGTTGTAAGAATTTAAAAAATCCCGGTCAAAAAATTAAACAAATTTATGAAAAATATCTACTCCCATATGAAGTGATGACATCGTTGGAGAAAGAAAATTTGATAGAACAAGTTGAGCATTTGTGCGAAAGAAGTCAATCAAGGATGTTTAACCGTGCACGAAGTCCTTTGCACGCACAAAAGCAAATCCTGGAGCCAGGTTATTCAACAGATAATGATTCGTCTGATGAAATCCCGACAAAAGATGGTTTAGTATTAAATGCCCTTGCTGAGACTGAAGACTGCATTGTTCCTGGTCGATCAATGAAACTCCACGCATTTCAAAAAGTAGCCGAAGTCGCTTCCAATGCATTTTTGTCTTCCACAACTCGGAAAACAAATTCGATAGAAAAAGAATATTGGGACCTTGTCTTGTCGAGGACAAAGCATGTCTGTGTAAACGCAGCTTCCATAGACACGGGTGCCGCGGATGATGGGTTTCCAAATAATGATTCCACCGACCATTATAGTAGACATCCTTGGAACTTGAAGGTGAGAGATCATTTTGAAACTCAATATTCTTAATAAGTTTATCTAGTTAACTTTAATATTTAAAGAAAATTATATAAAATCTAAGTCATAACTGCAATTTTGAGTTGTTTTCATATTTTACTAACACCGTAGGTATTGGACAGTATTAAAAATTATATGGAAAGTAAAATATTATTGAGTTAAATTGTGTTATTGATAATAGCTGAGTTTAATCATCCGACGTTTGTCGTTCGTTTTTGCCGCGCACCACCACTATGTGGAACCAGCTAGACACTGAAGTATTTCCAAAGCAATTCCACTTGGGGTTCTTCAAGAAAAGAGTGTACCAAAAGCCAGCACGAAGCGCGAACCCTCTGGAATAGTAATAGTGGCCATCGCCGACGGTATTACTTAACATCAACAGGACCCGTTAGACCCCTGCTCTATAAAAAAAATGCTGACTGGCATAGTACGTTATAAGGGGCTTTGCCTTGGCTTGATCAATGTTTACTTTACATTTTCTATAGCCACTACTTATGTGAAATGCATTTAAATTCTTATTAATCAATTCATTATTTCAGTGTATCAGTAGGGATTCCTTGGTCCCGTGGTTGGAATGACTGCCCCCACATTACACCTGGGAATGCTGTTTTCGACGAGTTGTTGGCACAGAGACCCTCATGGCCTCCCATGGATTGAGTATATGCATAGTGGAAAGAAGAAAGTATGGTATGTGGACGTGTGAATAATATTAAATTTTATTGATTTTTTACAAGACAATTCTTCTAGACCAGTCTGTCTTACATGTTTTCTTAATTTTTGGATTTAACGCCACGCCTACATAGAATGAAAATTTTTGATGAGACCTACTTGGGTAACAATGATCTCAGCTCTTCCATATAATATATATTTGAGAGCGGAAAATAATAAACAGCACAAATATGTGTCTCCTCCAATTTCTTTTTCTCCCCTTTGGACTAGAGCATTGGGCCATGAGGTTCAGGTGAACAGGCGCTAATTAAAGATTGAAGTTGGCGCTTGGTAGTAGAATCGGTGACCCCTGAGTTGGTGCTTTCCTCAAACTCTTTAAATTTATTTCAATTTTCTGTTAATCAATTTTATCTATTATCTGTTTAACATTTTTTTTTTACATTGCTCGAACGCATTCCAGGTATGGCATCGACGATTCGCAGAGCGAGAAATTTCGCAAAGCAGTCGAACGCTTGTGCCCGGCGTTCGTCCAAAATAAATCCGTGTGGTTGCTATCGGATATAGCGATGATCCCACCGGATTTATTACAGGATTCGGTGTCTCTTTGCCGGGCTGTGCAGAATCCGGGCGAATTTATTATAGTTTTCCCGAAAGCTTATTCATCTTCAATTGCCACGGGATACACAATATCCGAAAGTGTGTACTTCGCTACATTGTCCTGGATACACTGTCTCGGTGAAATGTTTGATGTAAGTTGAATGTTTATTCTAGTAAACTCGAACTCAAAATATTCATCTAGGTAAACATGTACACTTATGAACGTCAAAAAAAAAACAAATTAAATTTGCATTTACAACCAGTTCGCAAGTCAAGGGCGTAGAGCGGGTAAGGAGAACTGGCAAGAAACTTTCCGCCACTCTTTTCAATCGCCAAGTTTTTAATACAAATTGTTCGCCACATTTATAAAAGGCTTTATTAATTAATTTACTTTTAACGAGGGCTTTGAATTTATTTACTGATAGTTCTCTAATTTCGCTTGGGAGTTTGTTGTAAAAACGAATACAAGTAAACGCACATTTACAGACACACACACACACACACACACACACACACACACACACACACACACAAACAGTAAACCCTAATGAAATTTACTTTCAATAAACGTCACTGAGACGAATAAAAAAACACTTGACAATATCAACAATCTATTGACAAACAAGATAGCGGAAGTTATGTGCCAGCCCTGCACCTAACAATATAGGATTTCTGCTGACGAAGGACGCCACCGGCGACGCTAGATATAGGACTTAGTTTTAAGAATTCATTCTTGTAAGCATCGCGCTACAGATAACTCTTAATTTGTAAATTATAATAAATTAGTTTGATATTAAATTGGTTTTTTTTGGAGTGCACCGGCGGGTGAAATTTAATTGGCGCAGTCGGTAGGATACTCAAGATTTTCCGGAAAATTAAGAAAATATAACGGTTTCGAGGCCCCCCGCCTGGCCGACCGGTTTTTCTAAAAACCGCAAGCGAGTATCGAGTTAAGAAGAAAACCCCTGGAATCTAGAAATCGATGCAGCAGTCCAGAAAACCAATGTGAGTTGCACAAATTACTTATTGTGTTGTTATATATCCTAGTTTCCTAGTTGTTCCAAAATTTTCCATCCGAGGGAATTAAGTAATAAGAAGGCTGTTACTTACCAACAGTCTTCCAGAAGTAATTTTATTGATAGAATAAGAAACATAGAAGAAATGTCTTTCGACCCTTATATTATTTTTAAAGCTTTACGGGTGGTGCCCGAATTTGACGGGAACCCACATGTATTACCTAGATTTATAAGAATTTGTGATGAACTGGTGAAAAGATATTTAAAAAATGACGCCGAATCAACTCTATCGAATTTATCTTTGATTAACGGCATTTTAAATAAGATAACGGGACCGGCCGCTTGCCTCATAAATAGTAATGGCATCCCTGAGAGCTGGGGTGGCATAAGGGAAGCGTTACTTAACAACTTCTCAGATCAGAGGGATGAGACGGCGCTGTACAATGATATTTCCTTACAAACTCAGGGTAATAGTACCCCTCAGGAATTTTATGATAAGTTACAATCCTTATTCAGTACGATGATGACTTATGTCACGTTACACGAAACCCTTTCTACAACAATAGAGGCCAAACGGCACTTATACAAAAAATTAACGAAACAAGCATTTATTCGTGGCCTTAAGGAGCCACTTGGGTCTCGTATAAGGTGCATGAGGCCCGAATCTATTGAAAAGGCTCTCGAATACGTTCAAGAGGAATTAAATACTATATATCTACAGCAACGTAACGATGCTTCATCTAAGCCAAATCACTCATCTAACTATAACAGTAATGTACCTAAGCCTACATAAACCACTAACAATTCGTCAAACAGATTTACTTTACCACAAGTACCATACACTTTCCCGCCACAATTTAAACCTAACCCACCTTACCAATTTAGAATGCCTATTCTAAACCCACAATACCCACCTAGAATGCCCACACGTACCCAACAAATGTTCCGTGCCCTTCCACCTAATTATAATCCTCAAAGTAATGTATTCCGTGCACCCCCACGTCCTCAACCGAAACCCCAAACTGGCCCAACTCCAATGAGTGGCGTGAGTCATTATGTGACAAAGGAATCCGTACCTAGACACGATTGGCGTATACACGGAAATCCACCACCTACAAATTATTTTAAAACTCGTGACGTAAATTTAAATGAATGTGCAACCAATAACTTTTACCCAAATTATGACTATTATGAACCTGAGCATAACTATTACTATGATTGATATTCTGACGATTACAACTACTATTACGAAGACAGAAATCAAGAGTACTATAACGAACCTTGTGACTATAACGAAGATAACGAATCAAATCCACAAACTGACATGACTGACACCGGAAATTTTACCAAGGTCAAGAGTTCAAAAGAACCAAAATAGAAATTAACCTTCAAACTCAAAGACAGTTGCCCTATATACAAATTGAGAATGCCCACTTAAACTTTTAACAGACACCGGGGCAAATCAATCTTTTATTAGCCCCGACGCAGTTTATACTTACTTTTACCATATCCCATTGACTTACGATCCGTTTGAAGTTACTAACGTTCATGCAACATCTCGAAATAAATATTCGATTACGATACCTTGTTTCCAGGAATTTAATAGTGATAAAGAAATTAAATTATTTATGTATAAATTTCATGACTACTTTGACGGTTTAATTGGACTTGACTTGTTGACAGAATGGGAGTCTAAAATAGACCTTAAACATAAAACATTAGTGACTAAATTTGCTACTAACTCGATTCGAATGTACGATTCTAAAAATTGTAATTTATACGAAGACATAGTACCTGCAAACAGTTCAAAATTAATTAGAGTTCCTATTAATACATTAGACGGTGAAGTCTTAGTGCATGAACAATTAATATGTAACTGCATTATACATGAGTGTTTAACCACAGTTAAAAATAATCGCGGATTTTTAGAAATTGACAATCCCACAGATAATGACGTAATTATTTCATTCGATCGCCCTGCAACCGCGGAATTATTTAATATTGAAAGTTTTGACAGTCGTTCACCAAATAAAGTCGAAGAGGTTATTTCAAAATTACGTACCGACCATTTAAACCCGGAGGAAAAAGCGAATTTAATTTCAGTTTGCTCAAAATATGCAGATGTTTTTTATATTGAAGGGGAATCGCTTACTTTTACCAACAAAATTAAACACCGAATTAGAACAACCGATGAAATCCCCATATATATACTAAAAGTTATCGCTATCCGCAAATACACAGGCAGGAAGTTAGGGAACAAATTGAAAAAATGCTAAATCAAGGGATAATTAAACCTTCTGATTCAGCTTGGAGCTCACCAATTTGGATAGTACCAAAAAAGGCAGATGCTTCTGGAAAACAGAAATGGAGATTAGTCGTCGATTTTCGTAAATTAAATGAGAAAACTATTGATGACAAATATCCTATACCAAATATAACCGATGTCCTTGACAAATTAGGGAATTGCCAGTACTTCACTACTCTCGATTTAGCTAGTGGTTTTTACCAAGTGGAAATGGACCCAATCGACATTTCAAAGACCGCATTTAATGTAAAACACGGGCATTTTGAATTTTTGAGAATGCCCATGGGACTTAAGAACTCGCCATCAACCTTTCAAAGAGTTATGGACAATGTTTTACGTGGCTTACAAAACGTTATTTGTCTAGTATACTTGGATGATATAATCGTATTTAGCACTAGTTTACAAGAGCACATAATTAACCTTGAAAAAGTATTTCAACGTCTCCGCGAATCTAACTTTAAAATACAAATGGACAAATCAGAATTCCTTAAATTAGAAACAGCATACCTAGGACATATAATAAGTAAAGAAGGAATTAAACCAAATCCGGACAAAATTAAAGCTATAACAAAATACCCAGTCCCGAAAACTACAAAAGAAATAAAACAATTTTTAGGTTTATTAGGCTATTACAGATGTGCAGATTTAGCACGTGTTACCAAACCATTAACTAAATGTTTAAAAAAAGGTAGTAAGATTATTTTAAATTCAGAATATATGGATTGTTTTGAAAAATGTAAAGCTCTTATAACTAATGACCCGATTTTGCAATACCCCGATTTTACAAAGGATTTTATACTGACCACAGATGCATCTAATTTAGCTATTGGCGCCGTTCTTTCTCAAGGCCCAATAGGCTCAGATAAACCTGTCTCATTTGCCTCGCGTACTTTAAATGAAAGCGAAATTAATTATAGTACGATAGAGAAGGAATTGTTGGCTATAGTTTGGGCTACAGAATACATTAGACCCTATTTATTTGGCCGGAAGTTTAAAATCGTTACAGACCATAAGCCTTTACAATGGATAATGAATTTGAAAGAGCCTAACTCACGTTTAACCCGTTGGCGATTAAAACTTAGTGAATATGACTATACGGTTGTGTATAAAAAAGGTAAGTCGAACACGAATGCAGATGCTTTGTCACGTGTAGAATTAAATAACGAGACAGTAGAATCATTAGTAGTTAATATATCTGACTCCGTATCGACTGTGACATGTCCTGACGATAGACCTCTTATTAGCCTTTCATCGACTGATACTGCACCAACTTTAAGAGCCTACAGCACTGACGGAAGGGGTGATATAAATCAGGTAGGTACAAAACATACTAGTCGCGAAAGTCCAATACTTGACATCCCCATAAGTGAAGACCCTCTTAACTTGTTTCGAAAGCAAATCCTAATAAAAATCACAAATAACTCACCCTCAACTAAACCCGTTCTTAATAGACCTGTATCACAAAGAACGGTTCGGTGGCCGTCGATACGTAATCTTATACTAAAATAAGTCCTGAGTACATACCTCAAGGTATTGCTTCTTATTAGGGCGAAAGGCACAAAAAAACACGTCAGCCGTAAGGATGGATAGATTGTTAGTTTTGGGAACAAGAAATGTTAGGCTGATGTTGAACTTGCCTTACAATAATAGTTCACGCACAAAAACACTCACTATAGGTTTTAATGGAGGACGAAACTATTAGCAAGAAATGCACAAAAAAACACTATAAAATTGCATCTAACTTTACGCAACGAATGTTCAACCACGACTCATTAACAATGCGCGGATCAGCCGTGTTAAAAATATTTTTGGGACCACCCTCATGGCCCTCAATTAATTTTATAAACTAAAAATGATTCTATTCCGAACAAGACCTTTTGAGAATTTTTCGCGCGTCTCTGTACAAATTAATGAGAACAGCCTTCAACAAGAAATTATCGCCATAATTAAAAAATATGTAGATCCGAAAATACGTACTGCTATACTCGTCGAACCCTTAGGAAAAATGTTGAGTATAGTACCTATTATTCAAAACACTTTTCGAAGCTCATCTATGAAATTATTACTTGTTAAACGGCAAGTTGAAAATATTAGAGATTATTTAACCCAACAGGACACGATTAGAAAATATCATGAAGGTAAAACCAACCACCGCGGAATAAATAAATCATATATGTCCTTATCCCAAAGGTATTTCTGGCCTAAAATGAAACATGATATAGTTAATTACATAAGCATATGCCCAATCTGTAACTCCGCAAAATACGATCGTAATCCCGTACGCCCAGAGTTTAAAATTGTACCGCCACCTTCTCGACCATTTGAAACAGTTCACATAGACGTCTTGACCTTAGAACAAGATAAATTTTTGACGCATTTTCTAAGTATGCTCAAGCATACCGACTTAATGACTGTACAGCTCCAAACATAATTGATAAACTATTAACTTTCATGACACATCATGGATCACCTATGACTTTAATTTCCGATAGAGGAACAGAGTTCACAAATCAAGTATTTGCTGAATTCCTACGCCTACATAAAATAAATCACCATATGATAGCACCTCACAGTCCTAATGAAAACGGAATGATAGAGCGTTTACATAGCACCCTTATAGAACATAGAATATTAAGATTAAAGCACAAAAACGAATCGGCAGCCAATTTAATTTTATACGATATGACATTGTTACTGGACATTATGACCCTAGAGACCCTACAGATTTAAACTTAACAGAAAGACTTTTACAACAATACATACAAAGTCACCATAACAATATGCTAACAGTGTATAGTATGATACATGACTCATCGTTCGCAGAACGCCAAGCGATAATGCAGAGACACAATTCCCATAGGGAACCCGAGACTGATTACACACCTGGACAGGATGTTTATATAAGTAATCCGATAGCTGCGAGACAAAAGTTAGCTCAACGTTATATACAAGACAAAGTTGTTACAAATTTACCCATACATAAATATACCTCTAAAAAACGATTACCTGTATCGAAATCCCGACTATAACGTGTTCCAAAAAGTAGTAAATTGTTACAGGATGCTGCTGACAACCCTGGTGTTGTCCCTGGACATAGCAATGACCCAGGAGATAAGACTTGAGAATATGGACAACGGACCTGGACTATTACCGTTTAATATCGGACTTACTGACATAATTACCCATTATCATACCTTTTTGCATTTCATTGACTTGGATAAAATTGGCCTGAAGATTGAAACATTAAAGACTCAAATTCATGACATTGAGGGTTACTTTGACAATCACAACATTTAACGGAAAAATTAGATAAAGCATCGTTGTTATTAAGTACATTAAAACCTGGTCGCGTTAAAAGAGGTTTATTTAATGGTTTAGGCTCTATTATTAAAAGTGTAACCGGTAACTTAGACTACAGCGATGCCATTAAATATGACGAGGCCATTAAAATTCTTCAAAATAATCAAGATAATATAATTTCCGAATTTAATAATCATATAAGTCTTAGTAAGGCGTGGATGTCCGAGCACGCGAAAATTATTGATAAATTAGTGGAAAATCAAATTGATTTAAATAAAACAATGTATTTTATGATTTCGAAATTTAATACTGAACATGTAGATACAGTAATCTTCGCAGAAATTTCCCAATTATTAAATTCATTTGATGATAATATTAATGAGCTACTATTAGTTATAAGAAATATCGAAGATAGTTTAGCTTTTACGCGCACTTATACAGCGCACCATATTATGTTAGATGTAAGTATGTTACGTAGTATGTTAGGTACTTTAAGTTCTGTTTATAAACCGGAACAGTTATTAGATTTAGAACTCCGCGAATACTATAGCGTAATTCGCACTGGGTCATATTTTAGTAATAATAGAATAGTTATAGTGTTACGGTTTCCCATAATATCCCCTAATACTTTTACCCTTTTTAAATTATCCATCTTACCAAATCATTACGAACACATTATT
Organism: Pieris rapae; assembly: GCF_905147795.1. NCBI lineage: Eukaryota > Metazoa > Arthropoda > Insecta > Lepidoptera > Pieridae > Pieris > Pieris rapae. The sequence continues at coordinate 2,082,722 of NC_059533.1, read as the reverse complement.
ATACCTCCCTTTCCTTATATAGCAACCAATAACGATAATTATGTGTACATAGAGGCTGAATGCCCGAAGTCAAGAAATCGGTTTCTGTGTGAATAGACACTTAATCATCATATAAAACGCTCACCTGATTGCATAGCAGACCTTGTCATCAGCCAGCAAGTGTCAAATTCATGCATACCTACCGCGTTGACACTCGCCAAGCCTGCCATGGAAAAATTAGACGACCAACATTACTGCGTTACGTTTCCAAGTTTAACTAAAATATCCCTGTCATGTAAACGAAGAGAATATCTGAATCTGCAGGGCAGTTACCTTGTAACAATACCGCCGAACTGTTCTCTACATACTAAGGACCTCACCATTGTTAACATAAATAACCAATTAAAAGGGGAGCCTTTGAAGATTTTGCTACCAATGAACTCTACCCCTACGACACCACAGCGATCCTTAAAGATACATACGATTGATTTGAATGGATTACATAATTTAGAGAAGCAAATCGAAGTACAAATGCCTATTATTCCGGAAAATCCAACCATCATTTACCACACCACTTTACCCTTCTACGTAATGCTCCTGTGTTCAGCTATTTTTGTAATATACATCGGATATCGTCGACTCCATAAAAGGACCCAGAATGCTGGAATTCAAGAGCAACAGGGACACCCAGAAGGTGATCCAGCCGCAACATTTTCCCTCAACGTCCTCAAATAGTTGCGGATCTGCGGGGGGAGGAGTTATGTGCCAGCCCTGCATCAGTTATGTGCCAGCCCTGCACCTAACAATATAGGATTTTTGCTGACGAAGGACGCCACCGGCGACGCTAGATATAGGACTTAGTTTTAAAAATTCATTCTTGTAAGCATCGCGCTACAGATCACTCTATTAATTTGTAAATTATAATAAATTAGTTTGATATTAAATTGGTTTTTTTTGGAGTGCACCGGCGGGTGAAATATAATTCGGACGTATATATTAGTATATAATCTGTGTAATTTCAAAAGAATAACAATTACTGTGTGGAAAATGTTCTAAATGAAAGTGTCGGTTTAATTAGGTGTTTAAATTTAGATACTTTTCAAACTCTCCATGGTAAATGTGGTAGAAGATGCAGAGAGTCACATATCTCTACTCGTCGCCAATGGATCAAGCTGCTCGGAAAGTGACTGGTCGTTGACAATTCCAAAATTCGTCCTTACAACAGACGCATCCAATGTCGCTTTAGGTGCAGTACTTTCCCAAGGTCAAATTGGCAGCGATAAACCCATCGCCTTCGCAAGTCGTACGCTAAATGATGCGGAGACACGCTACAGTACAATAGAAAGAGAGTTATTGGCTATCGTCTGGGCGACATAACTTTTTTGACCTTATTTATATGGACATCAATTTACGATATACACCGATCATAGGCCGTTAACCTGGCTTAACTCAATAAAGGAACCAAATACCAAATTAACACGTTGGAAATTACGTTTAGCTGAATTTGACTATGATATTGTATTTAGAAATGGGAAACAAAATTCAAACGCAGACGCATTATCCAGAATTAGGATTAACGCCTTGGGCAATGACAATACAGGCAGTCCTCGTACTTACGGCATGTTAGGTTCTTGAAATACGCGACGTAAGTCGAGAGTCGAGACATATTTTTTCATATGTTTACATGTAAAACTCAAGGGTTAGGTTCCATACGGACTCGAAATTGAAAGAAAAATACTTTATTATCAAAAGTAAGTTCTTAAAATATTTTTTTTGTATTTGAGTTATTAATTTTAATAATTATTATAAAACTTTAATATGTAATCAAAATATGCAATGAGAAATAAAAAATTAAACTTTTGGCTTAAAGAAACTATAGCACAACATCCGCACACCGCAGTAACTGCAATTTCAGGCAAACGGTTAGCCAAATGAACAATGTCAGTTGTGATTTCATTGATATTTGGTTGATCTGTGGATGAAGAACTTTCAGATGGCTTGAAAAAAGTGGGCATAACTTTTTCCAAACTCCTTTTAAATTGTTGGGTGTCACCTCATCCCATAAAGCAGCAATATTTTTTACGGATTGCAAGATATAACTTTTCCAAAAATCTCTCAGCTCCATACCATCATTTTCATTAGCCTTTACAGCCTGTGAAAAAGTTCTCCTGAGATAATAGGCCTTAAAAGACGCTATAACTCCTTGATCCATCGGCTGTAACAACGAAGTGGTGTTTGGTGTGCCGTCCCCACGGACATTGAGCTTGCGACAAGTGAATTCTCCTATGCCGTAAATCGAAACAAATGACGTATCTTGAGGAATAGTATCAAAAAATTGTTCGACGTAACTTGAAACGACGTAAATCGAAACGACGTAAGTCGAGGACTGCCTGTATCTCACTAAAGGTAAATGTGGACAGTAATGAAAGAAACCTTCAAAATCATATTGATAATTAATCTCACCGAAGAAATAACCCGTTTAGCTGGAAACCAAAATCAAACAAATCCCCCAACACCTATGGAAGTGTCTCCAGTTTCTGAACGAACACTCAGTGTTAAATCATTAGGGTCTAGCACTATTACGGCATCTGAAAAATCAATAAGTGAAATAATATAGTATCTAGGCCAAAACAAAAAATATTAGAAGTACACTTACCTGTGAATAATATAGAATTAAAGTAATTTATGTAGCTAATGAAGAGGAACAGCTAGATATAGTTCTTAAATATCATGATGGGAAAAATAGTCACCGCGGTATCAAAGAGACTTTAATTCATTTAAAAAGAACCTATTTCTGGAACAACATGGAACAGACCGTTGCTTTATTATAATTAACGCTTGTGAAACTTGTAAAAAGATGAAATACGATAGAAGACCTCAAAACCCGAATAACAATTGACACAGACACAAGATAGACCATTTCAGGAGTTATTCATAGATACATTTTCAATAGAAGGACAATATAACCTCACTATAGTCGATGGTTTCAGTAAACTAGGACAAGCATTTTTAATAAGTTCACGTTCAACTCCCGAAGAGGTTAGAGCTCTAATCAAATACTTTTCTTTATACGGCGTAGCTGGACGAATTAGTGCTGATCCCGGAGCCGAGATTAATAATGCATTATTCAGAGATCTTTTGTCATTTTACTGTTAACTGTGTGAAAACCCATTTGCTTCCAATTGGCTTCGCATTTTGGGGCTTTTCTACCAATATCCATGTTCCATTTTGCTTATGAGATTCTATTTCTTTTTCTATTGCATGTTTCCAATATTCAGACTCGGGTGATATGATGGCCTCACTATAGTTTAGTGGTACAGAAGTATCTTCACTATGACACAGGTAAACTTTTCCTTGATCATCTTTTTGGTTTAAGGGTAATTCTCTATTTCTTGGTCTCAATGTTATGTTGGGGTGAGAGACTATTTCAATTTTCCGGTTTGGTGAGTAGTCACTATCTGTACTGTGATCTTGTTTAGAGTAGTAGTCAGTACTCCCAAATTGTAATGTGTCTTTAGAGCTCTCAGATGCAGAATTATCAGATGGTTCAGATGATGAGTCAAACATTGAGCTATTCTGTATCAAAACCTCCGACACATAATTGAATTTCGAATCGAATTCTTTAAATTTTTCTAGTGTATCAGATTTCTTGTGAAGAAAATAAACAAACACTTTCTTTGAATAGTCATCAATTACAGTCATAAAGTATTTGGCACCGCCCAGCGAGCTTGGCTCCATCAGACCACAGATGTCAGAGTGCACCAGTTGAAGTGTCTTTGTAGAATTTGTTTCACTTTGCTTTAGAGGTAAGCGTGTTTGTTTGTGATATTTTGATAATTGTACACCTTCTGTATTATCTACTTATTTCTCCAGACTTTCAAAATTCAAGTGGCTCATGCGTTGATGCCAGAGGTACATGTCTTGCTTGTTAACAGCGGATAAGTATGCATGTTCACTTTTCGCATTTAGCCTATACATATTATTGACTAAGCTTGCCGTTGCAACAACCACATTGTTTTTATTGAATATCAAACAACCATTGTTCTTGAATTTTACCTGACCTCCATTTTTTATAATCTGACTGACTGATAGTAGATTTGCTGCTAGTTCAGGTACATACAAAAGATTTTGAAACAGAATTTTGTTGTACTGACCTTTATTATTGCACACATCCAATGTCAACTGACCAGCACTGTGAACTGATAATAACTTGTCATTTGCTACCTTTATTGTTTTAATGGGTGGCTCTTTCTCATGTTGCAATATATGTCTATGTTTGGTCATATGTACTGAAGCGCCTGAGTCTATATACCATGGCACCTGTTCAAAACTATCTGTTGAGACTGTAAAAGCTGCAGCATAACTTGAACTCTCTTGATTCTTTTTTGTAGATTTTGACTTACACTCGGCAGCAATATGTCCATATTTATTACATTTATAGCAACGAGGCCCTCTTCCAGGATGTCTCGTATTAGCCTTATTCTTGAGATTATAGTTTGCAGCAAATGCAGATGTATCATTTTCACACACTTTGACATCTTGTAGAATTTTCGACTTAACAGAGTCTGCGCTTATTTTCATACCAGAGCTTTCGATTGCTATAATCATGGGCTTGTATGTTTCAGGTAGACCAGAGAGTAGTAGTGTCCCGATCCACTCTTCATCTACTTTAAAACCGATGTTACGGAGCTTGTGAGCCGTGGTCATAATTTTGCTCACATATTCTTCTACATTTTAAATACAAATCTTACTGGATGAGATTTGTTGTACATAGATCTCGAAGTAAGCCCACGCGGCGTGTTAGCCCCGAATCGTCAGATGACATTGCCAAGCAGTCCCACACTTCTTTTGCAGACTTTGCATCTTGTATGTGAACGTAGTTTACGGAGTCCACCAGCAAGATTATCTTTGATTTTGCTTTAATGTCACGTTTCAAGTCGATAGGTTCATCGGGCTCATGTTCGACACAGTCCCACAAATCCTCATGTTGGAGATATGTTTTAACTGCGAATCTCCATGTAGAATAGTTTTCCCAACCTACTGGTCAGCTTTTCGATCATTACTAGAGGATTCCTTACGACATTCTGATACGATATTTGCATAATGTTTAATGATATTTCGATCCGTAAAATCAACAGTCACTTTGAGGTTATTTTTACCGGCGTGCGATAATTTTATTTTTCTTTTATTTTACGAATATGTATTCACTATTCCTTTTCAAACTTTCATTCTTTTTATCAGGGCTATACTGGACCCATAACCTGTTACAATAGTGGATTTTCCTTTGGGTAATAAAAGTTATCTAGTACAACAAACTGTCTTTATTATTATATAACAGAGCAGAGAGAGATGTTACAACAGTCATAGAAAGGCGCGAAATTTACCATAGATTATACAGGATAAATTATAGACAACTTATGTTTTAACAAATACTTTGCGATATTAAAACGGAGTGCTGAACGGACTCACTGTGATTCCGTTACACAAAGTAGGAATGGCGCCAAATGCGATATTTAAAACTCCATACGCTTGGTATTAGTAAAATATTTGTGTACCGGGCTATTGATAGGTACCTAAATTGAAAGACAGAAATATCTGGCTGCGTAATGTTCGTACAAAAAAGTTGTTCAAGTTATCAGGATATTGAAATTTCCCACCTCACAAAAAAAGGTGGGATGAAGTAGTCGAAGAGGCAGGTAGACTCTTGTTAAAAGAAATATTATTATTAAGTATTCTTTGTTGGTCCAAATGTTGAATTTCAGTTTTCTTTAGTTTTGTTAATGTCTATTTGTTTTATAATGTGTATATAAGCTGTAAAATTACTTATAAATAAATAAATAATGCAGTAAGGAAAAGAATTCCTCGACATGTCCTCTCCATAAGACCTCATATACATGTAAGCGATCTCAATTTCTGCCAGTGCCTCAAATATTATTGCGAGTGAGAAATATGTATAGAGATGCATACTGGCTGAATTCACAAGAATTGTATTATTTATAATAAGTTATAAAATGGTTTTAAGTTTTTACTTGTTATGTGTGTTATTATTAAGTTACTGTAATAATAGGAAATAAATAAATATGTTGTAAATGGCACAAGAAAACTTTAGAACTAAACTTAACTTAAATAAACAAATGAAGCTTACTTATACACTTTCATAATATGGTAAGTAATAATAATCATGTCACCTTTATTCTATCTTATAAACAAAATACATATTAAATGGGTGTTAGTTTTCAAAGTCAAAAATGTCAAATAATTTATTTCAATTCAGCCAATTGAAAGGGAACTTTTGAAAATCAAAAGTTAAAAATATATTTAAAAAAAAACTCTAATTGCCCCTTCAAAAAGGTTTCATTTGAAGCAGAGATAAGAGAATGGGCAAGACACTCCATACTTACTCTTTTTCATTCTGTTATTATAAGTCTACAGTAGTTGTTGATATATCTGTTATTATATAATATTATAATTATTATATATTAGATTATATTGTTTGTGTGCAGGATGGACCCCTTTTTGGGTTAAGGCCTTACAGTAAAATCTTGTAAATCTTTATATATTGAGAAAAAAATACTCACAGCTAACTCTTGTAGTAGTACATTGATGCCATCAAGTTCTCCTAAAAATTTTCTCTTCTCGGGTGTATTCTGCAGAAGAATTGACAAAATCTCTGTTGCATATAATTTATTGGCATCGACTGGCATTTTCATCTGAAAATATTATCATAGATTATTTAGTATATCACAAACATTCAAAAGAAAGTAAACATATTTTTTCTACCTTCAATCTCTTAAGAATCCACTGAATGAAACCTTGTTTTGCATCTTCAACCCATAATTCAGGACGAAACTCAGTTATATTTTCAACTATCCCTGCAATTAACAAAATACATATTAGGTATCTATAGTATATATTTTAAGTGTTTAGGGAACCTTTGCATTAAAAGTATCACAGATTAAAATTATAATATAAACTATTAATGTTTAGAATCAGAAGCTGTTTCCATATACATAATATTATATAATGATGAACATTCAATGCTTGTACATAATACATACCTAAAGTATTATGTACAGCATCTCTCTCATCTGGCACTAGTTCATCAAGACGAGCCAAATTATGTAAGAGTACAGATGAACACTCTGCATCAGCTAAAGCATTGATTAGCTCCTCTGCACCTTCCTCACTCTCATGCAATATATCAACATCCGTTAACTCCTAGAATTGTTATTACCTAATTTTATACAAATATATTCACAACAGCTATTGGGAAAACAAATAGTTGTTACACACTTGTGGCATTAAATGTAATTGAATCTAAATATTGCACAAAAATGCAGGTATACCTGTAACAAATTCACAACTTTTGTTGAAACATCGGTGTTATCATGGGATAGGAGTTCTAAGAGTGAATTTAGGCATTTCAAGCGTACAAGTAGTGGATACTGGTCACGTGCTGTTGCAAGACTTCAGACAACTTTCAAGAATATATTATTTTTAAACAATTACATTGCACACAAAAGCCAAAAACGGAATACACATTGAAACAGAAACATAAAGCACAGTTGTAAGATTGATTGATTGATTGATTGGCAGATTAAAATATATATTTAATATGAAGGAACAAACAAAGCCATTATTAGTAAAAGATACCAGAGTTTTTAAGAATTTTCTGGTCACATTAAATATATCAATTTGCTGGTAATTTATGTTGTAATCTGAATTTCGAATAATTGGATTTACCTTGTATTGTGTAATGAAGGGGTCATCAAAAGTAAAAGCGATAACAATATTATATAAAATAATTATTGAAAAATATATAGATTTCTAATGACTTTATAGACTTTTGTGTAGCTTACCTCTGTAACAACATTTTCTACAAATTTTAGAATATCTTCGCGTTCTTTGTCAGTTACAGTAGGTTCTTTGGGTAGATGATGATGGTTGGGATCTTTGCAGATCTTTCCAATTCCGAACCGACTGCTCGTCGACGTACTTTTTTTTCGAACGTACACTTTCCTCATCAGAATCTCCAAGTTCATCTTCATTAGGACGCTTAGGTGTTGGGGTAGGCTATAGAAGAAATTAATATAAGTGCGTAACGAACTGATAAGACAACAACTCACAAATAAATAAACTAACCATAAAAGTCAATAGTTCGCCGACGTCCATTTTAATTGTTGTATAAAAATTATTCATTATTGGCATTTCTTTGCAATGGCGTGTCAAATGTCACAATAAACGTCAGCAGTTAGCACAGATTATTAATAGCAAGATCTGTCAACTGTTATATATACAATTTGGGAAAAAAGCGCGGTTAAGTTCGAACAAGGGCGCCTTTTTAAAAAAATTAAAGTTAAAATAATACAAATTGTTATTGTTGAAAGTTTTATTTACTTATAAAGTGTGATTGTTGCCGCGATGTCCCGCGGTAGAAAAGGGCGTAAGAAAAAAGATGTCGAGGGAGACTCCGAGGAAAGCGCTGCGGTGCGGGACTCTGAGTCGGACTCCATCATTTCTGAGTAAGATACTGATAAGTATATTTCATTTAAATTACCGAATTATGTCCGTTTCTATCCTGAAGCTCGTCGACGTACTTTTTTTTCGAACGTACACTTTCCTCATCAGAATCTCCAAGTTCATCTTCATTAGGACGCTTAGGTGTTGGGGTAGGCTATAGAAGAAATTAATATAAGTGCGTAACGAACTGATAAGACAACAACTCACAAATAAATAAACTAACCATAAAAGTCAATAGTTCGCCGACGTCCATTTTAATTGTTGTATAAAAATTATTCATTATTGGCATTTCTTTGCAATGGCGTGTCAAATGTCACAATAAACGTCAGCAGTTAGCACAGATTATTAATAGCAAGATCTGTCAACTGTTATATATACAACTAGCTGACCTGGCAAACGTCGTCTTGCCAAACTACTACCTTTAACTCAGCGCCATCTGTTAGAATTGTATCAAATAATAAACAAATGTTAATGTTATCGTAATTTTAGTAAGGATGCCTATTTTTTTTAAAATGAAATATAGCCTATGTCACTCAGGAATGATGTAGCTTTCCAACAGTGAAAGAATTTTTCAAATCTGCCTAGTAGTTTCGGAGCCTATTCAATTCATACAAACAAACAAACAAAAAATCAAACCTTTCCTCTTTATAATATTAGTATAGATTTGGGAAAAAAGCGCGGTTAAGTTCGAACAAGGGCGCCTTTTTTAAAAAATTAAAGTTAAAATAATACAAATTGTTATTGTTGAAAGTTTTATTTACTTATAAAGTGTGATTGTTGCCGCGATGTCCCGCGGTAGAAAAGGGCGTAAGAAAAAAGAAGATGTCGAGGGAGACTCCGAGGAAAGCGCCGCGGTGCGGGACTCTGAGTCGGACTCCATCATTTCTGAGGAAGATACTGATAAGTATATTTCATTTAAATTACCGAATTATGTCCGTTTCTATCCTGAAGATGGTGGCAATTTCGAATATATTGTCTTTCTAGAAAACACTGACAAAGACAAACCAATTGGCTCGAGAGATATGATGTCACTCACCAACGCAATAAAACGATACAATAAAGGCGTAAAACAATTAAAAAGAATCAACAAAGCAAAAGTAGGAGTGATATTTGAGAGACCAGCTTTGGCTAATGCAGCTCTAAGCAATAAAAAGTTTCTGGTTAACCACAAACTCTACGCTAGTATACCAGCTGCCGCAACAGAAACAACTGGCGTTATTAGTCACGTGCCAATAGATCTTTCAAACAAAGAGATTTATAGCGCGTGACCAGCACAAAAAATATAGTCTCGATCAAACGCTTCATGCGTAGGATTACCGAGAACAGTAACATCAAATATAAACCTACAAAAACTGTGTCCATCACATTCTCTTGTCCAAACTTACCTGAGAGTGTTGACTTGAATAGTTGGAGATTTGAAGTTCGTGCCTACATACCTCCAGTAAAACAGTGCCTCCGTGGCTTGAGATAATATGGTCACATCGCCAAATTTTGTAAATACGCTGAAAGGTGCTCCATCTGTGGAGAAGGTCACAACTTTAAATCTTGCAACGTTAACCCCAAAGAGGCCTCTTGTTGCCATTGTAAAGGGAACCATATTTCAATATCTTCTATTTGCCCTATCAAAAAAGAAAAAATTCAGCAAACTAAGGATAAATTTCAAAATAAAAGTTATGCACAAGCTCTTAATAGCACTAATTTTCCCTCACATAGTAAAACAGACCAATTTCTTTCATTACTCAATTCAGAAATAATACTTAAAACCATTACTGAATCACTTGTTAAATTAATCACCCTCAACAGGACCAATGAATCCAAAATTTGCTCTGAAACCATAAAACGATGTTTTAAAAGATTCTTTCAAAAAGCAGAATAGTAAACAATCTTTAATTATATCCTAATGGATACTTTAAATATAGTACAGTGGAATGCTCAGAGTATATTGCACAATCAACATATTTTCAACCATTTTCTTTTTGATAACAATATTCATGTGGCCATTCTTTGCGAGACTTGGCTTAAATCTCATCATAAATTTAAATTGCATAATTTCGATATAGTAAGACTACACTCAGGAAACTCTCACAATGGTGTAGCCATACTTGTACATAGATCTATCTCTTACTCTAATGTAAATACTGTTTATGATAATTCTCTTCAAAATATAGCTATTAGAATTAAATATTCAAATTGCAAGGAATTAACTATTGTAAGCCTTTACAGCCCAGGTAATTGCAGCCCTCCTTTTTCACCACATAAACTGAATAATTTAATTAAAAGCCTCCCTCAACCAATTTTCTTGGCGGGGGATTGTCACATTTATATTATTATGTCAATTTTGAATCTATATCAATATTGAGGGGGAACTGTCATAATATAGTTTGGGGCAGCCAAACCTCTGATTGCAGGGGCAAAGACATTTTAGATGTCATTCATAAAAACAATTTAGTCCTACTAAATGATGGTCATGTTACTACAGTCGGCTCTCACATATGGAGACCTAATGTCTTGGATTTAAACATAGTCTCTCCTTCCATCTCTTTACAAGGTGACTGGATGGTCTTCGACGATCCATTAGGCAGCTATCACCTCCCTGTAATAACAAAAATTCTACTCAGTTTTAATAATTCTTATTCTATAGATATACCTGATAGAAATCCTCTCCCTTCTTCTTGTAATTTAAAATTAGTTGATTGGGATCTGTACTCCACTAAAGTTGATTTGTTATTTCATAATTTATCTTTAAATACTCAAGATCCTATTTTAACATACAACAATCTTATTAAATGCTTAAACATGGCTCTATCGGAATCTCTTCCTTTCTCTTCATCTGGTCATAATGATTCTCGTTTAAAACCAAACACAAAAACAAAAAGAAATCCACTTCCATGGTGGAATTCAAATTGTTTTAAAGCTCTCACAGATAGTAAAAATGCATACTTACAATTCAAAGAAGACCCAAGTGATGAGAATTATATAAACTATAAAAAGCTTCAAGCTAAGAAGAAATACATAATTAGATCTGAAAGAAGATTAGGTTGTTACAAATTATGTGAATCCTTTAACAGAACTACACCTATTTCAATTATTTGGTCACATATGCGTAAATTTAACAAAACTTACTCACCTTCGTCTGTGTTTGATAACCATTATGATTGGATTATTCATTTCATCAAAAAATACAGTCCAGATACTGTTGAGCTAGCATCCCACATTGACAATCAAGATTGGTCTTGCCCTAATCACAGATACTTTTTGGAACCATTTTCATTTGCCGAATTAATGTCAGCAATATAATATAATATCATCTAGAAGAGACACGACAGCCGGCTTAGATGGTATTCCATATAAAATGCTAAAGCATCTAAGAGTGAATTTAGGCATTTCAAGCGTACAAGTAGGTGCTGTTGCAAGACTTCAGACAACTTTCAAGAAAGCCAAAAACGGAATACACATTGAAACAGAAACATAAAGCACAGTTGTAAGATTGATTGATTGGTAGATTAAAATATATATTTAATATGAAGGAACAAACAAAGCCATTATTAGTAAAAGATACCAGAGTTTTTAAGAATTTTCTGGTCACATTAAATATATCAATTTGCTGGTAATTTATGTTGTAATCTGAATTTCGAATAATTGGATTTACCTTGTATTGTGTAATGAAGGGGTCATCAAAAGTAAAAGCGATAACAATATTATATAAAATAATTATTGAAAAATATATAGATTTCTAATGTCTTTATAGACTTTTGTGTAGCTTACCTCTGTAACAACATTTTCTACAAATTTTAGAATATCTTCGCGTTCTTTGTCAGTTACAGTAGGTTCTTTGGGTAGATGATGATGGTTGGGATCTTTGCAGATCTTTCCAATTCCGAACCGACTGCTCGTCGACGTACTTTTTTTTCGAACGTACACTTTCCTCATCAGAATCTCCAAGTTCATCTTCATTAGGACGCTTAGGTGTTGGGGTAGGCTATAGAAGAAATTAATATAAGTGCGTAACGAACTGATAAGACAACAACTCACAAATAAATAAACTAACCATAAAAGTCAATAGTTCGCCGACGTCCATTTTAATTGTTGTATAAAAATTATTCATTATTGGCATTTCTTTGCAATGGCGTGTCAAATGTCACAATAAACGTCAGCAGTTAGCACAGATTATTAATAGCAAGATCTGTCAACTGTTATATATACAATTTGGGAAAAAAGCGCGGTTAAGTTCGAACAAGGGCGCCTTTTTAAAAAAATTAAAGTTAAAATAATACAAATTGTTATTGTTGAAAGTTTTATTTACTTATAAAGTGTGATTGTTGCCGCGATGTCCCGCGGTAGAAAAGGGCGTAAGAAAAAAGATGTCGAGGGAGACTCCGAGGAAAGCGCTGCGGTGCGGGACTCTGAGTCGGACTCCATCATTTCTGAGTAAGATACTGATAAGTATATTTCATTTAAATTACCGAATTATGTCCGTTTCTATCCTGAAGCTCGTCGACGTACTTTTTTTTCGAACGTACACTTTCCTCATCAGAATCTCCAAGTTCATCTTCATTAGGACGCTTAGGTGTTGGGGTAGGCTATAGAAGAAATTAATATAAGTGCGTAACGAACTGATAAGACAACAACTCACAAATAAATAAACTAACCATAAAAGTCAATAGTTCGCCGACGTCCATTTTAATTGTTGTATAAAAATTATTCATTATTGGCATTTCTTTGCAATGGCGTGTCAAATGTCACAATAAACGTCAGCAGTTAGCACAGATTATTAATAGCAAGATCTGTCAACTGTTATATATACAACTAGCTGACCTGGCAAACGTCGTCTTGCCAAACTACTACCTTTAACTCAGCGCCATCTGTTAGAATTGTATCAAATAATAAACAAATGTTAATGTTATCGTAATTTTAGTAAGGATGCCTATTTTTTTTAAAATGAAATATAGCCTATGTCACTCAGGAATGATGTAGCTTTCCAACAGTGAAAGAATTTTTCAAATCTGCCTAGTAGTTTCGGAGCCTATTCAATTCATACAAACAAACAAACAAAAAATCAAACCTTTCCTCTTTATAATATTAGTATAGATTTGGGAAAAAAGCGCGGTTAAGTTCGAACAAGGGCGCCTTTTTTAAAAAATTAAAGTTAAAATAATACAAATTGTTATTGTTGAAAGTTTTATTTACTTATAAAGTGTGATTGTTGCCGCGATGTCCCGCGGTAGAAAAGGGCGTAAGAAAAAAGAAGATGTCGAGGGAGACTCCGAGGAAAGCGCTGCGGTGCGGGACTCTGAGTCGGACTCCATCATTTCTGAGTAAGATACTGATAAGTATATTTCATTTAAATTACCGAATTATGTCCGTTTCTATCCTGAAGCTGGTGGCAATTTCGAATATATTGTCTTTCTAGAAAACACTGACAAAGACAAACCAATTGGCTCGAGAGATATGATGTCACTCACCAACGCAATAAAACGATACAATAAAGGCGTAAAACAATTAAAAAGAATCAACAAAGCAAAAGTAGGAGTGATATTTGAGAGACCAGCTTTGGCTAATGCAGCTCTAAGCAATAAAAAGTTTCTGGTTAACCACAAACTCTACGCTAGTATACCAGCTGCCGCAACAGAAACAACTGGCGTTATTAGTCACGTGCCAATAGATCTTTCAAACAAAGAGATTTATAGCGCGTGACCAGCACAAAAAATATAGTCTCGATCAAACGCTTCATGCGTAGGATTACCGAGAACAGTAACATCAAATATAAACCTACAAAAACTGTGTCCATCACATTCTCTTGTCCAAACTTACCTGAGAGTGTTGACTTGAATAGTTGGAGATTTGAAGTTCGTGCCTACATACCTCCAGTAAAACAGTGCCTCCGTGGCTTGAGATAATATGGTCACATCGCCAAATTTTGTAAATACGCTGAAAGGTGCTCCATCTGTGGAGAAGGTCACAACTTTAAATCTTGCAACGTTAACCCCAAAGAGGCCTCTTGTTGCCATTGTAAAGGGAACCATATTTCAATATCTTCTATTTGCCCTATCAAAAAAGAAAAAATTCAGCAAACTAAGGATAAATTTCAAAATAAAAGTTATGCACAAGCTCTTAATAGCACTAATTTTCCCTCACATAGTAAAACAGACCAATTTCTTTCATTACTCAATTCAGAAATAATACTTAAAACCATTACTGAATCACTTGTTAAATTAATCACCCTCAACAGGACCAATGAATCCAAAATTTGCTCTGAAACCATAAAACGATGTTTTAAAAGATTCTTTCAAAAAGCAGAATAGTAAACAATCTTTAATTATATCCTAATGGATACTTTAAATATAGTACAGTGGAATGCTCAGAGTATATTGCACAATCAACATATTTTCAACCATTTTCTTTTTGATAACAATATTCATGTGGCCATTCTTTGCGAGACTTGGCTTAAATCTCATCATAAATTTAAATTGCATAATTTCGATATAGTAAGACTACACTCAGGAAACTCTCACAATGGTGTAGCCATACTTGTACATAGATCTATCTCTTACTCTAATGTAAATACTGTTTATGATAATTCTCTTCAAAATATAGCTATTAGAATTAAATATTCAAATTGCAAGGAATTAACTATTGTAAGCCTTTACAGCCCAGGTAATTGCAGCCCTCCTTTTTCACCACATAAACTGAATAATTTAATTAAAAGCCTCCCTCAACCAATTTTCTTGGCGGGGGATTGTCACATTTATATTATTATGTCAATTTTGAATCTATATCAATATTGAGGGGGAACTGTCATAATATAGTTTGGGGCAGCCAAACCTCTGATTGCAGGGGCAAAGACATTTTAGATGTCATTCATAAAAACAATTTAGTCCTACTAAATGATGGTCATGTTACTACAGTCGGCTCTCACATATGGAGACCTAATGTCTTGGATTTAAACATAGTCTCTCCTTCCATCTCTTTACAAGGTGACTGGATGGTCTTCGACGATCCATTAGGCAGCTATCACCTCCCTGTAATAACAAAAATTCTACTCAGTTTTAATAATTCTTATTCTATAGATATACCTGATAGAAATCCTCTCCCTTCTTCTTGTAATTTAAAATTAGTTGATTGGGATCTGTACTCCACTAAAGTTGATTTGTTATTTCATAATTTATCTTTAAATACTCAAGATCCTATTTTAACATACAACAATCTTATTAAATGCTTAAACATGGCTCTATCGGAATCTCTTCCTTTCTCTTCATCTGGTCATAATGATTCTCGTTTAAAACCAAACACAAAAACAAAAAGAAATCCACTTCCATGGTGGAATTCAAATTGTTTTAAAGCTCTCACAGATAGTAAAAATGCATACTTACAATTCAAAGAAGACCCAAGTGATGAGAATTATATAAACTATAAAAAGCTTCAAGCTAAGAAGAAATACATAATTAGATCTGAAAGAAGATTAGGTTGTTACAAATTATGTGAATCCTTTAACAGAACTACACCTATTTCAATTATTTGGTCACATATGCGTAAATTTAACAAAACTTACTCACCTTCGTCTGTGTTTGATAACCATTATGATTGGATTATTCATTTCATCAAAAAATACAGTCCAGATACTGTTGAGCTAGCATCCCACATTGACAATCAAGATTGGTCTTGCCCTAATCACAGATACTTTTTGGAACCATTTTCATTTGCCGAATTAATGTCAGCAATATAATATAATATCATCTAGAAGAGACACGACAGCCGGCTTAGATGGTATTCCATATAAAATGCTAAAGCATCTAAGAGTGAATTTAGGCATTTCAAGCGTACAAGTAGGTGCTGTTGCAAGACTTCAGACAACTTTCAAGAAAGCCAAAAACGGAATACACATTGAAACAGAAACATAAAGCACAGTTGTAAGATTGATTGATTGGTAGATTAAAATATATATTTAATATGAAGGAACAAACAAAGCCATTATTAGTAAAAGATACCAGAGTTTTTAAGAATTTTCTGGTCACATTAAATATATCAATTTGCTGGTAATTTATGTTGTAATCTGAATTTCGAATAATTGGATTTACCTTGTATTGTGTAATGAAGGGGTCATCAAAAGTAAAAGCGATAACAATATTATATAAAATAATTATTGAAAAATATATAGATATCTAATGTCTTTATAGACTTTTGTGTAGCTTACCTCTGTAACAACATTTTCTACAAATTTTAGAATATCTTCGCGTTCTTTGTCAGTTACAGTAGGTTCTTTGGGTAGATGATGATGGTTGGGATCTTTGCAGATCTTTCCAATTCCGAACCGACTGCTCGTCGACGTACTTTTTTTTCGAACGTACACTTTCCTCATCAGAATCTCCAAGTTCATCTTCATTAGGACGCTTAGGTGTTGGGGTAGGCTATAGAAGAAATTAATATAAGTGCGTAACGAACTGATAAGACAACAACTCACAAATAAATAAACTAACCATAAAAGTCAATAGTTCGCCGACGTCCATTTTAATTGTTGTATAAAAATTATTCATTATTGGCATTTCTTTGCAATGGCGTGTCAAATGTCACAATAAACGTCAGCAGTTAGCACAGATTATTAATAGCAAGATCTGTCAACTGTTATATATACAATTTGGGAAAAAAGCGCGGTTAAGTTCGAACAAGGGCGCCTTTTTAAAAAAATTAAAGTTAAAATAATACAAATTGTTATTGTTGAAAGTTTTATTTACTTATAAAGTGTGATTGTTGCCGCGATGTCCCGCGGTAGAAAAGGGCGTAAGAAAAAAGATGTCGAGGGAGACTCCGAGGAAAGCGCTGCGGTGCGGGACTCTGAGTCGGACTCCATCATTTCTGAGTAAGATACTGATAAGTATATTTCATTTAAATTACCGAATTATGTCCGTTTCTATCCTGAAGCTCGTCGACGTACTTTTTTTTCGAACGTACACTTTCCTCATCAGAATCTCCAAGTTCATCTTCATTAGGACGCTTAGGTGTTGGGGTAGGCTATAGAAGAAATTAATATAAGTGCGTAACGAACTGATAAGACAACAACTCACAAATAAATAAACTAACCATAAAAGTCAATAGTTCGCCGACGTCCATTTTAATTGTTGTATAAAAATTATTCATTATTGGCATTTCTTTGCAATGGCGTGTCAAATGTCACAATAAACGTCAGCAGTTAGCACAGATTATTAATAGCAAGATCTGTCAACTGTTATATATACAACTAGCTGACCTGGCAAACGTCGTCTTGCCAAACTACTACCTTTAACTCAGCGCCATCTGTTAGAATTGTATCAAATAATAAACAAATGTTAATGTTATCGTAATTTTAGTAAGGATGCCTATTTTTTTTAAAATGAAATATAGCCTATGTCACTCAGGAATGATGTAGCTTTCCAACAGTGAAAGAATTTTTCAAATCTGCCTAGTAGTTTCGGAGCCTATTCAATTCATACAAACAAACAAACAAAAAATCAAACCTTTCCTCTTTATAATATTAGTATAGATTTGGGAAAAAAGCGCGGTTAAGTTCGAACAAGGGCGCCTTTTTTAAAAAATTAAAGTTAAAATAATACAAATTGTTATTGTTGAAAGTTTTATTTACTTATAAAGTGTGATTGTTGCCGCGATGTCCCGCGGTAGAAAAGGGCGTAAGAAAAAAGAAGATGTCGAGGGAGACTCCGAGGAAAGCGCTGCGGTGCGGGACTCTGAGTCGGACTCCATCATTTCTGAGTAAGATACTGATAAGTATATTTCATTTAAATTACCGAATTATGTCCGTTTCTATCCTGAAGCTGGTGGCAATTTCGAATATATTGTCTTTCTAGAAAACACTGACAAAGACAAACCAATTGGCTCGAGAGATATGATGTCACTCACCAACGCAATAAAACGATACAATAAAGGCGTAAAACAATTAAAAAGAATCAACAAAGCAAAAGTAGGAGTGATATTTGAGAGACCAGCTTTGGCTAATGCAGCTCTAAGCAATAAAAAGTTTCTGGTTAACCACAAACTCTACGCTAGTATACCAGCTGCCGCAACAGAAACAACTGGCGTTATTAGTCACGTGCCAATAGATCTTTCAAACAAAGAGATTTATAGCGCGTGACCAGCACAAAAAATATAGTCTCGATCAAACGCTTCATGCGTAGGATTACCGAGAACAGTAACATCAAATATAAACCTACAAAAACTGTGTCCATCACATTCTCTTGTCCAAACTTACCTGAGAGTGTTGACTTGAATAGTTGGAGATTTGAAGTTCGTGCCTACATACCTCCAGTAAAACAGTGCCTCCGTGGCTTGAGATAATATGGTCACATCGCCAAATTTTGTAAATACGCTGAAAGGTGCTCCATCTGTGGAGAAGGTCACAACTTTAAATCTTGCAACGTTAACCCCAAAGAGGCCTCTTGTTGCCATTGTAAAGGGAACCATATTTCAATATCTTCTATTTGCCCTATCAAAAAAGAAAAAATTCAGCAAACTAAGGATAAATTTCAAAATAAAAGTTATGCACAAGCTCTTAATAGCACTAATTTTCCCTCACATAGTAAAACAGACCAATTTCTTTCATTACTCAATTCAGAAATAATACTTAAAACCATTACTGAATCACTTGTTAAATTAATCACCCTCAACAGGACCAATGAATCCAAAATTTGCTCTGAAACCATAAAACGATGTTTTAAAAGATTCTTTCAAAAAGCAGAATAGTAAACAATCTTTAATTATATCCTAATGGATACTTTAAATATAGTACAGTGGAATGCTCAGAGTATATTGCACAATCAACATATTTTCAACCATTTTCTTTTTGATAACAATATTCATGTGGCCATTCTTTGCGAGACTTGGCTTAAATCTCATCATAAATTTAAATTGCATAATTTCGATATAGTAAGACTACACTCAGGAAACTCTCACAATGGTGTAGCCATACTTGTACATAGATCTATCTCTTACTCTAATGTAAATACTGTTTATGATAATTCTCTTCAAAATATAGCTATTAGAATTAAATATTCAAATTGCAAGGAATTAACTATTGTAAGCCTTTACAGCCCAGGTAATTGCAGCCCTCCTTTTTCACCACATAAACTGAATAATTTAATTAAAAGCCTCCCTCAACCAATTTTCTTGGCGGGGGATTGTCACATTTATATTATTATGTCAATTTTGAATCTATATCAATATTGAGGGGGAACTGTCATAATATAGTTTGGGGCAGCCAAACCTCTGATTGCAGGGGCAAAGACATTTTAGATGTCATTCATAAAAACAATTTAGTCCTACTAAATGATGGTCATGTTACTACAGTCGGCTCTCACATATGGAGACCTAATGTCTTGGATTTAAACATAGTCTCTCCTTCCATCTCTTTACAAGGTGACTGGATGGTCTTCGACGATCCATTAGGCAGCTATCACCTCCCTGTAATAACAAAAATTCTACTCAGTTTTAATAATTCTTATTCTATAGATATACCTGATAGAAATCCTCTCCCTTCTTCTTGTAATTTAAAATTAGTTGATTGGGATCTGTACTCCACTAAAGTTGATTTGTTATTTCATAATTTATCTTTAAATACTCAAGATCCTATTTTAACATACAACAATCTTATTAAATGCTTAAACATGGCTCTATCGGAATCTCTTCCTTTCTCTTCATCTGGTCATAATGATTCTCGTTTAAAACCAAACACAAAAACAAAAAGAAATCCACTTCCATGGTGGAATTCAAATTGTTTTAAAGCTCTCACAGATAGTAAAAATGCATACTTACAATTCAAAGAAGACCCAAGTGATGAGAATTATATAAACTATAAAAAGCTTCAAGCTAAGAAGAAATACATAATTAGATCTGAAAGAAGATTAGGTTGTTACAAATTATGTGAATCCTTTAACAGAACTACACCTATTTCAATTATTTGGTCACATATGCGTAAATTTAACAAAACTTACTCACCTTCGTCTGTGTTTGATAACCATTATGATTGGATTATTCATTTCATCAAAAAATACAGTCCAGATACTGTTGAGCTAGCATCCCACATTGACAATCAAGATTGGTCTTGCCCTAATCACAGATACTTTTTGGAACCATTTTCATTTGCCGAATTAATGTCAGCAATATAATATAATATCATCTAGAAGAGACACGACAGCCGGCTTAGATGGTATTCCATATAAAATGCTAAAGCATCTAAGAGTGAATTTAGGCATTTCAAGCGTACAAGTAGGTGCTGTTGCAAGACTTCAGACAACTTTCAAGAAAGCCAAAAACGGAATACACATTGAAACAGAAACATAAAGCACAGTTGTAAGATTGATTGATTGGTAGATTAAAATATATATTTAATATGAAGGAACAAACAAAGCCATTATTAGTAAAAGATACCAGAGTTTTTAAGAATTTTCTGGTCACATTAAATATATCAATTTGCTGGTAATTTATGTTGTAATCTGAATTTCGAATAATTGGATTTACCTTGTATTGTGTAATGAAGGGGTCATCAAAAGTAAAAGCGATAACAATATTATATAAAATAATTATTGAAAAATATATAGATATCTAATGTCTTTATAGACTTTTGTGTAGCTTACCTCTGTAACAACATTTTCTACAAATTTTAGAATATCTTCGCGTTCTTTGTCAGTTACAGTAGGTTCTTTGGGTAGATGATGATGGTTGGGATCTTTGCAGATCTTTCCAATTCCGAACCGACTGCTCGTCGACGTACTTTTTTTTCGAACGTACACTTTCCTCATCAGAATCTCCAAGTTCATCTTCATTAGGACGCTTAGGTGTTGGGGTAGGCTATAGAAGAAATTAATATAAGTGCGTAACGAACTGATAAGACAACAACTCACAAATAAATAAACTAACCATAAAAGTCAATAGTTCGCCGACGTCCATTTTAATTGTTGTATAAAAATTATTCATTATTGGCATTTCTTTGCAATGGCGTGTCAAATGTCACAATAAACGTCAGCAGTTAGCACAGATTATTAATAGCAAGATCTGTCAACTGTTATATATACAATTTGGGAAAAAAGCGCGGTTAAGTTCGAACAAGGGCGCCTTTTTAAAAAAATTAAAGTTAAAATAATACAAATTGTTATTGTTGAAAGTTTTATTTACTTATAAAGTGTGATTGTTGCCGCGATGTCCCGCGGTAGAAAAGGGCGTAAGAAAAAAGATGTCGAGGGAGACTCCGAGGAAAGCGCTGCGGTGCGGGACTCTGAGTCGGACTCCATCATTTCTGAGTAAGATACTGATAAGTATATTTCATTTAAATTACCGAATTATGTCCGTTTCTATCCTGAAGCTCGTCGACGTACTTTTTTTTCGAACGTACACTTTCCTCATCAGAATCTCCAAGTTCATCTTCATTAGGACGCTTAGGTGTTGGGGTAGGCTATAGAAGAAATTAATATAAGTGCGTAACGAACTGATTAGACAACAACTCACAAATAAATAAACTAACCATAAAAGTCAATAGTTCGCCGACGTCCATTTTAATTGTTGTATAAAAATTATTCATTATTGGCATTTCTTTGCAATGGCGTGTCAAATGTCACAATAAACGTCAGCAGTTAGCACAGATTATTAATAGCAAGATCTGTCAACTGTTATATATACAACTAGCTGACCTGGCAAACGTCGTCTTGCCAAACTACTACCTTTAACTCAGCGCCATCTGTTAGAATTGTATCAAATAATAAACAAATGTTAATGTTATCGTAATTTTAGTAAGGATGCCTATTTTTTTTAAAATGAAATATAGCCTATGTCACTCAGGAATGATGTAGCTTTCCAACAGTGAAAGAATTTTTCAAATCTGCCTAGTAGTTTCGGAGCCTATTCAATTCATACAAACAAACAAACAAAAAATCAAACCTTTCCTCTTTATAATATTAGTATAGATTTGGGAAAAAAGCGCGGTTAAGTTCGAACAAGGGCGCCTTTTTTAAAAAATTAAAGTTAAAATAATACAAATTGTTATTGTTGAAAGTTTTATTTACTTATAAAGTGTGATTGTTGCCGCGATGTCCCGCGGTAGAAAAGGGCGTAAGAAAAAAGAAGATGTCGAGGGAGACTCCGAGGAAAGCGCTGCGGTGCGGGACTCTGAGTCGGACTCCATCATTTCTGAGTAAGATACTGATAAGTATATTTCATTTAAATTACCGAATTATGTCCGTTTCTATCCTGAAGCTGGTGGCAATTTCGAATATATTGTCTTTCTAGAAAACACTGACAAAGACAAACCAATTGGCTCGAGAGATATGATGTCACTCACCAACGCAATAAAACGATACAATAAAGGCGTAAAACAATTAAAAAGAATCAACAAAGCAAAAGTAGGAGTGATATTTGAGAGACCAGCTTTGGCTAATGCAGCTCTAAGCAATAAAAAGTTTCTGGTTAACCACAAACTCTACGCTAGTATACCAGCTGCCGCAACAGAAACAACTGGCGTTATTAGTCACGTGCCAATAGATCTTTCAAACAAAGAGATTTATAGCGCGTGACCAGCACAAAAAATATAGTCTCGATCAAACGCTTCATGCGTAGGATTACCGAGAACAGTAACATCAAATATAAACCTACAAAAACTGTGTCCATCACATTCTCTTGTCCAAACTTACCTGAGAGTGTTGACTTGAATAGTTGGAGATTTGAAGTTCGTGCCTACATACCTCCAGTAAAACAGTGCCTCCGTGGCTTGAGATAATATGGTCACATCGCCAAATTTTGTAAATACGCTGAAAGGTGCTCCATCTGTGGAGAAGGTCACAACTTTAAATCTTGCAACGTTAACCCCAAAGAGGCCTCTTGTTGCCATTGTAAAGGGAACCATATTTCAATATCTTCTATTTGCCCTATCAAAAAAGAAAAAATTCAGCAAACTAAGGATAAATTTCAAAATAAAAGTTATGCACAAGCTCTTAATAGCACTAATTTTCCCTCACATAGTAAAACAGACCAATTTCTTTCATTACTCAATTCAGAAATAATACTTAAAACCATTACTGAATCACTTGTTAAATTAATCACCCTCAACAGGACCAATGAATCCAAAATTTGCTCTGAAACCATAAAACGATGTTTTAAAAGATTCTTTCAAAAAGCAGAATAGTAAACAATCTTTAATTATATCCTAATGGATACTTTAAATATAGTACAGTGGAATGCTCAGAGTATATTGCACAATCAACATATTTTCAACCATTTTCTTTTTGATAACAATATTCATGTGGCCATTCTTTGCGAGACTTGGCTTAAATCTCATCATAAATTTAAATTGCATAATTTCGATATAGTAAGACTACACTCAGGAAACTCTCACAATGGTGTAGCCATACTTGTACATAGATCTATCTCTTACTCTAATGTAAATACTGTTTATGATAATTCTCTTCAAAATATAGCTATTAGAATTAAATATTCAAATTGCAAGGAATTAACTATTGTAAGCCTTTACAGCCCAGGTAATTGCAGCCCTCCTTTTTCACCACATAAACTGAATAATTTAATTAAAAGCCTCCCTCAACCAATTTTCTTGGCGGGGGATTGTCACATTTATATTATTATGTCAATTTTGAATCTATATCAATATTGAGGGGGAACTGTCATAATATAGTTTGGGGCAGCCAAACCTCTGATTGCAGGGGCAAAGACATTTTAGATGTCATTCATAAAAACAATTTAGTCCTACTAAATGATGGTCATGTTACTACAGTCGGCTCTCACATATGGAGACCTAATGTCTTGGATTTAAACATAGTCTCTCCTTCCATCTCTTTACAAGGTGACTGGATGGTCTTCGACGATCCATTAGGCAGCTATCACCTCCCTGTAATAACAAAAATTCTACTCAGTTTTAATAATTCTTATTCTATAGATATACCTGATAGAAATCCTCTCCCTTCTTCTTGTAATTTAAAATTAGTTGATTGGGATCTGTACTCCACTAAAGTTGATTTGTTATTTCATAATTTATCTTTAAATACTCAAGATCCTATTTTAACATACAACAATCTTATTAAATGCTTAAACATGGCTCTATCGGAATCTCTTCCTTTCTCTTCATCTGGTCATAATGATTCTCGTTTAAAACCAAACACAAAAACAAAAAGAAATCCACTTCCATGGTGGAATTCAAATTGTTTTAAAGCTCTCACAGATAGTAAAAATGCATACTTACAATTCAAAGAAGACCCAAGTGATGAGAATTATATAAACTATAAAAAGCTTCAAGCTAAGAAGAAATACATAATTAGATCTGAAAGAAGATTAGGTTGTTACAAATTATGTGAATCCTTTAACAGAACTACACCTATTTCAATTATTTGGTCACATATGCGTAAATTTAACAAAACTTACTCACCTTCGTCTGTGTTTGATAACCATTATGATTGGATTATTCATTTCATCAAAAAATACAGTCCAGATACTGTTGAGCTAGCATCCCACATTGACAATCAAGATTGGTCTTGCCCTAATCACAGATACTTTTTGGAACCATTTTCATTTGCCGAATTAATGTCAGCAATATAATATAATATCATCTAGAAGAGACACGACAGCCGGCTTAGATGGTATTCCATATAAAATGCTAAAGCATCTAAGAGTGAATTTAGGCATTTCAAGCGTACAAGTAGGTGCTGTTGCAAGACTTCAGACAACTTTCAAGAATATATTATTTTTAAACAATTACATTACACACAAAAGCCAAAAACGGAATACACATTGAAACAGAAACATAAAGCACAGTTGTAAGATTGATTGATTGGTAGATTAAAATATATATTTAATATGAAGGAACAAACAAAGCCATTATTAGTAAAAGATACCAGAGTTTTTAAGAATTTTCTGGTCACATTAAATATATCAATTTGCTGGTAATTTATGTTGTAATCTGAATTTCGAATAATTGGATTTACCTTGTATTGTGTAATGAAGGGGTCATCAAAAGTAAAAGCGATAACAATATTATATAAAATAATTATTGAAAAATATATAGATTTCTAATGTCTTTATAGACTTTTGTGTAGCTTACCTCTGTAACAACATTTTCTACAAATTTTAGAATATCTTCGCGTTCTTTGTCAGTTACAGTAGGTTCTTTGGGTAGATGATGATGGTTGGGATCTTTGCAGATCTTTCCAATTCCGAACCGACTGCTCGTCGACGTACTTTTTTTTCGAACGTACACTTTCCTCATCAGAATCTCCAAGTTCATCTTCATTAGGACGCTTAGGTGTTGGGGTAGGCTATAGAAGAAATTAATATAAGTGCGTAACGAACTGATAAGACAACAACTCACAAATAAATAAACTAACCATAAAAGTCAATAGTTCGCCGACGTCCATTTTAATTGTTGTATAAAAATTATTCATTATTGGCATTTCTTTGCAATGGCGTGTCAAATGTCACAATAAACGTCAGCAGTTAGCACAGATTATTAATAGCTAGATCTGTCAACTGTTATATATACAATTTGGGAAAAAAGCGCGGTTAAGTTCGAACAAGGGCGCCTTTTTAAAAAAATTAAAGTTAAAATAATACAAATTGTTATTGTTGAAAGTTTTATTTACTTATAAAGTGTGATTGTTGCCGCGATGTCCCGCGGTAGAAAAGGGCGTAAGAAAAAAGAAGATGTCGAGGGAGACTCCGAGGAAAGCGCTGCGGTGCGGGACTCTGAGTCGGACTCCATCATTTCTGAGTAAGATACTGATAAGTATATTTCATTTAAATTACCGAATTATGTCCGTTTCTATCCTGAAGCTGGTGGCAATTTCGAATATATTGTCTTTCTAGAAAACACTGACAAAGACAAACCAATTGGCTCGAGAGATATGATGTCACTCACCAACGCAATAAAACGATACAATAAAGGCGTAAAACAATTAAAAAGAATCAACAAAGCAAAAGTAGGAGTGATATTTGAGAGACCAGCTTTGGCTAATGCAGCTCTAAGCAATAAAAAGTTTCTGGTTAACCACAAACTCTACGCTAGTATACCAGCTGCCGCAACAGAAACAACTGGCGTTATTAGTCACGTGCCAATAGATCTTTCAAACAAAGAGATTTATAGCGCGTGACCAGCACAAAAAATATAGTCTCGATCAAACGCTTCATGCGTAGGATTACCGAGAACAGTAACATCAAATATAAACCTACAAAAACTGTGTCCATCACATTCTCTTGTCCAAACTTACCTGAGAGTGTTGACTTGAATAGTTGGAGATTTGAAGTTCGTGCCTACATACCTCCAGTAAAACAGTGCCTCCGTGGCTTGAGATAATATGGTTAATTTTGAAACGATTAATAATTATTTGTAGATAATATGGACAAAAGAACAAGAACAAAGGCCGGTGAATGTTCACCAATCGAGTTAGAACATGTTCAAAGTTCCATATTATTATTACAAGCCCGACAAAATTCGTATTTTTCTAAGATGCAATCATTATACGATTTGTCGTTAAATATTAATAGTAAGGAAGACGAAAAAAATTTCCAAATTAAAACGTTTAATATACAAGTACTTCGTAGTGAATTTAATGAGTTAGTAACTCAATTAAATATTGAACAAATGAAGCATAACCCTCAGTTCACTCCTTCTTTTCAAACATGGGAGTCCTTTGAGGACCTGTACGTAACCATACAAAGTAAGCTGCAGGAAATTAAAAATACTTCACCTGAGGAGAAATTAGATCACCCGAAATTGAAATTGCCTGCAATTAAATTAGCACAGTTTAATGGCGACCCAAATAATTGGACGTCGTTTTATGAAGCCTTTAACCATTTAGTGCATAATAATGGGTCAATTTCGAACTCAGAAAAGGTGTTTTATCTTTGTGGGCAACTAACAGGTAAGGCCCTAACTGTGATCGCTGGCATAAATCCAACCGCGAATAATTGTAAATGTATTTGTGGGTAGGCGCAACGTCAACTTGCACTCCTCACAAATAAATCATTTAAAAATAGTAATTATTGAAGATACGGATTAAAACGTAAATAATAACCTTTAACAGTGAAACAGATACCACAGTGAAAGATATTTGCATCCTCGAAAGTGGATTTAACAGGAAAATTTACATTTTAATTTTTAAATTCATTCGTATTTGACAAAAGAACTAAAAGTGAGTGAACTAGAAAAGTGTGTTGCAAGTGACATATAAGTAAGAAATTCTATGTAAGACACTTGGAACTTTTATGTGGACTCGTTGTGAAAAAAAAGTGCGTCCGTAACCTGCAGCAAGTAAAGCAAACAATCATTATTTTCACACGTCATACGTTAAAAGAATAATATACAAGTAATTCAAATTCTTAAACATTGGTCGTGTGGCAGCGCCGGCGTTACGCATACTGAAGAGATACGTCTTTGACGATCTGAGTTCAATTCCAGTCGCCGGGTAAAATATAGTTTTTTATTTTTTTTTTTTTTTTTTTTTTTTTTTTCTTCCTGATAAAACAAGAATTGGATTAATGGATTGCAACAAATGCCACAAGAAGATAGTTAATTTTTTATATTTAAAGTGTTGCAGAGTACATTGTAATAAAAGCTTTCATATTGAATGCATCAAAGTTAGCAAAGAAAAATTGGTTTTAATGAATAAGCACGAGAAAGATATTTGGAAATGTCCAGACTGTTTGTGCAAGGTCTCAAAAGGCGATCGGTATATAAGTGAGGCGAGTCAGGATCCTATGTCACCAAATAAGGCAAGTCAACGAATAATTGAAGCTTTAATCCAAAAGTACCATAGTATTTTGCTAAAAGAGGTGCAGGAATTCCGTCAGGAAATGAATAGTCGTTTTGAAGAGCAAGGAAAGCAATATAAGGCACTTCAGGAAAGATTTGACAAGTCTGAAAGAGAATTAAAGGAATTGCGTAAAAGTATCATTCAGGAGAAGACCTTAGAAGTGAATACACTACAGGTCCGCGAATTGAAACAAAATGTAAATTCCCTTAAAAGCTGTTCTTTGGACAAGAGCCCGATAGTCGGAACACTATGTGAGATAAGTACTTCGCCGGTGGTATCGTTTGCGAACGCCGCTAAACAGAACCCGAACCAAATAAAAAACAATAAGTTGAAGCAAAGTGCTTTCACAAATAAGGTACCTGAAGATGTAGCAGAAATAAATAAAGAGCAGGAATTGGAAACCCATGTTGAAAAGGAGAACAGTGGCGATAAGATAAAGGAAAGAGTTGGAAAATATCCCAGTTGTGCAGTAAAAAAAGGAGGTAGAAGTGATGTAGTGGAGATCTGTGGAGCTGAGCGGAAAAAGTTTCTGCATGTGTGGCGCTTAAACAAAGATACAAGTGTGGAGTGTCTAGAGAAGTATGTCAAGAATGTAATATATGGCAAGGAGGTGTCTATAAGAGTCGAAAAAATTAATCATAAAAAAGAAAAGGATTACGCATCATTCATTATTGGGGTACCAGAATGTGAATATGAGTTATTATGTAAACCGGATAATTGGCCGATAAATGTTGAATGTTGTGACTGGGTGTGGTTTCGGAGATCATCTAACAAACCAAAAGGATGGAAGTAGACATATTAAGATATGTTACCAAAATGTGAGGGGTCTTAGAACCAAGTTAAAGGAATTTTATATGAGTGTCTCATCTATCTCTGTAGATTTGTTTGCAGTTACAGAAACGGGATGTAATGAATCTATAGCTGACGCTGAGTTAGTCCCTCCTGGATATACGGTATTGCGATGTGATCGCGCGGATGGGCGCAAGCATGGATGGTGGCGTATGTCTTGTGGCTTCCCCGCGCCTGGAACTGCGTCACATAATTTTACCCTCTGATTTGCAAATTGAATCTCGCCCCTTCGAAATAGTTTGTGCAACTGTCTATTTGAAAAATAGATTTATGTTTCTGTTATGTATTGTTTATACTCCTCCAAATACGCATGATGAAGAATACTTTTTATTACTCAAAACAATTGAAGAATTTTGTTGCAAGTATGATGATGTATTAGTAATTGGTGACTTTAATTTATATTCTTGCTCAAATAATGTAAATACTTATTTTTGGAATTACTTTAGTAACTATTGTGAATTCAGTCAGTGTAATAATATAGGGAATGTTAATGGTCGTTTATTAGATTTGGTATTAAGCAAAGGTAAAGGAATTCAAAGTGTTGGGGTGTGCGAGACGGATGAACCTTTGGTATCTGTAGACGTCCAGCATCCTCCGCTTCTTGTGTGTGTGTGCCCACGCGTTGCGTCAGTTCTGTCAAGGAATGACCCGGCTATAACACACGAGCGCTTGTTACAATGGAATTTCAAGAAAGCCGATTTTAGTTCGTTGTATTCCAAGGTTAGAGAAGTGGATTGGTCTGATGTGTACTCGTCAGATTTAAATCAGAGTCTCAATTGCTTCTATTATAAGTTGAACTCTGTACTTGAGGAATGTGTGCCAAAAAAATCCAGGAACCTACGATGCTCAAGGTATTTATATCCAAAATGGTATACAAGGGAAGTCATTAAAAGAATTAAACAAAAAGCCACGCTGCATAAGAGATACAAAGTTACTAAATCCCCAGGAGATTACGAAAAGTTTAGCCGGTGCAGAGCTGAAGTTAAGAAATTAATTGCATTGGCTCTTGAAAATTATACTAAGTCTGTTGAATCAAATATCATTGAAGATCCCAAGTCATTCTGGAGGTTTATTAATGGTAACAGAGTCAACAGAGAACCATCGGGTATTATTGAGAACGGAGAGGTGTTACCCCCTGATGATAGTGTTAGAGCATTTGCCAAGTATTTTAGCTCTGTTTATGCTACACAAAAGCCAAAGCTTGACGTCAGCGCAGCTGTTGCGGCAGCGGGTTGTTCAAACGGGGCTGCACGAGTTCATGTTGGGAGCTTACAATTGAGCGATGTACAGGAGGCACTTAAGCTACTTAAACCAAAAAAGGCAGCTGGCCCGGATGGTATACCGCCTTATATATTACGAGATTGTGCCGTTGTACTTGCTGAACCACTGCTCCACATTTATAACCTATGTCTCAAAGCAGCAACATTTCCCACATGTTGGAAAACCAGTCGGGTGATCCCAATTCCTAAAGTAAGATGCCATGATAAAGTAGAACAGCATAGACCGATAGCTATTTTGTCATGTCCGGCGAAAGTATTGGAAGCGGCACTTCAAAAATGCATATTCAATCAAGTGAGTTCCCAACTATCGGAAGCGCAACACGGGTTTCGGCCTATGAGGAGTACCACTAGTAACCTCTTGAATTATGTGGCTAATATTAGCCCAGCTGTGGACAGTGGAAAACAGGTAGACGCTGCTTATTTTGATATCAAAAAAGCGTTCGACCTGGTCGATAATGACGTGCTTTTGCAGAAGTTTGCACATATAGGATTCACTCCACACTTATTAAACTTTATGGCCAGTTCTATGGAAGATCGAACGCAATACGTGGATTACGCGGGGTGTAGGTCAGAGGCCTACTTTACGAGATCAGGCGTGACACAAGGCAGCAATTTGGGACCGTTAGAATTTCTGATAATGCTGAATGACCTACCGAAAGTTGTCAAGAATGCAAAGTGCTTGCTCTTCGCTGATGATCTCAAACTGTACATGCCTATAGAGAGTATAGATGACTGCATTCGGCTGCAGGAAGACATTGATCGAGTGGTTAACTGGAGCAGGAGAAATAGATTGGAGTTTAATTTGGCAAAATGTAAAGTGATATCTTTTTCAAGGGCACGGTTAATCACTCGGTACAATTATACCATTAGTGGGCTAACCTTGGCGCAAGTCTCAGAGGTCAAGGATTTGGGAGTTTATTTTGATACGAATCTTGGTTTCGCGCGACATGTAGAGATGGTATGCAAAAAGGCGTACAGAAATCTGGGGTTCGTATTAAGAACAGCTTGTGGCCTTGAAAACATCGGTGCGATCAAAATCTTATACAACGCGCTAGTGAGAAGTCACTTGGAGTGCAACGCAATGGTGTGGGCCCCATATGAGGCTAAATACAGTCTCATGTTAGAGCGAGTACAAAATAAATTCACTCGCTACCTCTACAAGAGACTGTATGGAGTGTATCCCTTGTATCCGCTTATGTACCCGACCCTGTTTGTTCTGGGTATGGTGGGGTATGACCAGCTACGCCTCAGAAGAGAGGTAGCTGTGACCGTTTATATATTTAAAATACTTACGGGTCGGGTGCATAATCCGGATATAATGGAGAGACTGGGTCTACGGGTACCAAGTAGAAACCTGAGGCTTACGTCCAAGCTTTTGGATGTACCGCGCGCACATTCCAACTTGGTGAGCAAAGCGCCACTCACGCGAGCAATACAGATCATTAACAAAATTTCCATTGAGGTGGACCTATTTGTTTGTACGCTGGCTGAGTTCACAAGAGTTGCTTGCTATATTGTTAGTTATAAGGTTTAGGAATTTTAGTTTAATTTTTTAATGTTTGTATGTAGGTTAGTTGGTGTGGGTAGTATAATGGATTTCTATCGCATTAGTTTTAACTGTAAAGATAGGAAAATTTAATGGAAAATAAAATAAATAAATAAAAATAATTATAATTTAATTTATTCTACCTTGGTTGATAAATATCAAGATATACGGTCTCTCGGGTTTCAGTATTTAGATAATATATATAATTTCAAAACATTAACTAGTTCTTCTACAGAGGGTTTAAATAATTTTCTTGATAATTTTGTTACATCAATCGCAGCATTTGAAAACCTAGAAATACCTAATAAATTGAATTTTTTATTTTTATTTTTGGCACTTAAAAAATTAGATAACGAAACAATTATTTCATTTGAGAATTCCGTTAGAAAAGAAAAATTACCCTGTTACACGCAATTAGTTATGTTTTTAAGAGAACAGTGTAAAGTTTTGGATCGAACAAATTCTATTATTATTAAACCGGCTAATAATAAATATGCCAAAACCGTGAAATTTTTGTAACTTCTAACTCTGATCAAACTAATTTAAAATGTCCTTTATGTCATAGTAAAAATCATGATCAGTTATACGGTTGTCCTGATTTTTTAAAATTAAATGCAAAAGAACGATTCAATATCATTAAAAAACGAAATTATTGTGTGAAGTGTTTAAGCGTAAAACATAAAACCACAAATTGTAATTCTGTTAAAAGTTGTAAAACATGTAATTCTAATACGCACAATACATTGCTGCATTTTTCGTTAAATTCCAGTTTGTTCAATAAACAGGAGAAACCGTTCGAACCTGCTATCGATGGACTGCGATCAAACGCGCAAGCCATTGAGTCGCAGCGTGAGTCATTGCTAGTCGACAGTACCCCGCGCGTCGCGTCTGGCTCCTTTGACGAACCTAATAACAATCACGCGCCGATTTCTCTGTGTTCATTGCAGAATGAAGCGAATACTTTAATATCACAACCGTCAACGGTTTTACTTGGTACTGCCCGCGTATGTACTCTTGATATGCGTGGTAACCCGCATATTTTGCGTTGTCTTATAGACAACGGCTCTCAAAATCATTTTATAACGACTGAGTGTTGTAAAAAGTTACTATTAAATTACAATACGTTTTCCGAACCTTTGTTTGTGAACGGGTTTGGTGGCTGTTCGAATGATATAATAGGAGCAACCAATATTGTTATATCCTCTCGTTTTGATAAAAATATTAAATATTCTATTAATTCTTTAATCGTGAAACGCATTACGGATTATTTACCCACTTCTAAGGTTGATAGATCGAAGTTGGAGTATTTGTTTAACGTACCGCTCGCCGATGATATATTTCATGAACCCGGTCAGATTGATATGTTAATCGGTGCGCAGCTGTTTTCGAAACTACTCAAGCAGGGTCGTATCCAGGGACCGCCTGGTATGCCTGATGCTGTTCAAACCACATTTGGTTTTATTTTAATGGGTGAAGCGCCTATTTTGTCTACAAATTTTAATATAAAAAGTTCATCGGTTTTATGCGCTTACTCGAGTATCCCTTTAGAAAACATTTTGCGAAGATTCTGGGAGCTTGAGGAGCCGTCATCTAAGTCTTCCGCTTTCCTTAGTGAGGAAGAGGAAGAGTGTGAACGCATATATAAGACTACCACGTATCGTGAATTGTCAGGTCGATATGTTGTTGCACTTCCATTCAAGAAAAGCCCTCTTAATCTGGGTTCATCTATGGACATAGCTAAAAAGCGGTTTATGTCACTCGAACGTAAATTACAGTCATCGCCTAGTTATCGTGAGGCATACGACAAAATATTCATTGAATATCTGGAAAAAGATTATATTGCTCCTGTAGTAGATCAGTGCGACAATATAGGTTACATTATTCCACATCACGGTGTAATTCGTGAGTCATCTATAAGCACCAAAGTTAGAATGGTGCTCGATTCCAGCGCGAAGACTGATAATAACATATCGATTAATGATATTTTACATGTCGGTCCTAACTTACAGCCTGACTTATTTGCAGTTCTACTTCGGTTTAGAACGTTCCCTATCACCTTTTGCGCTGACGTTAAACAGATGTATCTACAACTGAAAACCCTTCCTGAACATAATAAATATCAACGCGTTTATTATAGATTTGATCCGTCTGATCCGTTACAATTATTTGAATTTAAGCGCGTTTGTTTTGGATTTTCTTCAAGCCCATATTTAGCGCTTCGGACTTTGAAACAACTAGCCGATGATGAAAGGGCCAAATATCCTTTGGCTGCTGACGTTATTGATCGTGGTAATTATTATATGGACGATATTTGCTGTAGTTGCGATTCGATTCCCGAAGCAGTTGAAGTATCCTCTCAACTTATTAAAATGTTTTCAGCTGGTGGATTTGATCTTTTAAAATGGTCTAGTAATTCTGAAAAGTTACTTTCTTCTTTACCTTCCCATCATTTGCATCCGCAAGCAGTTCATTTTGACTCAAATGAGTTTCATAAAGCTATACGTAAAACTTCTAATAAAGGAGCTTTGGCTTTTAAAACTGGATTGGGATGAGATTGCTCCTCCTCATATTATTAAAGCATGGAAGAAATTCTATAGTGATTTATCATATACCCCTATTCGTAGACGGGGTAGTAAAAGTGAAAAGATTTATATCTGCGTATTTATATGTCTTGTGACAAGAGCGATTCACATAGAAACCGCAACTGATTTAAGTACTAACTCATTTCTGAATGCTTTAAAACGATTCATGTCGCGCAGAGGTCCAATCCAAGTCATTTATTCTGATAATGGAACTAATTTTATTGGTGCACGTTCCTATTTAAGCGAACTTCAAAATTTCATTTTTTCTAACGCATTCAGTGAGGACTTTCGCTGCGTATTAAACGAAAATCGTATTACATGGCAAATGATTCCGCCTAACGCTCCACATTTTGGTGGTAGTTGGGAAGCGGCAATCAAAAGTGTAAAGACTCATTTATACCGGGTGATAGGTGATCAAATTCTAACGTTCGAGGAGTTCAGCACGGTACTTGCACAGATCGAGGCAGTGATGAACTCGCGGCCACTGTGTCGCACGCTATCCAATGATCCTTCGGAACCTCTCGCGTTAACACCCGCTCATTTTTTTAAACTTAACACCGCTTAAGTATCTACCAGCTAGAGAAATCGAAGAAGATAGGTTACATTTGCTTTCACGCCATGAGTTAGTTGATAAGCTAGTGCAGTCCTTCTGGAAGCGCTGGAAGGCTGACTACCTTCATACATTGCAAATGCGGAACAAGTGGAACACGCCAGTTAACCCAATTTCTAACGGTGATGTTGTTATTGTTATTGTTGACAATGCACCGCCGCTTCACTGGCCGTTAGGAATAGTGGAGGAAGTTTTTCCTGGTTCAAACGGTGTCACACGTGTGGTCCGCGTTCGTACGGCTACAGGTTCCTACATACGTCCTGTAGTACGTCTCTGTCCCTTACCTCGAGAATAGTTAGTTTACATTTGTATAGATTAGATTAATAGATCACTAGGTAGATTAGTAAGCTTAATGAACTTTTCGATTATTGTATTCTAGTTTATTTTATTGTTTTTTTTTTTTGAAGGCCACCCTTTAAGCCCGGGGGAATGGTTGCGCCAAATGCTAGTACCGGAACGGGCTGTAGGTGACGCACAATAATGCGTCGACATTTAAGAAAAAGGAAAATTGAGCAGCGGGTAGTATTAATTTGGTCGCCTCGCAATGTGTTGATATTTGTTTCGGACTCCGCACGCTCGTATCGTTTCATTTAACCTTATTAATTATTTATCTTGTTTATTGTAATAATTGTTTTGTGATATATATATCGTTACATACTTTTTCGGTGTCTGTGATAAAGTTAGTGGAAGAAGCTCAAATCCAGCAGCAAGAAGCCACATCCAGCCATAAGAAAGGAAGCCGAGAAGGTTGAAGGTACTGTGCCGTGTCCTTTCTTTCTTTCTCCAATATAAGATCCAAATATTGAGCAACCGTATTTAGAAAATTACAGTCCACTTTAAATTGCAATAAATATAAATAATATAATCAACAACCAGCGCCGCCACCTTTATTCGGATATACTCACCAGAAACCCTCAAATTCTCAGACAGTGGGTTGAAATTGAAGTAATTATGGGTGATTCGCCAGCTATCGTTATCTCTCAGCGAATACACAATGATACCATTTGTTGTCAAATCCGGGACATAAGCATACGCGTCTGCGCAGTTGTTTCTTATATCCACTGTTATTGATGCAAGGCCTAGAGAGTTAATTTTATTTATTTATATATTAAATCAATCAATCTCAAAATAAAAAAAAAATACAATTGGAACGAATCACTGATGGCGGCTACAAAATATTTTCAAAAACGTTACGTTAAAAACTTTAATAATATAACTACATAATAGCGTATTGATAATAGAGTGAGTTATGTACTACAGTTATAAAGGCGACATCAATATCAACAAAAAATACATGTCATTTTTAATAAAATACTGACCGCTAATTAATAAATATTATTACAAATACCGGCAAACTCCCCCCATATCTCCCCGATACCCGAAAATAGCTTCTGCGAATCCAATGCCATCTGTTCAAGATGTTTGCCGGTATCTGTAGTTTGTTACACACCTGTTGGAGTGCTTGCTGAAGGGATATCCGATTCCTTGAAGGTATACCTAAAGATCACCTGGTCCGTCTTCAGGTCATATACAACTATGGCTGGCGGCTGCAACTGTCGACGATTAACTGCAAATGTAAAATGCCTAAGCGGTTTTAAAATAGGAGGATATTTATCCTACTGTCTCGGAAAGTAATATCCAGATTTTTTATTATAGAACAAGGAGAAACGGGCAGAAGGCTCATTTGAGTAATACCACTGGCAATCTTGGCTTTTAATTTTTTTCAGTTATAAATTAATTGTTAATTAAGATGATATGGGAACATCGCGTGACGGTTGCAAATCGTTACAAACAATATGTAAAACAAAATCTTGGTGATTAAAAAGAGTGGCGGAGAGTTTATTGTCAGTTCTTCTCTTCCGTTCCCTTGATTTGGGAACTGGCAGTAAACGTAAATTTAACTTTTTATATGTATTTCTTTATTGACGTCCATAAACTTGTACATTGTACATTGCTGTCCTCTTGAAGGACCCGTATCGTATTGGTTTAGAAATACTTCAATGGGTACCACATAGTGTAGTTGCGCGGCAAAAACTGTCTTAAAAAGGTGTAGAACGATGGACGTTAAGACAAAACAGATGGAATTTCGTTTATGCCTCGACGTCCGATGGTGACACTCACATTCAGGTCTGAACAAGTCCACTCCATCTACTTACCTAGAGCCTCAGGCGTTAAAGTTCAGCGGCTCATTAGTTCTAAATTTAACCATGCATTTCTAGAGGAGATATTTATTACCAAAATAAATAAAGTGGACATGATACATAATGGAAGTCAAGTAACTTTGTGGAACCAGCTGCCCACCGAAGTATTTCCGAACCAAATCGACTAAGGGTCTTTCAAGAAAAGAGCGTGCCAATTCTTAAAAGGCCGGCAACGCACTCGGGAACCCTCTAGCATCGAGAGTGTCCATGGGCGGCGGTATCACTTAACATCAGGTGAGCCTCCTGCCCGTTTGCCCCCTGTTCTATAAAAAAAGTCGGTCTAATTAGGCGGTCTTATTTATTTATTTATTTATTTATTGGGAAACCAAACAGAGACATCCTTAATAAAAACACAGTCAAAAATAAAACAAATACAAACACACTGGATGCATCTACAACAGGTTACACTTATATATGATACAAAAAATAATACATGACAACAACACACATAAAAGTAATATTAAGTTAAGACATTAAGAGTTGCTTTATTTTATTCTTAAACAAAGCAGTAGTGGAGTGCGAAAAAGGGTCAATGTTTTTGATTGAATCTAAGGAAGAACACATCCTGTGAAGAGGCTCGCGGAACCCAATGTTGGTTCTGGGAGTCTGAAAATTAAAAGTTCTATGTAAGCGTAGAGACCTGGCAGGAACATTAAATGGTATGAGTTCAAGAAGATCTGAACAACTTATTTCATTTACGCATATTTTTCTCACTGTGACACAATCTATTAGATTACGCCTAGTACTCAGAGAAGGTAATTTATATCTTTTTAAAAGTTTCTTGTAATTAGCCCTACCACTATTCATCCGATAATTTAAAATGCGTAAAAATTTCTTTTGTACAGCCTCCAGTTGTGCGACATATATAGCGTAATGCGGATTCCAGATTGGACAGGCGTACTCCAACTGGGATTGCACGAGCGTCTTATAAAGGTGGATGTATGTGGTTTTGTCTTTGAAGGGTCTGGTGACTCGTGTTATGAAACCTAACATGCGGTAGGCTTTATTAATAATTAAGCCTATGTGCTTATCTAGGGTTAATTTGGAGTCAAAAAGGACACCAAGATCCCTTACAGACCGCACACGTTCGAGGGCATGGTATCCAAGGGTGAAGTTGGTGGTGATTGTGTTATGTGTTTTTCTTGTAAACACGATATGCTGACACTTACTATATTTCAAGAATAATTTGTTTATCTGGCAGTAGTCATCAAGCCTATCGAGATCCTCCTGGATAAGTTTCACGTCAGAAAGTGTAACTACCTTTCTGTATAACTTTAAATCGTCTGCGTAGAGCAAGTAATTGCAGTGTAAGAAACATTTGGATATGTCATTAATATATAAGGAAAAGAGCAACGGCCCAAGAATGGAGCCCTGGGGGACGCCGGATGTCACTACTATTTGAGAAGAAGTAAACCCATTTATAACCACCGATTGAACACGATTATGTAGGTATGCTGTAAACCATCTTAAAAGATTGCCCTTAATACCATTAAAAGACAGCTTTTGTAAAAGCATCATATGGTCAACTTTATCAAATGCCTTCTGAAAGTCTGTGTAGATTGTGTCTATCTGGTGGTTATTATCTAAACCGTTAAAAATATAATTACTGAAAACAAGGAGGTTTGAGAGAGTAGATTTACCAGCTGCAAATCCGTGCTGTTGGTCTATAATAACATGCCTTAGACTGGAATAAATGCGTTGGTGAACTAATCTTTCCAGAACTTTAGGGATTGCAGAGAGTATTGAAATCGGTCGGTAATTTTCGACATCGCTCCTTTCACCACCCTTAAAGATAGGCGTTATGTAAGATAATTTCCAGCAGTCAGGGAATGTGCCACTGGACATACACTTATTGAAAATAATCTGTAAGGGGGCACATAATGACCGATATGTACGCTTAAGAAAAACTGGTCTAATTTGATCTGGACCAGGACCTTTATTTGGATCAAGCAAAAATAATTCTTTGCTGATTTCATCTTTGTCGAAAAATAAATTATTCAGAAGGATCTGAGCGTTACTGGAAAGGCTCTCATCAACGGTGTACATAGTGCCTCCACCTAAGTCAGTTTGAGATTCAAATACTGACTGAAAATAGTTTGAAAATAGCTCAACTATTTGTTTAGGGTCGTCAGATGAAATACTGCCATATTTTATTAGTTTAGGGTATCCTAAGTTAGTCTGTTTTAGTGTAGACGTGTACTTCCAAAAATATTTGATATTTGTTTTTAACGATAATTCAATTCCTTGTATGTAACGATTATAGCAGAGTTTCATAAGACCCTTAACGCGCGCCCTTAATAAAGAAAATTCTTGATAGTCGAGCAAGTTTTTGTAGGTCTTCCAACGACACCAAAGTTTCTTCTTACGATTAAGAGCTCTTATCAGCCCTCTGCTAAACCAAACTGGATGCTTACGGGATTTAGGTCTAGAGAATGGCACGCTAGTAGCAATAATTTCATTTATTTTTGAGTAAAAGATGGCAACAGCATCTTTAGAATGGGGCGAGGCTAGTAGTGTCACCCAATCTACCCGATCAATAGCAGTATTTATTAAGTCATAATCTGCATTAAAGAAATTTCTTTGATTGAAAATAATTGATGTCATGACAGTTGACCTATCAACAGTGCTAAGTATATCTAAAGGCGGATGATGAGGAACAGGATTAAGCAACGGATCATCAGAGCAATCAACACGCCCAGGAAGTGTTGTTAGGACTAGGTCTAAGAGCCGCGCATTGTTATTGTAGACTACATTAATTTGTTTTAAATTCATAAAAGATATAGTATGCAACAATAATTTTGATGACTCAGTATTTGCAGATTGTAGTAGGGTATCTGGAGAGGATGACCAGATGAGATGAGGTAAATTAAAGTCACCTGTAATTATGTAATTAGAAAATCGAGCACTAGCGTGTATGTCATGCAGTTTTTGAAAGAATTTTATGTATGCAGAGGTATGAGTTACGGGGGGAAAGTAACAAGCATTGAGGAGGAGACGAGCGTGAGATGGCAGGTGAATGTATATTTCCTCCAAATCCGGGGCCTCAAACTCAGTCAATCTGATAGATTTAATTCCTCTTTTCACCATGACCAAGACACCGCCGCCACTCTTTTTATGAGAGAGCTGGAGGTTTCTGTCCCGTCGAAATATATCATAACCGCCCGAGTGTAACTCTCCATCAAAGATAGAATCCACTAACCAAGTCTCTACCAAAACAATAATATCAAAGTTGCTAAGAAGAATACTATTTTTGAGTTTATTTATTTTACTCTTTATGCCTCCACAGTTCTGATAGTAAATTGATAAGGCATTAAGAGCCATTACCCATACTCAAAAATATGAAGGAAGAAAATGAAGATTATAAAAAAATCCAGTTTCGCACTCCGCACCGCAATAAAAGAACAAAAAAAGAGCAAGATACCAACTAAACATATAGAACACTCGAACACAATACAAAAAATATACAAAATGTAAATAGGGGAATATAGTCATATTAATTTGGCTAGATCATCACTGGATCGCACTTGGATGGCTTTAGCTTCATCAGTTTTTCTAACAAAAATACAACAGTTTTTTATCCAAACATACTTATACCCTCTTTCCCTTGCAAGTTGCCTGACCTTACTGAAGAGTATTTTGTTTTTCAAGGTAAGGTGTTCATTGACGTAGAATCGATTGTTGCCAGAGGCAGCCACAGATCCAACCAGCAATTTATCAACTGTTAGAGAGCCACGCACACGTGCAGCAGCGATAAAATCATCACGTTTTCTGCGAGTTGTCAACTGCAGTATAATATTTCTCGGGCGACCCGTAGGTACTCCTGGCTTAACGCGGTGAACAGTTTTTATGTCTGAGTCTTTTAATTCGACGTTTAAAATGTTGCTTAGTGTAAAAGAGAGTTGCATAAGGTTTTCACCTTTAATTTCGGGCACATTTTGAATCTCGACATTGCAGTTTCTAGAGGCTTGATCGAAGTTGTCGAGCCTGTTACTCAAGGTTTCAAGCTCGTGACGTAGTGACGCATTTTCTTCTATGAGGTTGGACGGCAGGGAAGAGGAGTTTGTCACTGCCGCTGATTCCACTTGAGCAACTCTTTCTTCGCATGTGTTTATGCGATTTTCTAAGGCAATTATATCATTCCGAAATGTTCGCGAAACCTCTAAGATTGCCGAGTTGAGATCATCGCGCCACTGTTGACTTAAGTTCGCAAACTTTGAGTCCATATATTTAGTTAACACCTCCGTGTCCACGTTCAAGGGCGAAGCCGAACTAAGGGTAGGTGAGTTGGTCGTCGAGAGCGTTGTTTTCTTTTTAGACTTACATGCAGAACACTTCCATTTTATTCTGTTCATAGGTAAAATCTTTTTAAACTCTGATTCCGACAGTTCCGCACAATAGAAATGTAGCCATGCTAGGCAGGAGGTACATTTGATACTCTCTGCATCAGGCGCAATTTTTAAACACTTACGGCAATCCATTATTATTCTTTCTGCTCAAAACCGTATGTAGGAATAATCGAAAGAGTATGTTATAATAATTAGGTCCAAAATCCTTGTATCCAGCCGACAGGTCCACTAAGATGGCAATAATGCCGGTGTCAGATGTCAAACGCCAATAATAAAATTAACCAATGGCGTTGACTGACGTGTTTGGGTGTATGTATTTATTGTGGACAAAACAATATGAGGGTATTTAAAAAATTATTTATGTGATGTATCGCAAAGGTTTTTCTTGTTAATTCAGCAGTTCCGGATGTGTCAGAAGAATCTCCAATATATATGGTTCACAATACCTTTATGAAGTAACGGATGCACTTTTTGTTGAGACTCACTCGGTATTTACTAGATAATATAATAAATATGCACACACAATGATACTGCTGTCATGTCACAATGTCAAATTTAGTCGGTCTTGAGTCTTGAATAAACAGAAGTTTACCGGGTTATCGGGTTATATAACGTTGACAAAGGCGGTTCAACTTACCCGGTAACTCCAGTAATCCAGTATCCACCATCCACAGCCTTCCGCATGTCTGCTCGTGTTCGATAAACAGATATAAGGGATCTACCTGAATATATATTCGGATAGGGTTTCAGGGCGAGTGATCGGCCATTTTGATCGTTCAAATCTATGTAGTTCAACGTGGCTGGTATTCCTGAAATTAATAATTCACACTGAAAATGTTTAGAACTGGCCAGTTAGAAACATTGCTAATTAAAACTTTTTTGAATTTCAATTTTAGAACTCTTTGGAAACATAATTAAGTATATTGCTTCATTTGTCATTTGTTTTTTGTGAATTGGCGGCAAATCTAAAACTCTTGTTACACGTGAAAATGAACCTAACTCGAGATAATTTCCTGCAATGATTTAACCCGACTTTGATTGAGGGCTTACTCAACAACAAAGCTATGATTCGCTGCGATTAGCATTTATTAATGGGATTAGGTGGATCACTAATTGAACATAATGTTTTCATTTCGATATTTTGTCACCATACAGATTTTATGTAACTACATACCTTCAATATTTAATTAATTTAATTTATGATGGCAAACGTATAAGTTCTTGACTTGACCACGATCCGCCCTTGACTCTACCAAAACACAATCTTTAAAAAAAAAATACTATACCATATCTACGTCGAGGTAATGCGATGAATAATCTATGCCCAACTTTCTCGGCACCCATGGGCACATTGTTGTATTGTATGAAGAGTTTGTTCGCGTCAGCTGTAATAAAATTCACATTATAAACAAAATATGTTTAGTATGTTATACTTATAACAAAATTATCACTAACATTACAAAAATCACATTACATACATTTACTAAAAATCTCAAACAATATCTTGTTAAGCTGTCCTATACTGATACAGAAAATATTCTTATGGTACAAAAATAGTATAAATATAAATGTGTTACTTAGAAATAATTAAGCATTACTGTTAAGATGTGAAAAGGAACAGACTGGCTGCCCACAACACAGGGAATCCTAGTGTGGGGGCCAGTGCACTCTACTTTATCGAAATATTCCTGTATATTGTGTCTCATAAAGTTGTTTCTTTCTATGTAACATAAGATATATAGGTATCACTTATTAAATTTGAATCTTCATTACATGATATACCTCGCTTGTTGCTCGATTATGCTGTGATTCAAAATCTGATTTTATTATTATTATTACTTGTATTAAATCAGTTTATTGTATTAAATACTTTGTTTGTTTGTTCCCTTTTGTAAATCTTTTTATTATAATGTATCATGTATTCCATCTGTGGCTATGTTCTCGGTGTATTTGTTTTTTGTGTTAGCTGTAGGAGTACAATATAAATAAATAAATAAATAAATAAATTACAATACCCAACAAAATGGAAAATATCATGTGGCCGTTCCTCAGCCTGATGGACCGATATCCAGATCAAAATAAACGATGTATGTTTGGATAGCCGCCACCACAATTTGAAATAAATCTTCCTTTAGTTTTGTAGTGTTTTGTTTGTGATTTTCACATTTAACCTTCTCTCCCTTTACGTAGCAAAAAATCAGTTTGCCGAATGCTAATTATATTATATTATATAAAATGAATAAGATAAAAATAATTGCTTACCATTTGTATCAGGCGGAGTTGTCACAGGTCCTTAAAAAAAGACATAAAAGTACACATACACAGACAGAACTATTAATATATAAGTAGTATATTATGTAACCGGGTACTACCTCACCCCTTATTTCTTAGTTAGAGACGAGTTTAAAATTACCTGAATTTTTCTCTTAAAAATTGTGAAAATAAAAAATACTAATTTCTTAAAAGAGACTTAAACTAAATCGATATTAAATAATTTTTGATTTTGAAAGATGTTCTTGATTTCACCGATGCAAGAATATTATTCAAGTGATTACTAATTAAATAGTTTGTATTGTGTATTTCTAAAATAGCTCTTGTTTTGTGCAATGGCTGCTGCCCTGGGGTCGTGCAAGTTTTACGTAAGCACCATAGGGGGTCTTCTGGGGGGTCAGTAATTATTTACTTTTCCACACATTACCCACACATTGTCTATGATTGAAGACGAAAAGCATTTTCGAGGATTCATACAAACTATTAATACATTTATGTACTATTATTTTTGAGAGCATTGCTTACTTTTGGTGACTGCTGAA
Organism: Pieris rapae; assembly: GCF_905147795.1. NCBI lineage: Eukaryota > Metazoa > Arthropoda > Insecta > Lepidoptera > Pieridae > Pieris > Pieris rapae. The sequence continues at coordinate 2,038,212 of NC_059533.1, read as the reverse complement.
TACTCTTCTGATGTCTGGACTTACCATGATTCGAGTTCTGCTCCTCCGCAGTGGAGAAAACCAGTCTGTCTGTCTCTCTCTTCATACGCTCATCATCAACATCACCGTATCGATCTTGCAATACTGTAAAGAACAATTTCATCAGAAATGTTTGACATTCAAAAGCTTTAACACAAACAGCGTTGCATTGGTCTTGCCGGATCTTTGGACTCCTTGTGACCTGAGAGACTTTTCTTAGTTATACTCCATTTGCTATCTCTTTCAGAAGTTCTCTTCTCTGCAATCTTCAATAAGTTCAATTAAATGTTGATTTAAGTAAATAAGAATTGTTTTGTGTGTAAATGAAATGAAAACCGTAAAAGGCCAGTTAAGAATTATAAATAGATTTTAAAAGTAGAACAAATTGTAATCTAAAAATTAACTACTAATGACTACTTTACAGAAAACTACCTAAAAAAAGAGTGTGTGTACTTACTTATGTACACGCGTTAGAAGATATACTTCTGTGGTGTATGGAAAAAAATAACTAAAATGCAGTAGTGATTAACGATAAATATTAAAATAAATCAAAAAGATTTTATTTAAATAAATAAATTATTAGTAAATACCCTATCACCATCGTATATGAAATTAATTTAAAAACACCAAAATAATATTTATTTTTTCACACTGTTTAATTGTACTGTTACTAGAATATACAACTTGAACATAGTTATCGATTTCCATGCCACCTAGACCTAACTTTACGATGTCAAATTTAGGTGTCGGTGTGCGCGCGCAATAAAAATTCACTCTCATCATTTTTCTCCATCGCGCCAAAAGAAGTATAACTTCAACAATGAAAACTTACAATCACTATTCAACACATAAAAAATTAAAAAACGAATTTCTATTACCCAAATACATTATATATAAAAAGTCAACTATCTTATTGCAAATTAATTAAACTCGCTACCTGCTGCACAATATTAAATTTTTATTAAAAAAATATTACATAAATCAAACAATTATAATTATGCATAACAAAAAATATGCTAATCAGACATCATCTACATTTAATTCTTATTCCAGTACAGGAATGCATCCTGTATTCGAATGAGAATTCTCGTCAAGAACAGGTTTCTTGCATCGTCTATTTATGGATCGTCAATGTTTCAATTGGTTTGTAACTTTTCACGTGTAATTAATTAATTTTTAATGGTTTAATGGGTATAATGTCATAGTGTATATGTCACTGGCCTTAGGTCATTTATTTATTTACACTTCGTTGCCTTTTACAAAAATATAGATATAAAAAATGGTTACATAAGTTATTAGGCCACGGGCGGTCTTATCGATAACAAGCGATTACTTCCAGGCAACCCTAATATGGAACAATAAAAATGGAAAACCTACAGAAGGTAAAGTACAAAAAGTGCATAGATGTGACAAAAAAAAACCCAAAATAACATATTTTAACTATGACTAAAACAAAATATAGTAGTTGAGTGATGACAGTTCTTAATAATAATCTAAAAAAAAATTTCGGTAGAACGTGCATCAGGCGTGTGGGAACGCCGGCGTGCTGGAAGTGGTGAGGCGCAGTTGTCCGGACTGCGAGCGGGAAACTACTCGGTGCGAATTGCTGCTAGGTCCACTGCTGGCTTAAGAATCCCAGCACATATATACTGCGCTACGCTCGATGACAGTACGTACATACAGAGCCAATTAAAATCTAATCATTACGTAAACAGATTTAATGAGATCCATAGGATAAATTAAACTAGGTGACAAATTGTTCTTAATTTACATCGTTCTACAGTTCCAGGCCCTCCTGCAGATGTAAAGGTGTTCCCGCATACAGAAGACTCGGTTATATTGAGCTGGTTACCGCCAATGCAAAAGAATGGACAAATACTTCACTATCGTGTGTACACTCGTCCGCAAAGGTGTGTGTAGTTCTATAATACTGGGGCTATTTAGGCAAATGATCAGGGCCATGGCGCAGACAGATGTCCGGAAGTATTTAGTTTAAAAATGTATGTCTTTATCTTTTACAGGACAAAACGATAGATTTTTTCGTGAATAATTCGTTAAAGCAGTTAAAAATAGAGTATAGAATGATGTCGCAGTTGATACTGCGGCTCACTTTGCGTATTAACAGTGCCTGTGCTAACAGGAATTACCAGCACTTCGACTTTCAGTAAGCAGATATTATGTTGAATATCCAGTGCCAAAATTAGGTTACATTACATATGATTTAAATTTTTAAAGGCGTGATGCCTTTGTAAATATATTAATTGCAAATAAACGATTCTATTAAAATAATATAGAAGAAATCGTTCGTCGTGTCATAGGACCTACTTCCCAGTTACTTAGTACTCTTAAATGATTGTTATTGTCTAAAATACAGGATGGGTCGTCAGAGTGAAGTGGTGACGATATCCAGCAGTCAGCAGGATCAAGAGCAACAATTGGTTGTTTCGGGACTGCAACAACAACTGTATGAATTGTGGGTGTCTGCCGCAACAGCCGCAGGGGAAGGCGATATGAGCACCATTGTTGCTGCTAAGCCTAGCGCTAAAGTTAAGTTAATGATAATTAATTTTTTGAACAATTTAACATGACAAATGCACTGAAAGGAAAAGAATATAAATGAGATTTACCTGATACCTATATCATACATGTCGCCTCCAAAATGCGTGATTATCCATATCCCAAAAACTATTCATCCTATGAAAAACTCAAAAAAGTTCTGCACCTATTGAGCTGAAATTTTTGCATGATATATAATCCGCATCAAGGATTGTTTTTATTAATTTGCATCATTCACGTATCGGCGACTACAAAAAAATTATTTAACGATCAGGTAACGTCACTTAACATTAAATTTAGGAAGTTAAATAGATTTTTTTAATTTGTGAAATTAAATAAAAATATCTTATCAATACTGAATGCTTATATGATATAGGAATAATATATTTCAGGCGGGGCTAAAGTGAGTTCATTCCCTCGTCGTTTGACAGTTTCTGTGGGCAGTTCAATTGCGATTTCATGTATTGCTGCTGGAGCTCTTCCTGTGTCACGACTTTGGACTCGCAGACGACCACCACCTCCTCATGCTGATCATCGAATAAGAATGGAGGGGCATATTCTTGTTTTTAACAGTAAGCGTACATGTTTTTTTAATTAATATGGTAAATGACACAAAAAAGCATAGATAAACATTAAACAATACTGTAGGCTACAATCGAAACGGCAGAAGTATGTCTACAGTATGACATGAGATGTTTTATACATTTCATAAGAATTAAAATGATTAAATATCTAAGAGCTACAAGAGGAGGCTGATAAGGCACCCTAAGTCATATGTAAGAAATATACCACTTTCTTATGAAATAGCCTTTTCACATTGAGAGTGTTATACTAATAGAATAAAAGACGCCTTAAGAAATTATACGTTTCTTTTCTTAATAATCTTTCATTTCTCACAGAGAAACCTCTGTACGAACACTATAATTTAAATGTTTAATAAACCTATACATTCTGAAACATAGGTAATACCGTTTCCTATATTTATTATGAGGGCTGGTGTAGTCCCAATTACTTATATTCGTTTTAAAATACAATCGATAGTTGACAACCAATATATGCAACGTTACCGATTCGTATAAGACTCTTGTGCGAAAAGAACACTAAGCTTCAAACAAAGATATATTTTAACATCCCTACAATAACAGAGTCATTGTAAAAACAATTTTGAGGATATGATAACACAAAGCTTTCTTGCTAGATACATATTTTGTAATTCTATTTATTACCTAAATAAACTGTACCATAATATATCTATTGTTACAATAATTCATTTTAAATTATTTATAAACGTTGATAAACGTTTTTTACAGAAGTCGAGCCAAGTCTAACAGACAACTACACCTGCACAGTTCGGAATCGTTGGGGTGAAGATCACGGTACTTGGGAGTTGATGGCATTGGCTCCACCATCCCCACCACGTCTTACCCTTTCAAGCGCATCACCAACCGTTCTACTTCTTGCGTGGGACTCTTCTAGAGCTCATAGTAAAGTATTCAGTTTATGTTATGTTGTCTGGGGACTCTTAATATAAAATAATTTGAAAAATGGTTTAATTTGTTACCCCTGGTTATTTCGGTCACATAAGTAATAAGCTTTGTATTACTTAATAATGAATGCTAGAAAGTTAAGAATACGAAAATATTAATGATAATTACTCCTCCTTTTAAACCTAAATATATAATCTTCATCTTATACATATATTAATTATATTTTTGTGTTTTAATGTATTAATAATATAAGCTGTCATTATTGTACAAAAAATGCCAATTTGACTATTTTTAAGGTTATAGCTTAGAATACGCGCGAGGTGAAGCTCCATGGCAGTATCGTTGGGTTTGGGGCGAAGCACGAAGTACGTCACTACGTGGACTGGCTTGTGGAGCCTCCTACCGAGTGAGACTGCGAGCTATGGGAGATGCTGGAGTGGCAGTTAGTGACATACTACGTACTGCAACACCTGGTGGATGTAAGTATGGCCATTTATTATATTATAAATAAGACGACAACTTTCAAGGCATTTTTTTTACAATATAGCTTTTTTTTAGGAAAGTGTTTCATGATCCTATAAGTTGTAGTTGCATATAAATTATGTATGTCCGGATAAGTTCCAAATAAGCTATTTATTACTTTTTGTTAGGATAAATAGTATTTTTGCGTTTCACGACTGTCAGATAGCGCTATACGTCATGAAATGTGAAGTATCTTATTTGGAACTTTTATCATTCAAATAATTTATGTGTTGCATAGCTATTTGGCACTTTATCCATACATTGTGAAACAGGCCCTTAGTCATATAACATCAACTTTTTCTATTAAGCGACTCTCTTGAATGCCAACATTTCTGGGAATTTCGTAATGCCTCCAGCCTCATCATATAGAGTTTATATTTTTCAGTATCAAAAGCAGCACTTGAGAAGCAGCTGATCAGCACAAATAGCACCTGTGTTAAATTGAACATGCTGACCTGGGACTGTAATGGCTGTCCGCTGATTCATTTCATTATATCCATCCGAGGGTTTGAGGAGTTTTCCTGGAAGTCGGAGAGCGTAGAATTGGAGGCTAGTCCAGTAACTTTCTGTACTCTTCGACCAGCTACCTGGTACCATTTGAGGATCGTTGCAACTACCACAGCTGGAGTCACTACAGCAACATATTACTTCGCTACACTTACGGAGGGAGGAGGTAAGCACGTTTAAGATCGTAAGGAATCTCAAATAATAAAAGCAAATTAATCTCATACAAATTATTACAAATCATCGTGTATTATGGTTTCTAAACGTTCTCTGGAATTTGTGTAATCACATAATCAACAGATTTTTTTCTTCTTTTCTGTTTCATATTACAAATTAATCTTCAATATATTGGATTACCTGTGTAAGATTATTTTGCCTCTCAAAGTTTACAATTTGTAAGTACAATTAAAACATAAGTAATCACCATAACTATGTGAATGCTTTATACTAGATCGCATACCAGCACCAGCGCAATTTCCATCTGGTGGGGAAGACATTGTTAGCAATGGCGGTGGAGCGGCTTTGTTGGCAGCTGTAGCCGCATTTGTCACAGCTCTCATGCTACTCGCCGTAGTTGCGTATAAGCGAAGGTAAGTGCTGACAGATGAAATATGCATCTTCATCTTAACGAATTCATGAAGAAAACAAAAATAAACTTCCATACGATATAATTAATGTATATGTATATACGCTTGGCACAATTATTAAGAAAATATAATTATAGAATACTGCCACTGTGAACTTATTTTTTTTACTTAGCCTATCTCTTTAGTGGTTGTATGGAACAATCCAATATATGGAACATTTTGCTATGCAACCTTTTTCAGAATAAAAATATAGTGCTTATTAATACTGGAGTATTCTCTCCATAAAAACCTTCCTCAGTAATCAGATAAAAATACTCGAACTGGCCCAGTCGTTCTCGCGTTTTGCACTTGGCAATATATTGTTACGAGCTAGGGGATCGGATAGAAAACGCCGTCGAATTATTCAAGGGTTTATTTCAATAAAATCTATGAGGAATTCGTTAACACTAATATCTTGAAATTACGCACAAAAAAAAGCACTAATAACACACACAATGAAACACTGTCACTAATCACTTAAATCACTCAGTATTTTATCACTGGTTCGCACTTATTCGCACTTTTTCTCTTCGCTGTTTATCGCTTGGAATCGCATTCAAAACTGAACTGAGTGATCCGACTTGTAATTGTTACATCCTCCCTCGCAAGGGGGATGCTTAAGCCCGTTCGAGCATGAGGCTCCTTCGGGTGGCTTGTATTATTCGCGCCCTGCTGATACAGGGCGGTACGGGGGCGGGCTAATAGCCCTTGGTGGGGGCTGCTGCGCGCGAGGAACAATGGCTCGACTCGCTGCGCGCAGCCGATGGGGTCTTGTCCGGGGTGTCAATCCGGTGGTAATGTGGGGTCAAGGAGTAATCTCGACTTGACCCTGGTGTCGTGGTCGGTGGTAGCGGGCAGCGCGCTGCGCGGCTCGCGGTCAAGCTCCGCCGGGTGAGACCCCCGGTAGCCCCGGGGGAGGCCCAGCGAGGCGACCAGCGGTCGAAGCCGCGGCTGCTGCCCTGGTGTCATGTCCGGTGGTATCGGCATCCGCGGAGAGTAGCTCACGCGGATACCGCAGGCGATCTGGCGGCCTGGAGTGCCATGGCGCGATGTTTTGGAGATGGGGATGCTGAGAGCCATCCGCTCGATCGAACATCCCCTTCGCGAGTCGCGCGACGAACTCGTCGATGGACTCCATCCGCAGGTCTCGCGCTATGGTGGCGTTTCTCACGTAGCGGGGGGCCCCCACTGCGCGCCTCAGGCATGTGTTCTGCACGGCGCGCAGTCTCTGCCGGTGGGCCTCCTTAGTGTAGGAGTACCACGCCGGCGCCGCGTACGTGAGATGTGGGCGCACGTACTGCTTGTACAGCGCGAGCTTAGTACGGATGGGTATGTTGCCGGTGAATAGGGGGCGGAGTTTGCTCGACACCCCCTTCGCTCTTCCTACGATCCTCTTGACGTGGTGCCGCATGGTCAGATTCCGGTCGATGGTGACCCCTAAGTAGGTGACCGGCGTCTTCCACGGCACGTCCTGGTCCAGGAATCGCAGGGGCGGCGGCAACCAACTCCGGCCGAAGGCGATCGCCTGTGTCTTGGTAGGGTTGGCGGCTAGTCTCCACTTGTTCAGCCACTCTGGCAGGAGGTCCAGAGCGCGTTGGAGCTTCGCCGCTGCTGCCTTGGTGTTGAGCGAGGTGGCCACGTACGCCGTGTCGTCGGCGAAGAGGGCCAGGCTACACCCGCTCGGGCAGGGGACGTCGTCCGTGTAAGTAGTGTACAGCAGCGGCGATAGCACGCTGCCCTGTGGGACGCCCGCCGTGATGGGTCGCGGTCTCGACGCAGCCTCTCCCGTCGCAACGTAGAACGTGCGGTCGGTGAGAAAGGCGCGGAGCACGGCGACTATACGGCGGGGCAGTGGAGACTCGGCGAGCTTCAGCACGAGGCCATCGTGCCAGACACGGTCGAAGGCCTTCTCCATGTCCAGCATCACGGCGGCGGCCCCTTCCTTCTTGTTGAGGGCCGCGGCTGCAGTGAAGAGCACCTTCGTCAGCTGCAGCGTGGTGCTGTGCTCGCCGCGGAAGCCGAACTGCTCGGGCCTCGGCTGCAGGTATTTGTAGGTCCTCTGCAGCAACAGCCTCTCGAACAGCTTCGACTGAGTTGAGAGCAAGGTGATAGGCCGGTAGCTCTCCGGTCGGGTGTAATCCTTTCCGGGCTTCGGCAGTAGGATCACCTTGCCCTCTTTCCAGGTACTGGGGAAGTGTAGGGACCGGATGATCCCCGTGAAGAGGCGCGCCAGCGCGACTATCCACCTCATGGGTAGGTGGCGCAGCGCCTGGTGGGTGATGCCGTCCGGTCCCGGCGCCTTCTTCAGTGGCAGCCGGAGTATCGCCTTCCGCACTTGTGAAGGCGAAAAGGCAATGGGGTCGTCATCGGGTGGGATCGGGCGAGCTAGCCAGCCCTCGACAGCGCTCTCGACCTCGGCCACGCGCGCTGGGCATGCCGCGGCGTTCGGTGAGAATTGGCGCTGGAGGTGCTCGGCGAAGATTTCGGCCCGATCGTTGTCGTCATAGGTGATGGCGCCGTTGCCGTCGCGTAGCGGACGCTTCGGCTCTGGAGTCCTATAGAGGCGGCGGCAGAGTTGGTGGAGGCGTGTGGGCTCGGTGGTCGCCTCCCCCAGCGCTTGCTCCCAGGAGCGCTGGGCGTGGGCGGCCAACTCGTTCTTGACCCGTTCGGCGAGGCGGTTCAGCTTTGTCTTCAGCACGGGGCAGCGATTGCGCTGCCACTGCCTCCTGAGCGCGCGCTTCTGGCTGATCAGCCTCAGCACGAACGGGGCTAGGTCCTCGCGTACTACCTCCGGCGGACGCGTGGTCGTTGCTTCCGCCAGAGCTGCCTGGAGTTGCCGCGTCATGGACTCCGCCATGTCGTCAACGGCGCCTGGTGTCGTGTCCGGTGGGCCTGGCGCGGTGGCGCCTTCGAGTATCGATTCGAAGGCGTTCCAGTCGGTGACCCTCCAGCTGCGTGCGGGCGGGGATGGTGCCCCCGCGAGAAGGCACAGCACTGGTTGGTGGTCCGACTGGTATTCGTCCATCAGGACCTCCTGCGCCAGGTAGAGATCAGGCCGGTTATGCACCACCAAATCGATAATGTCCGGCCTGTGGGTGTTGTTTCTCGGGTAGTGGGTGGCGGCATCTGGTCCGCACACCTGGTAGCCGCGAGCCTCGGCATGCTGCAGAAGCCGGTTGCCCCGCGAGCTGCTGGAGTGGGATTGCCAGCTGATATGCTTGGCATTCCAGTCGCCCGCGAGGAGCGTCGGCTTCCGGCTGAGCGCGGCCTCCAGCTCGGCCGGTGCGAAGTTGGAGCCGGGGGGAGCGTAGACAGCTAGCACGTCTGTGGGCTGCCCGCCCAGTTCTAGCTCGACCCCCAGCGTCAGGATTTTGTCGCCGTTGACCGGCGGGATTGCGCGGTGAGCGATCCGTCGCCGTATCATCACCGCCAGTCCGCGAAAGGGCGCCCCGTTGGCCGCCTGGTGCTCTGCGCGGTAGACATAGTAGCCCGCGGCACGCAGTCGGTCGGTGGGGCGCAGATGCGTCTCGGAAATGAGCGCCACATCCACGTCCTGTGTGCGTAGGATGTGACGCAAGTGGTGGCCTTTATCCCGAAGGCCGTCGGCGTTCCAGTGCAGGAGGCGTAGGTTCATTTTCGTTGCCTTACGCCTCGACTGCGCGACCGGCGTCCTCCGTAGGTCGGTTCAGACGGGGTCGGGTATAGGGCGCCCAGCAATGCGGTGACCGCCCTGTCAACCGCCTCAGCGATCGCCGTCTCGCTGGGGAGCGTCTGGCCCCTCAGTGCGCCCCCGCTGCGGGGGCGTGCGGCGCGCTGGTCAGCGGCTCTGGTAGCTCCAGCAACTGGAGCGGAGTCGGCGGCGGCCCTACTGGGGCCAGCCTCGGCGTGCGCGGCAGGTTCCGCGCGCGGGGGGGCGGGGGGTTGTACCCCCCCGCGTCCTCTTCTTCTCCCCCCTCTGCGGCGTCGGCGTTGGCTGGGAGGCTCCGCGGGGTAGGTGACCATCTCTACCTCCTGCGGCTGTGAGAAGTGCTGCCCATGAGCACGCGGGTCAGCCTGCGCGTGTTCGCGCGGCTCGTCCCTCCGCCGTGTTTGGGCAGCTGGTGTAGGTGCTGGGGTGGTGGCGCCATGTGTGCCGCGAGCGCCAGGTGCGCCAGGTGCGCCAGATGGTCCCCGCGCGTCGCGGACGCCAAGTGCGCCATGGGCGCCATGTGAGCTAGGCGCGCCAGGTGCGCCAGGTGCGCCATGTGCGCCGCGGGCGCCAAATACGCCCTGCGCGCCACGTCCGCCGCCAGCGCCAGGCGCGCCATGTGCGCCATGTGTGCCGCGCGCGCCGCGACCGCCGCGACCACCGCGACGTCGACCGCGCGCCTCAGAGGCGCCCATGCCCCGTGCTAGTAGTGCCACCGTGCCGGCGCGCTTGTTGCGCGCCTCCTCCTTCAGCACCGGACACGTGCTGTGGTTGGCCGGATGCGCCCCCTTGCAATTGGCGCATCTCGGCGTGGCCCCCTTAGGTAGGGGGCAGTCGGCGGTACGGTGGCCCTCCCCGCACTTCACACAGGCCAGGGCCCGGTGGCATTGGTGCGAGGAGTGTCTAAAACCCTGACATCGATGACACTGTGCGGGGCCCCTTTTGCCCCGCCAGGACTCGATGGTCACCCCCGGAATGCACAACAGCTCTGTTATGCCGTAGATCGCGGGGGTGATGTCCGGAGTGCGGCGGAGTATGACCAGGAAGATACACCCTGGTCTCCCCTTCCTGGCTCTGATGGGCTGGGCGTGTTCAGGCTCGTACCCGAGGTCTCGCAGCTCCGACATGATGGCCTCGGGTTCCGTGTCCGCCGGAATGCCTCTTACCGCCACCTTCAGCTGCCGCTCTGCTGGTAGGGAGTAGGAGAAGTATACCACGTTAACTCCGCTGGTCTCCAACTCCCCAAGGTACCGCTGCACCAGGCGGTACTCCTCCTCGTCCTCTGGTGTTATTTTGAGCCCCTGTCCATAGGCACGCGCGTTCACCGTACGCCCCAGTCTCTTTTTCATCTCCCTGACATGGGTGGTCCAGTCAGGGAGGGATTCTATTACAAATGGCGGGTATTTCGGTGTCTGAGGCGCGGCGGGCAGGGGCGCGAGTGGTGGCCGACGGGCCACCGTCGGCGACGCGGTCATCGCGGCGTATGACGCCGCGTTTAAATTTGTAGTCGCCGCGTCTTGCGGCGTAGGTTGAGCCGTCGCAAGGGCCGCGCGGGGCGCGGGGTGGGCGGAGGGGGGCGCACTTGTCGACGCCGTGGCCATGGCCGTATCTTCGAAACGGCGGCGGCGCGGGTCCCTCTGAGAGAGCGGCGCCGGTTGCGCGTGTTGTGTAGATTGATTGACGCCAGGGGGCGTCGTCTGCGCGCATACGCGCTTCGGCGCCGACCCGGCGGCGTCCTCGTCTGAGTCCGGCGGCGGCGGGCGGCGTAGAGCTTGATGCGCTCGTTTCACTTTAACGAGCGCATCGTGTTCGTCGCTCGATAGCGGCGAAGTCAGAAGGCCCTCGTTTAGAAGGCGCCTGCGCGTCTGCGATAGGTACTCGCACATGGCGCGCGCGAGTCCATCCGTTGCGAACCGGCCTATGAGTGTCTGCGCAACAAACAGCGCATCCGACTCATAGCCGGCACGGGGCGACACGGGCTGCGCCGGGCGCAGGTCGCCTTCTAGGAAGGCCAGCAGCTCAGCCGGGTCTTGCCCATGAGCGATATTTTCCTCCTCTTGAATAGATAGAATAGGCGGACTCACCGTTGGGTGCATTTCATCGGGTGGCGCCATCGTTGAGGGGCGTGGCCTGTGCGGTGTTGCGGTGAGGGCGCTCTCGCCATCGCTATACCGCGACGAGAGCTGCGGCCTCACATCACTGTCACTTAACACATTTAAAAGGTCCTGCGTGTCACTGTCACTATAACCCGCGAGGGGGGCTCGAGCGCCAGCCGGCACGAGTCACCAGCGACCTCGGGGTCATTCGGCGACGCGGTGTACCGCGTTAAAGTTTTTTCCGCGGGGGCGGGGTTGTGGGGGGCCGATACGGCGGGGTATACATGCGAAGTATACCGCGACGAGAGCTGTTTCTTATAAACGGCCGTCTCGCCCGGTTCTTCGGCTCCTGGTCCCGGGGCTCGATCGCTACGCGAGCGAGAGCCACTCAGGGACCGGTCAGCCATACGCGACGCGGGAGCACTGTAATCTGGCGATGACGACGGCGGCGGCGGCGCGGCTCCACCGCGCGAGCGGGAGCGTTCCTTGGCGCGCGGGCCAGACGTATCGCGGCGGGATTTTCGCTCCATGACGGGAGCTGGAGTCTGCCAGGCACAGCCTGGACACCTTAGCGCCTCCCGCGCATGCGCATCCCCCGGTGAGACCCTCTGGTGGGAAGCCGGGATAGACGCAGCGCGTTCGTTGCTTCGGTGTCGGCGTGAAACGGGTGCAGGCGGCTACTCAAATGGTTTCTGCATATATGTTTTACAATTAAAACAATAGCAGTGATGAAACGCGTATAGGCTCGTGTGCACAAGTAGGCAGACGACCGTACTGAACTGAGTGATCGCGTTTTGGCTCGCTTATATATCCCTGGGAAGAATCTCGAACGATGTTTCCGATGTTTACGAGAACTTTCTAGGCGGGAGCGCTACTGAGTAGCGATCGCCTAATTCTAGAACGCGCGTACTTGCTATCTCTTTCGCACATTGCTACGTGCTTGTCGTACGACGTTCTAGAGTTCTCGGTCTAGCTTCGAGAAGGTTCTTGTCTTTTCTCTCTTTCGCGTATCAAACAGTGCTTGTCCCACACCTAGAAAATTCGTTCTAGAATATTCCTTCATCAAAGGGTTATAACCAGGCCTGAAAACGCCTGAAAACGGGTCTGCTGAAAAGTGTACCATTCATCTATACGTGTTCTGAAACCGACTGAAAAAATGTTTCAGCCTCCTGAAAACTACGGCAACATTATGTAAATTTTGATTTTCTAATATGTGATTGACCCTCTCCTGAAACGGTCATAAATCATATTTCAGCCTGCTGAAAAGTTCTCTAAGTAGTGGAAAAATCTAAAAACATTGCAGTTGACCCGTCTTCGTAACACTACCCTCTCCTTAGACATGCTCGTCCCGAGCATCATTACTTCCTTTATAGGGCGCCAATCGATTTATGTGAACGACTTTCGGTTTGCTCCTTAAACCACTCATTTTCTTTATCCGGTAAGTAACGTCATTAATCTTCGTGACTATCGTGTATGGACCGTCCCAGTCGGCTTGAAGCTTTGGTGATTTTCCTTTGCGTTTTGTCGGGTTATGGAGCCATACCTGCGAGCCTTCTTTAAATTCTATGTGATTCGTCTTCCTGTCATACCTTATCTTCGTAGTCTCACTTATTTTGCTCTGTGATGCTCGTACGTGTTCATGGATTTCATACAGTCTATTACGCAGATCCGCCGCATATTCTGTAACAGTCTCCGGGGTGTCAGGTGGTCGTCCAGTTACAATATCCGCTGGTAATCTAAGTTGTCTCCCAAACATGGCTAAAGCAGGTGTAACGTTCGTTGTTTCATGAACCGCAGACCGGTATGACATTAAAAATAACGGAATATACTTGTCCCAGTCCTTTTGTTGGCTGTCCACCAATTTTGCCAAATGCCTTTCCAAGGTTTGATTAAAACGTTCCACCATTCCATCTGACTGTGGGTGATATGGAGTAGTCCGCGTCTTATGAATTCCCATTAGCCTGCATACTTCTTGAAACAGTTGAGACTCAAAATTTCTACCCTGATCACTGTGCATCTCCAAGGGTACTCCAAATCTAGAGAATACGTCATTTACATTTTACGCTGCTCAAAGATAATGTAAACGAGTGCAAGGTCAGTTTTACATTCCGACCCATTGGTGCCGACGATATAGTTAGAATATTTAGAACTATTGATATTAAGAACACTACCGATCTTTGGGGTATTTCTGTAAAAATAATTAGTAGCATAATTGATATAATTGCCCCCCATCTAGCTATAATTTTCAACAATTGTATCGAAAGTGGGGAGTTTCCCGATCTTATGAAACATAGTAAAGTAATTCCTTTATTTAAAGCAGGTAATATGTCCGACCCCAGTAACTTTAGACCTATTTCCGTACTACCTACCTGTAGTAAAATCTTTGAAAAAACTATATTAAATCAACTTGTAAGTCATTTTAACGCAAACAAATTATTACACAATAATCAGTTCGGTTTTACCAAGGGTCGCTCGACAGCCGATGCCGGCGTTGAGTTATATAGATATATAGTTAAGGCTTGGGAGGAGTCGCATGACGCCTTAGGTGTTTTCTGCGACTTATCCAAAGCATTTGATTGTGTCCAACACGAGACCTTAATCGGGAAACTCCGCCACTATGGCATCAAGAATACCGCACTGAATCTTCTGACTTCGTATTTACATGGTAGAACTCAGAAGGTCGAAGTGAATGGTAAGAGGTCCTCTGGGTCGGCAGTGGATATGGGGGTACCACAGGGCTCAATTCTTGGCCCTTTCCTCTTTCTTGTTTATATAAATGATCTACCATTCATGGTAGAGAAAAAACATCAGATAGTTTTGTTTGCAGATGATACGTCCTTGATTTTTAAAATCAAAAGACAAATGACCAATTTTGACGATGTGAACAACGCTCTCTCTTCGATTGTCCATTGGTTTAGTATGAATAACCTTCTGCTTAATGCTAAAAAAACGAAATGCATTAAATTTTGTGCAAGAAATGCGAGGGTTATGGGTACTAGACCAATTATAAATAATGAGGAATTGAATCTGGATGATACAACTGTATTTCTTGGGATCACCTTGGATTCAAAACTTCAGTGGTCCCCTCATATCAACGGATTGGCGAAGAGACTTAGCTCTGCAGCTTACGCGGTTAAAAAAATTCGCTCACTGACTGATGTCGATACAGCTAAACTTGTTTATTTTAGTTACTTTCACAGCTTAATGACTTATGGCTTATTGTTATGGGGTCACGCTGCTGATGTCGAATCTGTTTTCATTCTGCAGAAGAGGGCTATTCGTGCAATCTATAATTTAAAATGTAGGGAATCTCTCAGAGATCAATTCAAGGAAATTAATATACTTACCTTTCCCTCGCAATATATTTATGAAAATATTATGTTTGTATACAAAAATAGTGATAAATATACTAGATTAGAACATACGCACAATGTCAATACTCGGAACAAACGCAGGCTGCAATTTCCCCGTACTAGACTATGTAAAGTTAGTAATTCTTTTTTGGGGAAAGGGATACTCTTCTTTAATAAAATCCCAGAGGCTCTTTTATCTCTGCCTTTTAATAAATTTAAGAAATGTATTAAAGAAAAGCTGTGTAAAAAGGCTTACTATAAAGTTATTGATTATCTAGTTGATAAAAGGGCCTGGGACTAGTGCTGGGCAGGCTGCCTCTAATTAATTTGATATATTTGTTTTAAATATTGTTTGATGATTTGCTTTTTTAAAAGAGTACCGAGAGTTTTTTACGCCGGCTTTTTCTCTCGGCCTACACCCTCTGTCTTTGCCGATGAGTAGGGATGCCTACAAGTTTGAATTGATTGACGTGGAATAAGTGATACCTAGAAGATCTTATGTTCCAAAATAAACGTATTTTATTTTTATTTTATTTTACAAGTATCTCAGCTACTGTAGCTGCCTCTTGATTAGGAATAGCGAATACTTCGGGCCACTTTGTAAAATAATCCATAACAACCATGATGTACTTATTTCCTTTTTCTGTTAATGGAAATGGTCCGGCTATGTCAACTGCTATCCTCTCCCATGGTGCTCCGACATTGTATTGCTTCATACTCACTCTAGTTCTCGTCTGTGGGCCTTTAACAGCTGCACAAGCTTTACATTTCCGAATCCAGTCTTCTACATCTTCGCGGCAATGTATCCAATAAAATCTCTCTTTAATTTTCAGAAGAGTCCTTTTCACTCCTAAGTGCCCGCCTGACGAGCCATCATGATACATTTCCAATATGTTGCGAACCTTGGATCTTGGCACAACTAACTGCAGATGAGATGCATCCCCTCGAGTATTTTCCCATTTGCGACATAATACTCCATTGTGAAGAACTAAGCTATCCCATTGAGCCCAGTAACTCTTGGTCGTGGTGCTAGTAGATGCAACGTCATTCCATCGCGGCTTGATAGCTGAAAATTGCATCCAGTCCAGAATTGGTTTAATGTCAGAATCTTGTTGTTGCTCTTCCTGAATTAATTTCCCACACCAATCTGGACTAATGGTGTCTGTCCTTAGTATCCTTATACGGGCAACCTCTCTACCTTCGTGTCTTGTACAATGTTTGCAATCGTCCTCACATGGCCTTCGAGACAATGCATCTGCGTTCCCGTGGGCTCTGCCCTTGCGATGTTCGGTAGCAAAGTCATACTCTTGCAGTTGTTCGATCCATCGAGCCACTTGTCCTTCCGGATTCTTGAACTGAAGTAGCCATTTTAATGCAGCATGATCTGTTCTAAGACGGAACTTCCGACCTAACAAGTATTTGCTGAAGTGCTGCAGCGTCTTCACAACAGCCAGTAGTTCCCTCCGAGTGACACAGTAGTTCCGTTCTGGTTTCGACAACGACTTGCTGAAGTAGGCTATTACTTGCTCGTGCTCACCTTTTACTTGTGATAGTACACCTCCAATGCCAATTCCACTGGCATCTGTATCTACCACAAATTCGCCATCTGGATCCGGGTAGCCTAGTATCGGAGTCTCACATAGGTGGTTCTTGAGCTCATTGAACGCATCTTCGCACTCTTTGTCCCATGTGAATCGCCTCTTTTCTTCGGTGAGTCTGTGAAGTGGTTTTGCAATATCCGCGAAATTTTTCACGAATCGTCGGTAGTAAGAACATAAGCCTAAGAAAGCGCGGACTTCAGTTTTATCTTTAGGTACTGGCCACTCCTTTACCGCAACTATCTTATTGGGGTCTGTTCGAACACCATCCTGCGATATAATGTGACCCAAGTAGCTGACCTCTCTTTTGAAAAATAAACATTTCTTAGCACTAAGTTTCAGGTTGGCTTCCTGCAGTCTGGTGAGCACCCGTTGAAGATTCCGTATGTGATCATCGAAGTCTTTCCCAACGATGACTACATCATCCAAGTACACTAAGCAGGCTTCTCCTATCAGCCCTGACAGTACTTTCTCCATTAGTCTTTCGAAAGTGGCAGGTGCATTGCAAAGCCCAAACGGCATAACTTTAAATTGCCATAGTCCTTTTCCAGTTGAGAACGCTGTCTTCTCTTTATGACTTGGGTCTATCTCCACTTGCCAGTAGCCACTTTTCAAGTCTAAAGTTGTAAACCATTTGGCCCCACTTAAAGTATCCAAGGTGTCATCAATTCTAGGTAAGGGATAACTGTCCTTCTTCGTGATATCATTAAGACGACGGTAGTCGACGCAGAACCTTAAACTGTTATCCTTTTTCTTGACTAAAACTACTGGAGAACACCAAGGGCTAGAAGATGATTCAATGACATTATGGTTTGACATTTCCGCAATCATCTTGTCTATATTCTTTTCATATGCGACAGGTACTCGTCGCGGTCGCAAACGTATTGGTGATTCACTTCCAGTCTCAATTTGATGTTTGACTACTCCTGTTCTTCCTAAATCTCCATCGTGTGTAGCAAACATGTTTGAAAATGTATTCAATAGTTTCTTTGCTTTCGCAATTTCTTCTTTCGTCAAAGTTTCCTTACAGTCCTCCAATACTGCTTGAACTATCTCGCGTTGTTTACTGACTGTATCATCTGCAGTGATAGCTCTATAGACGTCGTAACCACTTTTCAACGTGTTGCCCTTTAGAGAAACTACCTCATCTCTATGCTTGAATGTGCCGTTCTTCAGATCAATCTTACAGTTGTAATGCTTCATGAAGTCTAAACCGATAATACAGTCATCCACAATGTCAGCAATTACCACCTTGTGTCTGTATGATCTCCCACCAATCTTGAAGGTAGCGATACCTTCTCCTCGAACGGTTATGTGCTGGCCAGTAGCTGTAAGGAGCTGTACATTTTCACCAGAAAGACTTTTGTAAAATGATTTCAGAAGTTGGTATCTGATAACTGTCCGGGAAGCTCCAGTATCAAGATTTAACTCACACCTAGTTCCGTTAACTTCTCCGTCGATGACAATGGTATTCCCATCCTGAGTTTGAGAGATCATAACTTTTGGGGCCTTCCTTACAGATCCGGCCAGCACCCGCCCCGTGGTCCTGGCTTCTATTCGTTTCCCTGCCGCTGTTCAGCGGCAGTCACATCCACTTCTTCGGGCTCCCCACGTCTTGTCTTCATTTCACTTTGGAGATTTCTCTTAGGGCATGAAAACCTCATATGCCCTACTTCTCCACAGAGGTAACAAGTGGGTCCACGTTGGGAAGTACGTTTTTCCGTGACAACCCTAATACGGTTAGGTCGAGAATCCTTGCAAAATGTTTCCACTTCCAACGCATGGGCAAGAGCATTCTTGAGGTCCTTATGATGTCCTAGGTTCACAGCCATTCGAATTTCACGGTCACGAATACCGTCGACGAAAGCTTGAACCAGCATCTTGTCTGCAACGTCTGGTGAGGATGCGTAGGCTTTCCTAACCAGCGTCTCTATTTCTACTCCCCATTTTTGCAAGCTTTCATTTGATTGCTGTATCCTATCCTTTAATTGAGCCCTATAGACGTGCTCTAAGTGTGCATCTCCGTACCGTGATTCCAGGGCATCCAGCAGTTGCTTCAACGTCACTTTACCTGTCTTGGTATCTAGTATGTTGAGGGCTTCATCTCGCAGTCCCATAATAAGGGCGGTGACAGCTTGATCGTCATTCCACCCGTTTGACTCTACTACAGTCTCAAACTGTACCTTGTACGCGCCCCAAGAAGATTTACCATCAAAGGGAGGCACTTTTAGATTTCCAGATGGTGCTACAGACGTTACGACACCCGTGGTCTTCAAGCACTGCATTTCATGTTCCAATCCGAGAATCCGTTTGTCCTGTTTCGCTAGCTTGCTATCCACGTCAGATTCCAAATTTTCAATTTTTTTATCAACTTCTTGTTTAAGATCTCCTAATTTTTCTCCTATATGACGAGCCTGTTCCTCCATCATACGACGTGTCTGAGCCTGTTCTTCCACCATTTGGCGTGTCTGTTCCTCTTGACGTCGTGCCTGCTCTTCCATCATTTGTCGAACTTGTTCCTCCTGATGCCGGGCCTGTTCCTCCTGACGGCGTGCCTGCTCCTCCTGACGGCGTGCCTGCTCCTCCTGACGGCGTGCCTGCTCCTCCTGACGGCGTGCCTGTTCTTCCATCATTTGGCGCAGAGCAAGGAGGATGTTGGCGTCGCTGCTTTCGCCCATTCCGCGGTTCGCATCAAAACTCTGTCTCCGGGCGGCGTCACGTGCTGCTTGTGCCCTTGTCTGCACTCCCTCCGCAGCTGGAGACTCTGCTACAAACTCCTCTGGATTCTCCCTTGGAGTAATTGGCATTTTTCTATCCCCAATTCTGACACCAAAATGTTACGAGCTAGGGGATCGGATAGAAAACGCCGTCGAATTATTCAAGGGTTTATTTCAATAAAATCTATGAGGAATTCGTTAACACTAATATCTTGAAATTACGCACAAAAAAAAGCACTAATAACACACACAATGAAACACTGTCACTAATCACTTAAATCACTCAGTATTTTATCACTGGTTCGCACTTATTCGCACTTTTTCTCTTCGCTGTTTATCGCTTGGAATCGCATTCAAAACTGAACTGAGTGATCGCGTTTTGGCTCGCTTATATATCCCTGGGAAGAATCTCGAACGATGTTTCCGATGTTTACGAGAACTTTCTAGGCGGGAGCGCTACTGAGTAGCGATCGCCTAATTCTAGAACGCGCGTACTTGCTATCTCTTTCGCACATTGCTACGTGCTTGTCGTACGACGTTCTAGAGTTCTCGGTCTAGCTTCGAGAAGGTTCTTGTCTTTTCTCTCTTTCGCGTATCAAACAGTGCTTGTCCCACACCTAGAAAATTCGTTCTAGAATATTCCTTCATCAAAGGGTTATAACCAGGCCTGAAAACGCCTGAAAACGGGTCTGCGGAAAAGTGTACCATTCATCTATACGTGTTCTGAAACCGACTGAAAAAATGTTTCAGCCTCCTGAAAACTACGGCAACATTATGTAAATTTTGATTTTCTAATATGTGATTGACCCTCTCCTGAAACGGTCATAAATCATATTTCAGCCTGCTGAAAAGTTCTCTAAGTAGTGGAAAAATCTAAAAACATTGCAGTTGACCCGTCTTCGTAACAATATTTTGCAATTCATTTTGATTTACATAGATATTTAAAATAAATATTCTTACAATTTTAATTTAATAATGTTCATTTATTATTTATTATGTTTTTATGATGCTGTACTTGTATTATAAGTAAGTATAAATCAGGAAAACAGTTGTTTCATCTGACTGATAAAGAGAAAATATTTTTTTTATTTTATTTCAGTAGCCGAGTAAAATGTTTCGAGCAGTGTATCTGAAGATGAGAAATCAGTAGAGAAAAGAGACAATCGGCGCAACTGTCTACAAGTCTATATGTCATCACCTATAAAAACTAGCAAGAAAGACCAGCAAGGTAAACTAATTTAGAATAAATTCTTCCAATTTGATAAGGTATTACAAACTTAAAACAAATATATGAAAATTTATTTATTTAATCCACTACATTATTCTACCTTAACAGTTACCACTAATACGTTAGAACTCCAAAACAATACCCACACCAATTATCCTACATAAAAAAACATTATAAAATTAAACTTATATGCCTAAATCTTATAACTAACAATATAGCAAGCAACTCTTGTGAGCTCAGCCAGTGTTAAAACAAATAGGTGTACCTCAACAGAAATTTTGTTAATAATTTGTATTTCTCCCGTGAGTGGCGCTTTGCTAACCAAATTAGAATGTGCGAGCGGTTGAATGTAAAATGTATAAAACACCACGATTGGTTCAAAGATACTTCATTTCTCAAAGAATTATTTCATTAGTGAGATATTTTTGAGTAGGTTAGGAATGTTCATCGTAATAAAATCATTTAAAAGTAAGCTATATAAAATAAAAAATATTAGTATTACAAAAGTGCAAGTTACATTAAATGTTTTAAAAATCATACTTCATATATTTTAACATAATGTGTAGTTTGTAACGTAATCAAATAATTGAAATATCAATGTCCTTTCGACCTTTACATAAACTATGTTATATGTATAGTACTCATGCATGCAATTTTATTTCAGAAATGTATGAAATAAGTCCATATGCAACATTTAGCATGTCAAGCGGCGCCGTTTGCAGTGAAAGTGTAGATACAGCAGGCTCAGTGAAGTCAGTGGGTCCTGTTGGAACTGTGGGGTCAGTGGGGACGGGTGCTAGTGGGACACTTAGAACGTTCGGTCGTGCTGAACCCGCGCCCTTAAGTGCAGTACCTCCTCATCGCTCGCATATGCACCGAGATCCTGTTGATTCGGGTAAGTTAAAAAAAGTAGGTAATAAAAATTTAAGTTTAATAATATAATAATAATAATAGGTATAAAGCCCGTTTAATTTCTGATCGTGACAAAAAAGATAATACACTGTTAAATCACTATCACTACATATTATAAAACAAAGTCGCTTTCTCTGTCCCTATGTCCTTTTGTATGCTTAAATCTTTGCTACTACGCAACGGATTTTGATGCGGTTTTTTTAATAGATAGAGTGATTCAAGAGGAAGGTTTATATGTATAATAACATCCATTAAATAGTAGAGAAGTACTGTTATTTTTCAGGTTTCTAATGTGTTGTCGTAAATAATTACATTTTTTCCGCTTACATTGCAAACGCAGGCATCAAAATAATGCACTAAGTATTGTACACATTCAATCAATCAATCAATCAAAATTTATTTATTCAGTTTAGATGCGACTTAAGGCATGCTTATGAATGTCAAAAACGTTTACAAAATTCGCGAAAGAGCAAAACTACGCCATCCGTTCGCAAGACTACCAGGAGGTCTTGTTCTGAGAAGAACGGGCAAGAAACTCAGCAAGTTTTATCCTCCTTTTACATACAATAATTCAAAAGAAAATGTCATAAACAAAAATGCCATGAAAAAGTCTACAGAAAAGTCCGTGATGGTATATTATGTCTATCTCTTATGGATAACCCACATTTTTATATACAACGTTCACAGATTTTCTGTAGTGTATTTAGTATCAGCATTGCACCCGTGCGAAGCCGGGGTGGTCGCTAGTATCCTATATGTTAGTACCGTCCATCGGAACCTATTCGTGGGTAAAGGCCTCCTCTAGCTTTTTTCAACTGACTCTGTCCGAGGCTTTCTTTCTCTATTACCTGTTACCACTTCTATTTTCTTATCCACCTTTTCTTGGGGCGCCCTCTTCTTCTTCCCCCTCGGCGCTTTATTCATCATTATATAGCTTGAAACCAGCAACATTATATGATCCCCTGATGAAAGATATTATGGGAAATTGAAAGGGTGCAAAAGAAGGTTATGTTTCTGGCAGAAACGGCTTGAACTGTCCAGAGTCAAAAACCTCCCATTACCCGGTTACTCTCGCTGCTAAATGGGTTTCTCGTCGTTTCTTTAGCTTTTTGTGAAGCGTGAGTGGGCGTAATATACTGTGATTTATAAATATACTTCAAAAATACTAGTGGTTAGCAGGATTTTGTGAAATAACTGAATTGTTTAGTTTTATATTATTTTTAGTTAAAACTTGGCCATGTATGGGCCATGTATAACAAATAAATAATAGACTTTCACTTTCTTATAAAAAATATTATGACATTAAATTAAACGTATCTGCAGACGAGTATACGCTATCCCGAGCGATGACGCTGATGGTGCGTCGAGGTGAATCTGACTCGGATTCATCCGGGTCACCCGAACCATGCGCCGAGTGTACGTCTAGCGCTGCCTACCGGATACATTGCGCCGTGCCTAACAAAGGTATGCTTGTTAGTAAGTATAATTGAATGCCTAACTAAAATAAATTTAATTATTATTATTATTATCAGTGGTGTTAGAACCTTTTTAGGTGTGGTCCTCAGATTTATGTTTCATGATCATTTGAAAATCTAAAAGGCAAGTAGGTGATCAGTCTCCTGTGCCAGACTCACGCCGTCGACTTTTTGGGTTTAGGATACTAACAATAGAAAAAAGGTATTTAATACATTGAAAGTTGTATAATCACAAAATTGACTGCCTATCTAACTTCAGGGTTAAAATTTAAAAAAAAACTAGTAAAAATTTACTCTCATCGTTTTACCCTAACGCACCAAAAGAATTATAACTTCAAAAATGTGTTACAGAGGAAGTATTTCGTGGTGTGACGGATTCCAGCGCTGAATCCTGCACTTCAGGCTCAAGGGACAAGGCTCGCAGGAGACCACGCCGACACACACCTACTTCTGCCAGGTAGTATTTAGTACCAGCAGTAACTTTTGTTCAAATATTGTCTATAGCGCAAACGCAGTCTTATATTGGTTTGCAGGCTTACTTGTAAATATTTTATTTTTAATCAGAAAGATTCCTGCATTTCAAAAGTTGAGTTCGAGTTGATTTTACGCACTAAGTAAATATTATACATACAAAAATATTAATTGATTAATGGAACAATTTCAGAAAAAAAGTATTATTAGTTTTTTTTAATGATAATCAAGCGAAATCTGTATCTATCTGAAAATAGTTCCGTACTCTTTTATCTTCACCTATTGTCAGTAAAACACAATAGATGGCGCTAATTTTGGACTTTATTAATCTAGGGTTACGGTAGATGTGATTTTCCTGCTATGCTATTATATTTATGAAAATTGCAATAGATGTCGCTATCAATTCCTTTGGATAATTATTATTTCTTTTAAACTTATTGTTGCGCTATCTATTGTATCTATTCAAAACTAGCATAAACTTGAGTGAATTGTACTCTTAAATAATTTTCCATGGGCGTATGTCACTTAGTTAATAAATTATTTTACACTAGGAACCTAATTCGACTGTTTGACTATTATTTTAATTACAGATACCCTCAGCGACAAGAGCAAGAAAGAAGGGATTTTACAATACACGTTTAATTAAGACAATAAAGACTGCTACAAGCAATTAGAGATAAATTATAACTGTTAGTAGATATATGGACAATTTAATCTTAATTTTTAAAGATATTTAATATAATTTTTATAATTGACTCGAATTATTCGCGGCCTATTTGGATATTATGAAGATGAATGTGTCATCGATAAAATAAATCAAAATTGTAAATTTTCTAAATATTTTTTTCATACATATGTTGGTTGCGCCAAATTCGCATTTTTTTTATCTTAATGGTTGCTCAATATATCCTTAATGTCCTTCCCTATGACGGCACTAGTACCGGAACGGGCTGTAGGTGACGCACAATAATGCGTCGACATTTAAGAAAAAGGGAAATTGAGCAGCGGGTAGTTTTAATTTGGTCGCCTCGCATTGTGTTGATTTTTGTTTCGGACTCCGCACGCTCGTATCGTTTCGTTTAACCTTATTAATTATTTACTGTTTATTGTAATAATTGTTTGTGATATATATATCTTTACATACTTTTTTGGTGTCTGTGATAAAATTAGTGGAAGAAGCCAAATCCAGCAGCAAGAAGCCACATCCAGCCATAAGAAAGGAAGCCAAGAAGGTTGAAGGTACTGTGCCGTGTCCTTTCTTTCTTTCTCCAATATAAGACCCAAATATTGAGCAACCATACTTAGAAAATTACAGTCCACTTAAAATTTCATTAGATATAAACAATATAATTAGCAACCAGCGCCGCCATTAAGTTGGTCCTTCGAGCCGGATATGTATCATATCTCTTAGTTAGGCATATTTATTTTCGTATATTTTCTTTCAATTTTGTTCGTTAGGTGAAATTGCCGGTGGGCATTTTTTATTACCTGTATAACGACAATTTTAATATAGATTTTAAATATTACATGTATTTATAAATCTATTATCCGTATTTCATATCCCGTATTACGTATTTACGTATTTAATAATATATTGTGCCTGATTTGGTGAGAATGATCATGCGTAACATTAGTACCTACATCACTTGTTTCTAAAAATTGTTTCATAGTTAACAATCGAAATAAATCTGTTTATAGTTTAATTTAATCGTATTGTTCATATTTAATTTTTTTATTTTTTATTTTATAAAGTTAATTTTGAAACGATTAATAATTATTTGTAGATAATATGGACAAAAGAACAAGAACAAAGGCCGGTGAATGTTCACCAATCGAGTTAGAACATGTTCAAAGTTCCATATTATTATTACAAGCCCGACAAAATTCGTATTTTTCTAAGATGCAATCATTATACGATTTGTCGTTAAATATTAATAGTAAGGAAGACGAAAAAAATTTCCAAATTAAAACGTTTAATATACAAGTACTTCGTAGTGAATTTAATGAGTTAGTAACTCAACCAAATATTGAGCAACCATACTTAGAAAATTACAGTCCACTTAAAATTTCATTAGATATAAACAATATAATTAGCAATCAGCGCCGCCATAGGTGTTTGTAATTTAGGAAATCTATGAGATAGCTGTATTATGTGTTCCGTTTGACGTCCGAGGTCCATTATGAGAGTACATCGCTTCCGTTTCCGCCCAAATCGCTAGTTACCGACCTTTTCCCACCACGTGACACCGCCGCCAGCGCCCAGCGTTTGAAACTGGAACTAACTTTTTATCGCGCTAAAGCAAGCCGCCAGAATTCTTGTTCATTGTTGCGTCGTTTTTCGTCTAGCACAGTCGCTAGTGCAAACTTAAAAACGAATCAGTATATTTAAAGTTATATCGACCTAAAATTTATTTTCAAAGTGAAAATACGTAAATCGGTGAACTCGGTTTTCACGTTATAATTACAAAATCGTTAAGAAAAGTGCTAAAATCGGTGAAAATTGGTTAAGTAAAGTGCTAAAATAGGTGAAAAATGGTTAATAAAAGTGCTAAAATCGGCGGTGTTGGCCACGCGGTCGAACGTGCCTAGCCCGCACTTTACAAAGCCTTCTCATAATGTCACGGAAGATTTTGTCTCTGCAAGTTCTAACAAGCCGGGTTCTTCGCAAAGTTCGCAAAAGCACGAGTGAAGAGGATGAAGAACCGCCGCCAAAACAAAGACGAAATAACCACGTGCGCAGTAATTCACGTGATTCTTCTCCAGATTTGTTTTAAAGGTTTGAGTAATTGTCGCAGAAATTGGTGAGTTATCTTAATAATACTTTCTCCAATTATGCTGCGTTATCTGGCATGTTTAAAAAGTGCCTCAATCTATATATAATAATAATGCAAACCTAAACGACCCGTTTTTAAACCATGCGGCTTAACGCTTCTGATCTGAACTGTGTACGTTATATGATATACAAAAGAAATACGTTGCTTTTTCTGCTTTTACCGATTTCAAAATTAATAAAGACGTTTCCTAGAGGATTCTTTATAATTGTATATCATGGACCGGTTTATGGTTTACGGTTATTATAGAAAGTTTTGCGGTCTTATCGAACACGTTTGTAGCTCAAAATGAGTTAGTAAATAAGGCGTTACGTAGCGTTTTAGAGTGGTATTCTCACTTGAACGTGACGCTTAATTCAATTCTATACATGATCAATTGTACGAATGTTTTGGTCAAAGTATAAAGTGTATAAAGTGAGTAACGGGCTCACGAGGTTTTACAAATTATTTGCGGCAAACGGGCCAAAGTCTTAGAATCTCGCTGTAAAACATTGCTAAAAACCTAAAAAGAATTTCCTCTCTTCGGTATACATGTTCAATCCGGAACTATTATCTACATATTTACATAAAGTTGGTGGTATTGACAAATTTGGCAGAATTTGCGGGTACCAACCTAAAACAATACGCGTTAAATCACCCGTACGTTCTGAATAGCCTGTAGCTTCAACTTCTCAGGTCAGTCAAAAGCCCTTTCTTTGTAACCGATACAACTCAAAACAAGGACAAAAGAGTCACAACTTCGATGATCACGAAAGGAAGAAAAAAGGGGGGTGCAAAAATAACAGATTAAATAAATACAAGTATAAGTGACTCGATAGGCTTTTCGGGTGGTTGTTTAAGGTACTATCACAAAAATTGGGCGAAATTAAAACCCTCTTCCAACCGCCATTAATACTGCCAACGCGGGAAATCCTAAAAAAGTTGCAAACACCTGTTTCAACTTCGATGTCGTTGGAAATCCATTTCATGATTCTAAACCATAATAAATACTGGAGCCAGCCCTACTGACCCCGTTGTTCATATCTCCTCTTTTATAATAACGAAAAATTAAATAAATAAATAAATGCGATTTATTTTCAACCCAAAATCCTTATTTTCATGAAACCAGAACCTTTTCATCTGTTTCATCACCACCAAATGCCAAATTTTCCTATAATAAAGCAATGGTGAAGGATCTCGGCCAAACCCAGTACCATGTACCGATTTTCCACGAACATCGTTTCTTTCTGTGTACCAGTTATGAGGGAAGGCTCCGTCAAATGACATGTCTACCTCTTGGGTTGGCCATAGCTCCGAAAATGTTTTGCGTCGGCGACAACTTGGACAGCCGAGCTATTACGCCGTCAAGGCTTACGAGTAATCGTTTTCTTGGACGATTACTTACTGGTCCACCAGGACAGAACAAGTCTGAACTCCCAGGTTCTCGCAGCCATGCCCTTTATCTTTAAGAACCTGGACTGGACCATAAATCTAGAGAAGTCGATATGCACTCCAATGAGGTCGATCGATTTTCCGGGTATCACGTGGGACACAATATCAAATGCAAAGTCCTCACCTGCAGAGAAAGTAATCAAAATTCGTCAGTGCCAGTTAACACGCCTGTCAGCCGGCAAATTGGACCCTCAAGCAGGCCCAACGCCTCTTAGGGTATGCCAATTTTGCGACCTCCATCACCCACCGGGGGAGGTTGCATTGCCGAACGCTACAGCGATACAGGAATGATTTAAGGAGATCTCCTCTTTGCCCGAGTCCTTTTGCAGAGGAGGTGAATCAAGACATGGTATGGTGGTTGCACAACCTCGGTCACAAGACCCCGAATCACTTAAAAACAAGGCATATGCATTACATTGTCACCGATGCCTCGGATCTACAAAAGGGAGTGCAGGTCAACAACAAACCCCTGAAAGGTTCTTGGACACAGTCGGATGGAGTGGCATTGTAATCTGAGGGAGATGCACGCTCTGGTAGCAGCAATCTGTTTGACACACTCCGGGGTCCTAAAAAACTCGACGTTAATCCTGCAAAGCGACAGCAAAACTGTTTAGTACATAAAAAAACGAAGAAGGAACAAGGTCCCCAAATGCTGTTAAAATTGACAAAAGATCTTCTGGCACTGACGTACAGTTTGAATATTGTACTTATCCCTCACGACACTTGCCGGGAATGTACAACGTGGAAGCCAATTACCTCTCGCGCAATCGCAGGGGCGCCAAAGGGCATCTCTTAAAAAGGCAACCACGGACATATTCGAACCATATAGATCTTTTCGCTTCTGGAGAGGTTCATGTCGTAGCAAGTTATGTGTCGCTAAACTATTAGACTCGAACGCTTGCGACTCCTTCATTAAGCAAATACTGGAGATACGATCTAGTGTTGATATTTCCACCGCCAGCGATTCTACCTCGAGTGCTGCACCATTTCATCTTTCCTCTAAGGGAAATAATAGCATAATAATAGCACCCAGGTGGAGGAAGCATTTTTTGGCGCCCGGATTTGATAGCCCGAACACTTGCACCCTCCCTATCAGTACGGAATCTAAGCCAAACCTTGATATATACCGTAACTAGTTAACCTCATCCTTAAGTGCAGAAATTACAATTGGAAACGTTTTTGGCTAGGAATCTTTAACAGACAACTGGCTTGAGACAAAAAACTTCTTTCGTCGTGTTGAAGAACTTCAACAAGGAAAACATAAGCCCCTTTTTGGTATAAATGGGTAAATTAAATTATAACTATATATATAATTATATATAATTAAATATGAACTGAATATGTCGATTCCCGGCTCCTCCTGATGTAGTTAGATACTTAGCAAAACTATTTACCAAATAATCATCTGGCATATGGTTCAATTTGTGAGACTCTAAGCGATGTTAAGATTCCATCTAATAATAATTTATTAAAAACGTACATAGTAAAGCATTTCCTTTCCTCATATCGCTTATAGCTAAACCAATCACGCAGGAATTGCCAGTATGGGATGCACATCCATTATAATTTTATTGGCGTCTCGGCGCAGAGTTCATGATTTGACTCTTGCGTGGCGACCGTCATCATTTTATTATTAGCCGTAATTCCATCACTTTGCATCTGGTTTTCGGTTATAAAACAGATACAGAAACGTATAGACAATCAAGTGGGACGTTTTTATCTTGCCCGAATAAGCATCTGAATCCGTCATTTGTCTTAGGACACTCATAACCGTCTCTAATAATAGGCGTGGCTCCTTGACAAATTTATTTATTACAACCAGAGATCCTGTAAGACTAGCTACCCCCGCAATTATTGGGAGCTAGGTTAAGAAAACCCTTTAGAATCGGGTATCAAATCATCGCCGCGTAGTTGATTAGATGTAGCTTCGCTAAAGTTTTTAGAAAGATTTCCCATAAATTAAATCATTGCTAAGGCAAAGTGGCGTCATGAAAGTTCATAAGAAATATTATTGTCAAAATCTAGAAAATAATAGTCGGAATGTTGAGACTCGATCGGAAAAGTATCTTTCGCAGTAGGATTTTCGGCCGCTTAATGAATTAGCCAGGTTTTCTACTTCTATATAAACAATGAAAATTTATTTACCATATTTATTAAATGGTACTAAAGCTTAGGCTTTAATTGGATTGTATTGTTTATTTCATCATGATTCTTTCTGGTATCGAAAATAAATAATTCAAATCACATTGTTGCGTTTTTTAGTTATATTATATTATAACCTTACAAGCCACCAGGAGATAACAAACACGTCTCTCATAATGGACCTCGGACGTCAAACGGAACACATAATATATAAATTTTACCTAAAAATAAAATTTGTATTATGTTTCCTAAGACGTCCGAGGTCCAAACGAGCTCTTCCTGGTTCTCTAATTATGAGACAAACAATGAACAAGAATTCTGGCGGCTTGCTTTAGCGCGATAAAAAGTTAGTTCCAGTTTCAAACGCTGGGCGCTGGCGGCGGTGTCACGTGGTGGGAAAAGGTCGGTAACTAGCGATTTGGGCGGAAACGGAAGCGATGTACTCTCATAATGGACCTCGGACGTCTTAGGAAACATAATACAAATTTTATTTTTAGGTAAAATTTATATATTATAAATCAAATTTAAAACTGCACAAATGTTTTTTGTAATAACCCAGAGATGGCGTTGGTAATAAATTTTGTAAGAAAATGAAAGCAGACTCAAAGATACAATTTTGTGTATATATGAATAATATCTGGTGGTTAATATAGTGTATATAATATATGTATACTGGTAATTTCACTACCAGCATTCCCTTACCACAGGGCTAGAGAATCTCGTTCCTATTGCTGAAATGCTTCATGTATTAAATCAAAACTTATAATCGTGTCTGAATCATTTTCCTATTGTTAATAATTTTATATTTCTAAGGTCGGTCTGAGCTACAAAAGTGCTTTATTTTGATGTTAAATTATGTCTGTAAGATGTAATGTACTCAGAATTCAAGCTGCGTACATAAAAACATCTATGTACATATTATATATCTAGTGTTCACACAGTATTCGTCAGGGCACAGTTTTCCGATACTTTATACCATGTCCAGCTTTAACTTGAAGTTGCGTAAATATATTTTTCAAATAAAACGAATTTTCTGTTAAATATAGAAAACAAAGAGTCGGCAAAGCATTGTTAAAAATATATTTAGGAAGCTCCCAAATATCTTATAAGATTCGTAATGAGCTACTGAAGTGTTTATAACAGAGTCATATGTCATAAAATAATTGAAAAAAAAGCAATGTTTATTGTTGAAGCGTCTTCGGTTGCTCATATAAGATAAATATATCATATAAACCGTGCAACATTATATGTTTCATTTGTAATTAGATAAAAAAATTCTTTTAGAAAATTTTCTTGATAATAAAAGAATGCCAACTTTCATCTCTGGGTGCAATTGTAATACCAATATTTTGCTCTTTTCATTAGTTTGAATTTTTTCAATTTCAAAGATGTGTAGAGAGGTAAGAGAATATGGAAGGTATAATCTGAAATGCCAGATCGTGGAATTGATTTCACCAAGACATTAAGCAGAAGAAAAGGCTTAGG
Source organism: Pieris rapae (assembly GCF_905147795.1). Classification (NCBI taxonomy): domain Eukaryota; kingdom Metazoa; phylum Arthropoda; class Insecta; order Lepidoptera; family Pieridae; genus Pieris; species Pieris rapae. Next base: position 2,007,072 of record NC_059533.1, on the reverse strand, counting down.
GAACTAAAGGTTCATGTATTTTTAATACAAAAGAATCGTTTATGAAGTAGCTCTTATGATCACGTTGTATATTTTCTTTTCACCAGTTGCTATTTTCTTAACTGCCAAAATAATGGTATTTATAGGACCTATGTTTATGTATTGCAATGCTGTATATATTTAGTGGTTGGTACGAATGTTTGCTATTGTTTTGTGACAAACTATAGTCACGTATTCTTGCTCAATATTCAGTATGTTTAAGATTTTATTTAATTCTGCTAAAAGTCACTGCCGTACTCTGTAAATATTTCAATATTAAAACAATGAATAAAAATAAATTTATTCGAGGTTTGAGTTTTTTTTATAGAACAGGGGCAAACGGGCTGGAGGCTCACCCGATATTAAGTGATACCGCCGCCCATGAACACTCTCAATGCCCGAGGCTCCCGAGTGCGTTGCCGTCCTTTTAAGAATTGGTACGCCCTTTTCTTGAAGGACCCTGAATCGAATTGGTTCGGAAATACTTCAGTGGGCAGCTGGTTCCTCAAAGTGGTGGTGCGCGGCAAAAACTGTCTCGAAAAACGCGCAGTTGTGGAACGGCGGACGTCGAGGTGACACGGGTGGAATTTCGTATTCTGCCTCGACGCCCGATGATGAAACTCAATTTAATTTAATGAGTTAATATTGTTTATCCATCTATCATATTTCCTCTGTGACTTACAGGTTGTAAGTCTCGCTCTTCTATTCTTAATTTACAAACTTGCTTCACGTAGTAAGCAAATCAGATTTACCACCTCTAAAATTTTATTGTTAAAATGATATTACCAAAAAGGACAGAATTTTCTACTTTCCATTAAGGTTCATATTTATTACGTACACCACCACATGCCTGCTTATTTCATCATTCAAAGCATTAAAAACTTACTTTCTTCAAATTAAACTATAAGAACTAGCAACAGAACATCGTAACGAACCCGGCAAGATCCAACAAAGTTTGTCTTTATGACGCGCAAAAAAGGTGACATCGATAAATGATTAAATCCTTCAAAATTAATGTCAATATATTAAATGAAATTACAATCAAATAATAATTATAATAATAATTCGTTAGTAAATTATTGTTTGTAGTAGAGGTCAAATCCTCAAAGTCATCGGCGTATGTTAGAGTCAGGCTTGAACAGTGTTCAAATCGGTCAACTAGCCCTAGTTTAAATTAAATTGTTGGAAGAACTGTCGCTCATATGCATTTGAAAAAAATATATATTGTGGGTTGAAGCCTACTATATCGATTGATAAAACCAAAAAAGATAAAAGCTATACCAATTTCCCAAAAAAAATTTTACCATCGAACTGTAAATTAGACATAAATTACAAATTCGCTCCAAAACGGTCATTGCGATTTATTTTAATATTACACGTATTATTAGATATAGCATATATTATTATTTTGATAAAAAAAATTGTATTAATTCGTTTCCTGGGCATGGAAAGTAATAAAAGGTAAGTAAACTCAAGCGCAATGGGCTTCCCCGCGCAATTTCACATCCGCGAGACCTGCATGCGGCCTGTCTTCAGTCCACCTCAACGCTTTGCGACGGGAGGACTACGCTTGTGTTTCGGAGCCAATTATAATTAAATATTTGCGTATTTTAGTTTTTCCCGCGGATTTTTTTAGAAATGCCAAAATATAAAAAGAAATATCAAGCGAGGCGAGGACATGAACTTCGGAAATTATTGTATGTTATAAGTATATGTATATAAGTACCTACCCAAACAAAACTCAAATTTAGAGTTGTCAAGTTTCAAGTGCAACTTGTACAACAAAGTAAAATAAGTTGCTGAACCTGATACCTGATGGAATCTGAAAGTGGGTACTGGATCTCGAGGATGATAAGCAGTAGACATACCGTCATTGAGCTCGTTGTAATCAGCTCAGCGAGACGATACTAGAAATGTGACTATATGAAGCTGATGATGGACTCCGAAGGTGGATACTGAGTCTCGAGGATGGTAAGCAGTAGACATACCGTCATTGAGCTCGTTGTAATCAGCTCAGCGAGACGATACTAGAAATGTGTTATATGAATCTGATGATGGACTCCGAAAGTGGGTACTGGGTCTGATTGACTCTGATTTCATTTTCGGGCTTAGATATAACATGCTGCACACGTAGGTTTCAGAACCAAGAAAAATATTTAAAATTTCAACTGGAAGACGAATCGTTGAAATTGATTATTTTTTCAATAAACTCAAAGAAATATAGTGGTATTATAGTAAATATGACCTAATATTTATTTAATATTAAATATTAATAAGTTCATATAGTCACATTTCTAGTATCGTCTCGCTGAGCTGATTACAACGAGTTCAATGATGGTATGTCTACTGCTAACCATCCTCGAGATCCAGTACCCACCTTCGGAGTCCATTATCAGGTTCATATAGTTACATTTCTAGTATCGTCTCGCTGAGCTGATTACAACGAGCTAAATGACGGTATGTCTACTGCTTACCATCCTCGAGATCCAGTACCAACCATCAGAGTCAATCGTCAGCTGATGATGATGACTCGGTTTCGGTATTTTAGCAATACTGACATTAAAAAGTTTTAACCTCAGAACGAATTAAACATGTAAAAAAAATCATGTATGTACTAGTTAAATAATTGGCAGCCACCATTTTTTCTAGACCAATATTTATTTATAAATTTTTATATTTAGCTAATAATTGGTTTCGTATTCACGTAGTTTTGTTAGACTATTCACTATTTTGTTAGACTAGATTGCGTTAGTAAATTATTGTTTGTAGTAGAGGTCAAATCCTCAAAGTCATCGGCATATGTTAGAGTCTTAATAGAGAATCGGTGATCGGTGCCATTATTTTTATTTTGAGATCTATCATATTATAATATAATCGCACAAAGCATAAAAAGTTGCTTCCAATTAATTATTCATTCGTGTCATTAGATTTTAATTAGTGATAATTACATGACAAAGATAATCTAGCAAATGTAGAAATGCCAAAGTTTATATTAAATTAAGTTTTATAAGATTTAAAGGGGATGTCAAAAGGCTAAGTCGTCCAAAGGAAGAGATAGTCAAGTATTTACTGTGTATTATTTATTATGTTAGTGTTTATGTGTGCATTGTGTAATTGAGTTCTTGAAATATTGAGTGTTTGGGACCAAGCGACGTTTGATTTACCAAGTTTTATAAACCATGAACATAAGAATGGATACCAATATATCTCATCTCCCAAACAATATATAGTTATGACATTAACGAAAGACTTACTAATGTTTATTCACTAAATGTATAAAAAAATAGTCATTTATATTTTTTTTATCATTTACTTATTTTAAAATCTGCAATTCCATTTTACCAAATAAAATGATCTCGTATCTGTAAATATTATTGGGATCTGATATACGTAATGTGTAGTCAATGTTTTATAGATTTTTGTATTGATGTTAGATTTTAATAATAAAATTATGAAACCAAATATTTAATTAATTATTGTCAGAAATTAATCCACCTAAAAGAGAAATATACTTTTGAAACTGTTTACTTTGTTTTATTCAGCCAGGACCTGGATGATCGAGCTTTGCTCGGTATTTTTTTATTTTCATAAATCGTGTTTTTTGTAAATTTTATTTAAGTACGAATTACATACTAATAAAATGATGAAATATGAATAATATTTTTCGATCTTACCGACAGAATAATTAAAAAAATTGAACTGGTTTTTTTAAAGTTATAAATTTAAAGAAAAAAATAATGAGTTTGATAGAACACGAATAAAATGAAATTTTCTAGAAATGATTCCTAGCTAGATCGATATATCGCCCCCGAAACCCCTGCTGCCTTTTTGTTTTCACTCGCCTGCTCGCCCCCCAGTAACTCGCACATGACAGCAGCTCGGCCGTTGTTCGCATCGTGTAGACGCTTGGCAGTACCTCGCCAGTGCGAGCAGAACAGTCGTGAGCGGAACCCGTGTTGTTTTGTTAAGTTTTTTGCAGACATTTTCTAATTCTTCACATAATATTCTTGTCATAGAGCGTATCACAGTTTGTTTTATCAAAGCACGTTCACTCGACATCGCGGCGACTCGCAAGACTGGGCTGCAGCTACTAGGTGTTGTGTAGACAGCAAAGGCGAGCCGAGCTACTGGCGTACGAGTAGACAAGCCGAGTACCTGTCTACTCGCTAGGCAGCAGCTCGCACTGTGTAAACTAGCCATTAGCAGTATGACATGTTAATATATCGAGCAAAAATAACAGTAATAACAAATCAGTGATAAACTTAACACTAGGGTATAATGGTGTTTGGTAAGTAAAACAAATGCATTTCAATAATTGTAAAATTTATTGCTTTCATCTATAACTATACAAATCTATTAGAGATGTATATTAAATACAACCATAAATAAATTAATGTCTTAAAGTTTGGACATTTCTTCATCTTCGTCTCACTTAAATTATAATAAATTTAAGTATACTTAACTTTCAAATGGACTGTAATTGTAAAAAATAACATTTGATTTCAAAATCTTAACCGCAAATTAATCTGATATTTACGTCCCTAGATAGGACATTTTCATATTTGGACTTTTTATTTTAATACTTTTAGTAAGATGTCAATAAATAAAACGGATTGTAAGCAGCTGACGGGTTCTCCGCAGACCCATAAACGAAGATCAGCTCTAGATCTAGTTCAAAACGTTCATTCACAATCTAAAACTTTTTAACTTCTTGACTTTAGAAATACACAAATTAATATTTCTGCCTTGATAAGCGTTTTATTGAGAAAGAACGACCTATAAGCTTCAAATAATGTTAAACATAAGTTATATATATATAGAGAAAACCGGCCTTAGATATAGATTTCTTGAACTATGACTCCTATATGTCAAAATATTGACATACGGACACACACATTTAGCGTTAAGTTTCTAAATATTACCCTGGTTAGTATGGTATATCTATACTAATATTATAAAGAGGAAAGGTTTGATTTTTTGTTTGTTTGTATGAATTGAATAGGCTCCGAAACTACTTGGCAGATTTGAAAAATTCTTTCACTGTTGGAAAGCTACATCATTCCTGAGTGACATAGGCTATATTTCATTTTCAAAAAAATAGGCATCCTTACTAAAATTACGATAACATTAACATTTGTTTATTATTTGATACAATTCTAACAGATGGCGCTGAGTTAAAGGTAGTAGTTTGGCAAGACGACGTTTGCCAGGTCAGCTAGTATAGTATACATATAGTAACATGGTAAGCGCCTATAAAATTATTATTGAACATATATTAAATTATTATCTGTAACGTCAGTCATATTGGTCAAATATCAGCGAAACCATATTTGTGAAATCCTGTCATTTAAATATATATGCCAGCCCGTTTCGAGCTATTTTTGATTTTAAATTTGTTTTTTTTAAATATACGATATATGGCACTATTTTCTATGAGACAGGTCCTAAGACAAGAAGTTCCCATATAATTTAATGTTTGGTTTCTAGAATTTGTTTAAATTTAACAATTGTGACGAGATTGCATCATCGGAGTTTGCAGCACTTCCGTCCACCTGGAAATAATAAGAATAACGTTTGTAAGTGAATACACAAAAAAGGCCGGCAACGCACTCGCGAGCACTGAGAGTGTCCATGGGCGGCGGTATCACTCAACATCAGGTAAGCCGCCTACTGCAACACAACCATATTTGTGCATCTACTTATTACTAAGATTCCCTTGAAAATACTCACCTATTGTAGGTGAAATTACTATCCGCTCTGAAGAAGTACACGTGACTCTTGTACTGCAGCTTGAACACAAAGTCCTTTTCAATTCCGTCGGTAGGCGAAGGGGCGCTTACACTGTATCTAACATAAGAATAACTAAATAAGTAATATATTTGATTATACCACAGATAAATAAAATTCAACAGATGGTTATATATTGCAGCAGTATTATAGCAGATCAGTGTAACACATTTTTAAGTCTCTGAAGGTCTTTAAACTATCTATTTATTTCAAATCAAATCAAAATTCGCGATAGCCGTATATGCAATACACTAAAAAGTAAAAGTAACCAAAGACATACGAATTAAAATTAATTATAAGAAATGAAATTAAAAGTATTTTGTTTAGCACTAATATTCACTTAGCATCGATTTCAATGTGTTGGAAGAAGTAATATTTTTTTATATTTGTGGGTAGTTTATTATATTATTCATTTAACTTATATTACAACAAAGGGTGTATACATACCCTAAAAGCGGCAGCGACGCGAGAGGTGTCTCGTCCTGCCAGCTCTTGTAGAAGAAGAGCGAATAGAGCGCGAACACAACCCATAGCTTCTGCCAGCCGTGCGAGTTTTTGAACTTACGAAGTAAGTAACCGGATAGCTGACTCTGAAGAAATAAAAATATGTAACATACAATCCAAATAATCTTGTAAATATGGACCTACTATATGGTATTGAAGAATAAAGTATTATGTAAATGATATTAAAATGTTTCAATTAAGCTATATAGAAATAACGCATATACATTTCTTCAAGTCGCTTCAGAGTACGACTCTTATCTTCGAGGTTCGTACCCCGGATGATTACCAACTATTTTTATGTGCGGATAAAAGACTCGCTCGTACGATGAAGGAAAACATTTTGAAAAGACTGGCATGTTTACACCCAAAAATTCTGACAATTTTCGTCTGCATCTGGCACAGAAGCCTGATCTCCCGAAACAGATACAGAGATCTGAGGCCCAGAATTAAAAGTTTGAAGCACCACTGATTGGTGTTTTTAAGTCTTCGCGTATTAACCTTTTACGATTCCAGGACTTAGAAATAGGGAAAAAGCATTTGACACTGACTTACAAAATAATAGTAATAAATTGCCTTCAACTTACTCTAAGTGCGAGGTGTAGATGATCGCTAGTAACCGAAGTAGCTCGATGCCAGCATACGTAACTGAGCGCGTTCGACGTTGACACGTTCGTATTTACGTCCGTGTTCTCTGTGTGCGTATACGTAATAGTTAATAGTAATTTATATATATGTGACGTTTTTGATTTATTATGTGTATTACATTTGACAAATTTATAACTATAAAATATATCTTATATATATATTCAAGCTCAAAAAGTACCTGTGTCATTATCAATATGTGTGAGTTGCGTATCGACGAGCGTGCGTAAATCTTGTGCAGCCTCAATACTATCGGAAAGCGATTCCCACCAACCCGAGTATTCCACGTCATTGCTCATACTAATCAAAACTGTGGACTCTTCATCTGAAATATTTTAATTAATGATAGATAAATTAAATTTATATGGTAAAGTCGCATATAATTATCAGTTACGTGTGCCAAATTGCAAAAAATATTTTGTACTCGCGCTGTACCCACACGCCTACTTAACCCACTAATGTCGATGTCCAAGAGTGACGATATTTCTTCAACAACAGATAAAAATATATATATATATAACTAATGTCATTGAAATCAAGTCAATTGTTGAAATCCTTATTGAAGTTGCGTTAGCTTGCAGTCATAGTCATAGTCATAATATCTTTATTCATTTAGGTAAACATGTACGTCAAGAAAAACAAATTAAATTAATCGTAAATTTACATTTACCACCAGTTCGCAAGTCAAGGGCGTAGAGCGGGTAAGAAACTTTCCGCCACTCTTTTTAATCGCCAAGTTTTTAATACAAATTGTTTGAACTGGAGCAAATCAATCCCCAGGATTAGGATCATTTAGGTATTCGTCACATTTATAAAAGGCTTTATTAATTAATTTACTTTTAACAAGGGCTTTGAATTTATTTAGTGGCAGGTCTCTAATTTCGCTTGGGAGTTTGTTGTAAAAACGAATACAATTTCCATATAAGGAGTGGTTTATCTTCTGGAGCCTAATCAGACTTACCGACTACGTTGATGGAGTGCGGTAGATCGCTAGGTTCTAGTCTCAGCCGGTGCAGAGGAAGAACACTATGCGCACGGAAGTGTCCGCTTGAAGACTTTGATGCTATCAGTAGTAAGTCGCTGAACTGTAAATTAGTAGATACATTTTTAAATTCACTGCACTGTTATATAGCATTAAATAATAGACTTTCAGATTTATGTTACGTTTCGGGATAATCTTGATGGCAAGAAAAACGTAGAAGGTATCTTTAAAAATATATATTTTTCTTTGTAATAGGAGGCAAACGAGCACAGGCTCACCCGATGTTAAGTGATACCGGCCCGCCCATAGGCACTCACATTGCCAGAAGGCTTGCAAGTGTGTTGCCGTCCTTTCAAGTATTTTTCTCAAAATTTTGAGTAGTTTTTGGGCGATATTGACAAGTATAATTTTAGAAAAAAGGCGCAGTCGTTTTTTAAAAGAATACTTAAACATTTATATCCATAACTGTACTCACCAAAAACACGGATGCTGTTTGTTGAAGACCTTTGGACGAATGCTTGTAGACGCATCCGAGTCTTATGAACTCGCGTTCCGCCACAAGTAACTTGTCATATCCTGTAAAAAAAAAATATGTCGAAATGTTATTGTAATTTGTACCTTGAATTGGTATTGCCTTGAACTATAATTAAAAATAACTTCAGTACCCAAGCCACAATTTAAAAAAAAATCATAATAACAGAAAACCTTACCGAATACAGATTATGAGTTAGTAAATAATTAAAAACTTGTCAATTTTTGTAAATCTGTTTGTGTGTGTATAAATTTACTGTTATTTTAAGAACCGTTTATAGAACGTCACTCAGACTTAAATCTAGTTTAAAGAGCGGTTAAACCATTTGACGAGACTAGATTGTGGAATCTGTGAAATTAATTTTTTATGCAAATTGCGCCATCTATACGTATCATCTATCGTATTAGGTGACTATCCGCATATCAGCGACATCTGCTGTCAGCCATTATAAACAATACTGTACAGTAGTCTTACCAATAATATCCCTTTGCAGCTGACAAAGCGTGGCATGGTTCTCGACGTGTCTCAGCTGTGTGAGTGCAAGACTTGCAGCTTTGCTTGCCAACTCATGCGCAGACATGGCTTGCTGCCCGCATGTTGCTGACCATAGTTCTGTCAAATCAGAACAAATCAAAATATTATAGAACAGATTTGTATAACACGTTTTACCGAAAGGAATGATGTTTAAGTACTTTACATATTTCTATTATATAACATATTTTGTTATGTTGTATGTATGTTACAAATTTTTATTGAAATCTAACTCATTGAGTCCAATCATTAAATCTAATATTGAAACAAATAGTAGCTTAAAATATTTGCATGAATCATAAAAACTTCTGTGATTTTTTTTAGTAAAAACTTCATGGTTAGTTTTTTCTTTTTAATATTTTTTTTATTGATATGAAATAAAATAAACCTAACCTATACTACGGTCGCGGAGCACGAAGAATTTCGTACAATGACCTTTGGGCCTACTGCCAGTGGTTAAAAACATTTTTTTTAAAAGTACGAATATTAAAAACGGTAGTTTAGAATTTGAGTTAGCTTTGTAAATAAGATCATCGACTTAATATAGGTAAGTACCCAAGGATAGCTTTTTACCCGACTGCGCCAGAAGGAGGGTTATGTTTTTCGAGTGTATGTATGTATAATTCTTTGACAAGCTCTACTAAGAATTAAAATTAATAGGAATTTTTAATCGCTTTCCGTTTACTGGCCATGTTAACAGTTTCAAAGTAGGTTTACGACTGATAATACGATAGGTACCCAGTATGCTTGGTCGAAGACCATCACTTCCGAGAAAACAATGCGTCATACTGCACGTGTACAAGGCAATTAAGGATAACAAAAGCTAGACCGACCTCGGATGTTTCGGAGCTTCAAAGTCTTTTGCTACCTGATAACATAACATAAAAAAATAATACCGATAAGCGTTTAAAAAGGAATTACTACTTATAACAAAACAAACAAATGGTTATGACTAAAAGGTTTACAATCTCTGAATACGGCGGTCACTGCATCTGTGTGAGCGCAACGGCAATATGTTTATGCGCGAGCGACAAAGACATAAGATGAGGGGTCATTCTACGAAATTCTTCGTGCTCCGCGACCGTAGTATAACTTATTGAATCCAATTATTAGTAAACTTTTTAAAAATACGTATTTGCATATATTATAATATTATTTTTAATATTTTTTTAATTAATATGAAATGAAAAGAAACCTAACCGACCTTATTGAATTCAATTATTATAATATTTAGAAATCATATATCATAAAAATTTCTATGAATCTTTTTAATAAAATCTTCGGGGTTGGTTTTTTCTTTTTAATACACATTATTTTTGACAGTTGGCAAAGAAAACGCACGAGTGCGGGAATGGCAAAGAAAAAGCACGAGTGTGTAATAACCCACTTTCCGAACGCTATACGTCCCTGCAATATGCCACTTTTTGAGCAACTGTATTAAAAAAATTATTTTATTTATTTATCTTTAAAGCCTCAATACATGAATGTAAAACATACACATGTTTGCAACGTTTAATTTACTCGAACACTGAAGGTAACCTTCAGAGAGTTACCTAGACGTTAATAATGTAGAATATATAGCCACCATGTTAAAAATAATTAATTGATTTAATATTTAAACGATTACAATATCAAAGTTAAGCATACGGACATCAAACAAAACATAATATGTGCAATTCACACATGGTAGAAGTGAAACCTTCAAAAACAAAGTTTTTATAATTAATCAAATATAAATTAATCATTTTCCACTATCTAAATGTGTGTGTTCTTTAAAAACAGTATATTTTAATGATACATTTTAATTTATAAGTTTAATATAAATCTTTAATTTGGCAAAAACTAAAACAGCGAAAGTTTGAAATTCGATCAAATGAAAAAGCGGCAGTAAAGAGAGGCTGTATAATGCCTCCTATCTCATTTTCTCCCACGTTAAATCTTATGAATTGATGTTTCTGTCTCTCTTTACCGCTGCATCCGGTTTGAAATCACGACGATTCTAAAGAAGTTTATCTATCTCATTTTCTCCCACGTTAAATCATATGAATTAATGTTTCTGTCTCTTTTTACTGTCGCTTTTCCGTTGCACCCGGTTTGAAATCACAACGATTCTAAAGAAGTTTCACTTCAATAAGTCATTTTACAGGCACGTGTACGCATCCATACGTGCGGAACGAACAAGACCAGTTTTTGTGAAGTGTCGATACAGTTTCAAATAAAATAAAATTTGAAACGTAAATAAGATAATAAATAGTATGTAAAATTAATAAAAATGTATATACAACAGGTTTTTGACATACCAGTCACATCCCGCTAAGTCGTGTCACTGAATTAAGGTATGAGTGATCGTCAGCACTTTTATTTAGTTCCACAAACATATAATAAATTTACAAGCTGCATCCAAGAGTACTTAACTATGACACTTACAACAGTAAGAAGTTCCAAGTCCCTCTTGTAGGTGCGTTCCGTCATGAGTAATTCCTTAGCGACGTAGTACGTGACGTCACCGGCCTTACGCTTACACGTCATATCACCTAGCGTCATACGCGACGATAAGCTGGAAAGGACAGTAAAAACATTGCATAAGAATAATTGTAATTCGAAATCTCTTAAGAAAATGGTTAATTAAAGGGTTTTAGTGTCAAAAATAAAGTAATTAAAAATATATGTATACCTATTATTATTCCGCCTACTCAGCGTGTCGCCCGCATCGCTCTCGCCTCCACTCAACACGTCCATACTCGTGGACTCCGAAACTACGTTGACTGAAATATATAAAAATATATGTAATCCCTTTTTGCACAATAATATTATGTGTAAATTAATTTTGAGTTTGAGTTTGAATTAAATCGTTTCCTATGTGAATTACGGGGTATATTTTAGATTTCGTGAATGATTTATTGATATCACTCATTTATTAACGTTAATATCAAGATTTACTTGATATCAAGTAAATCTTGATATTTACGATTGGGATTAAATTGTTAATGATTTGCTAAAAAACTAGAGAATTAAAATAATTTAGAATTACCATGTACGTTCCCATTGATAGCGTCAACAACGTCCGTATGGTTAATTATATCGCTATCTCTGTCTTTCTCATTATTATTTTGTCTCCCTCTAGCCACGCAGCCATTTAACGTCCGCCTCTCCAGAGGTGTGGACGCGTGTAACGGCGGTCCAGAGGGAATTAAATCCGCGCTTGGTGACATACAAAGACTGGCCGATGATATCGTGTGGTCCTCGGGCGATAGTTCGTCTGTATGTAAATAAAATTATTGATTATTTAGTAGTCGGAAATCGTGCGGTGGGGATTATAAATTGAGGGATAAATTTATTCTAAAGGTTTGGGGTATAGAAACGAAAAATAAAATGTCTTGAACAATAATAATCTAACTAGGCGTATATGGTTTGCTAGGTCATATATTAATTTGAAAAATAAATGAGTAATTGTAGTATACGAACTATCTACTAATGCTTTGAAGTTTGTATAATATTTATGACATGCAATAAAATAGGTCTCTGTAAGGAAAAAAGATATTAAAATCATAAAATTATATCATGCATTAAACCTGTAAAAACAAAATGTAAAATAACAAAAACCTGAAAATAGTAATTATAAAATGCAAAGGACGTACGAAATGTACAAACGACTTACATAACATCCCAGCGGCATATTATGTCGAGGTAAAACTCAATTGAAAAAAAACGATTCATTAAATTTTAATTTATTGTTTAACTATCCCCGACCCTGAGGGTAGTGTATTGCAGGGGTACCGTACACTTACATATAAATTAAAAAAACGAAATATAACTATACAATATCATACCGATCCCTCAAAAAACGATAAACTAATGAATAAAATATTAACATTACAGTCTATACGGATTGTACAATCTCCATCGAAAAGTCGAAATACTTAATACTATTCGATTTATTGATGAAAGTTATTGCACTAGCTACCATCTTCACTGACATGACTCGCGCGCCGCATACTTTTATTAATCATATGATAAATCTTAATCACAAACTATTATATAAAATAATTTCGCTTTCAGTGCATTAAATCAACCAATCAACACTTGAGACAAATGAGACAAAAACATTGCAATATGTATTAAAAAAAGATATAACAATTTAAATATGTTTGTGTTAATAAACTCTCTACACACATTCCATTACAACATTTCCTTAAAGTCTATCAGTATACCCTTTTATAACACGAAGTACTGTATAAATAAATGTGATAGAAGTGCGGCGCGCCCTAATCCTAAAAATTGCTTCGGACACTTAACGACTTATAATTGAACACTACACGGTCACTGTGAGCCACATAACACACTTCAGTGCAAATTAAATCTTTTAAAAAAGTGCCAATTTATTCAATTACAGGAATTCTGAAACAAGTCGTAAAAAACCCACAATTAACCGCGAGTTTAAAGATCACAAGAATTAACATTATTAAATAATATAAATTTTTATCTACTATAACCACATCACATTTCCAATGTCTAATTCATAACAATTTGTCATTGAGGCGAGTTTTAGACCACAGATCATATTTGACAGTCATATTTATAAAAAATCATGTAATATATCTATCAGCAATACAACGCAAACAGTACGAAAACAAATTCTAATACAGTTGAGACAGCTTGTTCTGGGTATCTATAAATTAAAGTCTCACTATAAATGTATAATCCAAAACTCGTCTCAGAAACACATATATCTAAAAGAAAAAAAAATACATTAAAACGTACATCCTCTAACTAGTTCTCGATAGCATACAGCACACCATGCCAACCTAAATTGCCTTCGTCTAACTACAAATTTCACGTCTATAAGGTACACAATAGCCTGAGGATTAATTTATATGGATATATTAATTCATGGCATGGCATAGCGTGCAAACTATTCACTTTGTAGCAGTATTATTTTAGAATTCGTTGCATTCCACGACTACAAAGTCGTGTAGCGTTATATTTTTTGGATTGTATTTGTTTAGCCATATACATATATAAATAAATCAAATCGTTCATAGTTTTTTCTACTGAAGACACAAAAGAGAGACACACAGAGGCGCCACGCCTTTTAGGACTGAAGATTTCTATATTTGTTCTGTGATCATTTCTGGCAAGTGGGTGCAACCTTATGTGCGTGCCATGTAAAATACGCACATAGATTAAGTCCATTGCTACCAACGTACCAGTACCTACTCTCCTTGCATTTAAAATACAAGCAATAGAACTGAAATCATTCTTAGTACAACGCAACAAATATATTAATGTGATAGAGCATTTAGCATAACCTGTTTCGAAAATATTTGAATCGAGAACAAGACTTTAATATAGTATCCAATGAAATGAGAAGACAAAATAATACTGCTATTAGGCGTAATGGTAACCGTAGTCTTTTAAATACAGAAGGGATTTGTAAACATCACATACGATTCAAAAAACAATAATCTCGCCGTTATTATAAAGCGTTTGTTATCAGTTCCATATGTTATTATAGGATAATTGTATGGATTGAAACTAACACTGTTCACATTTGCCGGAGACAATGTGTACCCTTCATATGTTTTGTTTTATAATTACCATAAAGCTATTTTTAAAGAACAAAATGAAAATATTGACATGCTGTCGATATCATGTTAACAACTGCAATTTTTAATCGAATGTATTCGATATGCACAATATTATGATCAGGTATAAAATAAGGTGCAAAAAATACTTTAGGCTTTCAAAGTACACATTGTCTCAACAAATACAATTAACAGCGGCTACAACTATACGATAATTGTTTATAATGTATTACGATTTCTCTAATTGTTAATATTACCTATATACTTTATCAGTAAATGGGGGGTGTAGGGGCAGCGTGAATTTCCTAATAAAATTCTTAAACTATATTAACTTTCTTAATGTTACTTTCGTTAATTTTTAATGACTGGTGAAGCGAAAATTTACTGCGTAATTGAAGAACGTAATTGCTTCATTTATTTTTCGCCATACAAACAATGAAAGAACGCCTAAACGACGCTTGTACCATATTCATTCAAGTCGCGCATGTCTTGACGTGAACACGTGAAATGGAACGTCAAAGTTGAATAAAAATCACAATAATTACACAACATTATAAAATGAAATCGTTAAAGTATCTTATCTAAATAACATAATCGTTAGACGAAATAATTTTTAAAATGACTAGATTAACCCATAATCTCTATATAAATGTATATTTTTACAATAAAATCGCGTTCTGATGTCATCGAAATAATATAGTTCGATGATTACAGTGAGCCCAATGTAAGTTTATATTGAATTGAACAATTCACGTTAGTCCAAAAACTAATATTGTGATTGAACCATTTCATTTCTGTCGCGTCTGTATTTGCAGTTAGCACTAACAAATGAAATAACAACAGCGGTAGGGCATTAGGACTAACGAAACGACAACATTATAAAACTTCCACCACGCCCACTTAGATAAGTTATTTTTTAGTTTTAAGTTGAGTTATATAGCGAATTTTTGAGCAGACATTGGCACATCGTTCATCTATCATATAAATTATTATTAAGAGTATTGCTGTAGGTATTGTGCTGTTTTTATAATTATCAAAATGATTTGAGCACATTAATTAAGAAACAGAATCTGTGCGCATTAATCAAACTGAATCACAGCCTCGAACTCTAAGTATTAGGTTAAAATAATAATAAAAGTCGGAAATATTTGGCACTATATCTTAGTATTATACGATGGGTACATACCGATATTACTGAAAAAGTAGAAAAAAACTATTGGCACAATAAAATACCGATTCCCACAATACTCTCATTCCACGATATACCACTAAAATTATTAAGCTAGGTAAAGGTACCGTAAATTAGTTCATGCATCGATTTACTCGGGATTAACGCTAATATTTAATAAATATCAAAGTCACAATGTAAATGGTAAATATTAATAACAAG
This sequence comes from Pieris rapae, assembly GCF_905147795.1. Taxonomy (NCBI): domain Eukaryota; kingdom Metazoa; phylum Arthropoda; class Insecta; order Lepidoptera; family Pieridae; genus Pieris; species Pieris rapae. Next base: position 1,991,101 of record NC_059533.1, on the reverse strand, counting down.
TGAAGTAGAATTGAATTACTAAAAGTAAAGGTTTATACAAGGCCGAAGTACCGAATAATGGATTTACACTCAATAGGGAGTCTAAAGTCGCGTCTAATCGCGCTCATCGTCCGAGCAAAGAGGAGGCGGTAAAGTGGACACATCGAATTTCTGCTCAGGGCTGTCGCTGGAAGCCTGCGAGTCCACGTAGTGACTGGAATAGAACCGTTCCACGTTGTTCAAGCTAAAGCGTTGGTCAAGATCTCTAGTAAAGCGCTGTTGACTAACTTCACTTTCCATGTCATGCTCGAATTGCGGATAGCATTCTTGCGTTTGAAAAATGTCTTCCTCCTCATACCGATCTGGGTAGGGACTACCTCGATATGCCTCGAATTCATCTTTATCGTGAGGTAGATCAGAATCTGAGTAGGCGACAGATTCGCCGCGCTCCAATAAGTAGCTAGTAGATTTAGTCATCTTTGGAGCCCGTTTAATAGTATCTACAGGATATGCGTAATCATCAGAATCGTCCCTGTCACTTTGTTCGTTATAATATTCAGACCTCATCTGATGCTGGCCAGAAGACTCACCAAGCGATTTATCCTCAGATCGATACCCACCAGCTGACTTTACCCTTTTTAATGAGGATTGACGGCTGCTCTTATTAGAGTATGAAGCCCTGGGAGGACTATCCTCAGGTACAAACGGTGGCTCTTGAGAATCGAGATATGGGTGACGTAGTCGTCCCAATCTATCGAACCTTGGGAAACCCATTTCATCTTCGTCAGCAGAAGAACCAAAACCTTGAAATTGTACTGGTGCGATCGGAATTGGAAAGTTTTGCTGATCATGAGGCATTTTTATAAATAGTATACTCATGTTGATCTTCATCGTCGGAGTAGCTTACTTCTTGAACGTCATAATTTTGGGAATCTGCCTTTGACAGCTCCGAGGAACCAGATTCGACTTCTGGAACATAGCTGTCTGAGCACTCGGAGCTCTCCATCCTTCGTAATGTGTCTTCAACTACTAAATATGTACCTTTTAGTTTATCACTTTCAGAGGAACATGGACTTTTTGAATCTTCTTCCAAAACATCTTGTATTTTTTCCTGCCTTCTACGCGTAGTGACTTGCTTCTTTCGCCTAAATGTCTTCATTCGCTCGCGTGGATCCCGAATAACATCCAAAGAACTGTCAGTATCATTCCCACTTGGAGGACTTTTCAAAGAAATATTTCTTACAAGCAAAGACTTTTTAACTGGTGCTTTGATTGGTTGAATTGGTGGAGATTCTGAACTAAGGCTACTCGAATAGTAAGGAGAACATCTCGACAATGGAGTTTTTCCAGATCGTTCAATAGACTTCTTCTCTTGAAAGTCTCTATGTATGGGTGGCAATTCTGGAACTGCTATTGCTGTTCATGAAAAGACCAACTTTTAGGTTTACTGCGATATTGTTGAGAACTTTTGTATTCCTTTATTTGATTTTTCGACAGTGTTTTATCGTCGTAACTGGCATGTTTAGACAAAGGTTTATATTCAGATCTGATGAATTGACCACTCGTTTCCTCCCGGATTATATTCGAAAACTCTTGACTTTGATATCGTTCGGTATGTTTGTCTTCTTGGCTATACAATTGCGAAGGCATATCAATGTCAATTTCGGATTGCTGACCATAATACGGTTTAAAATCACTATCTTCACTTTGACATCTAAGCGTGGGCTTTATAAATCTATTAGTTTGTTCTTCATAGCTAAGGCTTTTGGGAGGAGCTTTAAGAAATCGCGTTTGTGATAGGTCATAAGAAGAGGGATAGCCTTTCAATCTTTGGTCAAGTTCATACTCATTGCATAGCCTCCGCGTCAACACGTATCGTTTCTATAAATTTAATACTTAAAAATTAATATAAACGGAAATAAATGTGATTATCGATTTGTGTTATTAAGGAACTATCTTGTGAAATATTATCAGCCGCTAAAAAGCAGAAAAAGTCCATATTAGCTCTTTTAGGAAGAATAAAGTCCAATAAATTTACCTACAATCAGATATATTGTGGATACATAAAGTGATTAGTGCAAGGTCATTAGTGTTAAAGTGAGTGCGTGACTAGAAATACGATTGTTATTAAATAATAATTAAATTAGTCATTGACCTTCACGTAAATTAAGTTTTAAATACTATAAGATATATTCGGATTTGCCGTCACGGACGCCGTAGCTCTGAGAAGAATGAAGTGATTTAGTGCAAGGTCAGTAGTGTTAAAGTGAGTGCGTGACTAGAAATACGATTGTTATTAAATAATAATTAAATTAGTCATTGACCTTCACGTAAATTAAGTTTTAAATACTATAAGATATATTCGGATTTGCCGTCACGGACGCCGTAGCTCTGAGAAGAATGAAGTGATTTAGTGCAAGGTCAGTAGTGTTAAAGTGAGTGCGTGACTAGAAATACGATTGTTATTAAATAATAATTAAATTAGTCATTGACCTTCACGTAAATTAAGTTTTAAATACTATAAGATATATTCGGATTTGCCGTCACGGACGCCGTAGCTCTGAGAAGAATGAAGTGATTTAGTGCAAGGTCAGTAGTGTTAAAGTGAGTGCGTGACTAGAAATACGATTGTTATTAAATAATAATTAAATTAGTCATTGACCCTCACGTAAATTAAATTTTAAATACTATTAGATATATTCAGAAGTGCCGTTACAGACGCCGTAGCTCTGTGCATAAAGTTCTTAACGCATTGATCAACTGAAGCCAGTTCGATTCTGAGCGAGCACACGTAATTTTTAACTTGCATTTTTTTACTTTTTTCTTCTATATATAATAAGGAAAAAAGGGAAAAAATCAGCTAATAGATAAAATGCTTAAATGCATTGCATGCTCTAAAGACCTAGACATAAGCACGCAGATTCAATGTACGCAGTGCTTTAGAGGTTGTCACAGTAAGTGTACAGGAATTACAATGGAAGAATCAAGTGATACTTGGATATGTCCACCTTGCACGCGAAGAGGACTGCGCTGCCCTGATGCATCGCCTGAAAAGCAGCAAGCCTCCTCGCGGCGTCATAAAAAGGATCTAGGACAAAGCGACAAGCACTTGTCAAGGGATGACTTACAGAAGGTAATTACAGAAGGAATTAATCAGGCAATAGACACTAAACTAGGTTATATACAGAATAAGTTGATCGAAACTCTAAAAGCTTCTCTTATTATGGAGTTGCGAGAAGAGATCAAGTCTTTCATTGTTCCATTCGTTGAAGAAACAAAATCTCTAAAGGAAGAATTGACTGTACTTAAGAATTTTTTTTTTTTTTTTTTTTTTTTTTATTGATAAAGATTGCCAACGCTCGGCACACTGATACATTTGGTAAAAACAAACACAAAATACAATTTTGAATGTGATGAGCAATTAGAGGCAAACATGACATTCATTTAGAGCACATACAAAAATCAATCGTAACAATTTTTAAACAAAACAAACATTACAATAAAGAAACAATTACAAAAAACTAAACCAAAATCGATTTTAAAGTGTGAGGGGAGCAACTCTGGATATCCAGACCTAACTTGTTTATCAGAATGCTTAATCTGGACACCGGAGAGCTTTGACCAAAAAGCGTCCTACGGAAAGGAGGGACAAATGAAATAACGGGATGCCTAGGGGATCGAGAGGGTACATGAATCTTAAATTTAGAAAGAAGGTTCGGACAATCAATCTTATTATTGAATATCTTTGCTGCAAACGATATATCAATAATTTTTCTGCGATTCTCCAATGACATCATATTAAAGTGTGCCAGCCTGGTTTCGTACGTTGGCAACTTTTTTTTCGAGATGCCACTGGAGAAAAGCAGATGCCACAGTAACCTCTTTTGTAATCTCTCGAGTCGTAGCATGTGCGTCGCATAATGCGGCCTCCATACAACTGAACCATATTCTAGAATGCTCCGCACGAGGCTATTGTATAATAGTATTTTTGATTTGATGCTACGAAATCCTTTCGTATTTCTTATGACAAAACCAAGCATTCTAGAAGCTTTCTTAACTATAAAGTCTTGGTGTTCTGAGAACGTTAGCTTACTGTCATAAATTACCCCCAAGTCACGAATCACTCTTTCCTCTCGAAGTACTACGCTACCTATATGATAGTTGTGAATTAAAATATCCCTTTTTCTTGCAAAACGAATAAAGTGACACTTTCGGACATTTAGCTCCATACCATTAGAGACACACCATGAGGTCACTTCATTCAGATCAGATTGGAGCATCGAGCAATCATCGGAGCTACTGATAACACGGCAAAACTTGAGATCATCTGCGTACATGTACTCCTTAGAATGCTTAAAACAAGTTGTTAAATCATTTACAAATATATTAAATAGTATTGGCCCTAAATGAGAGCCCTGTGGTACACCGGAGGATATTTTATGTATTGTGGAGCTAAAGCCGTTAACGACAACGAAAAATTCGCGATTACTTAAATAGGATTCAATCCATTTAAGAAAACGCGGTGATACGCCATAGCTAGACAGCTTATTTAAAAGTATAGAGTGAGGAACTCGATCGAAAGCCTTGCTGAGGTCTGTATAAATCGTATCAACTTGGAGACCACGATCCAAAGCATCACTTAGGAATTCAGTATACTCAACTAGGTTAGTTGTGGTTGATCTACGTTGCATAAACCCATGTTGTGATAAAGCAATTAACTGTTCAAAGTGTTTATAAAGATAGGGACATACTAGAGACTCAAGTATTTTAGCAAAGGAGGAAAGAATAGAAATGGGTCTATAATTAGCAACTAGCTCTTTTTCCCCCGACTTATAGATAGGTACCACTTTAGCCATTTTCCATTTGTCCGGAAAAACTCCTAAGTTAAGAGATTTATTATAAATTGTAAGTAGAGGTTCCACCAAATACTTAGCACATTTGCGTATAAAAATGGGCGGAATATCGTCTGGGCCAGCGCCCTTATACTCGTCCAAGTGTGTTAGTTTCTTAAGAAGATTTTCATAATTCAAAGCCGGCGGACACAAGTAAAGAGCACTATTATCAAGTTTAGAAAAAAAGGATTTCTGTTCCTTGTTATGCCTAAAATTAATGTTATTACTAGGAGTATATACAGTTTTAAAATGAGTGGAAAATAGTTCGCAGACTCGGTAACCGTCAGAGGCAAGAATGATCTCTTGAATTGCAATGCCATGGTAGGTGAACTGAAATCTCAAATTGGGAAGCAGCAACAGTGGAACCGGATGAACAATTTAGAGATTGTAGGTTTACCTCAAACTAGCAACGAGTCGACACGGTCACTAATGCAAAAAATTCGCAAAACATGCTGATGTGGATTTGCAACCGGGCGATATTGAATTCGCCAATCGTATACAGCCGAAACAATCTATGCCAGGAAAGCCAAAAACAATTGTGGTGCGTCTCAGATCTCGCGACATTAAAGATAAAATTTTGTCTGGTTTAAGAAAACGGCGAGGAATTCAAACATCTGACATCGGATTGGTTGGAAATTCAAAGAAATTCTTTGTAAACGAGCACCTGACCCCTGAAAACAAATATCTGTTAAAAAACGTTAAAACACTGGCTACGGCCAAAGGTTACAAATTCGTTTGGGTCAGAAACTGTTGCATTTTTTTACGCAGAAACGAAGAGTCCCCAGCCATTACAATAAATTCGGAGCGAGACTTATCAAAAATTTCTTAAAAATTTCCTATTCCACTTCCCATCTGTATTTTTATATTATCAATTTTTTTACGGCATTGTTCGTGTATTCTCCAGTAGTTTTAGCAACGCTTTGTTTTTTGATTTACAATTTAACAGCAATAATAATACAAAAGTCGAGGTCTTCCCGCCGTAGTAAGAATATTTGCGTAAACGTTGGTACATTTACATTTTTCTTTAAATGTCTGATAAAACCCTAACCATATTTTATCAAAACGTGCCAGGCTTGCGGACTAAAACGAGTGAATTTTGTCGTAATCTACTCTTGTCTACTTTTGATATAGTTCTAATAACGGAATCTTGGTTAAATGATAAGTTTTACGATAGCGAACTCTGCGGGGGTAACTATACTATGTTTCGGCGCGACAGAACAAAAGAAACATCACATAAAAAATATGGGGGAGGATTATTAATTTATATATCTCGTAAATTGCAGGCATACGAAAGACCTGAATGGAACTGCACTAATGTCGAAACTTTGTGGATAACTATACCCGAAAATTTGCTTGGAGCTAATGATCGGCGTAATCTTCACATCGGATTGGTCTATATACCTCCCGATTCTAAGCAGCCACAACGACTTATGACGTTTATTTCCTCGTTCAGTCATATAATTGAATCAAACGCAAGTGACAACTTCATAATTGTTGGTGACTTTAATCTTCCTAACATTAGTTGGTCTCCCTCGGGACCTATTATTTTAAAACAAGGAACGACCCATTTACAAGAAATCTCCGAAGATTTTATAAATAAGTTACATTCTTCTGGCCTGACACAGCATAATTTTATTTCCAATACTTGTAACAACGTATTGGATTTAATATTGAGTAACGTCTCTCTAGATAGTACCAGAGCTGATATAGCATTGGTTAAGCCCGATATGCATCATCCCTGTTTGAGTATAGATGCAACTGACTTACTTCTACGCAAAATGTCTCCAAAAGTAGATCTGAAGTATAATTTCTACCGCGCTAACTATAATGCTTTTTTTTTTTTTTTTTTTTTAATGAGGTGGAAATGCACTTCTGCAGGCCCGCATCAAGAATCGAACTTAACGCGGGGACTGTGGGGCTGGATCTACACTCAAAACCCTCTGCTATTCAGAGGGGTAGCGAGACCCTACCCACTAAAACCACCTCAGCCCATCACACGCCCTTAAGATGGGCCCTCGGGGTTCGAACTATAATGCTATCAATCAGGAACTAAGCAAGGTCAACTGGACGCAGCTTCTAAATGGAGATACTATTGACGAAGTAACTGCAAAGTTTTACGATATTCTGAATAAAATTATTGTAAATTATGTCCCAATGAGTCGTAATACTTGTAATAATAAGTACCCCGTGTGGTACTCCAAATCTCTGATACATGTTATCAAGGATAAACTAAAAGCTCACAGACGTTGGAAAATGTATAAGAACCCGCGGGACTATGATGAATTTTCATTGTTACGTAGTAGGCAAAAGCGTTTATCCAAAAAGTGCATGCTATCTTATGAACAGCATATACAAGATAGCATGGCTAAAAATCCTAAGGCGTTGTGGTCATATTTAAGAAATAAGAGGCAAGGTAAATCTGAGTACCCAAGCATGCTAGTTCTTGGCGATGTTTCATACAAATCGGAGCCTGAGATTTGTGATGGTTTTAACAAATTCTTCAACAGCGTCTTTCACTCTCCCAGCGATACTTATGATCTACCTGACCTACCCGAGTCAGATGTTATATATAACAACATTTACATAACGGAACATGATGTCTTTAAAGCTATAACAAAATTAAATATAGATAAGGGTCCAGGTAGTGATGGAATACCTGCAGTTTTCCTACAAAGATGTAGTAAGGAACTTGCAACACCACTATCATATATCTATAATTTGTCCCTTAACACATTCTGTGCATTTCCTTTAAAATGGAAAGAAGCACATGTCGTTCCAATTCATAAAAAAGGCTCCAAAAATAAAATTGACCACTATAGACCAATCTCAATTCTTAATTCTTTTAGCAAACTATTCGAAAAACTAGTCCATAATGTTATAAGTCCATTAATCTCTAAACAACTACCGGAACAACAACACGGCTTTACTAAAAATCGTTCAACTATTTCTAACTTAACTATTTTTACTGACTATATACTGCGAGGCATGGATGAGGGCGAACAAATTGATGCTATCTACACGGATATAGAAAAAGCTTTTGATCGTGTTGATCACATTATCCTTTTACATAAGCTTTTCTCCCTTGGAATACGTGGCGATCTTTACCGATGGATAAAGTCATACATAACTAACAGACGACAAGCAACAGTAATATGCGGGTACAAAAGCATGTTCACTAACATTACATCAGGAGTACCCCAAGGGTCAATACTTGGGCCGTTATTATTTAATGCTTATTTATACGATATAAAATACTGTTTTCACTTTTCCAAACATCTTATGTTCGCGGATGACAAAAAAATTTTCTTAAGAATACAATCTATAGATAACTGCAATCAAATTCAACAAGATCTTAATAGACTAGAAATATATTACAAACAAAATAAACTTACAATAAATATAAACAAATGTAATAAGATAACTTTTTCACGTAAAAACAAAAAAATACAATATGTTTACAAAATCAATAACATCCCCATTAAACAAGTAAAATTAGTTAAAGACCTTGGAATATTATTAGATGAAAAAATGGGTCTATCAGAACATATCGATAACATAACAGGCAAAGCGTATAAGCAGTTAGGGTTTGTCAAGCGGTCATGCAAGACATTTCAAAATATAAATTGCATAAAAACCCTTTATTTTGCATATGTCAGAAGCGTGCTGGAGTACGCAAGTATTATTTGGTCTCCATATTATGTAAAATACAAAAAAGCTGTGGAAGGTGTGCAAAAAAAGTTTGTCAAATTTCTTTGTTACAAGGGGTATAGGGGTTTTGATGGTTATACTGATTCTTGCTCATATTTTAATTTAGACTCGCTAGAATATCGACGGAGTCAGCAAGACTTGTTCTTTTTACATGCTATTCTTAATGGGCGGATAGACAGCCCCTATTTGCTATCATTAATTACATTTAAAATTCCTCCTGTGTATGCGACAAGATACTCAAAATTGTTCAGTGTGCCTCGTACGAAGTCGAATTACCTGCGTAATTCTCCAATGTTTAGGGTTATGTCGAATTATGACAACCATTTTCAAGACATTGATATCTTCTACCCCAATAAGAGAGATGTGAAGAAGTGCCTGGAGAAGCGGGAAGACTCCGATTTTTTTTTTAAGTAGCTGTTTTTTTTTAAGAAGTAGATATTAATAAATTCTTAGTTAAATTAGTTGCTTTTTTTAATTTTGCAGTTTTTAATTTTATTCTTTTGTTTTTCTTTTAAATGACACTTTGTCTTTTAATGCTTGTTTACTGTTTTTATTTAATCTGTGTAATCTGTTTTGGCTTTGTGTATTGTATTTGTGTTTTGTATAATAATATGTGTTAAGCAGCTGTTGATTACTTATTATTAAATAAAAAAAAAAAAAAATAATAAATAAATTTAAATATTCCATTTGTGTGCTTTTGAAGGCTACTTAAAGAGCTGGAGCTGGATTTATCAGATCTGTCACTATAACTAACAGACGAAAATTTCTCAGGTTTTACTGAACTAGCTGCTAATCTGTTCATAGAGTGCTGCGATGTTTCCTCAACATTCACGCCACCGTCTTTTATTGGAGATTGCTTATCATCGTCTTCTATTTCGAATTCAAAATCCTCTTCAATGCTGGGTTCTTTAATAATTATTGTTTCGTGTTTGATATTATCAGATGTTTCTTGACCAGGCTGATCTTCCATAGCTGTAGCAACTAGCGTATGACTTGTACTTGCTGACCAATCCGATATAGACTGAGCAAGAGTTAATGTACTATCGCTTTTAGTGCCTGAACTATCCATGCACTTTTTAGAAATCGTAGTTTCAGAACTACATAGTTTATCATACTTGATATTATTCTCAGAACTCTTTTCTAGGCTGTTGGTCAAGTTTTTTACTAATATGCGAAGATGGAAAAGATTTCGGAGTAGTATTGTCTGATTTTTCACTCTTCGGTATCGATACTGCTGAAATACTCTCAGACGCAGAGAGGTTGGCATATTGCCGAACCGTGTTTGTGCCAGTAGACCATTCTGAAATGCTTAATCAAATTGAAGTGTCTTCAGAATGGGAGCTATGCGTACATTTCTTTTGGCCAATTTTTACAGTTCCATCCAAATCAGTACCAAAAGAACTTGTCTCCTCTTCAGAATGACTGCTGTGACTACAACGTTTACAAGTTCCTGTACCACTAATACTAAGTTTAGCAAGTGCACGAACTGTTTCATCAGCATTTGTTTGTGACAGTAAATCATCTATTGAAGTGTCTGAATTGTTCGATCCACAAGAAACTTGTGCCCACTAAATTGAGAAAATCCTTTATCGAAATCTGGCGATAGACTTTTACTATCAGCACCAAACACATCATCAGTGTAACCGTGATCATCATCATAAACGGGACTATGATTAGTTGGCGATTTTTGTGGTTGGCTAATAATAACTTTATCTTCAATGTTACTTTTGTTATTAAATGATTTATGATCTGCAGTAGTACAACAAGAACCTACCTCTCCCATAAAACATGAAGCTTTAGTTATAGTTGAACTTAAACAAGATTTATCATAACTAGGAATAGTGCCTTTATTAACAGATACCACTTCAACTTGTTTGTCAAGAGGATCAACCATGTAACCAGATTTATCGTAAGGAATAATTTGTGGTTTCTTTGGATCATCAGATATTGGCTCGGGAGATTTTTCAGACTTTGATTCTGGAACGTCCCTTTCTAGTTCTTCGTCGTTATTCAGAGTGTCACTATCATCATCCGAACCTAAGTGTGCTTTCGAACTCTCTGACTGAATAGTTACTTTAGTGGCTTGTTCTGGTTCATTACTCATATAGTAAACCTGTACTTTATCAACGATGGGAGTTTTTAAAACTCCCTCACTAGAGGGGAGTGAAGGTACTTCATCCATATCGCTCGATTTCTGACGAGACACTTCAGATGACTCATTTCTTTTTGGAACTTGAGGCGGTAATTCCGGTAAAGGTCAATCTTCTGACTCTTGACTTTCACTGGCTGATGACTGTTTAGATGGCAGAAAGAGGCTTGACGCTCCTTTTACGTTTCCATCGCCTGATTTTGCTTGTAAACATGGCTCATCACCCCTTTTAATCTTCTTTTCGGTGTCGTTCTTTGATTCTGAATACATTTCACTAATTTTTGTTTGGTCGATGGGAATATCTGGCATCTCAGCCGAAGTTCTTCTATCAGTATCAGATATATATGCAACATTTGCATTACTTGGAGGATCAGAACTGAGACTAGCTTGATGGTCACTTGAATTCAGTGATACTGACTCATCAATTTCAGACAGACATTGAATACTTTAGATAATTCATAATTTTTGTTATTTGATTCCTTAAGAACTGTAATTTTTTAATATTTTTATAATCGTCGTAAAGTCATTTAGGTACCCAATCTATGTTTTATATTGTGTACAAATTAAAATTGAGCGCTGAAATTAAACTATAAGATTGAATAAAGGTTTGAGTTAAATACACTAAACTGCGGACGAATGATGAATTGTTAATTCTAAGTTATTAAGTTCTACAGTACACCGATGCTCAAAAAAATCTTGTCCAATTATCAATTATAACAGATTTGGAAAAGATTTTTGATAGATCATAGGGGCAAACGGGCAACGATATGATAGGTGATACCGCTACCAATAGACACTTATACTGTCAAAACAATCACAAGTGATAAAACTAGACACGACGAGGAACAAACTTGGCTTTCGAAACTTTACCTTCGTCTAGCGCTAATAATACATTTATTCTAAGCGTATTGTACAATAGATAAATAAACAAAAGAAACGCATAAATAATTATGACATAGTCGAAAATAGAGACGTATTTTTGGCAGCCGCAATTGAATTGATGAAACCTATTGCACATCGGGAATCGGTTTCAATCAATAAATCGTATCCGCAAAAACTTGGCTTGGCCTGGGTCATAGTGGTTATACGGTATCGTTGCCCTTTAGTGGATTGCGGATATGTCAATTGGCGTCTCGTGATAATGTCTCCGGTTGAGAATAAACACTGTCCGATATTAAAATACTGGTAACCCCTGTTGGGGAACGTTACTGCGGCAGATTTATTGTTTTTTAATAAGGTGATGAGTATGTGCCTTCTAAAATGCTTTCGTCGCTTAGCAGAATCTAAGTGATGTTCATATGAAAGACGACAATGAAATGAGGATCCTATCTGTGACCGTTTTGTTTGTATAATTAAATAAATAAAGTTTTCATTGAAATTGCAAGTCTTGTATTATGTAATAATCATTCACAAAAAGCAAATTTACAGTAGACCAACATCGTATCTATAAAAACAGTGGCGGACCTGACAGACGTTGTCCTGCATGATATTTGAACCTCTAAGAATATTAAACCAAGTATGAAAGTACCGATTGCAGCGTCATTTGCCGGGCTGGCTTGTAAATCTAAACTATCTAGGGCTCCACCCGAACGCATACATAAAAATAATTCAAATCGCTCCAACCGTTTAAGACGAGTTTAGTGACATACACACAGACGAATTATAGGGGTAAGCTTGTTGTTATATCTCCTATCTTTTAAGTTAGATCAAACTGCATGCGGTCTCCAAATGTGATTGGAATCGGTTAATTAGTTTAGGTGTCCATAGCGGACAAACAGCGTCACGCGTAATTTATATATATAATTATAAGATAGATAGATTAGAAGATAATAAAATTGTCTACTGCAACGAAAAGTAAAAAAAAGTCGAGTCAGCGGTTAAACTTTACACTACAAAACATATTGAATGAATGATGATGATAATGAGATTAAAATATAAGTTATGATTTAAATGTCTTATATGGACTCTCAAACTACTACAATTGTATTACGGTCTTTGTGTACAAATTTATGTAACAGGGTCGCCTAAGAAATGCGTCTGCATTGGCCCTTATCTTTATCTGGACCTCGGCCAAAATAAGCTTTAGAACCCTGTCCAGCCAATTGCCTTTGCCGACGGAGTTAATGTTTGATCGCGAGGCAATCGGTCTTAATTCAGACCCACTATGTGACGATTTATCGCTCAACCGCTGAACCTAATGGAGGTTTATCTTAACATTTCAGTGCGCTCGTGAATAATTCAGGACATAAGCAGCGTTGTAATTGCACTTTGACTGCCCCTGGCGTTCGCACACACGATATATTGGCGGTGTAACGTGTAGTGTGCGGTAACACGCGGACCATTGCCGCAATGCATATATATACGCGTCGATAAACACCGTGCGAGGCATGCGAAAAACAATTGACGAAAAATCAGTGGCTTTATTTAGTAAAATTTTATATTTATATTATCACGCCTTTTACCTGAAGGAACATACCTGTGTCGTTTTATCCACATCTCATAACATTCGACACTCATTTTTTGTCATAATCGTATATGAACTGTTGTAAAAGATGTTATAAAATTAAAATACTTCGTATCTTAGATAGTAAATCTGTATTTATCTTAAAGTAATAATATATACTAATTATTTAGTTTCATTAATAGTTCCTGTAATCAATGTTCCAAATGGATGAAAAAGTCGAAATAACTTTATTAATATTGGTAAACAAGTACTCTTATGAACGTCAGAAAAGAAGTTAAATCGATTCTAAAGCTTTAAAAGCTCACAAGTCAACGGCGTAGAGCGAGCAAGAAGAACTGACTCCGCCACTCTTTTTAATCGCTAAGTTTTGAGTCATACAAATCAGTTAAACTAGAGCAAATCAATTCCAAGGATTAAGATCATTTAATGATTTGTCAAATTACTAAATCCTTTATTGATTAATTTACTTTTAACGAGAGCTTTAATTTATTTAGTTTAGATAATTCTCTAATAACAGTTTAGTTTGTTGTAAAAACTAATTCATTTTATCTTCTGGAGCCTGGTCATATGCTTAAATTGGTACTGTTATATATGTATTATTTACATTTAATTAATAAGTATCATTTTCGTAACCCACACAAATTATATGAATTTAGTTAAAACGTACATATTTGTTTTTGATTCGATTCAGTTCAAATCAGAAACTACTCTATGACCAAATTGAATCGCAAATTAAAACCCGGGGCAGAAATACATTTTGTAGCGTTTTTATTATGGAATATGTATACCAGCTTATAATATTGTCTGATAGTATCAACGAATTATATGAATAATTTCAATTTAAATTAGATCTTAGTAATTAGTGTTTTCGAATCAATTGATTCTAAACTTGAAAATGTGATGTGATTTTATAATAAAATTCAATTCTTTCCTATTTAACTATTCCATTATAATTGTATTTACATTTAATTAGTTACTATGTGCTCCCTTTTCCCATAGACACACAGTTAATTGCACCAAGGTATATTGTTTTAAAAAATCAAATCAAGAAAACACTTTTTAATCGGATTGAAGCTATGTACATGTTTAAAATTATGTAAAATAATTATAAGCTTATAATAATACATAGCTTCAATCCGTTGAAAAAGTGTTTTCTTTAAATATGTAAAGGTTATGTTAGTAAAAAACAATACTAAATCAAATAAATTCATTTATTCCAATTAGACCACCTAAAATGGCACTTTTGAACGTTAAATATAATATAAAGATGATTATAGTTGCCCCTTCCAAAATGTAATTTCGTGTGGAGAAGAATAGGCAAGAAATCACACTTATTATTTTAAAATACAATTTAATAGCGGTACTTCTTACTGCTACTAAACACTCTACACAGAGCAGAATGCCTGCTATAGGAATCTTATTTTAGTGCAACGTAATGCTTAAATGTTAAGTTAAATTATTGTACACACTATGTTGCAACAACTATTATCTATATTATTAAATATAATCTAAAAATATGTTGCTAACCTCAAAACTCGAAGACGCTTGGACCAATTCCAATGTTTTTTTTAGAACGCTATTTTATGAAGAAAAAAAATTGGAAAAGAATGAAATATTTTATTTGATTTAGTATAAATATAACATGCTATAGGGGCTATCTATATATGTATCTATGGGTATCAAAGCATAATGTTTCAATATGTAGCTACTTAAAAGGTAGGCTAAGTAAAAAATAATTTTAAGGCGAATCTAAGTTCGCGGGCGGAGATAATAGTAATAAGAGTGGAAACAATTTACGTGTAAACGACTGTTAGTGTTCTTTAAGGTCCTTTTAAAATGAACTCCAAATAAATCGGGCAGCCATATCCTACCCCTAAGGCAAATCATTAAAAAACCGTAAAATCACTATTCCGTATCCTTAACTAACAATTAAGATCGTGCCGCTCCACTGGATAAACAATGAGTTGTGGTGGAAACGGAAGCTTGCAGGAGGGCCGTTCTCAATACTCGACGTCTGTTTCATTAAAACTTGTCACTGTGTGCCCACAGACAGACATACAACGATACTGAACTACGGGGAACTACTTTGTATTATTGCGTTGAGGGGAGACTGGTGCAATCTTCAAGTTATTGTCTGTATAATTGGAATCCATTGTAATTATTTATAAGGGAGTTCGTTTAGACAAAAAAACAGAGGCTTTAATGCACACACACACAATTCATGATGATGATGATGAAACGTGATAATATTTAGTCTAAATTCGGCTTACACGTGTGTAAGACCTGCTATACCGGCTTATAATAAAAATTGAAGAAAGGTGAAAATAAGGATTATATATTTTTTCAAAATCATATCGTCAAATGAAATTAAAATGAAGAGCTTTATCCAAAATTTAAAAATAAAAATTTATTGGCTATAAACTCACCCCTAGACCTATCAAACATACATGTACAATTTCATAAGACTCTGTCTAACAGTTTCAGAGGAAAATGTTTATCTGTGAAGTGAAAATTTTTCATATATAGTTGCTTTCACTAAAATAAATAGAAATAATAAAATAATATCTTAGAAAACAATCCTAGTTTATGAGAGGAAAACCATGATTGAAATGCGTCATTCAAACTGATGAGAAAATTTATGAGATACATAAAGATAACTGTGACTAATTGTATTCAATTATTCCAAAGGATTTAATAGAATTTAGAGCTATTTCTTGATGATGGATTTAATCTTACATAATTACAATAACCTACTGCTGTAGATACGACAAATCCAAGGTTTGTAACGTATCAGAAGATAAAAAACTCGACGATTTTATAGAATTTACATTTCTTTATTTATTCACTAAAAAGAAGATGGATAGAATAAATAGAAGCGTTAGCAGGAGAAGAATTGAGAAAAAAAGCGATGGACGATAGATATGGAATGGATGGGAAGATCTGGAGGAAATTAGGATACCGAATAACAAGAACAATAAAAATATATAGTAAATCTAAGCTGCATATTCAACATTTGTATAGATTGAATATGAAACGTGCTTTTATTATATCTATTTACATCATTAAGAGTAGCATAATAATTAGCACGGTGTGAATACGCTGATAGGAAAGCAATCGTGAGGAATAGGTTCGTTTAAAATGACGTAATTACAGGTTGCAATAATTATGAAAGGTATATAAGGTCATCGGCATTGCTTGAGGTAAAAGACTGGAGAGTCAGAGATCAACATGTAGAACTAGCTAGGGCTAGAACTCCCTTGAAAAATCGAGGATTGGCGTCGAAGAAATTCTAAAAATCTTTTAATAAAAATGTGCTATGAAGTAGCCGTAGAATCAATCTTTGCTGTTTACGATTTCTTACACTTATAAACTAGATATATTTCCCATAATCCTATACCTATCGTTACCATGTAAGCAATTACCGAAGTAGATATTATCGCTTCTTGATAAAATTTTCCACTACGTCCTAACTACTATTAAGTAAACGGATTTCATATCTTGTGTTATTAAATCAATTACCCTATTTACCGAATTATAGTTACATTAATATTCTCTTAATTGTATCTATTTATTGAATGTTTACTGATCGCCCATAGTTGCACGAGAAAATCTTACCTATCTGTATGATTTGCTTTTTTAAAAGAGTACTGAGAGTTTTTTACGCCGGCTTTTTCTCTCGCCATACACCCTCTGTCTTCTTTGAGGATGAGTACAGGTTTAAATTTAATGACATGGAATAAGTGCTACCTATCTATCTTACGTTCCATAATAAACGTATTTTATTTTATTATTTTTGATTAACACAACCAGGTGAAGAATATATACATAATTCTCTAATACGACCGTTCATGTGCAAAACCTCAAATTCTCTCGGGAGACGTCAAGTGGAAGCAGTTTCATAATTTCTATTAATAACACACGTTCCAGACAGAATGAATAGGGCTCAGGTTTTTTGGCACGTTATACAGGTACCCGAGGCCCTTCGAGTCCCCGTCCCCCGATCCATATAAGGGACCAACTTATATCTGAAAAACAACAATAGACCAAATCGCAGGTAAGATTTGGGGAACATGTGTGATACTCGAACTTGCTAATTTGATCATTATTTACAATACGTTTTACCTATAAAATTCACTGAATAGATACTAGTTAAATTACTACAATAGGACGACACATTGCTGCAGCAATTTTTGTACCAATTTTACGTTTTATTCAATTTTCTGTACAGAAACAATTAACACAAAATACTCATTAATAAACCTTTTAATTACAAGACAGCATCCAATTATAAATAGTCATTAGTAAGAAATGTTAGCAATGTAAAATAGAAGCGGACTATTATAAGATATAAACTGTTTCAGTGCTAGTAAATAACTGATATCGGATGTAATGCGAGTTACAAATAAACTAGCCTTATGACGCGAGTCCGTGATAAAACTGAATGAACTATTGTCATTGCATTACTTCTTGGTCATTCGCGAGGACGTCAAGCATAAACTAAGCTTACTTACAAATCATAACCGACTACAAAGACAGGAAACGAACAACCACTTAGCCATAATACCACTCAACCATCCGATACACAGATCACAACACAGGCACGTAAAATATATCAACGGGACAATCTGAGATAAAATCACGTACTTAATCTCATGTCGGAGTAAATTCAAGAAGATCCAGGCGAAGCGTCCGCGCTATCATTTAAATTTGACTTGAGACAGCGCCGTCTGTCTCCGGCTATATTTTTGTACGGCGTATAACTCACGACGTACGCAGTCCCAAATTGCTCCGCGTAAAAGCGTACGCGTGCGTCACTCGCAACGGATGCGGTGAGAATGAGTAGACAAGAGCGCGCGATGCAGACTGTCCCCCTCAGGCCTCCCGCCCCAGTCGCCACGTATCTCCCCCTCGCCTTCCCCTCTCCCCCGGTGCAGTATGCAACTACAGCCTCCACATGGCCGAAGCTGCGCCGGTCGGTACGCTAGCACGCGAAAGATTCATTGACTCGAGATAATAGCAACATTTTGTACACGTAAACATTAGAACGGGGCGTCCGGCCAAATAATAAATAATCAACTCTAATCAAAAGATGCCGCGCTACAAGTTTGTTTTGATGTTTGCTTATTTAGGCCAGTGTCAGGCAATATCAGAACGAATAAAACAAAGCTTGTAGACAACCGTATTTACACATGACGCACATTAAGTCAATGTAGTATTTAGTATATCTAGAACAAAATAGAATACAAAATTGACAAAAACAAAAAGTCCATATCCGAAACAAGGAAGATGATTTCATCAATTTATTTTCGTCACAATCGACAGAGAATGTTTATTTTATTAAAGGAAATCTATGGCTTCATGGATTAAAATTTAAATGCTATTTTCACCACGTAAAAGTTGTTAAACATTGTTTCCTTCTACATGATGAGTACAACAGTGTACCGGTAAAGATATTTTATTCTTGTAACACCGTAAGTTACGTTTTCTAAACTCGTTTTTAGTATTGTCTTTTATTTACATAACTTTTACACATTTAAAGAAAAACACTTTTTTAACGGATTATAGATATGTATTATTATATTTAAACTTATAATTATTTTTACATAATTTTAAATTTAAACCGACGTTTCGCGTGCTTTACAGCGTGCGTGGTCACGGTGACTGAAGACAAAGGTGTTAAATGTCAAAAAGTATTACAGCTGCAGAAAATGTTGTGTTATCTGTATTTATTTCCCCGGAGTTGGTATCGACTAAAAGATGTAGGGTTTTTGCAGAAATTGCTCACGGTGTCCTCCATTTTCGCGGGTTGTTTATTTTGAGATTTTACCATGATTTTACCATGGTGGGATTCACCTCAATGGTGAATCCCACCACCACCCGTCACAACTGCTCTCTGTCGGTAAATGTTTGTTTCAGAGAGCCCAACGTCTTTGTGATGCGGCCCACCTCAAGGAGGAACTACAGCATGTCAAACAGGTGCTACACCGAAACAAGTTGCGCATCCCCCGGCTGCATCACAGAAACAAAAACAAGACACAAACAGTTCCTCGCCAGCCAGCTTACCTGCCATATGTGAAGGGAGTTACAGATAGAATTAGCCGGGTCCTAAAACGAGCTTCCATTAATACAATTTTCAAGCCGCACAAGAAGATTCAGCAATTCCTAAGACCAATCAAAAGTAACACCCCATTGCAAGATGCAGGTATATACAAACTGGATTGCGACTGTGGCCTGTCTTACATAGGGCAAACTAAACGCAATATGTCCAGCAGACTCAAGGAACACATCGCGGATATAAGACATAGACGACACACAAAATCAGCAGTCTGTGAACACACACTAGATAGGCCTAATCACTACATACGCTTTGACCAACCGAAAGTACTTGCGAAAGAAAAAAGATTCTTCCTAAGATTGGTACGCGAAGCCATTGAAATCAAAAAACACGCCAATTTCAATAGAGAGGACGGCCTAAAATTATCAAACACCTGGGATCCAATAATATCCAAATTAAAATCTCAAAATAAACAACCCGCGAAAATGGAGGACACCGTGAGCAATTTCTGCAAAAACCCTACATCTTTTAGTCGATACCAACTCCGGGGAAATAAATACAGATAACACAACATTTTCTGCAGCTGTAATACTTTTTGACATTTAACACCTTTGTCTTCAGTCACCGTGACCACGCACGCTGTAAAGCACGCGAAACGTCGGTTTAAATTTAAAATTATGTACAAATAATTATAAGTTTAAATATAATAATACATATCTATAATCCGTTAAAAAAGTGTTTTTCTTTAAACTCGTTTTTATTATTAAAGGTTTTTATATTTCTGTGACCATATAATAATTTTAAATATTTGGACACGTAGGTCTCCAGCTTTTTTCACTTATTTCTATCCCGGGCAACACTAGTCCACTTAGCCACTGTGGTTTGCTGATCGCCTGACGTATGTACCTCTTTTTCCATCTCCATTTTAGTATGGAATCGTGTTTATTTCTCACGACTTCTCTTGAGACCATCGCTATTTAAGCCGCCTTAGTTTCTGTGAAAGATCTTGCACATTTGTAATCTTACCTGATCTTTAGAGTTACACCCAACATGCTCCTTTCAATTTATTTTGTCATATTAAAAGATGTCTGTCGTTGAGTATCTATATCTCTTTCTCATTCGAAATGGAAAGTATTAGTTTTGAAACATTTCTGTCAGGATTAAAAATCATCTCCATGCATATATTACTATCAATTTTTGTGTCTGTTACATCTAAAGTGATTTTTATAAATCTATTTTTTTTGTTGAATCACTGCTATATAGTAATTTTCTAATTTCATTTGCTTAAAGTGGGTTATTCTATAGACAACCGTATACATACAATAAAGCAATTATCCTGTAATTGAGTTATTGCAGACCGAGACATTGTTATCAATTAATATCATTTAGTTTTTAGTTGTATAGATACCTAATACGCAAACATTTTAAATTTATATTTTTTTTGTCTGTAATAAACTTCCATGTTATTTAATGCTGTAATAAGTATATTTATTGATGACTTGCTGCCCCCACGAACTTCGCTTCGCCTTACTGTGTTTTTTTGCTGAGCATACATTAGCACATACCAATAAATGAATTTGCTATGCTGCCTCGTGAAACTACTCTAAAGCGGAATTTTTTTAGGGGTTTTTCTCTATTTTTTTCTTCTTCTATTTTTCGCCATACCTCAGAGTTCAAGGTTTAAATAAAAAAGAATTGGTCTAGACGCCTTCGAGTTAGCTTATATATACTGAACATATTTTGCGATTCATTATTAAATATTGATTGAATGGTTTTCGTTTTCGAAAGAAGTCTATTTACATCGAATTAATACAATAAGCTTAATAATATATAGTTTTGAATTAAATCTAGACTTTGTTACATCAATAAGTAAATTGGCTCGATTTATTTAGAGCTGCAGATGTTACGAGTGGTGCAGTATCAAACGAGCCCTTGTTATGTAAATTCAAACTTTGATTCCTATTTGTCAATACATTTGAAGTGGAAACGAATGAATATTTGAGTCGATTTATAAGCAATGTGTCTGGGTATTCTATATTTGTATGAATTTTACATTTATATTTAAACAATTGTGAACTATACTTAATTATACATACGATTTATATGAAAATTTTCATGATCATATTGCTCCTTCCTGGCTTAATAGTTAAAGCTTTGTAACGCGTTTTCGGTCCTTGATTCGATTCTCGCCGAACATTGTCATGGTTAGGCGAATGGATTATCTTTATAAATGGAAACGATAAATTCCATATCAAGAGGTAACGCGACAACAAGATGTATAATATTTTTACTATACAGAGCAAAGACTGAAAAACCGTTGTAAGGTGGACCGTTTCAGTCCCACATAACACATATGCGAGCTATGCGTTCTCGTTATGTGTCCAACAAACACATGTGAGGCATTAGCTTTTCCTTGTTTGAAAAATAGGACAATAAGTCTTTTGAAGTATGCTACATTATTTGGCCATTCGTACTGTGAGATTCATCGGTTGCCAGCGAAGGGTTTGTGGAACGACCCTTTTTATATAATGACTACTATTTTGTTACAAAAGCTTTTAGATACTATAACGGCCCTAGTCAAGTTCGCTTACGAAACGTTTGTAAATAGTGGTATAATTCGTAAAGCTAGGTACGTCTAAGCTGGAAGGCGTAAAACGAATAAATAACATTTTTTATTACATAATATATATATATATATATATTGCTAGTTATAAGATGTAAGTATGTAAATATATTTTTTAAATGTTTTTCATGTAGAATAATCGGTGTGAGTATTAATGTGTCGTTCTATCGAATTAGTAATAACAGTTAAGATAAAATAATGATGTGGAATATACCAATAAATATTGTTTTTCATACTTTTTTAATTGGTCATGCTCAGAGATCCTCGGATCAATGGTAAAGCTGTTGTTTTTATTTAGATGGCAGATCCTTATCTGTGTGTCCCTTGACCCACTTGTCAAAACTAAATTATCAATTAATTGCATGACCAAAAGTCACATAAGAAGTCTCCATTTACTGTACAAGAAAATTATATAACAAAGTTATTGATTAAAACTCAAGCGGAGTGACCTAATGAACTGCAGGCGATCACAAGAGCAGCAAACTTCCAGTTGCGGAACTCCTCGAAAGCTTTTAAAAGGTAATTTAATTTCTAATCGAACGTAAAAATTATTCAACTTTATCGCCTCAAAGTGGGAAAGCCATGATTTTGTGTAATGCAAATAAAATATATTTTTCTTTTCAGAGAAACAGCCGAAACTATTTTAAATATTATGTTGTAGTTTTAACACATTTTTTTACCAAGCAATAACTTTTTACTTTTTTGCATTCTATGCGATGTATACTGTATATTATCTTATTTAGTCTCGTTAGATTCCAGAGGGGCATATAGCATATAGTTTCGTTTATTCTGAATCAGTTATACTGATAATAATCGAATACAGCTACAGAGGCTAAAATATGTCTACTGACATTTTGTACAGTAAAAAATTTTTGGTCAAACTTGATGCCTGACACAGATATTTTAATTAAAAGGAGAAAATAAAACCATCAACTTTAAAGTCGCTACCGTGGCAGAGCTCACTTGTTCAATTTAGAAAGAAAATGTGTTTAATTTTTAAACCGTATGGTTACCCTACACCCAAGCAACTGTTTTTACATCCACTGATTTAATACTCTTTTTCGAGGCTCAAGTTTTAATTAGTGGGAGAAGTTTGTGCAGCTCTCTTAAGCAATCACAACTTAGCCAAGCTTTGCATGCAACTCGGAAGTATGAAGTTATCTAAACAATCTTTAATTTCCTGTCTTTCTGATCTTCATTATAACTTTATCCTTTGACAGACATGAGACTGAATCATTTTGTTGTCTTCAATTTTTTTCCTGAATATGTAACTTTAGTATACCTACTGAACTGTTATAGGTTTCTGTGATGACATATCTCCTCTTTTAACAAGCATTAAAACTTCATGCCTCAATTCATACAAATTTAATTCACACTATTATTGATATCGTAGAAATTATCTTAAGCTTATTAGCTGGGTGCCGCAGTAAATTCAAGTACGGTTGACATTTATCCAAAGTTACATCCGTTACAATAACAGTCGCAGTAACGATATCCGAGCGTCTCCCATTTGTTCTAGTTTGTGAACTGCACTCTCCTTTTAACTGTCTTACTACACACAAAGCTATAATATATCCGACCTTTTTTTACACGAGGCAAATAGGCGATTCTTCTGATGTTTTAAGTTGATAGACTTATACTGTCAGAAGGCAGAAGGCTCGCGAGTGCGTTTACGGCATTTTTAGGAAAATTACTTTAGTTAACAAACAATACAAAGTTGTGGTACGTCTAGCAATATGTCTTATACAAGATTGGATATTCATCCAAATACATTATATATTCCAGCACCAGCGGCTAAATTTCAAATCAATCTAATGGCAGTGTTGAACACAAATGAATATATATATATGAAGGTTCGAGAAACACAAACAATTGTACTGTAATTTTGTTTTATATGGACTACGAATAATAAAAAGGACTTGAAATTCAATTACCTTAAGTTGATTAATTCAAATGGAAAAAGTGTTCTACTGGTGTACGTCATAATCATAATAATTCTACCATCATAAGTTGGAATTATTAAACAAAATATTCTTAATAATTGCATTTTTAAAACACGTAACACTTCTCCGGCTGTTCTGAACACAAACAATTTTTTTATTAGATTTGAAGAAATTTAAATGTCTTGTGTACCATAGAATAAGTAGCATCTAATTCCAGCGTGCGACTCTCATTCCTGAAGACGTGGATTCGATTCTCGTCTGTGCACCAACAGACTTTGTCTTTGTGCGCCTTTAACTCGCTATAAGACGGAAGTACGGCGTCAGGCTAGTATATTAAGATATCTATATAATCACGATTACAGTACGGAAATCTAACGCCCCGACCTAGTTGTTGCGTTTTTAAATAAATGGATGGATGGCAACATTTGGATGTTGGCAACATGGATACCGCCGCCGCCCATGGACACTATTTTATATCTTTAAAAAATAATTCGTTTTAGGGTTCTTCGAGTAAACATCGTACCAATTCTTATAAGACTGGCAACGCACTCGCGAGTATTCTCCAATTACTAATAGTGAGCGGGAAAAATATGTAAACAATAAGCAATTATGGAATGAACGACTCTTTCCGAGTAGCGATTTAAATTCCTACAAAATTGTAAACGTTAAAAGTTTTATTATGCAATAAAGGGCAGCGAACGAAACTCTTGATAAATTTGATTAATTCAACTCGATACAGCGAATATTCGAATTTCCAGGGAGAAAAAATAAAAACGGATAGATTTAAAATTTGTAAGTCCTTATCGACGCGAGCGGATAAACGCAAACACTAAGACTTTAAAACATATTTACTATGTGTACAAAAGGTACACTTACTTGTAAAAAGTAATCGAGGCAATGTATTTAATTAATCGCGCTTTAATTGTACCACGTTTACGAAAATTTTAAACTATATTTTATTTATTTTAATTCTTTTATTTTTGTTATATCACTTATATTTTTTGTCGGGATGCTTTTGGTTTCAATTTGTTCAATAACCAAGAGAAAATCTTTAAATAGTGTTAATCGCGCTTTAATTGTACCACGTTTACGACAATTTTAAACTATATTTTATTTATTTTAATTCTTTTATTTTTGTTATATCACTTATATTTTTTGTCGGGATGCTATCGGTTTCAATTTGTTCAATAACCAAGAGAAAATCTTTAAATAGTGTTAATCGCGCTTTAATTGTACCACGTTTACCAACTAACAAAGCCAGTTCGTCCCGGTCCGATACTTTACTCTGAGCCATGATCGATTTGTAAATGATAAAAATATAAAGATGTTGTGCAATCAAACCAAAATCCTGCAAAATCCACAGCGTCCTGGCCGCGGGTAAGGGTCGTACCGAGTGGCGCGGAGCGACGAGCGGAGCGACGAGCGCAGCGGACAATGAGCACGCCCAACCTGGAATGTTCGGCGACTCTGCTAAGCGAAACTAAACCTTGTGACCTCACCAGTCGGGATGCTATCGGTTTCAATTTGTTCAATAACCAAGAGAAAATCTTTAAATAGTGTTAATCGCGCTTTAATTGTACCACATTTACCAACTAACAAAGCCAGTTCGTCCCGGTCCGATACTTTACTCTGAGCCATGATCGATTTGTAAATGATAAAAATATAAAGATGTTGTGCAATCAAACCAAAATCCTGCAAAATCCACAGCGTCCTGGCCGCGGGTAAGGGTCGTACCGAGTGGCGCGGAGCGACGAGCGGAGCGACGAGCGGAGCGACGAGCGCAGCGGACAATGAGCACGCCCAACCTGGAATGTTCGGCGACTCTGCTAAGCGAAACTAAACCTTGTGACCTCACCAGTCGGGATGCTATCGGTTTCAATTTGTTCAATAACCAAGAGAAAATCTTTAAATAGTGTTAATCGCGCTTTAATTGTACCACATTTACCAACTAACAAAGCCAGTTCGTCCCGGTCCGATACTTTACTCTGAGCCATGATCGATTTGTAAATGATAAAAATATAAAGTTGTTGTGCAATCAAACCAAAATCCTGCAAAATCCACAGCGTCCTGGCCGCGGGTAAGGGTCGTACCGAGTGGCGCGGAGCGACGAGCGTAGCGACGAGCGGAGCGGAAAATGAGCACGCCCAACCTGGAATGTTCGGCGACTCTGCTAAGCGAAACTAAACCTTGTGACCTCACCAGTCGGGATGCTATCGGTTTCAATTTGTTCAATAACCAAGAGAAAATCTTTAAATAGTGTTAATCGCGCTTTAATTGTACCACGTTTACGATAATTTTAAACTATATTTTATTTATTTTAATTCTTTTATTTTTGTTATATTACTTATATTTTTTGTCGGGATGCTATCGGTTTCAATTTGTTCAATAACCAAGAGAAAATCTTTAAATAGTGTTAATCGCGCTTTAATTGTACCACGTTTACGACAATTTTAAACTATATTTTATTTATTTTAATTCTTTTATTTTTGTTATATCACTTATATTTTTTGTCGGGATGCTATCGGTTTCAA
This sequence comes from Pieris rapae, assembly GCF_905147795.1. Classification (NCBI taxonomy): domain Eukaryota; kingdom Metazoa; phylum Arthropoda; class Insecta; order Lepidoptera; family Pieridae; genus Pieris; species Pieris rapae. The sequence goes on along the minus strand of NC_059533.1, from coordinate 1,964,757 downwards.
TTTGTTCAATAACCAAGAGAAAATCTTTAAATAGTGTTAATCGCGCTTTAATTGTACCACGTTTACCAACTAACAAAGCCAGTTCGTCCCGGTCCGATACTTTACTCTGAGCCATGATCGATTTGTAAATGATAAAAATATAAAGATGTTGTGCAATCAAACCAAAATCCTGCAAAATCCACAGCGTCCTGGCCGCGGGTAAGGGTCGTACCGAGTGGCGCGGAGCGACGAGCGGAGCGACGAGCGGAGCGACGAGCGCAGCGGACAATGAGCACGCCCAACCTGGAATGTTCGGCGACTCTGCTAAGCGAAACTAAACCTTGTGACCTCACCAGTCGGGATGCTATCGGTTTCAATTTGTTCAATAACCAAGAGAAAATCTTTAAATAGTGTTAATCGCGCTTTAATTGTACCACATTTACCAACTAACAAAGCCAGTTCGTCCCGGTCCGATACTTTACTCTGAGCCATGATCGATTTGTAAATGATAAAAATATAAAGATGTTGTGCAATCAAACCAAAATCCTGCAAAATCCACAGCGTCCTGGCCGCGGGTAAGGGTCGTACCGAGTGGCGCGGAGCGACGAGCGGAGCGACGAGCGCAGCGGACAATGAGCACGCCCAACCTGGAATGTTCGGCGACTCTGCTAAGCGAAACTAAACCTTGTGACCTCACCAGTCGGGATGCTATCGGTTTCAATTTGTTCAATAACCAAGAGAAAATCTTTAAATAGTGTTAATCGCGCTTTAATTGTACCACATTTACCAACTAACAAAGCCAGTTCGTCCCGGTCCGATACTTTACTCTGAGCCATGATCGATTTGTAAATGATAAAAATATAAAGATGTTGTGCAATCAAACCAAAATCCTGCAAAATCCACAGCGTCCTGGCCGCGGGTAAGGGTCGTACCGAGTGGCGCGGAGCGACGAGCGGAGCGACGAGCGCAGCGGACAATGAGCACGCCGAACCTGGAATGTTCGGCGACTCTGCTAAGCGATGGGCTGATGTTTAAGCGCGTCAAATGATATGGCCATTTATGTTTATAATAAGTGTGTTTAGCAATTACGAAACACTTAATTCAAAGATTCACTATTTAACAGTGAGAGTGCTTGGGTAATTAATATTTTTACTTTATATCATTAATTACGCTTGAAAACATAAACAAATGAAAATAGTACTGTGTATGTATAAGTATACAGTTATGACCCCTAGTTTGGGCCGTTGAATATATATCGCACAAAGTTACTTACTGTAAACGTAGAGACAATAGATAGTAAATATTTTACCCCCAGGTTTGGGCCGTTAATGTTAAAGTTGTATTTACTTGAAAAATAAGACTTTAAACTAAGTGCGTAACGCACCTTTTAGAATGACTCGCGACACTATTTAACACTGACCGAAATCGATGCAAACAAATCGGTGTGAGAGAAGTGTTTTAAGGAAAGCAACCGGCTTACTTCCTTCCCATGTGTGGTCTTCGGACTTCACCGGCCCTCGGATGCAGCAGTCTGCATCTGAAGTCCTGTCACGGTCGCCACATTTTGTCCGGGAGATGAATTGGCTGATGTACAATTGCAGCACTCAAACAACCTGGAACTGTAGAGGACAAAGGTGTAAAATGCAAATGAAATAAATTACACACGGTTTGGCTATTTCTAGAAGGTCCAGTGGGCCCATACATAGAGACTCCTTCAAATAGGTTGAGCTCTGCAGCATATTATGCAAAAAAGAAAATCCAACAGTTTACTGATAAGTAAGCTACAATTGTGTATCATAGCTACTTTCACAGTGTTCTGTTGTATGGTATTCTACTGTTGGGTGTGGCTGCAGAGGTTCAATCCATATTTGTGCTGCAGAAGCAGGCCATTCGTGGATTTGTTATGTTTCTCCAAGGGAGTAGGTACGGAATAAGTTACAGAATTAAATATTATGACACTATCTGTTCAACATATTATTTGCCTTGTTGTGTGTACAAAAAAATTCAAACAATGTTAAAACAAATGGTGACTTTCACCAGTATTATACGCGAAATAGAACTAATTTGAGTGTATGACCAAACAGGCAGGAAGATAAACCACTCACCACAGAAATTGTATTTGTTTTTACAACAAAAAACAAATTATAAGCCCTTGTTAAATGTTAATTAATCAATAAAGCTTTTATTTTTTCTTATACTGAAATGATCCTAATCATTGGGATTGAATTGCTTCAGTTCAAACAATTTGTATGACTCAAAACTTAGCAATGGAAAAAAGAGTGGCAAAAAGTTTCTTGTCAGTTATGCATGCCCGCTCTATGCCATTGACTTGCGAACTGGTAGTAAATATAAATTTACCATTAATTTAACTTTATTTTTTGACATTCATAAGTGTATTTGTTTACCTATGTGAATAAATTATTATTGTTATAATAAAGATTTTGAGTAAACTAGGAACACCCTTTCAGCTACTTGGATAACATTTTTTCTGATTGCATTGTACATGAAAAATGTATTGTTAACTGGTTAGATTCAGATCAAAGTGGACAAAAAATTAATGTTGAGCGCCATAGGGTTAACCAACACATATAAATAACTTTTAGGCCAATTACAACAATCATTCAAAAGGTTTTTAAAATAATATTAAGAATAAACTTAGGTCTCTTGAAAATTCTAATGATGCTTATGAACAATATGTAATATGAAATTCTGTGATTGGGGTACACCAGCTATATACAACTATTTCTACCGGGCCAGTTGTTTATAAACTATGTCTAAAATTATTCTACCTTCATTCATCTTGATCCATGTGTTGACATACATATAGTTTGCACAGTTATGTAAGTGCATTCTCTTATTTCACTTTGCTTCATTAACACAGGTGAAATGTTTGGATTTCATATTTATTCATTATTTTAAATTTAATTACCTTGATTAACTGTTTTAACAAGTGATGAGCAGCCTGATACTGGTTGCAATGGTTACAAATACTTTGTATGACTAATATAGACATTGTGTATCATATTCAATACCTTGAATTTGATTATACTGAGTGTGTAGGAGTCTCGGGGGACCTTGATTCGAAAACCTCCGTGAGATTTGGAGTAATTTTTGCTGCTAAAGTTGTAGTTTAAAATAAATTAAATATTTAAAATTTTTTTCGTATTTTGTGCAATATTAGAAATTTGTAAACGATCCGCCATTGTAAACTTTTCTATTTACCTTGAATTTGCTTATTCTGAGTATCTAGGGGTCTCAGGGGCCTTGATTTGAACACTTCCGTGACATTTGGAGTAATTTATGGTATCTGAATTGTAATCTACACTAATTACATATTTAAAAACACTTTCGATAAAACATCAACATTAAAAATTTGTAAACAATCCGCCATTTTAACTTTCGAACTTTTCTATTGGTTATCCATTAAATACTTTTCTATTGGTTCCATTTAATACTTTTCTATTGGTTACTAGAGATGTGACATTTTGCATAAAATTAATCGATTGTTTTTAGTATGAAAAATCGATGATAATAAAGAATTGTTTTTTTTTATTCCTACTACAATAAAGCTAATTCTTACTAAAAATCGATGATAATAAAGAATTGATTTTTTATTCCTACAGCTTATAAAGCTAATTTTTACTACAATAAAGTGTTTACTTTATTTTCTAAATTTTATATTCAAAAATCACCCAAAACCGAATCAGAGCACCCCACTTTCTACGTGGTCTGGTCTTGTCTGTTGGCTTTTGAACGGCTCCGGCGCGAAGGAAGAGCAGCCCCCACCCGCTACGTACCAAAGGACAGGCATGAAATGCCTGTTCTTACTAACCGAATACTACCGAATTACTAATTAGAATTATCAGAGCACCCCACTTTCCTCGTGGTCTGGTCTTGACTGTTTCCTTCGCGCCGGAGCCGTTCAAAAGCCGAATTATTATCTAGTTCGGTTAGGTTAGGTTGGTATATTAATATTTAATTTAAATAACTGTTCAAAAAACAAATTATTATCTAGTTCAATTAGGTTAAGTTAGTATATTAATATTTAATTTAAATAATAATGGAAAGCGAAAGATTTTCATCGAATATTTAAATCGCGCTCTAAATTCGACTTTTAAAAAATCGATATTTTTTTACATCCCTATTCATTTTTTAAACGAAATCGGCCATTTCGAATTTGTATTTTGTCAGTAACCGACGTGTGTTAAAGTTACAGTGCCGATTAGCCGTTAAAAAGCCGCTACTTTTTATATTTCTTTTGTTTTTCGTGAATGTGCGTTATTTTATTTGCATTTTTTGAAACTTGGTGAAATATGCTTGGTAGACGACCGGCTTATGTGGATGACTATGAGGACGATGGGTCCGGTTAATGTTCGGTAATATGTTTTGTTTTTTTTATTATTTTTTTATTGAAATGACTGTTTCTGGTGCTTGAAATTGGTTGGGGGTGATAAGTATATAGTCCCGGCACGTAAGTTGGCAAGGTTTTGGCGTAGTGGGGGAAAATTCGCGCATCGTGGAACAAAAAACTGTTCACTTTTATTGATTGTCATTATGGTTATTGCCATCATTTTGTTTTAATCTTGTATATAAACAAAGCGGAGGAATTCGTGACATTTCTTAGGTCTTATAAATAAAACATAATATGCATTTTTTAATTACTTACTTTAAAAAAATATTATTATTAAAAATTATTTTAATAATATGTAATTTATTATTATTAAAATAATTTTAATTAAATTTTTCTAGCATGTCTGTGTAATAAGCGCTTTACGTGCCGAAAATTATAATAATTTCAACCTTATTTTGGGTCATGTTTACACTTGTAAAAAAATACTTGAATGTCTAAATACTAAAAGGGCACTTGTTGCACACCTCAATTTATTTCTGAATTAAATTTTACATGAGATAGAAATAACTATAGTTATTGAAAGAAAGAAGATACAAACTTGTTTTATGTATACTGTTGAGAATGTACATGACAAGATAAACCATATTAAAAAGTTGCATATTTCTCTGTGAATCCTTAAAAACAGCCACAAAATATCATGGCCTTTTAGTAATAAGGTTGGTACTTAAATAGCAATCAGTCTTAGTAATATTTTAATAAAGTCAAACACAAAGTTAATCAAAAAAGTTATAATGTCTTAGATGATCACCTATTAGTTTTATTCTTATTATTCTACAGGCCAATTATAAATACTATTCCAAAATGACAGGCATTTTTTCGGGAATGTATTGTTGGAGTTCTTTTAGATCAACCATTTTTTCCTTTGCAATGGGGACAACAGCGCTGCAGATTTTTTGTGTAGACAGTTGTAAGTTTATTTGATTTGTTTTCCTTAACTGAAACAGGCGGGTGTAAGGCCATCAATAAATTCTTTAGTTTGAACAGTTTCATACTGTTATGCTTCAAATTGGAACTCATGGTATTTAGAAATCAATTTTTTTATTTTATTTTATTAATAATATTTAGGGAACCACTCTTGAAAATTACATTTATTACATTGATCAACCACACAAGAATCTATTTGCGAGCTGTACCTTCGTGATGCACTTAAGTGTGTACTCTGGTACTGGTAGCAAAGTTACAAATTCCAAAAGTATTCACTGACAGCTGCCGCGAATAATACTTGTCTTGGACTGGTATGCGCGGAATACCGATATAACGAAAGTCTTCTATTGTTTTGACTTTTCTCTGCACTATTGAATGTTTAGCATTTTCATTCAATGCGTTGTCTCGTAATTTGGCTTTCAGTGATTCACATTGAGAGCAGGCATCTACAGCAGGTCGGCTGATAAAAAAATATAAAAGTCTCTGATGTGTAGTGTAATTCTTTAGTTGGGAACGAAGCAATGTGCTCATGTATTTTTTCACTTACTTCGGCACTTGAACAAGGATGCTTCCCATGTTTATCTTTTTGAATTTCACCAATCTCCAATAAATTGACAATGCGGCAGATCCTTCTTGGGGTGACTTTATGAGCATTTAGCTTTCTTGCATACATTAATCCGCTTACAGTTTAGAGCAAATAATACTGAACAGTTTTTGATTTTGGCTTTCCGTTGGTTCTCTCTACCTCACTTTTTTTCACACCTTTTAGCTCCATCAGTCTCTGAAGGTGTATGTCCTGCTCGTTCTCCGAACCCATTGAGTAAAACGAAATTAGAACAGCATCATCAGACCGTTTTTACTGCAACTGAAACATGAAAAATCATTTTTTTTCCCCACAAATCTGGTATGATATGTAGTGAATTTCTAGTAATGAATTGTGTTCACGCCATCCAATCACCTTAGTCCTCTCGGTCCTCATTTTCTGTCCCATCAGCACCCGTTCCTTAAACACCACTCTCTCTCTCTCTCAATATTAAAGAGTGGAAGGAGGGGACTATGAGACTTGCGCCCGCGCCTTAGAGAGAAGCCACTACCGCCGTCGCGAGGTCACGCTTGCTCACTTCTACTACTGTGTTTACGCTATCGCAGAGTACCAAGTACTTACCGCTTAATATTCTATACGTGGTCTTCTCCCACGGAGACAAGTGAAGTGCCTGAGGACTAAAGGTGAGTGGTGTTTCCCATATTTCTTCTTTTTACGCCGCATTCCACTTGCCCCTCGGCCCACCTTTTCTTGGTCTCCGCCATTACATTGTTTGGTCCTTTTCGAGCCGCGATATACTATTTTAGTTTGTTTCAAATCGCGATTTGATTTAATTTAATTTAATTTAATATATATATATATATATCTTTGTCATTATGGAGACTCGTAAAGCGGCTTCTGAGAAACAAGGCGCTAACAGTTCGCTTGAAATTGATCGAGCCGTTTTAATTGCAAAACGAGACAATTTATTTTCACGTGTACAAGACTTGTACGATAGGTCAAAGAAAACCTCGCAGGAGGCTGACATAAATTCTTTTTTATCGGGTATGATATCAATTGATAATATTCGGGATTCGTTTTGTGAAACAGTGAGTAAAATAAATGTTATCGAATTAACTATTAATCCCTTATACACTGTCAATTTTAATTGCATAAATTCATTTGAAGACATGTATTGTCACTGTAAATTCATTTTTGAGAAATTTAATAAATTTGTTGTAGGTAGGAATGATTTATCTGATGCAAACCAACACCAACGCAAATCGTTTCACTTACCAAAGTTGGAATTAATGATTTTCAACGGTGATGTCATTAAGTGGCCGTTATTTTACGAATCCTTTAAACGTACCATTCATGAAAATCCTGATCTTTCAGATCACGAACGAATTCAATATTTAATAAGTAAATTATCTGATTCGGCCCTCTCTGTTTGTGCAGGTATAATTCCAAATGCTGAAAATTATGCTTTAATTTGGCAAACGCTTATAAACAAATACCATGACAAACGAAGTTTGGGTTCAGCTTATATGCAAAAGATTCTAAACTTCAAACCGCTTACCACCGCTTCACATAAAAATTTACAATTGTTTCTTGACAATTACTGCACCGCAATATCAAGTTTAGAATCATTACAATTAGAAAATTTAGCTGATTTTATATTACTATATTTATCATTGAAGAAATTAGATTCTAGTACAGTTCGTTCCTTCGAATTACATAATATTTACAACCCTACAATACCTAGTTATAAAGATTTAATTGCATTCGTACGCGAGCATAATAGAATAGCTCAGCATTTGGATACTACTCGCACATTCGTTAACAAACCGGTTTCTTCGCGTGCGTTTGTGTCGCTTACAGAGAAGCGGTCTAATTGTTCATTTTGTAAACGCGTCGATCATTTTAATTTATATAAATGTAATTCATTTAACGAATTGTCTATAGATGATAAATACACTTTTATCAAAAACAATAAAGGGTGTTTTAACTGTTTAAGCTTATCGCATATGTTAAATAAGTGTAAGTCTGCATGGAATTGTCGTAATTGCCGCATGAGACATCATTCTACGCTGTGTCGTAATGCGACTGTTTCTCAAGAAAACATGCACGCTAATAACTTGAATCGAATGAGCTATGCAACTGCGCCGCTTGCTGGGCCTCCCGCTAATAATACACCTAATTTACCACCACGCAGCGACAATCAGCCGATTAATAACTCAAATATTTCACTTTGTAATATTCGGCCGGCTATTTCCGAAAGTAATAATACATGTTTATTAGGTACGGCGCAAGTATATATATATGATTTAAATGGTAAACCACACACAGTTCGTGTTTTAATTGATTGTGCGTCTCAAAGCACTTTTATAACCATGAAATGTTGCAAAAGATTAAGTTTAAAGGTTACTAAATTTTCGAATAAGTTTGTAAAAGGTATAGGTTCCGCTTCAAATCCGATAATAGGAGAAGTTTCTACCGTTCTTTCTTCTCGGATTAATAATAATTCTATACCTTTAAATGCCTTTACTATAGACAAAATAACAGACTGTTTACCGGTGGCACAAGTTAAAAAGTCTTCGCTGAAACATTTAAACAATATTACTTTGGCGGATGAAAATTATTTTTATCCGTCAGAGATAGAGATACTTATTGGTGCACCGCATTACGCCGATATAATGTTGTCGGGTCGTGTTACTGGCGCACCTGGCACTCCTACCGCTTTCGAAACAATATTCGGGTATATTATCATCGGTAACGTCCCCTTATTGGGTTCTGATTGCACCAATAACTGTAACAGTTATACCGCTATTTCGCTATGTTCTATAGTAGAACAACCGCAGTTAGAAAATTTAATTAAAAATGAAAAATTTCACCATGTTGCGGGTGATCAAAATCCTAGTGATTGTCTATCTCGCGGCTTATCACCCACTGCATTTGTAAATCATTCTACTTGGTTCACTGGCCCAAAATGGTTAGAACTGGAGTCATCTGAGTGGCCAATTACATCTCTAAACTCTGAAACAGCTGTTGATATAGAAGAAGAAAGAAAAATAGTCTCTGTTCCTGCTACAGTGTGGAGTGATCCAGACCCAATTTTAGAACTGTCTCATCGAGTTTCTTCTTGGTTATTGTTTCTCCGTACAGTGGTATGGATATACCGTTTTCTAAAAAGACTTCCTAGATCTACTAATATCTCTGCTGACGATATTAGTTTTGCTGAAATACAGATATTTAAGGTTTTACAAAAGGTATATTTCTATGATGTCATCCATAGCCTTAAAACTAGTGGCCGCTGCTCGCGTTCTATTCAACGATTATGTCCCTTTCTAGATGCTGATGGGTGGATAAGGGTTGGTGGTAGATTAAGAAATGCCAATCTTCAGTATGATCAGCAGCATCCTATTTTGTTACCGCGAAAGGACAGGATAATTGAGTTAATTATTTCCTATTATCATCGTCATAACTGTCACGCTGGTCCAGTCACTTTAATGGCGATTCTCCGACAACGTTATTGGATACTATCGTGCCGCAGCATAGTGCGATCAGTTATACATAAATGTAACTTTTGTTTTAAAGCAAATCCTCATCCTATTATACCGCTCATGGGTGACTTACCAGACTATCGTGTAAACGAATCTAAAGCTTTCGTCCATACCGCTGTAGACTATGCTGGTCCTATTTCAATAATTCCTTATCGAAAACGTGGAGTCCGCTCTATGAAGGCTTATCTTTGCATTTTTGTTTGTATGGTGGTTCGAGCTGTACACGTTGAGCTTACTACAGACCTTAGTACCAGTTCATTTCTTTCTGCATTCAAACGATTTATTGCGCGTCGTGGCGCTATATCTGTTCTTTATTCAGATAATGCAAAGAATTTTGTTGGAGCAAAAAATGCATTATCAGATATATTTACACTTACAAACTCGATTGAATTCCATGATACATTTGCCACTGAGCTTGCAAATAATCGTATACAGTGGAAGTTCAATCCTCCTCGAAGTCCTCATTTTGGTGGCTGCTTCGAAATATTTGTTAAGGCTTTTAAGAACCATTTGCGTCGTGTGGTAGGTGATCAGTTACTAACGTATGAAGAAATGTTAACTGTTCTTACACAAATTGAATCAGTTATCAATTCTCGACCGCTTACACTTTTAAGTGAGGATCCACCTGAGCTCACAGCTTTAACTCCGGCTCACTTCTTGATGTCATCACCAGTAAAATTTATACCCGCTAGAATGAAAGTAGATGATGAACCAGTTTCACTTTTAAAACCATATGCGTTGTTGGATGGTATGATACAATCATTCAGTAATCGATGGAAATTGGAATATCTCCATTTGCTACAGTCGAGAACAAAATGGAATACACAAGCCAATCCTGTCACAATAGGTACAGTTGTAGTTATAGTGACAGATAACGTTTCTCCACTTTCTTGGCCTTTAGGAAAGGTAATGGAAATTTATCCCGGAAAAGATGGAATTTGTAGAGTAGTTTTAGTCAAAACTGCAACGGGAATTTATAAAAGGCCTGTTGTGCGTTTATGCCCATTACCGAACCAATAAAACTGCCTACAAAACCGCTTACAAAACAACTTACAAAACCGCTTTAAAACCGCTAATAAAACCGCTTACAAAACAACTTACAAAACCGCTTTAAAACCGCTTACAAAACAATTTACAAAACCGCTTTAAAACCGCTCGATCAACCGCTTAATACACCGCTCTCCAAACTGCTTTATGAATCTTTTACAACCCGCTTTACAAAATCGCTTTACAAACCGCTAAACAAACTCATATAGTTCTATGATCTTTTTTACCAATCGCGAATATCAATTTTCTTTTCTCATTGTTATAACTATTATTATTTTTTTTTTGTCTTTTTATTATTATTTCTCTTTATAAAAAACCCAAAGGTTTTTTAGGCCGGGGGCAATGTTCACGCCATCCAATCACCTTAGTCCTCTCGGTCCTCATTTTCTGTCCCATCCGCACCCGTTCCTTAAACACCACTCTCTCTCTCTCTCAATATTAAAGAGTGGAAGGAGGGGACTATGAGACTTGCGCCCGCGCCTTAGAGAGAAGCCACTACCGCCGTCGCGAGGTCACGCTTGCTCACTTCTACTACTGTGTTTACGCTATCGCAGAGTACCAAGTACTTACCGCTTAATATTCTATACGTGGTCTTCTCCCACGGAGACAAGTGAAGTGCCTGAGGACTAAAGGTGAGTGGTGTTTCCCATATTTCTTCTTTTTACGCCGCATTCCACTTGCCCCTCGGCCCACCTTTTCTTGGTCTCCGCCATTACAAATTGAAATATGAAGTCATAAATTCATAAAGTCATAAAGTCATAAATAATTATAAAAAAATAAATAAAAAAGCCTTTTTATTTCCTACAAATATAACTTTTTACATTGGCCCATCTCCAAGCGCTTACTTATCTAATTAAAATTAATACCATCTTATTTTTATTTATTTTCTATATTATTTACCTACTATTAAACTATTTTATTTATTGTTATTAATATATTACTTATATAATATTTGCTACTATATATATCATATTTACTACTAGATAATATTTACTATTACATTATTTTATTGTATTATTAGCTAGCTTGGTTAGATTTTAGTATACTTAAATAATATAATTTGTAGGAACCCCATTATTGGGTGAAGGCCTCCTCCAAAGATGCCCATTTGTCTCTGTCTTACTTTGTTTTTGTTTGGCTATTTTTAATGTTGATCTAATTAATCGGTGGTCTGACGGATAGTTTAAATTCAGGACTTCAAAGTTATTGAATAGTTTTGGTTGGTTGGATAGTATATAGTCGATCTCATTTTTGTGTTGTCCATTTGGGGATCGCCACGTCCATCTCCGGCTACGGTTTTTCTTGAAGCATGTGTTGATGATAGTTAAATTGTGTTCAAGTGCGTAGTCGACAAGTCTCTGTCCTCTATCGTTTCTTTCACCGTCCCCATGTTGATGCACTATTAAGTATTCACCTTCTTTAGGAGCCCCTACCTTCGCATTAAAGTCGCCCATTAGTATAATGTTCTTATGTGTTATTTCCATAGCTTTGTCGATAGTTTTATAAAATTCCTCTATTTATTCTTCTTTTGCGGATTCGGTGGGTGCATATACCTGTATAATGGATATCTTAAATTCGTGAAGTATTAAATTTAGCATTGCCACTCGTTCTGTTAGGCCGGTGAAGCTTTCGATGTTGTTTTTAAGAGACTTCTTAATAATGAAGCCCACTCCAAATTTACCTGGTGTACTACCAATGTAGCAGAATATTAAGTTGTCATATTCCTCTATTTTATTACCAAGTCGTCTGATCTCTGAGATACCGATTACGTCATAATTGATTTTTTTTGTTGCTTCATTTAACTCCAACCAACGTTCATGTGAAGATAGGGTCCTGACGTTGTAAGCTGCGTTTTTTAATTTGGTTGTGTTTTTGTATTGTCTGATCACCGTCTGTGTGGCTTTTTTTGGAGGGTTTTGGTCGTACTCTCCCGCGGTGACCGGCCGTATTGGGAGATTTGAGGTTGGGAGAGGGTCCGATTTCGATTGCTATTCAGTGTTGTGTTGTGATGTATTCGTTTGGCGTTGAGTTGTTTCTGCTTGAGTGAGGATTAGTTTGGGCTTTTGTATAAAATAGTTCTTCATGCTTCCTTTGTTTTTCTTAGGTGGTTGCTTTTTAGTATAGATTCAGAGAGATTTCTTTTGTTTGACTGTTTATACAACGGTTGTTTGTTGTTCAATATAATAATTTTGTCGTACTTTATAAAGGCAGTATTGCCTGCATCTTTTTCTTTTTGAACTTGGACTTGAAGTTCTCTACGCTTATTTAAAATTTCGATTGGGTAGTCTTCTTTTAGGTAATATGAAGTATTTTGGAGCTAATGTTTATTTTTTTGGATTTTTAATTTGAATCCCAATGTGTTGAATGCTATTACTATAGGTCTAACTTTTTCGCCTTTTTTCCCCAGTCTTCTAACAGCTTCTATATTGTGAGTTTCGCATGAAATTTTGATGTATGTATTTATTATGTTTATGACCATTTCTTCGAGTTCATCGTATGACTTTTCGCTCTCTTCTACGCCAAACAAGATTAGATTTTTGCGTCTAAACTGTCTTTCTAGGTTGTTTATTTTTTTTGTTTGTTCTTCTAGGTTTTTCTCCAAAAGCTCGTTTTTTAGTTCTAAGTTATTAAACTTCTCGTTGAGGCTGTTGATTATTGTACATTTAATATCTTCTTTCATATCTAGCATGTCTTGTTTTTGTTGCTTTATATCTTGCTGCATGATAACTAACATATTTTTTATTTCCTCCATCGCCTGTTATGATGCACTTAGTGCCCTCTATGAAAGATGTATATATATTTTTTATATTCTATTTGTGATATTCTTATATTAAAATTAAGTGTTCAATATTTATTGAAAAATAAATTTTTGAAAGTTATGGTTCTCTATTTGAACTCGAACCCAATGAGAACGTCACCGGCACCGCAAGCGATTTGACTAAGTGTCTTTACTGCATATGCTTGAAAATATCGTACAAGTTACACACAGACACTAAATAAGTCAGTGTTATACCAAGTCTTGACACTTGTGCCGTTATTTTTTGCAAAAATTAGTTCACTTCACATCACTACACTATTTCACTTTAATGTTGTTCATTGTGCACAATTCCTGCATTTTAGGTATTCTTTTCAACATAAGTTATCTACAAAAGTCACTCGTTTGAAGCGTTGTGATTTTGGCGAAATATTTATGCTTTTACAATGTTTCTCGGCGGAATAACATTTACACTTTTTTATCTCGAAATATTACACCACTTTTCCTACTTTTGAAACGATATTATTTCTTGTTATATTTTAAAAATACAAAGAATTGGGGACACGATACGAGTTGTTTCACGTCTACCCTCAACCCTAGTAGGAATAAATAGAAGCTTACTATTCCTGTAAATGCTGAAGTGCTGTTTTGACAGAAAACGGTGTAGATTCGATTGATGCCTGGCCGCAGCGCGGCTGTAGCACTGCAACTGCGCGTTGTTTATTATGTTGTGGCCATTGAAAATATAGTAGTGACTACTGTGGTTGAGGGCACAGATAGCACTGCCTCATATTGAGGCCCTTCGGCTTCTGTAACTCTCTGTTGCTCTACACTTGACGAGTTTTCAATATTTTGTATATTAAGTAGTAGTTGCAGCAGATATAAAATCGGCATCCGTAAAATTATTTTCATTAAACGGCCATATGCCACACTTTCTGAATGCGTTGATTGCTGTCGAAATTGTAGCTGCCTGAATATATGCATTTCCAAATATTTCACTTATCTAAAATACAGTTACCCCACGCCCTGAATGTGATCTCAACCAGGCCGAAACAGCATGGTCATAATGTGTACTGAGTGGTCTCATTAATGCAACATCTGCTGGCTGCATTTTATGTGTGCAGTGAGGTGGAAAGCAAAGAAAGAATTATAACTAAATTTTTACGTGCCAGATCAATTACTTCCAAATTTTGAGTGTGACTTACATGCCCATCTAGAAGCAGCAACACATGACTAGTAGGAGTAGCTCCGGAGAATCTGATTAACTTTTTGGACCAAGTAAAAAATATTTCAGTAGTTATCCAGTCTCGAGCAATGCAAACACCTTCAGTACCTGGTGGGGCGTCATCTAACAATTCTGGTTTTATTCGTTGTCTCGGAAAAATCATCAGTGGCGGCATGTAGATGCATGTAGATCCAGATGATAATGAGCCTACTTGTTTTCGTCCTTTCATGGCCAATATTTTGCTCTTGGTTTTAGATACAACGGAGATAGCAGTTTCGTCACAATTATATCTATACTAATATTATAAAGAGGAAAGGTTTGATTTTTTGTTTGTTTGTATGAATTGAATAGGCTCCGAAACTACTTGGCAGATTTGAAAAATTCTTTCACTGTTGGAAAGCTACATCATTCCTGAGTGACATAGGCTATATTTCATTTTCAAAAAAAAATAGGCATCCTTACTAAAATTACGATAACATTAACATTTGTTTATTATTTGATACAATTCTAACAGATGGCGCTGAGTTAAAGGTAGTTTATAATATCATAAATGGAAAAGCAATTAGATATTTTTTTACCTTAAAATAAACTTTATTCTATGTAAACGAAGTCGTGGGCATCGACTAGTATTTTCATAAATTGAGAGGAGCAAAGGCATGTTTTTTGTGCCTTGAAGGATATCACCGATGATCAGAGTGCAGGCATAAACGAAGTGGCATTGATGGGTGGCACTGGGTAGTACACAAGCCACAACATGTGGCAAGCCGTCTTACTTAAAGTATGTCCCGTAACTGTGAGAGGTCAAAATGGAACGGTCGTTACAACTCATACCCTATTAGACGAAGGGTCGACTATTACAATTTTCGAGGAAAAGTTAGCCCTCGAATTTGGTGTGAGCGGGCCAAACAAGCCGCTGAAGATTTTGAATTTCGCGAAATTATGCGCTCGGGAAATTTGGTTTGCAATAAATTGATCGTTTCATTGGCTGTGTGACATGTGGCACCGTCCTGATGAAACCACATTTCAGTGATATCCATGTCATCAATAATAGGCCAAAATTTAGTGGTTAACATCTCGCGATAATTTCGCGAAATTCAGCTGTTAAGTGGCCAGCCAGATCGTGTGACTTAACACCACTGGATTATTTTTTGTGGGGCTATGTTAAAGACAGAGTCTATACGGAGCCAATCGAATCGATTGCAGCCTTAAAACTCAAAATCCGTGATGTCATTAACGAAATAGACCCTCCATTTTGCCAAAAAGTGATTAAAAATTTTGATGAAAGAATCAACATCTGTCAGCGTGATCGTGGTGGACATTTGCTAGATATCATTTTTCATTCATAATTGCCAAACTTTTCTCTTTGTAATACAATAAAAATTTTATTCATTTTCCTCTAAATTCTTTTTTTTATTTTGTTTTAGAAAACTAAGTTCTTGTTGAAATACCCTTTATAATATACAAGAAGTTGTTAATAACCCGCGGGATACAACATTGACAGCATTCTTCAAGTTATGTGCTCAAGATGATTTCGCGAAAACACTGACACATGACAGAGTTCCAGGTAACTATATATGGAACCAGAATTTTAACGGCGAAATTAGGTACTGCGGCTGATGGTTTCCGCAGAGTTAAAAAAAACGGATGCTCTTGGCAGAGTCTACGTGGTTCAACCCTACAACAGCGAATGCTTTTATCTGAGAATGTTACTGCATATTGTAAAATGCCCGACATCCTTTGCACACCTAAGAACTGTACAAGGTGTTGTTTACAATACTTATCAAGCAGCATGCAAAGCTATGGGGCTCTTGGAAGACGATTCTCACTGGGAAAACACATTATCAGAAGCAGCTGTTTGTAGTTCAGGTACATCATTAAGATATTTATTTGCCGTCATAGTAGTCTTTTGTCAAGTAACTGATTCTGTTAATCTATGGAATAAATTTCAAGAAAATATTGCCAGTGTTATTCTGATTCGGCGACGGCGAGAGTTAAACTCCGATGATGTACAATATGATCAAAGCATTATTGGAATTGAACAAAGTAGTAAATAAGTTTACTTTCGGGTAAATCGATCAAGGATTTTGGGCTGCCGATGCCAGCTAAGAGCGCTTGTAGACGTCCGTTTTTTTCACCGGATAATGGACCGTGTTTTTTGCCGGATTCGCAGTGACGTATGAATTATAATGAATGTGTGTACATGCACCGGACATCGGTCCGGCGAACAATTTACGCCGGTTGCACCACCGCTTCCCCTCGGCGCGACGGACACTGGTCCGGTGTAAGAAAGGGCGGTCATCTACGCCAGTGTATTGGTGCGTGTTGACGCTGCCGGACGTATTGCCTGTTTTCTGTTTAATTAGTTGTAATTGAGTGCCGTCTACCTGCGTTCTTTTAAAAATGGGTGATATTGACATGGAATTGTTAATAAGTTTGGTTGAAAATAGGTCTGTACTGTGGGACAAAACCCAAGAGTGCTATAAAAATAGACAGTCTAGTTTTGCCGCTTGGAGAGAAATTTGTCTTGCGTTAAATGAAGGTTTTGAAACGATGTCCGAGAAAGAAAAAAATGATTTTGGTACTATTTTATTTTCATTATCTTTATGAATATTGATTTTGCCATGGTACACGCCCTACTGGTGACATGAAATATTCTGCATATTTGTTACGAATCATATTTGCTGTTACATTACCTCGTGTTGAATGGGAACGAGGCAAATGGCATAGAGTAGACATCATGTGTGAACTAGCATTGTCAGTAGCATTATTAGCAATACCCTCTACTTTATGAATTATGTTTTTACAATGTTAACAGCAGTATCTGTTAAAACATTTAATGGTCTATGCAAAATCCTCCATTTATTGGATAAAATACCAAATGCGCATTCGACGTAGCGTCGCGCTCTTGTGAGACGATAATTGAATATTTTTTTTAATGAGTCAAGTTGATGCCCGCCGTAAGGACGAAGTACGTGTTGTTGTAAAGCGAAAGCTTCATCAGCAACAAATACATAAGGTACCTCACTGCCTGCACCTGGCAACTGCTTAGGTTGAGGAATATTTAATTTATCGCCTACTATTCTTTTCCAAAATTCTGTTTCTTTAAATACTGCTGAATCGCATTCTTTGCCGTAGGCTCCAACATCAATAAAAACAAAATTATAGTTTGTGTCTACCACAGCCATTAATACTATTGAGAAATAGTGCTTGTAGTTGAAAAACATTGATCCACTTTCTTCTGGCTTGATGATTCGAATATGTTTGCCGTCAATGGCTCCCAAGCAATGAGGAAAATTTGCATTCGTCTCGAAATTTTTTGCTATTGTTAACCATTCGTCTTCCGATGGTAGTTTCATATAAATTGGAGAAAGGGTTTCCCACAATGCTTCAAATACTTCTTGTACAATACAGCTGATAGTTTTTATACCCATTCTGAAACTGTAATGTAGATCACTAAATGTGTTCCCTGCAGCTAAATATCTGTAACATTTTTTTCTTTTTTAGGCAAAGATATCATAAAAAAATAGAACAATGCAAGAGATAACTGGATGAAATATCACAAAAAAGTTGAGGAATGTAAATCCGGCTCTGGTGCAAAAAGTCTACGAAAATATAAATTCTACGATCAAATGCTCTTTTTGTGTAAAATTGTGACTCGCCGAACAACGGAATCAAGTATTACATCAGAAAAAAACATCACACAATCTCACAATAAAGAAACTGACTCAACCAATAATGACCGTACCGCACCAGCCAATACTTCCGATAGAACAAAAACAAGCAAGAAGAGAAAGACAGACTGTAGCGAAGTTGATCGACAAATGCTTACTTTAATTAAATCAATTGACGATGAAGACAAGAGTAAGAGTATGTGTTTTTTCAAAGGTATTGCTCCGATTGTAGACAAGTATAGTGACGACGATTATGTTGAATTCCAATATGAAGTCATTAAAGTTATGAGAAATTTAACTCGGAGAAATCAAGTGTCCATGCAGCAGCAAAATTACAATTACAATATTAATCGAGGCTACACTACGGCTACACCTGACTACAGGATACAGGAATATCAACCAACACAACCCATTCCATCCACATCCAGGATACCTCAAGAACTCATGCAGCAAGATGATTCCCAATCTTCAATTATTACTGAATTAAGTTCAATAACATCGCCTGATTACGATTTCGATTTTTCTAAAAGTCCTTAATTTCTTTTTTGAGTATAATAAAACTATTACTACCTACTAAATTTTGTTTTAATTAATACAGGTAATCCCCTTTTCTATAATTTGAAATTGGACATCTCTTTAACATACCTTAGCGTAACGGCTAATCTCTCTGCCGGGGAAATAGATTTACGCATGTCAGTATCCTCGTGTCTTATTTTATCATATATGGCTGTTAATAACAGTTGAAAGGTTTCCTTCTTCATCCGAAAATAATTGTAAAATTTAGTTTCATCTTCTTCTAACTGTGTAAAAAGAGTTTGAAATGCACCATATTTTTCCCTTTCCAATAATATAGGATGCACCCACGATGACCTTTTACGTTTTTCTATTTCTTTTTGTTTCTTCTTGTACAAATAGTAGGCCAATACGATTTTTTTTTCTTATTATTCGACATTTCACACTTGTGTAATTTCTGACTACCAGTTCAAAACTAACGCATATAGACGGCAATCCATCCATCCGGTAAAAAAATATGTATACAAGGATAGCCGTTTATTGACGGTCCGTTATCCGGTGAAAAAAACGGACGTCTACAAGCGCTCTAATACTACTAACTCAGATTTAACTAACAGTGCCGAATACACAAGAGAAACATCATACGATCAAACGGGACTTTTCTATATCAATACTAATATTATAAAGAGGAAAGGTTTGATTTTTTGTTTGTTTGTATGAATTGAATAGGCTCCGAAACTACTTGGCAGATTTGAAAAATTCTTTCACTGTTGGAAAGCTACATCATTCCTGAGTGACATAGGCTATATTTCATTTTCAAAAAAAATAGGCATCCTTACTAAAATTACGATAACGTAATCCAAGGTGTGAAAAAAATATCAAAAAACTACCTTACATCGCGTGCGCTGCGAAAACTATTGATGATAGAACAAATTGATATACTACATTTTTTTAGAACACACCATTATCTACAAAAAATCAGCATATCTCTAACTATTACAGTCATGTCACAATAAGCGTTTTTTTATTGAAAAAAAGAAATTAAAATACCACCGCTACAAAAAGCTCTTTATTTGTACCTTGGTATTAACCCTTATCAAAATAAATGATGTATTATTTAAGACTGCTTCAATATCTTTATATTACTTTTTGAATTCTGACATTCTGACAATCCATTCAAAAGATATCACGAGTTAAAAAAAAATTAAAAAATAAACTGTATTCGGCTAGCTATGCGTTGTAGGCGTCACTCGGGCAGGGGTACGGGAGGGGGGTTAAGATCACGAAATAAACTTGCCGCGCGGCCCACTCGCGCGGTCGGTTCCCTACGTGATGGACGTGTGCGGAATTTACGCTTAAAATATTGTTCACTTAGTTATTAACCTAATAAATTACTTGAATATTTTTCATGATTTTCAATTTAATTTTAATGTATGATCGTATGATATTAAGGACTCTCGGAATGTCGGAAATGGATATACATACATACATGGCAAAACGACGTTTGCCAGGTCAGCTAGTACAAAATATAGCTCAAGATAAGCCACGATTACATCGATCAGAAAAAAGTATTCACTGCATTACCATCAACAATTAATAACAATGAAGGGAAATTGTTTTTCCTTGATGCCCCAGGAGGTACAGGAAAAACATTTTTATTTATTAAAAAAAAGTGAGATCTATCGGAAAAATTGCGTTAGCTGTTGCGTCATCCGGCATTGCCGCTACGCTTTTGGAAGGAGGCGGAACCGCACACTCCACATTCAAGCTCCCGCTGAAAATCGCCACCGATGAATTATTAAATAGCGTCTGTAGTATTTCTAAACAGAGCAATACAGGAAAATTGATGCGTGACTGCTCATTAATAGTCTGGGACGAAGCTGCCATGTCAAACAAGACGTCTGTGAAAGCACTGGATAGGACAAAGGATGCTGCTAAAAGTTGGCAATGGAGAGTTAACACAAAGTGATGGAAGGATTGACCTAGAAAACCTTTGCGTTTTGATAGACAACATCCAAGGATTAGATAACAATGTCTATCCTGACATTGATAACATAAGTTATAAGACAATGTCTTGGTTTAAAAAAAGAGCGATTCTGTCACCAACTAACTTTAAAGTAAATAAGAAAAAACAGTGGTAGAAGTGTCAGGACTGTTTAATTGTGTTCCCTAAATACACACGAACGCCTACATCTCCTACAATTACATGTGATAACATGCATACTTATTAATGTTAATATATTTATTTTTATGCTTATTTTTACGTTCGATTTTATAATAGGCTCCAGTCCCATCTCCCCTATGATGTATTTTGGAGCTGATGTTTATTTTTTTAAACTGAATGCCAATGTGTTGAATGTTATTTTACTATCCGTCTAACTTTTTCGCATGAATGACCATTTCTTCGAGTTCATCGTATGACTTCGCTCTCTTCTACGCCGAACAAGATTAAATTTCTGCGTCTAAACTGTCTTTCTAGGTTGTTTATTTTTTTTGTTCTTCTAGGTTTTTCTCCAAAAGCTCGTTTTTTAGTTCTAAGTTATTAAACTTCTCGTTGAGGCTGTTGATTATTGTACATTTAATATCTTCTTTCATATCTAGCATGTTTTGTTTTTTGGATTTATATCTTACTGCATGATAACTAACATATTTTTTATTTCCTCCATTACCTGTTATGATGCACTTAGTGCCCTCTATGAAAAAAGGCGAGTACTTCTTCTCTTGTCGTCGATCGATTTAGTGTCGTTGCTGTCTTCCGCGCTGCACCCGTGGGTGGCGCCGGGATCCCCGTTACGCCCGTTGGCTTGCGGGGGTTATCAGTTTCGTTGTGGCGGCCCTGGGCCTTGTAAGTGCTGTGGAGCGTTAAAACAATTAGGCTTTATTTAAACTCCCTCCTGCGTATGCGACAAGAACTACTCAGAATTGTTCAGTGTGCCTCGTACGAAGTCGAATTACCTGCATAATTCGCCAATGTTTCGGGTTTTATCGAACTATGACAACCATTTGTCAGGACAGTGATCTTTTCCACCTCAAAAAGAGAGGTGTCAAGAAGTACTTGGAGAAGCGAGAAGACTCTGATTTTTTGAGGTAGTCGTTTAAAATTCTTAGGGCCTGTTTCACAATGTATGGATAAAGTGCCAAATAGCTATGCAACACATAAATTAATCGAAAGATAAAAAATCCTAATAAGATACTTCGAATTTCATGACAAATAGCGCTATATGACAGTCAATTGTCAATAAATAAATTTAAATCGTACACTAAAGTAAAACTGCTTGCTAAGGCCTATTATAATATAAATGAATACTTAAACGATCATAGTGCTTGGATATGAATTGCTTCAGTATAAATAGGTAACGCGACAGAATCTCTCGGCTGCATTTTCAGACTATGGGGCGATCGTCGACATCTACGACTTTTTTTAAATGTAAAGTGGGAACAAACCGTGATTCATGTGGTATCAAATTATTTCAGTATAATTAGTATTATTACTATTTTCTTGTGTAGCCAAGTGCACATTTCAAGGATCGTCATGCTCACTCAAATGTCATTGCTTGTGGCGGCGTCCATGCGTCGGGTTGTCTCTCTCCCTAAAATATGGCGAGGGGGCCAATGGCTGGCCATGCGTCATACTCGTGAACGGGTGCTACTTGTGGTGACTGGTCGTACTTGAATTCGTGTTTGCGGTGATATTAGTTGTTTATACTACGTCTTTGCGTGTTGTTCTCACGAGTACGTAAGTGCGTGCTCCTATTTCACCATGCCTCCTGCTGATAGAGGTCAAATCTTTGTTTTTAATTTTTTTAATTTTTAATTCTTTATTACTCAATATGTCATATGGAACATGGTGTAGTGGTTGCAGCTCCTTACAAGCATTGTGTACAAAAAAAACTTGGCGATTAAAAAGAGTGGCGGAGAGTTTATTGCCAGTTCTTCTCTTCCGTTCTACGCCCTTGATTTGAGAACTGGCAGTAAATGTAAAATTAAATTCATTTAATATTTCTTTTTTTGACGTTCATAAGTGTACATTGTTACCTACATGAATAAATAAATTTTGAATTTGAATTTGAGTCGTGAAACGCAAGAAGTTTATCTTACAAATAAGTAATAAATAGCTTATTTGGAACTTATCCGGACATTGTGAAACAGGCACTTATTATTATTTGTTGTTTTTAAATGTCAAATTTCAGTTTTTTATTTTTTTTCGTTTTTATAAATTGTTTATCTATGTAATCTGTTTTGGCTTTCTGTATTGTCTTAGTATTTTGTATTATAATATGTATAAGTATAATAATCACAAAAAACATAATTAAACTAAAAAGCTAATGTCACGGATCCATGAATGGCGATGCAATACATAATAATTAATACAACAATTAAAACCATAAACAATCAATGTACGTCGTATAAATATTATATATTTATGTATATTAAATATTTATTTAGAATTGCGTCATGTATGTGTGATAACGTAACTGATATTAGCGCCATCTGTTTTAAACTGTTGTATTTCAGGACCAGTGCCAAAGCAATGAAGAGTACGATGAAGGAGGATGGACTCGAAGAGGATTTAGTTCACGAGACTATGGACGATTTGAAAGAGGTATTTTTCACTACTACTATCATTTCCAGAATGTGCTTAGGACATATATATATATATGTACACCTCATCATTTATTGGATTCGTATTGTTGACAGTGTCATTTGTGAGGGTGGGAAGATATTGCTGATCTTACCATATTTTTTTTTGTTACCAATATGATCGCACCTTTCTGAGTTCCTTACATTTACCACATGTTCCGTTTTCGACTAAATTCCCTTGCCTTTTGCTCTATTATTTATTGTATTATAATCTTCTTTCATCATCAATAATAATGTTAATATTTAATATTTTTGTAAATATTATGTTTTCAACTAGCTTAACCCTTTGTTTCCTTTTGATGTGTTTCTTTATTTTTTCTCGCGTGTAGTTTCCCTCCATTATACTTAAAACTGAAAATTACGTAAGCAAGTCTACTGCAATTAAACCCTCTTGTCAGCAAAGGTGAGAATAGCTCTCAAAAATTTATTTCCTTATTAATCATAGGCAACGAGTGGATATGCGTATATAATAAAGGCCAAAGGACACCATTTCGATTTTTTTAAATCTTACGATATGCTAACCCAGCAGTCTGTGGGGTTGTTGCCGATTCCTAGGCCTGACCGATATGCTCACAAAATTTCACGTATATCGCTCGAGACATTTCGGAGGAGTTTCATTACAAACTTTGTGATACGTGATGTTTTTATATTAGATAGATAGAGATATATATATATACACGTTAGGTTACATAACTATAATTGTAACATTATTAATAAAAGATAATAAAATTTATATTAACTGAATGACAATGGTAAATAAGAGGTCATGTGCGCGCATACAACGAAGTGGGGAGAGCCGGGAGTTAAAAAAAAACCAATTATATACATTGTACTGGAACATTCCGCATAAGAGTTCCACAATAATTAGTTTAAAAAATCTAATATTTTCAGTAACACACAGTCCCAAAAGGAAGAGTAAAGACTCAAAATGGTCGCAAGAAAATGGGAACTGGAGTGGAAATCTGGGAGTCCAATCTTCAACATCTAAGTCAGAAATACATCCATCTTCGTTATGAGAAGACACCGTCGCTCTGTTCGCGCTGTTTTTCGTCGTGGCGACGAGCTCTCGATGACGTCTTGGGACGCGGAGTCCAACATTCGGCAGTATTTTTGGACTTGTTCCTCGTGGCGTAACAGCCGTCGTCGATTCAGGGAAATCTGGAGTCCAATCTTCAAGATCTAAGTCAGAAATACATCCATCTTCGTTATGAGAAGACACCGTCGCTCTGTTCGCGCTGTTTTTCGTCGTGGCGACGAGCTCTCGATGACGTCTTGGGACGCGGAGTCCGACATTCGGCAGTATTTTTGGACTTGTTCCTCGTGGCGTAACAGCCGTCGTCGATTCAGGGAAATCTGGAGTCCAATCTTCAAGATCTAAGTCAGAAATACATCCATCTTCGTTATGAGAAGACACCGTCGCTCTGTTCGCGCTGTTTTTCGTCGTGGCGACGAGCTCTCGATGACGTCTTGGGACGCGGAGTCCGACATTCGGCAGTATTTTTGGACTTGTTCCTCGTGGCGTAACAGCCGTCGTCGATTCAGGGAAATCTGGAGTCCAATCTTCAAGACCTAAGTCAGAAATACATCCATCTTCGTTATGAGAAGACACCGTCGCTCTGTTCGCGCTGTTTTTCGTCGTGGCGACGAGCTCTCGATGACGTCTTGGGACGCGGAGTCCGACATTCGGCAGTATTTTTGGACTTGTTCCTCGTGGCGTAACAGCCGTCGTCGATTCAGGGAAATCTGGAGTCCAATCTTCAAGATCTAAGTCGGAAATTGTAAAGTTTTTAAACAGGTCGACTCGAAAGATAGATCAGTTTTATTAAGCTTTTATTAATTATAGGGAAATACAATACTTTTCTGTAAGACATTTTCAACATTTTTCTTATAATAGGTTTGTTGTCAAGGCAACTTCTTTTATGCCAGTATATACATACTTCACCAGTATATACATACTTCACAGAAATACATCCATCTTTGAGAAGTATTCGCGGAGAGTTGGAGTCTTTCGTCTGGAGATCTTCGGGGTCATTGATTTTTACCACTTCGGGAACGGCCGTATCCCGCGTGACGTCGTCGGCGGCGGAGGAACCGAAGGACCTGCTGGAAGAGGTCGTTTCGGTGGTATCGGTTTTCCACGTCCTCAGTTTGATGTCGTCTCGCGACTGAGACAAATCATGATACAGCGCGGGAATATCTTCTCGCTTTCCTTGAAACTTTTCCTTCTGATGTTCCGTTAATTTTTTCGGATTAAATTTCCAATTACTTTCAATTCGGACGATGTTCACTCTCTTTTGAGCGTCTTTAGAGTCCGTCGACTTTGTGTTCGTCTCGTTCTCGTTTCGTGGTATCGGTTTTCCACGTCCTCAGTTTGATGTCGTCTCGCGACTGAGACAAATCATGATACAGCGCGGGAATATCTTCTCGCTTTCTTTGAAACTTTTCCTTCTGATGTTCCGTTAATTTTTTCGGATTAAATTTCCAATTACTTTCAATTCGGACGATGTTCACTCTCTTTTGAGCGTCTTTAGAGTCCGTCGACTTTGTGTTCGTCTCGTTCTCGATTCGGTGGTATCGGTTTTCCACGTCCTCAGTTTGATGTCGTCTCGCGACTGAGACAAATCATGATACAGCGCGGGAATATCTTCTCGCTTTCTTTGAAACTTTTCCTTCTGATGTTCCGTTAATTTTTTCGGATTAAATTTCCAATTACTTTCAATTCGGACGATGTTCACTCTCTTTTGAGCGTCTTTAGAGTCCGTCGACTTTGTGTTCGTCTCGTTCTCGTTTCGGTGGTATCGGTTTTCCACGTCCTCAGTTTGATGTCGTCTCGCGACTGAGACAAATCATGATACAGCGCGGGAATATCTTCTCGCTTTCCTTGAAACTTTTCCTTCTGATGTTCCGTTAATTTTTTCGGATTAAATTTCCAATTACTTTCAATTCGGACGATGTTCACTCTCTTTTGACCGTCTTTAGAGTCCGTCGACTTTGTGTTCGTCTCGTTCTCGTTTCGGTGGTATCGGTTTTCCACGTCCTCAGTTTGATGTCGTCTCGCGACTGAGACAAATCATGATACAGCGCGGGAATATCTTCTCGCTTTCTTTGAAACTTTTCCTTCTGATGTTCCGTTAATTTTTTCGGATTAAATTTCCAATTACTTTCAATTCGGACGATGTTCACTCTCTTTTGAGCGTCTTTAGAGTCCGTCGACTTTGTGTTCGTCTCGTTCTCGTTTCGGTGGTATCGGTTTTCCACGTCCTCAGTTTGATGTCGTCTCGCGACTGAGACAAATCATGATACAGCGCGGGAATATCTTCTCGCTTTCTTTGAAACTTTTCCTTCTGATGTTCCGTTAATTTTTTCGGATTAAATTTCCAATTACTTTCAATTCGGACGATGTTCACTCTCTTTTGAGCGTCTTTAGAGTCCGTCGACTTTGTGTTCGTCTCGTTCTCGTTTCGGTGGTATCGGTTTTCCACGTCCTCAGTTTGATGTCGTCTCGCGACTGAGACAAATCATGATACAGCGCGGGAATATCTTCTCGCTTTCCTTGAAACTTTTCCTTCTGATGTTCCGTTAATTTTTTCGGATTAAATTTCCAATTAAATATTTTTTTTATTTTAAACTACAACTTAAGCAGCAAAAATTACTCCAAATCTCACGGAGGTTTTCGAAACAAGGTCCCCCGAGACTCCTACACACTCAGTTTAATCACAATCAAGGTATTGAATATAAGATCCAACCCTCTTTATAAATTAAATTAAAAGGTTTTGAATAAGAACATTATTCTGCTTTACACAAGTATAAAATACCATCATTATGTACATGATAGTTTAAGTACTTATTAAGCTTTTTAATATTTTTGTTCATAACAATTACTTTTTCTTAACTGATTAGAAAATATATAAAAATAAATAAATATATTTGTCTACAAAATAAAGTAGTAATTGATTAGCTCTATGTGAGGCTGGGTTTGATTAGTTTTTATTATACTTAAGTTTGAGTTTGTATTACTGAAAGTTATTTTGTATTGTGTTAAAAGTTTATTATTGACATTAAATCATGTTGTGTAAGTTATTATTCTGTTCTTTTATTTACCTATACAGAAACACAGCATATATACTTATTTTTAATTTCTGCTTAGCCATGTATTTAAGGTTACTATGTTTTTATTAGGCAGTCATTAAATAAATAGTAGATTTAATTAATCATTTTATTAATATAATATTATTAACTACAAAAAAATTATTATGAAGTACACAATTATCTTAAACACAGTCATACAATTTTTCATATAAATCAATTGTTGATCTCAGTTTAATACATTTTCTTTTCAATCATTGTTCATTATCTGCCTCGTTCTTGACAACTACCGCTGATGGCTGTAATACAATTGTTATCTGTTAAAATTGTAAATAGTGAGATGTGGCATGTGACCATACTGACACAATAATATTGCATAGCAATAACAATTTAATTAAGTATATTGTTTTATGCAAGTTATTAATTGTAATAAATACAAACAACACACAAAAACTAAAACTTTTTTGATTAGGATAACCTCAAGTGTAGTGTAGTATCTTGTGAAGTTTAAAAAAAATGTATGGAATACTATTATAATTCTAAGTAAAGTTTCTTAAAAACTAGTTTCATTAATAAGCCAAATATTATTAAGAGTTTTATGGTTAAAGGCACTTATTACACTATTTTGCACATAATATTTGATTCAATAGTATGAATAAAAATCCTATATGTTAATAACGGTTTGCCCTAGATTTTCTTTGATTTGGATTTGAGTCAACCCAAAAATCTAAGAAAAGTATGCACTTTGGCCTGATTTGTTTCATTAAAACAATTATTTATAAATGAAACAAATCTATGGTTCAGGCCCATAAAGGGTATGTTTAGTGCAAAACTGGAGTCAGCAGCAATGACTACCTTTTTAATATTAATTGCTTCTATATTTATAAAATACGTTATAGCAATGTCATTTCCAACATATCAATAAAAATCAATATTGATCACTTACAATGGTATGAATTTGAGCAATTGAAAGCTTAAAGATTTGATCCAACATGATTCATTTATTCTGAACAAAATATTACATGAAACCTTTGGTACTCTTACCTTTAGTAACATTTTGAAATTTAAGATATCTATCCATCCTGTTTAGTTTCAATCCTTAGACCATTTGCCAAGAGTATTACTTTAAGAGTGACATGATAATCTTTTTGTTAAGATAATATTCTTAAATTGTGATAATATATCCAGATACTAAGTATCCTTTGTTTTGTGCTGAAATATAATTAATGGTTTTAAGTTGTCTGCCCCCACAAACACCATGGCTTATCAGTTGTCGCCTGTAGGGTTATAGTAAATACAAAATATAAACTCTTCATTGGAAGTTATAAATAAAACACGTAAATTAAGATGTACTAATAAATAAACTTATAACTTACCTTTAAGCGGCCCCTTTGCCAGATGGGCTTTGCGGTCAATATCAATATCATGTTAATTCTTAACAATATTCATAAGGTAATAGGTTATAGGTAATTGGCAAGACGTTTTTTTTTATATTTACACTACATTAAACAAGTGTATTTATCTAATTTGAATTCAATCTACGTCCCCCAAAACATGATTGATGTATGTATTCTTTTTTTTATTTCGAATAAAATAGTAATATGTATTTTGTTTATATGAAAATTTTGACAATTAACTCTTTTTATAAATAAAATGGGTTAATTGTCACGATATTCATAGACCACAACTCATTTAGTAAGTCATCTACCAACTCCCTTTACTCACAAAAACGAAAAATGAAATTGCTTAACAGAATGCCGTGAGATTCACGTATGACAAAAACAGGGGTTAGGATAGCCGTTCACTGGGTGACATTATTATTTTTATTTCTTTTATAACATAGGTTCCTGTTTGAATTCTAATTTAAGTGTAAAAAACTAAAAAAACTATTTTTTTATCTTCGGAACCTTGCCTTAAGGGACTCCTTTTAATAATATTTTTGAATAATTAAATTTTAAGGTTAGTTATTAGGTATATTTATATGTATTATGTTAGTTGTTTTGAATAAAGAAAATAATTTATTTAACTGTATTATTTTTATTACAGAACTAATGTGGTATTATCTACTTTATGATATATATATACTTTATCTTACAACTTATTAGAATGGTATTTAGTACCATGGTTAACATTTTTATTTAATATTGAAATAATATCGTTATGATAACAAACTCGTACCGAGTTAAATCAATGTCAGGCATCAATGTTGTACGAGTTTTGGTGTGAATGCAAAAAAATCATTGGAGTGGTTTATAATTATGAATTCTATATATTACGAGAAAAGCTTTTCTTTTGTTCAATTATTTGTCATAATTTCTTCAATAACTCATAGCAATTATAAACGATATATACATTTTCTATAGTATAAAATCCCACGTAGAGAAAGTTATTTCCGATAATAGCTAGAAATATCGATAAATTCACACGATTTGTAGCAATTAATTCTAGTATTTATGAAATTAGAATGTCCTGAAATCCAGAAACCTGAAGTACAAGAAAGTTGTAAGAAGTATTATACAGTTTTCGTAAATTGATTAAGATTCAAATGACAGCTTAATAATAGTTCCAAATTCAAACAAAATTTTCCGGAAGTTGAGTTCAATTCGAAAATTGAATGCTCAGTGTCTGTCAAGGATTCTTAGAATCCATTATATTAATGAGACGACAACCCTTGTAGAGGGCGCTTCACGCTTTCACACTTGTATTGATTGTACGGTTTTTATTATTAAACGGTTTTATTTAGCTCACCCCGTTTGTTTTATTTATTTATTATTTATTATTCTTGGGTCAAATTTAGTAATTCAAATTTCACCCTCTTCCTGTCAACCGATTAAT
This sequence comes from Pieris rapae, assembly GCF_905147795.1. Taxonomy (NCBI): domain Eukaryota; kingdom Metazoa; phylum Arthropoda; class Insecta; order Lepidoptera; family Pieridae; genus Pieris; species Pieris rapae. The sequence goes on along the minus strand of NC_059533.1, from coordinate 1,934,584 downwards.
CTGAAATTTTGTGTACACTTTGGATTTTGGTGACAATACAATTATGTTTATTCATTATCATTATAAATTCAAGATGGCCGCCGCTACAAAATGGCGGATAATTTATGTTTTATTAATCCCATCAATATGGGTATCAAATGAAAGGGCTCAACAAGTAGAATACAATATACTATAAAAAATTTAAATACAAGATGGCGGCCGCTACAAAATGGCGGATAACGTAGGTTTTATCGATTCCATCAATATGGGTATCAAATGAAAACGCTCAACAAGCAGAATACAATATACTATAAAAAATTGAAATACAAGATGGTGGCCGCAACAAAATGTCGGATAACGTAGGTTTTATCAATCCCATCAATATGGGTATCAAATGAAAGGGCTCAACAAGCAGAATACAATATACTAAAATAACATCCAGCGTGTGACCGTCGCAGACCAGTCGCCACTCATGCAGTGCTCGCGTTGCCTCGGCTACGGCCACGGCCGTAAACATTGCATTGAGACTGGTGACACATGCTCCCACTGTGGTGAACTCCATCACAAAGCAGATTGCCCCAAATTTACCATTGGAGAGCCCCCGTCTTGCATAAATTGCCGTAGATCGAACGGGGAAGGCAAGCCGCACAACGCGTTTGACGAAGATTGCCCGGTGCGCAGGCGATGGGACGCGCTCGCTCGAATCCCGGTGGCATACTGCTAAGGGCGCCCCAGGCCAGAATAGCGCCATCACATGCATCCAGGCGAACTTACAGAGAGCGGCACTTGCCACCGACGAGCTGATTATTGTAGCGCGGGCAAGGAGAGTCTCTGTACTGATAGTACAGGAGCCGTATATTGGAGCAATCGGACGGATGAAGGAGTACCGAGGTACGAGGGTTTACCAATGTACGCGCGCCGTAGAGGGCCCCGTCAAGTCTGCTATTGTAGTATTGGATGATGCCATCGATGTGCTGCAATACCCGGACCTGACGACGCCGAACATCGTCATGATCGGCCTGCATACGACCACTGGTACAGTACATCTGGTATCTGTCTACTTCGAACCCGACCCGAAACCCATCAGGCCGTATCTCAATCACCTGGTGCACATCGGCGAGACCCTCCGAAACAGAATCATCATAGGGGGAGATGTAAACGCAAGGAGTCCCTGGTGGGGGGGGGTTCGAAGCGACAAGAGAGGAGAAGAGGTGGAGGCGACCTTGGACTGCATGACCGCAGAGGTGGTAAATCAGGGCGAGGTAGCCACGTTTGACACTATCAGAGGAAACACAAGGTACACTAGCTGTGTCGACATTACGGCCGTCACGCGCGATCTGCTCGGCCTTATTGAAGACTGGAGGGTAGATCACGACGTGACCGGCTCGGATCATAACGCAATCACCTTTTCTGTACATCCACAGAAAAGCAGAACTAAGAAAATCGTCGGCACAACTAGGGTATACAACACTCGTAAAGTGAACTGGACCAATTTTCGTTTGAAAATCAGCCAGTTACTTACCGAGCGTAACATAACTATCGAACACATAAACAATATACACTCCACATCAGATTTGGAAGATACAGTCACACACTACACGCAAATCATTACAGATACATGCACAACACTCATACCTAAAATCAAAAAACAAAACACTGTGGCTGCTCCGCCCTGGTGGACCGACGCGCTCAGCAACCTGAAGAAAGAGCTTGCTCGCAGAAAAAGGAGGATCCGTTGTGCGGCACCGATAAGAAGAGCCAAAGTAGTCGATGCATATCTCTCCGCAAAGCTTGAATACCAACAGGAAGTGGAGAAAGCAAAGTTGGAGAGTTGGAAGGAGTTTTGCGAAAAACAAGATAGAGAGAGTCTCTGGGACGGCATATACAGAGTGATAAGAAAAACCACCCAGAGACAAACCGACATACCGCTCTCCAAAAATAGCAAATCTCTCAGTCCCCAAGAATCAGCACAATATCTAGCGGAGACCCTCTTCCCAGAGGACACGGTAGCGGGAGAAAGTAGGGAACAGCTGGAGGTAAGAAGCAGAGCTGAAAAGGAAAACGGCACATTTCATGATGACAAAAATAAACAAACATTTACCCACACAGAACTCGCAGAAAGCGTCTCCAGCTTCAACCCCAAAAAGGCACCCGGAGAAGACGGGCTCACCGCGGACATATGCGAACAGGCGATCTCGGCGAACCCCTCTGTCTATCTGGCACTAGCAAACAAATGTCTAGCTCTCGGGCACTTCCCGACTCAATGGAAAAAAGCCACGGTCATCATATTGCGGAAGCCAGACAGAGAAAGATATGACAAACCGAAGGTATATCGGCCTATAGGGCTGCTGTCTGTTCTCGGAAAGATAACAGAAAAAATGATAGTCAAAAGGCTAAATTGGCACTTGATACCGACGATGTCGGGAAGACAGTACGGCTTCGTCCCGCAAAACGGCACGGAGGACGCACTATACACCCTGGTGAGCCACATAAGGGAAGGTCTGAAGGAGAAAAAAGTCGTCACATTGGTCTCCCTTGACATCGAAGGTGCGTTTGATAACACCTGGTGGCCGGCAATTAAAACAAGACTGGCCGAAGAAGGCTGCCCCCCAGGTGTTAGGAGGGTTATGAACAGCTATCTGAAAGATCGTAAAATCCGAGTGCTATACGGAGGAGCCGCCCACGAAAAAACCACGACCAAAGGATGCGTGCAGGGCTCCATAAGCGGACCGACACTCTGGAATCTACTAGTGGACCCCCTCCTAAAAGAGTTAGAGACCCAAAACGTCTACGTTCAGGCCTTCGCCGATGACATTGTGTTGGTCTTCACGAATGACAGCGCACTGGAAACAGAAAGAAGCGCCAAACAAGCACTAACACAAGTCCAGAGGTGGGGGCAGCGCAACAAACTCAAATTCGCGCCAAACAAAACCAAGGCAATGGTAATAACAAATCGGAAAAAGTACGACATTCCGAGACTTACCATGGCCGGCGTAGACATCGAGACTTCAAAAAGCATAAAAATTTTGGGACTCACCATGGACAACAAGCTGACCTTCAACCAGCATACAGCAGCGGTGGCAAAGAAAGCAATAAACCTGTATAAGCAGATCGCAAAAGCCGCGAGGGTCAGCTGGGGTCTAAACCCGAATATCATACGCACGATATACACAGCGGTAGTAGAACCTACAATTCTCTACGCAGCCAGCGCCTGGTCCTCCTCTACAAGTAAACTGTATATAAGAAAAAGGCTGGATACCATCCAGCGAGGCTTTGCAGTGAAAATTTGTAAAGCACATAAAACCGCGTCGCTGAACTCAGTGAGAGTGCTCTCCGGGCTGCTGCCTCTCGACCTGAGAGCGGAAGAGGAGGCAGTACTTTTTAAGATCAAAAGAGGGCATTATAATCTGGAAGCGCTGAAAGACGCGGAGATAGAGGGCAAAACACCCTACCAAAACACCCCTCACCCTTCAAAAGTCCCAAAAATTTGCTACCGAATCTTAGCAGAAGAAGAAGACGTAACAAACGGAAACGAAATCAAAATTTACACGGACGGTAGCAAAACCAACGAAGGTGTGGGTGCAGCGGTGACATTCTGGAGGAACAACCGCGAAATTTTAAAATGTAAACTAACCCTGGCCGGCTTCTGCAGTGTTTACCAAGCTGAATTGCTAGCCTTAAATAAAGCAGTGCACTTGGCGGTGCGGCGAAGGGAGGTTGGCTTCAACATATATAGCGACTCGAGATCAGCGCTTGACGCCGTATCAAGCAGTCGCTCTCTCAATCCCCTCGTCACTGAAATCCGCGAAGTGCTCGGAGACCACCCCGGAAAGGAAATCAAACTTTTCTGGGTTAAAGCCCACGCGGGCAGGGAGGGAAATGAGAGAGCCGACGAGCTGGCGAAGGAAGCGACAAAAAGCCACAAAAACAAGCCGACCTACGATCGCTGCCCGCTGTCGCACGTAAAACGCCTCATAAGGGCGGAAACACTGCAAAAGTGGGCAACAAGATATAAAAATGAACCCACGGGTAAAATAACAAAGATGTTCCTCCCGGATGCCATCGCTGCATACAAGATCATCCGAAACTTACAATTCAGCAGCCCGATGACACAAGTGCTCACGGGACACGGAGGATTTTCCGCTTACTTGCACAGATTCAAGCTGAAGGAGAGCGCAGAGTGTGTTTGTGGACATGCGGTGGAAGACGTCCCGCATATCCTTTTCGACTGCCCTGTCCACCTGTATAAATAAAATAAAATAAATAAAAATAAAAAAGCCTTTTTATTTCCTACAAATATACGCTTACTTATCTAATTAAAATTAATACCATCTACTATATATATTATATTTACTACTAGATTATATTTACTATTACATTATTTTTTTGTATTATTTGCTAGCTTGGTTAGATTTTAGTATACTTAAATAATATAATTTGTAGGAACCCCATTATTGGGTGAAGGCCTCCTCCAAAGATGCCCATTTGTCTCTGTCTTACTTTGTTTTTGTTTGGCTATTTTTAATGTTGATCTAATTAATCGGTGGTCTGACGGATAGTTTAAATTCAGGGCTTCAAAGTTATTGAGGATCATTTGGGGATCGCCACGTCCATCTCCGGCTACGGTTTTTCTTGAAGCATGTATTGATGATAGTTAAATTGTGTTCAAGTGCGTAGTCGACAAGTCTCTGTCCTCTATCGTTTCTTTCACCGTCCCCATGTTGATGCAGTATTAAGTATTCACCTTCTTTAGGAGCCCCTACCTTCGCATTAAAGTCGCCCATTAGTATAATGTCCTTATGTGTTATTTTCATAGCTTTGTCGATAGTTTTATAAAATTCCTCTATTTCTTCTTCTTTTGCGGATTCTGTGGGTACATATACCTGTATAATGGATATCTTAAATTCGTGAAGTATTAAATTTAGCGTTGCCACTCGTTCTGTTAGGCCGATGAAGCTTTCGATGTTGTTTTTAAGAGACTTCTTAATAATGAAGCCCACTCCAAATTTACCTGGTGTACTACCAATGTAGCAGAATATTAAGTTGTCATATTCCTCTATTTTATTACCAAGTCGTCTGATGTCTGAGATACCGATTACGTCATAATTGATTTTTTTTGTTGCTTCATTTAACTCCAAACAGCGTTCATGTGAAGATAGGGTCCTGACGTTGTAAGCTGCGTTTTTTAATTTGGTTGTGTTTTTGTATTGTCTGATGTATTCGTTTGGCGTTGAGTTGTTTCTGCTTGAGTGAGGATTAGTTTGGGCTTTTGTATAAAATAGTTCTTCATGCTTCCTTTGTTTTTCTTAGGTTGTTGCTTTTTAGTTTGTTGAACATCTTGGCTGCCGGGGTGAAGTGTCTCCGGGGATTCAGAGAGATTTCTTTTGTTTGACTGTTTATACAACGGTTGTTTGTTGTTCAATATAATAATTTTGTCGTACTTTATAAAGGCAGTATTGCCTGCCTTTTTTTTTTTTTGAACTTGGACTTGAAGTTCTCTACGCTTATTTAAAATTTCGATTGGGTAGTCTTCTTTTAGGTAATACTAGCTGACCTGGCAAACGTCGTCTTGCCAAACTACTACCTTTAACTCAGCGCCATCTGTTAGAATTGTATCAAATAATAAACAAATGTTAATGTTATCGTAATTTTAGTAAGGATGCCTATTTTTTTGAAAATGAAATATAGCCTATGTCACTCAGGAATGATGTAGCTTTCCAACAGTGAAAGAATTTTTCAAATCTGCCAAGTAGTTTCGGAGCCTATTCAATTCATACAAACAAACAAACAAAAAATCAAACCTTTCCTCTTTATAATATTAGTATAGATGAAGTATTTTGGAGGTAATGTTTATTTTTTTGGATTTTTAATTTGAATCCCAATGTGTTGAATGTTATTACTATAGGTCTAACTTTTTTGCCTTTTTTCCCCAGTCTTCTAACAGCTTCTATATTGTGAGTTTCGCATGGAATTTTGATGTATGTATTTATTATGTTTATGACCATTTCTTCGAGTCCATCGTATGACTTTTCGCTCTCTTCTACGCCAAACAAGATTAGATTTTTGCGTCTAAACTGTCTTTCTAGGTTGTTTATTTTTTTTGTTTGTTCTTCTAGGTTTTTCTCCAAAAGCTCGTTTTTTAGTTCTAAGTGATTAAACTTCTCGTTGAGGCTGTTGATTATTGTACATTTAATATCTTCTTTCATATCTAGCATGTCTTGTTTTTGTTGCTTTATATCTTGCTGCATGATAACTAACATATTTTTTATTTCCTCCATCGCCTGTTATGATGCACTTAGTGCCCTCTATGAAAGATGTATATATATTTTTTTATAATCTATTTGTGATATTCTTATATTAAAATTAAGTGTTCAATATTTATTGAAAAATAAATTTTTGAAAGTTATGGTACTCTTGAGTGATTTGAACTCGATTTGAACGCCACCGGCACCGCAAGCGCCGGTGGCGTTCTTTGGGTTCGAGTAAAAAGTTCAAATTGCAAGGAATTAACTATTGTAAGCCTTTACAGCCCAGGTAATTGCAGCCCTCCTTTTTCACCACATAAACTGAATAATTTAATTAAAAGCCTCCCTCAACCAATTTTCTTGGCGGGGGATTGTCACATTTATATTATTATGTCAATTTTGAATCTATGTCAATATTGAGGGGGAACTGTCATAATATAGTTTGGGGCAGCCAAACCTCTGATTGCAAGGGGCAAAGACATTTTAGATGTCATTCATAAAAACAATTTAGTCTTACTTAATGATGGTCATGTTACTACAAAGGTTACTGAAAGGTCTAAGAACAGAAAGTGGTATGTCTGGCAATCCGGATGACGCCCGGCGCCATCTTCCCGGGAGAGGTGGTGTGAAATATGCTACCGGCCATGCGGCAGTGGATCGTCAGGCGCCGCATGGAAATTCAGCTACTGATGAAACTAACATCTACAAATCGATTCGTCATCCCCATCTCATCGGAATGTGGAATGTGCGCGGTCTTAATCAATCAGGTAAACTGAGAATTGTGGAAAACGAAATGCACAGAAAGAATATTCACCTGCTAGGGCTAAGCGAAACACACTGGAAAGGACAGGGTCATTTTACAACAGACCTAGGAAGTACAGTATATTTCTCGGGCCCGGAACTCGAACATAGCAGAGGAGTGGCCTTTGTTGTGCCGCGATCGCTGAACAGGTGTGTTATAGGATATAGACCAGTTTGTGATCGTATAATTACAGTTAAAATCAACACCATACCTTGTAAGCTTAATATCGTACAGGTATACGCGCCCACATCGCAATCTACTGTAGAAGAAGTGGAGAACTTTTACGAAACGCTGAGTAAGACACTGAAAGAACTTCCAAAAAGAGAAGTTACCATCATCTTGGGGGACTTCAATGCCAAAGTTGGGATAACAACAGACGATGACCATCTTCGTCGTATTGCGGGCAGATTTGGGATCGGAGAACGTAATGATCGAGGCGAGCGTTTGCTACAGTTTTGCTGTGAAGAAAACTTTACCATCACCAATACATGCTTCAAGAAACACATCCGAAGACTGTACACCTGGGTATCCCCTGGCGACAGATGTCGAAATCAAATAGACTATATATTAATAGGGGCCCGATGGAGAAGCTCAGTGACGAACGCTACTACTTACCCGGGTGGTGACTGTGGATCCGATCATCAGCTCCTTGTGGCAACTGTGCAAGTGCGTTTTAAGAGAATATATAAACCTAAGCAGGGTCCAAATATGCAACGTCTAAACGCCGATGGATTCAGACAAGGTATTGCTCAGAAAATGATTGTGTTTCATAATGAAGAGAGAGATAGTAACAGCAAATGGGAGAGTCTCAAAAGGGTGATCGAAGAAACAGTTAGAGAAAACATGCTAGTGAAACCCGTAATGAAAGATTTCATAACACCAAAGACGGCCAAAGTCATCCTAGAGAGACGGGAACTAAAGGAAAATGGTATTCGCTCGCTAGAAGATCAGCAACGGTATGCTGATTTAAGCCGTCTGGTTCAACTTTACTGTCGGAAAGACTATGAACATCACATCAACGAAATCTGTCTCGAAATCGAACAGCACTCTTTGAAAAACGAATCCAGATATCTTTTTCAAAAAGTAAAAGAACTGACTGGTACTCGTAAGCCAAGAACGTGTACTATCGAAGGTACAGATGGGCGTCTAATTACAGATGTGGCTCAAGTGTTGGACCGCTGGAAGAACTACTGCGCGGAACTATATGACGCTGAAGGGATTAGCAAGAGCAGCTCATGGGCAACAGAAGAGCCTGATATTCTACCATCTGAAATTGAGCATGCCATCAAAGCTCTCAAGTGCAACAAATCGCCAGGTAAAGATGGTGTGACAGCCGAAATATTAAAAAACCTAGGTCACCGAGGTACAAAGGCTATAATCGAGATCTGCAACACCATCTGGCGGTCTGGAAGGTGGCCAAATGACTGGACAGAATCGGTGTTTATACCTCTGCACAAGAAAGGCTCTTCTAAAGTCTGTGGGAATTACAGAACTATAGCATTGATATCTAATGCGAGTAAGATCCTTCTCCATGTAATTAACCGACGTCTTAATTACTACCTTAGCCGACAAATACCTGAGGAGCAGGCAGGCTTCGTTAGAGGCAAAGGAACGCGGGAACAAATCCTTAACATTCGCCAAATCATTGAAAAGAGTAGGGAATTCAACACTCCCGTGATCTTATGCTTTGTTGACTATACAAAAGCCTTTGACTATGTGCAATGGGATAAACTATGGAGGGTTCTACTTGAGATGGGAGTTCCTGAACACCTCGTAGCTTTAATACAGAATTTGTACATAGAAAACCGTTCCTTCATCAGGATGGGCACTGAATACTCCAATATGTTCCAAACAAAAAAAGGTGTGAGACAGGGCTGCATTCTGTCACCCGCACTATTTAACATATATGGAGAGTACATTATTCGGAAGACAATGGAAAATTGGGAGAAGGGTTTTGCAGTAGGCGGAAAGAGAATAGCAAACCTACGATATGCTGACGACACGGTTCTTCTGGCAACATCCATGGAAGATATGGAAGAACTGTTCCAAAGACTCGAGTTAGAAAGCACAAACATAGGCCTCGCAGTGAACAGAACAAAAACTAAACTGATGTTAGTGGATCGAGCCAGTAAGCTTCCACGTGTCACTTGTAACATTCCTGGAATTAATATCGTAGACCGCTTTATATATCTTGGATCCCAGATCTCCAACGACGGCAGCTCTGTCCCCGAAATAAAAAGGCGAATCGGCATGGCTAAGGATGCCATGACACGTTTAGGCAACATCTGGAAGAAAAGAGGAATTGGCATCAAAACTAAAATAAGACTGATACGGGCTCTGGTTTTCCCTATCTTCCTGTATGGAGTAGAAACGTGGACCATCCTGGCTCGAGAACGACAAAGAATCGATGCCTTTGAGATGTGGTGCTGGCGGCGAATGCTCAGAATACCGTGGACTGCGAAGCGCACCAACACATCAATCCTGACCCAACTTCGCATACGAACTCGCTTGTCTACCGTATGCCTACAGCGAATCGTATCGTATTTCGGCCACACAATGCGCAAAGGCGATGAGAACTTGGAGAAGCTGATCGTGGTTGGTAACACAGAAGGCAAAAGATCACGTGGCCGTTCACCAACCAGATGGACCGATCAAGTGAAAGACTCATCGTCTTCAAAGCTATACAATGTGATAAGAGAAGCGCTGGACAGAAACCGGTGGAAGCAGATAGTCCGCGCTAAATGTTTCGTTGCTGACCACGACGCTCAGAAATGAGCTGCCGACTAAAGAGAGATGTTACTACAGTCGGCTCTCACATATGGAGTACTAATGTCTTGGATTTAACCATAGTCTCTCCTTCCATCAAAAATTCTACTCAGTTTTAATAATTCTTATTCTATAGATATACCTGATAGTAATCCTCTCCCTTCTTCTTGTAATTTAAAATTAGTTGATTGGGATCTAAATTCCACTAAAGTTGATTTGTTATTTCATAATTTATCCTTAAATACTCAAGATCCTACTTTAACATACAACAATCTTATTAAATGCTTAAACAGGGCTCTATCGGAATCTCTTCCTTTCTCTTCATCTGGTCATAATAATTCTCGTTTAAAACCAAACACAAAGAACAGAAAGAAATCCACTTCCATGGTGGAATTCAAATTGTTCTAAAGCTCTCACAGATAGTAAAAATGCATACTTACAATTCAAAGAAGACCCAAGTGATGAGAATTATATAAACTATAAAAAGCTTCAAGCTAAGAAGAAATACATAATTAGATCTGAAAGAAGATTAGGTTGTTACAAATTATGTGAATCCTTTAACAGAACTACACCTATTTCAATTATTTGGTCACATATGCGTAAATTTAACAAAACTTACTCACCTTCGTCTGTGTTTGATAACCATTATGATTGGATTATTCATTTCATCAAAAAATACACTCCAGATACTGTTGAGCTAGCATCCCACATTGACAATCAAGATTGGTCTTGCCCTAATCACAGATACTTTTTGGAACCATTTTCATTTGCCGAATTAATGTCAGCAATATAATATAATATCATCTAGAAGAGACACGACAGCCGGCTTAGATGGTATTCCATATAAAATGCTAAAGCATCTAAGAGTGAATTTAGGCATTTCAAGCGTACAAGTAGGTGCTGTTGCAAGACTTCAGACAACTTTCAAGAATATATTATTTTTAAACAATTACATTACACACAAAAGCCAAAAACGGAATACACATTGAAACAGAAACATAAAGCACAGTTGTAAGATTGATTGATTGATTGATTGGTAGATTAAAATATATATTAAATATGAAGGAACAAACAAAGCCGTTATTAGTAAAAGATACCCGAGTTTTTAAGAATTTTCTGGTCACATTAAATATATCAATTTGCTGGTAATTTATGTTGTAATCTGAATTTCGAATAATTGAATTTACCTTGTATTGTGTAATGAAGGGGTCTTCAAAAGTAAAAGCGATAACAATATTATATAAAATAATTATTGAAAAATATATTGATTTCTAATGTCTTTATAGACTTTTGTGTTTAATATTTTTTTTATAGAAATAGTTTAATATTTTTATAATAAAACAATTAAAGTGACTTCTTTTAATTACGTACAAGCTGTATACTTATATCTAGTATTGTTTCAGATGTTGATATTAAAATGAAATCTTGCATAAGAAAGACAATGTATATAAGTCATTAAACATGCCTGGTTGCGCCAAATTTGCATTTTTTTTTATCTTAATGGTTGCTCAATATATCCCTCCTTAATGTCCTTCCCTATGACGGCACTAGTACCGGAACGGGCTGTAGGTGACGCATAATAATGCGTCGACATTTAAAAAAAAAGGGAAATTGAGCAGCGGGTAGTATTAATTTGGTCGCCTCGCAGTTGTGTGGATTTGTTTCGGTCTCCGCACGCATCGTATAGTTTCATTTAACCTTATTAATTATTTATCTTGTTTATTGTAATAATTGTTTTGTGATATATATCGTTACATACTTTTTCGTGATAAAGCGTGTCTGTGATAAAGTTAGTGAAGAAGCTCAAATCCAGCAGCAAGAAGCCACATCCAGCCATAAGAAAGGAAGCCGAGAAGGTTGAAGGTACTGTGCCGTGTCCTTTCTTTCTTTCTCCAGTACAAGACCCAAATATTGAGCAACCGTATTAAGAAAATTACAGTCCACTTTAAATTGCAATAAATATAAATAATATAATCAACAACCAGCGCCGCCAATGCCAAAACATAAAAAATAATACCTGATGGACTGCCACAGAAGACTTGTTCCAATTCTTCAGGATAGAATATTTTGAGATTTGCCAACGGGAATACTGAGTCAAAACCTTCTTTAAATGCGTCCATCTGTTTTGTTACACCTGGAGGAAAATAAACATTATTTACTTAGTAGGAAATTTCCTGACAATTGACACAACCTCAAAGCTTCAGTTAATATACTCTTATTCAATCAAATAGATCTATAGATAAAAAATCTACCTATATATTTGTATTTTTTTATATACAAAAATAATGCAGTAATGATTAAATTTGGGGCAGCCGTCCGACACTTATTACTGTTACATAAATTATCTACATACCTTCATACAACAGCCAGTGTGTGACGAGGGCGATATAATGATGTAGGTTGTGAGCCGTGACGGGTATGTCCCGCCCGCCGCGCCTTAGCTCTGTGCATCCGTCTCCAGGAAGGATAAAATCTGGACCCAGCTCTTCGATAGGGCATCCATCTAACTCCAATGCGTTAATCTAAATTTTACAAAATACAAATAATACAAAATCCTATACCATTTATATTTCATAGTGAATAAAAAATTTATTGTAATAGCAATGATGCCACACACGTAAGTTTATCTGGCAACTTGTAAAATAAATAGTGTATTGTTAAATAATTTAAATAACAATACCATTTGGTTCCTTTGTTCCGGTGAGTAGTTGTCGTCTGTGGCGATAGCCTGTGCACGATCGGCAACGCGTCGCAGGCGACACAACGACCGCCACAGTTCAGGAGCGACGTGTCGTACGTCGCTAAGATTGAGCCACTGTTGCTCGCTTACGGCCCATCGGTACATAGATACCGATAAGGGAATGTCCACCTGCAGAGTATACGCGCATGTTAGCGTACACAGTTCTACCGTCTACGTATACGTTCACCTCTTTAGGTCTACTTTACGGAAAACAGTTATTCAACACTAAATAAGTTGCATAACTAAGGAAAAACTAGATGATTACAAGAAAAATTACAAACAATAAATGTTCTATATAACGAATAATATCGACTTAACTCTAGAGACTAGAGAGAAATGTCTTAACGACGCATGGCGCATTGAGATTTGCATATTTTGACTCACCATTCTCGAATCCATTACCGCTTTAGCCATAAACTTTCCAAGGAAGCGGAATTTAGCTTTCACTCTTGAGAGATGAGAGGCTCTTGCATTCCTGCCAATAGCTTGTGGGAACAGACCACACGGCCAAGAAACATAAGTGGCGTCAGGTGCGGGGGAAGGTATGGACGTCTCCTTCTCCAAATCAGACGGCTCCGGCTAACGGTCGTCGTCAAGATTCAATGCATCACGCACTGAAGACGCTAAACGGGTGGCGGCATCCGAAGACCTATCCGAGACCACTGTTGGCTGGCTTTTGACTATCTCCCCACCAAACGAAGTGGGCTTCTGTTTGAAGTTCTCTCTGCCGTGCCACAAATCGAGATCAGCCCGCTGCAATTCTTGCGATACGAGCGCGTAGAATTCTAATGTCGGTCCGGGACCGGTGCCGACTTCGTTTTCGTATTGGATTTCTAATAGAGCCTGAAATAGTCGTGACATTAAAGCAAAGTTTTATTGATAATAATAAAAAGTCTTTATTCATTTTAAGTACATTTTCTTTTCTAAGTGTAAGATTTGGAAACCCTTTTAAGTAACAATACCTGTGTCAGAGTGCCCAGTTCTTCCATAAACAACTTAATTACTTAAAATAATGACATATAGTATCATTTACAGAACATATCAGGTTAACTAAATTATTTATGATCTGCGTATAACAATATATTTAAAGATTGATAATATAAGAAATATTTATTATCTTGATAATATGTACAGACAAAATCTATTATAACGACATCTGCTCATATTTCCAATAATTTCCAACAAAAAAATTTCAATTGTTGTGGCTAGCGAGAGATTAAAAAAAACAATTATAAGCGTTTTAGAGTAAATAGAGTTACCTTTGAATGTCCAAACTCGTGCATAACATGCTCGGCCTGCCTCAGCACATTGTCCCTTTGCACGGTGCGCTTGCGCCGATCCAACCTCGGGGCCACTCTCTCTGCTTCACTGGAGCCACCAGCTGGAGCTCCCCTTTCTCCTCCCGCTTCTAGTAAACGCTGCAAGGCCCGGTCACGGTCGAAGGACACCACGTAGAACAGTAGGTGACGGCATTCGAATGGTAGTATGAAGGGGCTGTAAAAAATTTTTATGTTATGATGTTATCCCGATTAAAAAGAACCGTTCATCCACATAAAATGAAAGTAATAATGATAATTGCATATATATTTTTTATAAACCAAATAATTAAGGTTTGGTAGTAGCAAAAATATACACTTTAATTTCAACTAGTGTATTGGTATATGTATAATATGAATATATAACTATATGAATAAATAATTTTTAATACATACCGAATCTTTATATAAAATTAAACTTACCAGGCATATGCAATTTAGGCGGTAAGTTTCCAGTCATAATAACAAGTGGGTCTTGTAATTGTCGATTTGCCTTTGCGGCAAGCTGTGAAACAATTACAAAGAATAAATATTAATAATACTGCAAATGTTATGTGCATTAATGCAGAATTTGCGGTAATGTGAGTTTCTGAAGTAACATATAAAAGATACGCTTGGCCGGATCGGGAAATCCGTCCGTCGTGACCTTTTCATACAAAAGGATATTTTTTATATTCCTACATTAAATATGCGTATTTATTTATTATTCCTGCTAAGAGTTCTACTTCACAAAGTAATATATATATATATATATATATATATATTACTTTTTTAATTAAAAAAAGTATATATATATATATATATATATATATATACTTTTTTTAATTAAATATATATATATATTTTTTTTAATTAAATAGGAAATAAATAAAGCAAAAAGTTGTACCACAGACAAGAAATTAAAGGATTTAAAATGTATACCTTAGTATTAATAAAGTCCGAGTTGGGCACCAACGAGCGATGATCGGGCAAACAGGCAGCTCGGTATAATGTATGCCAGTGCCGAGAGAGGGCATGCAAAGCTCGGAGCAGAGCCAGGGCGGGCAAAGATGCGTCATTCATGTCTGTGCCCCATTTTGAGATCGCACCCGACCGCAGCATTACCGCTAGCGAGCTTAACTGCGCCGGTACTATGCCTTCTGTAAAATTAAACGACGCTGCTAAATATGATAATACAGACGCCACAAATAAAAACATAAAATAAAAACATAAAATGTAAAGCATGACGTATGGTTGGTGGAGTCAGTTTCCGACTCATAATTGGACGTGTGCGAACATGACGTATATGTCTCATGTTAACGTGTACACGTAACGCGTACACGTAACAACTTAGTTTGGCATATTGCACACAACTTACGATAAAGGATATTATTTTTTAATAAATATCAAATTTAATTGGTGTTTTTAATGTGAAATGAGTTAATGCGTCCAAATTTTACAAAGTAATATAAATTCTGTTAATTTTTCTACATACCAGTCCACAATAAGTCTGGTTTCCGTCGTGACGACATTTTAGTTGTTTGTCCTTTTCCTTTACGCGACGTAGAAGAGTCAGCACGTGGCTGTTCGCCTCCTTCCACGGCGCGATAATATATTGTATGTGTTTGTACCCATATACCGGCGTTAGCTGCAAAATATTATATTATGTTCTCAACTTTTTAAGAAAAAATATCCATAGCGCCAAATTAGGTATTACTAAGTGGTTGCGCCAAATTCGCATTTTTTTTATCTTAATGGTTGCTCAATATATCCTTAATGTCCTTCCCTATGACGGCACTAGTACCGGAACGGGCTGTAGGTGACGCACAATAATGCGTCGACATTTAAGAAAAAGGGAAATTGAGCAGCGGGTAGTATTAATTTGGTCGCCTCGCAGTGTGGATTTGTTTCGGTCTCCGCACGCATCGTATCGTTTCATTTAAACTTATTAATTATTTATCTTTTACTGTCTATTGTAATAATTGTTTTGGGATATATATATCGTTACATACTTTTCGGTGTCTGTGATAAAATTAGTGGAAGAAGCCAAATCCAGCAGCAAGAAGCCACATCCAGCCATAAGAAAGGAAGCCGAGAAGGTTGAAGGTACTGTGCCGTGTCCTTTCTTTCTTTCTCCAATATAAGACCCAAATATTGAGCAACCATACTTAGAAAAATACAGTCCACTTAAAATTTCATTAGATATAAATAATATACTTAGTGGCGGCGCTGGTTGTTGATTATATTATTTATATTTATTGCAATTTAAAGTGGACTGTAATTTTCTTAATACGGTTGCTCAATATTTGGGTCTTATATTGGTGAAAGAAAGAAAGGACACGGCACAGTACCTTGAACCTTCTTGGCTTCCTTTCTTATGTCTGGATGTGGCTTCTTGCTGCTGGATTTGAGCTTCTTCACTAACTTTATCACAGACACGCTTTATCACGAAAAAGTATGTAACGATATATATCACAAAACAATTATTACAATAAACAAGATAAATAATTAATAAGGTTAAATGAAACTATACGATGCGTGCGGAGACCGAAACAAAAATCCACCATGCGAGGCGACCAAATTAACACTACCCGCTGCTCAATTTCCCTTTTTTTAAATGTCGACGCATTATTATGCGTCACCTACAGCCCGTTCCGGTACTAGTGCCGTCATAGGGAAGGACATTAAGGAGGGATATATTGAGCAACCATTAAGATAAAAAAAAATGCAAATTAGGCGCAACCACTTAGCAACCAGCGCCGCCAAATTGTATTATTTATAATAAGTTATAAAATGGTTTTAAGTTTTTACTTGTTATGTGTGTTATTATTAAGTTACTGTAATAATAGGAAATAAATAAATATGTAGTAAATGGCACAAGAAAACTTTAGAACTAAACTTCATAAATAAACAAATGAAGCTTACTTATACACTTTCATAATATGGTAAGTAATAATAATCATGGCACTTTAATTCTATCTAATAAACAAAATACATATTAAATGGGTGTTAGTTTTCAAAGTCAAAAATGTCAAATAATTTATTTCAATTCAGCCAATTGAAAGGGAACTTTTGAAAATCAAAAGTTAAAAATATATTTAAAAAAAAAACTCTAATTGCCCCTTCAAAAAGGTTTCATTTGAAGCAGAGATAAGAGAATGGGCAAGACACTCCATACTTACTCTTTTTCATTCTGTTATTATAAGTCTACAGTAGTTGTTGATATATCTGTTATTATATTATATTAGATTATATTGTTTGTGTGCAGGATGGTCCCCTTTTTGGGTTAAGGCCTTACAGTAAAATCTTGTAAATCTTTATATATTGAGAAAAAAATACTCACAGCTAACTCTTGTAGTAGTACATTGATGCCATCAAGTTCTCCTAAAAATTTTCTGTTCTCGGGTGTATTCTGCAGAAGAATTGACAAAATCTCTGTTGCATATAATTTATTGGCATCGACTGGCATTTTCATCTGAAAATATTATCATAGATTATTTAGTATATCACAAACATTCAAAAGAAAGTAAACATATTTTTTCTACCTTCAATCTCTTAAGAATCCACTGAATGAAACCTTGTTTTGCATCTTCAACCCATAATTCAGGACGAAACTCAGTTATATTTTCAACTATCCCTGCAATTAACACAATACATATTAGGTATCTATAGTATATATTTTAAGTGTTTAGGGAACCTTTGCATTAAAAGTATCACAGATTAAAATTATAATATAAACTATTAATGTTTAGAATCAGAAGCCGTTTCCATATACATAATATTATATAATGATGTACATTCAATGCTTGTACATAATACATACCTAAAGTATTATGTACAGCATCTCTCTCATCTGGCACTAGTTCATCAAGACGAGCCAAATTATGTAAGAGTACAGATGAACACTCTGCATCAGCTAAAGCATTGATTAGTTCCTCTGCACCTTCCTCACTCTCATGCAATATATCAACATCCGTTAACTCCTAGAATTGTTATTACCTAATTTTATACAAATATATTCACAACAGCTATTGGGAAAACAAATAGTTGTTACACACTTGTGGCATTAAATGTAATTGAATCTAAATATTGCACAAAAATGCAGGTATACCTGTAACAAATTCACAACTTTTGTTGAAACATCGGTGTTATCATGGGATAGGAGTTCTAAGAGTGAATTTAGGCATTTCAAGCGTACAAGTAGTGGATACTGGTCACGTGCTGTTGCAAGACTTCAGACAACTTTCAAGAATATATTATTTTTAAACAATTACATTGCACACAAAAGCCAAAAACGGAATACACATTGAAACAGAAACATAAAGCACAGTTGTAAGATTGATTGATTGGTAGATTAAAATATATATTAAATATGAAGGAACAAACAAAGCCATTATTAGTAAAAGATACCCGAGTTTTTAAGAATTTTCTGGTCACATTAAATATATCAATTTGCTGGTAATTTATGTTGTAATCTGAATTTCGAATAATTGGATTTACCTTGTATTGTGTAATGAAGGGGTCTTCAAAAGTAAAAGCGATAACAATATTATATAAAATAATTATTGAAAAATATATTGATTTCTAATGTCTTTATAGACTTTTGTGTAGCTTACCTCTGTAACAACATTTTCTACAAATTTTAGAATATCTTCGCGTTCTTTGTCAGTTATAGTAGGTTCTTTGGGTAGATGATGATGGTTGGGATCTTTGCAGATCTTTCCAATTCCGAACCGACTGCTCGTCGACGTACTTTTTTTCGAACGTACACTTTCCTCATCAGAATCTCCAAGTTCATCTTCATTAGGACGCTTAGGTGTTGGGGTAGGCTATAGAAGAAATTAATATAAGTGCGTAACGAACTGATAAGACAACAACTCACAAATAAATAAACTAACCTTAAAAGACAATAGTTCGCCGACGTCCATTTTAATTGTTGTATAAAAATTATTGGCATTTCTTTGCAATGGCGTGTCAAATGTCACAATAAACGTCAGCAGTTAGCACAGATTATTAATAGCTTACGCGGCGCTTTCCTCGGAGTCTCCCTCGACATCTTCTTTTTTCTTACGCCTTTTTCTACCGCGGGACATCGCGGCAACAATCACACTTTATAAGTAAACAAAACTTTCAACAATAACAATTTGTATTATTTTAACTTTAATTTAAAAAAAAGGCGCCCTTGTTGTTCGAACTTTACCGCGCTTTTTTCCCAAATATTATATATAACAGTTGACAAATCTAGCTATTAATAATCTGTGCTAACTGCTGACGTTTATTGTGACATTTGACACGCCATTGCAAAGAAATGCCAATAATTTTTATACAACAATTAAAATGGACGTCGGCGAACTATTGTCTTTTAAGGTTAGTTTATTTATTTGTGTGTTGTTGTCTTATCATTTCGTTACTCACTTATATTAATCTCTTCAATAGCCTACCCCAGCACCTAAGCGTCCTAATGAAGATGAACTTGGAGTTTCTGATGAGGAAAGTGTACGTTCGAAAAAAAGGACGTCGAAGAGCAGTCGGTTCGGAATTGGAAAGATCTGCAAAGATCCCAACCATCATCATCTACCCAAAGAACCTGCTATAACTGACAATTTGTAGAAAATGTTGTTACAGAGGTAAGCTACACAAAAGTCTATAAAGACATTAGAAATCAATATATTTTTCAATAATTATTTTATATAATATTGTTATCGCTTTTACTTTTGAAGACCCCTTCATTACACAATACAAGGTAAATCCAATTATTCGAAATTCAGATTACAACATAAATTACCAGCAAATTGATATATTTAATGTGACCAGAAAATTCTTAAAAAACATATTTAAAAAACTCTGGTATCTTTTACTAATAATGGCTTTGTTTGTTACTTCATATTAAATATATATTTTAATCTACCAATCAATCTTACAACTGTGCTTTATGTTCTGTTTCAATGTGTATTCCGTTTTTGGCTTTTGTGTGTAATGTAATTGTTTAAAAATAATATATTCTTGAAAGTTGTCTGAAGTCTTGCAACAGCACCTGACCAGTATCCACTACTTGTACGCTTGAAATGCCTAAATTCACTCTTAGAACTCCTATCCCATGATAACACTGATGTTTAACATGTAAGACAGACTGATCTAGAAGAATTGTCTTGTAAAAAATCAATAAAATTTAATATTATTCACACATCCATATACCATACTTTCTTCTTTCCACTATGCATATACTCAATCCATGGGAGGCCATGAGGGTCTCTGTGCCAACAACTTGTCGAAAACAGCATTCCCAGGTGTAATGTGGGCGCAGTCATTCCAACCGCGGGACCAAGGAAACTTAACATATTCTGTATGTCCCTACTGATACACTGAAATAATGAATTGATTAATAAGAATTTAAATGCATTTAACATAAGTAGTGGCTATAGAAAATGTAAAGTAAACATTGATCAAGCTAAGGCAAAGCCCCTATAACGTACTATGCCAGTCAGCATTTTTTTTATAGAGCAGGGGTCAAACGCGTCCTGTTGATGTTAAGTAATACCGTCGGCGATGGCCACTATTACTATTCCAGAGGGTTCGCGCTTCGTGCTGGCTTTTGGTACACTCTTTTCTTGAAGAACCCTAAGTGGAATTGCTTAGGAAATACTTCAGTGTCTAGCTCGACCTATCCGTAGAACAGAGTCCCATCTGCAGGATTGATAGTTTTCAGTAGAGGCAAGAGAAGTTGTTGACTTGTGTAATTCTTAAACAGTGAGACTTGAGATTTTGATTTTTTGATATGATATGACAACACCCCAGCCTAGTTAAATGCTATGTAGTGTATATTTCTTATCCTCTTATTTCACGAGATAGTGAGTTTTATATAAACATAGGACGTTTTATGGCGGAAGAGCGGGTGCCCGTAGTGAACATTGTACGTTTTTTTACGGAGATGTATGAATTAAGTGACGTTCTATATTAACATGGGTATTTTTTTGTTGGAATTACCCATCCCTTATGAGTCCTATGTAAATACACATCTTAAAATTTTTAAACATAATGTTCGCCATATGATCCCATGTAACTAAATAAAAATTAAGAATATTATTAAAAATAGTTTATTAGTTATAAAATCTTAAAATAGATATGTAAACTATTAGAAGGCATCACTTTGAACATAGTCTAAAACTACAGATAGGTACATAGAATAGGAAAATTACAGGAGACACGTATGGAGAAATTTAAACTTCGCATTAGTTATATAATCAACAATATTATGTTCAAACAAACATACTTAATAACAATAAAAATTTACAATAAATAAAAATAAATAAATATAGCTAAGACTATTTTTTTGGTGCAAAAGTTAAAACTTAAATGGCATTTCGTATCACAGACACTGTCCCCTTCATTTTGAGTGTGTCCTTTCTGTAAGAAACAGTGTATTATGCATTTATTGAACTTTTGTGCTGCGTAAACGTACATTGAAAATACAAAGCGGTTACGATTTTGGCCAGCACAATTGTCTGACCAATAGCGAAACTCTTTGACCCCACGGTCAACATTAGCCTGAATAAAATCTAAGAGACAACTCCTGACCTCATTTGAGCCACGTTTTGCCACAGATTAATCCCAAATATAGCAAACGCCCTACCTTTTACCCATGCCAAAAACTGAAGTTAAATGAAAAAAACTTTCTCTTATAGTAAAGTTTGTTTATATTGCCATGAGGACGCTGCAATACATTTTAAAAATCAAACACAGCAGCAACCATGTTTCCATTTGACTCTTCAGCGTCTTTTTTATCTTGGCCTTTTAAGTTCCTTTCGATCTTCTTATTAGTCTGGTGCTGTTGAAAAGTTTCTTTTTCTTGGTCTGTTGGATTATTTTTCAATCGAAAAACGTGACATTCGTCGCACTAATCCCTTTTGGGAATATGAAAAAAAGATTGAAGTTTAAGTTTAAGTTCACGATATTGGCGTTTCTTTGTAGCTTTAGAGATGTACTAGCTGTTACCCGCGACTTCGTCTGCGTAGAACTACTACTTCGTGTAAATTTGTTTGGACTGAATAGGCTCTGAAACTATAATGAAACGATTCTAATGAAGCCGGCACATTGAATTATTGAGATTAACATAGGTAGACTTTTCCTGACCCTGATCCCTGACTTAACTTAGTTTAATACGTTTTTGTATACGACAGTTTTTGTTTTTCCTTCTTTGGACAAAACATGTAGGTTTTGTGGACTCGATACTCGTGAGCACGCCACATACAGTTCTCCCATGGGAGAAACAGTTTTTTTCTAAATGAACACCAGCTACTTTGAGTGTCTGTCCTTGAGCTCTGTTTATCGTCATAGCGAATGCTGCTTTCGGGGGAAATTGTACTCTTTTGAATTGGAATGGCATAGGTACTTATACACATGAAATAAAACAAAAAGAATTGCTAAACTAAAACTAAATGTTAAAAAAAATATACTATCCACATGGAATAAAAACAAAATGAATCGATAAAATTATATGCGAAACTACTGGAACTATTTTATTCACAAAACAACATTACTTACCTATTAATACTCAATAAAAACTATGCTGACCTTCTTAGGTACCGTAACTACTTACTAAATGTGAAAAAACTTAAAAAAACCTGCCTACTAATCTACTACAATTTTATACCTATCCTAAAAAATGAATTAAAGTATTTATTTTACCTATTAACTATAATTCTACCTACTACTAACTTATGCTAAACTAATAATAACAACCAAAACAACTAAGTAAATAACACAAAATGCTTATCCAAGAAACCCTAAACACCAATGAAAACGTAAAGAAAGCGAATACGTTGCAGCTCAAAATTGTAGATATCGCATGCGTCCGCCAACGACGTCTGCCCTCACGTGTCTGCCCGTTCGGGTAAGCATACTTTGTGATCTACACTCCTCCCACCGAATCATCCGCGTCCCCCGCACGTCTTTGCCGCCGCGCCGCGCAGCGCGCCCGCGCCCGCCAGTCCCGCCACACCACACCATGCATCGTCACACTCACACATTCATAGTGTATAGGCCGATGGGCCTGATGGACATGTCAGGCAGAAAGTATTCTAAAAGCTGGCTAGGCGTATTTGAATTATGCGATACACAACTGCACTCTGCGTTTCCACCCGTATAATTCCGGGATCGGGATCGGGATCTGGATAAAAAGTACCCTATGTCCTTTCCCAAGGTTCCATCTATCTCTATACCAAAATTCATCAAAATCGGTTCAGCGGTTTAGGCGTGAAAAGGTAACAGACAGACAGACAGACAGAGTTACTTTCGCATTTATAATATTAGTAGGGATTTCTCGGGGTCGAACCATTCAAGATACAATTTGAACATTTTGGCGATACTTGTCTCCTTATAGCTAGAGCTTTTGGCTATTCTTGCGTATTCGATACGATGCGATTCAACTGGGACATTTGTCCCAGTTGCTTAATTAAAAAAGTTGCTGAATCGCTTGCATGTGACCATATTCGGGCAAATGCCTACAATGCAAATGCGACCATGGTCACAAACACTTTGCTTCATTGCGTCATCTATAACAATCTTATGATTATTGTGGCGACTCCGCTTTTCCTCTTCTAAAATAGCACTTCCATCGTACTTCTTCCATGCATTTTTTAAGATATGAGTTTTCAACTCGTATCTCGGCAAGAATACTAATAAGCAATGTTTTGCATACTTCGATTTGTCGCAGTAAGATTCGCTAGAACCTGTGATCAGCGCCAGATAATAGTTAAAAGTATGCTTTCTATTATTAGGAGTGTCTTGACTCAGTCATCTTTTCTTCTTCATTTTATCGGAATATTTCATGATGAAATTCCACTGCTTGATATCCCAGTTGCTAAATTTTTGTTAAACATTCCAAACGCTGTTGTTGAGATATTTTATTAGGACATTTGTAACGGTATACCTACCTGACGGCCACATCGTTTTTTCGTCTACGGCTTTTCCTTTTATCGTGACATATTTCTTACCTAAATTCTTAAGGCATTTGCGTTTAAGGTCTGTCCATTCTTTTGGGCACCTCTTACGTTTATGGTAAAGAAGTTGGCAGTGACAATTCTCGAAACTAGAAGGCACTTGCAAAGAAAATGTGCTAGGTTGATTTCTGTAAGCATCTTTGGTAGACGGATCAGACACATTGATTGGGTATGAAGCTATCACAAGTAATTTCTTCTTCGGTCAGGTAATATCGTCTAGCAGAACTTCTTCCCATATATCAGCTAGTTCTTGACTGATTTTTTTTTTCACCGAAGGGCAAAGGTGAGCTCTGTTGTTTAATGTCGTTGTCATCAGCGTTCAGAGCTGTAGTATAAAAAAATACTGTATAGTATTATTATAGCTATTCATAAAACATTATTAAGAAATTAAGTTAACAAATCTTAAATAAAACATCGTTACAATATTATTATTTAACGATATTTTTAAATGAACAATGTCTTAACTGATGTCATTATCCCAGTAACAACGTCCTATCTTAATATCAAACCAAGAAATCATATTACAGATTACGTAGAAAAACGTCTTAAATTCATATGACACGCTTAAAATACCAAAAATGTTCGTATAAAATCGTCCTTATGTTTCATAAGACTTCTACTTTTTACTATTTATTATTATAGAAAAAATGAATACTCTGTGACTTATCATTATGCCAATTGCTTTTTCGCATGATTTTCGCACTACAAATGCTTTTCTATATATCCGGCAAGAAACGTCCCATATTAAAATCAATCACCCACAATGCTTTACTGAGTCAAAAATGCAATATTAAAGCAATACAGATATGATATTTGTTAATATAAGAATTTATTAGTGTGTATGTATTGCGAAATAATACAGCTGAAATTGTCAATATACCAGTAATTATACTTTTTTTCGAAAATTTGAAAATGGTGCATTGATTCCGGCCTTTCTGCATCAGTTTTTTGTAGCATGTCTAATATTTTCTTTGAACGTGACATCTTTAAAAATATGTTTTTACATGCAAAGCAGTTAATTTATATTGTACATCAAACCAAAAAAAAATCTGAGTGCATAACACAAATACACCCACTGAACAGCGGCCGGAGTGACAAGCGGACAGGGCGTCTGCGCAGCCGTCGCTTGATCACGTCGTGCGTTTTTATACGGAATTAATGTCAGATAGTACGTTATTCGATTCTATATCTCCGAAACTAAACAAGATACGAAAATTTTAAAAATGTACGTCTGTAGAGTTCGTATTCCTGATCTCGTTTAGCTATTAAACTCATTTTTGCCTCATTATCACATCGGACTCTGTTCTACGGATAGGTCGAGCTGGTTCCACATAGTGGTGGTGCGCGGCAAAAACGAACGACAAACGTCGGATGATTAAACTCGGCTATTATCAATAACACAATTTAACTCAATAATATTTTACTTTCCATATAATTTTTAATACTGTCCAATACCTACGGTGTTAGTAAAATATGAAAACAACTCAAAATTGCAGTTATGACTTAGATTTTATATAATTTTCTTTAAATATTAAAATTAGATAAACTTATTAAGAATATTGAGTTTCAAAATGATCTCTCACCTTCAAGTTCCAAGGATGTCTACTATAATGGTCGGTGGAATCATTATTTGGAAACCCATCATCCGCGGCACCCGTGTCTATGGAAGCTGCGTTTACACAGACATGCTTTGTCCTCGACAAGACAAGGTCCCAATATTCTTTTT
Organism: Pieris rapae; assembly: GCF_905147795.1. Classification (NCBI taxonomy): domain Eukaryota; kingdom Metazoa; phylum Arthropoda; class Insecta; order Lepidoptera; family Pieridae; genus Pieris; species Pieris rapae. Next base: position 1,909,033 of record NC_059533.1, on the reverse strand, counting down.
CTATCGAATTTGTTTTCCGAGTTGTGGAAGACAAAAGTGCATTGGAAGCGACTTCGGCTACTTTTTGAAATGCGTGGAGATTCATTGATCGACCGGGAACAATGCAGTCTTCAGTCTCAGCAAGGGCATTTAATACTAAACCATCTTTTGTCGGGATTTCATCAGACGAATCATTATCTGTTGAATCACCTGGCTCCAGCATTTGCTTTTGTGCGTGCAAAGGACTTCGTGCACGGTTAAACATCCTTGATTGACTTCTTTCGCACAAATGCTCAACTTGTTCTATCAAATTTTCTTTCTCCAACGATGTCATCACTTCATCAAAAATTCAACTCCCAGTAGATATTTTTCATAAATTTGTTTAATTTTTTGACCGGGATTTTTTAAATTCTTACAACACTTTAATTGCTCAGCCACTTTGTTCTACTGTACTATTTTTGTTAACTTCTTTCGGCCACCCATTTGCTGCACTAGCTTCAATAAATGTGGTAAGTCCACTTCCAAGCCGCTTACTAATGGCGGTCGCTTGAATGGCACTTTTTGCGGTGCCAAGAGGGCTTTGAAAGCGCTTAACTTTTTGGTAGCAGCTGGCCCATATCGTTTGAACATCCGTTGGACATACTGGTTTGTAACATTAAAGTTCATGGACCCATCAAGATTACAGAGTGGTGTGAATCCATCAGGTGGTATAACTTTGCATAAGCCATATTTGGACGCTTCTGGTAAAATTTTCTCTATGTATGTGAGTGGTTCCTGGAATCAGATTAAGACACAATAATAATCTATTCAACATATTCTTGAACCACATCATTCCTATTTGGTGATCATTTTAAGCAGTAGCCGAGTGGTCTCCCTTTCCAAGTAAATACTAAACTAGTCTTTATGTTTTAGACTACTACAATAAATGTTTTGTCTGTTTATTTGACATATTAACAAATGCTAAGGTTTAATTACTGAACCCCAATTGCCTGGAGTTCTAAGTTAAATTTGTATATATATAGTTAATTATAATTAAGAAAAAAATATGCAATAGATAATTTCACAAACAATAAAAAAATACTATTGCAATTGGAAATATATATATATATATGGTACACATTAATAGATGGCTTTATAATTTTAAAAAGAAAAATAAAACATGAACTAATTTATAAGCGGGTTATTATCTACTTATTTCAGTGGATGGAATTCAATGTTGCACAAATGTTAACAATACTGTTTGCCATATCAACTAAGCCATTGAGTTCAGTCTATTTTCACAATCCTTTTTCTATTTAATACAGAAATGTACTTCATAAGATAAGGGTGATTAAATAGTTGCTTACTTAAAAAATTAACATGCACAGCTGACAAAAGCACACTTGTTACTTTTAAATCATAGCTAATTATATTATCCATAATGTAAATTTCAATACTGACTTTAAATTCATCAACCATAGGTCGAAACACGGGTGCATCCAAAATGCTCATCTTTTGTTTCTTTCGTATAGGAATTTCATCATCACTAGTTGAATCTCCAGAGTGACTTTGATAACAGGCGCAAGTCACCGCCAAATTGTCAGCAATTGCCGACATGGCTAAACCGTTTGAGAAGGAAGACATGACTGAACCGTACGAGAAGGGAAAGGTACACTGAAAGACACGCGTATCAGGAAATGATACATCGGAAGAAAAGTGAGCGTCTATATTTGTAAAGCAAAAGCCGATACACTGACATGATACAGCTTATGCTAAGTATGGACGTGTTTTTTACAAAATACGCCTTAAAGATACGACATGGACAAAATGAGCGTCCATATTTATGATACAAATAGTAGATACGATACGACTGATCGTGATACGCCAACATGCTACAAATGTGGACCCGGCTTAATATATCTTTTAAAATAGATTTTGATAATATTTATAATTAATGTGAGTAAAGTTGTACTTGTTATTGGTATTTCGACGTAATTGCACAACCAAATTTATCTTTAGATTTTTCTCACAAATTATTGAATTAATTAGTTTGAAGTAGCACATCTATAGTTTTTTTTGTACTACTTCTATTTTTTGAGATATTTACATTTATAATATTTGGACTTGTGTTGTTGCAGCAACAAGGTGTCTTCGAAGCTGTCCCGGAAATCCGAAATACATCTATCTTCGTTATGAGAACAGACATCGCGGTCTCAATAGAGTCGAACTGACGAGCCCGGGGAGCGACGTCGGAGGCCTACCTTGCCGGCTGGGGAGGGCGTGGAGTCTTCGGCGATGACGGCGCGCTTTCTCTTCAGAATGGGGCCGCAGGGACTGCTGTCGACGACGGGCAACACGCGCCCCAGCCTCTTGAGATTCCTCATCGTCGACCTCGTCGACGCAGAGGCGAGAGATTCGTACGATCGAAACTGTCGGTTTCATCATATCTATAGCCCGAGATTCCTTTGAGCCACTTTTTTTAAACGACTTTGAGCCGCTCTCCTTTGCGTTTTTCGGTGTGGCGACCTCTCTCTTGTTTCCACGGGGCGCGTCCTCGGTGTCGAGCGGCGGGTCTTGATCTGTGAGACCGGAAGTTCCGTCTTCCAATTTTAAATTGTCGTCGGAGCTCTTTCGCGACGGATCAGAATTCCGTATCATATCCGCGGAATTGGTGTTGAGGTTATAGACCAGTGCCGAAGCCTTCAAAAATAGTAAAAAATGAAAAAAAATTACAGTAGGATGAAACCCATTAGAAATGCAGGGAAATATGATCAAAATGAAAGGAAAAATAAATTACGGTCGATCCGAGTTCGGGAAGTGGGGGGGGGGTGAGTTTTAAGGGGGAAAAATGGTTTATCTTGATTTCCGGCGAAACTACCAGTCCTATGGAAAAAAGTTAAATAGCAAAGTTGTAGGTCATAAAAAGATCTACAACTTTGGTATTTACAATTTTTTAATAAATATTTTTTAGAAAATTTTCGAATTTGAGGTTTTTTCAATTTTTTGCATTTTCTAATAATATTTCCTATAGTAATGTATATATTTTTTTACACCATCCGAAAGTAGATATTTCAACGAACAAAAAGCCCCCAAACTTTTTGAAAAAAGCTGAAATTTTGACGTCAGAATTTTCGATTGAAAATTAGGGTGTTTTTTTGATATTAAGTTAAAATGAGGCGAAAAAATAAATATTTTTAATCAAATAAATTACAGTATATTTGGGACATAATAAGGTAAGTTTTCACCAAATTTCGTAGAAAAAAAGAACTTTTTAAAAAAGATATAAATAAAAATTTGAGGTTTGAGGTTATGTGAAAAAATTGTAAATACCAAAGTTGTAGATCTTTTTATGACCTACAACTTTGCCATTTAACTTTTTTCCATAGGACTGGTAGTTTCGCCGGAAATCAAGATAAACCATTTTTCCCCCTTAAAACTCCCCCCCCCCCCCACTTCCCGAACTCGGATCGACCGTAATTTATTTTTCCTTTCATTTTGATCATATTCCCCTGCATTTCTAATGGGTTTCATCCTACTGTAATTTTTTTTGGTTTCAAAAATTATCGACACTGGTCTATTAGAACTTCTTGTGAATCCAAAAACTTCGAATTGATATATTTATTTGGCGGCTTTCTTTTACGCGAGGGCCGTTCGGCCGCAATCGGCAGAGGCGACTTCGAATTGGCGACGTTGTTGTTCGAGCAGATTTGCTCTTTCGTCAAAGAGGCCACCGACGCGGCCAAGTCGAGCGCGTTCTCAGAGTTGGGTTTCGCCACGGTGGGCACCATGGGCGACAACTTTTCACAGACCACCACCAGTTGGCTGACGCCGTCTTTTCTCAAACAGGATTTCTCCGCCTTAATTTCTTTACGTTACGAGTCACTCGATCTTTGAGAGAAGTATTCGTTACGAGAGTTGGATTCTGATCTTCGGGGTCACTTTAGCGATGTCCGAATTGTTAGGCGCGGCCGACTCTGAATCATTGGTTTTTACCACTTCGGGAACGGCCGTGTCGGTCCGCGTGATGTTGTCGTGTCGTATGTCGTTTCGATGGTATCGGTTTTCCACGTCCTCAGTTTGATGTTCTCTTGCGACTGAGACAAATCTTGATACAGCGCAGGAATATCTTCTCGCTTTTTTTGAAACTTTTCCTTCTGATGTTCCGTTAATTTTTTCGGATTAAATTTCCAATTACTTTCGATCCGGACGACGTAACGCTGGTACCGCCTCGACCCACGCACCCCTGCTAGTGCGTAATTGTAGGTGTTGTCTTGAAATGAAACTGCGCCTTGTTCTTGTTTCTTGCTTCGCCGATTGTTCGTGGATCACAGCTCTGTCACGGGATAGAGGAAAGAGCCCGAGTCTCTACGCGCGTCTGCACCGTGTCAAGTCTGGACCGAGACTGCCCCGAGACTCCCCCGCGCCGAGCTTAAGTACTACACAAGTATACCGCGACGAGAGCTACGCTTACATACATTTGCGCCGGTATACCGCGTCGAGAGCTGTGACCCTTTTATTCGGCGAAGTATTCTATTTATTTATTTAATATATTTACATTCATAACTGAACCATATTTCTCACTTAATTCTGTATACATATTTTGTCTAACCTATAACTCTTAACACTCGCACTTAATTTCTATTTATAGAGTTACAATTTTCAAACCTAACTTATAATATATTTCTGGGTCAATCAACTTTTATTTGTCCTGTAAGTACTATGTTTTGTCCCTGACCAATAATCGCAGTTCTAAAGAAAATTAAGTGGTTTTTTGGCATATGTCGCATTTATCTTATTATTAAGCAAACATACGAGGAAATTTTTTTAAATAAATCACTATTAAACTGGAATTTTAATGGTTGTCCAGGTGACAAAATATCTGGATGTAGCGTTTTTTTATTTGTCCCCCAGTAGCTATTTACAATGAAACATTACTTTATACAGTCGCTCGCTCGACGCGAACCGGAACGCACCTAACGGCATTGCGCGCGCGCACATTATTCATCATCATGGTTAAATGTTTTAAGTGCGCGAAGACAGTTACCAAAAAAAGCCCAGGAGTGCAGTGTGGAAAGTGTAGTAAATGGATACATGGCGCTTGTGCATCCATAACTACGGAACACCTAAGCGCGCTCGTGGCTACTGACTCAGTAGACTGGAAATGTCGCAATTGTGCGGGTGGTGTCAAACCTAAACGTCTATCCTGCATCCTACCTGATGCCGATGAAGAGGATAATACGGATAACGAATCCGTATCTAATTTGGCGCAAAACAAAGTTACACAAAAGATTCTTCACGATATACGGCGAGAGGTCAGAGAAATAATTACGTCGGAGCTGCAATCTACCCTACAATTCTACTCGGATAAAATTGACGAGTATGAGGAAAAAATTGCATTGTACGAATCCAGCATCAAAATTGTTGAAGACCAATGCCAAGACCTGAAAAATTGTTTAAAAAATTCAATGCTCAAACATGAGACCTTGGAACAAAGAATCAATACTATGGAGCAATTACAAATGTCAAACCAAATTGAAATATGCGGAATCAAAGAAGCGGCAGATGAGGATCCCGTGGACATATCCAGTAAAATCTGCTCCAAGCTGCAACAAAATCCTAAAGTAATAATTAAAGCTTATAGGAAGACGGGAAGAAAAAACCGGGCCGCTACCACCGACAAAGAACCCTCCCCCCCTATAGTGGTTGTCATGCAAGATGGAAGCCGAGATAAGTGGCTGGAGGCTGCACGGACAATCCAGCTCAACAGTACAGACCTAAGAAGAGAGGATACATCCAAGATCTTCATACGGGAAGCCCTAACTCCCAACTCAGCATTTCTATTATGGAAAGCTAAAAAAGAGCTAAAGGAGACTAATATGTATAGATTTATCTGGTTTAAAAATGGCCAAATATTAGCAAAAAAGGAAGAAAAGGAAAAAACTAATGTAATTCGATCGCTCAACGACATTGAAAGGTTAAAAGAGAAATCGGTAAAGTAAGTAAGAGTACAATTCTACAACTACCGTATCAATAACATGCATTGATTTATGTACTAAAAATGGCTGAATATATCATCAAATCTATTCATGAATTAAATAACACGTCATGGAATGAGTTTATTCAAGATATAAAATTAACTCGAGACAAAGAACAATTAATTGCATTAAGTGTAAACATCAGATCCCTTATCAAAAACTTCGCACAACTAGAATTAATAGTGACGAGCAGTAGCAGCACCGTACACGTCGTCGTGATCACAGAGGCGAATATCACAGATAAATCCAAAACATTATTTCAACTTCAAGACTATGAAATGTACTCCGAACTGCGCCATGCCAAAAAGGGAGGCGGCATCCTAGTGTATGTGCATAAAAGCGTGTCATTTACGAGTGTATTTTTGGTGAAATTAAGACGTGTTATAATTATAAGACTGGTTTGTGTGCTATTTATAGACCTCCAAACAGGAACAAAAACATTTTTATTAAGGAAATTAAAAGAATGATATCAAAATACCCTGAAAAATATAACTTTGTAATATTAGGCGACATTAACATAGATATCAAGATGTCAAACCCACACGTACAACAATATTTAAACCTGATGTATGAATCAGGCTTAGAGTGCGGCATTAGTCAGTACACTCGGGTAGAAACCAAAGGTAACATAATTACAAGGTCGTGTATAGATCATATCTTCTTACGTAATGTAAATAGTAGTAACACAAAAACATCCGTTATCCAAAATGCACTGGCTGATCATTACATTACCGGTTTATCTATTGTGAATAACAACCACCGCACACAACCACAAAACACTTATAAATTAATAACTCAACAAGACAATAAAAAAAATACAACACGAACTATATAACATAGACTGGACCGCAGGCTTAGCCCACACAAACCCAATTGATATTCTAAACTTCATTATAAGGAAATTTACAAATGTATACAATAATTGCAAAAAAGTAGTTTACGTGTTTTGCCCTACTCACCTAACTACATAATACCCAACTTTAAAAATTCATACGGTCAACGGACCTGGGAGTACATGCTTCCTAGCATCTTAAATAATATACCGAACCAAACCTTGAATAGTTTACTAAATAATATAAACAAAAGTAAATTTATACTCAAATCCCACTATTTGTCCCGTTATGCTTAAAAATATACAGATAAGAATAGATCATAACTGTGTAAAAAACTCGATAAAAAATTGTAGCCTAAGTGTTATTCTGTTGTACAAGCTATATCATTGCAAGGATCCATTAAAATTCATTAAGACTGACTTGATATTGTGTAACAAAATGAACGTAATAATATTATCATTAAAGTTGTATAGACATATTTCCGGCACTTTGTTTGTATCTAGAAATGTTGGCGTATGACTGTACTTTATGCTATAAAATAAGATACTATGTAAGTGTTAAATTAATTATGTAATCAAACAGTCGATTAGCAGCGACCACACCATGCCGCACTTAAATCTGTTGGTTTCAGCGCATGGTTATTTGCATGTACCCTCATGTATTTTTTTATCACATGTATTGAATAAATAAAAAAAAAAAATACAAAAAAATATTATATGGCAATTAATTACGCTTGTACATAATTATTCATTACAATGTTCACTAAGATACTAGCATATAGACTTTTGTTTGTTTCATAATTTTACCGAATTTTTTGCATGTTCGTTTTGGTCCCTATTATATTTTATTATTCCGACTTCCACCGGACAACGGTAAAAAAGTTCCGAAACCGAAACATAAATGGAGTGATCAGTGCCTTGACAATAAGTCAGTCGATTTGGTGACAACACAACCGCCATTTTGATTTCATCATTGCCGCGGTGTCAGTCGGTCGCGCGCGTTTTGAAAAAGTGCGTGGCTTTTTTGTGTGTCTACCGGACAACCAGCACAAAAACGTCAGTATTTGATATATCATAGTAAATAAAAGTGAAATATATTCTATTTTATCTATATTTTTCACTGTGCGTAAGACCTAATTCAAAATATCATTATTTATTATCAGAAAGCGCAAAGACTGATAAATGTCACTCGGACAACCAGTCACTTGGACAACCAAAACCGTTGTCCGTGTTGCCCATAGGACAATTAATTATAGAATCAGCATAGAGCAATACTTTTCCTTTCAATAATTAGTCCTACTACTAGCAGTAGGCCTCTGACATGATTGTGTAACGACTGCCATTTAATTAATTATAGCAACCGGTCATAGCAACCGGGACCAACCGCTTAACATGGCCTCCGAAGCACGGAACCATCTTTGTGATGAACAATCAGGTGGTTTAGCTTGCTATGTCCTAACCAAACTGGGCACAATCTTGTGAATGAAAGTGATAAATTGACAAATATTAACTTTACGGGTTCTTTTCCCGAGAATCGAACCAGGGAACTCCGGACCCTAAGGCGAACGCTCAAATCATCACCACCAATCAAACTAATCAATCATCAAAGCACCACGGAGGCAGTTAGCTTACTTACTTAATACATTTTTGCTATATCTAATAGTTCTATATTCTAAATTATTTTTGTTATTATTTTTAGATAATGGGTTTGACGGAAAAATGTGGATTTCGGAGTCAAATTTACTATTTTATTTAAATAAATCGTTCTGCTCTATGTGAATTCTTAAAATATAAATAATTATCTAAAGAAAAAATGTTAAAATATAAAAAAAAATCAAATAAAATTAAAAAAATAAAATTTATCATTGATGTACACTTAAAAGTTGATTGACCCTTCTATTTATGAGTCGCCAACACTCTTGATCACTCTGTCTTCGTGTGAAATCAAGGAAGAAAATATAAGTTTCACGGGACTCGACAGCACCGACGTCCGACCTGCCAAATGGGTCGCGACCCGTTTCATTCCTTCCTCGATGATGACGTTCAATTTCGAGTATTCGTTTATGTTTATTAGATTATGAATACTTTTCAAGAGACATTCCACACGACGAAGCGAATCGGTATCGTGAAATGACAACGAAATAATGAAACGATTGAAAGTGTTTTACGAATTGAGAACGAGCGCAGGACACAAAATGCAGTCGTACCAATTCTTAAAAGGCTAGCAACGCACTCGGAAGCTGTTCTATAAAAAAAAACTCACTTCAGCCTTGAGGGTCGCAAGAATCTTCGGCGTCACCTTCAAAGTAGTGTTCGCGACGAGCAGCAACTTTTTGATTTCGACGACGTCTTTGTGAAGCACGAACGCGTCGATGAGCGACATCAAGCAGTCGAGCAGTAGCCAATAGATCGTGGGACTGATGAGTTCGTCGTTCATCTGCTTCGACAGAATTTCCAGGGTCAAATGCTCCGGTTTCCGAATGCTCGCTCCTGAAAATGTCAATCTAAAGATCAATTTAAATTTCTAAAAGGTATGTACGTTTGAATAGAACAGACCGACGAACCTCTCTCGTTTAAATACTGCTTAATCAAGGAGACGAAGCTCGTCAGCCTCAGCGGCGTGGTCGCCGATCGGTTGCTCGACAAGAACAACAACAGTTTGTCGTTGACCGAGTGAGTTATCTTCGTGTTCGATTCGTTTTTTACGTTTTCCTCGTCGAGAAGGTCATAAAAAGTAATCCAAGTCGCCGAATATTTTTCTATCTGTCAAAAATAATAAGAAAAATTAAGAATTGTAACGCGATACATCGTCGCAGCGTCGTCTCTCGTTCGAAACTCACGTTTGAGATAATGTTTTGCTTGATCGGCCACATCACGAGGGCGACGATCCATTGAGAGTTTGAAAAATATTTATATTTCATCGTGGATTCCACGTAACAAGTCCACAAGAGCACTCCCGATTCCAAACTCGGAAGCGTTTAAACACACTCCGTACACGAGTCAAACCAGTTTTCAACGGCGTTCTGAAGTTCCTTGTCATTTTCAAAGCTGAAACGCTGAAACCGTTTATAATAAAAAGTACTAACGTTCCCGTGAGGTACATTAAGACACTTTTGATGATCAAATGCTGCTGTATCTTTTGTTTTCTAGCTTTCTCTTTTTCTTTTAAATGCTCTTCATGCTTTTATTTATCTGTCTGGGTAACTTGCTTGTTATTTTCATAAATGTGACATTGTTCACAAACACCTTTTTTGGGTTTATGAAAACCTATATTGATATTTGTATTAACTGATATATTTCGATACTGTCTCACGGTAGTCGCTTTAGAAGACTTCCCAAGAACATAGTTTTGCAAACCGATATTTTTGTAGTCTCAATATTATCTCCTTGACTGCTTGGAAGAAACTTATGAAAGGAGCATATTAACTTAAGTTGCATGCGCCCTGGCTGTCATTCATTGTATACTGAGCCAAAATAAACTTGTATCAATGCGTCCCTTCTCACGCCCCGCGAACACTGATACAACGTTATTTGGATCAGTATACAATGTACGATTTTAACAGATGTTGAAATTGATTTAGTATACGTGAAATTAATTATCTCGGTAACTATAGTTCTTTATATAAAAAAAACCAAATACCTAAATTTGTTAGTTGACTCAGTATACTTAGGAGGTATCGATTTATAGTAAAAATTTAAGGCCCAATTAGTAACAAAAATTAGGTTAAACGAGTAGGTACGGTTCAATAAAACAGTTGATTGAAAAATTCTATTGTAATAATATAATCAACTTTGTTTAAATATTATTGTTAATTATCGTTATATTAAAAATAAAGTCATTTAAAAATGTCTGCAAACGTATTTGTTGAATGTTTAGGTCTTCTTTGGGTCAAATATTCATTTTATTACAGAAGAAGCCAAACGATAAATAGCTATTAAAAACTTATTTACTAAACGAAGAGTTTGAACGATTGTATTTATTGATTCGTTTCCAAGGTTTGACTGCATTGAATATTTCTTATATGTTAAAACTTCAAATTTTATTGTTAAATTATAGAAACCATATAAAAATCTTTGAAAATTTACACGTTTATTAAAATAGAATTTTATTTATTAATTAGGATCGATTGTTATTGAAATATACGTAGTGTGTTATTAATTTGCAAAATGTCTTGACTCGCGTTGAATTATAGAATAAAAATATTGTAAATATTTCATAATTTTATTTTTGTTGGTTGTAAATTGTTCGACAACACTGTAAATAAAATTCATTAAATGATCTAAATGTATGAAGGTGTTTTATTACCAATTATCCATTTTGAAATTCGAACGTCAGTGGTAACTGAAATAAACTATACTTTAATTCACGCGCATCAGTTTTAAATTATACCCGAAAACTTGATGAAATTAATTATGCATCCCACATAAAAGACAGGTATTCACTGGCTCACAGCGTTTCATAATATAAAGTTAGTTATATGAAGAGCTTAAATTTAGTTCGAGAATACTGAGAATAGACTGAACCGCAGGATTCCTTTGAGTTTAAAGAGTTAAAATAAACCTTTATAAACAAAAACGTGTTATATTTAATAATGTCCAACTCTCCTTACCCATAACATCTGAAAAAAAAAGAACCATTTACGTAAATGTTAAAAACTTATAGTATTTAAGATATGCCATATGACCAGTTGTAACAGTTTAAACTATTTACAAATTATTTAAGTTTGAAAGTAACATGGAAATTTTTAAGTCATAAAGAGATTGCCGATAAAATCACCACGCTGGAGATTCTTGCTGTCTATCTTTCTCATTTTATCTTTTAGAGCCTTCCGAGGAGCCTCCCATAGCGAAGGTAAGTAAGACCATATAATAATAATTGGGAATTTAAAATATGCCTGGCAGTCTACGTTTACTTTTACTCAGCAGAACAAAAAAATTACATGGTACGGTACGTGTATCTATACCTTGTACGTACGGCATTCCAACTATCCTAATTGACGTCGATCTGATCCTGAATGATGCTGATGTTTTTAACATGTATACATTTTTAGAGATTGCTAGTAAATTCAACGTTTTTTTTTATAGAACAGGGGGCAGGAGGCTCACCTGATGTTAAGTGATACCGCCGCCCATGGACACTCAATGCCAGAGGGCTCGCGAGTGCGTTGCCGGCCTTTTAAGAATGGGTACGCTCTTTTCTTGAAGGACCCTATGTAAACATTTACTTTACGCTTCAATATGAAATAGAAGTCTAGTAAAATGCCTATAAATAATCTCTCGTTTACTATGCTGCAATCGGACAAAGCAACAGTTCTCTAAATTGGTAGGCTTTTTGTATTTCGACATGAAAATTACTAATGTTAAGGAAACGAGGGCGCAGGAGGCGCCGTGCATATAAAGTGCTTACCTCGGTCAAATGAAATACATTTTTAAAACAACGTACTCGAAAGCTAATTAAAAAGTAACGGTCGAACGAGATTAAAAATTAAAACTGAAACGAGGATGTTCTGAGAGTTTCATTACATTTAAAATTCGATTTTCAGTTGTGACACTGCTTGTTAGGCTATTTCTTTTCTTACTCCGAATATCTTGTATGTATTTGTAATTGTCATCATTATTTTGATTACTAGCCGTATCTGGTATACCTACTCGTATGCGTAAAGTAGAAAAGTGTTGAAATGTATTTTTTATAATAAAATAACTAATTAATTACCTGTAAACAGCAATTTAATCCCCAGCGGTCAAAGAGAATTTGGCATAAGGATATATTAGTAAATGATTTAGTTACATTAGAGATCACGAATATTTTATGAAAATATTACTAGCTGTATAAACAATCAGGCAAAATAGTTTTATTAGGAATGTAAAAACGCGCGAAACGTATTCCTTCTTTTGTTCTTGTTAGATTTAAGATAATACGAGAACGTAATGTCTGCCTTAGAAAGTAAAACCGTAATAAATTAGTGTAATAACATTAATTAGTTTATTTTTTCATAGAATTCATTATAATGGAAGCGTCAGCGGGTGCGATTAAAACCAAGTGACGTATTTTGAATCCCTCGCTCTACTATGGATTCAAAAAAGTCTTTCACCTGAAACTTCTTGTATTGAACAAACATTGTTTAAAAGTCTTTGTATGTTGTAAGTTTAGTTAGTCAAGAATATGATTTTCTGTATTAAATTAATTTTATTTAAACGAAATCACTATGTATTAAACTTTAAAGTAGGGCAAATGGAAAATATATATGGTAGAGTCGAGTAGTTTAAGTATCCATTTTGAAGGATCGATACACGATTTAAATAACTTTGCTTGACTAAACAAAAATCCGAATATAGCCATCTTTGACACTTTGAGTTCATTTAATGACAAAAATTGATATAGAACATGATTTTAAAATTTACACGATCTATTTTATCGCAAGCCAAGTAATCCATTGCAGAAAAAATCTAATACAATTAGTACATCATAAGGAAACTGTTTCGTCTTAGATTCCAAAATTGACAACATGTGTCTGATAAACTGATCATCTACTTGTCTATGATATAAAATAATGATAACAGGTGCAAGATATAGTGCCACTGAATAATTTGTATTATTTAAAGGAAGTAACAATTTGTAGTCTTATAGATAACTTTTATAGATAAATAAATACAACTGTTTATTTCCGTATGGGTCAACAATGATAAATATGGATAATGAATGATTATTTTAATATTTATTTGAAGGTTTAATATTTTCAATTTATAATACTATAATGATAGCTCTTTGATCTCTGCCTTAGTTATTTTGTACTCTTCGATTAGAGTAAGCGACTCTTATTGATGCAAAATGACTTAGTGGTAGGTGCAAGTTTACATAGAAGACCTTATGTACCCGATCAAGAGTGACGCGGACGCTAGTTCTGCGTAGCAACCTATTAATTACAGTAGTGATATTTTTATAGAATTGGGGGTAAACGGACTAGAGGTCTGATTGTAAGTGATCCGCCGCCCATGGACTTAATCAAATCCAGAGGGCTCGTAAGTGCATTGCTTTTCAGCCGGCCCGGGCAACAATCCGTGTTACATCTATATATGGTATTTTTGTTAGTGACATGTTTGACAATCTTGCCGCAGATTTTTTCCACCGTTCTGCGCTCAAGTCGGATAGCCCATCTCGGGATACCCTCAAGACATACTCGAGCTCCTAAAGTTACTCGTTAGAGATTTTTTCAGGCCAGTAGATGCTCAGAATACCGCGAAGACAGCAGTTGACGAAGGCTTAAATAAATTTACGTAAATCTTATTAGAATATTAAAAAATCTTTCCATAGCCCCATTTCATAAATTATTCCTTTATTAATGGAAAATTTTACAGCTTAGTACTCTTCAGGAATACAATTATTATAATAGATCATTCTGAGTTCGGCCGACATAGTTCTAATCTCCTTAATAATCATCTTAACATCAGTCCCAGGTAGTGTCGCTAGTATATGTAGAACTTATAATGACTTATACAAATTAGTATTGTTCGCCCCTCTTCAGAAATTCGCGGATATAAATTTTGTTGAATATTCATCTCACTACTGCTTCATTCCGACGGAAATCTTATTCCCGTTGTTATATTTTGTAATTCAATTTGCTTTCCTCAGCCTAATGGACATGATTATAATCCATTTATATTTGTGACGATGAGTTTTCAATTTGAGAATTTATAATTTATCATCTACCATTTAGACCAGTGCCGAAGCCTTCAAAAATAGTAAAAAACGAAAAAAAATTACAGTAGAATGAAACCCATTAGAAATGCAGGGGAATATGATCAAAATGAAAGGAAAAATAAATTACGGTCGATCCGAGTTCGGGAAGTGGGAGGGGGGTGACTTTTAAGGGGGAAAAATTGTTTATCTTGATTTCCGGCGAAACTACCAGTCCTATGGAAAAAAGTTAAATGGCAAAGTTGTAGGTCATAAAAAGATCTACAACTTTGGTATTTACAATTTTTTCACATAACCTCAAAATTTAGGTGAAAAATTCAAAAAACCAAGTTTTTAGTTTTTTATTTATATCTTTTTTAAAAAGTTTTTTTTTTCTACGAAATTTGGTGAAAACTTACCTTATTATGTCCCAAATATACTGTAATTTATTTGATTAAAAATATTTATTTTTTCGCCTCATTTTAACTTAATATCAAAAAAGCACCCTAATTTTCAATCGAAAATTCTGACGTCAAAATTTCAGCTTTTTTCAAAAAGTTTGGGGGCTTTTTGTTCGTTGAAATATCTACTTTCTGATGGTGTAAAAAAAATATACATTACTATAGGAAATATTATTAGAAAATGCAAAAAATTGAAAAAACCTCAAATTCGCAAATGTTCTTTTAATTATGTACAATTTTGAGGTATTTATTAAAATTTACACTTTAATTACTCAAAAAACGTAAGATTTCATGCTTCATTGATAAACGAAAAAATTGCAAATTAAAATATACTTCTATAATTAACAAACAAATAAGTTAATAAAGTGAATATTTAATAAGACATATACAATATTTTGAAAAAGTTGTAGAATCTTCTGTAAATAATATTTGTAGATGCCTATTTATTGCTGTTTTAAGATAATTTATATACCTGAGTGACCTTCGGTGAATTTTAGCCCAGTGTAAGTTATTTCATTGAGAAGTGGGGATGGACCTAGGAGGGTCTGGGCCTTACTGCTACCTGCTATTTCGTAGCAGCTGTAAAAACCGTTAGCCAGTATTCGAGATACAGAGTAGTGTACAACATCGTTTTTAAAAATACACCTGCAGGCTGAGTTACTCTAAGTGATTTGTGAGAAATTTACTTTATTCAAAGAAAAATTCAAAATTCACCGAAGGTCACTCAGGTATATAAATTATCTTAAAACAGCAATAAATAGGCATCTATAAATATTATTTACAGAAGATTCTACAACTTTTTCAAAATATTGTATATGTCTTATTAAATATTCACTTTATTAACTTATTTGTTTGTTAATTATAGAAGTATATTTTAATTTGCAATTTTTTCGTTTATCAATGAAGCATGAAATCTTACGTTTTTTGAGTAATTAAAGTGTAAATTTTAATAAATACCTCAAAATTGTACATAATTAAAAGAACATTTGCGAATTTGAGGTTTTTTCAATTTTTTGCATTTTCTAATAATATTTCCTATAGTAATGTATATTTTTTTTACACCATCAGAAAGTAGATATTTCAACGAACAAAAAGCCCCCAAACTTTTTGAAAAAAGCTGAAATTTTGACGTCAGAATTTTCGATTGAAAATTAGGGTGCTTTTTTGATATTAAGTTAAAATGAGGCGAAAAAATAAATATTTTTAATCAAATAAATTACAGTATATTTGGGACATAATAAGGTAAGTTTTCACCAAATTTCGTAGAAAAAAAAAACTTTTTAAAAAAGATATAAATAAAAAACTAAAAACTTGGTTTTTTTGAATTTTTCACCTAAATTTTGAGGTTATGTGAAAAAATTGTAAATACCAAAGTTGTAGATCTTTTTATGACCTACAACTTTGCCATTTAACTTTTTTCCATAGGACTGGTAGTTTCGCCGGAAATCAAGATAAACAATTTTTCCCCCTTAAAAGTCACCCCCCTCCCACTTCCCGAACTCGGATCGACCGTAATTTATTTTTCCTTTCATTTTGATCATATTCCCCTGCATTTCTAATGGGTTTCATCCTACTGTAATTTTTTTTGGTTTCAAAAATTATCGACACTGGTCTAATTGTGTTTATTTGACATCTAACAAAATAGCAGATTAAGGGCCTGTTTCACAATGTCCGGATAAGTTCCAAATAAGCTATTTATAACTTATTGGTAGGATAAATAGTATTTTTGCGTTTCACGACTGTCAGATAGCGCTATACGTCATGAAATTCGAAGTATCTTATTTGGAACTTTTATCTTTCGAATAATTAATGTGTTGCATAGCTATTTGGCACTTTATCCATACATTGTGAAACAGGCCCTAACAATATCATGCTGTTGATAGGCTTTGATTTTTCTAAAAGGACGTGATGCAATTTTACAGAAATTGGTTAAATAAAGTTAAATTAGATAAAGTATAACAAAAGGCTTTTATTATCCTAGACATGAATAATACATTTACCTTATTCCAACTAAGATTTTTATTCTGTAATTGTTTTTATTTCTTGTTATTATATATCTTTGTTATTAATGGCTTCGGATCTCTCCGAATCAATCGTGGTAGTGACAAGAAAAAGATGCGCGTAACGTAATAATGTGACGCGTAAACGAAACATGTGACGCGTAACCGAAAAAAGTGACGGTAAATTTTTATTTTCTTCATTAATAGACGATTCGTAGTTACCGGCAGTATGTTGCCCCTCTACTGCATGAAATTTATTGCGTCACCAATATCTCGAATAATTTATAAGGAAGGTTCAGTAATATAATGTTGCAAGATTACGGTCACTCATTTAAAGCCAAGGTGGTGAAAAATAAATTAGTTATTATATGTACATTTACATACCTATGTACTCCCACCGCGGAACACGTAGTTCCGCGGGGTCCAGCCTTGTCGTGGCGGGAGGGCTCAGTACCGGCAGCACGGGGCTTATACCTGAACGTGCTGCTGGAAAGCAAATGGGACCACCACGACGTAATTAGCCGCTCCCGACAGGTTCTCATTAGAAGAACCATGTGAGATGCGGCCGGATAGATGGCGCTTTAGGTGCCTGGGCACTTTAGCGATCTGTGTTTTGTCTTGTTCGTGTCTCAACGTGCTTCCAGCACTTCAACAGACTGATTTGCGGAGTGTTGTGTGCGTGCTCACTTATTGTATCCCGCTTCCCTTATCCGGGAGCGGCGTTTACTTGTGTTGGTGTTATGTGTGTTTCCTACTCCCTTAAAGGGGATTGGGGAGAGTGGTGTTTCACGTCCGTCTGTATAAATGTTCTTGTGTTGCTTCGGTACATGCGAGGCCAAGGTGGAGGACAAGCGGTTATTCATTCCGTGCGTCCTATGCGCGGCTGTCTCTTTCTCGGCCTACATTGGTCCGCCGTACCCGCGCTATCTCTAATTCTTATTACTACAACGTGTACTATTCATGTATACTTTGTCCGTATACAGGTCACCTGAATCCCAAGTTTCGGTTCCCGGCGATGGGATGCATGATGGGGCTTAAACCCGGTCACTAGGGCACCAGGGAGGGGAGCTACCCCTCCTTAAATTAAAAGCACCACAAAGCATGGAAAGTAACGGAAAAGATAATAATACCCCAGGAGGGTCAAATCCCTCCCATGACCAAGAGGTCATGGCATCCGGTCCGCATCGTATTCTGGGGGCGGACCACGACCATGCGACAGAACCCAAAAACTCACGACCTGGCAATAATACGGAAATACTGATCAAGCTTACGGATCGTAGCGGGCCGTTGGAGGGGTGCTCAGGCGCCTCTAAAACGCCCTCTACACAAGGAGAGATCGCAAAAAGGGAGAACAATGAGACCGTCCAGCGCACTCGATGTCAATCACCGGTGCAAAGTGCAACCTGGTCCTACGCGATGGCTGACGATATGGGCTCAGACTCAACCGGCTCCATGTTGAGCATAAGCTCGACACACACTCAACAGCGTCCTCGAGGCTTAGGTGAGGCCCCTTGCACCCCAGGGGAGAAGTCGCGCTTTTGGCGTCCCCGAAAGAGAACGAGACAGGACGACGAGGAGAGTAGCTGCAGCGACACCCCTACTCTTTCGCGTGAACGCACGAAACCGGGGTACCAAAGAGCCCGAAGAGTGGAGAGAGAAAGTGAAGCCGAGGCGGAACTCGCGGTTCTTAACGAGAAACCCACCGAGACGGGTACGGTCGGAAACGCCAGAAAACGCATCGAAGAAAACCTGGCTGCCGTAGATAAAGTGGCCAGGTGTTCTATGAACCTAAAAGGTACCTTTGTCGCCGCTCTCAAAAAGGCAGTTGCAGCAATCAGAAAGGATGCTGACAGTCTGGCGGAGAAAACGCTTTCGGATGAAACTCGAGCTTTGCAGCTAGAAAATGAACGCCTCCGTGCACAACTTAATTTACTACAAGGCGAGATGCGCGAGTTGAGGCTGATCTTGAAGGGGGCCCCGAAGGACCACCCAACTGTCAATGTAGAAGAAATGGAGGCTCGTATCCTCCGCCAGGTAGGTGAGCATATTAATGCTCAACTAAAGGATCTCGGCTCAATACCTAACCTGGAGCCGCCACTCCTTCCCCTTCCAACTGTAGATAGTAAAAAAAGCAAAAAAGGGAAGCCCCCTCTCAAATCACCGAGG